>NC_134207.1:116933374-118183374 GCF_965140235.1 Caretta caretta | reverse complement strand
TGTGACCACCTGACTCTAATTAAGGCCCCTCTAATAATATAAAAGGGCTCACTCCAGTCTGGCAGAGAGGAGCCAGGAAAGAGGAAGTGTGGCTGAAGGGTTGGTTAATGAAGATACCCTCAAGTCATTAGTAAGGGAGCCCTAAGGTAAGGAAGAAGCAGGAGAGCTGTGGGGATGTGGCCCAGGGAAATGTAGCAACTCTCGCAGTGAAAGATTGGCTGCCAACAGCTGCTACCATTAGGGTCCCTGGGCTGGAACCCAGAGTAGAGGGCAGGCCTGGGTTCCTCCCAACCCACCACTACAGAAACACCTCCTGGGAGGGGAAAATGGGTCCCTGTCAGGACAGGAGGCTAAACTGTTTTGGCATGAGGCTGTAGGAGCAACAGAGACTGTGGGAATTCTCTCACCAACCTCCATTGCTGGCTTATGATGAAAAGGGCTCAGTACACTGTATCCCTGGCCCTAGAGAGAGAGAAGGGCTATGTGGAGGGTTGCAGTAAGCCTCTGAAGCTAGCTAGAAGTGTGGGACCCATGGGGAGCAGCTTGGAGCTCTGCCACATGTCATTAAATATAAAGGGAAGGGTAACCACCTTTCTGTTTTCAGTGCTATAAAATCCCTCCTGGCCAGAGGCAAAACCCTTTCACCTGTAAAGGATTAAGAAGCTAAGGTAATCTTGCTGGCACCTGACCCAAAATGACCAATGAGGGGACAAGATACTTCCAAATCTGGAGGGGGTGGGGAACAAAGGGTTTGGTCTGTCTGTGATGCTGTTGCTGGGAACAGATCAGAAATGCAAGCCTTCCAATTCGTGTTAAGTTAGTAAGTCAGCTAGCTAGAAAATGAGGTAGATTTTCTTTTGTTTAATTGCTGGTAAAATAAGCTGTGCTGGAGGGAATATATATTCCTGTTTTTGTGCCTTTTTGTAATTTAAGGTTTTGCCTAGAGGGATTCTCTATGTTTTGAATCTGATTACCCTGTAAGGTATTTACCATCCTGACTTTACAGAGGTAAAATTTACCTTTTCTTTAATTAAAATTCTTCTTTTAAGAACCTGATTGATTTTTCATTGTTCTTAAGATCCAAGGGTTTGGGTCTGTGTTCACCTGTACCAACTGGTGAGGATTATTATCAAGCCTTCACCAGGAAAGGGGGTGTAGGGCTTGGGGGAATATTTTGGTGGAAGACGTCTCCAAGTGGGCTCTTTCCCTGTTCTTTGTTTAAAATGCTTGGTGGTGGCAGCATACAGTTCAAGAACAAGGCGAAGTATGGGGAAGTTTTCAACCTAAGCTGGTAAGAATAAGCCGAGGGGGTCTTTCATGCAGGTCCCCACATCTGTACCCTAGAGTTCAGAGTGGGGAAGGAACCTTGACACCTGGGTAGCTCACTCAAGGCTTTGCCACTCATGAATAATGTGGACTACCCCAAACTCACGTGAGGAAAATCATTATACCATGCCATCCTCTATTCTGCTGAATAAATATATATTTGCATGAAGTGCTATATTAAAAAAACATTCTTGAAGTTGCAATGTCAAGCCCTGAAAGTCAGAAAATGCCAGGCTTATGGTTGCCTGTGCAGCTTTAATTCAGCCCCCTTTTGTTTATGCATTGATACACCACGTGGTCATGTCATTAAAGATTGAGGTCAGAGTCATGTGGAAAAACCATTCAGTGCACAGAGTGGATAGTACTCAGTGAATGAACACTCTTCAAAATTATATGTTCTCCTTATTGTTCAATGTGTGCTCCCAGGCCTTATTTTTTGGACATATTCAAACTCTGCTCTGAAGACAGAATTTTTAATTTCTTCTCTGGTGCTCATCACTAAACTATCTGAGTGACAAATATTAATTTATCTTTGAAACTCTCTGCTCTGGGAGATGAAGGGAGTATTCTTCTCTCCATTGTACAGACAGGGACCTGAGGCACAGAGAATAAGGTCAAAAGTGTCCACTAATTTTGTGTCCATTTTGAAACCCCTAAAGCCTGATTTTTTTTTCCAGAGCATTTAGCACCTGTGTAGCACTTTGTGTTCAAAGCACAGCTCCAACACTGACTTCAGTCGCTGAGCACTCACAGCTGCATGTCTGCAAATCTGACTCCAGGGTTTCAAATCCCACATTCAGAAAACTGGGAAGAGACACAAAAGTCTGTTTGAAGTGACTTGCCCAGCTTCACACAGGCGCTCTGTGGCAGAGGCAGGGATAGAGTCCAGTTCTTCAGGGGAGCATTCAACTGCAAGACCATCCTTTTCCCCCCTCCTGCAACCCCCCACCTCATTCACTGCTGCCCACCTTTCAATTTCTGCAACAAATGAATCTGGGGCCCTACAGACAACAGTCTCCTTCACTACACAACCCTGATTCATCCTCAGAGCAGGTCCATCCTGTGGAGAAAAATAGCATGTGATCATGTAATTAAAGATTGTCTTTAACCCCGTTGGAGTCCCTGTCCAAGTTTCTGAGGCCCCCGCCCACTTCCCACTAGTGTCCTTAACCAGCCAGTCCCAGGTCTCACCCCCCCCCAATCCCTTGCTCTGAATCGTTTCCCAGCCAGTCCCAATTTCCTTTCTCCTGGCTCCTCATCCAATCTCTCTCTCTCCCCCCACCCTGACCTCCAGTTGCCCTATCCCCTTTCTCCATCCATACTGACTCCCAACCCCAATCTCCCTTCTTGGGCTCCTCATCCTGTCAGTGTCTTCTCCCCACCCCCAGCTCCTTATCCCAGTCTTTGCCAGTCCCATTTCTTCCTCCCCATCAGCTCTGTCTCCTCTTCCAACTCAACTCCTTTCTCCACACCTACTGGTTCTCAATTCCAGTCTTCTTGCCCAGACAGTCAGTCTCCCCTCTCCACCTGGCTTCCAATTCCAGATTCCCTCTCTCCTCCCCAGCCACAGTACCAATCTCCTGCCCCCACCCCAAGGCTTTGTCCCAATCTACTGCCTGTCCCCTTCTTCCCCCTCCCCTCCCCATTTGGATGGAATCTTCAGGGAGTTTAGCTGCTAAGAATCTATGAAGTCTCTACTGAGTATGTGCAAACTGCAATTTTTTGAAGACTTACAACTTGGACAAATTTATGTAGATTTTTATGTGGACAGCAAAAGGCACATCCTTTACACAAAGGCCATTGCCTGTCAAATTTCAAGTCCCTGCTGCACTACAGCTCCTGAAAGAAAAGGTTGACAGAATTTTTTTTAATATAGGCAAAACCAACCTAGCTTCATCCTTGGAAGTGGCTAAACCATTTTGGCTGAAATTTTTCCAAAATAATGCCGCATGAGGCAGACCCTGGCATGCAAAATTTCAGCCCAAATGGTTAAAGTTTGACAAAGTTATAAGCCATTGAAAACGTCTTCTAATGGGAAAAGTCAGGCAACCTTAATAATAGGTGATGCCATCAGGATAATAAATGGTACAGAATACATGATGTGATCTTTGCTCATGTGTGTACACACCCTTTGGGATAGGCAGTATGGTATGTGACCAATCATCTTGCAAATATCCACAGTAGCAGAGAATAAGAGATGTGAACTGCAAAATGGCTTTGAAGGTTTTTCTGTGATGTAGCAGTTGGCTAGTAATGAAAACCCCACAAATACTACTTTTCAATGATCATTTAGGACCCAGTTCTTGCAACCTTGATCACATCTGGCAGCATCTTAGTCAACGAGTAAGTCCATTGAATCACTCATGCAGTAATAGGCTACTCAGCGTGAGCCATGGCGGTAGAATTGAGCTCTTAAGGGTTATTGGCAAAACAGATCACAACAACATGAATACAATCCAATACAGCTGTTCTGCAGTACAGTCTCATTTAAAATCAAGGACAGCAGCTAGAGAAAGACCATACAAAACAAATGGCAAGGAAAAGCTTTTGGATAATTAGCTGCTGTAAAAGTTTCATAGCAAATACATTCTTTTGGAGCTGGCTTTGAGGCCACCTGTATAGCAAAATCCATTGATCTGGGTGCTGCTGTGCTTATGTGTCTTGTTAACCACTGAAATCTTTTGGCTGCTGAAACAGGGTTAGTTATCTTTCCTCAGAGCTTTCACTCAGAAGTTTAATACCCCTGCCTCCCTCTCTGGCATTATGGGGAAAACAGCCCAGACTCATGCCGCTCAGACATGCTGTGAGCTCAAGCTGTATCTAATGGTGTCCGAAAAGAAGCTTGCAGTTGTTCTGTTTGAAAGGCTGGGGAAGCAATTGGATTGTCAATGGATTACATGGGCTCCTTCTATCCAGCATTCCTTCCAGATCATTTGTGGCGTCCTCAATTCAGCTGCAAGGGGGGAAAAAACCGTCCAGGTAAACTGAAATAAAACTAAACAGCACTGGGGTGGCTTCTTTGAGAACTCAGAAGCAGGTTTTGGGGGGCAGACTAATTCATCTGCAAAAAGTCCTCGCTCCATTTTGATGGTCCAAAAGATGCACCTTCTGAAGTGGGTGAAACAGGATTCCTTTAGTTCTATCAAACAGAAGATTATGCCGCTTGGAAGTCTGATCAGTGAATTTCCAAAGGGCAGATCATTACAGATCCTTTGGGCTCCAAAGAACCTGAAGGTCTGGAATAGCCCTTCTCAGCAGAAGGGTGGGCTAAATGGGAGGATAAAACTAAATCTGCCAGATTCTTCCACATGGGGACCTTGTGACTCTGCAGTCGCTCCGGAGCCCTACAGTCTCCTTAATGCTCCCTAGACATTTGATGCTATGAGGGCTTCTGTAGCCAGCAGTTGCCAATAGGACCCATTAAAGAGGCAGCATGGCACTGGACTGGGACTCTTGAGACCTGGGCTTGATTCCTGGCTGGCTGGGTGACCGTAGGCAAGTTAATTCACCTCTCTGTACCTCAGTTTCCCCATTTGTAAGGAGGGAGGGATAGCTCAGTAGTTTGAGCACTGGCCTGCTAAATCCAGGGTTGTGAGTTCAATCTTTGAGGGGGCCATTTAGGGATTGGTCCTGCTTTGAGCAGGGGTTTGGACTAGATGACTTCCTGAGGTGCCTTCCAACCCTGAGATTCTATGATGGTGCCCACCTTTTGTGAAGCAGTTTGAGGTCTATTGGTGAAATGTGCTATATAAAAGCTAGGTGGTATTACTATCAAAGCATGTTTACATGGTGTGGCAAGGCGCAGTATAGCGTGTGCTTTCTGAAGTGCACTAATGTGCTGTGCATTAATTGGTCCATGTAGACTCTGCTGCATGCACTAAAAGTTCTCTAGTGCATTTTAATGTAATGCTGGAAACTAGACCTGGATGAACCCATTGCTGGGCCCTATGCAAACCTATACATCTGGGCCCCTCTACTGGCCAGCTAAACTAGAGGCTCCCACAGTATGGATGTATTTATATTAACTCTGTCCTGGCCAGCAGAGTTGCATTAGTGATCTATTAACCGAATAGATCTTCAGCTGTATGGATGTTAACTCTCTCCTAGCCAGGTCAGTCAGTGACTGGCATCTGCTGCACTCCCCACCATTCCTCTTCTAGCTGGCTCTCCCATCCAGGCACTCACTGCAGCTCCCTGTACTTGTAGCCAGTCCTGCAGGCAGAGCAGAAGGGCCACAGAGGCTGGTCAGGCCCCTGGTGGGGACTCCTGGTGGTGGACCCAAGCAGTGTTGGCTGGCCCTCTGTCAGGATGGAGGGCTGACCAGGCCAAATTTGAGTGACTGGCATTGCAACCCAGCACATGGCATTGCAGGGAAGCCAGACCTGAGCAGTACCAAGGATTTGGGCCATAGCACTTGCCTAGTCTGTGTATGCATTAATTTGGCTCTACTGGAAGGAGCTCTAGGTAATGTGCGTTAGGGAACTTTTAGTGCATGCCAGCTGGTCTGCATGGACCAATTAATGCTCAACATTTTAGTGCACTTTAGAAATCACACCCCCATAGATCGCATTGCCACACCACATACACAAGCTATAGTGAGCTGGAGAGGCCTCCCACTGAGCTGGAGTAGGAGAGCCACACTCTGACCCCCATGGTGGGTGGAGCCAGGCCTGCCTGGCCCCTCCTGCCAAAGCTAAGGGGTGGGACAGGGAGTATAAAAGGTGGAGCCTCTAACTCAGTTGAGCCTGAGCCAGGGAAGGAAACAGATGTCTCCAGGCCACTATGGATCCTTGGAGCTGAATCTGCACTGTGCCATGGCTTGCCCCTGGAGGAAACTGAGCCAGGTGAAGAGCTGGCAGGACTGCCCCTTGCTGTATACCCTGAAGAGATGGGGACAACCTTGAGCTGCAGGTACATTATGGTGGGAAAGTAGGAGGGAGCCTGGGGACACTAGACTATAGTTAGGTTGTGGCCTGAATCCAGGTCGGCGTGTTGCAGTAGGCTTCCAGCTGACCCAGTGGTGGAACCCTCCGCCACTGTTAGGGTCCTGGGCTGGGCCATGGTGGAGTAGGGTGGGCCTAGGCCTCGTACCCCTTACTGCCAACTCTGCCCTCGGGTGGCAGCCTCGCCACCTTAGGCCAAGAGTCCTGTGTGTGTCGTTGTCCAGAGCCAGGATGTCAGACTGTCTGTTTGCTGTACCCTGCCTGAGGGCCTGAGCTTAGGGTGACCAGACAGCAAGTGTGAAAAATCAGGACGGTGGGGGGGGGGTGTGTAACAGGAGCCTGTATAAGAAAAAGGTCAGGTAGGCATGATTGAGCCCTAAGATGGGTTTCTAGTGGATGGAGAAAATGGAAGTCAGCAGGTGGCTTTTGATAGAACACTCAAAAGAGAAAAACCTGCAAAGTAACTGCCTTGTCAGTCGCTGGTTTTGCACCCTCCCACCCGTCGCCCAATTCTTTGTTTCTGGCGAGGAGTGGTGCATTGTATTGTTTCATGTTCAGCAGCAAAATATTGCAGTGATCTATGTCGTGTTGCAGTACTGTGCACTCCATTCCAAAGCTATTGAACAGAGTGAATGGTCTGCGTTAATGAGCAGCAGAAAATGCAAGCGAAGTTATTGGAACGCTAAATGTTGAATTGTTGACCTGCAGGAACAACATTGGGAACTTTGCTTTGAAGGAAAGAGAGAATGTTAGAAACTAGTGATGAGTAAATAACGCTCCGCTTCTTGGGGGGTGGCATTAGAATATCTACTTCGTCATGGAAAAGTGTGCCTCTTTGCCATCTCTCTCTCATGCTATGCTACATCTGATCTTGAGTTTTCATGAACTCAGCGGGACCCATAGTGCTGCCACTTTTCCAAAACTATGCCATTTTTTTTTTTCTGCCTTCCCCTCTCTTCTATAATCCTGGGGCCTGTGGGGGAGAGCAAGTCACTCTTGCTTTTCTCCAACCCTGGGGCCGGGCGGATGGCTGCTCCGGTCTCCAGTGTAATTTAAGGCTACTCTGAACTATAACCAGCTGCCACAGCTCCAAAGGGCCATTCTGCAGCTAGAGATTGCCAGAGAACTTCAGCCCTCCAGCCGTGCTCCCTTACCCCCCGGCAACACTGACATTCTGTCGACGGCGGGGCCAGAAAGGTGCAGGTGCACAGCCTGGGGTGGGGGGCAGCACAGAGTAGGTGGGATAAACTACAGCATGCTGGCCTGGAGCATCTCCTCTGCAGTTACGGGAACTGGGATTGCCAGGCTCACTGGCAGAAGACAATCAGCTGGGTTCAGGAAGATCCCCTCTCCCTTCCCTTAGAAGGCATGTCTGCACAGCAGCTAAGCGTGATACCCAGCTTGGGTAAATAAACTCCAGCTTAGCTGAAAGTGCATGGTTTACAACCGTACCCTTCTGGTAAGTAACAAACCTTAAAAGAAAAATATATAAAGGTTTTGTAATTATTTTTTAACTTATTTGTATGATCCTCAGTGCAAAAATGCCTTTATTATATGCTTTTCCATTTGACAAAGCGGTTTTCCCTATGGTTGTGATGGAAATAATATTTATGTAGTGTTTTTGTTATGACACTTTCAAATTATATATCACCTCAGAATACTAAGGCATTTTTTCCTTGTGCTCTAGCAACATCTGATGTCAGAACAGCTTTGGGATTAGGGTTTATTAGTTAAAAGCTCTTCCAGAGCTTGCAGCTGGAGCACAAGGTATTGTTCTTATGGTGCACAAATTGTAGCCATTGCTTAATGGCAAATTTTTAAAAGAATGAGCTCCTGTGTCGTGCACAATTCCCCACTCTAAACATCAATGTCATGACGTAACTTCAAATGTTTCGATTATGGGAGGACTTGTCCACATCACATTATAACACTTCCAGAGTTGGCTCAAATTATTTGCTTTAAAATGGCAAAGAAACCCACCAAACTTGTTAAAACTAGGGAGGAAATTTTCAGTCACGAATGAGACTTCGGCCTGGACGCTACGCAGGTTTCTACTGATCTGCCTAGTTCAGATAGGGGTGTGTGATTTCATTTATTTGATTGAAGCAATGATACCTGTGCAACTAAAGCTGGGTGGAGGGTGGAAATTCAGTTTTGTGAAAGATTTGAAGATTTGGCTTTGTTCCAAATAGGCATAAAACCCAAACATTTCAAAGGAAAGTTAATCTCCCCACCCTAACGAAAATCTGTTTCAGGTCATTTGAAATGTTGCATCTTGATTTTTTGCCTTTTTAAAATTTTGTTTTATAATATCAAATGAAAAATTATTTTAAAAATGGTTTCAAAATGGGTCATTTTGATGTTGCTGGAACTTGCTTTCTGGTTTTCTTCTGAAATGAAATGCCAGAGCAATCGCTCTGAGTTCCTGAAGCATGTCAAGTTCAATGGACCTGCAGATTCCAACCGAATATGGGTCTGTTAAAAATCCTCCAACCTGCTCTAGGTCCCACCCCTAGTTTGGATACATGTGTAGCTTATTCCCCTTCCCAGATGGGGGCTGCCTATTGCTTTAACTGTACCAGCATCGTACAACTTTAGCGTGTCAACAAGAACTTATGCACCCAACTCCTATTGATTTTTTTTTAATGGGAATTGGGCCCCTGTCTCTTGAGCCTTTGAAAATCTCCACCTCTAGAGTTACAGAGCTAAGAATACAAAAAGGAACCACAGCTTGTCAGGGTTACTATTCAGTCCATAAAACAGCTGATTCTTCAGCTATCTAAAATATTTGCCCATAATTATTTGAATATTCTACCCCCGGTGCCTGTACAGATGGATTTAATGAATGGACTAAAGAAACCTTAGGTCATCACTAGTTATTACTATAGTAAAATGCACTTAAACAACATCAAATAGGGAAATTTAGGCACTTCTGAAAATGTTGCCCTAAATCTCATTTTCAAAGTCCCATGAGACTTGAACTAAGATTTTTCAAATAGTCCTCCATGACTTAGGAGCCTCGATCCTAATTTCAAAAGTTACTAAGGAACCTAAGTCTTTTTGAAAATCAAATCACTTTGCAAACTAGGACTTAAGCAAAATTTTTCAACAGTGCCTTTGTCTTGTCAAAGACAGTAAATAAATCTTAAACCAATAGCTGGTGACTGTATAAAAGGTGCACATATATTGTACCTGATTTTAACGCTTTCATACTTGGAGGGGCTTTCCTAAAGCATAATATAAAAATCATCTGAACCTTGTTCCTGAATACATTTTTCTACTCATGTAAGTCAGACTCATGGCTAAATTGAACTTCACATGAACATGGATCCACAGCCCAGAGCAGGCTCTCCCTATGCTATAAGGCTGGTCACTTACCAAAGCTGTACTCTGACTTTACAGCTGTTAAAATGATCATGTTTATGTTGAAGGCCCTAAATTGCAATTTTGGAGTAAAGGTGCCATCACTGTGTGTGGGGGAAGTGAAGCACCCGCTGCTATTGGTCTTACAGGGATGCTAAAAGCTGCTGCTTTTTCCTCTATACCATCTGCAGACTCTGCCCTCTCCTCGCCATCACCACTGCAAGCTCATAGACACGCTCTGCTGATTCCCTGCTTCAACAGTTGTAACCTCCTCCCCTCTGGCAGCTCACTCTCTCCTTAGGTCTGTCCAAAACACTGCTGTTAAGCTGATTTTTCTTTCCCTCATCCTGGCTGTTTTTTTCCTACCTCCTAACATTCAGCACTGGTTCCCCTTCTTCTGTATTCAGTTCAAGCTTCTCACTTAATGCATTCAGCAACTCTCCACCATGTCTATAGCCTGGACCCCATTTTTCTGGCAGCCTGTACTGCTTCATATACTCAGCCCAAGCTTTCCCTCACTGCTTTGTTTGTTTCATTCATCCATTTCCAGCTCTGTGCTGTCATTCAGGCCTTCTCTTACACTTGGAATACACCCCCAATCAACATTCACACTCTGACCTCGCTCTCCTCATTCAAACCTTGCTGAACCCCTAAAGCATGCAGGCAACTGAAAAGTCTATTTGTCAATTGTATTTTACTCCTGTGTGCTCACTGGGGTCAGGGTTTTGCTTTGTTGATGTGTGTAATTTTGCTAGAGATTGTCCTGAGCCATGAAGTTTGGATCCATATGGTTTTAGTTCAACCCATTGGCAAGAAGGCCTCAGCTGGCAAGTTCAAACTTTGCTCTAGACTTCCCCAAAGTTCAGAGGTATTGGAGCTGGGGTTTTGGGTTGGGCCCATTTCCTGTGTTTGGGGGATGGCAGGGTGTGTATAGAATATATTCTCCATATAGCATCGTATGTGTAAATTAGGCCAAATCCTGACCCTTACTCACGTCAAACCCATTAAAATCTATGACCCAAGTTCTGGAGTCCTTATTCAATTTTTATTCAGTGTTCCTTATGTTTGGCTGGGCAACTCTCTCTCTGTAGAGAATGGGGAGGCAATGGGAGCTAAGAGTTCTTGTAGTCTTGAGTCTGCCTTAGACGCTAGTCAAACCACTAAACATCTTCGCTTCACTTTATAGCTCTGTAAATTGGGAATAATACTTGCCTGCCTTCCAGGGATATTGTGTAGCTCACTGTTTGTACAGTGCTAAGTGTATATTTAGCTAAAAGGTGCCTATTTTAGAAGCTGGGATGTTTGTGAGGTTTCATTCAAAGAATATTGGCCATTTAAAGGGTTTCGGACACCAGGGAAGTCCATGGAGTCTTTCTGCTGTCACTGTGATCTGTCCTGCAAATGTTAACTTCCTTGCTGGATAAATATATTGGGTACTCAGCTGATAAACCAGGGAGCAAAGCAGTGGCTATAATAGTCACAATGGCCCTGGGAAAACATTTTAAGTAAAGGGCTTTTTCCTTGGTATCAGAGAGGAGTTTCTTATTGATGTGTTTCTTAAGCAGCCTTCTGCTTTCCCAGTTGTGTGTATTTTTTAACCCCTTAACAGATGCTGCAAGTAGTGTACTATATTGCTGGATTGTAGGAGATATGATAGTTCAAGATACAAAACACAGGCTATGAGCTCTATTGCATAATCAGACTGGCTTTATTTTAAGGTTTTTATTATGTTCTAATTAAAAATGCACAGAAGCAAGCAGATTTATACTCAGTAGCAAAATGTGGATATTTTGTATTAGATACTGTAGAATTGAGCAAGGAACATATGATCACTAAACATAATTTGCTGTAATGCATTTTCAGCATGCTGTTAACTGCTAAACACAGAGGGCTCCTTGAGAGCCTTTGGACAAGTAAGGACAAATTTTCAAATGAGGTAATGTAAATTGAGCTGGCAAAACCCTGTGTGAACACGGCTGCATTAAAGCCCAGGTGCTAACAGGTACTCTTTGGGTATACGCCTACCCATTCCCCATGTGAACATGCCCACTTAAGCAGGCAATGGGTACTTATCTTTCTGTCCCATACCCAGCACTGTAGTATGAGGTATGCATAAAAATTTTGTAAGTGCAACTTGTGTCTCTGTTTGAAAATTTGTCCCATATACTCTAACAAAAAAGCAAGCCATCTCTCCCCTAGGTAGCTGCCTGTCCTTGAGAGAATTTCTGCACTTACTTGTCCTAAAGAAATTACTTTTACCTGGGTAGAGGCTTTCCCCTCCCCACACTCACAGAGATCATGGGGAAAGAAGAGGAGCATGGGACTGGAGAGGTTAAGGCAAAGCATCTTTCTCTCGATCAGATAACATGTCACCTATAAACTGCACAGTAAAGCTATATTATTTAATAGATGTGAGGTTTGTACCCACTTCCTCTCATCTCCCTTTAAAATGATGAAGTATCCCACACATGCCGTTTGTTAGCATGAGCTGTGTTCTTTTCCATACAGTAAATCTCAACAGCTTGGCAAGCAAAGGTTTTTACTGTAGATGCAGAATAATTTGAGACCCATCCCTCTCCCTCCCCCGCAACTTGTTTTATAACGAATAAAATGCTGTGAAGTGTTTCAGTAGGCATTCATAATACACACAGGGAAACAAGGTATGTTTTGGGGTTGGGGAGGAAATGTGTATTTAGGAGTAAAATTCAAATCCCCTAGAAAAATCTTAATATGGCTCAGTATCAGTGGCAGCACTCTCTCTCCTAGATCTCCTAAGTCCCATCAGCATCCCTGAGAGCCCCACCATTACACAGAACACGCCAGGAAGTACCTCCCTTTCAGCTGAGTAGCAGTGGTGCAAGAAGAACGGTGAGAATGGAATCCATAGAAATGTCTGATCCCACCCATAGCTGTTACTGTCTTAGAATGGGACCCCAGGCTTCTCATTTCTTCCTTATGCAGGAATAAGTTGTAAAGGAGCGAAGACACTGAAATCAGGCTTTAGAGTTTCCATCTCTCAGGGGATGTGGCTGTACCCTCCCCCTGGAAGAAGCTATGATTCCATCCTCTATCCTGGGACTACCCAGAGATCTGTGCCAATCTTCATTGGGAGCTCTCCCAAAACTAAGGGGCATCTGCCATGCTCAGCCCCACTGGCTCCTATTAGCTAACGAATGCTGCTCCTGCAAAAACCAAGATACCAGGAGCTCACCTGATCACAGCTGCCTCTTGAACCATCCTGAAAGGTTCCACAGCACAGAGAGGACTTATTCATTTGCACTTGCTTCCTTGGTGGCTTTGGATTCTACTCCTCCCAGAGACTCCCAGCCTGCTGCCTGTCCACACCTTTCTATCCCTAGTTGTCCACTTTCCAGGTCTGTGGAGCCTGAACTCCATAAAGGGGCATGGAACACCTTCTGTCAGCACCAGCTGTCTTCTACACACATGGAACGAAGGAATAATAAGGGCCCTACTAAGTGTGGTAAGGAGAGAAGGTAGATGTGGCAAGACAGAAGCCTTTAAACAGAGGTGAAAGGTTTTGACTAATGAACTGGGAGCTTGGTGCACTGATCCCTGGGCAGAGATATGGTAGCCTAGGGACAAATGAGAGGGACAGTACACTAGCAGCAGACAGAGTGGGGGACACAGCAAGAGGGCATAGCAGAGTGCTAATTGGCAGCAGCTTTGAGGTACCAAACCCTGATAAATCCTTTCAACAAAGTGAGCTGCTCTGTGAATTTGGAAACGTTACCACCACAAGATAAAGCAACCCCTTAGGTTACATAAACCATCTTTTACCATATGAGTTCATAAGTTTTTGTTCACTGAAATATCAAGCTCTAATTAAAACTAAAGTTCAGAGTGTTTTGGAGAATGGAACCTTCTCCCTCCCAGTACCAATGCAAAGGGGTATACATTCACGTGAACTAGAGTAATATGGCCTGAAGTTGCCTTTAACTAGTATTATCTTAATTTGGAACACTCATAACCAAATAAATGCATTCCCAACCCTCCCTGGTGTGTTCTGTTACTTTGCTTCATTGACATGTAAATGTATTTGGATCTCTAGGACAATGAGAGCTGAAAATATTTCTGAACTGTTTTTCCCCTATAAACACAGACAAATGAAAGACTGAAGAAGTGAAGTCTTGTTCACATGAGTGGTTTCCTTTCAACCTCTAGGTCTAGCTCTCCATAGACATGTCGTAGGGCATCACAATTCAGGCTTGCAATTAGCTTTCGAATGCCAGCTTGTCTTGGAAAACTTTTTTCTTCCCAGGTCAAAGTAGAATTCTTTGGAATTTCCCTGCAGTTATAAAGCAAAATATCAATATTTTGACAGATTGGCAGGGTGAGAAATCTCACCCCGATACAGAATCTGAAGTCTAATCTACATTTGTTTTCATACTGCTCCCATCTCCTGGCAATTGCCAAATTGTTCTTACAATACACTTTTCTAGGCTTTTTTTCCAATCCAATTTTAAAATTTCCCACGCTTCCTTTGGGAGTCTATTTCTCAGTCAAATACATCTGACTAGGAGGAAGTTTGTCCAGCTATTCAATTTACATTTGCCCCTCTTTTAAATTCATAGCTTCTGTCAATCCCATAGGATACTGGTGGCCCTTATCTTCAATGCATCAGATGCTCTGCGGGTGTAAATGGGCAAAACTGCATCAAAGACAAGGTGGCTACACTGACCTGCAACAGCAGAGAATGTGACCCATTAGTCAGTGTTTCCAAGAAATCGTGCTCAAAATTCTGAGCTTTAGTATAAACTTAGTCTTTCAGCTCAATTTTAAGTTTTGGGTGAAACCTGCCCTCACTGAAATCAATGGATGTCTTACCATTGACTTCAATGGGGCCAGGATTTCACCTAGTCTCTTAGGTGGCTCAAGGAATGTGTATTCATTTTAGCATCCTAATCTGCACTATGCTGCCATAAAATAGCATTCAGCAGATTGTGTCTAGTTGTTCAGTTCTTCCCCTCTGGTCCTGGGAGGACCTGAGAAGATTAGCTGTAGTTTCCAGTGCATACACTGAAAGCAAATTCATGTATGTAGAGCAGAGGTGGGGCAAACTACAGCCTGCAGGCCCATCCTGCCTGGCCCCTGAGCTCCTGGCTGGGGAGGTTAGCCCCCGTCCCCTCCCCTGCTGTCCCCGCTCCCCTGCAGCCTCACCTTGCTGCACTGCCAGCGCTCTGGCCTGCCACAGGGAGCAGGGGGGTTGGATGGGTTGGAGGTTCAGGGGGGGCAGTCAGGGGATGGGGGTGTGGATAGGGGTCATGGCAGTCAGACAGGGAGCAGGGGGGGAGGTCCTGGAGGTGGTGGTCAAGGAGCAGGGGGGTTGGATGGGTCTGGGGTTCTGAGGGGGGGGAGGGCCCAATGGGGGCAGGGGCTGGGCTGTTTGGGGAGGGGCAGCCTTCCCTACCTGGCCCTCCATACAGTTGCGCAACCCCACTGTGACCCTCAGACCAAAAAGTTTGCCCACCCTAATGTATATCAAACCATTCTTTATTCAGAAATATCCAGCAGGAGGAGTGGTGATGGGGAATTGAAACACTCTGCCAGCTCACACTGCAGTACTCAGAGAGCATCTTGTCATTGTCCACTTTTAAAGATCACTTCCTTGTGTCCATGAAAACAAGCTGAAATGTTATGAGTCCTGCTGTTAGCAGTTGCAATGTTCCATTATGTATGGCTCCTGATTGCTTATAGTATCAACAAACTGCACTTTGTACTGTTGATTTTCAATTTTATGCTAAGGTTTAAGTCCCACAGACAGCCACATATATTGAGTTTGTGTTTTTTAGGCCGTTTCACAGCCTTCTCCCTGTCCAGTGTACAGATAATTGGTATTGACTGACTGTTTAGGGGAATGCAGCCTGCTTAATGGAACCAGTGGAGGATGTGAGCTAGGTATTTATAAAAACAAAGACTGTTTCCTTTAGCAGTAAGGAAGAGGATTATGAACTGCACACTTCTGGATTGTGAGGTTATAGTGATGTGGGGCCTGATTCTCTCTTCTGTGTAACCATCTGAACAGAGTGAGTGCAAGGTGGCTTACTACCATGAGGTAAGTAAAAGCAGAAGACAGATTTGGTAACATTTTACACTGCAGAGATGTAACTGACTACACTAGGTTCAAGGCAGGGGAAAGTCAAGGTTGTGATGGGGATTTCTTGAGTAAGTCCCAGGCTCAGCACAAAAATACTTTGGAGCAGCTTTAAGGCCTGCACCCTGCAAAAAACCAAAGCATGCTGTTTTGAAGAGAATATATGCAAACTGCTCTTAGCAAATTCTTTTTTTTATTTTGTTTTTGGTTCCTTATGAAGTATATGCAACCTGTCCTCCTATAACTGACTCTTCACCAAATACAAACTTACGATGGCAGAACAGTGAATTACATGACTTAGATGATGGTGCCAGTTAAAATGCCATTAGTTCTGTGTGTGCGTGAGAGAGAGACACATCTCCAATATGGGAAGCAATTAAGGCATTACATGATCCTTTAGGTAGAGCAACTGTTTGTTATATATTTTCAGACATAGGCCAGATCCTCGGCTCATGTAAACTGTCATAAGATTAAAGTTTCAAGAATCTATGTTTCATTGACTCTCAATGGGACTTTGGCTTCTCAGTCAATTGGGTTCTTTTGAAAATATTACCCATAACTCTAACAAAGTCAGTAGAGCTACACCAGCTGAGGCTCTGGCCCTGTGTACTGACACTATAAACTTTTCTTCTTATGCAATGCTTGTTGTAGGTACGATCTTAGTACAAATGTAATTTGGAGATTATTACCCTAAATTTGCCATTCCACATGCACTAGATCTCTCTGATCAGGCTCTACAAATCAACTTTTCAAAGCACATTTAAATAAATAGACTCCTATTGATTTAAATGGGCTTTGTATCAGGCCTCTAGCTGGTATGTTCACTCTTGAGGTATTTACATGACCTTGTCCTCACTGCAACTGAATGTCTTGTGGCCATTAATGTATTTATCCTCACACCAGCCCTGTGAGGTTAGGGAAGTGCTGTTATCCTCATTGTACAGATGGCACAAGGTAGATTAAATTACTTGTCCAAGGACCACAAAGAGGCTGTGGCTAAATTGGGGATTGTGTCCCAATCTACTGTCCTATGCACTAAACCATCCTTCCTCACCTCCATCACCTTTAATTCAAGCTCAGAGCTTTGGAAAAGGATAAAGCGACTTGAAGGAGGATCTGAATATGGGCTGGTCCTAAATCGTTTTAATAATGCAGTTAATTGTGTGGCCAGTTGTTAGCTTTGAGATGTACAAAGGCAATACCCCCAACTACAGGGGCTGCAACTGTCAAAGGCGTTTGCACAAATCGTACTCCTTTCCCTACTCAGGCCCATGGCTAAGCATCAATATATAGCCCTGTGACATGCCTAGGTCACTGGACAGAGGCAGGAAAAACAACCTGGTCTCCTGACTCCCAGCCCAGTGCTCTAGCCACTGGACCACATTGCCTGTTGTCTCAAACCATATATATGTCAGTACTGTAAAAATATGAGAGCATTTATAGCCATTTCTAAATTCTTATCCTCCTCAATACCCCCCTCCCCAAACAATAACTAATTACAAGAGACCAAAGGGACCACCGCCAATCCGAGATGATCCAGTGATGGATAGAGATGGAAAAAGAAAAAAAACCCCAGAAAACCAACTGACTAACTTTTTTGCAAATGAAGTCAAACTGCCCTAATTATATTTGCCTGGGAGTGAACTTAGTGATGAATGATTCTAAATAATGTGCTGAGCTGTCAACACACTGCAGCCATTTATCAGCCTGAATACATAGAGACAAATGGGATTATTATTTAAATAAACTACAACTACCCATGGTCTGTCCCCTGTGTGCATAACCTGCAGCCTTTATCCATCCAAGGAAAGTTAAAATGAAATCTCCAAATGACACAGCTAATCATTCCCCATTTTTAAATAAGTCCTAGGACATTATCTTAAAGAGGGAGGGGGGGAAGCTGTGACTTGAAGAAAGCAAAGTATCCACTTGATTGACCATGTTTCCTGGTAACTCCCTTTCTTTGGATGCACCTGACAACTCTCACTTCCCTGAAGGTGAGAACAGTCAGCCATAGCTTTTAGAATAAGAGAGGCTGCAAAACAATGATTCCCTAATAATTAAGGCCAGTTTCAAAACTGGGGATAACCCTGTGGAAGATCCTGAGCCAAATTCAGTCATGCCTTAAACTGTAGTGCATGTTACACATTGTCCAGTGCCCTTTAACACCTATTTTCTACCCAACTCCAATCCAGGATCTGATGCCAATCATTTTTACATCAGTCCAAGTGTGATCAGAATCAGATTGCCAATGTGCAAATATGCTATCATTTATGCCACTGCTGAATTAGGCCAATTTTTCAAAGGAACCAGGGCCTCAATCCAGCTTCTAAATTTCAGTACCTAATACTGCGTGCCAACAGCAGAACTTGTGCATGCAAATAAGACTTGCATCCAAAAATCTTTTATGCACACACAGTTCTGCTGTTTTCACACACACACCACATCACACTCAAATGTAATGTGAGTTCTGGAAAATGTAGCCCTTATGTCTGGGAGCAGCTGTGCCAGTGATGAGATTCTCTATAAATGAAACAAAACATTGGCCAACAACATAAGACTTTCCTGTTTCTCACACTTGAGGTCATCCTGCACCCGGCCCCTGCATTTCAGGATAGACCTATTTAGGGATGCTGTAGGATCACAGTTACTTACTCCTATGTTCAATACAGTGATCCCCTCCACGCTCTGCTGTTTCACCATCAAACCCATAGAGACAGATATTTTTTAAAAGGTATTTAGATTCACATAGGTGCATACAGGGATTTTCAAAAGCAGCTATCTTTTAAAATCTTGCTCTGAATCAATGGGAGGGGGAAATCCCTTTTTGGAACACCCTCCCTAAAAAGCAGGTCTTATTTATGGTTTTACCACACACCTTGTAGTGGGCAATATGTGGTTGAGTAGTTGAGGCAGAGATTAGATATGACACAAAGATGACAAATAAAAGAATAATAGAGTTGGCAGTTACCCACACCGCCAACTTCTCCAAAGCCACTTCCCAACTACCAAAACCCTCTAGTAACCTTCACAGTGACAGACTGACCTCTTCCATCTGTTACTCCCCCTCCATCCATTACAGATCCTTAGAATAAGAAGCATATGCTTGAATTACAGTACATAGATCCACAAGGATAGTTATTTTGTGCTAAATCCCATATGGGAGAAGGGAATGAACAGCCCATTATTTCCATGCTCTTCCCTACCTGAACATTTTTGTGGTTGTCCTCAGTAAGCCAGGTCCATCGAGACGTACCAAGACATTCACAAGCTTTTGGTTCAGTGGGTTGGTGAATTCTACTATCACAGACATTTCCTTACCAACTACCTTCTCTCCAGGAACCTACAAAACAAGGGAAGGATGTAGATAATAAGCAGAAAATTATAAAATCTTGGCATGCAAAGTCTCAGTTGTTAAATGCACATTTAACAAAATGTGTGTTTGTACGGATGGCTTTTTGAGACCGAAACAATGTAAAGTGAGCTATTAGTTTCTTGGGCTTGGTCATGCACAGAGAAGACTACAACCCTCCCCCCCTCCATGCCCCCCAACATTTGGAACCGTGTTTCTTTTCTTGGTGCTCACCTCTTTACAAATCAAAACTAGTTAAAATACCTAGATGCCGCTGGGGTGACTGGCCATTCACTGCATTCTTTATTGCAGTGGATACAATGACCAGGCAAATGTTTCACTGGTTTAAATGTGGGTTTCCCCACAGTGAACGTTGCTGTATTCTGAGACAGAAGTATGCTGAGGCGGAAAAAGCGCGAGAGAAGTGCCAAGCTTCACCTCACTTCTGCACACAATCTGTCCAGGAAGATTTCATAACATGTCTGCTAATGAGGATAAGAGAACCACAGAAGGACCTGCTATACAATTAAAATGGAGTAATGCATACAGGTCTATTAAAGCACGATAAGAGACAGACTTTTTTTTATGTATGATGGCTAAGTTAGGGGCCTTGAGTATTACGAAGAGGATTTTGTATTGAGGTACTGGACAGAAAGAAACCCTGTAGATCTCATTCTATTCTATTGCTGTTCTTACACTATGCTCACTCCCACTGTCCCTGGCATACTGGCTTCCAGACTGAAACAGCCTTTTCTTCCTTGTCACTTCTGAGGATCTCCTTAGTTCTGGACTGGTAGGGGGACCTCTGATTACATCACAGTTGGGAGACAAAGTGCGTCCCCACCTTCCATGCACTTCATGGGGTGGATGTTCAGCACCCCAAATCATAGGGTTTGTGAATGATAGAGGATGAAGAGTGGGATCTTGTTTGTTTTAACAACTCTGCTTTCTTCAGGCAATGCATGAAATTGTGCACAGCCCCTTGTCTATAACAGCACTATCATGATTTGTGTGTGTGTGCAGGGTCTTCCATTTTTTAATTTGACTTAAAAAAAAGTACTAGGCTCTGTAGGAATATGCAAACTTGTAGCTGTAAGACCAGCCAGCAGAGTGGGGTGGAACTTGGAATTAGAAAAGGGGTTTCACTTCCTTCAGGTCCAATTCTTGGGTCTGAGCAGCACAAAGCTGGCTTAAGCAGCTTCCTGAGAAATCCATCATAAATTAAGAGTTGGGGTAGTTGATCCTACTCCAAGCCCACTTCCTCTTTCTGTCTCAGCTCCCGGTGTAGGAAGTGTTCCCAGGAGAAAGCAGGTGTCCCTGGGAAGAAAATGCTCCTGGTGCTGTTTATCTAGTCCCTTTTCTCACTCTGGTGATTAGACACTCCAGAATGGACTACTGAAATATTTTCCCCTATTCCATAGTATAAAATTAGGAGCGCTGGTTTGTGTCACTCAGGATCCTCTAAGGTCTTGTGCACAGCTTTCCATTCTTTTGCACTCCTCTTTAATGCTCTGGAGGGAACTCCAGCTCAGCCTGTTCTCTGTATATAACCTTTCTATTTGGTTGTTCTCAAAACCCCCTGTATATAAGAATAGGAAATGGATGAAGCGCAGATGAAGTAAAACACTGCGTGTATAACACCACATGGCTGATGTGCAATGATAGCACTAATAGCCACATTTGTGACAGTTCAGTCAAAAAGACCCTCTTACATCTTCAAATTGATGTTAGTGGTACAGACAAGTTTTTATCGAGTCCCCCCTGTGACAGTGCACCCCTTAAGGCTTTACGGAAATCTGCTTATGGATGTATATATGACATAACTGGAATATGTTTTATGCTACATATGCCATGTAACATATCTCTGTAAAGGTTATGATCTACTGAATCTATTAATTCTATTTGTGTGCATGTATCATTTTTGTATTTGAAGTAATGAATATTGGCTGTATACTTGCTTGATTTTTAAGTAGCCTTAGTAAAGCATTTAGTCAGCTTCTTTAGAAAGGAATTTACAAGTTAAGTGCCCAATCAAGAAGCACTTAACAGAAAAGGGATTTTGGAAGGCTCCAATCCACATAAGAAGTCTACATGAGGACGTTCAAGGTAGCATGTGAACCATGGCTGCTACCTGTAAGTTCTGAGTCATGCATGAACGTGTGACTTGCCTATGTGACTCCAAAACTCCATCTTATAACTGGAATTCTACACAACGGGAAGGAGGGGTATCTACCCACAAGAGAGAGTCTATTTAAACCCCTGGGAGACCCTTCCATTTGGTCTTCAGCTGGCACAAGAAATAGATTCTCCACCCCCCAGGATACCTGAAAGAAACTGGAACAAAGGACAGTAACTACAGGGGGTGTGAGTGATTGCTGGACCCAGACTAGAAGGAGACTAGTCTGTGAAAGCTAGCTTACTGGAATTCCTCTGCAGGTGAGGTTTTATCGGTATTCAATTTTCTTACTGTATTAGACATAGACTTGCACGTTCTGTTTTATTTTGCTTGGTAATTCACTTTGTTCTGTCTGTTACTACTTGGAACCACTTAAATCCTACTTTCTGTATTTAATCAAATTACTTTTTACTTATTAATTAACCCAGAGTATGTATTAATACCTGGGGGGGTAGGGAGGGGGAGATGCGGGAAACAGCTGTGCATCTCTCTCTATCAGTGTTATAGAGGGCGAACAATTTGAGTTTACCCTGTATAAGCTTTATACAGGGTAAAACTAATTTATTTGGGGTTTGGACCCCACTGGGAGTTGGGCATCTGAGTGTTAAAGACAGGAACACTTCTTAAGCTGCTTTCAATTAAGCCTACAGCTGTTAGGGGATGTGGTTCACGCTTGGGTCTGGGTTTGCAGCAGGCTAGCGGGTCTGGCTCAAACCAGGCCAGGCTCTGAAGTCCCAAGCTGCCAGGGCAGGAAAGCAGGAGCAGAAGCAGTTTTGGCACATCAGTTGGAGCCCCAAGGGGGTTTCTGTGATCCAACCCATCACACCCCACTCCTCCCATCCAGAATTGTTTTTTCAATGAAAAAACAAAAGCCCTTTAAGTAAAAACTCTAGCTACCCCCTGCTCCATCAACACTTGGTGTGGGCGGGAGGAGTTGACAAAAACTCAGAAGTTTTCCACTGGGGATAAAAACTACTTCACTGACCAATTCTAGTCAGTAGTACTTTGTTTTTAACATTACTTTTAATAGTTTAAGAGATTGCTATGGGCCAAATCCTGATATCCTCACTTAGGGATTGATCACCCCCACCCTGAAATAGTAAAAGGTAAGACTCCCACTGACTTCAGTGGTACAGGATAAGGCGTTTAGGATCAAAATGTCAAAAGTGCCTAAAGTTGCAGGCAGGCCCCTAGTAAGATTTTCAAAATTGATTTGAAATCAATGGAAGTTGGGCACCTAATTTACTTAACTCCTGTGATCAAAAGCACTTAACTCCATAAGAACTGAGTTATTCTGGGTTTACACAGATGTAACTGAGCAGAATTTCACCTTAGCACACTTCTTATTGAGACCTGGCTTCAAGCTAAATTTGAAAGAGGTATATTTTCCCCATTAATTGGTTAATTCCAATGATCTTTTAGTCGGACATAGAAAGATCAAGATGTATATATGAAGACATATGGGGAATAGTATTTTTCACCCTTTCCCCTTACTTAAGGATTAAGTAGTCACCCAATTCACATATCAAAGTCTCCCAAGAAAGTTCGGGAAGACGAGATTTGCATTGCTCACATTTCTAAAATTAAAATTGAGCAGAAGTCCCTATCACCTCTATCTTACATGCACGTAAAAGAAGAAAAACAAAACAAAAAGCAGGACACCTTTGTACATGACAAAGCAGCAAATAGGGCACAAAACGAATTTATTTTTTTTTTTTTACCCTTTGCAGGTCCCCGTAAGCTTTTATTGTTTATAGAATAGATGGTTACTGGGCTAAAACCTATCGCTTTCATTAATTATTCTTTCATCACAACAAAGGAGGGTGAATAAGCTATTTTGGAGCTTAACCTGGGGATTTTGTGTCAGAGGTTCTGTCTGAATACTGAAGATACAGGATTATACATTTTTTAAATTTGGCTACTGAAGATAAGTGAAGTTAATTTGACTTGTTCGTTTTCTCTAGGAGATGCTCTGTAAAACAGAATCCTCTCTGAAGACCATACTGATAATCATTTACATTCTCTAATTAGACCATAGTGACACTTTTGTATTTCATGAGAGTTTTCAGAGGCTCATAACTTTTGCCTGCTTGGGTGAATTTTCCTGGGGATGGCAAAAGGCCCATCCCTGACATCAAGGTGATGTCCCTACCAAATTTCAAGTCCCTTCTCCAAAGCATGGAAGTGCTAGACCTTAACAAAACAGTTGTAAGAATATGTTTAACATGCGCAAAACATATTTTCTTCATTTTTGCTGAGCCTTTCAAAAAACAACAAATAAATTCAGCCTCAAGCACACAACAACATGGAAAATTTCAGCCAAAACGTTAAAATCTGGCAAAGTTATAAGCAACTGAAAACGGGGTCCGAGTGGGAAGCATGAGGCAACCGAACTAGAGGTGATGCAATCAACTCTACTTATTTTTATATATGACTCTGTTTTAAGTTGTTCATAACATTAGCTTTTAAATTTGTTTGAAAAAAGACCCCCAGGTTAGCCACCTAAGTGCTGGCCCAACCTGTAGATATACGTAGTAGAGGTCTGTGTGATGGTGATGCAGAATGTATCCTGAACTCAGGATAGTTGCTAGGTTCCTTTGTTGCATTCCTGAAACTGACCTTGATGTGCAGCTTGGGGATTTGCAGTACAGAGGTCTTCTGCTTGGCCAGAATCTTTTTCGTTTCATTGAGACGTGCTGTGACGAAGAAGTGCAAAGAGGCCTGTTCCAGCAGCTGACTCATGTACTCACTTGATTTGATTAAGACCTCAGAAATTTTAGCTGATGGGAGAAAAAACAAACGCACACAATAAAACTGAAGCTTGAAAGCAGTATAGTTACCGGTTATTACTTTCAGTCCTGCTGATGCCCTGCAGACACAGTACAGATTTGCCTCCACTGAAGAGACTGTCAAAGGCACAAATGGGAGTTAGGTAGTCAGACAAAAGCTGCAATGCCTCCTTTTCTGCTACAACTTTCTTCGTATGTTACCTTTGTCCTCCTCTTGTGCACCACCTGTCATTTAAGATTGAGCTGTCTGGGACAGGGACTATCTTCTTTGTTACATGTCTGGACAGTGCCCAGCATAATGAAGCCCTGATCCTTGACTGGGGCTCAGAGGCACTACCGTAATATAAACAAGATGTACTAAATGACTCCCATGGGCTTTTAATGGGACAGTGAGGTGCTGAAATGCCCTTGGAGAATCTCCCTCTAAATGTTTACTTCTCTACTTCGTTCCCATACCCCTTCCACTTATTTTTGAGGGGTACCCATGCAGGCGGTAACAGCAGCCAATTGGAGGTGTGAATGCACACAGTGCTACTGGCAAGGTTTCCTGTTCCTCAGTGCAGGGCTCATTGCTGATGCCCGCTGTTGACCTACCTCAACACTACATGCACCACACGGCAAAGGGACAAGCACTACCCCGCTCTCTTGAGAGCTGTCACTCTGGTCCTGGATGATCATTATTGAAAAGAATAGCTCCCTGGGCTGGAATGTTGAGATGCCGTTCAATACAGTTAAAATCAATGATTCTCTGCAACTCTCAGTCCAGCAACGGTGTTAGAATTCAACGTGCAGAAGCTCACATAGATCATCTAGGAGGCGATCAGTCACAATATGTATCTTGATTCCTTGCCTGAGCAAACTCCAGTCTAGTTTTTCCAACATTAGTAAAAAATATCAAGATTTCCCACCCACTTATTATTCATTTGTTTTATTGGAGCACCTAGGAGCCTCAGAGTCATGCTGGACTAGACCCCCAGTATGCTTGGCACTGTACAAACACCCATGAAATTGAATTCAAACTGGGTAAATCACATTTACCTCTTTCCACTCTTGAGCCACCTACATCAAAATGGGTTCCTAGAGTGGGTTTCAAAGCCATTCCTATGATGACCACCTGAACTAGATTCACCAGGCCAGCCTGGAATTTTTTTGATGTGGTCCCATCTCCTGTAAATGAATTTCTCATCATATCTCAAATCTTTAATTATAATCAAGACTAGGTGTTTTTTATCTGTGTAAAAATATTTGTTGTACTAGAAATGGAATTTATTTTACAATGGAAAAAAGAGAAACATTTCAGATTAAATTTAATCACTGAGAAAAAAGAATAATGGAATCTCATTTCTGCAGCGGGTATGCTGGTAAGATGCCAATACAACTTACTGTGCCCGGGAAAGCCCAGGGAGACACAAAACTGAGCTGCGTAGCAGCCTTTCAAAAAGACAGGGAAAGCTAAATATAACTGAGTGGAAGCAATAGCACCTTTGAAGGCACTGGCAGGTTTAAGCTATTCAAATCCTCAAAGATGTTTTCAACCCATACAGTTCCTTTAATCATTATTCTGAAAAATCACACATCCAGTTTCTGTTTGAAAACTTATTTTGCTCCTTTCAGCAGTGTAGTCTAGAAAGAATGCCTTTGACGCATTTTGATCATATAGTGATATTCTATTACCTTCAAAATACACACACACACACTTCTTGCTATTTCACTAAACCTACAAATTCTGCTCCCATTTCTCAAAATACGTTAAGATGATTCCGAGAGTTGCTAACATTCTATTTAAAAAATAAAGGACTGTTTTCTTAGCACCCTCACCCCACCCATCCTCCTGACATTATTATTATTATTATTAATAATAATAATAATAATTAATAAGCAGCAGTACTCACCTACATTCACCAGGGCTATTTCTTGCTGCTTTTTGCAACAATCAGCAACTCCCAATCTTGTTGTACAGAGATAAAAAAAATACGGTATGTCCCTTATAATAATGGACTGTTGGCAACCCTAGTGATTTCTCCCTGGTATGCTGCTTATTCTAGATGGAGGCCCAGTCTAAATTCACTCATCATCATCAGTCACTAGAATTTGGAATTTATGAAAACATTCCATAGCAGTTTTATGTACCATAGCCACAGCTTAGCAAAAATGAGCACTGTGGCTGTAAACGTATCCTAGTAAATTCACCTTCGTGCAGAGGATTCAAACAAGCACCACTGCATTATTTAACCTCTTTGTTAAGTAGAGTCATGGTGCCTTCCATGGAACCTCACCACAGGGCTGAATCTGACCTGTGGAATTTAGCTTGGAAAACAGAGGGAATGCTGAGATATTTGCACATCTATACTGAACATCTAAATTATGGCTAAATTCTTCTCTCAGTTATAGGGGTGCAATTGGATTGCCAATGAGAGTTTAGCCCAGAGTTGAAATTGATTTATTTTTATGGCTAGCCAGGTATTTTTTATAAAGTTTGACAACTTTACAGCCGACATTTAATAATTGATTCAAAGCACTTTAAAAAGTGCTTGTTATAATAAAATTGGTTGGAACAACTTAATGCGGCAGAGAGAAAGTACATGAACAGTTACTGAATACTCACAAATGAATTGGATGAGTTAGAAACAACCAACAAATAGCTATTGACTCATCATATGAGATTGGAGCTAAAGTTTTGATTAGGGTCCATCTCTAATTTTTCATTATTATTATATATTCATATTATTTTATGGAGATTTACAAGCTCCAAATGGAAATTTACAGTTGTGGGGAAAAATCCTGCCCTAAGACGTGCAGAATGGATAATAGGGAACCCTTTATCCCCGGCAAACAACAGGGCAGGATCTCTCCCTAACAGTCCAGAGAGGGCTAGAAAGAGGGTACCAGCAGCACAGCACACCCCCGCAGAGTGCATGGTATCTCAGGTAGGGAATGTGCCCTCAACTGGCTTGCACATATGCTGTGGTCAGCAGCACACACTAGCCGGGGATGTATGCTGTTCCTTTTTAGATTGCCATAAATATGCACCTAACACTGTATTCCCATAGCCTGTCCTGAACCCTCCTACGCTCTAACTGCAGGATGGCTCTTGTGCCAGATGTGCACCCAGTGCCACTCTTTTCCCTTCTCTTGTAGGGCTCTCTCAGATAAGAGAAAGATTTTGCTTTTATTTTGTCATTGTAACCTCCACCTGAAGAACCAGAGTTTTCCCTTTCCTTTTTGAGAACTTACAAGATGGTCAAAGATGTGAAAATGACATCTTACAGCTTAACACCTGGACCCATTCTCTCTCTCTCATTAAATAATAACAATCCTCATCACTTATTTAATAATTCAGCACTTTCAATCTGTAGAACTCAAAATACTTTTTGAATGTGGATAAGCATGATCATCCCCATTTCACATATTGTGGATGGTCAGAGGGTAAGGTCACGGGCAAATACACAGCAGAATCAGGAATAGAACCCAGGTTTCCTGACTCCCATTCCAGGGCCCTATCCATAGCTATGTAATTTGGGCCTATCACTAGAGGGAGTTTCACTGGCGTCAGCACACACAGATAAGAAAGCAAACAAAAGGCTGAGGCTTAAAGTTTTCCCCCTCTTACATGCCAAGGGTTCCAGTGTCACATCAAAAGTATGGCTCTTGAATTCATTCTTCGTGACACCCGTATAAAACACAATATTGCCAGACAGATAGGCTGTTGCAGTGTAACGGGTGTGGCTGTTGTTTCTGAAAGTTACAGTGACTTTGAAGTCACTGCCAAGTATTGCATTTTCCACTTGAAAGTCCATGTCAACATCGGTCCCTGCCTGCTCCATAGTATCCTGGGTAACCTTTTTAATGCCATACATCAGAGCTGTCTCAAGGGCCAGTCTCTCTTCTTCTGTGCCTAGGACAAGATGAAAATTATGTTAAAAAAACTGAAACAACAGAACCTAATTACCAGGTTCATAATGATGCCACTTTCCCAGGGTCCAGATTGGTGTTTTGTATATGGCAGTAACAAACACCTAAAAAAATCTTTTACAAATATTTTGAAATTATTTCTCTTCTTAAATTACTTCAGCACTTATAAAAACTACCAGATCATGGGCCAGATCTAAACTCATTAGTCAATGAAAAGACTCCCCTTAACCTTAATGATCTCAGGATCTGGCCTTTAGGTTTCTGGAGACCTGGAGCTAAGTAGAGGACAATTTGAGCAGTGGTAGGGGTAATGCATGCTTCCCAACCAAACTGGCTAGCTAATGTGCCTCAAATCTGTACTAAAGAGACCACATTTATGAGTAAGAGGGTAGTTCAGTCTTCATGTCCATTCAGTTCTTGGCCTCTTTGCTGGGACTTCCAACTACGGTACCAGTCAGAGACTGGCAAATACTGCAAATAAAAACAAAAAATCACTTGCAAATTTTAAAAATAAAAATAGCAAATTCAACTCAATGATATTTGCCTTATTTGTTTTCTGTGAATTTTTTGTTCACAGAAAAACAAGATGTTCCAAATACTCATGCACATACTCAGTTGCTTGAATATTTGTGCTGAAGTGTTCATTGAGCCATCCTGATAGCTTGTGGATTTGGGAATCATCCAGTCATGGAGCAGAAATGCTACCATATGACGTAGGTGATCTATCACACTGTCTGAATAGCGAAGTATAAGAAGTGAATACTTGAAGCAATAGTCAGATAATAATTACTGTGGTTCATTATCAATCTAAACTCAATTGACCAGTGGGACTTAGAAAGCAAAAATTCTGTACTCCAACCATGCAGTCCTGGGTAAAACAGCTTATTTGGGATTAAAATGTTATTTTGATCCTTCTCTGCTTCCCCAATATCACAAATGAATGGGGGAGTGTTGCTAAAGTAAATTAGTAGAGAAGATGGAAGAACACTACCTACTTTTGAGTATATCTGATTCTAGACATGTGGCACAGCCGAGTGGACTTAATTTTTAGCACTGGAAACAGTCTCAGGGTGGTAGGGCTGTGTGACACTCATCCCTTTTTTGTTAAAAAATAAGCACTTACCAAGATACTGTATTTGACATGGAGGAAGCTCATAAGGAATTACTGTCACCCAAGATGTGTCAGACCTTCTGTAGTGGATGATGAAAAATGAGCTAGTCCCCTTTTCTCAGCTCACCCCAGTTGGTTGGGTAAGAGAAGAGCCTTGCCTCACCCACTTTGCAAAATTCCTGTTTGCAGGCCCTTAAAGAAACAGTAACTGATTTTCTCCCACATGCTACTTATTTCTAGGGTCACTTTCTTTCCACCAATATGTTTTATTTCCTAGGGCTTTGCATACTTCAAAACCTCCCAGAATTTTAAAGGGCCATGCCATGTGACCTAGGATGGGCTGACCCCTAGTCACCACTACTCTTAAGGGTCACACTACCGTCACACTTCTGAAGTGGATGATGAAAAACAACTTTTAAAATCTCCTATTTTGAATTAAATAAATTCATCCATGGTTATCCTCTGTTTTCAGATATAGCAACTCCTGTCCAAGGTGTTTTTGAGCGACAGCCTAAGGAGATGTTCTTACAGAAGGATGTGTAATATGTTTGAGGTGGAATTAAGATGCGCCACTTGGAGAAAGCTGTGTGAGAACCCACCTTGCTAGAGGTTTATATATAAATGACAGGAGACCTATTTAAGAAAAATCTACATCCGTATATACAACACTTCATTTTGCCATGTGCAGTCAGTTACCTTCCTGGAACTTGTACTGCTCAGTAATGTCCTTGGTTCCATCACTACCAATTTCCTTGGTCAAGATAAATTTCCCAATGTGGGTCTTATCAATGTGTTCAATCACTCTGGTCCCATCTTTCATTGCTTTTGAGTAAACAATATCACTGTTTACCTATAAAATTAAATAACAAAGCATTACGTCTTCTGTTGTGTTTAAAGCCAATATATCTTCCCCTTGACTCAATGACACAATCACCAAGTCCTACTGATTTAAACGGGACAAGATGCATGTTTAAAATTAAGCACATGTTTAAACACCTTCCTGGACTGGGGCCCAAAACACTTCCAAAAAGGGTTTAATGTTAATGATAATTTGGTAATACTTTAAACTAGCTGTCAGATACACTTGTCATACGGATTTCCTAGTACAGTTGCAGAGCCAGAACTTCAGCTAGTGTAAATCAACGTAGCTCCATGTATAGTCATTGGAGCCAATTTTTACCTGCTGAGGATCTGGCCCACTGTGTCCTTTTGAACAATCAATAGCTATTTAATAACACATTTCTGAAGATTGAGAAATCCTGGCAGCAAGTCTGGTCTCCATGATGCTTGTAAAGGTACTGTCCTGAGTTGAGGAGCCCCACCGTCTCAGCAGGAGCACAATTACTTTGCATTCTAATAGAGCCTCGCAATGTGCTAGGGGCTGTCAACACATACAGGAAGATACATGCCCTGGCCCAAAGAGCTTACACCACCACCCAGAGCTTCAGAGCCTGCTGGGGAGCCTGCCCGCTGTTACAGTCCTTAATGAGAGGCAGGGGCCAATGCAGATTGTGTTATGGAAAGCAGCGAGTAACTTTCTCTGCTGCTCTGGTAACTGGGGTTTCATTTCAACTGGAGCAACTTCTTCTGATTACTACTTTGGCAAGCAGTGCCTCATCAATTTTATCATTCACAAGTGTCATATCAAACCTACTGATCTAAATATAATGACAGGATTTCTATTTTACATGAGTTGTAATGGGAAATAACATTGCAGTCCATGTATTATACGTAGAGACTGACTTACTGTCCCATTTAAATCACGCAAAACACTATTTTTTAAGGTACATACCTCTGCAAAAACAAAAGGCGCATCGAACTGGAAGCAGACATGACCATGTTTAATAGCTTGAACGGAAGCAGGGCCACATCTATACATACCTGAATTGAGATTAGAGGGGGAAGAGAAATAAAAGGTTGAATTTGTTCTCTTTATCTTTAGTTAAAGTTAATATCTAGAATGTGCTAGATTGGGAAAAAACAACTAGCCAAAACCATTCGCTTAAAATAAGAACCTAAGAACAGCCATACTGGGTCAGATCGAAGGTCCATCTAGCCCAGTATCCTGTCTTCCGACAGTGGCCAATGCCAGGTGCCCCAGAGGGAATGAACAGAACAGGTTCAGTGATCCATCCTTTGTCGCCCATTCCCAGCTTCTGGCAAACAGAGGTTAAGGGCACTATTCCTGTCCAGTATGACTAATAGACATTGATGGATCTATCCTCCATGAACTTATCTAGTTCTTTTTTGAACCCTGTTATAGTCTTGGCCTTCACAACATCCTCTGGCAAGAAGTTCCACAGGTTGACTGTGTGTTGTGTGAAGAAATACTTCCTTTTGTTTGTTTTAAACCTGCTGCCTATTAATTTCATTTGGTGACCCCTAGTTCTTGTGTTATGAGAAGGAGTAAATAACACTTCCTTATTTACTTCCTCCACAGTCATGATTTTATAGACCTCTATCATATCCCCCTTTAGTTATCTCTTTTCCAAGCTGAAAAGTCCCAGTCTTATTAATCTCTCCTCATACAGCAGCCGTTCCATACCCCTAATCATTTTTGTTGCTGTTTTCTGAACCTTTTCCAATTCCAATGTACATGAAATAAAAAGATAGTCGGGCTTATGACACTAGGTAAAACCTATCTCCTTTGCTGAGGGCATAATATTCCACTGGTATCTGTACTGCAAAGATAGCATATTATACCTGGTACATGTACAGCACTGCAGGTGTCTTTGGACTCGTGTGCTAGGTGTGAGATGCAGCAACAAAACTGTTCATTAATGAAAATGGAGACTTTGCTTCCCTTCCACTTTCAGGGCCTCATTCTGCTACCCTGACAAACTCTGATTGCAGTGAGACTACTTGCAGAGTGAAGTACTACTCAGTGTGATAAGAGTATCAGAATCAGGCCTTCAGTGTCTGAGGTTATTTAAAGAGAGGGGAAAAAAAGCTTTTACAAGTGCAATTGATGGAACTCAAGCCACACTTCTCCCAGGCCCCGCAATATTTCCCCACTCTAGTTTTTTGATGTTCTAACCTCAGCTTGCCACAGGTGCACATGCATGCACCCACAAATGCTACATTCAACTAAGGTAAGATCTGCTGCTTGCCGGGGGCTAAGATTCGCGATGTGACGGAGAGACTGCCGAGATTCATCAAGCCCTCGGATCGCTACCCCTTCCTGCTTCTCCACGTGGGCACCAATGATACTGCCAAGAATGACCTTGAGCGGATCACTGCGGACTACGTGGCTCTGGGAAGAAGGATAAAGGAGTTGGAGGCGCAAGTGGTGTTCTCGTCCATCCTTCCCGTGGAAGGAAAAGGCCTGGGTAGGGACCGTCGAATCGTCGAAGTCAACGAATGGCTACGCAGGTGGTGTCGGAGAGAAGGCTTTGGATTCTTTGACCATGGGATGGTGTTCCATGAAGGAGGAGTGGTGGGCAGAGACGGGCTCCATCTTACGAAGAGAGGGAAGAGCATCTTTGCCAGCAGGCTGGCTAACCTAGTGAGGAGGGCTTTAAACTAGGTTCACCGGGGGAAGGAGACCAAAGCCCTGAGGTAAGTGGGAAAGCGGGATACCGGGAGGAAGCACAGGCAGGAATGTCTGTGAGGGGAGGGCTCCTGCCTCATACTGGGAATGAGGGGCGATCAACAGGTTATCTCAAGTGCTTATATACGAATGCACAAAGCCTTGGAAACAAGCAGGGAGAACTGGAGGTCCTGGTGATGTCAAGGAACTATGATGTGATTGGAATAACAGAGACTTGGTGGGATAACTCACATGACTGGAGTACTGTCATGGATGGTTATAAACTGTTCAGGAAGGACAGGCAGGGCAGAAAAGGTGGGGGAGTAGCACTGTATGTAAGGGAGCAGTATGACTGCTCAGAGCTCCGGTACGAAACTGTAGAAAAACCTGAGTGTCTCTGGATTCAGTTTAGAAGTGTGTGCAACAAGAGTGATGTAGTGGTGGGAGTCTGCTATAGACCACCGGAACAGGGGGATGAGGTAGATGAGGCTTTCTTCCGGCAGCTCACGGAAGCTACTAGATCACATGCCCTGATTCTCATGGGTGACTTTAATTTTCCTGATATCTGCTGGGAGAGCAATACAGCAGTGCATAGACAATCCAGGAAGTTTTTGGAAAGCGTAGGGGACAATTTCCTGGCGCAAGTGCTAGAGGAGCCAACTAGGGGGGGCGCTTTTCTTGACCTGCTGCTCACAAACTGGGTAGAATTAGTGGGGGAAGCAAAAGTGGATGGGAATCTGGGAGGCAGTGACCATGAGTTGGTTGAGTTCAGGATCCTGACGCAGGGAAGAAAGGTAAGCAGCAGGATACGGACCCTGGACTTCAGGAAAGCAGACTTCGACTCCCTCAGGGAACGGATGGCCAGGATCCCCTGGGGGACTAACATGAAGGGGAAAGGAGTCCAGGAGAGCTGGCTGTATTTCAAGGAATCCCTGTTGAGGTTACAGGGACAAACCATCCCGATGAGTCGAAAGAATAGTAAATATGGCAGGCGACCAGCTTGGCTTAATGGTGAAATCCTAGCGGATCTTAAACATAAAAAAGAAGCTTACAAGAAGTGGAAGGTTGGACATATGACCAGGGAAGAGTATAAAAATATTGCTCGGGCATGTAGGAATGATATCAGGAGGGCCAAATCGCACCTGGAGCTGCAGCTAGCAAGAGATGTCAAGAGTAACAAGAAGGGTTTCTTCAGGTATGTTGGCAACAAGAAGAAAGCCAAGGAAAGTGTGGGCCCCTTACTGAATGAGGGAGGCAACCTAGTGACAGAGGATGTGGAAAAAGCTAATGTACTCAATGCTTTTTTTGCCTCTGTCTTCACTAACAAGGTCAGCTCCCAGACTGCTGCGCTGGGCATCACAAAATGGGGAAGAGATGGCCAGCCCTCTGTGGAGATAGAGGTGGTTAGGGACTATTTAGAAAAGCTGGACATGCACAAGTCCATGGGGCCGGACGAGTTGCATCCGAGAGTGCTGAAGGAATTGGCGGCTGTGATTGCAGAGCCATTGGCCATTATCTTTGAAAACTCGTGGTGAACGGGGGAAGTCCCGGATGACTGGAAAAAGGCTAATGTAGTGCCAATCTTTAAAAAAGAGAAGAAGGAGGATCCTGGGAACTACAGGCCAGTCAGCCTCACCTCAGTCTCAATGGTAGCAGATGACAGAATGAGGAGTAATGGTCTCAAGTTGCAGTGGGGGAGGTTTAGATTGGATATTAGGAAAAACTTTTTCACTATGAGGGTGGTGAAACACTGGAATGCGTTACCTAGGGAGGTGGTAGAATCTCCTTCCTTAGAGGTTTCTAAGGTCAGGCTTGACAAAGCCCTGGCTGGGATGATTTAACTGGAAATTGGTCCTGCTTCGAGCAGGGGGTTGGACTAGATGACCTTCTGGGGTCCCTTCCAACCCTGATATTCTATGATTCTATGATTCATGGCGCTGATTTTTACTTGAAAACAGTGATGTTTTCCATCTACCTTTTTTAAGTGATTTGGGAGTTTCTGAAAGGTGATGAACTGACAGAACTCGGTCCCTATTCACCATGATTTCAGTGGAGTTACACCTGTGCAAAACTGGAGTAACTAAGTGCTGAATCAGGCCCTTTGTCCGCTGTTTAGCCCCTGATAAAGCACCGACACGTTGCCCCACGTTTTCCATATTGCCCCACCAGCATGCCTCAGTCCTCAGCCATAGGTACTACTTCCGAGGTCATTCAGTTGTTTCTTCTCTGCTGGAATTGCCAGCAACTGCCACATTAATGCCAGTTTTACCACATGGAGACCTGTTTGCTAGGAACTGGACTGATAGCATCAACTCATTTCACATGCTCAAGGCCACAGAACAACTTATGTTGTAATAACTTATAGCCACAATTGACCCAGACAGGAAAGGCTCCATGTTCTATTACCAACTCAGTGAACCATCCAGTCCCAAATCTGAAGCTATCTAACAGTTGGCACCTTAATGACACACTTTTTGCTTCACTGTTTAGCATAAGCCTCAAGTGCTGGAAATGTCATTCAGTATGAGCTGATTTGAGTTAAAGCTGACAAGCTTGGAGGAGCTCAGTCTGTCAGAGTGTGAACCTAGGAAACATCTGACTGCCGCTGTCTTAAGAATATGTCTTTGAATTGAGTGAGGAGGAAATTAAGAAATGTAACAGCAATCGTGGATTTTCATTTTTCTCTACCATCTAGAGAATGCAGCCACAGGAATTTACAGAGGGAAATTAGCATTATGGCATATGTTATATACTCCCAAAATACTTGGTTTAAAACCGTTACATCCCCTCTCACTCTTCTACAGGGCAGCTCTGTTATCACAAATACATTTAACGTTCCTGGGGCTGGGTCCAAACTCCAGTGAAGGCAATTGGAGTCCTTTCATTAGCTTCAACGTTCTTTGGATCAGGCACCTTTCCCTTCCACATGTCCTTTCCTCACTCCACTGTGCTATGAGTTGGCTTGCAGGCTGGTCACAGGGCTCATGGAAATCCGGAATCCCATGACTTCTCCATTTTTCTCCTTGAGCCCTTTGACTTTTGGGTGGCCATGCTGTGGAAAATACCACAGTCTCTCCCCACCTTTGAAGTCATCCCTGGGCTCAGCTTATGCCACTTGCTGAGACTGAAGGGAGAGGGCTACTCCTTTACTGAAGGGGGATGTAAATAAGTCTCAACCTGTAACAATCAGTATCAAAATGTAGGACCAACACCTAAATACTATGGTGAGGGCACTTTAGAAATCTGATTAAATAAAGTTTGCCCTGGTCTACACTGGTGGAGGGGTGTCGACCTAAGATACGCAACTTCAGCTACGCAAATAGCGTAGCTGAAGTCGGCGTATCGAAGGTTGACTTATCTGGCCATGAGGATGGCGGCGAGTCAACTGCTGTTGCTCCCCTGTCGACTCCGCTTCCACCTCTTACAAGCTGGAGTTCCGGAGTCGACGGGGAGCGCGTTCAGGGATCGATTTATCACGTCTAGACGAGACGCGATAAATCGATCCCCGATAGATCAATCACTACCTGCCGATCCGGTGGGTAGTGAAGACCTGCCCTTGGTTTCATCAAAATTTTCTATGTCTCACCTGTGATTTTTTCAAAGTAATGTCCACTATAAAATTCCTATCCTTCCTATCAGTATGCACAGAAATTCTGCTTTGAACATGCTTTCAATGGGAAACAATATGCAGCCCCCCCCCCCTCCTTAAAAGAAGTCAAGGTTATACATGGGTTGCATCAAAACCTTTTGGTATTGCAGAATATGGAATGCTGGTCTTTAATACATAATACTATATAAAGTACATACCACCTAACCCAACAAAAGTGGCTGAATTATGGCACAGAGTGTCTTGTTTTCCTCTGGCCAAATTCTATGCCCACTGAGATAATTGGTGCTTTTATATCTATTGGGGGAGAATGAGAAATCCATCTCCAAATCTTCTCCACAGCTACTGACTTCAGTCTAAGGACTAAAATACAAAGACTGCATGCAGGATTACCATCACTGTTTTCTTGAGGAGTACTATCTACGACTTGCCATCCTCCAAAACCAACGGGAAGATCAGGTCTTGCCATCCATGCCTCGTTCCAGCAGTGATAGTTCCTTACACAGGAAAACAGACAAGAATATTCAATACTAAAGCATAAAAATAAATATCAGAACAAGCCTGTGTCTTAATGTCTCACTGTTGCAGTGAAAATCTCATAAGAATTTCCTGGGTTCAACAGTTTATACGTTGCAGAGGACAGATCAAGCCAGATCCCCAGGCCCAATAATTTGGTGCATGCTGAAGCTTGATGGGGAGCATCAGAAAGGTAGGTGTAAGCCTTCTTTGCAATCCCCTGATCCTCAAGCCCAGTCCAGTGCCAAGAAGCCAATTAGAGGAGCCTGAAAGATGCTCTAAATGGCACTTAATGCATAGCCCCCCCTAAAAAGAGATTCAGGCAGCTAGGGATTGTTGGTGCACAATGGTGCTCCTGCCACAATCCTTTTTTTCAGAGTAGCAGCCGTGTAGTCTGTATTCGCAAAAAGAAAAGGAGGACTTGTGGCACCTTAGAGACTACAGACTAACACGGCTGCTACTCTGAAACCTGTCATTATGCAAGGCACTGAATTTAGCCATATGGAAATTTTTTAAATTTGTTAGTCTCTAAGGTGCCACAAGTACTCCTTTTCTTTTTGCGAATCCTTTTTTTGTCAGCCACGTCCCCAAGAATGGGGGCTGTGAGAAGGGTGCCAGTCAATTCTATCTGAGAGAATACCTCTATGCAAGAGAAATCCCTAACTGCCCATGTATGCTGGTGTTAACACTGCTTTGTGATTCTTGAACGGTATAAAGCAGACCTAGCCAGGCTGATGACTTGGTAATCTTAAACAGAGGTTTCAGTACCAACTATACAACTGGCAATATGCACAACTATGTTCATTCTGATAGTTAAAACAAACAAACGAGCTTGTCTGGTTTCTGTGTAAAGTTGCAGGTGCAGGTTTATTAACTGACCCTGCACTGGATATATAAACAAATAGTTCCCTAACTCCTTGTAGGTCATTTTTGAATGCCACAAACCAAAGACTAAACTTTTTAAAGAGGAATAGTTGTGTTAGTTTGCGGACGATATTAAGCTGGGAGTGGTTGCAAGTGCTTTGGAGGACAGGATTAAAATTCAAAATGATCTGGACAAACTGCAGAAATGGTCTGAAGTAAATAGGATGAAATTCAATAAGGACAAAGGCCACTTAGGAAGGAACAATCAATTGCACATATACAAAATAGGAAATGACTGCCTAGGAAGGAGTACTGCAGAAAGGGATCTGGGGGTCATAGTAGATCACAAGCTACATATGAGTCAACAGTGCAATACCGTTGCAAAAAAGTGAACATCATTCTCGGATGTATTAGCAGGAGTGTTGGAAGCAAGACAAGAGAAATAATTCTTCCACTCTACTCCATGCTAATTAGGAGTATTGTGTCCCATTCTGAGTGCCACATTTCAAGAAGGATGTGGACAAATTGGAGAAAGTCCAGAGAATAGCAACAAAAACGATTAAAAGTCTAGAAAACATAATGTATGAGCAGCAGTCCCTCTAATTTTTCCACCTCACGTGCGGAATGAATTTTGTTATGTGCAACAAAATGCAGGTGATGTGTGACTCATCACCTGCATATTGGTGCACATAATAAAATTTATGTGGTGGAGGTGGGGCCGAGGGGTTCGGAGTGTGGGAAGGGGCTCAGGGCTGGGGCAGAGGGTTGGGTGCAGGGGGTAAGGGCTCCAGCGGGGGGTACAGGCTCTACGTTGGGAGCCAGGGATGAGGGGCTTGGGGTGCAGGAGGGTGCTCTGGGGCGACATCCTCACGAGAGGACTCTCCCCAGCTGTCTCTCCCACCACAGCAGCACCTGGGGAGGGGGGCACTTCTCCACGCTGCAGCAGCTCTGGGGCTGGGGCCACAGGATAGGCGCCCCTCCCTCAGCAGGTTTGGGCCAGGGATGGGTTCGGGCCTGGCTGGGCCGCCCCACCCCAGCTGTGGCTGGGTTCAGACCAGGGAAGGGGCACTCTGGCCGGTCCGGGTGCCCCAGGTGCAGCAGAGTTGGGGGCCAGGCTATGTCTGGGCCTGGGGAGATGCCCCTCCCCCCAGGTGGGTTTCCTGAGCGCCTGTGCGGTGCTAAGAAGGATGCTGCGCAGCTGAGCAGCTTACAGGGAACTTAGCCTATATGGGAAGATTGAAAAAATGGGGTTAGTTCAGTCTGGAGAAGAGAAGACTGAGAGGGGACATACTAACAATTTTCAAGTAATTAAAAGGTTGTTACAAGGAGATGGGAGAAAAATTGTTGTCGTTGACCTCTGAGGATAAGACAAGAAGCAATGAGCTTAAATTGCAGCAACGGTGATTTAAGTTGGACATTAGGAAAAACTTACTAACTGTCAGGAAGGTTAAGCACTGGAATAAATTGCATAGGGAGGTTGTAGAATCTAAATCACTGGAGTTTTTTAAGAGCAGGTTAGACAAACACCTGTCAGGGATGGTCTAGATAAACTTAGTCCTGCCATGAGTCATGGACTAGATGATCTGTAGAGGTCCCTTTCAATGATTAGGTCTAACTTTAAAAAAATATGCAAAAAGCAATTTACTTTGTTTGAATTTTCCAACTCTCCCTTGGTAATACTGCAGAAGGTAGAGAGACCCCAACTGAATCATCAGTGCCATGGTGCTAAGTTTTCCTTGGAGGTTTTCCATGTAAGCAAAAAATAGGCCCAGCTCTCTTAGTTTCTAATTAGTTCACAGACTCACGTGCTATGGTTGCCCATGTTAGAGGTCACATCTCCACAGGACCAAGTTCCATGGATCTGGGAACTAGGGGTGCTGGGGGTTCTGCTGCACCCCTTGGCTTGAAGTGGTTTCTATTATATCCAGGGTTTGCAGTTTGGTTCAATGGCTCTCAGCACCCCCACTATACCAATTGTTCCAGCACCCTTGCCAAGTGCTGTTCCATGAGCCACATGCGTTATGTTCAAAGGCATTTAAGTGGTTAGTTTAAGCACAGACTTGAAATGCCCTCACTTGGCTGGGTGCTTGAAAAACACCACCAGGTCATCTTATTTACAATCTGTCGAGAATGTTTCAAAGATGAACCACCCTAACGAGAAAGATGGCTCTTGTAACTTTCTTTCTGAAATTTTATTAGAGCTCAAGGGAGAGCACAAACAAGGAGGAAAAAAACCCAACACGAGTTTCTTGCAACAGCTTCAAGAGTCAACCAAGTGTTTGAATTTTGTTATTGACAAAAACGGGGGAGGAGAAAGTAGCAATTTTATTTGCAAATTATGTGTATCCTGCCAGCAGATATGAATGAAATTACATCTGTGTAGCCACTGATACTTCCCTAATCCATGCAATATTAGCAATAAAATTGCAGCCAGAATGGATTGTTAAACTCCGACCATTTCATTAGTAATAGGTGAAAAAAACAGAAATGTAGAGGAGTCAGTGGGCTCTGAGGCTTGTCTAACAAGACATTTCAAAGCAGAAATAAATGCTTGGATCAGGGAAAAACTTGTCAGTTAGGAGAGTTAATGAAGCAGGACTACAGAAAAAGAATTATTCAAGAAAAGTGACGCACACAACTAGAATTTTTGATACTGCTGAATGCGGCGTAGTGAGTCATTCTCATAGAGCCTTTGGTGAACCACTGTCTGGTAGGTGGGTTTTTGAAAGTTATGACGATGCCATGTGAGAAGAGACAATCTCTGCCCTGAAGCACTTAAAATCCAACTTTGAATCAAACTCAGATGTTCTTGGTTTTGAGTGTGACCAAAGGACAGAAGGTAAAAAACAGAGGGGAGGAGGCCATGAATGAAACTAATCTTATTTGGTGAGTAGACACTGCAATGTAATAACTTGACTGTAAGCTCTGTGGCGGGGACTGTTTTTTTGTTTGTATAATGCCTGGCACAATGGGATTGAGATTTATATATGCTACTGCAATACAAATGATAAATAAGTATGATGACATTGGGTGAGGATGGATAAATACATATTCACTTGTGCTTCCCCAGATTTGGGGGGATTCTTCCATCCCTAAAACATAATCTAAAGTTCCTTCCAGCTCCAAAACATACTGGGCCACATGCTTGACTGGTGCAAGTGGGCACTGTTCTATTGACTTCAATAGAGCTACGCCGCGTACTAGCAGCTGAGGGTCTGGCCCTATATATAGACAATTATTTAAACTGAAGTTGTAGCTCTTATATCTAAACCAGCCAGAGACTAAACAAAATGATAGAAAAACTAATAAAAAATGACCAGGTGGCAGACTTTTATGCCTGGCAGACAATTTAAGAAGAGTACTTTACAGGGCTCATATGGTTAGGGACATATTGGATGAGAAAGGACATTAGGATTGAGTATAGCACTGAAGAATGTCTTCCACACCACAAGAAATTTGGTTTTGGAGTTAGAGAGAGGGTGGAGCCTGGAAGATTGGAGTTAGAGAGAGGGTGGAGCCTGGAAGATTGGAGTTCAACACCTCAGAAGGGATCTCTACTCAGGCCTCCATTTTACAGTGAGCTTGGCATGGAAGAAGCTCCTGCACCCACATGGAGCCTCATTGACTTTAACAGGGCTCTGCCTGATTGGAGATCATACTAGGATCAAGGCACAATAGTAAGATCCCTTCAAGGTATATTCCTTACGTGTCTGTACATAATTAAAAAGAACTAAAGTAAGGAGAAGCAGTCAATAATGACAGTAATCTGACCAAGTTCTTAAAAATAACTTCTGGAAAAGTCTGTGTAATTCTTTATATACGTTTTCATCCTGGGAAAAAATGCTTTTTTCTAAAAATAAGTAAATGCATATCAGATGCCAAGCACTTGGGTGCAGCCCCATGCCTAGAGATGGGTCTGAACAAAAATCCTGGATCCAAACATCCCTGAATTCTGGCAGTGCTAGAAATAGGAACACAGATCCATCTTTTGCAGCTCCAGGGAATAAAATAGTCAACTGCTGTAGACGTTCATAAAGGAAAGAGATCCTAACTTCCAGTTGCCTAGGGATTATAAATAAATTAAAAAAGAAAAGTCAAGACATTTTTTTCAAAAATTGTTATAAATACCTTGAACATGTCGTCTTAAAAAAAATAAAAAGCTACACTGAAATAACATCAAGGATAAGACACAAACCATTTAAAGTCTGAGTTAGAGCTACCACAGAGTGGTACAAGGTAATGAAGAGAAAGGACACAAAGGAGAAATGGGAAGTGCTGTAAGATAAATTAATGTACGCCCAAGGGGTTATGTGCACCATGTAGCAATAAATACATTATGAGGAGAAAGAGATGAACAAGGAAGCCCAAAGTAATCAAGACAAAGAAAGAGGTATATAAAATGTGGGGTGTAAAACATTGCGGGCCAGTTCCTCAGCTCAAGTGAATTGGCACAGTTCCCTTGACTTCAATGGAGCTTCGTCTATTTACACCCGCTCAGAATCTGTCCCCAGCTTCAGAGGAAAAACTGAACAATTATTGAATGAAGTGAAAAATATTGAAAAATGGTAGGGAAATGAAAAGGAAAAAAGTCACAAGTGGTTAAGACAAATATGACTTTGAGTACATGGGGAAAAAGAGCTTGGTGAAGCTGTTAGTAGAGCGTCTAACATACTGCAGGTTTCAGAGTAGCAGCCGTGCTAGTCTGTATTCACAAAAAGAAAAAGGAGTACTTGTGGCACCTTAGAGACTAACATACTTGACTATATACAAAGGGCCTGATTCTTCTCTCACATCAGTTATACACCACTGTATCTTCAGTAGAGTTACTCTCAATTTATACCAGTGTAAGTTGCAGGAGAATCATACCTACAGAAATGTTATATTGTCTTCTGGTCATTAGAGTAAATGCTAAATTTGAATTTTGGAACCCTGGGATCACAAAGTATAGGCTTCAAAATAGGTATATTACAGACACAGAACTACGTAATGTTGTTGTAGCTGTGCCGGTCCCAGGATATTATCTCACCCACCTTGTCTCTCTAGATACAGAGCTATTTGTTTTCTGTGCAATTTATATAGGATGGCATATGGGTGGTTCTGTGAGATGCACTGACTTATGCTATCATGAAAGAGAATTTTTCCTTGGAAATTGACATGTAATTCTTACATAGATTCCAAAACCTGGATCCTTCCCCCCTGACAATGGAACTCATGGAGATGACATCAGGGCTACAATTATAATAGGCTCAGTCTTTTTGTCCTCAGGACAGTAGATTTGTTCCAGTTTTTATGTTATAAAGAATCCAGATCTTGGATTGTTAATGAAGCATCCTGATGAATGAATATTATTCTACCGATGAGGTGAAGAAATCATTCACACAAATCAGGAATATTAACAGTGGGCAGAACAAGAATCTACTGAATGTAGGAATGTATATAGAAGGCAGAATCATTGCTCCACAGAAAGAGAGATGTTGTGGTATGGTAATCCACAGATCATTTCTGCTGAATGTAGAACTTAATCAATATATATTGCTCTTCTCACTCCAGACAGGAGAATGGGAAAGTTGGAGGGAGAAAACAGCAGAATTGTCTTCTGCAAACCTAAGGTGGTCTTGGGTCAAACAATATAGTGATCCGATATCTTGTTATTTTTATAAAGCTAATCGAAGTATTAAAGAGTCCTGTCCTATATCTTTTAAAAATGTATCTGATTTATTTTAAAGTTTTCCCATCTGCAGCTCTGGATGCAGGTACCAAATTTAAATAAAACATGCAAATAGGAAACTATCAAAAGCAACAGAAAATTTCCCATGACTTCAATGGACATTAGATCAGGACTTAAATCCAAGCTATGAAATCCTCCAAGCAAAATTGGAGATACCCAACACCTAGCAAGATTGGGCCCTCCGTTAGGTTTTCTAGAGTTCAGCAATTATTGCCACTTAGGTATTCACCCTTTCTTCCAAGTTGCTTATATGCGTGGTATATTGAATGCTGACTTTTGAACTGATCCCTTGCCTTTTTCCATGTTGAACAGTTTACATTCCTTGCCCTATTTATTAACTAGCTTTTATTCCACAGTTTGCAACTACGTCTTTCGATAATCTAGCAGTATTCTTTAAATAGAATAGCAGAGACATACGAAACCTTGATCATCTGTCATGTTTTATGTGCACAGAGATGACAGGTTTGCTGGGACAGCTCACCAGATTGAGTCTTTTGTGAGTTTGGAGTCCATTTTCCCTTCTTCATCTACAAAGACATCCAGTTGTAAATTGGCATTGTTATCATGGGCAGAGGAATAATTGGTAACAATTCTTCCAGGTATCCCTATGCACCTCAGAACTGGAGTGGAAAGAGAAAGGAAATGAAAAGGATGATTTGAGGCAATATGATAATATATTGGCAAGAGGATGAGTAGATAGATTGGAGGAGATTATAGGTATACTTCAGGTGGAAGCAGGGTGGGAGGATGGAAAGATCACCTGGGCCTTTATTCTTTCAATGCTTTCCATTTGTAAAACAACCCCCGGCCCCTCCAGCCGCTCCCCACACATAGTCTGCCTTTAGCACATGAAAAAAAGTAACAGTTAGGCTTCCCAAAAAACTAAGACACAATAGAGGGTAAACACTGGTCCTTCCAGCAGTGATAAGCTTTGAAGTGAATGGAAGACTTTATTAGAAGGGCCACTGTTAGAAGGTTTCTTTAAGTTTAGTTGGAATTTTCCAGTGTTACATTTGGAGGAACCTAGAGAATCCAAAAAATATAACAGAAATCGATATTGAGAAAAAAAACTGAATTATTTACAAGTGTCAGGGTTAGAGAATTTAAACAAAGCACATTACATATTTTGTACCAATCGCTCACTAATAATACTTTGAACTTCTGTAATCACCTTTTATTAGATGATCTCACAGTGAATTAAAAAAATGCATTCAATCCTAGAACATCTCAGTGAAGCATGTAATTGTTATCTCTATTTTTACGGATGGGAAAGCTAAGATGTAGTCAGGTTAACACTCTTGTTCAGCTGGTACAGTGCATCATGGGAGTCCCATGGCCATGGTATAACACAGGAGATGGGAGTCCAACCAGGGACGCGCAGCTCTCAGAGAACAATTGGGGGCAGGAGGGGGTCTGAGGCATCTGAACAACAACTTCCATGAGACACTGCGGCAGCATTTTTGAATTGAATATTTCGATTTTCAGACGAGCTTTTTTGTTCTTAATTTTTTTGATGAAAAGCCAAACGTTTCCACAGGAGGCAGATACTGTTTTGGGGAGGGGAAGGGGTTGAAAACCCAATTTACTGTCACAAAACAATTTCAGTGGAAAAGTTTGGACTGCCCTCTATGGTGCTATGTAGGCTAACGTCACTACTGTGACTTTCAATAAAGAGCAACACCACACATATGTTTTAAATTGTTTGATGACAAATTACCTGGATGCATGGATCTCATACATACCTATAGATTAAATTTCATTCCAATGCCTTCCCAGACTTCCAGCACATGAGCGCCTTTGGGGCTCATTGGAAATAATTCATCTGGCTATTTTAAGATCAATGACTTAGTTTACTTTTCTCCAGAATGTTTTAGCATTTTAAAACAGATGATTGTCTTGAATCAGTATGGTAATCTTGGAAAACTGGATTGGTTGCAGTTGCAGTCATAAAATGTTACAAGCTTCAAATAACTCAAAACTCAAAGCAATTATTTTAGCTGAATTAGCCATCCCCCTATTCACTGTCATCTTGACGCTCATTCACAGTGGCTCCTTTTCATGTAAGCAGCTATATGCTAGATATGCCACTGCCCAGCGTTATAACTTGCTAATCATCAATTTTTTTTGTTTGTCATCTGGCTTCGTAACAACAATGAATGCTAGATCTCTAACTGCACTTGGTATGTTAGTAGGCCTACCTTGACAGATTTTGCCCTAAGATGCACATGTGTCTCCTATTGAATACAGGTGGCCCTGAATCTACACTGCATTACTTCAGTTTTATAAATAGGGTATTGCTAGACCAGTGGTTCCCAAACTTTAACAACCTGTGAACCCCTTTCATTAAAATGTCAAGTCTTGCAGACCCCCTGCTAAAAATGAATATTTCCAGGGATTTTGTCCTTGACCCGAATATAAATTATAAAAGCAATGATCTTGGAAATATGAAATTTGTTTTTATGACATGTTTATTACACACTATTATTTATTATTATCATTACAGTATTTTTATTACATTATGAAAACGGCAACACTCTTCCAAGATCTCACTTTCATAGCTTGTATTGCTTTGAATAAGACTGTTATAAGACAAGGCTTTCATCAAGGAGTATCAGATGTGAAACAGCATAAAGGTATTTAAGAAGCCAACCCAAAGAGTTCTCCTACACAAGCATTCATGTCTTGAGCAGTCCAGGCAAAGAACACACATTACAACAAAGCTTAAACTTGTTCTTCATAATAATTTTAAAAACAATACTAGCTGAGTATTTAATTTTAAAAACAGAAAAAAAATCTACCTCCCTTTCCATTTCTTATAAGGAGTCTTGAAGTTTAAATCTCCTCAGTGGGATAAATATGCTTGCTTTGATCTGCTTAGCTCTTGGAAGTCCAGGTGCTAAAGGCTTATGGCCCCGTACTACCCAGGGTCCCTAAGGACAGCTCTGTCTGCCATTAGGGAATTTTTTTCCCCGAGAACCCCCTGTTTGGGAACCACTGAGCTAGAGGAATGCAGAAATGAATCAGTCCCAATGGGAGCTGTGCACCTGTGGTTCAGACGGCAAAATTTGGCCCGCTGTGTATAACGGTATATCTGCAATGGAGGAGGTTTTTGGTGTACTGCAGGACAGAGGTGGGAGGGTGAGCGGGCAAAAAGCATCATCTAATGGCTATAGGAATTTCAAATGACTGGTGGTACCTACCAGCAGTGGCATGATCACAATACTCGTAGCATGTAGAAGATAGGGTTGTATTGGAGTCCTGCTAGTCCTGATATAAGTAAGGTATTTGGTACAGTGTGTGTGTTTCAGATGAAGAGACGTATATCTAAACTAAAGATACACACACACACACACCTCAATATTCAGAAATGGAGGTTTTGGACTTATCTTTCTTGTCAGAACCATTCCATAATAATAGAATTTCATTGTTTTGGGTCTAGCTTTCTGGCTGCTGCACTTTATAAAACAGAATTTTTACTTTTGTTTGGGGAGTCAGTGAGCAGGAATAGCGAATTTTGTGCTTGTCAAAGGTGGAAGATTGGCAACCCTCGCAGTTTAAGAGGCTTAATTCTCCACTGGCTATTCGTGCTATGATCAGGGCTATATCACACATTTTTGTCTATACTAGAGATCCCACCATGGCTACTACTTTTGGAGCTGTACCAGGGGCAGTACAATGCTGAGAAATTTTAAGAAACAACTGACTGTTAACAAGGCCATACAATCTTGCATGCTAGACAGGACCTGAATTTCTACTGCAAAAATCAAAAGGGAACAAATATTTTCAAAAACTTTTCAGGTCTTCCTCCAGCAATTAGCTGGAGCTCTCAGAACAGAATGGTCTCTGAATCATAGAATATCAGGACTGGAAGGGACCTCAGGAGGTCATCTAGTCCAATCCCCTGCTCAAAGCAGGACCAATCCCCAATTTTTGCCCCAAATCCCTAAATGGCCTCCTCAAGGATTGAACTCACAACCCTGGGTTTAGCAGGCCAATGCTCAAACTTTGACTGTCTTTGTTTAAGATTACCACTACTTGCAAACAGCTGGTCATTGAAATTCCATGGGGAATTGACTATAATCACAGTATATTGGCTCTACTTTTGCTCCCAAACAGGAATCAACCCACTCCAGAAATCCACATATTCCTAGATTGTTCAGCAGCAGACACTTTGGGGAGGGCCAAGTCCTAGTTGATGTAAATTAGCATCGCTCCCAAAGTCAATAGAACTACACTGATTTACAGCAGGTAAGCGTCTGGCCCATGTTTTTCCTTGTCTTATTAGGTGCAAAAAGGTATGGAACAGAAACAGATAATGAGGCATAATCTTAACTAATTGCTCAGTGCATGAATCATGCAACTTCCAGATCTGCCAGTATGGGTAACATCACTGATATAAGAATACACTGCAAAGAAAACTGATGTGCCTGTATAGGTCATGGATACAACATCAAAGAAAAAGTGAGAAGGTTTCATTGGGTTATTTTGTTTATTTAATTTCTTCTTAACAACTTAAACATGGAGTCCCAGACCCTTGGTTTTGGCCAGAGAGTTTATGCTCAGGGGTTGCAAAGATGTCCTTTATGGTCCCCTGAACCTGGGCTGTGTGCCACTCTGTCACCAGGCTGGCAGTCATCTTAGTGAGCCAACAAAGAAGTTGGGGATCAGTGGGGTTTAGAGAAACCCAAGCTATACCCTTTATACTCCAGCCAAGCCCCTTACACTGGTAGCAGGGATGTTGGTATAGGAGCTGCTATGCTGGCTTTGAGCCTATAGGGGATCCCGTACACCGGCATAATCCTCCTGGACCCAATTACGGAAAACACTCTGTACTCCAAGATCTTGGCATGGGCAGAGTATTCACATTATCTCACAGTACATATGTCTTTCTTGGCCTCTAGTGACTAATAGTTTGAAACCGGTGTTGAGTGATTATTTGGTATGATGCTCCTACAGTTTCACTTGACAGTGAAAGTTATGACCGTACAAGCATTGCTTTCCCTCACTGGGATATGAAACTTAGAACCTCTCTGCTTTTATGCAACACTGAAACTCTGATCTGATTGTTTAGTTTAACCTCTTGGTGCACCAGATACATGATACACCAAGCCAGTATTTTCCTCCACAGGGCTGGCTCACAAACGCCAAGGAAGTGTGTTAACAGTGCAAGTTACACAGGATATTACAGGTGCTGTGCCAATGCACCTCGGTCTTGCCAAGAAGAATCCTTGGTACTCCAGTAATTAAACTTTCTTGAGCCAAGAGAGACTGTCAGTTGTGCCATACAGCGCAATGGCTTTGTGATATGGTCAGTTGCTCACAGTGGGTTTAGACTGAGATCACTCATTCATGATTTCCATCTCAGAGTTCCAGAGGAAAACAATGACTATTACGTTTATAAAGTCTCCACCTGTCCCAATGCCCATCATGCCCCCATTGCCCACACATCACTAAACACAAATTTTACCGGCCATTTTAGATGCAAAAGACAGACTTTAAATAGCTAGAAGATTCTCGTAAAAGAGAAGCAAAAGTTGAAAGCATACAAGCATGTTCAAAGCATGTCTGTTTTAGCCATGTAATGGCAAAACCCCCTACTATTTATTCTTGAACATTGTATCTGCACTATCTGCACTAGACAAAGATACCACTTTTTAAAATACTTACAAGTATTGAAGACTCCAGCAAAGACCCAGCACTGACCGTACCGCACTGGCATACCAGAGCTATGATATTCCAACAGGATGTCTACACTTCCAGTCCAGGCTGACGGTACTACTCCATAAGCATAAATATTGTCCCAACTGCCAGCAACCACTCCCTCATCATCTTTAGCATTGATCTAACAGAAAAAGAAATTCTATAAATCTATATGTTAAGATTTGTGTTAAGTATGTCAAAAAATTGACAAGGGTAGAACTAGATGCAATGGTTGGAAGTTGCAGCTAGACAAACTCAGACCGGAAATAAATTTTACATTTTTTAGCAGTGAGGGTAATTAACCACTGGAACAACTTACCAAGGTTCTATGGAGGATTCTCCATCACTGAACATTTGTACATCAAGATTGTATGGTTTTCTAAAAGATATGCTCTAGTTCAAATAGGAATTAATTCAGGGAAGTCCTCCAGCCAGTGTTATGCAGGTCAGTCTAGATGATCAAAATGGCCTCTTTCCCTTACAATTTAGGAATACCATGTAAGTTGTTTCCAAAACATTTCCCATTGTTAACAAAGAAGTAGATCATTGGATTTTGGTAGTGCCCTGCTATGAGGACATTGTGGCACAGGACAATGGATAAAATAATTTAAAAGATATAAACATGTAAAAAAAAAGTTATACAGTCTCTTCTATACAACCTTTGTACAAATACTTTTTGGGGGAGAGAGGTTATGCTGTGTATTAGAAATGTTGTAACCATCTCCCACATTATGTTGTTTCTTCAGATGAGGTGCTTTTCTTATCATCCAAGAATTTCAAAATTTTTTATCATCTTCAGAAGAACAGAAAGGATAATTGACTTGCCCAAGGTAACACACTAAATCACTCTGAGCTGGGATTAAGACTCAGAATTCCTGGTTTCTAGTTCTCTACTTTAAACTACTTGGCCAAATACCTAGATCTTTTAGTCACTTGGGGGTCAGTTTTTCAAAGGCATTTAGGTGCCACTGAAATCAATGGGAGTTAGGTGCCTAACCTGTTTAGGCTCTTTTGAAAAATCCCACTGGTGGTCAAATGCTCAAGTCCAATGTCATTGAACCAAATGACAAAGTTTCAATCATGTCACCAAATGATTAATTTGGTGGAACTGTTTTGAGACAGACATCCTAAGCTGTCATTTGTTTGTCATGGACTATTCATTTAAATGAAGTGTATTTTCTACTGGTAGTTTAACACTCCATGGAAGTGTCACACTTGAAGCAGGACCTGGGGATGTACCATCCTCAAGCAGGGGGAGGAGGAGCAATCAAGTCGAAGACACCCGATTCTTTGCCAGAAAGTGGGGGGAAGGTGAAGTCAAGTCAAAATGCAACATACATACACTGGCAGTTTTCAATGGTTTACTATTAATAAGCATGCTCACTGGAAAGTGAATATAGCCTATTAAGTGACCCTGAATCCTACTGAGAAATATTGGGCATGATTCGCCTCTCACTTATACCCCAGTGTAAATCCAGTGACTGCAGTACAATTATTTCTGACTTATATTGGTGTGAGAGAAGAAATGGGTCCACTGTTATTTTTAGAGCTGAATCTAATAGCATGCATCTAGCACACACGAAAACAAGAAAGATTTTGCTGTGTAAGTTTTCTCCAGGTAAGACTATACATGCAATTTGCTGATTAATGACTGAATTGATAGTCAATGAGCAATACATTTCCTAGTTAGTAGCAATCTGAACCAAATCAGTTGAGGCTGTGTGAAAAACCTCATTCACCATGTACCATTCAATTATGTTAATGCACAGCAACTACACTCTTGCCAAATAAATCACAATTTTCATTTAAAAGATTTTGGTTGGATTAGCTACTGTTTTCTAATTAGAAAATCCTGTGAACCCTGGGATGAAACAAGGTAAGTATTCAGTGACAAAACCAAAGGGTGAGGGGTTGTATCCAGCTCGCTGTCATGGGAGACATACTGGAAGAGGCACATTTCAAGGACAGTGCAGTATTTTGATCTTTAATCTGTGCTATAGCCAGTCATTAAAAGGCTACACTGTGGCTGTTAAGATGCACCCCGGGGGAAAATGGCTGGGGGTGGAAAGGGGAAAGAGGGACACTGCAGAGTCAACCTGCACAAGCAGGACTCTTGAGAGGCACTGGGCATGCATGCCTTAACAGGGGCTATTCCATCCTGTATCAGGGTGGAGTGCGTGCTCCACCACCTACAGGCTCGGGTCTACTGGATGGTGAAGGAGGTCCAGGGTCATGATTCTCACCCTTTGGGGTACCTTGCACTGCTGGTAGCCCTGATCAATCTAATTACAACAAATAATTATCATCCCCATTTTACAAATGAAGAAACTGAGGCACAGTGAAGTGACTTTCCAGAGGCCAAACACCAAAGCCAGGTCACAGTGGGAATTAACATCCAGGCCTCCTGACTCCCAGTCTAACCACCATATTGTCTTCCCTGCTCTGGGAAGATGGACATTATCAATTATTTGACCTGCTAGATACTGGCATGGTGTCAGGTGGAGTGCCATCACATCAAGAAGTGCAATGTCTGAAAGTGGCACGTCTGTCAGTGTGGTCCTAGTGTCAGACACAGATGACGGGTGGACACTAAGATATCATCCCTCCTGGAGTGAGACGTTATTCATGGTGGTCTCTAGAACTCAGCATGCGTGTGGATAGAATAAGAGAGATCTGATCTTAGGTCAGTGCAGTGGGACAAGAAAGTGAGATTCCACCTATTCAAGTGGTCATTCAAGATCAGCTTTCAAAATAGATATAAAAAATTAAATAAATAAAAACATGTCATTTCCAATACATTCCAGGTCTTTATCTTTGTTGCATACCACTGCAGATCCAACGCGACTGATTTTGACTGGGTCTCCCCGCCCAGAGAGATCTAGTTTTGCTCTATCCATCAAGTGTAGGCAAGCGTCCAGAATGCCCTCTTCAAACTAAATAAAAGGAAAGAGAAAAAAAGAAAAGAGGCTGGTTCAGTTTTTATTCTAGAAAGCAAATAGGAAGCCAATATTCTTTTCCCCTACAATAAACTGATCAAGGTCATGTTTTAGTTCAGTGTTTAGATATACAGGGTTGTTGGTTTTTTTGTTTACTAATTATCCACATTGAGTAAGAAGTGTTCCATCGTGAGAAAATGTAGTCTTGCTTTCAAGTCAGTTCCGATCTAGATATCTAAAGGTTATGGCAACAAAGTCAATTTTACATTACATAACATTTTAAATGGCTATCAAGAATATAATAGGAAGTTCTAATAACAACAAGAAGAATGCTGATCTATTCAAAGAGAACTCTGTGTCCTTCATAGATCCTAGACCTGTTGATTACGAGGACCTTTCTGACATAGCCATTGCAGTGCCCAAAGCTGAACAATGAATGCTTTACCAAGGTTAGGGCAAAGTCTCCATACTTTAAAAAGTAATATGCTTGGACCTGTGTTTAAAATTAACTAGCTATCGGGTACATTATATTGATTAGTTCTGGCCTATGCGGTTTGGACTAAGAAAATGACAAGTGACCTAAAGCGGTCTTCTTTAAAAACAGTCTAAAGACTCCCACTTCTGAAATCCAGTAATAACAAGCACAGGAATGAATAGGGAGCAGAGGTGCCTACATAGACCAGAATCCATCATCAAATAACTTGCCCTGTGGTGTAGTTCAATTTGCTTAGGAGAAATTGGATAGCAGCAGAAAATACCACTGTCCCCTGGAAGAGGAAAGGAGACAGAGAAATGCACATCAATAAAATGCTCATCTTCTGTATTCACTGAAAATGCATATAACAACGTTATATTTCTATTGCAGGCTGTGACATACATCAAAATGTATGAACTACAAAGCTCTTCCTCACTCATTTAATTCCATACGAGCAATGGGAAGGTGCTATACACAGTATGCATCCATTTCTTAAAAAAAAACAAATATGCTATAAAGGTTTTGTTTTCTAATTGATCTAAAATAGAAAAACTGAATGGATTATGTCAGTACCTATCTAAGGTACTGACATATTGTTGCACTCTCTAATGCAATATTAACCAAGAAAGTCAGTGTACATTTATCATCATTCAACTTCTGGGCTCTACTAACCACAATTGCACTAATTTAGTTTCTTTGGCATTTAACAGAAACTCATTATTAAATAATCAGTTATAATCTTAGAGTGCAAAACGGAGTTCAGGGGAGGTCAGCATTTCCCCACCCAAGGAGCTAATGCCAGAGTCATATCATCCACTGAGTGTTTGCACTGGAGATCAATTGAATAATCTTATTGGTGTGTATTGGAAATAATCCTGGACAAAGGATAGCTCTCTAAAGACACCCCTTTCTAAACAGCATCCTCACAACGGAGGATGTAAATCCTCTGGCTCACATCTGCTGGCACCAGTCCTGTCTGCTACAACTCACTCTGCTCTTGGCTTGAGCTAAGGACATGTCACTTTCACCAAAGTCAAAAATCTGTTTTATCTGCATCTAGTCATCACTTGATGCAGTAAAGTATATTCTGCATTAAACCCTTGCCATCTCAATCTCACTGGCAGAGAGAGAGAGAGAGAGAGAGAGAAACACAGGAATTGCTGTCATCATGGTGGTAAGGCCCCCCCGGCCTTAAAAATCTATGAATTGACATTGTATGCATTTAGAGAGACAAGGTGGGTGAGGTATTATCTTTTATTGGACCAACTTCTATTGATCTTGTCTATTATCCTGGGACCAATGTGGCTACAATACTGCAAACAACAATAGTAAGTGTTTGCGAAATAACTCGTGTGGCAAAATACCTTGTTTGCCTCAGTAGGCTCAGTCCTTTTTAGCCTTGGAGACTCAGGTTTGGGGCAAGGCAAATCCTTATAGATGGCACAGGGTCCTGCTACTCCTCTCCTCAGTCAGTCCTTGTGCTTGTTTTCCTTCCCTTCTGGGGAGCAAGTGCAGCCTCCCTACTGGGAAGGTCTGGTGTCTTACTGCAAACAGCCTACTAGCAACTTCCCTGCTCTTCTCACTCCCTCCCTCCTACCACCCAGGGGAGGGTTTAAAAAGGTCCCAAGTAGTTGGAGTCAGCTGAACCTAATTGGTTCTCTAGCAACCCCTTTTCCAGCTGAACTTTATTGCCCTGTGGTTCTCTCTCCTCAGTGGATAGGGAGGGGCCTTTTAATCCACTGGGACTAATTACTACCCCCCTTTTGTAGCTGTTTGTCCTGGGTTTACCACACTGGGTTAAACGGACAAGAGAAGGGATAAATGGCCACCAGTATACTCTGGTGGCTTTGCATCACTAGAGCAGCTCAAAGCAGCCATAAACCAGGCTAGACCTATACTTCTCCACCTTCTATGCCAGTTATTTTGCAAAAACTACATCAAACTCAATGTCATGTCTTCAAGTCTTGCATTCAACTGCTGTCTAGCAAGAGATGGACCTGAAGCAAAACACAAAATCTGAAGATCTCCAAAATGTGGGAAGTGAATGGCTGCTTTTGCATTGCCATAGCAGTGCCAAGTATCCAGAGAATACTGCTGAATTTGGCCCATACAGCATAAAGCAGTCACTCTCTGCTCGAGACAGCCAAGGACAAAAATAATTAAAAGCTGGATTCAAGACTGAGCTGTTTTGGCAGAGCAGTTGGAGAAACAGCTGCAAGGAATGCAACTGCTACATGAAAACAAAGCTGGGGAAGAATAGACAGACGCAGAGATCTTGTCTACACACAGATTTGCACTGGTTTAGTAAAACCAGGGCAAACCCCTGTGCGGACCCTCTTATTTCAGTTTCAGTTAAACTTGTTTCTAATTGACATACGCTAAACTGAAATAAAAGCTGGTTTAAACCAAGATAAGACTGTCTATAGGCTTGTTGTGCCAGTTAAACTAAATCCATATATTTTTTAAAAATCACGCCTTAATTTAAGCTGGTGCAACTTTGTATGTAGACAAATTTGAGGACCCGATCATAACTTTATTGCAAAAAGCATGAAAATCACTGTAAATCTGAGCTGCCTAGTTTTCTGGGCATAGTACCCTTTCTGCCCAGATCTCTTCCAAACCTTGATTTTCCCCATATTCCCTGTGGGTTGGGCTTTTCTGAGTGACTAGCAATTTACTCAATACAGGGCGGAAATCGGTATCATGATGAAGGGTACAATTGTTTCCCCATACTCTTTTATTCCCAGTGGCTGATTCCCTCTATTGTTCTTCCTGGTTCCGCTTTTCCTGCCCCCACCCACTCTCTTACTTTCCCAAATGGTGCTACCCATTTCTAAAATGGCAGCCACAATCTCCTCAGCACCTAGTGATCCTGTTTTGGAACTTCACCTCCCATTTTAAAACTTTCAGTTTGAGCAAAATATCCAAATGAGCAGTGTTTGAAACATGCTTGTAGGATATAAAATATCACTATTCTCTATATACAGACCAAACCACCAATACTGCAAAAATGGCCTCATTTCTTCAACACCCCCCTATGGTCCTATCTGTGCATGGTGCCTGCCTGCACTGTAATTCACTCCCACCCATGTTCTTCGTTTCTAAAATCCATGATTCCTCAATTAAACCACAAATTTAGAAAACAACATTTTTCCAAGTGACCGAATATTGGGCAATACCCAAATGAGAGTCAATTGTGAAAGTTAAGAAACATTGTACACTTCATTTGGTTGAAAATTAGGAGCCCATCAGTACACTTTCCAGGCCTGATTTCCATTGCCTTGAGTAGCTTATTCCGCCTGTAGAACTTCAATGATCGAAATCACTTTCACCCAAGTCCCACCTGTGTTTCACTACAGGAAAAGGACAGCAAATGGTACACAACAGTGGAGAAAGTTGTGGCCTCCGGGTTTAAATGAAAAAATTAAAGTACATGACACAGGTACATGGAACAACCAACATATCCGTGGATAAACAGCCAAGCGTTTGAGAGGAGTGAGGGGAAGAGGAGAAAAATCAACCCACGCAACTTCTCACAGGGAAATCAGTGTTTATGTTAGGAAAGTTCCATAATCCAGAACTATTTTTAAAAAAATCCAACAAATTTTATAACAGAAAAAGTTTTAAGAACCCTCACAGCCTGTGTCAGGATAATGTGTGAGAAGAGGATACTTATTTCCACTGAGCTGCTAGAACTAAAGAGAAGAAGAGAAAAAGGTACAAACTATGCCCGGCATTGTATTATACAACATTTGAGGGCTATTTAATTTTTTTTTAAATAAATGCTTAAAATCATTGTCCCCCTTTTCTCTTGAGCCAACTGGTTTGATCCTGGAGAGGCAATAATGCAGCAGAAGATATACTGGTGCATTTCAGAACTGTCAGCTGATGACTTTAACTCTCAATGGACAGCCTCTCAATATCTGAAATATACCCCTAAAACTAGCCCTTTAAATATTAGATAAGAAATTACTTGTCTGGATTAGATATATACCCACTTCATGCAATGTTAAAATGATGCCCACTGTGTTTCTCAGAAAGAGAGTGATAATGCACTCGAGAGCCTACAATCTGGTATCAATTAAACTAACTTGCAGAGTACTACTTGGGCCAGCCAGAGAAATTCTAAAGGGCTCACCTGACCATAATTCCAGCTTCTGGATTTTATACTGTTGATGTCTCCGTGGAAAACAACACCAAGGTCATTCAGGACATACTCTTCCCTTTCCTTCTCATCATCCAGAAACACAGAATCCTCTGCATCAGAATTTACACACAGTAACCATTAATACAGCTACTTTGTTTTTATAGTGGACAGATCTTAAAGCTACTGTATTCTAGTCATCTTAAATGAAAAGTGTCTTTTGTTCACAAGGCATAACGTTATTTCTTCCAACACAATACAAATAATAACAATAATAATTAGAGCAATCACAGTTAGAAATCAGACATACAACTTAAAAGTATGCAAGATGAAAAATGCTGACAACTCCTGACTGTTTTTAGTGGGATCTGTAAAGCATGATTAAAATGTCACATCTTATCAACTATTTTATGATTACTGTGCATCACTAATTTAAAAGGCTGAGCACCATGACGCACTTCTGCAAAACAGATCAAAGACCAACAATTTCAAACCCATTAACGTTAATGGAAAATAGCTCAGTGTCAAGCAAGTTAAAGAAAAATCTGTACTGCCTTAAAAAATTATTACAGAATTTGGAGTGCAGGTTTTCCCTCGTATTAGCTAAGGGGTTTGGATTCTTTTCCTGTAAATATGGGCATTATTGTACATTTGGCCAGGAAATACTTACCTTTCAAAGAGGAAAATAAGTTGAAGAGTACTTTGTCGAAAATATTTTAAGAAATCTTTTCTAAATTGATCTCATCTCAATCAAGAGCAGATAGACCCTGAGCCTGCAAACACTCTCTCACAGGTTTAAAACACATGAACAATTCCATTGAAGCCAATGGGACTCTCACATGCTTAAAGGTAAACATTGGCAGATCATCGGGGTAAACTGACTTAGTTCTGTTGACTTCAGTGGAGTTACGACACACCAGCTGAGGATCTGCCTCCCATGTGTTAGGGCTTGCAAGACTGGAGGCTCAGAGATATAATGTAATGGCAACCGAAATCATGTGTCCTATGCAATAAAGTAAAAGCACAGCCACAGATATTAAATGAAATGGAATAATGGTTTGTGGTATTGTGAAACGAGGCAAGTATGAAACTATGCTGTGTCACCACTGTGCCGGTGGCTCTCCGTTGTGCCATCAAAAATGAGTAACAGGGTAGAGTGGACTAAACAGTTTATTTTAAATAGCCTATAGTTTTGAAGCTCTTTAAATAGGATATGTATTTCCATTTTAAAAATCTGTAGTTTGTCCATAAAACTGTCCATAAAGCTTGGGTTGAAACTTGGGGTGAAATCTTGGCTCCCACACCTGCCCAGAGGAGCCCTGGGCTGGTCGAAGCCCGGAGCGCCCCCGCCCTCGTCCAGAGGAGCTCTGGGCCAGCTGCAGTTGTGTCTCCCCTCCCCTCCACTCCACTCCCCAGACCCAAGCCACCTAGATATGTTTTTTATTATTATTTTGACTTCTATTATGTCAAAGCATTTTAAAATTTATTTCATAGTTGTTACACAGACAACCACTTTTACCAAACAATAATAAAAAAGACAAGAATGTGCAAAGCACCTTATTTGTGAAGAGAGACTGCTGAATTGGAATTAATTTGCAAACTAGACACCATTAAATTAGACTTGAATAAAGGCTGGGAGTGGATGTGTCATTACACAAAGTAAAACTATTTCCCCATGTTTATTCCCCCTCACCCCCACTGTTCCTCACATGTTCTTGTCAACTGCTGGAAATGGTCCATCTTGATTATCACTACAAAAGGTTTTTTTCTCTCCTGCTGGTAATAGCTCACCTTAACTGATCACTCTCGTTATAGTGTGTATGATAACACCCATTGTTTCATGTTTTCTGTAAAATCATATATAATATGATATAATATAAAATCATCCTCCTGTATTTTCCACAGCATGCATCCGATGAAGTGAGCTGTAGCCTACGAAAGCTTATGCTCAAATAAATCTGTTAGTCTCTAAGGTGCCTCAAGTACTCCAGTTCACCTTATTTGTGTTTCTATTCTGTTAGGTTCAGTAAAGAATAGAAATAACTATGCATGATTTTTATTATTGAGTCTGCAAAAAAAATCCCAAACCTTACATAAATAAATTACAATGATTTGGATGTATATATGTGCATATTACTTAATTCACTTTAGGAGAAAAAAATAATTTTAGGGAAAAAAGAGTCAGTGCAGCCACCAGGAAGAGTTGGTGGCCGCACACTGAGGCCACCAAAAAATTTGTTGCAAGAACCCCTGCTCTAATGGCTCGGCCACCCACAGACAGGTTTATGAACTTGCTACTGGCTAGGAAATGAGGGTACAGCTACATTGCAAGTGAAGGTGTGACTGTAACTCCAGTAGGCACACTCATGCTAGCTTTAATCTAGCGAGCATGACAGAAAATAGACATGAAGATATGGCTGCACAGGCTTCAATGCAGCCTAGCAACATGGGTACGTGTACCCAGGGGACCAGGCGGGCTTGTATGGGCCACGCCGAAGCCTGCCCAGCCATATCTTTACTGCCATTTTTAGCATGCTAGGTAGATTAAAGCTAGCAAATTGTGCCTACCTGAGCTGCAAATCACACCCTTGAATACCGTGTAAACGTACCCTATCAGCAGGGCTGTCCCTAGCAATTCTGGGGCCCTATGCAGCACCCCCATGGGGGGGAGCGGGGGACGGGCCCCAGGCCTCTGCGGGGGGAGGAGCTGGCTTGGGGGGGTAGGGGGGAACCACCCTCAGCACTCACAAGCGGTGCGGCTGAGGCCCGGTTGCTGCACTCCCGCCGCTGGTGAGTGCAGGCCCAGCCCAGCTGCCAAGCTCAGGGGAGTGGGGGCGGGGAAGGGGCAGGGCGGAGCAGGAGCAGGGGCTGGAGCAGCACAGCTGCGTGCTTTGCATATGGGTAAGGACGGCCCTGCCTATCAGGGGACCTGGGTCTTTTAGCTCAGGCAGTAGAGGATCATGGTTTTTGATTCAGAGGTTACCAATATAGATTTAAAAGTTCAAGAGAGATCTTCAGATGGCATAAACTGAAACAGTTCCATTGTCTTATATGAGCTGAGACTCTGACCCTAAGGAAGTAGCTTGTCAAGTGAGTTTTTCAATTTCTGATTGCTAGCTCTGAACAACTGCTGCATAGCACTTTGCCAATACCGTTGCATACTTCACAGATCATAAGGTTTCTATAGCCTATTTGATTGGTGTTGATTTGCATAATTTGCAGATTGAGCTACTGTAAATATTTACTCATTGACCTTTGCATTTTGTTAAAATACCTTTGTAAAAAATGGGTGGAGAGGGAACATTTAAGGGAATGAAAATTACATTTTCTTCCATCTTTACTGATAATTTACTCATTCAGTAGAGATAGCCTATGGTTTCATGACAGCAGATATTTCCTTTCACAGAATAAAAATATCCGTTGATCTTTTGGATATCGATCCGCCTGTCTTTGTTATTTGCAGATTATGTAATCGTTGCAAAAATCAGATGAGGATGGATTAAATCCTTTGCCATTCTGTTTTTGTTTTAAATATTTGTATTTTATTAAACCGAGAAAAGGATCTCTGCTTTCACTGAAAAGTTGAAATAGGCCCTAGAAACCAACTGCTTTGATTTTTGATAGCTTTCAATACCACTGGCTGTGTTGAGAAGAAAACAGGAGACATTTGTGAACTACTTTGATTCTAAGCACTCTGCAGGTAGTACAATTCCAAAATTATTCTGTGCTAGTGGACTACAGATCTGATGAACAGGAGGATTCCATTAATTCTACTAATTAGGTTTTACCTTGGAAATAAATAAAATCTAGCAATTCTAGAAAAAAGTACTACGTTTAATTGCCTGTATTTTACCTGTATGAAGATTAGTAAGGGTGAAATACACTCAGTTTGAATGAAGTAATGTAGCTAAAGGGTTGGCTCCTTTGTGAGATCAAGCAAGGAAAGTCCACAGGAAGGCCCTCCCGCCTTGTCCCCCTAATATATGTGCCACAGTAGCATACCCTTTACTCTCCTGAGCACAGGAAATGCCCTCTGCTAACACTTCCTGAGAGAGTCTAGTCTCTCCCAAGAGGGCAGGGAGGAGGTGGGAGTCATGTCCCTGTGGAGCTGACCCACTACACAGGTGAGAGCCTAGGTTGCCTCCCTTTAAAGGAAAAGGAGTACTTGTGGCACCTTAGAGACTAACCAATTTATTTGAGCATAAGCTTTCGTGAGCTACAGCTCGCTTCATCGGATGCATACTGTGGAAAATACAGAAGATGTTTAAAGGGCGCATCAACAAGCACTTTCCATGAGCCCTGGGGAGCTCTAGCACTGTTGTGCCTCCCTGTAACCAAATGGCCCCAAGGCTTCTACTCCTAAAGCCCAGGGCTCAGAGTAAGCAAGGGTTAGTATGTGTGCCTGCAAAATCTACCCAACACATGGCCAAATGCAGTGCACCTCCCCATCCCCTAGGGCTGCTACTCTAGCCTCTGAGCCGGATTAGCAGTCAGAACCCATCTACACCACGGGAGCGGTAAATTAGGGACTTTGGGTGAATTTCACCTTTCTGAAATCGATGACACTTAAGGTATGTCTACACTACATGTCACCGCCACTGAGGTGTATAGCTACCCTTCAGTGAACAGCTCTGGGGGTGGGGGAGGCAGTGGGGAAAGGCTCTGATTGCGGGGAGATGAACAAGCCTTTCCCCCGCCGCAAGAGCCTTTCACTGAGGCAGGGGAAGGCTCCAGCAGTGGGGAGGAAGCAGGACCCTACACTGCTAAAAATAGCAATGTAGGCATGGGGGGCACTGCTTGGTCACACAAAGAGCAGTGTAGGGTATACACTAGGGCTGTCAAGCGATTTAAAAAATTGTGATTAATTGCACGATTAAAAAAATTGCGAGATTAATCGCGCTGTTAAACAACAATAGAATACCATTTATTTTAAATATTTTTTGATGTTTACTACGTTTTCAAAGATATTAATTTCAATTATGACACAGAATACAAAGTGTACAGTGCTCACTTCATATTTATTTTTTATTACAAATTTTTGCACTGTAAAAAACAAAATAAATTGTATTTTTCAATTCACCTCAGACAAGTACTGTAGTGCAATCTCTTTATCATGAAAGTTGAACTTACAAATGTAGAATTATGTACAAAAAAAACTGCGTTCAAAAATAAAACAATGTAAAACTTTAGAGCCTGCAAATCCACTCAGTCCTACTTGCTTCTTGTTTACAATGTCACCTGAAAGTGAAAACAGGTGTTCGCATAGCACTGTTGTAGCTGGCGTTGCAAGATATTTACGTGCTAGATGCGCTAAGGATTCATATGTCCCTTCATGCTTCAACCACCATTCTAGAGGACGTGTCCATGCTGATGATGGGTTCTGCTTGATAACGATCCAAAGCAGTGCGGACTGACACATGTTCATTTTCATTATCTGAGTCAGATGCCACCAGCAGAAGGTTGATTTTCTTTTTTGGTGATTTGTTTTCTGTTTCCTCATCAGAGTGTTGTTCTTTTAAGACTTCTAAAAGCATGCTCCACATCTCGTCCCTCTCAGATTTTGGATGGCACTTCAGATTCTTAAACCTTGGGTCAAATGCTGTAGCTATTTTTAGAAATCTCACATCTTCTTTGTGTTTTGTCAAATCTGCTGTGAAAGTGTTCTTAAAATGAACAACATGTGCTGGGTCATCATCCGAGACTGCTATAACATGAAATATATGCAGAATGTGGGTAAAACAGAGCAGGGGACATACAATTCTCCCCACAAGGAGTACAGTCACAAATGTAATTGACACATTATTTTCTTAATGAGCATCATGAGCATGGAAGCATCTCCTCTCAAATGGTGGCCAAAGCATGAACGGGCATATGAATGTTTAACATATGTGGCATGTAAATACCTTGCAACCCTGGCTACAAAAGTGCCATGTGAACACCCGTTCTCACTTTCAGGTGACATTGTAAACAAGAAGCAGGCAGCAGTATCTCCTGTCAATGTAAACAAACTTGTTTGTCTTAGCGATTGACAGAATAAGTAGGACTGAGAGGACTTGTAGGCTCTAAAGTTTTACACTGTTTTGCTTTTGAGTGCAGTTCTGTAACAAAAAAAAATGCATTTGTAAGTTACACTTTCACGATAAAGAGATTGCACTGCAGTACTTGTATGAGGTGAATTGAAAAATACTATTTCTTTTATCGCTTTTACAGTGCATATATTTGTAATAAAAATAATAATATAAAGTGAGCAGTGTACACTTTGTATTCTGTGTTGTAATTGAAATCAATACTGAAAATGTAGAAAAACATCCAAAATATGTAATAAATTTCAATTGGTGTTCTATTGTAATAAGTGCGATTAATCGCGATTAATTTTTTTAATCGTGATTAATTTTTTTTTAGTTAATCGCATGAGTTAACTGTGATTAATTGACAGACCTAGTATATACCTTAAGGCTCTGACATGTCTTTAATCTACTTGCCTAAGTAGTGCCTAACTGTCCACACTGCTATTGAGACCCAGGCTGCAGGGGCATTCACAGTATGTACTCTACACGCTGCTGTAAGGAGTGTGCAGGATAGACATAACCATAGTAATTCAAATCTGACCCGCAATTGCAAATCTAGGGAAAACTTCCTATGGCACAAAATTGGATTCACAATAGTTTATGTGAGCAGTTCAGGGCCGTCCATTTATACCTAATCCTCAAATTATATATCATATATTCAAGGATGAGCAGAAGAAATTTGTAATTAGAGCAGCAAAAATGTGTATAACCCCAACATCTTAAATACACTGCTCAGTTAGCAAAAGGCTGTAATGGGTGAAATGCATTACTTCAGCCAGGGAAGTTTTCAGCTTGACTGAATACACTGTATAGCCCTTTACGTAGAGCCTGAACCTGAGCTGAGCTCTCATTGCTAACTTAGACCAAGAAAAGCTATGGGAGCTCAGCACCTCCTGAAATCAGGCTCATGGTATTCGGATCTAAGATTACTAAAGGCACATGGTTTACCTAAGTATGTAAAAAACCTCTTCATCCTGTAGTGTGGTGAGAGCTTGAATTGAGAGCACTCATCATATTGCAGGGTCAGGCCCTAAAAGTAATGTAACTGAATTAATAAAGTCTGATGGGTGATTAGTCATACATCTAAAGTGGGAGATTCGTATGAGAGAATCCAATGACTTTTAAAGCCAGCAGCTCCAGAACCTCTCTCTAGCTTGACTGATATATTCATACTTGTCCTGAAACAGCAGACTATGAAAACCAGAAAGGTACAACAAAGCTGAACTCTTGTAACAAAAGGTGCTATCCAGGAAGGACACAAATATTTCACTTTTGTCTTTGAATGAATCTCATCCAGAAACACAGACATTTCTTCAAAACAATGAGCCAGAAAGCTGCTCGTGAAACAGACAAATCTTGTCTTCTAATCAATGTAAAAACACTCCCATATATTCAGGTCATTCTTTTCTCATTTTAAATGGTGTATTTCACCCAAAGGTTATCTATTAACCAAGCAAGTCAGCCTATGAGATCTTCATACCACTGCTCACTTTGCTAATCAAGGATTATATTTAAGATGCTGAGTTTTTATACACATTGGTTGATCCATTTCACACATTTCTTTTTTCAGGGTACAAAGGAAGGAGGGGCATTCTATCTCATTTGCTTGCACAAGCAGGCCGGGGAAAAATAAGTGTAATAGTCAAAACTATTTAGAAACATGTGACCAGAAACAAATAGAGATCAAAATGAAATCACACCCTTGGATGTGCAGAAAACTGAACTTGTCACAGTCATCAAGGGCTGTGACTTGAAAAAATACAAAGCAATATCCAAACAGGTAAAAAGGGTCATTGGCTGCATATATAGAATGGAGTACGTGTAAGTAACAGACCAAAAGAGGTAGCATACTCAGCACAAAGTTATCCAGGAAACTCTGGGATCAGCTGCTTACGTGTTGTTGTACTGTTGTGGATTCATAATGGATCTGTGTACTTGCATAGTATTAGGAGTTTCTTTCCCACATGGCAGAGCCTTATGAGTTGCCCATAGACAGTCATAGCTTCCAAGGTGAGAAGGGACCATTGTGATGATATAGACCAGTGGTTTTCATTTGGAGGCACCGACCCCTTTGAAAATCTTAGACTTACCTGTGGATCCCCAGGGGTCTGCGGACCACAGGTTGAAAACCACGGATCTAGACTGACTTCTTGTATAAAAGATTGTCAGCAATGGACAATCCACCCCAACCGTGGGTAAGTTGCTCCAAAGGTTAATTAGTCTCTCTGTTAAAAATTTACATATTGTTTCAAATCAATTTGTCCAGCTTCAACTTCCAACCACTTTGTCTGCTAGATTGAAGAGCCCATTAATAAATATTTGTTCCCTGTGTAGGTACCTTTATACTGTAATCTGGTTACCCCTTAACCTTTTCTTTGTTAAACTAATCTGATTGAACTCCTTGAGTCTATCCCTATAAAGGCAATTTTTCTAATACTTTAATCATTCTTGCAGTTCTTTTCTGAACCCTCTCCAATTTATCAGCATCCTTTGGGTGTCAACATTATAAGAACTAGACACAGGATTCCAGCAGTGATATTACCAGTCCCAAATGCAGAGGTAAAATAACCTCTCTGCTCCTACCTGAGATTCTCCTGTTTATGCATCCAAGGATCGCATTAGCCCTTTTGGCCACAGCATTGCAGTGGGAGCTCATGTTCAGCTGATTAGTCACCACAACCCCCAGATCTTTCTCAGAGCTGCTGCTACCCAGAATGGAGTCCCCCATTGTGTAAGTATGGCCCAGATCAGTGATACTCAGACTGAGGCTTGCAAGCTGCAAGTAGCTCTTTAATGTGTCTCCTGCAGCTCTTTGCAGCACATGATATTAAAACCCTGTTGTTAGGATATAGATATTCAGGCCTGCATGTAAAGGCCTATACTCTAAGAATGTAGGTATATGTTTATCATTTAGCTAGTAATAGAGGTATACAAGAAAGAATCTGTGTAAGGGCCTTCTCTCACTGTGATAGTCTGAGGCCCTGTTCTTAGGCTAAGGCCTTTGGCTAAGCAGCAGAGGCAGCCATACCCTGGGAAGCGAACGGTCACATCCTCACATTCCAAACTAGTCGATCTGGGGCTGTTAGGAAGGTGATCCAATCTATCACCTCCTGAGAAAGGGAAGAGCCTAGAAGATGTAAAAGGAAATGTAGGTTGATAGTTTTCTGCCTGGTAAGAACTCACCTATCAATAGACACAGCTGGGAAACCCTTAAGTCTTTATAGATGTAGTTGTGAAATCCTCACTTCTGTATTGTTTTGTCATTATAATTCCCCCTTTGCTATTGTTTATTGGCATGGTCTCTGCCTGGTTCTGTGATTGTTTCTGTCTGCTGTATAATTAATTTTACTGGCTGTAAACTAATTAAGGTGGTGGGATTTAATTGGTTAGCTAATCATGTTACAATATGTTAGGATTGGTTAGGTAAATTTCAGTAGAATGATTGGTTAAGGTATAGCTAAGAATATTACTATATAAATTAGGGGCAAACAGGAAGTAAGTTGGGATTCGAAAATAAGGAAAAAGGAACTTGGATTTAAGCTTGCTGGAAGTTCACCCCAATAAACATCGAATTGTTTGCACCTTCAGACTTCGGGTATTGTTGCTCTCTGTTCATGCGAGGAGGACCAGGGAAGTGGGAGAGTGAAGGAATAAGTTCTCTAACACCTGTGTGTTAATTATTAACCCATCTAAGTTATTAACCAATCAGGGTGCTTTTATTATGTTGTAAACCAATTGTAGTTGATAAAATAATAATACTTGGTTAGTCATTTTGCTGTGAGAATGAAAGAGAGAGAGAGAGAGAGAGAGAGAGAGAGAAAATGAAACAATGAATTTACACTGCTGTGGCTCTTTTGGGTAATGTGACCGCTAATTTGGCTTCTGAACCACTAAGGTCTGAGTATCACTGGCCTAAATCCTTTGTTCCTAGATGTACACATTTACATTTAGCCAGATTTAAGAACATACCATTTTCTTGCACCCAGTTTACCAAGAGATCCAGATTGTTCTGTGTCATTGACCTGTCCTCTTCGTTATTTATCACTCCCTGAATGCTGATGACTGCTTTTGAAGGCAACAGCTTCAGCATTTCATTGTAGTTTGCAGCATGTCCTACTGGTTTCCTCCGATGATCTATTTTTATCTGATTTTTGTCTCTTTGGTCATATTCCACAGGTGTAGATAGCACAATAGCAGTGAGTTCCTATAGGGCTGGCTAAGCACGGGACATGAAATGTGTGTGCATTCATCATGAGGATCTCCTCGATGACTTGAGTTCTTAGGAGGATTTTGCATTGGGTTTGGCTCAGGATGATTGGGGGATGGCTGTCATCTTGACGAACACACGGCACATTGAACCAGAGATGTCCAGGACTAAAAGCACGAACAGCTACAACTTGAGCTAAAGCTCCCTAGCTGGGGCTGTAACAGACTCATACCACCTACAAATCAGGCATGGAGGGGGAATCTGTTAACATCCACTCAGCAGTGAGTTACAGTTGTATGCCTACATCAGGCTGTGACGCCTCCCACTTTTCTCCTGGCTGTGCACCTACCTTCTCCATGGAGCATCTTCTTACTGTGCAGTTTTAAGCAACACAACTCTACACCGTTTTTCAGTAGAGTTCATGGTGCTGTAGCATCCCATCCTAGCCAGGGGCGGATTTACCATGAAACACACAGTGCCCTGGCACGGTTCCCCCAGGGCTGGGCACTCGGGCAGCTCAGCACCGGCGCACCTGTGCAGGGCGGCTGCTCCACGGGAGGGGGGCTGCGGGGGTAGACGCTGTGGCGGGCAGGAGAGCAGGGAGGGAGGCTCACCCGCAGCCTCAGGGGAGCAGGCGGGAGGTGCGGGTGGCGGGAGAGCTGCAAACGTCGGCCGGAGGACTCAGGAGTAGCACCGCGCAGCCAGCCGGAGAGAAGCGACGCTTTGAAAGGGAAACTCCCGCTTCTCCCCGGCTGCCCCTGCTCCCCCCGAGTCCTCCAGCGCCTGCTCGCAGGGCCGGATTCGGAAAGGGGGCGGGGCTTTAGGGGCTGCAGCCCGGGGCTCCAGGGCCCACTTAGCGCTGGGCTGCAGCCCCTAAAGCCCTTGCGTTCCTGGTGCGGGGGAGGGGGGAGGCATCTCCGAGAATCGTGGCCAATAGGAGCTGCGGGGGGCGGTGCCTGCGGGGCAAGCACAGGGCCGCAAGGAGCCACCTGAACTCCCCGCACCTGCACCAAATGGGAGCTGCCCCATCTAAGTGCTCCGCACCCCAACCTCCTGCCCCTGCCCTGAGCCTCCTCCCACACCCTAACTTCTGGCCACAACTCCCAGCCCCAGCCCACTCCCACACCCTAACTCCCACCCTAACCCTGCACCACCAGCCCCAGCCCACTCCCATGCCCTAACTCCCATCCAGACCCTGCACCCCAACCCTGAGCCCCCTCCCGCACCATAACTCCCACCCAGACCCCCAGCCCACTCCTGCACCCTAACTCCCTCCCAGATCCTGCACCCCCAGCCCTGAGCCCCAGGAGGAGAATGCAGAAAAAAAAGAAAAGATAATGGGAGGGGGGGAAGATAAGAAAGAATGCTCCCCCCATTCGGGAGGGCCAAAAATGAAGCTAAGCACAGGGCCCCACTAACTCTAAATCCCCACTGGTCCTAGCTCCTTCTCTTCCCTCCTTTTTAGTCCTAATTCCATTTAACTAATGTCACTTTACTCAGGATTAATCATGCATCTTCCTAAACAATACATAAACTAATCATTGCCTATGTTCTCTTGGACCAGAGGCAGGTAATGAACTTGGGCCAAATCACTCCATGTACAAAACAAAGTGCTGCAGAGTACTCTATTTATAATGCCAAACATTTATCACAAAGCACGATGCTCGTTATTTGACACTAAAGAAATGTATATAAATATTATGGGAAAGAGATTATATCTACCAAGAAGGAAGAGTTCCAGGACTGCATTAAAGCACTAGATATACCAGAAGTTTGAAGCCATTCTGGATCTGTCTATATTCCAAGTTTTATCATGTTGAGGCATAGTGCTCCTAAACTGTTTTGAAAAGATGCTGATCAGAACTTGCAACTCATTTGTACTCACTTCAAAAATGCCTGGAATATAGAATTCACTTTGTAAAATGCATATGTGAGCACAAATTCTGATTTTTATATGCACAAATGGAACACCAGGTTTTAAACATTTAGTTCTTTGCACCCTGAACCAATGCCCACTGAAATCAGTGGAAAGACTCACTGATCTCAGTGGGCTTTGAATCAGACACACAGAGAGAGTGATCAAGCAGCTATCCAAGCATCTTGGTACCTTTACCAAAAGTTAAAGTAAAGCCACCAGCTACTGCCCACTCAAACTAGAAAATAATCAACCTCAAGTTAAAAAAATAAGAAGTCAAGTCCAGACAATAACCCCCTCCATCACAAACTTTATCACACCCCTGTCTCCCCAAAAGCCTGGGGAAACAGATGGGCCTTGTCTCAGAAGTATGAACATCTGAATATTGTACACCCCTCACCTGGGCACCAGGGATTAAAGAGTATGTAGGTGTCAGTCTCTGGGTTTCTCTTTGTCCGGAGGATGCCATAGGGAGTCAGGACAGCGACATAGAGGCGGAATTTCCCCACAATGCAGGTCGGAGCAGACATGATGGACAGCCTAATGGAACTGTCGTCCTTCCAGGTAATCTTGGCTCCCCATGTCCCGCTTTGCAGTTCTTCAACCAAAGGGATTGGGATGTAAGTGCCTTTGTTTTGCTGTGGATAACGACCTACAGTAATGGAAAGAGAGGAGGAACCTTCTGTGAATGTATTTGACAGCTTTGTAAATGCCTCAGTTTAAGTCTCTCATCATTTCCTTGTGCTCCCTCCTCCCACCCCTGTCATGTGTTTGCTGCATCCACCAGTTGTCTCCTCTTCAATTTATATGGGACTGTCTTTGTTATATGTTTGTACAGTCCTTAGCACGGCAGGGCCCTGGCCTGTAGGTATTACTGCCATATGGATAATAGATAACACCACATCTCAGCATTGTTTAGATATTGCATCACACTTCTCCTGAACTCCAAACTGATCCTTGCCCTAATAAATCGTAAGTCAGATCTCAGCAAGCTCTTATACAGATGAATGGAAAGCAAATGCACAGGGACAGACAAGTCTAATAATAGCAGAGTGAAAATATAGCATTTATGTACTTTGAAGTGGAGAATAGGGCATGTAACTGATTTTCCTTTCCAATTATTTGTATAATGCTGACGTAGAGAGAGTCCCAGATCTGAACACCCCTAAATTTTGGGATAACATAAATCTAGCTCTGGCTCTGAACTTTATAACACAGCCCAGCCTCTGCATTTCTACTATGCTTCCATCTGATGGATTGTTCAGGACCACATACGTAGCCATTTTTGCCCTAAAGTCCAGGGATGCAGCAAACCAGATACCTTATATAGTCTGGTTTCAGAGTAGCAGCCGTGTTAGTCTATATTCGCAAAAAGAAAAGGAGTACTTGTGGCACTTTAGAGACTATTTAAATTTGTTAATCTCTAAGGTGCCACAAGTACTCCTTTTCTTTTTGCTTATATATTCTGTTTATTGGGGCATGCAACAGAAGTAAGAGAACTACTAAAGAAAAAGGAATTAGAAAGAAAAAACAAAACTCGATAGCAAACATAGGAAGATGAAGTGCAGGACATCTTAAAAAGGCCATTAAAAATTAAGGTGTAGAGGGATAAGAGATGACAGTCTTGTGGCTACTAACAATTGGGATCTGAATGTAGGATTGCCCTTTAAACTGGTGGTGGATTTGATCCTTCTTCCCTCTACAGTAGGTATTTTGCTCCTACTTTTGATGTACAGTAATTGTATAAACAACAGCAAACGACAGCAAAATTGGATTATTCAGTAGACATCTCTAGCAACTTCCAAACCACCTAATTCTGAAGAGTAGGGTAAATTGCTTGGTTTATTCAATTAAAAAGATAAGAGGAAAGTCTGAACTTTGTGCTGCTGAAAGTTGCCCAGCTGACCGCCCATTAAACTAAGGGGCAGACTTTTAAAGGTGTTTAGGTGCCTATGTGCTTTTGGAAATTCCACCAGGTGCCTAACTGTATCTTTAGGCACCAATATGTCTTTTAAAAATATCTGGCCCACGTTTGTCCATAGAACGGATATAGCAGTACAAGCTCCCTCACAGTGCCCTGAGATGTGCCTCATCCTTGATCTAAAGGGCCCTCTAGAGATGGGAGTAGACATCAGTCCCTGGGCCCTCTGAGATTTCCAAAAGGGTGCTACTGTGTGATGATATTTTTTATGAGGTAGGCATATGTCCACTTAAAACTGAGCTGTGGCTACAAATAGAGAGAGAAACAATTGTTATATGGTAATGCCTTTGTTCACTGGCCAAATTCAAACTAGTGACCTAACACTAAGGTTACCATATGTCCGTATTTTCCCAGACATGTCTGGCTTTTTAGTTCTTAAATCGCCATCCAGGAGGAATTTTTAAATATCTAAAAACATCTGGGATTTTGCCACATCGGTTGGGATGCGCTTTGTCCCGATATCAGGGACCGCTCACCTCACCGTGTGCACCAAAGTCCTGGGGCTGGCAGTGCTTCCTGGGGTAGCTCCCAGCACTCGCCCGCCGGCAGGAGCCTGCAGTGTGGGCAGCTCCTGGGCACAGAGGCAGAGGGGGTCTCCACGTGCTGCACCAACTCCCTCCTACCCAATCAGAACTGCAGGGAGGGGTTTGCAGGCATCGGCAGCGGGCAGAGAGCCCTCCGCCCCCACCCCCAACCCGACCTGACCCTAGATAGGATCCAGAGGGACCTACTGGATGCTTCCTAGGAGCCACCCCAGGTAAGCACCCCCGGGACTCCCCACCTCGCCCCCCGGCAGGTCCCTCTGGCTCTTAGGGTCGGGTCAGGGGGTGGGGGCGGAGGGCTCTCTGCACGCTGCCGGCACGTGCAAGCCCCGGTCCGCGGCTCCGGCAGCTCCCATTTGTGCTTTTCCCGGCCAATGGGGGCCATGGACCTCGCGCTTGTGGCAGGCACAACACGTGGAGACCCCTCGGCTGCCCCTGATCCTAGGAGCCAGAGGGACCTGCGGCAGGAGGGGCGAATAGGTGAGTGGGGTGGGGTGAAGAGGCAAGCGGTGAGCCAGCAGTGGGTTGGGGGGTGAAAAGGCCAGCAGTGGGGGTTGAAGAGGCGAGCGGCGAGGGAGCCAGCAGCGGTGGGTGGGTGGGGGTGAGGAAGGATGCAGCAAGCCAGCGGCAGGCCAGGCGGTGAGGAGGGGTGCAGTGGTGGGGCCGAGCAGAGAGGGGGTGGGACCTGGGGCAGAGTGGGGGTGGAGCGTGGGGCAGAGTGGGGGCAGAGCGGGAGTGGACTGTGGGCGGGGCCGACAGCACCCCAGTGTGTCCCGATATTTTACTGTTGTGATCTGGTCACCCTATGGGTACGTTCCCAGCCACGTCCCCTGTGTCAGCAGCCCAGAGTGGGGTGACTTAAGATCCACTCCCAGGACTCTGCCAGCCAAGGAAGAGGAATCCCTCAGTCGCCAGCTAAACTGGATGCTTCACTAGCACAAAGTGGCCTGAACATGCAGCAGAATTGGGCCTCATATTTAAGCATTGTTAAGTTGTCTCATTTTTCCATAGTGGCGATAGTGCAACGTCGACAATTTCAGTGTCTTTTCTGAGTTCATACTGTGTATGGCAGTGTTTCCTCAAGAGCTCCTTATTTGATATTTTATTTTACTACCCCCAAACACAATGCCAAAACGAAAGTGTAAATCCACTGCAGAACTAAAGATGAACTTCCTGTGTTCTCGAAGTGGTAGAGAAGAATGGGAAGCTGAGTGCTTGGTATGTAGACCTGGTACTTGCGTTTCTGTGAAAAATACAGGCGCTAATGATTTACAAACTCATGTGGACTCAGACAAGCACAAAAAAGCAGTTCAAGGAGAGAGCTCATCAACAAAAATTGACCGATTATTTTGTAAAACCAGGCAGCGAATCAGAGGATGCTGTTACTGAAGCAGAGGGTGCTTTTGCATTTCACACCATTAAGCATCGTAATAGCTTTAAGTCAATGGATTGCACATCTGTCTTGTTGAAGAAGACATTCCCTGATTCTGAAGTAGCACAGAAATTTTCAAGTGCTAGAACCAAGACAGAAGCAATTGTTCTCTCTGTGCTTGCACCGCATTCTGTTGATGTTGTTCTGAAAATGTTTGAAGAAAATGACGTAGCTTACTGTGGAGTTGCTACAGAGGAAGCAATCCCAGGTTCCGGGAAAATATTTCCAGTAATTTTTCAGTATTTTGACTGGAAGAATGGTAGTTTGCAGTCAAAATTGATTGAGGTCCAGAACACACCTAATGAGTCTGCCAACATGATTGCTCATTACGTAAAACAAACATTTGAAAAAAATGGTTTGTTTGAGACGTGTATTGCATTTACAGGTGACAACTGCAATACAATGTTTGGAAGACTCCAGCATGATGAAGATGGAAAGAATGTGTTTGCAAACTTCAAGAAGTTGTTGCAGAAGAGAACATTAATTGGTGTGGGTTGCCCAGCACACATTTTGAACAACTGTGTACACCATGCAGCAGAAAGAATGAACGTTGACATTAAGAACATTATTTTTAAAATTTACCAGTACTTTCATATCTACGCTGTCCGAACTGAGCGACTGAAGGAGTACTGTGAGTTTGTTGATGTTGAATACAGAAAGCTGCTTTCTCATAGCAAGACACGATGGCTGTCATTACTTCCAGGCATTACAAGGCTGATACAGATGTTTCCAGCCTTGAAGTCGTTCTTTCTGTCACAGGACAAACCACCCACAGTGCTTAAGACATTTTTTTGAGTATGAATTAAGAGAGATTTACCTTTGGCACATGCATTCACTCATGAGTGTATTCCAAACTTACATCTAAGAAATCGAAAGGGAAAGCAATTCTGTCGTGGAAGTGCTGAAAAGTTTGAACTCGGTTCACACTATCCTTCTTGAATGCAAGACTCACAACTTTATGTTCCTGAAAGTTAAGGGACTACTGGCACAAAAGCGCATGGAAGGAATTGATGAAGAGTGTGACAAATTCTGTGCTGAAGCAGATAATATGTACAGCAGATGCTTAGAATATTTGAAGAAATGGCTTAGACCCCTGGAAGACTTCTCTTGTTTCAGGTTGATTACCCTGAGTGAGGCACCAAATTGGAGTGATGTGGAACCTTGTATCAAGTACCTGATCAATAAGGGGGTGCAAATTGATGACGTGAAGTGTTTTGATCAGGTCAGCAACCTGAAGAAGTTTACAGAAAGTTGCAACAGTGATGAAGAGTTCAGTAATTTGCTAGCACACCAGAAGTGGACCAAATATTTTGAGAAATCCAAAAACACTGAGTATCATTCAGAACTGTTAAAGATTGCACAGTTTTTCTTTGCTATTCCTTCTCACAGTGCAAATGTAGAGTGAATTTTTTCACTGATGCAAAGCCAGTAGACAAAGGAAAGGAACAACTTGAATGTTGAGTCGTTGAAAGGAATTCTACTTGTACAATACAACTTCAGACAAACTTCTTGTAAAGACTTTCATGCCTTCTTAAAGAGCAATCAGCCACTGCTGAGAAAAATGCAATCTACAGAGAAGTATGTGTGGGCACATGAGGAGAAAGAAAACTGAAGAACTGGTGAAAGGAAAGGACTCACTACATATAAAGAAGTACAGTAAACTTTAAATAATTAAACTTCACTTTTGAGGCCATATCACTTTTTCTTATATATACTCAATATAGACAACATGTAGCGCACAGCATATATAACAGTACAATAACACATTAATACAACGCGAGTTGGTAGATACTGGGTGCAAATACCCCACCCCCCACCACCGTGGAGTGTCCGCTTTTTTGAGTGTTCAAATATGGTAACCCTACCTAACACGGATATCCCCCACACCCTCCTAACAATCCCTTGCACTGTCTAGTCCTCATTTTCTTAGTGTATGTCCACACAGCCAATGTTAAAGCGCGGCCACAGCATCGCTTTAACATTGGCTGTGTAGTCGCAGCTCCAGCGCTGGGAGAGAGCTCTCCCGGCGCTGTAATAAAACCACCTCCATGAGGGGAATAGCTCCCAGCGCTGTGTACACTGCCACTTTACAGCGCTGAAACTTGCATCGCTCCGGGGGGGTGTCTTTTCACACCCTGAGCTAAGAAAGTTTCAGTGCTGTAAGTGGCAGTGTAGACAAGGCTGTTGTCACATTTGTCTAAAGACACCTGACCACGATGGAATTGTTCTTAGTCACCGGTTGTGTCCCCTTTGCTAACACTGCCATCAAAGTTGCTAATTATGGTGGTTTCCATAATGTGGACATCTGTCCACTGGAACCTGGATTAACAGCAAATTCATTTCATACGATTCACCCTGTGTCCATAGAGAGTGACAGATTTTAGTGACCAGAGACCTGAATTGATTCAAGCCAACAACCTTGATGAGACTGGCTCTATTTTATATCCTTTTACCAGTATACTTAAGGGTGTGGCTACACTGCCATTAAAAACCCAGGGCTGGCCCCTGCCAACTGACTCAGAACTGTGGGGCATGGGCTAAGGGGCTATTTAATTGCAATATAGATGTTGAGGCTCAGGCTGGAGCCCAGGCTGTAGGACCCTGCAAGGTGGGAGGGTCCCAGAGCTTGGGCTGCGGCCCCAGCCCGAACATCTATACTGCAATTCAACAGCCCCTTAGCCCGAGCTCCACAAGCCCAGCTCAGCTGGTATGGGCCAATGTCTAATTGCAATGCAGACATACCCTTAGCCATCTCATACCTGGCAGCGTATTGCTTTATTAAATGTAAACAAGTAGCATAAAAGAATTGCCTACTAAACGTTGCATTCCTCTGGTAATTTTTAAATTACAGCTTTTGTCATTATCTTTTATCTCTGGAAGGTGTTGTTCCCAACTTTATGCCCTTTCTGGCACTACATGTTTTAAATCTAAGGTTATGTTTAATGGCATCAAACACTGTCTGCCAGTCTAATAAATGAACTGTAGTCCCATCTGGTTGTAAAGCATGTCTTTGATGTCTACGCTTCGACAAATGAGGAGAGCTCCTCAGAACAGTAATGCGTCAAGGAAAAGGGCAATCCTATTCACTAGCTTCAGAGTTAAGGAGAATTTATGCAGAAGCTTTTGCACTTGATCTCCCCCCCCCTTAAACCATATCTATAAGTGTACAAGAGAATGAAGGTGTGAGGGAAAAAAGAAGTTGTGCAAATCGAAAGTGATGAATGGGTTCACTTTGACTTTGTGTAAGATTTCTTTTGCCAGATAAAGGCCTAATGTTAAATCTGAATTGATATAGTAATACAAAGGTGCTTTTAGTTATTCTTCCTCGTTAGGTAAGATTTTCCCCACTTCCCCTCTTTTTTGGCATGATTATCATTCAATTATTAAATGCACAACACTGCCATCTGCAAGAATTTCCCTGAAATATTGCTAACACATCTACCTAAAATGCTTATATGGCCCTCATCACTATAGTATCTGAGCACCTCATAATCCTTTTATCCCATTAGTCATATTTTAGCCCTTAAAAATGTTACCTACTGCAATTTGTAGGTGGAGAAACTGGATGAATTTGAAAGTTCAAGAGGAGAAACTTGTTTGAGGAAGGTCAGGTGTTACAAGTGGTTTAAGCAGATAGAAGGAAGGGTTATAGATGTGTGAGAGATGAGAACAGGAGAAGTCCAGAATGGTGGCAGAAAGTTCTGGATGGAGGTAATGAAGGAGGCCCCTATTGCTGGGAGTCAGTCAAGATTTGTTAGGGAAGAAGCAAGAAGGTTCAGGAGTGGAGATGGCAGAGACTGCCAAGCAAGGGATACTGGGAAGGTTCCAGAGTTGGGAGTGGTCAGGGTGCCTGTCCTGAGTGAAAAAGTTGGGGTTGGTTTGTCATCATTTGCAATTAAGTGAGGGCTTGTGGGAACTGACAGAGTGATTCTGATGGATTATGCAATACATATTATGCATTCAGTCTTCAATACACATTTGCATACTATTTTTTCCACAGGATCTGGCCTCATTCCATGCACAGGATGGATGATGCTCACTTCATGGTATTTTACTTTCGCCTCATTATTCAGTGTGTGGCCACAGGCCTTATTTACTTCACACTACTCAAACCCTGCTTTGAAGACAGAATTATTGATTTCCTCATGCACTTTTCTATGGCACTCATTACTATAGCACCTGAGAGCTTTACAAACATTAATGAATGTTCACAAGACCATTTTGAGGTGAGAGGTTATTATGCCCATGTTACAGAAGGAGAACTGAGGCACGGAGATTAAGGTCAAAAGTATCCATTAATTTTGGGTGCCCAAATTGGGACCTAATTTTTCAAAGAACTTATTATGTAGCATTTTCTAAGTTCAAAGCACAGCTCCTATTGACTGCAGTTGTGAGTGCTCAGCACTTTCAACAAATCAGACCATACAGTTTCAACTCAGGCATCCGGAAAATGAGGAACACCCAGTTAGTGACCACCTGTGAAAAGTTTGATTTAAGTGGCTTGCCTAGCATCACAGAGGGACTCTGTAGCAGAGGCAGGGATAGAATCCAAGTCTCCAGGGTGGCTTTCAACTGCCTTAACCGTGAGATCATCCTTTCTTTTCCTGCAGTCCCCTGCCTCATTCACTACACATCTTCCAACTTCTGAAACAAATGGGGAGAGGAGGGGGGAAAGAGGAGTATGTAATTAAAGTCTGTATCATAATACAAGGGGGCCAAAGGTTGCCCTGGCAACCTTAGTTCTGTCATATTTTAACTTTTCAGTACTTGTCTTTGTAACCTTAATGTTCTTTTAATGTATTTTGTGTGTAAATTCTTAGGGGTATTTTTTGTTTGTTTGTTTTTAAAGAATCTAGCAAACGAACACCACACCCAAAAATTCCATCATGTTGACACTCACACTGGTCATCGGCAGGGCTGGAAGCTTTAAAGCCACCACACAAACCTCCACCTCTTGAGCTAATGGAATAACTGATAGCAATAGCAGGTAGTCATCCTCCAGATGGATCAGCACTAGATGGGGGTGAGCGTTTGGCAGTGGATGTCACGGATATTTGCTGACTTAGAGGAATGGTGAGACTCAGGGATCTTTGACTCCATTCCAGGATCTGGAGGGAGTTTGCTCCAAAGAACACAAACTCTTCTGCCCACACCCCCTAAATTGTGACCCCCTTCTGCCCCATCCCCTCCTATCTGACCTTATCCCGGTCCTGTCCCTTTTCCACCCATGGTTTTTCATCCCAGTCTCCTTGCTCAGTTATTCCTGGTCCTGCCTTCCTCTGTTCCTCCTCTCCACTAATTTCCAGTCCTAATCTCTCTCCCTGGACAACTCGTCCAATCTCCGAGTCCCTCACTCCTGTCACAGAGTCTTTGTCCAGCCAGTCCCAGTCTTCTCATCTGTTCTCAGTGCCCAATTCCCCCTCTCCCCCCACACACCCATTTTCCTCCCTGGCTCCCATTCACAGTCACCTTGCCTAACCAGTCCCAGTGTCCTCTCCCCACAGGCTCCTTGTTCCAATCTACTTGCCCCCGATCCTGCAGATCAGGCGCTTCTCCCTTCTCCATTCAAATTAGACATCTTCTTCCTCTATGCTTTCTGGGCCCAGCAGGAGGTCATTGAGAGCACAGTAGAGACACTCCCAGCTCCCAGTTCAGATGGCCAGAATAGGCCTGACCTGGCCCATAGCAGTCCTGAGCTGCAATTGCGAGGAAAGTCCTGGCTGGAGCATGCCAGTGGGGGTAGAATCTTCAGGGAATTAAGCTACTAAAATCTAAGTCTGAGCATGTCCAAACTATGATTAGTCAAAGGCTTAAAACTTGGGCAAATTTGGCAAAAGGCACATCCCTGACAAATTTAAAGTCTCCGCTCCAAAGCATAGGGGCACCAAAGCTTCGCAAAAAAAAAAAAAAAGGTCACCAAACTATTTTAACCCGGGCAAAAAAACCCAAGTATTTCTCTCTAACCTCATTCTCAGAAACGGCCAAGCCATTTCGACTGATATTTTCCAAAACAATTCAGCCTGAGGTGGATACCCACTGAGCATGCAAAATTTCAGCACAAATGGTTAAAATTTCAAAGTCGTTTATAACAAATAACAGGATCTTATAATGGGAAGTGTCAGGCAACCTTAATAATAGGTGATGCCACCAGCTTTGCCCATCATAGAATATTTTTACCCTTAATATTTTAAAAAAGTGAATTTGAGGGTTTGTGAAAAGCCAGATTGATCACGCTGGAAGCTAAAATTGTTTATGTACAAAACAACCAGTGGTACTACTAGCTCCATCATCACACAGTCCCACCAACATGCCTCAGGGATCGCCTCTGGATGTGAGAGGCAAGAGGAGTTCAGTCTCCAGGCTCATTCGGTCCTTGCCCTTTCTGTGGCCTGAGACTGACAACAGGAGTGTCAGCGATGGCACTTTCTGTGATGCGAACATCTGCCTGCTAGGGACTGGTCTGAAACCATCAACACATTTTACACAGGGCACCAAAGGGACACCAGAAGGCAATAACTTTTGGTCACTGTTGATCTGGTCTGAATTTAAAACAAGACTTCTAAACATGAAAGGCTCACTCATTAGTTATTACCTAGAACCATCCAGTTCCCTCCTAACAGTGTTTTGAAGAATGTTTATGGAGTAGTAACTCATCGTAATGCCCCAGCATAATCCCTCATTATAAGGAACGTGACTCACTTTGGAGCCAGCGTTGTCTCACTTCACTCAGAGAACTCAGAAGGGACTACTCCTCTGAAGGCAAGTGGGATGTGACCTATATTTGTACATTCAGGTCTCAGTTGTGTGTGGCTCATACAGGCTCATGGGGTAGGATGGGGGGAGGAGAAGGGCATTGTTTGCCACTCCTATGTAGTAGGGTAAATAATGCAGGTGGGTGGCCATGACTCCGCTCAGTGTTCTCACCCCATTCTGATACGTGTTCTTTGGGACAGTTAGTATGGACAAAAAGAAAAGGAGGACTTGTGGCACCTTAGAGACTAACAAATTTATCTGAGCATAAGCTTTCGTGAGCTACAGCTCACTTCATCGGATGCATTCAGTGGAAAATACAGTGGGGAGATTTATATACACAGAGAACATGAAACAATGGGTGTTACCATACACACTGTAAGGAGAGTGATCAGGTAAAGTGAGCTATTACCAGCAGGAGAGCGGGGGGTGGGGGTGGGGGGTGGGGAGAATAAACATGGGGAAATAGTTTTACTTTGTGTAATGACCCATCCACTCCCAGCCTTTATTCAAGCCTAAGTTAATTGTATCCAGTTTGCAAATTAATTCCAATTCCCCATGTTTATTCCCCCACGCTGTTCCTCAGACGTTCTTGTCAACTGCTGGAAATGGCCCACTTTGATTATCACTATAAAAGGTTTCCCACCCCCACCCCCTGCTCTCCTGCTGGTAATAGCTCACCTTATCTGATTACTCTCCTTACAGTGTGTATGGTAACACCATTGTTTCATGTTCTCTGTGTATATAAATCTCCCCAGTGTATTTTCCACTGAATGCATCCGATGAAGTGAGCTGTAGCTCTCGAAAGCTTATGCTCAAATAAATTTGTTAGTCTCTAAGGTGCCACAAGTCCTCCTTTTCTTTTTGTGGATACAGACTAACACGGCTGCTACTCTGAAACCTGTTAGTATGGACAGTAACCCTCTGCTCTGCGCTCTCCGGTGCTGGGAAACTAACTGTGCTTCTCCACCTCATGGATGTACAGACGTAGCGCTCATTAAACCCTCCCCCAAGTCTAGCTCAGTTACACGAGGGAGGCATGAATTTGGCCCAGAGTTAACCGGGCCTGGGTATGCCAAACTGCCTAATTATTTGGAAGTAAACAAATACTTAAGAATGAAATCCTAACCCCTTTTGAAGTCAATGGGAGTTCTGCCATTCAGTGTGGCTGGGATTCCATCCTTACTGCTGGCTTGGGGCTTTCTCCTGTTGGTGTCCAATATCTTATTTAGTAACAGAACGTGCAATAAGGTACTCCAAAAACAAGAGGAAAGGCACCTACAAAAACCACAGCCCAGCCTTTTGTACAGGGAGATAAACTCTCACCATCCATCATCACATCAACAACTGCTACAAGCATATTGATTTAGAAGTAAAAGAACAAACCAGTTAAATTAAAACAAAGACCTGTGGTCACCTACATATGTATCCCACATAGAAATTTGCTCTGTTTAAAGCATGTCTCAGTTGCTTGGAATATCAGCGTTACCTCAAGGTCCTGTCAGTTACTATAGTATGCTAGGCTTAGTGCTGGATATAGTTGTAGAGCATATGGGAGGAATTTACACTGATTGTGGGGAAGAGAGGAAGGAAGGCAGAATAAGGTTCAGTCAGCAACACAAGAGCGATATTCCTCCAGTTAACAAGCTCTTTAAACAAAACCCTGCCAAAATAGATACCAAGGTTGTTGTTTTCAGTTTAACAAACATCAGGTCAGTTCTGAGTCAGGGAAAACTCTCATGGGCTTTCCTCCTCCAGCTCCATTGTTCTAATCAAGATTGTCGCTAACATGTCATTTTGCTTTAATTCATTGTATGTGCACCAGCGAGCACATACTGATATCAGTATTGCTCTGCAATTAGGGCATATTCGTTAACTGCTGTTGCAGGGCCAGCAGAGGGAGTGCAAGATGTTTTTGGATAGGTCCCACAAATCAGTGGTGGTGTTGGTTGGGGATACTTTTGTTGGCAGACAGAATAATGGAATTTTCTTTTAAAGATATATTTAGACTCCAGAGGACATTTCCCCCCGCTCCAGATTGCATTAGTTTTAAGATCTATATCAAAATATGGGGGCCCCATGATATTGCACAGTATCCCTTTCAGCCATTAGCAGATATTTAAAAGAAAGAGGCCAGAATCTGTCTTCCTATATACACAGTAAGGTTAATATTTTTCCTGTTCGACTCATTCATTTTACCCAGATAGACCCTTCATACACAGCATAAAGAATCCATTTCCAAGCAGGTCCTGGAAGTATAACAATTGTGACAGGATGATAAATAAGTTGGAGCTGAGAGCCAGAATATAGTAGCCTTGTAACAGAGGTAAGCCTTATTGTAACAAACAGCCTGAGGATGGTAGGTGGGTGCACTGGGACCATGATTAGCTAACGCTCATGAATAATTTTTACAAACACCCAGCTGTCAAAAAAACAAAACAAAAAACCAACCTTCTTGCCCCAAATGATCACAGCCTGTAAGAGGAACAAATCCTTGAAGGTACTAGTGTCTCTAAGAGGCTGCCTATAGTGTCACATCTGGTTCCCTCCCATCTTCAAACAGCATCACCTTCAGCAGGGCTGCATGCAAACTTGAAAACATTTAGAAAAACACACATACCCATCTCAGCACAGCTTTACCCAGATCTGACCACATTCCCTGGGCTAAAACGGGCTAAACACCCACTGCTAACTATTACTAACTCTGAGTTATTACAGGCATTTTTTTAAAAAAGAAGCCAAGTTTTAAAAGTTACTGTTGTTGCATAGATGTAATTGGGCAACAGAATCTAGGTCCTTTTGCATTAAAAAATCCTGACTTTGTAGAAGGTCTCAGATAATTCCTTTCCTACGTCTTTCTAGCTGTTGGCAAAGAATGCCAGGGTGAAAAAAATATACCCTTGACATTATCATGCAAAAAACAAACAGATTTGTTGTTCTTAGCTAGCAGCTGGCATGCAGTTGTTTTTATGTCCTGGACCAATTTTAGGAAGTGTGTTCCAATGGTCATAAATAATTCTGGCTCCAAAGAATGGGAGCTCCTTTAGAAAATGGAAACAACATGGGACACGGCACGGACTCTTTGCTCAGCCCATCATGTGTTCCTGTATGTTTATGAGAATCCATTCTTTTTAAAGGGGGAAAATATTTACTTAATTAAACCCTGGCGTTTGATTAAACAGGCAGAAAATGTGCTTTGCCACAATGTCACAGAGACCGAGGCAGTCCGCTTTTGCATATTGTCGTAATGACTGAGACAACGTGCTTTACCAGACATGCCATCGAGAAAACAGACCATCCCAGGCAACATTCTCAAATAGTCAAAAATCTTTTCTGGATCCAATGGGCAAAAACGACTCCACTGGCAATGTTAACCTCACAAAGCACGAGATTTACTGCTTCTGTATTAAATGTCAAAAAAAGTTCTGATCAATTAAAAGTGACATTTTTTTCTTTAAAAGTAGACTAAGGACCTGGGCTCTGGAAAGACTCTCATTGACTTCTGAGGGCTTTGGACCGGGCCCCTGACCCCATAAGTCCTTACTAGGCAAATACCCTCTTGACTTTCCGGGGAGTTTGGCCTGGATAAAGCATAAAGGATCAGGCCTTAGAATTCTTTACTCTTGACTGATTTAATGTGAGTAACAATCTCTCTGAGCATTGTCCTGTAAGGCTACAGAAAAGAGAGAAGGAAGTTTCTACTCTAGTTTCAGAGAAATATTCCTTGATTTATAGATGCATAGGAAGTGGGGGTAAGATTAGCCAAGAGGTCTGGGATTTATGACCATTTCTGAAGTGTATTGATAAATTAGAGGTTTAAGATAACATTTATAGATAGACCAATATCTATGAATTTATGAAGCCATTTAAGGAAGGTCTGACTAGCCCTAAGATTTACAACAATGCATAGAAATATCTCATTAGAATAAGGATGTACCATATAAAGTCATCAACAGCTTTGGTAGTGTACAGGAAACTATTTACTCCTGGGGGAATTCTGTGTCAAAATTTAAAAAATTTCACCAAAAAATTAAAATTTCTGCAAAATTCTGCATATTTTAGTTGTCAAAATAACACAATATCATCACACCAGTTTCAATTATTTGGTAATTTATTTCAAAATATTGGTCAGCAAGTATGTCTGTAACAATGCAGACAACAAGAAAGATTCCTCCAGGAGTAGAGAGAGGTAAAGAAACCCCTATGACAAACCAGTTCCTGTTTCTCTGTTGTGCTTCTGTTGGGAACCGCAGTGTGGGTGCGTCACATGTGTCAGCTGGGCACATCTTAGGGGAAAATTCTTCCCCTCTGGTCTCAGACACTCACTATCCCCCCCTCCCCCCGAGTCCATCCATGGGGTGTACACACCCCAGCCCACACACCTGTACACCCTATCCCCAAAAGCCCAGCTGCAGGGCACCCTCCAAGCCCAGACACCCTCAGTCTCTACCTCTAGAGCCCATCCACAGTGTGCCCCCAGCCCAGACACCTTCACCTGCTCCCCCACAGAGCCCAGCCACAGGGCGCCCTCCAGCCCAGACACCCTCACCCCGTACATCCCAGAGCCCAGCCACAGGGTGCCCCAGCCCAGATACCCGCACCCCTACAGGACATGCTGCAGAATTCCCCCAGGAGTAGAAACTACTATGAAAAGTGAGATTGAAGGCCATATTAGCAGACTGAATCATACAATTGTTTCTCAAAGAAACCATAGTTAGAACTACCAATTCTAAATAAGCGCTCGTACTGGAGCTTTCACAGCACTGGTGCCAGCCTGGTTATCTGCAGCAATATGAACAGATGGGCAGATTCCCACAAGCCCCCTCCCCGACTGTGAAAAATCTGCTGTGGGGCTTACAGTGGCACAAAATACCCGCATTTGCCCCTTCACCAGGAGGCTGCCAGAAAGCCAACACAGCCCCAACTTGACCGGCAATGAATACGTCCAGGATGTCTGGTGGATTCATTGATTCAGTGCATCTATTTTATAGCCTCAACCAGCACAGCTCTCATGGAGCTCCTAGAAAGAGCTAGAAGAACTTAAGTTGCTCTTCCCCAGGACAACATATTCAATGAGGTGTTACATGTCAAACATAATTACGACTGTCTAAAATGTTAACATTTACATAACTTCACTACCGATCATCTTAACAGAAACATTCCGCTAAGGTACTGTATTCACTAGGTAGCTGTGTGGTCCGGTGTTGTGAAACAACACATTTTTAAATGGAGCTGCGTGAACTATTTGTAATAATGTATTCAGTTAACTTCACTCTGCTTGTGAGTTGTTGGCAATCAGACTGAGTTTTTGCAAATTTGTTATTCATGAAACGTCTCTAGAGAACAAATTTCAGGCTATTGAGGGTAGCAAGGAGAGTTCACCCAATGTGATTCATTACCAACTAAAAGGATTCTGCAATCCAAATTTAGCTTAGTTCATAGTCCTGTTATCAATGCACAAGCCAGAATGGAATCCAGTTCACTCTCCCATAGCGCTCTGCAACATTAACAGGACTAAAGAATAGCAAAAATTTATTTGAGCTAGGAAAGTAAACAGTGATAAATCTGAGTACACGCAGGGACCAGGTCTCTGGAGTATATAAGTGCCATTGTTACTCAGTCATTTCAGTGGTGCTGGAACATTTTTAATAGGGTGCTGAAAGCCAGCCCCCTTACCCCGTCCACTCCCCCCACTCCCTGAGCTGAGGCCAGGAGCAAAGCCCCAGGCGCAGGGTGGCCTCAGAGACCTGGGCTTGGGGCCAGCAGCTGGGACCCTGGACGGCAGCAGAGCCCCCAGGCATGCGGGGCTGGCATCCAGAAGCCTGAACGCGTGGGGCCAGCAGCTGGGAGCCTGGGGGTGCTGCAGCACCCCCCACAACTCTAGTTCCCACGCTTATGAGTCATTTTTAAGAGCAGAACTGGTCTTTAATCTATTAAACCTCCATGCTGAATTACTGTCAGCAAGAATCATCTTTACTAAACACTAGGGTGACCAGATAGCAAGTGTGAAAAATTGGGACGGGGTGGGGGATATGTAAGAAAAAGGCCCAAATATTGGGACTGTCCCTATAAAATTGGGACATCTGGTCACCCTACTAAACACATACGTTCTATGTTGGTATCTACACAGCACTCACTAAGGGATTGATCCTGCAAAGAGAACCTCCTGCAAGGTGCTGAGTACCCTCAACCTCCACTGAATTCACCAGGAACCAAGGGCATCTGCTCCTGCTGAGATACTCAGAACCACACAGGATTGAGCCTTAAACACCTCAAGCCCCACCCTGGAATGCATTAAATCTGCTGTAAAACCTGGGATGGCTTCTTTTGTGATGGTCTCTTATCTGACTATTTTAAATTACATGTTTGTGAATAGAGGAGAGGAGGATCTTTGCAGGTCATTACAGTCACCTGTAAGGCTGCTTAATATTCATTAACTTAAAAACTTTCAAATCTACAACATTCCTCTGAATCACCACTTATTTTCATGCAATACCTTTTACATTCTTATCTACCAAAGCTCTGGCTTGGGTTGCAGTGATTTGCTGCTGCTGTCTGCCCAATTCCCGGCTTACGTTTGGTAAGCCAGGTGCCTGCTTCCCAGGAACATGACACTAAATGCAGACAGAGTGAGTTTCCTCATGGCAAACAAAATGCTGAATCTTTCAGCAGTCTCTGTTTGTTCCTAAGTATTTGTAGAGAAACCTCTTCCCCGTCCCCTCAAGATCATTAAATATTGAACCTTCCACTGGAAGGAAGTAGCAAGATGCAAACATACTGCCAATACAAAATGTCAGCTTAGCTCTCCTACATGACTTCCTCCTCCCACGTGTACTGTTCTGTTTTTGTTGTTGCTGCCCACATAAAACCCCACCCCAATGTGGTTATAGAGAAACATTTGTCAGAGTGCTGAGTATTAAGCAGTGCTCTGGATTTCAGCTTGCTTAGTGCTGGCAGTGAGTTCAGTAGGGCTGGAAGCTTATCACCAGATAGAGCAGCAGCTCGTTGCTTGCCTTTTGGAAGCTATGTCCTGCACCATGATCAGAAAACATGCTGCAGGTCTGACTGCTGCCCAACAGCATCAAGTATTAAACATTGTACTGCCATCAAGTATTTCACTAATCAAGGGATGCTCACTACTTTAAGTATTGTGAAATTCTGTCATCTCCTCAGGGAAAGACATCCTGCGGAAAGAATGGCGACTCTGAAACACTGCACTTTGAATCACTAGGAGAAAAGCAGCTAAGTCTTCCTTCATAAAAACTAGCTCCTTGTTCTCTTGCTTACCTACAGCTGAGGGTTTACTAAGAGGTGCTCGAGTGCTTTCAGTTCCCATTGGAACCTACGAACCTGAGACTGCAAAAAAGAACTACATACGAGATGCTCAGCAAGAAATAGCAGGATGGCTGAATATGGATTTAGATTTGTGGAAATAATTTGCCACTCATTGACGGGGCCACACTGAGCAAGTTTGGCTCTGACTGGCAGAAGGTAGGGCTTTGTCCCACTCAGCCAGGTGGGCCACATAAGGAGACTACCCTGTGCTGCTGCCCCTAAGCTAAAGAACAAGGTCCATTAGCTCATCCCTCTAAATGTCTGAGGTGACTATCATTTCCCACTGTGCTCCTGTTTAATAAAAAGGTTTGCTGTAGCTATTTGCTGGTGATTTCTCTCTGGCCTGGTCCAGACACAGCACTGGAGGGACTGACTGGGGTCAGGATGAGAGAGGCCAGTGGCTGGGCTGAGCATTTGGAAGTTGGGAAATGCAATGTTTGTTTCTGAATTACACAGAACATGGACTAGGATTGTGACCAAGCCCCAACAGATGGATCTGGATTTCAAACACTCCAAAGCTTTAAAAAGAAAAAGAAAAAAAAGTTTGGCTCTGGGGTTTTGGTTTGGTGCACCATAAAGAAAGGAGTCGATTGTAAAGTTATGATGTGGAACTGGGTTTGTATTGCAAGCTTCTCCACAGTGTTCAGATCCATCTCTAATGTGATCTAGGGGGAAGTCTTTCCACTGACTTCAATGAGCACTGGATCATAGGTTCTTCTGCAACCACTGATATACCAGACACTGCCCCTTGCATACCAGTACACTATGCATTCCCATGAAGCCATGGTGTGAAACTTGGAAGATGTATGTTGGGAAAGAGCCCTGTCGATGCACATGTATACTTTGTTTTATTGCATCATGTAATGTATGGGAAATGAATCTAAAAAGTTTTAGAATTCTTCAATAAAAAAATTAAAAACAAAGATCACTTTTATAAAGAATTCTGAAATTTGTTTTATTCATCATACATCACACAATGCAATAACAAACAAACTTTCCATTTTTCACTTCTTCAATCTATAGCTGTTTGTTTAAAGATATAAAGATGAATTGGAAAAGCCTTGAATTCAATTAAATCCCCAAAAGGACTAATAATCTTTGTGCATATTAAATTTTAAGGCACTTACGGATGTTCTAGCCAATCAGCTCATTAGACTACCACAACATGCCTCCTAACCCTAACTGAAATGAGAAGTAACAGAGTGGGAGGCGGGGGGAACTGCAGACTGCAACTTCTTCACCATGTATATGTTTAAAAGATAGAGTAACAAATCTAATAAGTGGATATATGATCATAATCCAAGAGCAGAAAAAAAATCAGTAATACAAGTTTTAAAATGCAGTTCTCAGGAAGCTATATTAAATGTCAATTCAAACCAATTTATACACAATCTATAACAGGAAGGAACAGAGATGTCTGAAAAAAAATTGAGAGAGAACTCAGGGTGAAATTGTGACTGTACCAAAAGCCCTCTGTATGGGGCAGCGTATGACTGCGCTGACCCAGAAGCAGAGTGGGAAGCAGTTTGTGACTCAGACTTGCAGTCTGCTTTCTCGCTTTCCCCCTTCTTTACCAAGGACATATCCTGCAGCCTATCCCCTGTCTGCACTGGCTGGTGCATTGGAGGAGGGGGTCATTTCCTCTCCCTGTGATGGAGGTATCTGGTGCAAGGGGTCACCATATGCCTGCTCTTATTCTCCTGAGTAGTTGTGCAGGATGACTCATGATCTGATCTTTATGTTTGCAATACCTTTCTGATTCCAAGGTTGCAATCTTTTTCCCCCCTTGCCTAAGAATTTTCCAGCTTAATATATATTGAGCTGCAAGTACACATTATAGAAACTTTCACAGTTCTAGTGTTCTGTTTTTCCCCTTGTGCATACAACTATTTTTTATATCAACACACACATTTCTGCCATTTCTCCTGACTACGATCTCGTGCTCTTTTCTCTAGGTTCTTCGAAATTGCAAGTACAGTAACTCCTCACTTAACATCCTCCTGGTTAACATTGTTTTGTTATGTCCCTGATCAATTAGGGAACATGCTCATTTAAAGTTGCGCAATGCTCCCTTATAACGTTGTTTGGCAGCCACCTGCTTTGTCCACTGCTTGCAGGAAGGGCAGCCTGTTGGAGCTAGCTGGTGGGGGCTTGGAACCAGGGTGGGCCGGCAGCCCCCCCATCAGCTCCCCTAAGTTCCCTGTGCAGCGGCCGACCAGCTGGCTATCAATTGCCGGACAGTTCAGGTGTCCCTCCCCCGACTGCTGTGTGCTGCTCCTACCCTATGCCTTGGAGCTGCTCCTGGGAGCCTCCTGCTTGCTGTGCAGTGGGTGGAGGGGAAGAGAGGTGCTGATGTCAGGGTGTCCCTTTCCCCCCACTCCTGTACCCCATCTCCACAGAACAGGGAGGGAGAGACACGACAGGGCTCAGGACTGAGGGAGCTTGCTGGCAGCAGCAGCTCTCTCAACTTGCTGATCTACTTAAAAAGGCAGTGTACGTAGAGTGGTGTACTTAAAGGGGCAATGTGCATCTCTCTCTCACTCTCACACACACACACACACACACATGGTTTGTCTCTGTCTCACACACACATGCAGCCCCCGGGACTTTGGAAAGTGGAGGGAGTGGTGTGCTCCAGTGGGATAGCGTGGGTTCATCATCACATTCAGTTTCCGCAGGGAATATTTGCGAAAAAAATTTCCCTGGAACCTAACCCCCCTTATTTACATTCATTCTTATGGGGAAATTGGATTCTCTTAACATAAGTTCGTTTAAAGTAGCATTTTTCAGGAACATAACTACAATGTTAAGTGAGGAGTTACTGTAACAAGTTTTTCTAATCTGCCCACCACCACTATCATTTTGCCCCTAAACATAAACCAGTGATAACATTGGCAATCCAATATAGTAAAGTACAGCTTTTGAATATACATAGAGGGACAAACCCTGCTCACATTTCTCATATGAGTAGTTCCATTGACTTAAATGAATGAGTAAGGCTAGCCGGATCCAGGCCCCATTTCAGCAAAGCGTTTAATGCATATGCTCAGCTTTAAGCACATCCTACTGTCTCACTGACTTTAATAGAAGATCAGGCCCTTAGATACTATATTATTTGGAACAGATATAGATATTCTATAAACTTTACTTTGCTAACACTACATTGCTCCTGTTTGGCACTTACCTATAAGGTATTCCACCCAGAACTGGTCCTTTTCAGGTTTGTAAGGACGGTTGAAGTCAATTTGGATAAGGAAAGGCTGTCCACGGCGTACAATCAACTTAGGGTGGTAGTACTTGTCAGTATGGTGCTCCTGCTTGTTAACATCCTGGTCACCCTTGAACATGTGAACTTCCTTAACTTCCAGAAAATCTATGTACACACACAAAAGGGGGGGGGGGAAAATCAGTTTCTTTGTTTCATACTGATACCATACCGCTTATGGGCTCTGATCCTGCTCATTCACTCACATTGAGTAGTACCTTACTTGGTAATAGCCCCACTGAAGTGGAGAGGAAAATCATCATCTGATTACATTTTATACCCACTTGGCACATGTGTAAATGTCTTTGTAGGGTTCGAGAGAGGAGAATCAGGCCCCTTATATGAAATGAGTTATAAAATAGTCCAGTGCTCTAGGGGTGAATCTGGGCTGTGTCACAAGTGAGGCTGTTGACTATATAGGTTCCCTGTCTCATTGGTTGCAGAAGCTTGAAGGTGAATAGTGCAGGAGGCTTAGGATTGCAGGATGAGAAACAGAGTGTGGCAGGGGCAACAGACTCTTCCTAAAAGTGGGGGACCAAGAGGCCCCTCCCCCTATGAGGCCCTGCTCCTGCCCCTCCTCTTACCCAAGGTCATGCCCCTACTCAACTGGGAGCCAGAGCTGGGCTGGGGAGCCCAGGCTCCTCTACTTGCCTGGGGTGGGGGGCTCCAAAAGCTAGCCCCTGGCCTGTGTCCCCGCCGTCTGTGCCCCCAGCCCAGGGCAGGTGGAGGGGTCGTGGCTCCCCACAGCGGCCCGTGCGGCTCTTACCCCAAGGTGGATCCAGCTTCCAGCCTGGGGGCAGGGCCTCAGGGGCTAAGAGCCAGAGCCAGGCCATGTACGTATGGATAGTATTTAAGGAATTATGTCTCTGTACTGAAAATTAGGTCCTTAAGGTCATGGAGTTAAGGTAGCTCACCAAAAGATGACATGCCTCGGACATCTTCCTTTCAGGCAGGAGGTAACAGACACCTATCTCCCTGTCTGGTTATTTGGGTATTGAATGCCTCACAATGTATGCCTAGCGGAGCCTGGGGAGGAGTTAAGGATTGTAAAATCTACAAGAGAGAAATAAGCAGGCTGTGTGTGTGCACGTGCGTGCGTGCGTCCTGTTTCTGAATAAACTCCAAGGATTGGTATGGAATATCTTGGGGTGGAAGGAAACACATGGGATCCCTCACCTAGGAGGCAAACTGGCAGAATGCATGTCTAATGAAAGGAAGGTCACAGCCAACCTGGCTGTAAAGTACTGCAAGGATTTTGGGGGTAAACAATATTCTACAAGACATGAGAGGATCTTGTTAATTAAGTCTATGCTCTAGAGTGTGTGTTATGATTGTATGTGTAACCATTTGTCTCCAATACTACTTCTTGCTAACACTTGAATCTCTACACTTTTTTACATAAACTTACACTTGATTTCACTGTAAACATATCTAAGTGCTGTGAGTTAAGCAGAGCGGTGATGTGAGGTAGAACTGGCAGAGCTGGGGTGTACTGTTTCTGTGGAAGCAGTGAATCTGTGAATACTGAGTGTGTCCAATGGAACAAGGGCTGGACACTTCAGGGAGACAGAGGGCTGGGGGTTTGGGATGTGCCAATTGCTAGTCTGTAGGGTAACAGCATGGTCTGTGAGGCTTAGAGGGCACTGCTTGCATTGCCCGTGTCTGGTGGAATTGGGGAGCTCACCCATGGCAGGTACAGAAAAGGCTTCCTCACACTATTGGCAGGTGGTAGCAAGGTGCCTCACATCCCTGGGTATCCCCGGGAACCATCCCAAAAGAGGCACTCTCCAGAGCTTGGGTGGAAGGAAAAGGCTGGCTACACAGGGAAGCAGACCTCCTCCTCCTGGTGCTCAAGGTATGAGCACCTGGATACTGGGCTCTTCTGAGCAGATGTCACAACACTACAAAATAAATATCACATCACAACAAAACCAGGGTGCCCAACCCGAGCTTGCTGAAAGTCGAGCTCCTTTGTCAAATTGGAACAGGGGTGGTTCAAGTGGATCAGGAATTCAACCTGAGCCCTGCATTACTCATATTTGCTAATGATCAGAGTGTTTGTTCTTGGCACAGCAGTGGGATGGTCTCCTCTGCTTCATTTTGGCCCAACAAGTTTCAAAATAGCCTCTGATTTTGGGTGCCCAACTTGAGACACCTTGGTCCAGCTGAAAGCATGGGTGTTGCATGTGGTCAGCGCTTCTGAAAAGCAGGCCAAAGGGTGGACCCTAAATTGGGGATCCAAAAACGTATGTATCCAAAATCAGAGGCCACATCTGAAAATTTTGGCCCTGCTTCTTTTGACCCACTTGCTTGGTTCACGGGGAAAAATATCACTATAACAACAACTTAATTAAATCTTCTACTCAGGTTATTATATCATACTTATCACCAGGGTACCTGAACTCCTTGCAGAAAATTTTCATGCTGTTATCTCAAATGGGCTCACAGCGCTAGTTTGTTCCTAAAATGAGCCCTGGGCTAGAACAGCTGCAGCACTCACACATATACAGGGTGTATCTATCCCAAAACACGGGTGATCCTGGTAATTATAACAACGTATATATTTGGGCACAATACATTAGAATTTTTCCCATACCTGGATGAAATCCCGATTACTAAAGTTAAGAGACTTAAAGAAGGTCTCATGAATGATGCAGATACATAATGCATACTGGAGGCAATACTACTGTCTCTGAATTAAATTGTAATTCAGCAACACAGAGAACTGTGGTTATCCAGTTGGAGGCGGCGGGGAATCTACTGCCTCATATGCCATCCTATTGGCCTGTTATGGGAACACTTTAATAAGGCGTATCTCTGAGTGCACCGGAGTGGAACATACTGGTAGCAGTCAGAGGGTTCATCCTACCGTTACGGTAAAACTATGTCACAAGCTGTTTCCCCATCTTCATTTTCACCATGCTTCACAACACGTATCCCCCACTGAGCACTTCCATTCAGTTATGCTGTGATTTGAACTTGCATCATTCTGTCGCCAGTTGCATGAGTCAACTTTTCAAGAGCTCCTTCTGTTCTATCTAAAGCGTGACTGTGAGAGGGAGCTTACTAGGACTTTATGACATAGGTATCCACATAAATACCTATTTAAGCTCCCATAAAGCTAGTATTTTTCCTGTTCCATTCGCTTTCTATGGCTTGCTTGCTTTCAACATTCCTGCCTACAGAATCCTCTGTATTTTCCTTAGAAGGCAGATACCCAAAGTATATTGGCTTGTTATGCACTCAGCATTTTCCTTTCGTATGGCTAGTGCCCTGCAACATAGGCGTTGGAGCACCCATGGAAAAAAATTAGCGGGTGCTTAGCACCTACTGGCAGCCAGCTCCCCACTCCCCCCGTCTCCCGTCCGCCAGCGGCCCCGCTGATCAGTGCCTCCCCTCCCTCCCAGTGCCTCCTGCCCCGTGCAATCAGGAGTGCAGGAGGCTCTGGGTGGGAGAGGGAGGAGTGGGCATGGGATGCGCTTGGGGGAGGGGGCGGAACTGGGCAGGAAGAGGTGGGCAGGGGTAGAGGGGGGTGGGAAGAGGCGGGGCACAGGAGGGGTGAGCACCCCCAGGGCGTGGAGGAAGATGGTGCCTGTGCCCTGCAAGATCTTTGCAAAAACTTGGGCAGATTCATTCCTGTGTCTACACTGCAGGCATAGGCCTTGGCACACAGCCCCAGCAGCAGAAAGTCTGACAGGAAGGGTAATTTCAGCTGTGGAGAATGGTAGCAGCCTAGAGGAGAAGAGAGGGATAGCTCAGTGGTTTGAGCATTGGCCTGCTAAACCCAGGGTTGTGAGTTCAGTCCCTGAGGGGGCCATTTAGGGATCTGGGGCAAAAATTGGGGATTGGTCCTGCTTTGAGCAGGGGGTTGGACTAGATGACCTCCTGAGGTCTCTTCCAACCCTGATATTCTATGATTCTATGAGGGGGAAAGCTCAACTCAACAAGTAGACTGTGCTAGTCAGGGAGGATGTGTGGCTAGAGCAGCTGGAGGATGTGCTGATAAGCTTATCCCTGCGATAGCTTCCTCTGGTTTTGGAGCCTCTGGTGGAATTTAAAGCTGCTCCCCCACCCCTTTCTGAAATCCCTTTAGGTTCCTCCTTTCCTGTCCAATCCTCCCTTGAGGATATCTCCCAGGCAGGGATGAAGCATTTTTTTTTTTTTTAAAACAGCTTTAAATTAAGCTAATGCACGGCCTGTGTAGCCATTTATTGGTAGAGCAGAGTGAAATTTCGATTTCCCATATAGATGACAATGGGTTAATTGTCACGGTTAGACTATCTGATGACAAGACAGAAGAACTGGGGGTTTACCTGGTGTTGTTTTGTGACTTGTGATAAATGCCCAATAATTAAAGTGGTTCCTTCCTGTAAAAACTGCTTTCTGCCAAGCTAGTCTGAAAGCTGTATGTATTGTAAATTGATGGACCTGAAGGTCAAAGTTCAAGTTCAGCTTGAAGCCATATCTAGTCCCAAATCCTGCCTCCAAGCTGAAAGTAGGGAGGCATCGGTGCCTAGTCACTAGAGTACCTGGCTAGGGGTCTGGAGACCAGTGTTCTATTTCTGAGTGCCACTAATTCCCTGTCTCACTTCTGTGCCTCAGTTTCCTCTTCTGAGAAATAGAGTTAATACCACCCACCTTGGTAGAGTGGTTTGAGATGCTTGGGTGAAAGGCACTTTATAAAAGATGTGATTTTTTATAACCAACCCCTTAAAGTCCTTTTGGTGGTTGTTCTAAAGCAGACACCCCATAACACAGAACATCAGCAGTAAATGCTTCCAGTTACTGCACCTCAACTTAAAAATGTTTGACATAAGGGGCGGAGCTTTACCTCACCACCACCCCGTATCAGGAAGTTTTGTCTTCCTTCTTTCCTCTCTGGATGTACCTGCCCTTGCAAAAAGATCATGGACCAGATCCTCAGCTGGCATAAACTGATGGAGTTCAAATGTGGCTGCAGCTATGCCAGTTTGCACCAGCTTCAACAGTGCTATGCCAGTTCACACCAGCTGAGGATCTGGCCCTCTCTTTTGTAGACCTTTAACACAGGTGGGTTTGGGGAAACTGAGGCCCAGAGACATGTAAGTGGCTCTCGCAAAGTCACCCAGCAAGTCAGTGATAGAGTCAGGAATTAGGCTTCGATGGAGCTATGCACATTTGCACCATCTGGGTATCTGAGCCAGAATTTTCTTAAGCTTTCTGTGGGTGCTTTTGAATATGGAGTACCAGAACTGAACCTTAGACAGAAAATAGGTCCAGTTCATCCACTGATGTTAATGGAGTAATACACAGGATATATTTGGCCTAATGTTTCATTATCATTTCATGAAATAATTTGCAAGATGAATACCCTTCCCTGAATAGTCTATTTTAAACTACAGAAACAAAGTTCTGAGAATTATAATTAAAGAAATATTCTCCAGCTGACATTTCCTGCTGAGATCAGCTATGTCATATAGACCCAGCCTGTTTGAAAAATACCAGAGATACTTGCGGTTAGAGTTAGATAAATGACTATGCAAAAATGGCATCTTCTCACGCCACAGGGAACAGACTTAACTTATATTAGCTAACTTCATAACAAAACCAACTCCCCCACGCTCCTGCTAGCATCAATGCAGCTATGAAAGAATGAGCTGGATTCTATTTAACTTTACACACCCTCAGTCAAAAGGATCTGCCTGTAGGATCTTTATTACTGGTCAATATTGGACCCCTTGATTATCAACTGTCAGCATGAGTTTCCAGTGCTGAACTAGGGGAAAAAAACCACACCCATCTTTCATTTTAGGAATTTGTAAGCTAATGTTTCCACTTTCCATTGAAGACTACAGGGCCAAACTCACAGCTGGGTAAGCAAGTGTGGCTCTGTTCTAAACTGACTTGTGCTCCCTTACAATCATGGAGCATTTGGCTTGGAAAGCATTATATAAATGGCCAGGTATTATAATTTGATGAACAAATGTGATATGTAAGTAATTAGGAGCTAAAACAGACCTCTGTATACTGCTCAAGTAAATCAGCTTTGCACAGAGGTTCTCCTTGGAAGCAGGGAGGCACAGAATCCAGCCTGTCCTTTCTGTGGGTGAAGGAGTTGTGGTCAGAGGATCTGTGGAGTAGTAGATTCAGAGTTCACACACTCATCCCTCACCCATTTTGCCCCAAGTCTCCCTTTTCTATCCTGGCACAAAAGTGGGGAGATAGGCACTGCTCTGCCGGGCAAGTGCAGTCCCCATTCATGACCTTCCTGCACCCGAGAACCCTACCATGAGCTACGTCCTATGTCACTGATCCCCTCTGCATCCCCCCTTGCTCTGGCCACTGAATAAAAATAAGTGTAGGCCCTCACAGCTGCATTAATGAAGGCCATGTACCTGATTTATTCCTTTTATAAGATTATTATTTACCAGGTACTGATTGATGAAGCTGTTTAAAGTGTAGATAAGGACTCACAAGTAAATCATAAAGATACTGGGCTGAAAGGGGCCTCAAGCAGTCATCTAGTCCAGCCCCTGCACGGAGGTAGGGCCAAGTATACCTAAGACCATCCCTGACAGCTGTTTGTCCAACCCGTTCTTAAAAACCTCCAATGATGGGGATTCCACAGCCTCCCTTGGAAGCCTACTCCAGAGCTTCACTAGCCTTATAGTTCGGAACTTTTTCCTAACATCTAAACTAAATCTCCCTGCTACAGATTAAGCCAATTACTGCTTGTCCTACCTACAGTGGTTATGGAGAACAAATGGATCACTGTCCTCTTTATAACAGCCCCTAACATATTTGAAGACTCATCAAGTCCTGCTCAGTCTTCTTTTCTCAGAGGCCCAGTTTTCTTAACTTTTCCTCAGAGATCAGGTTTTCTAACCTTTTTATCATATTTATTGGTCTCCTCTGGACTCTCTCCAATATGTGCACATCCTTCTTAAAGTGTGGGGCCCAAACCTGGACACCGTACTCCAGCTACGGCCTCACTAGTGCCAAGAAGAGTGAGGCAATTGCCTCCCCTGTCTTACATATGACATTCCTGTTCATATACACCAAGGATTAGTTTGTGTTTTTTGTTTGTTTGGTTTTTTTGGTCACTGCATCATATTGTTAACTCATATTCAATTTGTGGTCCATTATAACTCCCAGAGCCTGTTCAGTACCTAACCAGTAATTCCCCATTTTGTAGTTGTGACTTTCATTTTTAAAAAGTGTAGTACTTTGCACTTGTCTTTATTGTATTTCTCATAAATATAAAGGGAAGGGTAAACACCTTTGAAATCCCTCCTGGCCAGGGGAAAGCTCCTCTCACCTGTAAAGGGTTAAGAAGCTAAAGGTAACCTCGCTGGCACCTGACCAAAATGACCAATGAGGAGACAAGATACTTTCAAAAGCTGGGAGGAGGGAGAGAAACAAAGGGTCTGTGTCTGTCTGTAGTCGTCTTGGCCAGGGACAGAACAGGAATGGAGGCTTAGAACTTTTAGTAAGTAATCTAGCTAGGTATGTGTTAGATTATGATTTCTTTAAATGGCTGAGAAAAGAATTGTGCTGAATAGAATAACTATTTCTGTCTGTATATCTTTTTTGTAACTTAAGGTTTTGCCTAGAGGGGTTCTCTATGTTTTTGAATCTAATTACCCTGTAAGATATCTACCATCCTGATTTTACAGGGGGGATTTCTTTATTTCTATTTACTGCTATTTTTTATTAAAAGTCTTCTTGTAAAAAACTGAATGCTTTTTCATTGTTCTCAGATCCAAGGGTCTGGGTCTGTAGTCACCTAGGCAAATTGGTGAGGCTTTTTACCAAACCTTGTCCAGGAAGTGGGGTGCAAGGTTTTGGGAAGTATTTTGGGGGGAAAGACGCGTCCAAGCAGCTCTTCCCCAGTAACCAGTATTAGTTTGGTGGTGGTAGCGGCCATTCCAAGGATAACGGGTGTAATATTTTGTACCTTGGGGAAGTTTTGACCTAAGCTGGTAAAGATAAGCTTAGGAGGTTTTTCATGCAGGTCCCCACATCTGTACCCTAGAGTTCAGAGTGGGGGAGGAACCTTGACATGGTGGCATAGTGGTGGGATTAACCTGAAATCATTTGAGATCCAGTTGAGATTTTTTGAACTAGAAATACAGATTTTAAAAAGGAAATTTTTTTTTCTTTGGAAAGAAAGTCCAGAAAGCAGCTTTGAAACTGAAAGCAGCTTGGTTTCTCTCTGCTTTGTGGCCAAGCAGAGACAAAAGGGGATTATCTTGTGAATTGCAGGTTTTCTTTGCCTGGAGGCAGGGTACTTAACTCCTGCAGGGAAAATTCACAGTCTTCCAACCCAGAGTTTTTTTTTCTTTTCTTCCTAAAAGTAAATAGGGGGTGTGTGTTCTACCCATTTGCTTTTTCTTTGGGCTGGGTAAGCAGGTTTCCAAGTAGTTGGAGGTTTTTTGCTTTAATTTGGGCCCAGAGCAGAGACAAGGGAATTGTCTTTTTCTGTAGGCTGACAATCACTATCAGAGAATAGGTATTCTATTCCAGCACAGCAAAATTTTACAGCCAAGTTTTGTTTGTTTATTTCTAAACCTCGGGTGTAAAGTTAGTAAAAACAGAGAGGTTAGAATGGCAAAATCCGCGGCTCGACTACAGCTCGAATTAGCCAAATTTCAGGCTGAGGAAAGACAAAGGGAACATGAAAGACAGATAGAACTCATGCAGCTGAAGAAGGAACAAGAAAGGGAGGCAGAACAACACCAAGAGGCTGCCCACAAGAGGGAAATGGAGGCAAGGAAGCATGTGGAGGAGGAGAGGGAAAAAGAGAGGAAGCATGTGGAGGAGGAGAAGGAAAAAGAGAGGAAGCATGTGGAGGAGATGGAGAGGATAAAGGCCCAGCAGAATATACCAACAAACCCTAGCAATCCTTCTCCAGGTACCACTTCCCATCCCAGAAAGTTCCCCACCTACAAGGCAGGTGATGATACTGAGGCCTTCTTAGAAAACTTCGAAAGGGCCTGCCTTGGGTACAACATCTCTACTGACCAATACATGGTAGAGCTGAGGCCGCAGCTCAGTGGACCCTTAGCTGAGGTGGCAGCTGAAATGCCTAAAGAACACATGAACAAGTATGAACTGTTTAAATCCAAGGCGAGAGTCAGAATGGGGATAACACCCGAGCAGTCTCGTCGGAGGTTCAGAGCCCTAAGGTGGAAACCAGACATGTCGTCATTTACCCGACATGCCTACCACATTGTAAAACATTGGGATGCCTGGATATCAGGAGCAAGTGTTGAATCTCCAGTAAATTTGCCCTTCCTAATGCAAATGGAACAATTCTTAGAGGGTGTTCCTGAGGAAATAGAAAGATACATCCTAGATGGGAAACCCAAAACTGTAATTGAGGCAGGAGAGATTGGAGCCAGATGGGTGGAGGTGGCAGAGAAGAAGAAAACTGGTCGCAGTTGGAGCGGAGACCAGAAGGGACCACCCCAGACCACACCCTATTACTGGGGGCCGCCCAAAGCCCCACCTACCTCCCAAAGAACCCTCCAGACCCCTTATCGTCCCACCACCCCGTTCTCCAGCAACCCTCCTCGCCCCAGTGACCCGTCAGCTGGACGATGTTTTAAGTGTAACGAGCTGGGTCATGTAAAGGCCAACTGCCCCAAGAACCCCAACAGATTACAGTTCATTGCACCGGAATCACACCAGAGGTCCACAGGCCCAGATACCTCCCAGATACCCTTGGAGCGGAGGGAAACTGTGAGTGTGGGCGGGAAGAAGGTCACCGCGTGGAGGGACACCGGAGCACAAGTGTCGGCTATCCATGCTTCCTTAGTGGACCCCAATTTAATCAACCCAGAGATCCAAGTGACGATTCAACCCTTCAAGTCCAACTCTTTCAATTTGCCTACAGCCAAGTTGCCTGTCCAGTACAAGGGCTGGTCAGGAATGTGGACTTTTGCAGTCTATGATGATTATCCCATCCCCATGCTGTTGGGGGAAGACTTGGCCAATCATGTGAAGCAGGCCAAGAGGGTGGGAATGGTCACCCGCAGCCAGGCTAAACAAGCCGTGAGGCCTAGCTCTGTTCCAGAAACTTCTATCAGGACCCAGTCAGAGGTGATGGACCCGGACCCCAGGCCAATGTCTGCAACAGCAGTAGTGGATCCAGTCCCAGAGACCCAGACGGAACCAGTCCCAGAACCGGAACCAGCCGAACAACCAACACCAGACCCCGTGTCAACACTGAATCCAGTACTTGCAACCTCAACACCAGAGGGCCCCACCGAAGCTGAACTGGCAACAGCCGATAACCCTACACAAGAGGCTCAGCCGGAGCCTGAATCCCAACATAGTGCACCAGCGGAGAGCGGTTCACAGTCAACAGAAACAGCTCCATCCCTTATATCGCTTCCAGAGGGACCAAGCCTAGGTCCCCAATCCAATGAGGGACTGATGTCTCCAGCATCAAGGGAACAGTTCCAGACCGAACAGGAAGCAGATGAAAGCCTCCAGAGAGCTTGGACGGCGGCACGGAGCAACCCGCCGCCTCTCAGCTCTTCTAATCGATCCAGGTTTGTTGTAGAAAGAGGACTTTTATACAAGGAAACTCTTTCTGGGGGACACCAGAAAGACTGGCATCCTCAGAAACAGTTGGTAGTTCCAACTAAATACCGGGCCAAGCTCTTGAGCTTAGCCCATGATCACCCTAGTGGCCATGCTGGGGTGAACAGGACCAAAGACCGTTTGGGGGGGTCATTCCACTGGGAGGGAATGGGCAAGGATGTTTCTACCTATGTCCAGTCTTGTGAGGTGTGCCAAAGAGTGGGAAAACCCCAAGACCAGGTCAAAGCCCCTCTCCAGCCACTCCCCATCATTGAAGTTCCATTTCAGCGAGTAGCTGTGGATATTCTGGGTCCTTTTCCGAAAAAGACACCCAGAGGAAAGCAGTACATACTGACTTTCATGGATTTTGCCACCCGATGGCCGGAAGCAGTAGCTCTAAGCAACACCAGGGCTAAAAGTGTGTGCCAGGCACTAGCAGACATTTTTGCCAGGGTAGGTTGGCCCTCCGACATCCTCACAGATGCAGGGACTAATTTCCTGGCAGGAACTATGAAAAACCTTTGGGAAGCTCATGGGGTAAATCACTTGGTTGCCACTCCTTACCACCATCAAACAAATGGCATGGTGGAGAAGTTTAATGGAACTTTGGGGGCCATGATACGTAAATTCGTAAATGAGCACTCCAATGATTGGGACCTAGTATTGCAGCAGTTGCTCTTTGCCTACAGAGCTGTACCACATCCCAGTTTAGGGTTTTCCCCATTTGAACTTGTATATGGCCGTGAGGTTAAGGGGCCATTGCAGTTGGTGAAGCAGCAATGGGAGGGATTTACACCTTCTCCAGGAACTAACATTCTGGACTTTGTAACCAACCTACAAAACACCCTCCGAACCTCTTTAGCCCTTGCTAGAGAAAACTTACAGGATGCTCAAAAAGAGCAAAAAGCCTGGTATGATAAACATGCCAGAGAGCGTTCCTTCAAAGTAGGAGACCAGGTCATGGTCTTAAAGGCGCTCCAGGCCCATAAAATGGAAGCATTGTGGGAAGGGCCATTCATGGTCCAGGAGCGCCTGGGAGCTGTTAATTATCTCATAGCATTCCCCACCTCCAACCGGAAGCCTAAGGTGTACCATATTAATTCTCTAAAGCCCTTTTATTCCAGAGAATTAAAGGTTTGTCAGTTTACAGCCCAGGGAGGAGACGACGCTGAGTGGCCTGAAGGTGTTTACTACGAAGGGAAATGTGCTGGTGGTGTGGAAGAGGTGAACCTCTCCATGACCCTTGGGCGTATGCAGCGACAGCAGATCCAGGAGCTGTGCACTAGCTACGCGCCAACGTTCTCAGCCACCCCAGGACTGACTGAACGGGCATACCACTCCATTGACACAGGTAATGCTCACCCAATTAGGGTCCAACCTTACCGGGTGTCTCCTCAAGCTAAAACTGCTATAGAACGGGAGATCCAGGATATGTTACAGATGGGTGTAATCCGCCCCTCTGAAAGTGCATGGGCATCTCCAGTGGTTCTAGTTCCCAAACCAGATGGGGAAATACGTTTTTGCGTGGACTACCGTAAGCTAAATGCTGTAACTCGCCCAGACAACTATCCCATGCCACGCACAGATGAACTATTAGAGAAACTGGGACGGGCCCAGTTCATCTCTACCTTGGACTTAACCAAGGGGTACTGGCAGGTACCGCTAGATGAATCTGCCAAGGAAAGGTCAGCCTTCATCACACATCTCGGGCTGTATGAATTTAATGTACTCCCTTTCGGGCTGCGAAATGCACCCGCCACTTTCCAAAGACTTGTAGATGGTCTCCTAGCGGGATTAGGAGAATATGCAGTCGCCTACCTTGACGATGTGGCCATATTTTCGGATTCCTGGGCAGACCACCTGGAACATCTACAAAAAGTCCTTGAGCGCATAAGGGAGGCAGGACTAACTGTTAAGGCTAAGAAGTGTCAAATAGGCCTAAACAGAGTGACTTACCTTGGACACCAGGTGGGTCAAGGAACTATCAGCCCCCTACAGGCCAAAGTGGATGCTATCCAAAAGTGGCCTGTCCCAAAGTCAAAGAAACAGGTTCAATCCTTCTTAGGCTTGGCTGGTTATTACAGACGATTTGTACCGCACTACAGCCAAATCGCTGCCCCACTGACAGACCTAACCAAAAAGAAACAGCCAAATGCTGTTCAGTGGACCGGAAAGTGTCAGAAGGCCTTTAACAAGCTTAAAGTGACACTCATGTCTGACCCTGTACTAAGGGCCCCAGACTTTGACAAACCGTTCCTAGTAACCACAGATGCATCCGAGCGTGGTGTGGGAGCAGTTTTAATGCAGAAAGGACCTGATCAAGAATTCCACCCTGTAGTGTTTCTCAGCAAAAAATTGTCTGAGAGGGAAAGCAACTGGTCAGTCACTGAAAAAGAATGTTACGCCATTGTCTACGCTCTGGAAAAGCTACGCCCATATGTTTGGGGACGGCGTTTCCACCTGCAAACCGACCATGCTGCACTAAAGTGGCTTCACACCGTCAAAGAAACTAACAAAAAACTTCTTCGGTGGAGTTTAGCTCTCCAAGATTTTGATTTCGACATCCAACACATCTCAGGAGCTTCTAACAAAGTGGCTGATGCACTCTCCCGTGAAAGTTTCCCAGAATCAACTGGTTAAAATCGTCCTTGAGATGTGGAAAATATTGTTAGTCTTTATGTACTTGGTAGTATATTTAGAGATGCATGTGTCTTATTAACTCTGTTTTCCTAGAGCTCCAGGAAGAAATCCCAGCCAGTGTTTCACCCTAGCTGAGATTTGGGGGGCGTGTCATAAATATAAAGGGAAGGGTAAACCCCTTTGAAATCCCTCCTGGCCAGGGGAAAGCTCCTCTCACCTGTAAAGGGTTAAGAAGCTAAAGGTAACCTCGCTGGCACCTGACCAAAATGACCAATGAGGAGACAAGATACTTTCAAAAGCTGGGAGGAGGGAGAGAAACAAAGGATCTGTGTCTGTCTGTAGTCATCTTGGCCAGGGACAGAACAGGAATGGAGTCTTAGAACTTTTAGTAAGTAATCTAGCTAGGTATGTGTTAGATTATGATTTCTTTAAATGGCTGAGAAAAGAATTGTGCTGAATAGAATAACTATTTCTGTCTGTATATCTTTTTTGTAACTTAAGGTTTTGCCTAGAGGGGTTCTCTATGTTTTTGAATCTAATTACCCTGTAAGATATCTACCATCCTGATTTTACAGGGGGGATTTCTTTATTTCTATTTACTGCTATTTTTTATTAAAAGTCTTCTTGTAAAAAACTGAATGCTTTTTCATTGTTCTCAGATCCAAGGGTTTGGGTCTGTGGTCACCTATGCAAATTGGTGAGGCTTTTTATCCAACATTTCCCAGGAGAGGGGGGGGTGCAAGTGTTGGGAGGATTGTTCATTGTTCTTAAGATCCAAGGGTCTGGGTCTGTAGTCACCTAGGCAAATTGGTGAGGCTTTTTACCAAACCTTGTCCAGGAAGTGGGGTGCAAGGTTTTGGGAAGTATTTTGGGGGGAAAGACGCGTCCAAGCAGCTCTTCCCCAGTAACCAGTATTAGTTTGGTGGTGGTAGCGGCCATTCCAAGGATAACGGGTGTAATATTTTGTACCTTGGGGAAGTTTTGACCTAAGCTGGTAAAGATAAGCTTAGGAGGTTTTTCATGCAGGTCCCCACATCTGTACCCTAGAGTTCAGAGTGGGGGAGGAACCTTGACAGTATTTCATTTTGTTAATTTCAGATCAATTCTCCAATTTGTCAAAGTCATTTTCAATTCTAATCCTGTCTTCCAAAGTGTTTGCAACCCCTCCCAATTTGGTGTCATCCACAAATTTCATATTTTCCACTCCATTATCCAGATCATTAATGAAAATATTGACTAGTACCAGACCCACCACTGACCCCTGTGGGACTGCACTTGATACACCTTCCTAGTTTGACAGAGGACCATTGACAGCTATTCTTTGAGTATGATCTTTCAACTAGTTATGCACCTACCTTATGGTAATTTCATCTAGACCATATTTCCCTTGTTTGCTTATAAGATTGTCATGGGGGACTGTGTCAACAGCCTTACTAAAGATCAAAATAAATCACATCTACAGTTTTCCCCCTATCCACTGGGCAAGTAACTGTGTCAAAGAAGTAAAATAGATTGGTTTAGCATGATTTGTTCTTGACAAATCCATGCTGGCTATTCCTTATAACTCTATTATCCTCCAGGCGCTTACATATTGTTTAATAATTTGTTCAGTATCTTTCCAAATATCAAAGTTAGGCTGACTGGTCTATAATTCCCAAGGTCTTCTTTGTTGCTCTTTTTAAAGAGAAGTCCTATGTTTGCCCAGTCCTCTGGGACCTCACCAGCCCTCCAGGAGTTCTCAAAGATAATGGATCCAAGATTGATTCAGCTAGTTCCTTAAGTACCCTAGGTTGAATTTCATCAGGCCCTACTGACTTCAATACATCTAACCTACGTAAGTATTTTTTAACCTCTTCTTTCCCTATTTTGGCATGCATTCCTTCCCCCTTGTTATTAATTCTGCTATGTATCTGGTCACAAGTAATCTTTTTGGTGAAGACTGAAGCAAAAATAGGTGTTAAACACCTCCGCCTTCTTCGTGTTGTCTGTTATTAGTTCTTGTTCCCCCACTAAGTAGAGGGGCTGTACTTTACTTTGTCTTTCTCTTGCTCCTAATGTATTTATAGAATCTCTTCTTATTGTAATGTATTTCTTTTGCTAGATGGAATTCATTTTGTGCCTTAGCCTTTCTGATTATGCTACTACATACTTGTGCTATTCTTTTATACTCATATGAATAAGGGTTGCAGGAGTATGTCCTTGTCTTTTCTCATCATCAGCTGTATGCTGCCTTGTGGGAAACCAATCTAGAACAAACCAGAGAGGGAAATGTCTGTTTCAAGTAAAAATGCTCAAAATATTTCTTACTGCTGCCCTTCTGGAAAAGTCCAGTGGAATTTAAAAGGGACTAAACTTTCTTGCAGTTACCCAGGAATCCTATAGAATTAAACAGAGAATAGTAACCTTGCGCTAGAGTTTTTAAAACTGCTGATCGATCTAATAGGGAGTTGTATCCTTTCTGTGGATGGAGTTATGACAAACTTTGGGGTTTAAAATTGTTTATAAAGAAAGTTTATCATAACCCCACCCACAGAGAGGATACATGATAAACATTCTCTATATAGAATTTTAAACGCTGCCCATAGAAAGGATACAATTCCTGATTAGAATGATCAGCAGGTTTAAACACTCTAGAGCAAGGTTACTATTCTTTATTTAATTCTATGTGACTTTTCCATTTGGGAATCCTGAGTTCCCCATTTCCCACTCTAGTTTGCTCTAGATCCTTTTCTTACAGGCAGAGGCATACAGCCAATGGTGAACTAACAGAGCCCTGGAGGTTGAGGCCAATATTTTGTCAGAGCCAAAGCAATTTTTTTCCTCGTGCCTGGGACATCTGCTCACCTCCCTCCCTCCGATTTACCAACACTCCATTTATAACAAGGCTGACAAGATCATTAACTTATGTCAGGAAATCTCATGAGTTTCCCAGTGGATGATGTTATGCAAAGCTGCTCTCTCATGGCATCGCCTCAACTCCCTCCCAATGCAGGAACACTCCACAGAAAAGTTGCAGCGCCCCCTATTGACAGAAATTGCATGTGGGACTTCTGTGCAGTTGGCGGAAGAGTGGAACGTGATGCGTCCAGTGGTCAGGGTGCTGATCTGAGAGCTAAAAGTTCAGTCCCTTCTTCTACCACAAACTTTTGTATGACCTTGTACAAGTCACTTATTATCCCCATTTGTAAAATGGGGGACTAACAGCACTTCCTGTGTCCTAGAGGTGCTGTGAATATAAAATCCTTTGGCGATTGTGAGATATTGTGGTAGCATTGGCATGGAAGCAGCTTAGGCAGAAAGCATGCTCATTGACACAGGACTCGGCTCCCTGGCACGTCCTGTCCTGCTGGCAAATTCTTACCTTGTGCTTGTCTGCACAACACTGCACCTGCTCTGTGCAGCAAGCACCAACCCCAAAATGCAATACTTAACCAGAGTTATGTGTAAGACATGCTGGTCTAAAAAATAAGAGGCCAGGTAATTCCTACCGTTATTTCTGAAAATGCGGTGAAAACAGCAGCAATTCCCCCCTCCCCCCAATCACCATCAAACACCCTGCAGATCCTTTTCAAAATGTGTTTTTCTGGCTATGCCGACTGCATTTTCCTCAGTTCTGCTGGAATAACATTGCCAAGGGATAATGTGAGGGAAACAAGTCCCCTCAGAAGCAGTGACTCTTTCCAGGCAGATTCTCCCCTTCAGCACATTCTGATACAAAAGAACCTCTACACTTATCTAGTTAGAGGCTGAGTTCTAGGCCGTCAGCTTCCTTGCCTTGTACATTAATAATCTCTCGGCCTGCCAGTGAGGCAGGAGGAGGATGTTTCAGGCTTCTCACTACCTTTTACTTGCCCTGAAAGCTTTAATTTTGTTGGTGGAAAAACCCCATGAAAATCTCCCCCAACTCTACCCTTATACATGGGTTCTGAGCCAAAGCTTTTCAAAAGTCAGTGGGAGTCTTTCCATTGACTTTAATGGGCTTTGGTTCGGGCCCACAACACAACTTCTCTAATCTTCCTCTCAGGCTTCCAAAGACCTTAGGCTTCCCTGATTTTATTAATGTTTCTCCTTTGAGATCCACAGTAGTCTGAGATGGACCTTCTTATGTCATGTTTCACTCCACTACAGTATATCAAAACACAAACCAACATACAACAGCAAGGATGTTTGAAAAGCATAGCCCATGGTTCCACTCTTAACACGACAGTTTCTTGCCTGTTTTTAAGTGATGTTTATTAAAGAAACATTTATGTATTAGAATGGGAAGGGTGGGTGAATTTGTGGTTAAGGCACAGGATTAGGGTGAAGGATCAAGGCTACACAGTCTTCATGTGCAACTTTGAGCAGGTGACTAAAGCTCTCCAATTCCTCAGTTTCTTCATCTGTAAAATGGGGATATTACTACTTACCCACTTTTGTTATACTTTGAGATCCTTGGCTGAAAATTGTTGTAGGAGTTTCATGTATTATTATATCATACTGCCCTGGTTGCTCTGTGGAACTAGCTCACCTATTAATTTCAAATAATGTTTGTTATAAATTTAGCCTCTTAGGTTAGTGAATCATTCAAGCATCAATCCTGATTTTCATATTATTTTCAGCTGGCATGTGAACCGGTTTGTTCCAAAGACTTAGAACTGTTACTCAGTGTTGTTTGACATACAAGTCACATATCATCAATTCTGATCCCGGATTGTAAACTTTGTAACCAGGAGCATAACAAGCAATTTCTGGTAATTTTAAAGACTAATTCAAGATTTGAAAACATTTTCAGAAATAACCCGCAATCATCTGAACGCTTTTGAACAACAAATAATATGACCCCCACAAGTCACAATGAACTGAACTCAGTGTTATAGTTGTCAAAATATTCCTGAATCTTCCTCCTCCCTCTACTATTTGACATCGTGAACCTGGGGCAGTCCACTTAATTTCTCTGTGCATCAACTTCTCTGCCTGTAAGACAGACATAATTTCCTTTCCTCTTTCTGACGGGGATGGTGCAAAGTTTCATTCATTAAGGTCTGTAAAGGCCTTTGAGATCCTCAAATGAAAGGAGCTACAGAAGTACAACAAATTATTATTACCTAACTTCGTTATTACAAGTGTTTTTGTTTTAGTTCGTAGACATAAACGTAGCTACTGGAAATATAGAAAGGGTTCAACTCTTAAAATGTGCAGTACACTGTACCTTTCAGGTTAAATCCCCTAGGTACCAAACCAGTCATCTCCATGACAGGGACCTCATCTTCTTCAGCATTGGAGATGTTTGGAGGGAGGGCTCTGCGGCCACTCAGGCTAGGGGGAATTGTTTTTTTTTTCTCTTTGTCAGCGTGCGTTGGTTCAGACATTCTTACAGTGTTGCAATCCCCTAAAAGGAAAAGAGGAGAGCAAGAGAAAAGAAAAGTGAGCTATAGCCCCACGTCTAAGAGGGAGAAACAAATAACAAGTGTGCGATGCCAATGCGCTACACATTTTCAGTCTCACATAAATAAAACAAAGGCAGAAAGCATCAGTCTAACAATGGATTACAATCCCCTGAGGCTTGGAAGGTCAAAATATATGAAAAAGAGAAGAAAGAATAAACCCAACCACAAAAGACTTTGAAACATTTGGGAGATTCCATGGGTTAGGATTAAATACATATGTACGTACATAACCCTCTAAAAAGGCATCACTGCAGATTAAGTGGTGAATTAATATCTCTGGTGAGTGACTCTCACAAATTCTCTACCCTGATTTAATACACACACATAAATTATACTGCATCATGAGTCCAAAACGCTAGAAAGTGTTTGAAATGAATGCTATCATATTTTGTATAGGGTTTCTGCATATTTTAAACACACAAAATATCTGAAGATTTGCCACAGACACCCAGACAATAAAATCACCTCCCACACCCTGCAGGTTTCAAGAAAAAGGGGACAAAAACTTTTCCTCCACTTACTTCTCTAGAGTAAATCAATTAAAGGGAAATTGCAGATATTGGATGATAAGAGATTTCTCTTTGAGGTAGCATAAAGCTGGTGTGTGTGTGTAAGGCACTGCAGCCTGCTCAGAAAAATACCCAATGCTGAGAACTCAGTTTCTTCCAAATACCCATTTAAGCAGCATTTCAAAATGTGGCAATTAGTTAATAGCATTTTGAAGAAAGTATTTAGCTAGCCAGGGTACCTTCTTTTCAGATGTTCTCTTTCCTGCTCCTGGTAGACGTTCTCAAGTGCAATGAAATCTGGCAATAGTTGGGGGCTCTTAAAGTAACTGCAGTATATCCCCTTCCCTTCCCCACCCCCCTCAGGGCTGGGAGACTTCCCTTCTTGGCAAGCCCTCCCCACACCACCTCCAGGCAGCAGCAACAGCTGCGGGAGCCTTGGGTGTCTCTCACTCTTCTGCCCCAACACCCCCCCCCACCACCACCACACACATATACATCAGGAGGATTTCAATATACAATTTTCAGTATATATGGTAAAATAAGTTTTGCCATGCTGCTTCATATAGGGGTCTCGCGCCTTAGCTGTGGCAAAGCAGAACACAGCATCAGCTTGGGAGCCGGGGGGGGGGGGGGTGGCGGGGAGGGAGGAGAGTGGGAAAGTAGCTATAAGGCACCTTTACTGCTCCACACTCCTGGGGCTAATCCTATAACCTCTCATGGCTGCTCAAAGTTCTGCCAGGTGCACAGCCCCCAAGGGGCTATTATGCCATCTGGGGATTGCCAGATTATAAAGGGGCATGCCCCTTCCCTTAATCATGCCCCTGAAGACAATGGCACAGATCCAGTCATGCTAGCTCTGGGCTACTTGGGCTTGCCACATTAGGGAATTTCAGCCAGCTGGTTAAACTTGCTGTACTGCCTCTTTGCATTGCTAGAGTGGTGCACAGGGGCCATGTGGATCTGTCCCAAAGCTGGGTTATTTGTTTCACTCAGTCTTAAATACAGGCCAGCTCCTTAGTTGATGTAAATCCATACAGATGCATTGAAATCAATTTACACCACTTGAGGATCTGGCCCAGAGCCTATATTGTGCATGAAAAAATTTCCCACATACATTGAAGTTTTCTGCATGCAAATATCTACATGCACAATTTTGCAAGTGCAAAATTAAAAAGTCACGTTTATCAATCTCGGCCTGTCTAGCTGCAGTTAAAGGGCCACAGCTTGGGGAATTAAATCATCCTTCTGTTTCAACATGTATGAGCTGCTCTTTTACAGATAAGTCCTAATCCTCCTGTAATATGATTTGATCTGTTTTTCAGTGTACTTGTTTACTTCATGCATTAGACAACAGTTTGTGAAATCATTTCCCTGTTCCCTCGTGTGTGGATCCTTCATACACCAATGAGGATAGGGTGGGGGAAAAAGTATTTAAAGACCAAGGGCAGGTATAGCACCTGCAATAACTTTTACTTCTTACAATCGACAAATTTCAGGTTGATGCTGTCCCTTTAATGGTCAACAGGAGTCAATTGGTAGAATAAGCCACATGCTACTCTTCACTGCACAATGTGCAGTAGAAAAGTGCGCTCTGATCTCCTCAGCATCAACGTAACCCCCCTCCATTGCCTCCAGGCACCGTGAGGCTCCCCCTCCGCCCCACATAGTAAGAGTTTGTGGGCAGAGAAAATGCATGCACTGAAGAGCAGCTGTTTTGTACGGTCAGCGCTCCTGCTCTTCACATGCATTGCAGGCTGAAACTCTCCTGCGAGTTAGTCCCCTGATGGACTCAGCAGGAGTAGCCAGGCCCCACAAGGGGAGTGTTGGTGGAGCTGTTGGCAGTGGAAGACATCACGACACCCGGAGAGCTGCTTACACCTAAAGAGTTGTGCACAGGTCCCAGGTCAGGTGGGGCCAAATGGAACTCCACAAGTGGCAATTTTTAAAGTAGAAATCTAGAGCTTTTCCCACGTAGGGATAACCCACGTGACCGTGGTTAGCTAAGGAGCACAGTGAAGTAAAGCAAGTATTGTTTCAGGAGTGAGAGAAACTCCTGTGATTAACATATAGTGAACAACACACTGTCAGTGCTCAGTAAATAAAAACCATTGGTCCTTGATTTCCCATACTCTGAAAGACAACCTCACGTGTAATATAATGACTAGAAAGCAATTTGAGACACTTGCTGAGGTCTGATCCTCACCTGTGGAATGGCCCCCTGGGGCCATTTTAAGGTGGTAGAATTTAGAGCAGTCTTAAATCCAGCTCCAGCAGTAGGGGAAGAAGGAGCAGAAATCCATCTTAGAGTCAGCTTTGCATCCCTTCTCCCACGTCTCACTCAGCTGCACTGAGATCTGCTCTGGCACAGCTGAAGATTAAGCCAGGAGGCCTAATTCTGATATCATTTGCACCTGATGTGTCAGGAATAACTCCATTAACTCAATGGAGTTACATGAGGGTAAACTACTGTGAAGGGGGACTCAGCTCAGTGTCCAGCTAGTGGCTGCTAGTTGGCAGCAGACACAATGTGCATACAATAAACAGACATACTCATGCACAAACTGGCTGGTGGAGATCACCCCTTACTTACAGCACAATGTATGTGATCGTTTAATCAGATCAGACCACTCATCATGTTGCAGTCTGGATTAGAGACTGAAAAGACGGGCAGTTGGCATTCTGTCCCCCACACAGAGAGCTATTGCCTACAGTCCAGTAATGTAAATTCAGGATTAAACTGCCTGCTGGCATAACTCCATTGAAGTCATGCCTTGAATTACAACAGTAGAGAATTTGGCTGTACTCCTACCCTAGCTCTTAACATAGCTAAGTACCTAATGGTAAAGAACTGGCATCATCAGCCTGTTCAGCTGAAAATGGGAATTCCCCACTCCCTGGATGCAAATTGGAATTCCCAGCTCCTCGCTTTGCACCTTGTGCCATCACGTACACTGCATGCAATGTGGGTGTAAAATGCCAGCTAGTCAGAATTCTCTGCTGACTTACATGAGTGGTGGTGGCTTTATGCCCACTTTGCACAGATGTAAATGGCAACACAAGAGCAGACAGGATACAATCAGGGCCAAGGGCCTTTTAGTTTTATTTTAAATTTCAGCAGAATCCCTTTTTGCTCTCCCCCCACATAAATAACGGGCATCATCTGAATAGTATTGGGAACTGGTATGTGCTGCCTTGGGACAACAGAGGATTATCTCGGGATGGTTACATTTGTCTCTAGTCTATGATTTCTCTATACCATGGCTCATGATCCAGCCTTTCAGTTCCCTGAATTGTGGCTGCTGCAGTGACATTACAAAAACTGACATAAATATTGCTTCTATCCTGTGTCTGTCAGGGGCCTGCAACACAAATAAAAAATTCAGCCCCCAGAGGAAGTCATGCGCTTCCCCAAGTGGCTGCGGTGCTGTCAGAGCTAGGAGGAAAGCTTTCAGTCACAGAGGGTGAACAAACGGACAGAGTGGCCCAATCATATTCAATCCGTAGTACTTAAACACCTGGCGGATGCAATACCCCTCTGTGCCCATTCCCATCTTTCAGGAGACCTCTGGGGAGCTTTCACAAGTCTGGTAATGACGCTGAAAGCAGAGAGACCACATTTGCAACAGCAATGGGGCTTTGCATCCAGGGAGCGGAATGTTCTCTAGATTGAAATTTATTTATTGTGGTGGGAGTGATGCAAATTCATGCTTATGACAGCTCCAGATAGCAGGTGTTTTCTCATTGCTGTGACTTCCTAGGAATGGCTCTCCCTCACCTATTAGCCTGTATTGACCTTAATTTACCTTCCTTTGGAGCAGCGGCTGGATGGCTCAAATCTGTTGACAGAAGGGGTGATGCAGTAGGATAAATGGAGAGCAGAAAGCCCTGGTTTCCCTTTAGTGCCATTAAACATAATTAATGATGCACTGTAAAGTCTGGTGATAGAGCACTCTTCTTTGTAAAGTTGCCACTCCACTGTAAACTGCTGGAAACCAATGAGTCAACTGCAGTTTCCCAGGAACAGCCTTCCCAAGTTCACAGGCCTGATCCAAAGCCAGGTGAAGTCAATGTGATTTTTTTCCACACAGAGAGAGAATTTTTTCTTCATTTTTAAAGTTAAGCATGTGAGTAATCCTCTCCCACTCAGGGTATGTCTACATTGCAAAGTAAGCCCAGGGCTAGCAGAACTCATGTTAGCAGACTCTGGATTTGTTAACCTAGGGTTTGAGCATCTATACTCATTTGTAACTCCAGCTTAGGAATGGTTGAACCCTGGGTCCCAACGTGAGGCTCCAGCATTTACATTGCATTATGCAGGCCCAAGTCCAAGCACCCATATCCCAAACTTCCTGGCGCCCTCCTAAAATGTGGCTGCTTTAGCCCTTTGTTCATAGTGTAGCATGAGAAAACTTGACCTTCCATCAACCTTGACTTTCCAGAGGACAAAAACAGTTGGCTCATGGGATTGTGGGATGCTTTTGGTGGACTGCCAGAGCACAAATCCAGTGGGGCTGCATCTGCACTGCAAAGCAATAGAGCTTATACCCTGGGTCCTGGCTTGACTTAGGCTCAGATCATCCATCCATCCCCACCCAAGGGCTCCTGGGGCCTGGGTCTAAGCCTTGGGTTTGAGCCCTGGGTTAACATGATTTGTGTGTAGTTGGAAGAGGAGTTAGGCTTGAGCCTGAGTTCAAACCCTGGGCTTACACTACAGTGTAGACATACCCTTAACCACATTGATTCAAGCAGGTGTTTAAGGGTATGTCTACATTAGCTGACGCAGGGCCATAAAAGCTTTGTGTCTGAATGGAAAGACGGAGGCAACCTTTGCTGTAGCTATCTCTATACACTCCAACTATATTATGGAAGAGTCGCTAGTGAAACTGCTTCTTTGGCTTCTCCTGAAGACAGTTATCAAAGTGGGGTGTTGACCATCTTTCTGTTCCAGCACTGACCAGCATCTTTGTACAGATGAGCTGAGTAATTTATTAATTAAGGAAGTGTGCAGTTTAAGAAGGAGGTGCAAGGGTGAGTTGTAAAACATCCTAACTGTAACATCTGAGGTAGTTGGTCTGTTGACGGTTGATGTCCTGGAGGGTCGTTACATTTTAGTCATGGGTATTTTTAGTAAAAGACATGGACAGGTCCCGGGTAGTAAAAAAAAATTCATGGCCGGTGACCTGTCCATGACTTTTACTATATACCCCTAACTAAAACTTAGACCAGGAGGGCCTGGATGCTGGGGTGGGAGGCGGGCAGCAGCACACAACCCAGGCCCCTGCTGGTGCTGGGATGGGGAGCCAGGTGGCGGCCCCCAGCCCGCCACCCCTGTTGGTTGGGGGGGAGGGCAAAGAGTTGGCAGGGCTGGCAGGGTCCCTACCCAACTCCAAGTGGCATGTTCCTGCAGCTCCTATGGGAGGGGAAGCGAGGGGGGGCTCCACCCGCTGCTCCTGCCACAAGCGCCGGCTCTGTTGCTCCCATTGGCTGGGAACTGCAGCCAATGGGAGCTGTGGGGGTGGCGCCTGTGGGTTCAGTCAGCGTGCAAAGCCCCCTGGCTTCTCTGCCTAGGAGCTGCAGGGACATGCTGGTGGGAGCCAGAGACACCCCCTTCCCCCGCCAGGTAAGTGCAACCCCAACCCTCTGCCCCTGCCCTGAGCCCCCTCCCACACACCCAAACTGCTGCTGCTGGCCTCTGCAGAAAGTCTCGGAATCTGTGACCTCTGTTACAGACATGCTACCTTAGTCATAAGGAATTGAAAGGAGGTGCTGTTTCACTGTTGTGTAATTTTTTTTTAAACTATGAACTTTTTTTGAATCATTATCCACATTTTTAACAGTTGTTTCATAATTGTGGATGTGTGCAAGCTGCAGGCTTTGATTTTTACAAAGTCAGCAAGTTATTTCCTGTTCCCACTGTAATCTTCTGCAGTGTGGTTTGCGAAGGTTAATCTAACAAATGTATCCTAAACTCTCCCCATGTACCTATTTCTCAAAACAGTGCTGCAGTGCTTCCACAAATTTATTGACAAAATACACAGTAGCATACAAACTACATCACCTTTATATGACGGGGTTATTACAAAGAGTCAGTTTGATTCACTGAAATTCATTCCCTCACAAAGTTGTTTGTTTATGCTCCAACTCTCATGGTTGGCCCTGTATACCTTGGTGTTTTAAAAGAAGAAAGCATTTTTCCTCTTACCCTGAGGTGCTCATCTATTCATCCCCCACCTAGCTCTGTTTATATCATTTCTTCATCTAAAAGGCTGTCTCTGAGTTACCTGCAGATGGTGCTTCAAATGCCCTCCCTCATCTCTTTGCTACAGTGATGCTTCAAAGGAGGTATCCTGGCAGAGTTGCCCACTACACACAGCTGAGAAAGAACAAACACCCATTCTTGATGGAGAAAAGGCAAACAGAAACCCTACGGGTGAGTATGAATGGTTTGGGTCAGGGCAGTTAGTAGTCCCATGGCATGGTCAGCACTTCTGCAAACCTCCATTAAATGTGGTGCCCTAAATGGGCACTGATTTTACTAATTAGCCCATACTAATGACTTTGCATTTACCTACACTTCCAGTAGTTTACGATTTTGCTGTTCAGCATTTTTTTGGCACACCTCTTTGTTTTGAATCACCATTTCATTTAGAAAATGCTTCAAATCAACATTGTGTTTTGAAATTTTGATTTGAAATGACCACTGAAATGTTTTGTTCAACCCCAATAAAAATTTTTTTTTTTGTTTCAGCAGGAGGGAAAAAAATCAGTTTTGGCTTGAAACAAATCAATTTTTTTCACATTTTTCAGTTTGGCCATCAAACCGAAAAATCAGTTATTGACTCAGCTGTATAATGAGCCACCAAGATGTGTAAACAACCACCTAAGTAATGTAATAATCTCACTTCTATAGCCCTTGTCCTTACAGGGCCCTACTGTTTGTTACTCTCTCTCATCATTTCTTGCCTAAAGTTTTAGGCCCCAATCCGGCAATTGAACTTGCGGGCATGAATATGTGCCCTCATGTAGATTCCCCCCACTGACTTCAACAGGACTCTTTCCAGGCACAGAGTTCCATGCTGAAAGTCTGTTTCTCAACTGTAAACTCAGTATTAATTTTGTGAACTTTCGCTGATACTATTTATCATCAATGCAATTTTTAACTATTTTCATTTTAAGCAATTTTATCCCATATGTGTAGGAGTACCCTTAGATTTCTTTCCAAAATGTAATTGTTTTGTTTTTATTATTTCAACAATACATTAGAAAGTCATCAGGAAAACATCATAGTGTTAATTATGTGAGCAAAGTAGGAAAGTCAACTGACACATCTCTATTGTTTTTAACATTGATTTTTTCCTAAAGTTCCCTTCAGTTGTTTCACATACTTCTGTATTGTTCTTCCAGATTCAAGAACATTTGCTGGTGGCTCAGCATACACAAAAGTAAGGGATCATCAAATGTAGTTGATAAACATGGGTTGGGTGTTATGTTTGCTTGCATCTTCCCCAGGTGCTCCAGGAAATGAAGGTGACTTACCTGTAACCAGAGTTCTTTGAGATGGGCTCTGCATAGTCACGCTCCTGGGGTGCTCCAACCAGTACAGGCTGCTAGATGGTAGAAAAACCAGTTACTTAGCTCTCGTAACTGTTGTTCTTCAAGATGTGTTGCTCATGCCCATTCCAATAGGTGTGTGCGTGCGCCGCATGCACGGTCGCCGGAAGCTTTTCCCTAGCGGTACCCATCGGCTCGGCTGTGGAGACCCCCAGAGTGACGCCTTCATGGCGGGGTATATATGTCTCTGCCGACCCGCCACCTGCTCAGTTCCTTCTTGCTGGAATACTCCGACAGTGGGGAGGCAGGCGGGATTTGGAATGGACATGAGCAACACATCTCGAAGAACAGTTATGAGAGGTAAGTAACCATTTTTTCTTCATCGAGTGATTGCTCATGTGCATTCCAATAGGTGACTTCTAAGCAGTTACCCTGGGGGAGGATCGGAATTCACCTAACTGCTTAGTGCAGGACTGCCCTACCAAACCCAGCATCATCCCTCGCCTGCTGGGTAATGGCATAGTAGGATGTGAAGGTGTGGATGAAAGACCAGGTTGCCGCCTTGCAAATGTCCTGGATAGGCACCTGCACCAGGAAAGCTGCAGATGCTGCCTGTGCTCTGGTAGACTGCGCCGTAACTGGCGGGGCTGGAACTTTAGCTAGGTCATAGCAAGTCCTGATGCAGGACGTGATCCATGACGAGATGCGCTGTGATGAGATCGGGAGCCCCCTCATTCTTTCCGCAATAGCAGTAAAGAGCTGTGGTGACTTACGAAATGGCTTTGTGCATTCAGTGTAAAATGCTAAGGCCCAGCTAACGTCCAAGGAATGGAACATGCACTCTCTGTGAGTGGCATGGGGTTTAGGGAAGAACACAGGTAAAAATATGTCCTGGGTCACATAAAACTGGGAGACAACCTTAGGCAGGAACTCAAGGTGGGGGCGTAGCTGCACCTTGTCTTTATAAAATACCATGTATGGAGGTTCGGAGGTCAGTGCCCTGAGTTCGGATACCCTCCTAGTGGAGGTTATAGCCACCAGGAAAACCACCTTCCAGGAAAGGTAGGAGAGAGGGCAGGGCTCAAAGGGGGAGGGCCCATGAGTGACGACAGGACCAGCTTGAGGTCCTGGGGGGGATGGGCCGATGTACTGGAGGATAAAGTCTGCCAAGGCCCTTAAGAAACCTGCTCACCATGGGATTACCAAACACTGAACCTCCCGCCGTTCCTGAATGGAAGGCCGAAATGGCCACGAGGTGTACCCTTAGGGATAATATTGCTAACCCGTGATGCTTGAGATCTAAAAAATAGTCCAAAATAAGGGGAATTGGGGCTGATTGCGGCTCAGTTCCCCTTTGTCAAGACCAAATGGAGAAACACTTCCACCTAGCCAAGTACATGGCTTGACTGAAGGGTTTCCTACTCCCCAGCAGGACCTCCCTAACCGAGTGCGAGCACTGAAGCTCAAGAGGGTTCAGCCGTGGAGCTTCCATGCCATGAGGTGGAGTGACTCCAGGTTGGGGTGCTGTAGATGGCTGTGGTCCTGTGAGATTAGGGTTGGACAGAGAGGAAGCACTATTGGTCTGTCCACGGAGAGGTTCAGTAACATGGTGAACCAGCGCTGGTGGGGCCATGCTGGTGCTATGAGAATTAAGGAAGCCCTGTCCTGACGAGTCTTGAGGAGCTCCCTGTGTATGAGGGGGAATGGCGGGAACGCGTACAGCAGGTAACCAGTCCATGACAGGTGAAAGGCATCCACGGTGGAGCCTGGGCTGTGGTTCAGGAAGGAGCAGAATCTCCGGCACTTTTTGTTCCTCTGCATCATGAATAGGTCCATGTGGGGAGAGGCCCACCTCTGGAAAATTGAGTGAGCAATGTCGGGTCTGAGGGACCACTCGTGTCCATGGAATGAGCGACTGAGGCGGTCTGCCAGCTAGTTCTGCACCCCCAGAAGGTGCGACACCTGCAGGTATATGGAGTGGGTGACACAAAAGTCCCACAGCGCCAGGGCTTCTCGACAGAGGGGAGAGGAACGAGCACCACCCTCTTTGTTTATATAAAACATCGCTGCAGTATTGTCCGTGAGCACCGATACGCACATGCCCTGTAGACGGGCCTGAAACGCTTGGACTGCCAGGCAAACCGCCCTCATCTCCCTCAAGTTGATGTGCAGCGATAGCTCTGCATGGGACCAGAGGCCCTGGGTTCTGATATTGCCTAGATGCGCTCCCCAACCAAGCACCAAGGCATCTGTGACAAGGGAAAATGTGGGTTGGGGTTTTGCGAAGGGTACTCCCGCACAAATCAGCTGTGGTTGCAGCCACCATTGGAGAGAGTGGAGAATTTGAGGCAGGAGGGTCACGATTGAGTCCAGTGGGTCCCTGCCTGGTCTGTGCACCTGTGCTAACCACATCTGGAGGGGCCGGAGGCGCAGCCTGGCATGCTGTACCACGTACGTACAGGCCGCCATATGCCCCAGTAGTCCCATACAGTGCCTGGCTATAGTTGTGGGGAAGAGGAGGAGGGTCTGGATAATGTCCGTGAGCGCTTTGAAACGCAGTTCTGAAAGAAACGCCCTCGCGCATGTGGAGTCCAAGAGACTCGGCCTTGATGAGCCAGTTGTCCAAATACGGGAACACATGCACCTGGCATCTGCGGAGAAGGCTGCCACTACTGCCATACACTTGGTGAACACCCAAGGGGGCAGTTATGTAGCCCCAGAGACTTCAGAGTTGCCTGCAAATTCTTCAGGCTATGCAGGTGCATGTCCATATTTTGAGTAAACAGGCCCTGACAGTCAAAGGGGAGGTCCTGAATTGTATTTTGGACCTCAGGTGGGATCCCTGAAACCTGAAGCCATGCACTGTGCCTCATAGTGATGGCAGTGGCCATGGTTCTAGCCGCAGAGTCCGGTGTGTCCAGGGCTGCCTGGAGGGCAGTCCTAGAGACCATTCTACCCTCCTCAAGAAGCGCACCGAACTCCCTGCGAGAATCAGCTGGGATTAACTCCTGGAATTTAGCCAACGAGCTCCAGAAATTGAAAGCGTATTGGCTAAGCACTTGCCTGCTGATTCGCGACCCAAAGCTGGAGCCCCCCAGTCAAATAGACTTTACAGCCAAAGAGATCCAGCTTCTTGGCGTCATGTGACTTAGGTGTGGGGCCTGGTTGACCCTGCTGCTCCTTGTGGTTTGTCGCATCAACTACCAGAGTCCCCATTTCGGGGTGGGTAAACAGGTGCTCATAGCTCTTTTATGGCACAAAGTAGCGTCTCTCGACCCTTTTAGCTGTTGGTGGTATAGAGGCTGGGATTTGCCAGAGCACCTTCGTGGTGTTCTGAATTGTCCTTATGAGGGACACAGGTACTCTGGAAGGACCCTCGGGGGTGTGGATGTCCACCAACGGCTCTGAGTCCTCCATAACCTTCTCTGCCTGGAGGTTGAGGTTAACTGGTACCCTCCTGAGCAGGTCATGGTGGCCTTTGGTATCCATTGGTGGTAGAGTGGTGGAGGTGCCTGCCACCGCCTCATCTGGCGAAGAGGAGAAAGAGGTTCCCAGGACAGGGTCTTCCTGCCCCTCGGGTTCTCTGGAGGATGGGTCAGGTACCTCGGAGCACCCCGCAACCAGAGGTTCAGGTGCCACCGACATCAGTGGAGGAGGGCTGTGCTTGACTGTGGCCGCTCAACAGCCCTGTCACGTAAGGGATCCTCAGGGGCCCTAGGGGTGTGGCGTGCCATTGACGTCGCTGATGGAAGGGCACGGGGGGTGGATACCACCGATACTGGCCTAGATCCCTGCCCTTGAGCCTGGCGGTAGGCCCAGGGGGTCCAAAAAGGCCATTGCACTGGGTCCTGCCACTGGGGTTGCCAAGTGGCGACTGGTGCTGGTTGTTCCGCCGACCTACGGTGCCGGGATCGGTGCCAGGACCGGGAGCGGTAGTGGCTGCATCGGGACACAGATGATTCCGCGTCTGACTCTGACGAGTATTCTGTACCTGACCACAGGGGAGCGGACCCCGACGGTGCCGGGGAGCGGTACCAGGGAGATGGAGATCAGCACCGTAACATCATGGCCTTCTCCTGATGATGAATCAACGGCGGCGCCCCCATCGGTGCTGGCGCCCCCATCGGTGCTGCCGATAGTGCCGCCATCGGCATCGGTGTCGTGACTGGTGTTGTAATCGCCCGCGGTGCCAGGCACAATGCCACAGTCGGTGCCGTCACCGGTGCTACTGGCGGTGCCTGAGTTTGCGGGGCCAGGTACTGCTCCGTCATATCAATGAGGTCTTGAGCCACCTCATATGTGTCCGGAGTGGAGGGGAGGTCAAGCTCTTCCTCCAAATCGTCGCGGGTAGGAGAGTCCTTTCTCGCCGGACTCAATGGCTCTGCACCTGGGGCTGGAGTCAACGGTGCCGGTTCTTGGGGACCCTACCGAGGGTGTCCCGCCGGAGGACACACCCCACTGGAATCCCCCCTCAGCTTCCTGACAGGGGAATGTCCCCTGTCTGGTTTCTTTTTCTTATGCGGCACTTGCAGGCCGGGGAGTGGTGGCGGTGCTCCCTGGCGGAGTCCTTTCTTGGTGTTGGGACATCCCGCACCAAGGCTGGTGCGCTGCGCACCGAGGATGCCTGCGTTGGCTCAGGCTGTGGCTGAAGGGCCGATTCCATCAAGAGGAGCTTCAGGCGATAGTCCCGCTCCCTCTTAGTCCTGGGTCTGAAGCTCCTGCAAATAGGGCACTTATCTGTCTGATGGCCCTCCCCGAGGCACTTGAGACAGGCAGTGTGCAGATCACTTGTTGGCATAGGTTTTCCACACTTCTTGCAAGCTTTAAACCCCTGCAATGGAGGCATGCCCCGGCGCCGGGGAGAGTAGAATGGGGGAAACCCCCCGAAGTAAGCTAAACTAATCTAATCTACAATTATTAACAACTAACTAACAACTATTTACACTAGAAACAAGGGAACCACTAGGTAAGGCACTTGCAAAGCAAGAGACTAAGCTGTTCCAATGACCGTCACGGGCGGTAAGAAGGAACTGAGCAGGCGGCGCATCGGCAGGGACATATATACACCGCCATGAAGGCGCCACTCTAGGGGTCTCCACAGCCGACCCGACGGGTACCGCGAAGGAAAACTTCTGGCGATTGTGCACGTGGCGCGCGCACACACCTATTGGAATGCACATGAGCAATCACTCAAAGAAGAACCTTAGCTAGCAGTGCTTGTTGGAGCACTCAGGTACCCAATCCCACTTCTTCCCTCAGCAAACATTCTGATGCTGGGGATATAAAGCAGCATGGGGCTGTGGCCACCTTAGTCACTTCCCTCCTGATCCTATGTCCTTTGTGGTGTTTAGGATCCAGGAAGAGGGGAAGGTGGACGGGGACCCTGAATATGCAGAGTCTGTCTTGAAGAACTCCAGGTTACAGGTAAGTAACCTTCATTTCTTCGTCAAATGGCCTCTCCATATTGCCACTCCTGGCAGAGATTGGCTAGCAATACACCTATCCTAGGAAGGTGATCTGTGAAGTCCAAATATAATAAAGATTGGAGAACTGCTTTACCAAACTGTGCATCTGATCTAGACTCTAAATCTAAAGAGCGGCGCTGGGTAAAAACGCAAATGGAGCTCCATGTAGCTGCTCTACAAATCTCAACTAGCAGAATGTGTCTGCTGAATGCCATAGTGGCTTCCTTTGCTCTAGCAGAATGAGATCTCACCGATTTCAGGGAGCAGAGACTAATATGCCTTCTGTATCTAACTCATTCAGACACTGTTTTTTGTCACGATAACCAGACCGTTCCTTCTCTCTGTATAACGGATGAAAAGGTTGGTGATTGTCTAAGCTGTTGGATTCTCTCTAACTAATAGAGTAAAGCTCTCATCATCAAGCATGTGTACTTGGGTATTTCCCGTATGACTATGTGGTTTCGGAAAGAATACCAGTAAATTAATTGTTTGATTAATACGGAATTTAGAAATCACCTTAGATAAGAATTTAGGATGAGGGTGTAGCACTACTTTGCCTTTATGGAAGACAGTAAACAGTGGCTCATACATCAGTGCTTGTAGCTCATTTATTCTCCTTGCTGAGGCGATAGCTATGAGAAATGTCATCTTAATGGATAAGTGGAATAGCATAAACTCTTCCAAAGGGTGTTGCATAGGTTGAGTAAGCTCTATATTTAGATACCAGGATGATACAGGACATTTAAGTGGTGGATAGAATGTAAGCTCTCTTAAGAATTTCATTACTATATCCTGAACAAACCCTGGTTTATTATTGACAGGGACATGGTATGTAGAAATAGCTGAGAGATGAACCCTTCTGGATGACGATGAGAAACCAGACATTTTAAGATGGAGCAAATACTCTAAAATATACTAAATAGCTGCTGTATAGGAATCTATATATTGTGTGACAGGGTCGGGCCAGATGGCTATAGGAGAATAATAGAAGGCAGATATATTAGCCCCAGGCTAAGTAGGTCCCTTTTCCCTGCGTAAGGTAACAGGGAAGGTTCCAGAACAATCAGGAACCTTCTGGAAACAATTAAGACAGGCTGATTAGAACATCTGCAGCCAACCAAGAAGCTGCTAGAATCAATTAAGGCAGGCTAATCAGGGAACCTGGGTTTTAAAAAGGAGCTCACTTCAGTTTGTGGTGTGCGTGTGAGGAGCTGGTAGCAAGAGACACTAGGAGCTGAGAGTGAGAAGGAGTACTGCTGGAGGACTGAGGAGTACAAGCATTATCAGAGTCCAGGAGGAGGATCCTATGATGAGGATAAAGAAGGTGTTGGGAGGAGGCCATGGGGAAGTAGCCCAGGGAGTTGTAGCTGTCGCACAGCTGTTCCAGGAGGCACTCTAGACAGCTGCTTTCCACAGGGCCCTGGGCTGGAACCCGGAGTAGAGGGTGGGCCCGAGTTCCCTCCAAACCTCCCAACTCCTGGTCAGACACAGGAGGAGTCGACCTGGACTGTGGGTTCAGAAAAACGGTGAGGGCTGCCGTGAAGCTCCAAGGCAAGCATATCCGCCAATAAGCGCAAGACCCACCAAGGTAGAGCAGGAACTTTGTCACAATTGCTACTGTTTTCCCATAATAAAAATATTTTCTGTTTATGTGCATAACATCTCCATGTGGATTCCTTCCCAGAACATTCTGTACTTCTAAGGAACAGGACTATTTCAAGTGTCTCAAAGTTCTGTCGCCCATGCTGTTCGATGAAGTGACTGAGAATCCAGGTGAGAACTCTGTCCCTTGCTGTTGTGACAGTAAGCCTGTCAATAGTGACAGGAGTCTGTATACTTCCCTGGACAGATGAATGTCCAGATACCACTGTTGCTTGATCTAAACTGGGATTATTAAAATCATCTCAGCTCTATTCTGTTTTATCTTTTTCATCACCTTCAGAATGAGACGGAAAGGTGGAAATATATATAGGAGATCCTGTCCCTAGTCTAACAGCAATGTGTCTGAGATAGATCCCTTGTCTCTCCCTGCCCTAGAGCAGAATATTAAATATGTCTCATTGGTTTTAGATACAAAGAGGTCTATGGCTGGCTGTCCCCCCAATTTGAAGTTTTCTTTCAGCACAGTAGTTTTCGTGCATTTGCAAAGGTTTTCAGACTAGATGATCCACAAGAATGTTACTTTTTCCTTCTAGATGAATGGCCACTAGGTAAATATCATCTCTATTCACCAATCCCAAAGGCTTATTGCCTCCTTGCATAACTGAGGGGAACGAGCAACTGCTGCCCATTCAGATAGTATATGGCAGTTCAATTGTCTATTGCTACCTGAACTACCTTGTAATGGATTTGTGGCAAAAATGACTTTAAAGCCTCTCTGATGGCTCTCATTTCCAGTACGTTGATATGCATCTTCCTCTCTAAGGGAGGCCAATGACCTCTTATTGTGACACTGTTGCTGACAGGGACACCCCAACCTAGACTGGATGCATCCAAAGTAATTATTATTGAAGGTCTCAGATGATCAAAAGGTACCCCCACCATAACATTCTGATATTGTGTATATCATGTTAGTGTTCATAATGCTTCCTAGGAACCACCGATTTTTGACACATGCTGTCTATCCTGGGTCTGTAATTGCTTGCTAGCCATTGCTGTACAACTTTCATTTGTAGTCGAGCATAAAGGAGCCACAGACACGGTGAGGCTTTGAGATCTCTGCAGAAGAAAATTGTCTGCTCCAGGGGTTGTGGAAGTAGAGATATCACCAACTTTATTTTTACCTCTCTCTCTTGTAGAAAAAATAGCTCAGCTACTGTCGAGTCCAATGTAGCCCCCTATGAATACAATCCTCTGAGTGGGTTCCAGGAGCAACTTTTCCCAGTTTATTCACAACCCCAGGTTGGCAAAGAGGGAGCATATTTGCATTATCACTGACAACAATGTCTCTCTGAGCGATGCCTTAACAAGTCAATCATGTAGATAAGCACAGATGAAGAGCCCTTGCTTCCTTAGATGTGCAGCAACTACAGGGAGGTACTTTGTAAAAACCCTCAGGGCAATAGAAAGACCAAAGGGGAGGACCTTGTATGGAAAGTGGTCCTTTCCCATCATGAAATGTAGGTATTTTTGATGGGAAGGTCTTATTGAAATATGAAAATATACATCCTTCAGATCCAGAGTTGCAAACAAGTCCTGCATAGAAAAGAAAGGGATTTTGGATGATAGATACAACATGCGGAGCTGAAACTTGCTGATTAATGAATTTCGTTTCCTCAAAACTAAAATGGGATGAAAACTGCCATCCTTTCTTGATATTAGGAAGTATCTTTAAATAAAATCCTTTCCCTCTGTACTCATGTGGCATTTCCTCTATTGGCCCCGTTCTTATACCAGGTTCTCATGAGATGGGTCCTCGAAGAGGGATGGGAGTGGGGGTTGGAAGGAGGGAGGTTTTGAATTGGATAGAGTACACTGAGAACAATCTCTGAATCCACCTGTCTGATGTTATAGATGGCCAGTGGTGGTAGAACTGGAACAGGTGGTCCCCAAGTAGAATAGGATAAGTGCTGAATAGGACTGGATTGTATCTCTCTGTCCTCATGTCAAATGTGAGCCCATAGCTGAGGTCCAGAAGATGATGTGGTTGACAATTTTCCCCTACCATGGAGTTTAAAGGGTTTCTCTGCAATTGCTGTTGCTGAGAAGGATTCTGGTGCTGATAGTAATTCCACCTTTGATAAAAATAGGAGGAGGAAGAAGAAAGAGGGTATTGTCTTTGATTCCTAAATACAGGTGCTCCAGAGCTCCTTCTGGTAGATTGGAAAAACCATTAAGGACATTGCCATAGATTTAGTATTCTTTGTGCATTCTAGAATCTCATCTGTCTATGAGCTAAATAGCCTCCTGCGTCTCAAATGGGAGATCCTTAGTTTGCATCCTGGTCTCTGGTGGAAGTCCTGCTGAACTCAGCTATGTGAGGCACCTCAAAGATATGGCTGAGGCCACAGTTCTGGTGGAAGTGTCCAAAGAGTCAAAGGGATGCTCTTAATCCATGTTTGGCAATATTTTGCCCTTTCCCCAAGATTGCATTTGCTTGTTTCCTCAGGTCATCTTGGAAATTCTTTATAAATGTTGCCATCTTTCTTCAAAGAGGGTACTGTTAGGGTGCCATAACTGCCTAATAGTTTGATACTTTTATGTCAAGAGTAGCTGATAAAAAGATTTTTTCTTCCCCATACATCCAGTCTTTTACCTTCCTTGTCAGCTTGTGTTGAATGAAATTGTTCCTCCTTTGATCTCTGAAGTGCAGTTTCTACCACCATTGGATTGGAGGTTTCAAAGATCCTGCTGGCTTCTATCTATATTTAATGGTCCTCCTCTGGAGAAAAGGAGGCTAGAAGAGATATGAATCTAACCTCTGCCCCCTCCACTCCAAACCCATTGGGGGTCTCCAAATAAAAATGTTCCACCTATCTCATTTATTCAACCACGACCTCTGATTTCTCGGATACTGTCAAAACCAAGGATGGATCCACAATGGGACACTGAACCAGAGCAGGGATACTTAACCACAAGCACAGACTTTCTTCCAGACAAGGATATGCTCAAGATCTATACATGTCAGGTTTTACAACCAGAGCTAAATATGGGATCAAATAAATAAGCTTCACCATGGGTGAGGTAGCAGCACTGGCCTTCCCCAGTGCAATACCAAGACTGTCCCTTTTATTTGAGGAAGGCTTCCCCAACATGGCTCCAAGAAGGATTCCAGCCTTCAGATCCAAATAAAATGGATCTGGTGCTACAACACAGAGACAGACATTGGTCCCCTGTGACTGTGCAACACACTTTACTGGGAGAGGAGGAACAAATACAACCACCTCAGGAGTCTGATCTGGACTGAGGAGAAGTAACATCAACAGAGGAAAGTGTAGGGGTGACAGCAGGTTCTTCTCCTTCAGAAGATGCTATATGATTCCATAAGATAGTGGATAGAACGTCACAAATACTGAACATTCCTTCAGTGTCCATAGAAAAAATAGTGTACTCAATATTAGTCATTCTTGGCGCATCCATGAGGCTTCTTTCTTAGTGTACATTCACACCGCAATAAAAATCCAGCAGCACTGAGTCTCAGAGCCTGAGCCAATTGGCTCGGGCTCACAGGGGTTCAGCTGTGGGACTAAAAATAGAGGTGTAGCTGTTTGGGCTCCGGCTGGATTCTGGGCTCTTAGACTCACCCCCCTCACAGTGTTTCAGAACCCGGGCTCCGGCCCAAATCTGAGTCCCTACACAGCAATTTTTAGCCCCACAGCCTGAGCCCTGCAAGCCCAAGTCTGCTGACCCAGGCCTGCCACGGCCGTGCCGTAGGTCTTTTATTACAGTGTAGATGTAACCTTATAATCTTGCTGGACTTTTGCAACCAGCAAAATCATTGTGGTTTGCACCATTTGAGGTGGTGGAGATGGATCTGAGTGATGGACCTGAGATATCATCTCTATCTGTTGGTGCCAACCCTCAGATATGAGGTAGGTGGATCCTTCCTCTTAGGCTGGGAGGTTAGCTCCTTGAATTTAGCTTTTGGATCCAGTAACTTAGATTCCAAAGCAACCGGACCCAAGATATGGCTCTTGTCAGAGAATCCTTTCCAATCCTGTTTCTTAGATAAGCCAATCCACAAGAAAAAAAAAGTTCTTGGATCGGACCTGACAGTCATGTATTTGAAGGAAAACAAATTAGCTGAATTTTTATGCTTGCTATGAATTGTTCACCTAAACAGGCCCAGTGGCCAACGAGTGCTATCCTCAAATGTTGAATTCATGGCTGTCAGGTATCACACTTCTAAGCTCTTTCTACTGCATTCAAAAGTAAATATAATTAGCCATGCATGCTACTTGTAATGCAAATGTTTCAAGCACTCCTTTCAGAAATGTGCACTACAAAAAATGAGAGCTTTGTGGGCATTGACAATATCAAATCCTTGGAAAGGGTATAAAGGCCATTTTTTGTTCTCAGTAAAACATAGCTCTTCTGAAGATGCCTTAAATATGTGGGGGGAAACATCTGGAATAATCAAAATGATGGTCTAAACCTAGTATCAGGTGGGTAGCCATGTTAGTCAGTATCCACAAATAGAACAAGGAGTCCGGAGGCACCTTAAAGACTAACAGATTTATTTGGGCATAAGCTTTCATGGGTAAAAAACCCACTTCTTCAGATGCATGGAGTCACCAAGATATCTTAACAGTCTTCACATCTGAGAGCTCTGAAAACATTACACATTTTCAGGACTGTAAACATTCCAAAAAAAGATATGTGATCTGACTGCTATAATGCTGTCTTAATTATATACAGTGCTTAGCATTGGTTTTACAGCATATGAGTCATGGTATAAGCTTGTACTCTGCTGCTTGGCTAAACCCCACAGTAATTAGAAATCTCTGCAGTGAATACTCAGAAAACCACACTTTGCTATACTCCCAGTTCATGTCTGTTGGATTCATTAGGGGACAGTGGGTTGAAGGGTGCTACAACAGAGTGAAGGGAATTGCACTGGAAAATAATGGCTCAAAATTAGTAAGAACATATAGTAGAAATGTCTTGAAATCTTGTGCTAATATAGTCACAGTCATTTAAATTTACTTAGACTCTGGAAATAAATAGCTGTTTTGGTGTTTGTTTTTTAATAGTTTACTTCTAAATATAAAGGGGTGGTTTCCTATAAAGCTTAAATCTTCTGCTGTTTGTTAAGGCTTTTAGACACTTATGAATAGGCGATTAAAAGAACTGTGTAATCATTTAAGGAATATTTGTTTACCTTCTCCACATCATAGACTCTTGTTCTTAAAAAATCCTCACTTGTGAGCAAACATTTTTTAATTATATGGAGAGTTTTTAGCGGTGGATTCCCAGACAGCGTGGCACAAACTGCTTGCCATCTCTTCATCTTCAGGGCCTTGTCTCCTCCTTATGTCACACTGTATGTTGAGCTCAGTGAAATTAAGGGATGATAATAAGCACCAGATGCCTCATTTCCCCCACGCCCCAAAGGATACTAGTCATTCTCACTGAAGACAATGGAAATCACTTGTGTTCTGTGTGGGGAGAGAACAAGGCCCCAGGTAGGTAACAATGCAAATAATTTTATTTTTTCCATTGTGAGTAGTCCAGATATGCTCTGGAAGTCCAGCCCTTTCCAAAGAGTCTATTTTCAGAAGTACAACTGATCCCTAACTACATGTGCCTCAACTGATTGTATATATCGGAAAGACTGCATACTGATCAATGTGCCTTGTTCATAAACGCCTAGGAAACGAGCTGATTCCATGTCACCTGGGGAATAACTATTATTATAGGCTTTTCTGTGGCAGCTGGACTGGGGGAAGAGGGAAGGTTTCTAGTTATTGAGAGGGGCTGAGAGAATTAATTCCCATCACACCTGCCTCTCTCCAATCTGGAACTCCTTCCCCCTTTGCATCCTTCTAACATAGCTCCTCTGTGCCCACCAGGCAAATTCCTAATCATCTTGTTGGCCAGCAAAAAGCAAGGTGGGATTAGACTGGGAGCTGAAAGTAGGGATGAGGAACAAGCAGCATGGAAAATTCTTTGGGGAGGAAAGTACAGGTGGGAGGGGGTGCTAGCAGAGGAAAGGGCACTCATGCAAACACAAATGGCAGCCCTTCTTCTGGGGCTTAATGGGGATAGGACAGTAGGTTAATGCTAGAGGCCTCATTTGGGGACAGATCCTGCGGTCTAGAGAAATGAGCTCACAGCTGGGAGTCAGGAAATGTGGATTCTACTCACATCTTCCAGTAACTTTTATAACCTTGGATGAATCAATTAATCTCTCAGTGCCTCCATTCCTTTACCTGTCCAAAGTGAATTAATAATGCTTTGCAACTTTTGTAAACAGCACTGAGATCTCTGAATGAAAAGCATTATCGGGCTGATTTTGAAAGGTATGTTGATGCATAAGGATGCAGATAGGTGCCTAGGCACTTTTGAAAATCCAACTACGCTCCTAACTCCCATTGGTGGGCACTAGGCGCTTTTGAAAATCTTGCTAGTCACTCATCTGTATCTTTCGGCACCTGATACCTTTGAAAATCTGGTCCTATGTAAATAAAAAGTATAATATGCACTAAAGGTTTCTAACCACAGTAAACATCCATGTAACAAAGGTCTTACTACAGTGTTTCAGAAAGACTATTGATTAATTGAAAGAAATACAAAACATTTATGGTATAATAATGTATTGTTAATTTCAATGAGCGTGTTAGCAGACAAGGAAGACACTATTAATTCTGAAGATGTGTATTTCATTTGGGAGTTATTACCTGCATGTGTCATTTAAATAGAAATCTCTTTGATGAGTTAACACTTCTGTAATCAAATATCAGTGCACTGTTATACTACAGTACGTTTGTAATTAGCAGTTGGTATTTATTTAAAATACAATAACTGTCCTATTAAATCAAGATGAAATGCAGATGAGGGACTCTTAATGTAAAGTATCATCCAGAGAACACTATGAGTAATGACGCTTGAATTGTACTGTTGCGAAACAGCATGTATCCAGACTAAAAGCAAACAAAACCAAACTCTTTGCTCACGGAATCATATCTTTTAGTTTTTACCAAGAACAAATGAAATAAGGGACCAAACCCTAGCTACATTAAAGATCAAATTCAGTCTCCGAACCTCCGTGACAGCTGTGCTTCTCTGGGTTCATGCAGATCACAAAGCCCCAGGATGAAGTTCATGAGAGCTGAGGACAAAGCATTCTCTGCTGAGGGGATCTGGCTATGGAAGAAACTCCCAGAGGAGATCGGGTGAATGCAGAGTCTAACCATCTTTAGGAAACTTTGCAAAACCTTCCTCTGTGAGAAAGCCTTTCACCATCAGGATGATACCCACAGCACTGTTATCCCTTTCTACCCAAAAGCCCTCAACTGAGCCCCCACCCAAAAGAGAAGAAAGTCAATTAATGAGATCTAACATATAAAAAACCCCAACACCCTATCCCAAGTACAGTTTTGACCCCAAAAAGGGAGCAGTGCCAGAGACTCCACGAAATCCACTGGGGCTACTGCTATTGATTTTACACTAAAGGAGCACAGAAACTGTGGTGTTGGATGGCAGAATAGAACCCTAAGATAAATAAGACAGAATAAAAGATTCCCCCCCAAAAATCGTCATATATGGTCTGAGTGCAGCATTAGAGCTACTAAATGCTTTACCGCCAACTTAAAAAGTAGGGTTCACAAAAAAGCCATCTCAGTGATTAGATAGGGCAGCAAAGAGCTAAAAGTCAGTTATGGGGCCACCCACAAAACTGAAGAGATTTTATGAAAAATATATGTGGCAGAAGCAAGGGCATAGGACCCACTGCTGTTAAACATGGGTGATAAAGTCTGAGTTCTAGCAGCACAGTGGCGTAGACTGAATGAAGTTGGTGGTTGCTGTTAGATCTTTGCAGTCAGGAAAGGCTCATCCTCGTTAACAATGGGTTCGCAGATACATTTTGTGAACAAACACCAGAGAGAGGGAGAAAGAGAGATAACAGGCTAAAGTCTGCTCTCTGCTATCCTGTTGTGAAAGCAGGGGAAGTGGGGGTCTGTCCACTACAGATCTCCACCCTCTTTTCCTCCCTTCCCCATGGGTGTTGGGAGGTGGGGGTTCTCAGCAACTCGTAGGATCGGGCTATGAACAGAAGCACGGTGTACCCTACCTGCTGCTTATTCATTAGCCAGCTCTCTCGTCTATCACTCTCATCAGCCCTATGGGGAGGGTCCAGGGAAGAGAGGACTCTCAGCACCTCTACAGGTCACACTTTAGAGGTGCAGCAAGGTCTGCTCCATAACACTTCCTTTTGGAATCCCACTCAGGCATTGTGTCTTCTCCAGCTTCCTGTACCAGCCACCATTGACTTTGGTCTCTTACTATTATTATTTATTTATTTGTGCCACAGTAATGCCTAGATATGCAACCAAGACTGGGGCCCAGCTGTGGTAGGTGCTGCACAACCAGATAGTAAGGGATAGTCCATGTACCAAAGGATTTACAATCGGAGTAGACAAGGCAGACAATAGGAAGGAGAGAGGAAGTATAATGATCTCCATTTTACAGGTGTGCAACTGAAGCTCAGCGAGAGAGAGAGAGCGCGAGTTTAAATGACCTGCCGAAGGAAATGAGCCCTAATCTGTTGAATCCCAGTCCAGTACTTCAATCACAAAACCATCCTTTCTCTCATTGTGTGCCCCTTCTTTGAAGAAATGTACTAAGACACTACTGAATACAAGCCATTTCTAGGAAGTTGCCACTGCTGTTATCTCAACATCTGAATCCTAGATTTAAGTATCTTAAAGAAAAATACATTTAACCCATTAGCCTTCCAGATTAGGATAATAAAACCAAAATGGTCATGGACATTTAGTTAAATCTGGAGAAAGAAATGTGAAGAAAAATGTCATATAGGATTATTAGCAACCCCCAAAACCATGTAAATAACGGCACTGCAATGTTCTATATAATAGGACATGCCCGGTCCCAGTTTTGGAGGAAAGGTGTGCCAAACAATGTACTGTTTCTGGAGGTTTGAAGGTTTCTCTGGCATATCAGTGCAAATCTTTTCGAAAGACCTCATACACAGCTTGTTCTATTTTCACTATATTTAGAGCAAAACAGGCACTTTCAGTCCAGATGAGTTTTATTTCAGCTGAAGGAAAACAATATAGCAACTAAGGCCCTAAATGTATGAGTTGTTACTATTTAAGAATTGCCCTGGCATCAAGGCCTTTTAGAAAAGAGAGAACATGGGCTAAGAGAATAAAAACCCAAGATCGAAGAGCAAATTTCTTCAATAGCGGAGTTGCTGCAGACTTTCGCAAGAGAGTACCACCGGTGCAGCTAAAGAGACTTCTCCCTATTGCCTGTCTGTGAATTAATTAAACAAACATTAAATGAATATGGAATATAAATATTATATGATGTGCCACATACAGCATTAACATAGGGAACTTGCTGGAATCTAACATTGTTCTTAAAATGTGCATAAAATGGAAGTCATCTGGACAATCCTGTTAAGAAAGAAAGGACTTGTATTCATATTGATTTATTTTAGTTTAAATGGTAAAGTGAAGAAGGCAATCAAGAATGCTTATGCTATCAAGTTAGTGAAATACACCCATGCTGAAAGAGGCAGTAAATAAAAGGAACTGAAACCAAATTGGGTGTGTATAAGGACACTTGATCACAGAATGGAATAATCAGAAATGTAACTGTTTGATTAATAATGCCCAGACTGAGCTCAGCCATATATACCAAAGTCCACCACTGTTGTTAAGACACAGAGAACAGAAATGGAAAATGTATACAGCTGTTCCAGCATGCTGGAGAACAACAGCTCTTTAAGCGAATTTGCATTGTATAATGGACAGTTAAAACAAGTTTAAAGAGCATCAAAGACTATGGAGGGACTTTGCATATATTATATGAACTTTAAACTGGACATTTCAGCAGCTAGCAGAGTGTTGATGAAGAATCTGCAACTTGTGCATGCATAACTGCAAAGCTGGCCCAGGGGTGCACCACAAAAGGGCCATGGAAAGCAGTTTGCAGAGGTAAGTTGCTGACTGGATCAAACCAGCCAGCGTTCAAGGTATGTCTCAAGATTGTTGCACCAATAGATTTGGCCTACTTTACACAATCTGGTGAGACAAGATGTACTCCCAAAAGCCGAAGACCCCTGGAAGGGAGAATACTGAGGTCCTTGGCCTGCCACCCAGGAGTCCTCCTGGTGACATCAAGTGCCTATCTCAGAGAGACACCTTTAACTGTCTCTTCCTATTTTCCAGCAATTCATGGTGACCACTAGCACACCAGGAAAAGAGTATAGTTGTGTCCATCCTTTGCTCCCTGTGTTTGCAGCATTACCTCCTGTTGTGAACAATAACAAAGCTGAAAGCTGACAGCTGAGCAAAGATCTGGTGATAAGTAACACACAGACTTTTTCTTGGGTGTTGACCCAAATCAGTCAATTGACCACTTTCTGAAACTGGGTATCTAATTAACAAGGAAGTGTACATGCTTTTGCATGTGTGTTAAAGATTGTCACAGAGTTATAGTCAGTGTTTTGTAACAGGTTCCAATCAAGACTGTTATAAGATAGCTTTGAAACTGAACTCAGATTGTGGGACACTATACATGTGTCTACCATAGTTAATGGTTTCATACAGCCTTTCAAGTTCTAGGGGCATACCAACATAAAACAGACCAAGTGTACAAGCCTCTTGAACCACACTTAATCTATACAGTCTGTCATAAATGTAGGAGTTTAGGTAGTTAGGAGCATGAATCAGATCCTGGGGCTAATATCATTCATCAGGAAATAGGTAACAAGGTTTGACTACTATAGGTCCATTGGGAAGGAGACCTTGGTGAATTGGTATTTAAGTAATTGATCAAATTATCCTGTGATTTAGCTTTGGATTGTTTTTTCTTTGCAGCTTGGATAACCAACTGGCACATGTGAGGCCATATTCTGAGGGACTCAGTCAAAAATTTTAAACAAAGTCACTTCCCAAGACCCGAGATTGAGTATAAGTGTTGTTTTCTATTGTGGTTGTATGATTAGATTCCAAAAATCTGAATAGTTATATCAACCAACTTTCTAGTTTACGTTAGTTTAATACCATTTTTGCCTTCTTATATCCTATACTACTAATTGCTGTTGTTAAGGATAGTTAATAAAACTTAATATAACTAAATTAAACTCTCAAGTCCTTTTCTTTAGTTAAGCAATTGAAATTAAAAGAATCCGAAGAAAGATGACACAGATAATCAGTTAAGTAGTCACTTAACTAAGGTTTGTTTATACCGCATCTTTCTTACAGCAACAAAGAGAAAATCACAGATAGAGCACAGCATGTTACTCATAAGAACCATCTCTAATTGATGGACAGCAACCCCAACCCCAACCCCCCCCCCCCCCCCAGACAACAACCCAGGCAACTCCTTACTTTTAAAGGTATAACACACAAGAACAGAACCCCTCTACATTCGCCTAACCATATACACTAATCATCTTTTTCTTTTTCCAGCAGCACATGTGGGCCTTTAAAAAAAGCTTGTTTGCTTCCTGAGTTAACTAAAATGCAAAAATGTCCATGGAGCAAATATCTAATGTGATAAGCTCAGGACAGATAGCTGCGGGGGGTGTCAGGGGGACGGGAGGGTTAGAAAACAGTCCCAGAAGGTTAAAAGGCCCTCCTCCCTATCAACTGAGGAGGGGTGACTACAGGTCAATCAGGCTGAGAAGGGTTACCAGAGATCAATTAGGATCAGCTGAGAGGGAGTTACCTGAGGTCAATTAGGATCAGCAGATGCCAACTAAGGGCTGCCCGAGACCTTTTTAAACCCTCCCCTGTTGGGAGAAAAGGGGGAGTGAGAGAGGAGGAGTCAAGCTGCCAGTAGGCTAGAAGCAGCAAGACACAAAGCCTCACCAGGAGGGGAGGCTGCATTCCCTCCCATAAAGGAGAAGAACAAGCCCAAAAGACTGGCTGAGAGAAGGAACGGACTGCCCCTGTGCAGCCAAGAAGGACTGTTTTACCCAAGCCCGTCTCACCCAGGCTAAAAACAGCTGAGGCTGGTGAGACTGAGAAGGTGCCTTGCCACACTAAGTGGAAATTTATTCCTCAATGAAGAGGGAGCAGCATAATCAAATGCTCTTTCAGCATTTCCACTCACCCACACACCCTTATAGCAACATTGCAGGACGACAGCGGTGACACATGTCAAACTCCAGGAGGCCGGGAGAAATGCAGTAACAGTTTCAGGATGCTGTGGGAGTCATATTATCAGCTGCTATTGTTTTTCTATGAAAACTATAGTTCATGAGCCAGTACCAAACCATTTGCCATGTGGCATAAATCAGGAAAGTAGCATGCCACCACTGCAATAATGTATGGACACTGGCAGACGACAGACGCTGAGGTCAAAAAAATAAAGAGGGGCTAGTCCATGACAGTTCTTTGAAAAGGTTTCATAGTGTTTTTTAAATGAATCAAAAAATGTTACACGTAACCAATGTAACAACTTTAGAACAAGGGTAATTGAAATTATAGAAGCAACATGAGAGACCCAGATGCAGTGATGGAATTGTATACCTTATGGTCTTTACACTCACAGTGTCTGCAGTTGCTGCCTCTGGTATTCTCCCTGGCATGACCCACAGAAAGAGTAGTGGCCCCAAACCCTACATTTTACAACAGTGAGTGACACTGCAAGATTTGGTGATAACTGTAGCACAGTTTACATTGACCCTAGGCTATTAAATCCCACTGTCCGAGGTACTGTACCCAGTCAGTTACTGGGTATCCCAAACTAGGAAGGGATACAGCTGATATTGCTTTGATCATCTAGCTCATTCACACTCCATAGTTCCTTTAAAAACTGCGATCATGGAGCAACCTCAAAATAATTTTAGCTATAATTTTTGATTGTTTTGCTAAGCCAGGAATAAAGACGGTAACCCAATGTACTGACAAATAATCCATGATTTCCAACCAATGCCAATGAACCTGTACAACTAAAGAAATGTGCACCTCCTAATATCAAGTGCTGTCAAATAGGAATTTGAACTGTATACGCTTTGCACCTGCAGGCCTATCCATCTATTTAGGGCTTTGAAATTGCTCTACTTTTGTGCTTTACCTGCAACATACTGAGGGCTTAGAGCAGTTTGTTTTCACTAAGTTGCTTCCTACACTGTTCTTTCCCCTAATAACTTGCAAATGAGTCACTTATCTTCTTTGGAAAAACAAATCATTCTGGGCAGGGAAAGCAACATGCATTCAAGACAAAGTTCTCTCTTTGACCCACTTTCAGAGTTCTTCATTCTGGACTTTCATATTTAATAGCCCAGTTAAACCACACACATGCATGCATGCAAACCTATCTCTAATTACATGTGGATGGTAGCTTTTTCTCCTATTTTGATAACCTAACTAAACATCTCCATGATAGCAAAGTTTCAACATATATTTTATCGCGGTTTTTATGTATTAAAAAAAAGGGGGGATTCTTTGCTGCTGTTTAGATTCCTCCATTTATATCTTTTGCTATCATTTCTACTAACTGGATCTGAGGTGTGTAATTTTTGAAGCTATGGTATTAAAACATTAGTAAATAAGCATTTTTGCGATGAATAAAAAATGACTAGAAATACATATTCAATTTTAAAAAGCAAGGTACAGTTAAAAACATATGGATAATCTTGTACCATGAAGAGGGGTTTTTCTGGCCCTCCTTATTAATTCAAAATGCCCATTGATGTAGTGGGAGTTTTTCCTGAGCAAAAAATGCATGATCAGATCGTCAGCCAGGCTGGATTAAATTTTCAGAGTGGTGCTTGCATAGTTAGGATGGATGTGCAACATCGTGCTAACATGAATGGAAGTTGCAGGCATAGTTCCCCAGACATGTTGCGAAAAATGTCCTCCTATAAGGGCTCCAACACTTTTTTTAACTTAAGAAGGGTACTGGCTGTCCTACAGAGCGGGAGCATCATTCTTGGTTGAGGTTGCAGAGCGAGTGCTCCTCTCTACGGGAAGAACAGCAAATGTCAGCTCCCCACCTTCATTTACACTTTGATCAATAAAGTTGTTGGCAGTGAAAACTGTTATGCACGGTAGGAAAAGAAAAGGCTTCCCTCGAATGAAAAAGGCATAGGGCAAAATGCTCCTATATTTAACGTGGATAGGAGATACATTCTAGCATGGCACTCTTACATTCTCACATTAAATGATAGTCATGGTGCTAACAGTATTTTTAAGGTTGCAAAACAACTTCCATTGCATCAGATACCCTGACTAACATTAAGTAATCCCACATGATTACTTGAGAAGTAAGGTATTACTCAGCATCAGTAAATATATCTGAATGTGGCCCATTGCAAAACCTCCTTTTCACTCACTCATAACTCTGAAAATGACTCCATTTGGATGACACTTCACTTGTCTAGTTTCAGCCCAAAGATCAATCATTCTGGAAAGTTTGCTAAAATTCTGCTTTCCATTTGACATTTTCAGAGGATGTTTTTCACCAGTTATAATGTTTTTCATATTTTTTGAGGGAGGAGTTGTTTGTTTTGCATTCAGGGAAATAAACAGGTGCTTGTTTTGAAGCCTTTAAAACATGCCCTCATTGTGAGCGTGCTTGGCAAGTTTGAAGGAACTTAATTCAGACACTTGTGCTTCTAATGCTTTAACAAGAAGATCCCAGAAAATGTTTCCCCCACAATGTAATAAATTCCTCATGGGGCTCCGTGTCTGCAGATAGGAGTGGTGTGGGACTAGATAATCTACTCATTTGTTTTCCTGTTTAAATAAAATGCCTACTCAGAACCATAACTAGGGAGGTAACACCACAATTATACATTAAGTGCACTTGTTGGGTATCTCTTTATACTATTTTCCTGAAAAATATGCTAAATATATTGATAATATACTATAGTCTGTGTGTGTATATGTGCATGTGCCCAGTGTCTCCCTGAAGGGGAACCAGGTTTCTTCTCTTCTGAATTTTTAATTTTTTTAATATATAAGACTCCTGACCCCTGCTGCAATCGTATGCATTCCAAAGACAAGCAATTTGCTCCTTAGTATTTTTACAAGCCCTAAGGATAAGTGATCTCTGGTAGACATAATTAAGCAGTCTAGCAACAGTGCAAATCCATCAGAAACAGGGAAATAATCTCAAGCTTTCCTTTGCTGTGCTAATGGAATTTTAACAAGGGCTTCTCATGGCCTCCTACTCATCTCTTCCAGCACATCACTGGCCATCTTAGAAAGCTACCTGGATCTTGATTCAAAGCTCACTAGAATCAAAGGAAGTATTTTCATTGACTTCAATGGGCACTGAATCAGATTCATACTATCCCTATGCATAGTATCCCACTTATGGCTAGAACATGGTAGATTTGTGTCTGTGCAAGCAGAGCCAAAGGGACCTCCCTCCAGTACCCAATGCTTGGCTGAGCGCAATCACATCTGAGTGCAAGGACCACATGAGGGTAGTGGTACTAGCAATCCCAAAGGGACAGAAAGAAAGTGGGGCTGTAGCTGAAACCTGTGGGCATTAGCCAGCATGATGTGCCTTCTTAAAAAGTGACTTTGAAGTGCATGCCAAATGCCTCCTAGAATCCCTACTGGACTGATGCAGAGCTCCATACTGACCCCAGCACTGGGCCGCAGGGATGTGCGGGCTGCCCACCGCTACCTTAACACAAGAGAGCTGGTAGTGATTTGACAACTGAAATGGGGAGAGGAAGCAAAGGAGAAATGGAGAAGATGGTGGGTTTAGAATAGGACCTGGGTTAGGGAGGTTGAAGCGAGTGGAAGGAGGGTGCCGGGTAGGTTGAAAAGGTTTGGAAGTTCTGGAAAGCCATCTGGACTATAGATACTTGATTACTTAAAGCAATCTCCAAACTTTTGGGGTGGGGTTTATTCAGCACTAGGGCCCTACCAAATTCAGGGCCATGAAAAACGCATCATGGACCATGAATTCTGGTCTCCCCCCGTGAACTCTGATCTTTTGTGTGCTTTTGCCCTATACTACACAGATTTCACAGGGGAGACCAGCATTTCTCAAAATGGAGGTACTGACTCAAAAGGGAGTTGCAGAGGATGGCTAGAGAGTGGCAGCTGCTGACTGAGGGCCCAGCTCTGTAGGCTGCAGCGCAGAAGTCAGGGTGGCCATACCCTACCAGGCCATCCTTACTTCTGTGCTGCTGCTGGCAGTATCTCTGTCTTCAGAGCTGGGCTCCCAGCCAGCAGCCGCCGCTCTCCAGCTGCCCGGCTCTGAAGGCAGCACGGCCACCTGCAGCAGCGCAGAAGTAAGGGCAGCAGCACCGCAACCCCCTCCCCCCCCACAATAATCTTTCGACCCCTCCACAACTCCTTTTTGGGTCAGGACCCCTACAATTACACCACTGTGAAATTTCAGATTTAAATAGCTGAAATCATGAAATTTACCATTTTAAAAATTCTATAACCGTGAAATTGACCAAAATGGACCGTGAATTTGGTAGGGCATCACTAATACAAATCTCTGATTCTAAGAGTTTTTATAATGGAAAGAATCACAATTTTAAAGCAGCATTCTATAACACTGCAGCGTGAGCATTTATTATAACTCAATCACTTGGAAAAGATAAAATGTCATTTCATTTCTGATGTGATTTTTGAAAAAATTCTGATACTCAAAATTAGCAATGAAAAGCCTCATGCTGGCTGCCCACTACATCATTGCCTGCAAAACCCTAGTTCCTAGCTGAAATTATAGAGCAGTTCTTTTAATCTAGTCTCAGTTTTTCCTCTCTTCTAGTCCTTTCCACTGTATCATTGTATTTCCATTGATCCTTCATGCACAAAAAGCACCAAATTCTGCTCTTTCACCTGTGTTAATCCAGAGGATCACCATTAAAGTCAATGGAGTTACTCCAGATTTACACCAGTGTAACTGCCAGCAAAATTTGGCCAATTGATTCCAGAAAAGATTTGCTTAGTAGAAGGGTCATACAGTACCTCTTTACAGACTTTTATTTTAATCTTGCTTGAGTATGGGTGAGAGAGAGAATTTCGATTCCTAAGCACCTCACTCATACGCCTATCTTGCAATGATTGAAGTCAGATAGATGACAGCAGAAGACTCTGCTCTGCACACGGAGTAAAAAATTACTGAGCGTTTAGTGAGATTTTAAAAGGGTGCGGATGGACGCTTGAATAAAAATATAGAAAAAGTTCCTGTGTATGAACGAACAACCACATCACTGGCAATGACAACACTGATCTAACACAGACAGAGGGTTAAATTATGCCTCATCCTGGATGGGAGCAACAGATACTGGAGAATGCAGAGGGAATCCTTTTCCTTGGCCCTTCCCTCTCTTGTCCTGGGCACCTATGCAGGAGAGAGTCACCATTTGGCTTCCAGTGCACAAGAGAGGAAAAGGACCAGCACTGTATCCTATGCTCACTGACCCCTGCAAAAGGAGTGCTTTGGGGCAGGGTGTAAGCCGGGCCAGGGACATACCCCCACATGTGGCAGGATGATTTTTTAGAAGTGTGCAAAGGCCACTTCTTACTTTGCTCTGCCTCCAGCTCCCAGAAAGAGCTGCACCTAATACAAGCACTTCCGGCACTGCTTCCTTAGCTAACGCACCTCTGTCCCCTCCAAAGCATGGCACAGTCTCACTGGAAGCAAAATTTGGCCCTGAAAATGTATACTGATGACATTACATTAATATACAGTTCTTATATTCTTCTATAAAACCCCAGGCATTATCATTAAACACTGTTATGCTGTGCTGAGTAATTCTTAATTCAGTTTTTTAGCTAAGACATAAGACCAAGGTCCTGACCACTCACCGTCATTAAACATCTTATGGGACTTTTTGCATGTGCTTACCCTCATCTCCTGGCCAAATTCCAATCGGAGTAATTACATTCTTCCTACCATAGTGCTGCTTTGTTCTGTAAAAAAACTGCCATATCCCAACTTGAAGCAGCTGCATTGCCATGTCAGGTGAAGCAATCCTTGGGCATATTCTGAAAAGCATTTGCTTTTAGACTCTTGTGGATGAAAGGTGCCATATAATTGTAAGACCAAAAATAACAACAACAGATATAACTTACAAGGTTGGGAATTGCAATCACTTGTGTGAATTTGCTGTACAACACTAACAGATCTGATGCACATCTACTGTTATCGTGAGTGGGATATAGGCACAGATTCTGTATAAACTGGAGAAACTCCACTGCATGTTAAAGAATTGAACAGAGTGCAGAAAACTATTTGAGGGCTGGAGAAAATGCCTTACCCTGAGAGACATTGTCAAGGTTCCTTCCCCGCTCTGAACTCTAGGGTACAGATGTGGGGACCTGCATGAAAGACCCCCTCAGCTTATTCTTACCAGCTTAGGTTAAAAACTTCCCCAAAGTACAAACTTTGCCTTGTCCTTGAACAGTATGCTGCCACCAAGCGTTTTAAACAAAGAACAGGGAAAGAGACCACTTGGAGACGTCTTCCACCAAAATATCCCCCCAAGCCCTACACCCCCTTTCCTGGGGAAGGCTTGATAAGAATCCTCACCAATTGGTACAGGTGAACACAGACCCAAACCCTTGGATCTTAAGAACAATGAAAAATCAATCAGGTTCTTAAAAGAAGAATTTTATTTAAAGAAAAGGTAAAAGAATCACCTCTGTAAAATCAGGATGGTAAATACCTTACAGGATAAGGAAATTCAAAACATAGAGAATCCCTCTAGGCAAAACCTTAAATTACAAAAAGACACAAAAACAGGAATATACATTCCATCCAGCACAGCTTATTTTACCAGCCATTAAACAAAAGAAAATCTAACGCATTTTCAAGCTAGATTACTTACTAACTTTACAGGAGTTGCAAGGTTTACATTCCTGATCCGTTCCCGGCAAAAGCATCACACAGACACCCAAACCCTTTGTTCCCCGCCCCCTCCAGATTTGAAAGTATCTTGTCCCCTCATTGATCATTTTGGGTCAGGTGCCAGCGAGGTTACCTTAGCTTCTTAACCCTTTACAGGTGAAAGGATTTTGCCTCTGGTCAGGAGGAATTTTATAGCACTGTAGGCTATAAAGGTGGTTACCCTTCTCTTTATATTTATGTCAGACATAAAGAGCTCAATCAAAGAGAAGATTTAGAGGAGACTTGTTTACAGTGTCTAAGCACCTTCATGTGGAGAAAACACCAGCTACTAAAAGGCTCTTAAATCTAATGGAGAAAGGCACAATGAGAACCAACGCATGGAAGTTAAAACCAGACACATTTAATTAGAAATGAGGCACAAATTCTTTACAGTGAGGGTTATTAACCATTGGCACAAACTACCAAGGAAAGTGGTAGATTTTCCATCACTTGATGTCTTCAAATCATGCCTGGATGCCTTTTGGGAAGATACACTTTAGTTATTGGACTCAATGCAAAGGGGGAAACTAGGTGATACTCTATGGCTTGTGTTACAGAGGAGGTCAGACTAGATGATCTAATGGTCCCGTCTAGCCTTAAAATGTCTGAATCGATGAAGACTCTGGTCCATATAATGTAAATAAGACTTTCCAATCCTGCTTATACTAGAAGGAGGGCACTAACAGTTATGGGTATATAAATAGTAACCCTCAGTAACAGCACTTGTATTTCTGGGGACAATGGGTATGTCTGCACTGCAAAAACAGACCTGTGACAGCAAGTATCAGAGCCTAGGTCAACAGACTCGGGTTCGCACTATGGGACTAAAAATAGCACTGTAGACATTAGGGCTTGGCTGGAGCCTGGGCTCCGAGACCAGGTTTCAGAGCACCAGCTCCATACCAAACATCTACACTACTATTTTTAGCTTCATAGTCTGCACCCCATGAGCCTGTCAGTTTACCCAGGCTCTGAGATTCACTGCCACAGGGCTGGATTTATTTTGCAGTGTAGATGTACGCTCAGAAGTTGCAGATATGTTGTAAATGGACATAATACATTTCCTTTGGAATACCTGAGGCAGGCTGTTTTTTGACACAGTCTTTACTTTCCAAGATTTTGTTGGTGCCTGACTGCTTGATCATAACCCTCCACCAAAAAGGAAAAGTAAACTAACTGCCATTTGTTTGGACATGGAAGAGTGTTTGGTTTTGTGCAGCAGCAATAAAACCTAACTATTGCTAATAGCATCCTCCAAAGCTGTCAGGAACAGTATTATATATGTATTTTTAACCTTTATGCAGACAGCAGGATCAATATGAGCTAAATTTGCATTTCATAGCTGGAAACAAAACCACTTCATACCAATATAATAATAATAAAAAAAAATCAAAAGAACAATGAGACACTCTGGCACATGTGCATGTTTTCTAAAACTGTGCATAATGAGGATTTCAGAGATGCACAACTCAACCTCCCACCTCAGAGTTTTATTAGCCATTATCTGGGGTGAATCTGGAGCGACCGCACAGACTGCAGTAAAAAGCACTCATTTTTCACAACGTTTCTTCACAAAACTGACAAATTTATTACTGTAGTAAAAAAAGGACACATTCTTTGAAATCCTCAGGGTGTCTTGATTATAATGCTGCCAAATATGTTTCTCTTTTCATTAGCATTCAGGTCTCCACAGGGCCCACATCAGCCTCATCTGCTTTTTCACTGTGCGTTTTGCAGATCATGTTGTAGCAGCACCCATTCTCATTTTGTTCCAAACAGCTGACCAACTAGACATTCTGCGATGCTTTTTGCCAAAATGCAGTGAGGATTCTGGGGATGCACAATTCAGCCTCCCTCCTCAGATATTTAGTGTTGGGATTATGCTGAATAATTACGAATTACTGTGGTTGGCACGAGTGTGGTAAAGCTTGGTGAGTTTGAATTTGCTGGAGGATTCTGGGAACAGGGTTCTCTTAGCATCAGATAAGCCATATGGACAGTTACTGAGAGAGCTGACATTGCTAGGATGACCAGACAGCAAGTGTGAAAAATCAGGACGGGGGGGTGGAGTAATAGGAGCCTGTATAAGAAAAAGACCCCAAAATCGGGACTGTCCCTATAAAATCGGGACATCTGGTCACCCTAGACATTGCACTTGGATGTTGACACAACTATGCACTTTCGATGTTTAACCAAGGGCTCTGTGTGTACCTGTGATTATGTGGAAGAACTATGGTCATGGTCAGTCGTGTTCACCAAACAAATTACGCAGAAAACATTGGATGGTGAACCTGAAACTGACTGACCTGGGTCAACTGACCCTATAAAACCGTACAACCACAAGAGCTGACCTAAGAAGCAATCGATTGATGAGAGAATGATTGATGAGAGAGTAAATGTCAACTGGCCTTCAGTCAGTTCATGTTGTCCCTTCCAAAATATTAATTAGAAAAAAAAAACAGGTTATGTAACGGCAATGTAGCATATTTCAAAGACATGTGACTCCTTCGAGAAAAGGGTATAAGTATTGGGAAATATGATATGCTCAGCTCTCGCCCCAATTAACATCTGAAGAGGCCTGTGATGCTTTAAGATGAAAGACCCAGGGTAGCCAACACCCTGCTACGAGGGACTTTCGGGGACTTTAGAGCCAGAGGGTGTCAAGGTTCCTTCCCCACTCTCAAACTCTAGGGTACAGATGTGGGGGCCTGCATGAAAACCCCCCTAAGCTTATTTTTACCAGCTTAGGTTAAAACTTCCCCAAGGTACAAACTATTTTACCTTTTGCCCTTGGACTTTATTGCTGCCGCCACCAAGTGTCTAACAAATATATAACAGGGAAAGAGCCCGCTTGGAAACGTCTTTCCCCCCAAAATCCTCCCCAAACCCTACACCCTCTTTCCTGGGGAAGGCTTGATAAAAATCCTCACCAATTTGCATAGGTGAACACAGACCCAAACCCTTGGATCTTAAGAACAATGAAAAAGCAATCAGGTTCTTAAAAGAAGAATTTTAATTGAAGAAAAAGTAAAAGAATCACCTCTGTAAAATCAGGATGGTAAATACCTTACAGGATAAGGAAATTCAAAACATAGAGAATCCCTCTAGGCAAAACCTTAAATTACAAAAAGACACAAAAACAGGAATATACATTCCATTCAGCACAGCTTATTTTATCAGCCATTTAAACAAACAGAATCTAACACATATCTAGCTAGATTACTTACTAAGTTCTAAGACTCCATTCCCTTTTGGTTCCCGGCAAAAGCATCACACAGACAGAGAGAGCCTTTGTTTCTCCCCCACTCCAGCTTTGAAAGTATCTTGTCTCCTCATTGGTCATTTTGGTCAGGTGCCAGCGAGGTTATCCTAGCTTCTTAACCCTTTACAGGTGAAAGGGTTTTTCCTCTGGCCAGGAGGGATTTTAAAGGTGTTTACCCTTCCCTTTACATTTACGACAGAGGGTTTCGGGGTAGCCAATACCCTGCTCCAGGAGATACTTAACAGACTAAGTGCTTGAGAGGCAAAGAGACAGAGGCCTTCATCTACCCACTTTGTTTGCCAATCAGGATACTGGGTAGGGCCTACATAGTTACGGAGGGATTATACTTGGGGAATTGAGGCTTATTAGGAAGTAGCATTGTATAATCTTTTTCTGCCAGTCTGTGATTCTTTCAAATAAATAGCTTTGCACTGAAGACAAACTGAGTCCAGGTTTTTACTGGCACTAATACTGCAATCTCTGCCCAGCTGTGGGCCAATAAAGGGCCCAGCCCTTCATTTAGTTATCTGCAAATATCGTGCCTCAATCTGGCATTATCTCCTGCAACCCCATGAAAGTCTGGTTTTTTGAAAGGCTACCACCCATCGCTCGCTAGGTACTATAAGACTAAACACTTCCCTCAGCTTGTAAAACTAGACACATTCAAAAAGGATCAAACAAACGTAGGATAAACACAGGAATCCTTGTCTTCTTCAGTAGGTTTTGCATATCTTCTACAACTGAGAAATGTAAATACAGTGATAATGCAAAGCAATCTACACTGCTTCTTTCATAGGCAACGGCAGAGCAATACTCTGTACTTGGCCATTTATGGTGCCATACAAGCAACCCCTCTTTACGATCAGATGGCTCCTGAATGTTCAGATCGCCTTCATTTGCCACAGCTGTTTAGAGCAACAGAATTACAGGCTCACACCGAGAAAGTTTGCAGCCCATAAACCTTGCATAGTTGACTGCGCACATTTTTCCTTAACATTCCTTCAGCTTGTGTGTGTGCAAGTGGAATATTTCAATGCACTATGCACTAATTACGCTATTCACTATGCATTACGCTGAAACACTATGCAAAGAGCTGTCTGTAAAGAGCACGGGGGGGGGGGCCCAGACGCTATGAATCAGCACAGCTCCGTCAACTTGAAGTATGTACTGGCAGGGAACTACAAACGGAGCTCTTGCTGGCAGGACTGGAGGATTCATGCGATGCTGGGACCCTGGAAGCACAGGGTCCTAGATGCCCACATAATTTAAATAAACTAAAGGCACCACTGGCCACTGAGAAGTACTTCTTAAAATCTTCAACTCTATACATATATAGACAGGGCCAGATCCTCAACTGGTGAAAATAAGAACAGTGGGATGGAATTACACCACTTTACACCAGATGACGATCTGGCCCACAGCGAGCAACAGTAACTTTCTTGGAACAGAGACTGTGGGTTAGATCCTCAGCTAACGTGAACTGCGTAGCTCCATTAACTTCAGTGCAGCTGTGCCAATTTACAGCAACCGAGGCTCTGACTCTATATAGTTGCAGGAAGGAATATCTGTCTGGGTTTCTGATTCATGGAGTGGGAGAAGGACATGAGGAATGTGGAATCTCAGAAATACATCAGGCAGGGGACTGAAACTGCCTGAGGGGTTCCCAGGCAGACAAGAGGCAACTAGACAGTCTGGTAGTACCCTGAGGTACTGGGTCAAATCATGTGTCTGCTCAGGAGAAGTCTCTTCTTCCCTCTCTGTTTCAGCCCCTAATAACAATGTGGGATCGGACAAGCATGGATCTCTTGCTTCTCCAGAGAATAATCAACTCTTCACTCTTTGCTTCAAGAACCCAGACCCCACGGTCTCCTATATCTTCTCCCACTCCTCCACGAGCTCACAGAATGACTTGGGCAGAGGATTGGATTTGCCCTTGTTTGATCTCTGTATTGCCCAGCATACCCTGATTTGCAGATCCTCTTCATAGAAAGGAGTCTCCTTCTACCCCAGGTTTCCTATCTACTTTCAAAGGTCCCTTATAACAACAGCAGCAGCAGCATGAAGAGCAGCATTAACAATATTCACAGATTGCTCCCTTTTTGTGTTTATCATCCCAACCTAATCCTGATGGTTTCGTTTATGGAGATTTAACCCTTCAGAAGGAGAGAGACTCTGAAGTTACTGAGTCCACTTAAAGTTCAGATGTCCTCCTACTTCTATTTTCACTTCAAGTGTTGGATAAGTGTTTATTCCCAACCTAAGTGTTCTTACTGCAACATTGTAGTTGTATTCCAAGATTTATGGGTTTGCCATTAGCTCCTTGCAGCTTCATGCTTTTCCCCTGTACACAATTAGGGTCACCCTAGAGGTCAGCACCGCCAAACTGAACATTTCTTTTAAACGCGCTTGTTAATAAAGCTTCTTTTCAGACTTACTGTTTCAGTGTGGAAATTAAACTAGTTCTCCAGGCTCTACATGAGCCTCCATTTGACCCGAGGGAAACAGTTCCTTTGAAATGACTAATTCAAAAGGTCCTTTTTTGTTTCCTGTTTGCCATTATTTCTGACCACTGAATTTCAGAGCTTGCTGCTTTATCCCCTAAGCCTTCATACATAGGTGCTGGAACGAGAGATGCTGCCGCACCCCATGTCTTGAAGTGGTTCCCATCATATACAGGGTTTACAGCTTTGTTAAATGGTTCTCAGCACCCACATTGTACAAATTGTTCCAGCACCCCTGCTTTCATACCCTGTTTTCCTCAAGGACATGTCTAATTTGTGAACTTCCCTTCCCTTATTCACAATGTTCTTCCAGTTTCCTCCTGAATCAGGGATCTATATTGCCCTCATTGAGTCCTTCTCCCCAAAAAGTAAACCTTCAGTTTGGAAAGTAAGCCTTGTCTGTTTTCAGAGCAGCCTTTTTTGAGAATATTTCTGAACAATATAGTGTGACTATTAAAAAATCTCTAGGTAGGCATACAACACAGAACGAAGTCTAGATTAATCATCAGCCACAGAAAGAACTCCCAACCTCCACAGGGCTTCCACCAAAGAAAATAAAGAAACAACATCCTCACTCAAGCCACCCCATGTGGAAAAGCTGGTGTGCCTTGCAGGTCAACAAACTCAGGCTCACTGCATCATACTTGAGTCTCTCCCTTGTATTTAGAGTTTTCCTTCCAGCTAGGCACTTCTCCTCTCTCTTAAGTCGTAAGTATTTTTAGGTTAAGCACTATGGCATTCACACCGGGCACAGAATCTTGAAGACATCTAGCTTGACACCCAAAAATTCGGCAGGCTCATTTTTCCCTCATGCCTTTCCACGAATAACCTAAGAAAAATACAGTCAAGTAGAGATTAAACTTGTTCATCAGTAAAAATGCTGCTTACAGGCAAGAAATAATGTCTCTTCATTTAAGGATCTTGCTTTACAAGTTTTAATTAAGGGGTCACCATCAATCTGAAATCTATCATAAATATAAAGTGAAGGGTAACCACCTTTCTGTATACAGTGCTATAAAATCCCTCCTGGCCACAGGCAAAATCCTTTCATCTGTAAATGGTTAAGAAGCTAAAGTAACCCCGCTGGCACCTGACCCAAAATGGCCAGTGAGGGACAAGATTCTTTCAAATCTCATGGTGGGGGGAACAAAGGGTTTGGTCTGTCTGTGTGTTGCTTTTGCCGGGAACGGATCAGGAATGCAGCCTCACAACTCCTGTTAAGTTAGTAAGTAATCTAGTTAGATTTCCTTTTGTTTAGTGGCTAGTAAAATAAGCTGTGCTGGATGGAATGTATATTCCTGTTTTTGTGTCTTTTTGTAACTTAAGGTTTTGCCTAGAGGGATTCTCTCTGTTTTGAATTTCCTTACCCTATAAGGTATTTACCATCCTGATTTTACAGAGGTGATTCTTTTACTTTTTCTTTAACTAAAATTCTTCTTTTAAGAACCTGATTGCTTTTTCATTGTTCTTAAGATCCAAAGGTTTGGGTCTGTGTTCACCTGTACAAATTGGTGAGGATTCTTATCAAGCCTTCCCCAGGAAAGGCGGTGTAGTACTTGGGGGGATATTTTGGTGGAAGACGTCTCCAAGTGGGCTCTTTCCCTGTTCTTTGTTTAAACACTTGGTGGTGGCAGCATACGGTTCAAGGACAAGGCAAAGTTTGTACCTTGGGGAAGTTTTTAACCTAAGCTGGTAAGAATAAGCTGAGGGGGTCTTTCATGCAGGTCCCCACATCTGTACCCTAGAGTTCAGAGTGGGGAAGGAACCTTGACACTAACCAATTAACAGAAAGAGTTACATGTAATTTCAAGTACTGCACTTGACCCAGATTCCCCCTGCCGATTTTGAAGGTTTAACAGATGCACTGTCCTGTATTTTTAAAAATATTTTTTTCTCTATTGTTCTCTATTGTTATGTGAAAAACCCAAACAACCAGCAAGGGATGCTGACTAGCTAGCTGATTAAACATGAAAAAGAGTGAAAGTGATAATACACAAAGTGCTGTCAAATGCACAAACTGGGGAGAACAACAGAAAATATTGAACTGAAATATCAAACTGCAGGTTGAGTTTGCTGTGCTGGCAGCTAGAAAAATAGCTTTTGACTTGGGAAGTGAGTGCCTGCAGGGTCCCATTCTGCCCTCAGTTACATCACTGATGCCAGCAGGCTGGCACAAATGAAGCTAAAGGCAAAACTTGGCCATTCCTATGGGAATAATTGAGAAAGAGTAAATATGGAATAGGGTCACTTTTCAGAGTAGAATTACTTTAACTAAAACAACTGCAAAACAATTTTTTTCCAGACTGAGAGAATCCACTCCAACCCTACCACCCGCAAGGTGAGAAATATCCAAGTCACTGCTTCCTGTTTCCCTTCACTTCACAGAAGCTAATATCTTCCCCTGTAACTTAGTTCAGTTGAAGAATGAAGGATTGTTGAGCATGTGAAGTCCTGGAGTTGAAACTCTCTCATTTACAGGAGGGGATGGGGCAGTTCCCTTACATCTCTCAACATCTTACTTGCTTCTGACCTTTAGCAGCAAGTTTTCTTGGGCATTGGTGAAGACAAGGCTGTCTGCCAGCCCCATTCAGCCTTAAGCCTCATCTCTTCACCATTCCACTCACCCTCTGGCCTCCACTATATTCAGAGTGCCAACTGAGCAGCCTGCTTGTTCTAGCACAAGAGGGCCAGCATCTCCGCGACTGATAACTAGAGCTCTGCCTCATGACAGCTGTTGAGCAGGCTGAGAATGGACTCCTCCAATGTGCAGCTTGGATGAGAGAGTGGACATCAAGTGGGGTCCTGCCATGTTTCTTGAAAGTCTGGTGGAGAGACGCTGCTGGTGAGTTGTGGTAATTGAAGGGAGAGACTGGCCTCCACTGATGAGCCAGTATGGAGGAAAGAAAAGAGGGAGAAAGTCAGAACGAATAGATTCATGAAGCCATGGCGCCCATTGCTTAAAAATCCCAGGATCAAGGGCCCAGTCCTGCTCCCAGGGAACTCAGTAGGAGCCTAGGTAGAATAAGGCCTGATATGATATTTTATGCATCCTTAAGGAAAGTTATTCAATGAGTATAAGATGAAATACGTATGTTCAGTTCCCTTTAACAAACACCTCAGGAGAATGACCCACATTCTTTTTTCAAGTAAACATAAAAAACAAATAAGCCCTCACTCCACACAGCGTTGTTTTCACCTACATGATGGACTTTATTAGTCAAAATTAGCAACTGAGATCAGAACGAAATCCAACTCCATAAAACCTTTATCCGCTTCCCTGCACTGTTGGGAATATCTCACAGATTTTGCTGCAGACGTTCTATTGTGTAATTTATAGCCCAAACCCGTTAACCCATTTGAGGAGGTGGCAGCTCATTAAGAAGTGTGAGACCAGATTCCTTCCTACTTTTCACAATGCCGCATGCATCTGGTTAACAAGCAGCTTTGAACAGCATCTCACATGCCTGGGGAGAGCAAGGCAAAAAATGTGCAGAAGCAACACTTTGAAAAGCTCCCCTCATCTTACAGCAGCAAGTCGATGTATTCTGCATGAAAGATCATGGTCATATAATATTGCTGCAACAGAACCAAGAAGGGAGACGCAGAAACCTATTGGGTTATCTGTCAGCACAGCAATTAGAGTGTATTTCAGAGGGTGAAAAGGCACTGAAATCCAACCTGGGATTTACCATAGGGGAAAATGGCTAGTTAATGACAGCTGTATACTCGGAGCCCTCCTTCCTTACACTGTTAGTTCACTACAAGATTTGAGACTCATTTCCAGTGTGAACCACGCTTTAAAAAATAAATAGACCCTGCATCCTCACAGTATCTTTCATCCGGAGGGGTTCCAAAACTCCTTAGACATTATACGCATAGGTGTGTGAATGCACATGCATGAGTGCATGGGGGGATGGGTACATATGTGTTTATAGGGATAGAATACATGTTGTGAAGTTTTATAAAACAGCAGTTCTCAACCATTTTCACACTGGGATCCTCTCCAATTGTTTCCTCCCACCTAACTGAAATCTAGCCAATCCCCCTCCCCTCCCCATTCAGCAATATGAGTCACAACTACCAGATTCCTGATTGCAGCCCCCTCCCGCCCTGAGAACCCCTAAAAGATTTTATTGGCAGCCAATTATGATTTATGATCACTCCATTATTCACAAGGAGTGCAGCCATTTGCAAGCCATTAGGCAGGGCAACCCAAACAAGTGCCAAGAAAACCTTTAGGCACCACTGTATATTATGTACATGCCAGCTACGTTACAGGAGAACTATCTGAGAAATATTTGAAGAGTTTAGCCTTTTTTATGGGGACTATTTTGTGTAACATTCCACTTACCTTACTTACAATGTGTCCAACTGTACAGATCTTTGAAGGAGAGGGGAAAATATAAAAAAATATTTTAAACCCCTCTAAAAGTGAACTGAAATAGTTTTCTAAATATAAATATATCCCAGCTTTCAAATCCAATATCTCAGAATCTTCTAGGCACAAATGCTGTGTGGACCATTATAAAGCTGAAAATCTCCCCTTTCTGATTATGTACATATTCTATTTCTAGGTGTCCAGGGTACTGGACCTTAAATCAGTCAGTGTTACAGAACTCATTATTGCCCATCCTGAGCTTCAGGGCAGCATAATTTTGTGGTGGGGAAGAGGGACATACCATATTTGGGGGACAGAAGGAAACGTTTTGCAGACAGATTGATTTTTTTTAAAAAGCAGTGACAGGTGAGAGTATTTGATCTTACTTGGAGAATTGGCAAGTTTGAGATTAAATCCCAGAGTAGATAGATTAAGTGGGCAGAATGCGGGTTAGGCATTTAAAGGTGCATGATAAATCCACTTTATTACATGGCGCCACAATTTATCACATGGATATCATCACCACATATTGGGCACAGGTATATCTATAACTACAGATAGAGTAGGTGGGGTCATTTCACCTGGCACTGAAATGTATTCAATTCTTGGGCAAAACAATGCTGCTTTTTAACATCACTAGCTAGGCACTACACATCAGTTTAGACCAGGAAGTGAAGAAGAATATTACATGCAACTGAAATTTCTTGGTGGGGACTGACTAGCAGCATGGAATCTGGCTAGTTTGCAATGGGCAACACCATTACTCATATTAAAAAAAAAGAGAGAGCGCCAGGAGACCTTGTCATTACAAATGCTGCTGGTTGATATTCAGAATTCCCTTCTGACAGGAAATTTTGAGATTTCAAAATCTGGTTTTATCCCAAAATTGGGATGAAACCCAGGGAAGAGTACAAAAATATTGCTCGGGCATGTAGGAATGAAATCAGGAGGGCCAAATCGCACCTGGAGCTGCAGCTAGCGAGAGATGTTAAGAGTAACAAGAAGTGTTTCTTCAGGTATGTTGGCAACAAGAAGAAAGCCAAGGAAAGTGTGGGCCCCTTAATGAATGAGGGAGGCAACCTAGTTACAGAGGATGTGGAAAAAGCTAATGTACTCAATGCTTTTTTTGCCTCTGTCTTCACTAATAAGGTCAGCTCCCAGACTGCTGCGCTGGGCATCACAACATGGGGAATAGATGGCCAGCCCTCTGTGGAGAAAGAGGTGGTTAGGGACTATTTAGAAAAGCTGGACGTGCACAAGTCCATGGGGCCAGACGAGTTGCATCCGAGAGTGCTAAAGGAATTGGCGGCTGTGATTGCAGAGCCATTGGCCATTATCTTTGAAAACTCGTGGCGAACGAGGGAAGTCCTGGATGACTGGAAAAAGGCTAATGTAGTGCCAATCTTTAAAAAAGGGAAGGAGGAGGATCCTGGGAACTACAGGCCAGTCAGCCTCACCTCAGTCCCTGGAAAAATCATGGAGCAGGTCCTCAAAGAATCAATCCTGAAGCACTTAGATGAGAGGAAAGTGATCAGGAACAGTCAGCATGGATTCACCAAGGGAAGGTCATGCCTGACTAATCTAATCGCCTTCTATGATGAGATTACTGGTTCTGTGGATGAAGGGACAGCAGTAGATGTATTATTTCTTGACTTTAGCAAAGCTTTTGACACGGTCTCCCACAGTATTCTTGTCAGCAAGTTAAAGAAGTATGGGCTGGATGAATGCACTATAAGGTGGGTAGAAAGTTGGCTAGATTGTCGGGCTCAATGGGTAGTGATCAATGGCTCCATGTCTAGTTGGCAGCCGGTGTCAAGTGGAGTGCCCCAGGGGTCGGTCCTGGGGCCGGTTTTGTTCAATATCTTCATAAATGATCTGGAGGATGGTGTGGATTGCACTCTCAGCAAATTTGCAGATGATACTAAACTGGGAGGAGTGGTAGATATGCTGGAGGGCAGGGATAGGATACAGAGGGACCTAGACAAATTGGAGGATTGGGCCAAAAGAAATCTGATGAGGTTCAATAAGGATAAGTGCAGGGTCCTGCACTTAGGACGGAAGAACACAATGCACAGCTACAGACTAGGGACTGAATGGCTAGGCAGCAGTTCTGCGGAAAAGGACCTAGGGGTGACAGTGGACGAGAAGCTGGATACGAGTCAGCAGTGTGCCCTTGTTGCCAAGAAGGCCAATGGCATTTTGGGATGTATAAGTAGGGGCATAGCGAGCAGATCGAGGGACGTGATCGTCCCCCTCTATTCGACATTGGTGAGGCCTCATCTGGAGTACTGTGTCCAGTTTTGGGCCCCACACTACAAGAAGGATGTGGATAAATTGGAAAGAGTCCAGCGAAGGGCAACAAAAATGATTAGGGGTCTGGAACACATGACTTATGAGGAGAGGCTGAGGGAACTGGGATTGTTTAGTCTGCAGAAGAGAAGAATGAGGGGGGATTTGATAGCTGCTTTCTACTACCTGAGAGGTGATTCCAGAGAGGATGGTTCTAGACTATTCTCAGTGGTACAAGAGGACAGGACAAGGAGTAATGGTCTGAAGTTGCAGTGGGGGAGGTTTAGGTTGGATATTAGGAAAAACTTTTTCACTAGGAGGGTGGTGAAACACTGGAATGCATTACCTAGGGAGGTGGTGGAATCTCCTTCCTTAGAAGTTTTTAAGGTCAGGCTTGACAAAGCCCTGCCTGGGATGATTTAATTGGGGATTGGTCCTGCTTTTGAGCAGGGGGTTGGACTAGATGACCTCCTGAGGTCCCTTCCAACCCTGATATTCTATGATTCTATGAAAAGTTGTAATCTCAGAATTTTTCACAAAACAAAATATTCAAAAAGTAATTTGTTCGAAATTTCAACTAGTATATTATTAGAAAAGTCAAAACAATAACGTCCTTTTCAAATCAAAACATTTTGGCCTAAATGTATTGATTTGACAAAGATGTTATTGTTTTGACTTTTGTATGTTAACATAATATATTTCTAATATATTATAAAAGAGTTGAAATGATAATTGAAAGGAAACATTTTGATCATTTCTCGCAAAAATGTTGATGAAATCAACACATTCCCATTAAACGTTTCAATTTAATCAAATCAATTTTTTCTGACAGAAAACTGTCCAATCAGAAAATTTTCAACCAGCTCTAATTATAAACTGGCAAGACCTTCATTGTAGGTGTAATCTGAAAGGTGGGATTTACAGTGGCACAGTTCTGGGGCACTGGTTCACTGTTGACACAGTGGGAAGAATGTCAGAAATTTAGGAAGATTATTTCAAAGGCACAAAGTTGATGGAAGTCAGTGGAATTTGGACACCTAGTTCCCATTTGTGCCTTTAAAAATCTCCCCCTCAATCACCAACACCACCTCCTGAGTGTTCTTTGATGGGGTGATGGGATGGGGAGGGCTTTCTACCCAAAGACCAGGCCTGAGTCTCCTTAAGTTTACGAAATATGATAACATGTCAGCCCAAGGTGGCTGCCAAGCAAATAAAGCCTTGTCACCCCACCATGCCCACTTGTGGACCTCTCATTCCTAGTCGTTATGTCAATATTAAGCACTAAATTTTGAGAGAGACAAATCCATATCAATTTCAAACACTTTGCGCCTATGGACAGAAATGCTGTAGATGAAATTGCTATCGCTGAAAAAGGAGCAGCCTAGTTGAAATTAAATTTAAAAAGGATAGAGTAAAATGTATTGATCCCAACCTTTCCAGAATGTAAAACATTAACCATAGGACCTTTCCTTTACATAAGACAGAGCTGTTAGGTCAAGTGAAAACAAGAAAAAGCTCACTGCAAACACAGGGAAATCTGCTGAGATTTAAAACAGTCTTTGCTTCATCTACTTTTCTTTAAAAAAAAACCCTCTTATTTTGATTAATTTTAAAAGGAGCTAATTTAAATATGTTAATAGAAGAAAAGGACTTTGTTTTCTCTTCATGAGTGAATGAATATGAGGGGAGCAGTATATTCTAACAAGTTCTAAGCAGACTAGCTGAAATGAGACAATATAAACTGGATGTATAGGTTACATGCAATTTTTTCCAATAATATCACTCCCCAACTTTGGCACGCTCTCTCTTATTTTATACGTGCCATGTATGTGGAGCTGAAAACCACCTGGTAAACTGGGGAGCCATATGATATATTGTAAAGCCTTTTAATAAATACATTTATCATGCAGCTTTGACTGCCTCACCTGCACTCTGCCTACTGATCCACTTCCTGGGAGTTGTTCTAACATTCCCACCTCCATAAGCAACTCCAAACCGCAGTTTTGTTTTGTTTTGTTCTGTTTTGCGCGGGGGGGGGGGGGGGGCGTTAGAGGGTTTGAATCAACTGCCACAAACGTGTTTTCTCCTTCTCACTATAAATGTGGGATTTCCCCACTCACCTGCTTTTAAAAAAAAATTACCCCAACCCAAGACCGAGGGTGGCTTTTATATATGTTGCCCTGCAGAAGTGGAGATGGGAACTTTATGATCATATAAATGGAAGCTGGAACCTGTAACACTCACTTCTACCCCTAGAAAGTCTTGAGATGTTGGATTTCGGATTCATGACAATGGGGTTATATTTACAGGATTTTATGGGTCACTATGAAAAGCAGAATCATCCTAACTAGGGCCATCTCTACACTAAGGGTGCTATGGCGCCATTGCTATGGTGATCTAACACCTTGATGTAGACACTTCCTACAGCAACAGAAGGGGTTTTGCCATCACTGTAGGAACTCTACCTCCCCGAGCAATGGTAGCTTTGTCAATGGAAGCATTCTTCTGTCAACCTAGCTACATCTACAGCAGGGGTTAGTGCAGCATAGCTAGGGCAGCCAGGGCCCCTAACTTTTAAGCATAGACCAGGCCTAAGGGGACTGTCTTTATAGGCAGAGTGATATATATTTTAAAACATACGTTTTCAAGAACTCTTTAAACATTCCTAAAATCTTTTTATTTTGACATATACAGACTACATTAAGATGTGGTGTGAGATAGGGGTTTTTTAACACTATTTGAGATGACTCGCATAGTCCACCTGTGGCCTTATCACTTGTGAATAATGCAACCATTCCAGACTCATGCCTATGAAATTCCATACATCACAGCATCATGTATTTCTTGTATACATCAAATATTTTATCCAGCATAGTGCACATCAAAAGGAGTTGCAGCATGCAAACACTTTACTGCAGGGATCACCCCTGTGTGTAGAGACTAGCACAACCCTGCTTACAGGAGCTACTGCAATACAAATTACAACAATATCAAAATCAACACAAGACACTGGCTAACAATAGGCTACTTCCTGTTGACCACAAGGTGACTAGGTGGGAGGATGGAAACAATTTCAGACTTAAGGATGAGTTGTTAGTCAGCCAACCAACTGGAGTGCCAGTGGTGATATGAACTGGTATAGAGTTTATTTCCCTACACCCCCTGAACTCCCCCATTGCCCCCAATGGTCAACTAATTACATTGCAGTGTTGCCAATTTAGCCGTTTTCCAACATCCCCCTCTCCCCCGCTAAATTCGAACACTGTCTCTAATTTCAGTTCCTGGGGAAAACACTGAGATGGTTGGCCCTCCAAAAAGCCAGGGGTGTAGCAGGATAGATGAAGATGCACATATTTGGTCAAAGGGATGTGTTGTGATCACCAATGTCCCTTGCTTGGCCGCTTTTTGTATGTGACTGGCTCTGGGCAAGGCAACACATAGAAAAACACCTAAACCCTACTGCAGCTTAATTGTAACCTTCTTGAACAAATGCAGAGCACTTGCATAAGAAGAGGTGGTAGGTGCTATCTCGTTATCACCAAACTGATAGCTTGCCAACATCAACTTACAGCTTATTGTTTTCTGTTTGGCTTGCTAACGGAGTGGGTGCTCAGGAGAAGATCTACTGGACCCTTTTCTGGACTTTTAGTAGATGGCCTCGCAAGTACTAGGAGGGTCTCAAGGCCCGTCACCAGGTGAGTTGCCCAGAGGGGCCCAACACACACAGGCCCAGAGAAGGAGTAAAAGATGTGCCCCAACCACCGGGTACATAACAGGAGATGAAGTCAGCTGAGGCAGAGTTGTGCAGAGTCTTGAATGGTAGGACAAGAAATCTAAACTTGACACTTGAGCAAGTGGGCAGCCAATGAGGGAATTAAAGAAGATCGGGCACATCCGTTCATTCAATTTTTACCAAGCCCTTATTGAGCAAAACTCCCATTGATGGGAGGTGATTTCAGTGGGAATTTTTCCTGAATCAGAACTGAGTAAGGACCTCAGGGTTTGGCCCATCTTAATTCTTAATGAAAAGAACCATGAAATCCCAAAACAGAAGAAACTGCTATTGGAAAGAGACACTGAGAACACAGATATTGTAGTCCAAAGTAATTTAAATGGTTTGAATTTTTACATAAATCAATTGTAATTCCAGTTAGAGGCCCTTTAAAATGCCTTGGTCCAGTATTCCCAAGGCGTAAAAGCCCCAGCAAATTCTGTCCAAACCTGATTAACTTATCATTATTGGGATACATGTATCCAATAAGCAATCACATCTCCTCTGATTGTCTCTATATTCGTTATTTAAAGACTAATAGATTTTTTTTAAACAAGAACCTTCCTCTGACTGATAATTTGAAAATAGGTACTTTGTTAGCCAGACTGATTGTATTTCAAAACTCTACAGTCATATTAATACACGTAAAAGAAAATATCTTTACAATGAAACAAAATGTCATCACTGTGCAGAACATTTCAGAGCTCTTTTTAGATATTCCTTTGGTCGCTTTAGAAACCAAAATGTGGGGCAGCTCCTGCAGTGTAGTCAGGAATCAAAGTTTACCTTCTGAGCTTGTATCTGAACCCCTGGGCTGGCAGAAGCTGACATCATATAGGTGGACCAGCACTTCTTTCACTAACATAGGACCAATAATAAATAAATAAATAAATAATAGAGAGAGAGAGAGTAATTGTATTTGGATCATTAATTAAGGTCCTGACTTTGCCCTCAGAAAGCATGATTGTCTCTGAAGGCAGAATTTAGCTTTTGCTTAAGGGCTATGGGCCTGATCCAAAGGCTATTGAAATCCACTGATGCATGATCAGGCTCTTGATTATGCAAAGTTCTTAGTGCCTTCATCTACCATGAAAGTCAACGGCTGCTGACAGTGCTTAGCACCTTACTAGATCAAGCCCTAAATCTCTATGCAAACCCTATGAAGTTGTGTTTAATAGGAATTTCCCTAGTGGAAATTCCATTAGAAACTTTTAGCTGGTCTATACTGGTTTCTACTGAAGGGCCAGTTGCCCCAAGACCAAGTGATCAATAAATCCATAGTTCTATTCTTCAGCCTAGTTACCAACTCTAACTGTTAGGAAACAATTGAAAATTATCAGCAGATTATTGTTATTCCGTTATGATTTCAAACTCTGCAGAATCAAGTTTGCATAGATTTGCAGTTTAAGAGGCTCAAATTCAAATTTGAATTAACCCAGTTTCCCCATACTTGAATTTCATCATGATTCTGAAAGAAAGGATTGGGTTCAGTGGGTCATGCCTATTTGTATAGGTTTGCACCAGCTCACTAGTTCACCAGAACAGAAAGTGATCACGGGCCTTGGCTGTGATGCAACAACAGAACTGTGATTTCAGGGAAATTAATTTCTTCTTCTAGGGCTAGGATTACAGTATGCCCTGGTCTACACTAGGACTTTAGATCGAATTTAGCAGCGTTAAATCGATTTAAACCTGCACCCGTCCACACAATGAAGCCCTTTATTTCGACTTAAAGGGCTCTTAAAATCGATTTCCTTACTCCACCCCTGACAAGTGGATTAGCGCTTAAATCGACGTTGCCGGCTCGAATTTGGGGTACTGTGGACACAATTCGATGGTATTGGCCTCCGGGAGCTATCCCAGAGTGCTCCATTCTGACCGCTCTGGACAGCGCTCTCAACTCAGATGCACTGGCCAGGTAGACAGGAAAAGAACCGCGAACTTTTGAATCTCATTTCCTGTTTGGCCAGCGTGGCAAGCTGCAGGTGACCATGCAGAGCTCATCAGCAGAGGTGACCATGATGGAGTCCCAGAATCGCAAAAGAGCTCCAGCATGGACTGAACGGGAGGTACGGGATCTGATCGCTGTTTGGGGAGAGGAATCCGTGCTATCAGAACTCCGTTCCAGTTTTCGAAATGCCAAAACCTTTCTGAAAATCTCCCAGGGCATGAAGGACAGAGGCCATAACAGGGACCCGAAGCAGTGCCGCGTGAAACTGAAGGAGCTGAGGCAAGCCTACCAGAAAACCAGAGAGGCGAACGGCCGCTCTGGGTCAGAGCCCCAAACATGCCGCTTCTATGATGAGCTGCATGCCATTTTAGGGGGTTCAGCCACCACTACCCCAGCCGTGTTGTTTGACTCCTTCAATGGAGATGGAGGCAATACAGAAGTAGGTTTTGGGGACGAAGAAGATGATGAGGAGGAGGTTGTAGATAGCTCACAGCAAGCAAGCGGAGAAACCGGTTTTCCCGACAGCCAGGAACTGTTTCTCACCCTAGACCTGGAGCCAGTACCCCCCGAACCCACCCAAGGCTGCCTCCTGGACTCAGCAGGTGGAGAAGGGACCTCTGGTGAGTGTACCTTTTAAAATGCTATACATGGTTTAAAAGCAAGCATGTGAAAGGATTACTTTGCCCTGGCATTTGCGGTTCTGCCTGTGCAAAAGGTTTCTGGGGAGGGCAGCCTTATTTCGTCCTTCATGGTAGGACACTTTACCACTCCAGGCCAGCAACACGTACTGGGGAATCACTGTAGAACAAAGCATTGCAGTGTATGTTTGCTGGCATTCAACCAAAATCCGTTCACGCGGTGGGAGGAGGCAAAATGCGACCTTGTAACGAAAGCACATGTGCTATGTATGTAATGTTAACTTTCAAGGTTTACCCTGAAAGAGTGTAGCCACTGTTTTATAAAATGTGTCTTTTTAAATACCGCTGTCCCTTTTTTTTTCTCCACCAGCTGCATGTGTTTCAATGATCACAGGATCTTCTCCTTCCCAGAGGCTAGTGAAGCTTAGAAAGAAAAAAAAACGCACTCGCGATGAAATGTTCTCCGAGCTCATGCTGTCCTCCCACACTGACAGAGCACAGACGAATGCGTGGAGGCAAATAATGTCAGAGTGCAGGAAAGCACAAAATGACCGGGAGGAGAGGTGGAGGGCTGAAGAGAGTAAGTGGCGGGCTGAAGAGAGTAAGTGGCGGGCTGAAGACAGGGCTGAAGCTCAAAGGTGGCGGCAGCGTGATGAGAGGAGGCAGGATTCAATGCTGAGGCTGCTGCAGGACCAAACCAGTATGCTCCAGTGTATGGTTGAGCTGCAGCAAAGGCAGCTGGAGCACAGACTGCCACTGCAGCCCCTCTGTAACCAACCGCCCTCCTCCCCAAGTTCCATAGCCTCCACACCCAGACGCCCAAGAACACGGTGGGGAGGCCTCCGGCCAACCAGCCACTCCCCCACAGAGGATTGCCCAAAAAAAAGAAGGCTGTCATTCAATAAATTTTAAAGTTGTAAACTTTTAAAGTGCTGTGCTTAAAGTGCTGTGTGGCATTTTCCTTCCCTCCTCCACCACCCCTCCTGGGCTACCTTGGTAGTCATCCCCCTATTTGTGTGATGAATGAATAACGAATGCATGACTGTGAAGCAGCAATGACTTTATTGGCTCTGCAAGCAATGATTAAAGGGAGGAGGGGAGGGTGGTTAGCTTACAGGGAAGTAGAGTGAACCAAGGGGCGGGGGGGTTCATCAAGGAGAAACAAACAGAACTTTTACACCGTAGCCTGGCCAGTCATGAAACTGTTTTTCAAAGCTTCTCTGATGCGTACCGCGCCCTCCTGTGCTCTTCTAACCGCCCTGGTGTCTGGCTGCGCGTAACCAGCAGCCAGGCGATTTGCCTCAACCTCCCACCCCGCCATAAACGTCTCCCCCTTACTCTCACAGATATTGTGGAGCACACAGCAAGCAGTAATAACAGTGGGAATATTGGTTTCGCTGAGGTCTAAGCGAGTCAATAAACTGCGCCAGCGCGCCTTTAAACGTCCAAATGCACATTCTACCACCATTCTGCACTTGCTCAGCCTGTAGTTGAACAGCTCCTGACCACTGTCCAGGCTGCCTGTGTACGGCTTCATGAGCCATGGCATTAAGGGGTAGGCTGGGTCCCCAAGGATACATATAGGCATTTCAACATCCCCAACAGTTATTTTCTGGTCTGGGAATAAAGTCCCTTCCTGCAGCTTTTGAAACAGACCAGAGTTCCTGAAGATGCGAGCATCATGCACCTTTCCCGGCCATCCCACGTTGATGTTGGTGAAACGTCCCTTGTGATCCACCAGAGCTTGCAGCACTATTGAAAAGTACCCCTTGCGGTTTATGTACTCGGCGGCTTGGTGCTCCGGTGCCAAGATAGGGATATGGGTTCCATCTATAGCCCCACCACAGTTAGGGAATCCCATTGCAGCAAAGCCATCCACTATGACCTGCACATTTCCCAGGGTCACTACCCTTGATATCAGCAGATCTTTGATTGCGTGGGCTACTTGCATCACAGCAGCCCCCACAGTAGATTTGCCCACTCCAAATTGATTCCCAACTGACCGGTAGCTGTCTGGCGTTGCAAGCTTCCACAGGGCTATCGCCACTCGCTTCTCAACTGTGAGGGCTGCTCTCATCTTGGTATTCATGCGCTTCAGGACAGGGGAAAGCAAGTCACAAAGTTCCATGAAAGTGCCCTTACGCATGCGAAAGTTTCGTAGCCACTGGGAATCGTCCCAGACCTGCAACACTATGCGGTCCCACCAGTCTGTGCTTGTTTCCCGAGCCCAGAATCGGCGTTCCACAGCATGAACCTGCCCCATTAGCACCATGATGCATGCATTGTCAGGGCCCATGCTTTCAGAGAAATCTGTGTCCATGTCCTGATCACTCACGGGACCGCGCTGACATCGCCTCCTCGCCCGGTATCGCGTTGCCATGTTCTGGTGCTGCATATACTGCTGAATAATGCGTGTGGTGGTTAATGTGCTCCTAATTGCCAAAGTGAGCTGAGCGGGCTCCATGCTTGCCGTGGTATGGCGTCCGCACAGAAAAAAGGCGCGGAACGATTGTCTGCCGTTGCTCTGACGGAGGGAGGGGCGACTGACGACACGGCTTACAGGGTTGGCTTCAGGGAGCTAAAATCGACAAAGGGGGTGGCTTTACATCAAGGAGTATTTCAGGCAGGACTTCACAGAGGGTTCCAATAAGAAATGGTGCACCTAAGTTATTGTCCTTATTGGAGCAAGAAGGTTAGCCTGGCCTCTGATTGATACATGGCTAGATTTACCTCGCTGCATCTTGACTGCAGTGTGATCTAGAAGAATGAGTCCCCTAGACAGGGGAGGGGGGGGAAGCAAATGAGTACAAAACAAATCTGGTCTATTTCTTGTTTTGACCCACTCCATCTATCTTTTACATCTTTGGCTGGCAGCAGACGGACTGCATGCCATCCACATCTCATGACTGCTCGGCAGAAGATGGTACAGCACGACTGCTAGCAGTCCGTATCGCCTGCCCGCTCACCATAAGACGGTTCAATAGGACTGACTGCAGGACTAAAGAGAATGACCTGGTCAAGTCACTCCAAATTTAGTCCCTGTGCCCATGTCTGCCCAGGCGCTCCTGATCGACCTCACAGAGGCGACCAGGAGCACCTCAGACATGACGATGACGGCTACCAATCGTACTGTACCGTCTGCTGCCACAAGGCAAGGGGTTGCTGCTACTGTGTAGCAATGCCGTACCGCGTCTGCCAGCACCCAGGAGACATAGGGTGACGGTTACCTGAGCGGGCTCCATGCTTGCCATGGTATGGCGTCTGCACAGGTAACTCAGGAAAAAAGGCGCGAAATGATTGTCTGCCCTTGCTTTCACGGGGGGAGGGAGGGAACGGGAGGCTGACGATATGTACCCAGAACCACCCGCGACAATGTTTTAGCCCCATCAGGCATTGGGATCTCAACCCAGAATTCCAATGGGCAGCGGAGACTGCGGGAACTGTGGGATAGCTACCCACAGTGCAACGCTCCGGAAGTCGACGCTTGCCTCGGTACTGTGGAAGCGCTCCGCCGAGTTAATGCACTTAATGCACTTAGAGCATTTACTGTGGGGACACACACACTCGAATTTATAAAACCGATTTCTAAAAAACCGACTTCTATAAATTCGACCTTATTCCGTAGTGTAGACATACCCTAAGTGAAATGAGACATAAGAGCAATAATGAACCAGTGTGGGGAATTACAGGAAAAGTGTTAGGTATCTTCCAGGAACACACAGAGGTTATGGTCCAGTTCTGGAGCCAGAAAAGAACTCTGATCTTAGCTAAACGATTTCTCCCTTGTAAAACTAGGCTATAATTATATAATGTGCATTTTATTTTGATCATGTTCCTTTCACAGCTTTGGCCATTTGCATCCTTTTCACCAGATGGACAGAATTTGGGGGACAGTTTAAAAATATGTGAGTAGGTTCTTATCCCACATTCCTTCTCTCAGAGACTAGAGTGTTCATTTTATATTTGATCAGTGGAGTATTGAAATATCACATCTTTGCCATTGAAATTCTCTTCATGATGGAGAGGATGTGACTGTGTATACGTTTCCTGTAATTTCACTCTGTCTCTCTTGGGTGATTGTTATTCCAAGCTCCATCTCCCATTTACTTTTGATTATTTCTGTCTCCTTTTCATCTCCTCCCAATATGACTTCTTAAGTGTCTGCAAAACTAGCATTAGGACAGTGAAACAGACACTTTGAGACAGGTTTGGGTAAAGCAAAGAAAAGCCTTCTTAGACTTTGGGGTTTATTCGGTGGTTAAAATTAATGGCACCACATTCTGAAGTCACCATCTGTTTTGTAACAGTCTGCTGATCACAACTCAGGTCCATATAGCATAATACAACACAAAAACTCCAACGGACTATACTGGCTCTTATTTGTCTGCTCCCTGGACTAGACTATCAGTTTCTCACCTCCCCTGCTACCAGCTAGCTCTCTTTTATAATGTCCCCTTAGCTGACTCCTTAACTCCCTGCATGCCTGGTTCTGTAACTTTTCTCAGCCCCAGATGGGAGAAAGCTCTGTAACAGCAGGTTAGGTCAATGAGGATTCAGACCACCCTTGTCAATACTCTGTTGCCAGACAGTGGCACTAATACATTCCAACACTTTACATGCTACCATTATGAACTACTCCCAATGTACAGAAAGAGTTGAGGTGAGCCCATTCTCAGGGAATTCTTCCACTGAGCCCTCAAAGTCACCATACTACTGTTGGTATTATTTCTTTTCTAGAGTTCTTGGGTTTTAATACTTCTAGATTACCAGACTCTTAGGGTACGTCTACACTGCAATTAGAGGTGTGACTACAGCACATGTAGACATACCCAAGCTACGTTTGACCAGGTTATTCAAATAACAATAGCAGTGAAGCCAGAGGAGTGCAGGCTAGCTGACTGAGTACCTATCAGGGTCTGGGCAGGCTTGTACAACCCATGGTGCCACCCATGCTTCACTGCTATTGTTATTCGAGCTAGCTAGATCAAAGCTAGCTCAGGTATCTCTGTATGTGCTGCAGTCACAGAGTCATAAGAATCCCTAAATTAAAAAATCTAGATAAGGTCAGACTAAGTACTTATTCATCTAATTATTAGTATTTAGAGTTGAAAGCAGGCGGGGACAGCAATCAGTGCACCATACCATAAATCCCCACATACAACCAATGTGTGATACTACAGTTTTGGTTTTTCTTCCATCTGCAAATATGGCATTTGCTTTTGGAGAACCCAAATCAGGAATGGCATCAAGTGCTATGGAGGTTGCTACTGTAAGCAGTTTAATACAAATTATGTCCCTGGGAATATCAAGTGGTATTTACAAAATAAGACTCATCAGAAAATCTGAAACTTTATTCTCTCCAAAACTGTGGTAACTAAGTAATTGGGTGATATATGAAATTATACATACTCCAAATACTTTTGAGGTAGGATACAGTAGGATGGGGCTCCACTGTTTAAAATGCTTACATTGCTTTACATGACACAATCCATGAGCTGGGGAAGGAGCAAGAAAGGACAACGATGAAATAAAAAATGTTGTATGCATCTCTTCCTGGTCACCTTTTACTTACCATTAACTTCTTAGTTGAAGGAGAAGAGGATTTTATAAAGGAACCTCTTCCTTTCCCCCGTGGGGTTTGTTGTAAATGACCAATGTTGTTCTGATAAAAAACAGAAACGTTATTGGCTTTTCTCAATTTTCCCTGCTTTTCCAGTGGCAAAAATGGAAAAATGAAGGAGGAGGAAGGGAAAAAAGAGAGGGGATTGGAAACAATTTTTTTCAAAAACTGATTTTTGATTTTTTTACTTTTTTCATCTAAAGCCAAAACATGCCTAAAGGAATAAAAAAAAGTCATTTAGAGAAAAAAGACATTTCCTGTTAAAAAAAAAAAAAGTTTTACAGGAAATGATGGAAAATTTTACCAACTCTAAATGCAGATGTGAATGCCTGCAGGCTTTTTTAAAACACACAGAACTTTGCCTCTTTAAAAAAAAACATATTGTCTGATGTATTACAGAATCAGAATGAAATATTTTCATTTTACTCTGTCAAATGCTTTCTCCAACACCGATTAGTTAGAATACAGAGTCATCTAGACATTTAAGAGATGTTTATTAAGACTGTAAAGAGAGCACCATCATTGTACATGGCCTTGTAAAGTAGGATGAACTGTGTCAAACTAAAAGCTCTACCCAGAAAACCAGCAATGTGAACACACAGGTACAGTGTAGTACAATGCAAATCAGGGCAAACACAGAAAGGCATGTAGTAGGTGGGTTTTTAGAAGTATTTGAAGGCAGGCAGGTAGGGTGCTTGGTACATATTGATTGGAGGTGCTTCCAGATGTATGGGGGCCACATGAAATCTGGCATAAAGTTGGGAGTGAGCAAAGGAAACAAAGGAGAGAAGGTTGGGCAAAGGTTAGGAAACATGATGGATTGTAAAAGGTTATGAAAATAAGGATGGGCATTTTGGAAGGCCTTGAAAGTGAAGAGGAAACTTGATATACTAGAGTCTGAGGTCTGAGGAAAGGTATTGCGTAAGGTATCCTTCAGATACCTGATTATTAATGATTAACCCTTTTTTAACTGTACGGATTTAGTAATGCATCTGAGAAGTCATTGTGTCTATAATTTCGGTTAATGCCACATAGTCAAAATCTACAACGTACACATAGGAGTATACAAGGTGTACCGAGAGGAGTCTTTGCTCACTTGAGGCATAAGGGTCATAGTAGCCTGTTTCCCAGGTAGGTGGTAGGGAACTGTTGTATGGTACATGAGAGGCTATACCAACACTTAAGTGTTTCTAGAACATTCTATTAATCCCTTCTCCAAGCCATCTGGCTTCCTTTAAATAACTGAATAATTTGATCATTGTTCATAGTCTTTCAGCGATAAGCAGCTTTTCTGCCTACCTAACTGAAAGTTTAGGAGAACTGGAATCAGTCAGAAGTTGGGGGCGGGGGGAAGTGTTGTGTTTTGTTTACTAATGAATCATCAGAGTAGTTTTGTTCCAACTAAAGAATGTCATAATATTGAACAAAGTTTCCTAGTATCTCACTGGCTTTGTTTGAATTCAAGTGTCGAATTTTTGTCCTGTCCATTGAAGCCTGATGTTTTCTTAATTGAAAGGTTAACAGCCAACATGTCCTATGAGACAACTATTTTCCAGTAATAATGTTGCTTGGTTGATTCTGGGCTGTCATCTTATAAGAGTCACTCTTACCAGAGGGTGCCAGAATGAATAATCTGGAGGCTCTTATTAAAAGCTGATGAGATGAAATGCATACAGTGACTATTGTTCTTACCTGTGTTTATCGTAGACTTCTGAATGAGAGTCTAAATTCACCTAACCAAAAAGAAGTGTTTTCTCACTTGAGCATCAATGTGATTTTTATCCCTATTACTGCCAGCTATTGTTCAAAAATTAAGTTCAAGAGTAGTTCTAAGAAGCATTTGAATGACTAGAGTTGGGGCTTCTGGCTTCTATTTCTTATCAGACTTAGAATTTCCTGTGGTGTACTTCCCATGCTGCTCTAACTTACCAGAAGTGTTGGAAGATTTGCTGGATTGGCATCCTGAAGGCACTGAGAGGGAATCAGATGGGATATACTTGAACATTTCTGATACGTGATTTACTTGGTCATGCTGTTGTCTGACAATTTCTGTTAGGGGGCTTATTCCTTCACCTGCCTACTTCCCTGGTCCTTCTCGCATGAACAGAGAGCAACAATATCCGAAGTCCAAAGGTGCAAACAATTCAATGTTTATTGGGGTGAACTTCCAGCAAGCATGATTCCAGTTTCCTTCCTTAGTGTCCCCCTTCCCAGCTCTGACACCACAGAGCCTTACCTGTGTCCCTATTCCCATTCCTCCCCTTAGCAAAACATGATTCCAATTTCCCCACCCCCATTCCCTGTTCCCATTCCCTGCCCCCTTACTTCCTGATTGACTGCAGACTATATAGTAAAACTTGAGTTCTGCTTAGCTATACCTTAACCAATCATTTTCCTGAAATTTAACTAACCAATCCTAACATATTGTAACATGATTTAATCAATTATATCCCACCACCTTAATTGGTTTACACCCAGCAAAATTAATTATACAGCACACAGAAACAATCACAGAACCAGACAGAGACCATGCAAATAAACAATAGCAAAGTGGGAACTATAATGACAAAACAATACAGAAGTGAGGATTTCACAACTACATCTATAAAGACATAAGGGTTTCCCAGCTGTGTCTTTTGATAAGTGAATTCTTGCCAGACAGGATGCTATCAGACTAAGTTTCCTTTTACATCTTCTAGGCACTTCCCTTTCTCTGGAGGCGATAGGCATTATCAGGACAGGGTTGTATTCCTAACAGCCCAATAGCACCTTATTTCAATGTGACTAGGTTGGAATGTGAGGATGTGACCGTTCGCTTCCCAGCTTATGGCTGCCTCTGCTGCTTAGCCAAAGGCCTTAGCCTAAGAACAGGGCCTCTGATTGTCATGGTAAGAGAAGGCCCTTACACCGGCAGACAGTGATTTTGATTTTTTTTAATACCTCTATAACTAGCTAAGTGATAAGAATACACCTAAATTAGAGTATAGGCCTTTACAGACAGGCCTGAATTTCTATATCCTACAATTTCATGTTTCTAAATTTCTCTCCTCTGAGAATAATGATTGTTTTACCACTTTAAATTGCCTCTTCTGATTTCAAACCTCCATATATTTATATTGCGTCCACAATGATGCCAAAAGACTTTAGAGACTTTGGGTTAAATGCAGCCCTCGTGTAACTCTGACTTGTATGAAGTTACATCAGGGATGACTTTGGCCTTGACTGCACAGCAGAGGCTCACAAATTTTTTTTACTGTGCCCCCCCTTCAGAGATTCATGTCCCATACACACACCCCTTCCTCCACATTATGGGGAACAGTAGAGAGATAGCCCAGCCAGCTAAATTGGCAACAGTGTCAGGAAGCAGGGGCTGGTGGGTGCTTGGGAGGGTGCAGGGAGTGGTGGATCCCTGCAGGAGGCACAGGGTTTGGGAGTCGTGGGTACCTTGGAGGATACATGGGATAGGCACTGAGTGCCTGCGAGAGGCAAGGGGACTGTGCGGGAGGTGGGTGCTGACCAAATTCACCCTAGAGTATTTAAGAAATTGACCGAAGCAATATTGGAACCATTAGTGATTACCTCTGAGAACTCATGAAGGAATCATAGGCTAATGGAGTGGAGAGCTTACTTATAAAATCTGCAGATAACTCCAAGATGGGAGGGGTTGCAAACACTTTGGAGGATAGGACTAGAATTCAAAATGACCTTGATAAATTGGAAAATTGGTCTGAAATCAACAAGATGAAATTCAGTAAAGACCAGTGCAAAGCACTACACTCAGGAAGGAAAAATCAAATGCACAACTACAAAATGGCGACCAACTGGCCAGGCAGTAGTACTGCTGAAAAGGATCTGGGGGTTATAGTGGGACGCACATTGAATGAGTCAACAATGTGATGCAGTTGCAAAAAATAATCATATCAATCTGGGGTGTACAAAAGGGAGTGTCATATGTAAGACACAGGAGGTAATAGTCCTGCTCTACTCAGCACTGGTGAGGCCTCAGCTGCAGTAGTGTCTCATTTCAGGGCGCTACACTTTCGGAAAGATGTGGCCAAACTGGAGAGAGTCCAGAGGAGCTCAACAAAAATGACAATAGGTTTAGAAATCCTGACCTCTGAGGAAAACCTGGGCATTTTAGAGAACCTGATAACAGTCTTCCAATATGTTAAGGGCTGTTATACAGACATCAATTGTTCCCCATGTCCACTGAAGGCAGGACAAGAATGGGCCTAATCTGTAGCAAGGGAGATTTAGGTTAAATATTAGGAAAAGCTTTCTAACTATATGGATAGTTAAGTACTGTAATAGGTTACCAAGGGAAGCTGTGAAATCTCCATCAGTGGAGCTTTCTAAGAACAGGTTGGACAAACACCTGCCAGGATGACCCTGTCTCAGACCAGGGGCTGGACTAGGCTATGAATATACTTATGTATTAAATAGTCAATCAGTGTAATTAGAGAGATGATTTAAAGGCTGTTGCTATAAATCTCTTGTAATGGATTAAGGCAAGATTCTTGGAGAACTAGGATCAGGCCCACAGTTTGGAGTAGAATCAGATTTAGGGAATATAGATCACTGGTTTCCAGCAATTAGCCACCTTGAAATGTGATCTGGGTCTGTGCATCAATGCTGTGAGAACTGATCAGTTCCCAGGTGCAACTGAGAACCCCATTCTCCAGGAATCAGACAGCGTCAAGGGTAGAGAAATTTACTGTGAACTAGGGGATCTTGGAGGAAATAGTCTATTAGGAAAGCTCTTGGTATTTTGAAGGAACCAGGCCCTATTTTGTCTTTATACTCCCATTTATGTCTCATTTTAACTTGCTCCCTTTAATGTGCACAACTCACAGTCCAGGATGGTGAATGGATTTCTCTTTGAAAGCTGAAGAACTTCTTCTGCAGGCAGGGAAGCAGGCAGGCATATGGGGTATATCTTCACTGGGGGCGGGGCGGGGGGGGGAAAAGGTGTGTTATTAAGATAACTCAGGTTAATATAGCAGCGAGGGCTCAGCAGCTCAGCTTTTAACTCGGGTTAGCAGCTTGCGTTCAACCCCAGCCTCCCCTATAGGCTTTAGCTTGAGCTGCTAATCCATGTTTCTGTGTCTTCACTGCTATGTGAACCCCAGTTAGTTAACCTCAGTAAAGAACACACTGTTTTTCAAGTGAAGACATACCCATAGTCAAGATTTAGGGGACCTGGGCATAATATGGAGCCACTCTAGTTTATTACCATTCCCTACCCTACCTTTCCCACCCCATCCCTCTCCCATTTTCCATCTCCTCCAATTCTCCTCCCCGCTTATTATTTTCTTTAACAGCTTGATACATTATTTTATTTTAACTAGTTCTTTAACAATTATACTTTTCTATTCTCTTTTTAATATTGTTACTCATATTTAGGGTGACCAGATGTCCCAATTTTTATAAGGACAGTCCCAATTTTTGGGTCTTTTTCATACATAGGCTCCTATTATCCCCACCCCCGTCCCGATTTTTCACACTTGCTGTCTGGTCACCCTACTCATATTTATCTTGCTACTGACCCCTAGGTGAGGGGACCAAGACAGAAGCAGCACTGAAAGCAAGTGAGAAACTAAACTGGGCAGGAGCAGCAGGCACCATGATAATTTCCCCTTGTTCTGACCCCACAGAAATCCACACCCCCTTGCTCCACAGGGACAGGGCTTTGCAGGGTTTTTGGGAGGCAGAACAGAGGTGTTCTCCATGATGTTCTCCTATTAAAAGCAGCAGATGTGCTTGAAATATTATTAGCAACTTTTCAGTACCACCCAGAAGCTCCAACTAACGTGCTCATCGGTGTAAAGTTACACAGTAAGGGACAACTGTCCCTGGACTCAAGTGTTTATAATCCAAAGAGACGTGACAAAAGAGGCAGAGAAAGGGAGTATCATTATTCCCATTTTACAGACACTGAGTGATTAAATGACTAACAGGGAGACTGTGCCAGAGCTCTCTTTGTTGTAATCTACCTGTTGACTAGTCCTATACTTGGGTTGTGAATTCTTTGGGGCAGGGACCCATTTTTGTTATGTTTGTACAGTGCCTGGCACAACAGGGCCCTGGCCTCTAAGTGCTAATTCAAAACAAGTAGCATTAACTCTGTTCTGAACCCCACTCTGGGTTGGCGAGGTTGCAGGCAAATGATAGCACGGCTCCTGTAGGGCCAGTGCTACCAGGGTGAGTGGGAGAGCCAGAGAAGCAGTGAGGAGGTGCTGTGACCTGGTGTGACTGCATGTTTCCAGAAGGACAGTCAGGGGCCACAGGGTTAAGATGCCTTTGTTTTCTTGATGCTCTCTAGCAGGGAAGACTGGAAGGAAATGCCGCAAAGTCAGAGAGTTTCCTGGCCCCCTGGTACCTTCCTGCAAGTATTGCCAAGAGAGGGTATAATTCAGCCCTTAAGGTATTGGTTCCATTAACTAGGAATCATGAAATTACTACAGTGTTAATAACCACCTCAGTTATAAATACTATAAAATGATTCTTCTGGATTATATTCCAAGATTATGCCACCTTTGATAAGAATGCCAGATGACTGAATAGGGAATTTAAAAGGGGCTGGAGGCTTGCCATGATGAAGAGAATTAGCAAACAGTCTATATTTCATAACAGGAAATCTCTCTTATGCCTCATCCCACTGCAGGCCTTAGCAAAGGCAGAGTCAAGACTGAACTTCACACACACAGGCTCTCATGCAGAGAGAAAGCCAGCCAAGTTCGTATTTAAAAACAAAACCCCGAGTCTTTTTCAGACAGAAATATTGTAAAGTGTGTACGTGACTGTGATTGTGTGAACGTGGAAAACTCAGTGTAGGCAGATTAAAAGGAAAGCTGTGCAGAGGCAGAGATGTGTTGTACTATCCTGGGAGATCCTGGCTACTCATCAGATGAGTCTGCCCACTGACGTGTGGGTGCTCTGCTGCCCAGAGTTATTTTCAACTGAGAAGGGAAGGATGGAGGAAAGGGGCACCCATTTTAAATGGTGGGTCATGTCACAGGAGTTACGCAAGGAAGATTCCCTGACTCTAACAAGCTTGCCACTGTCCCTGGCAGTATATTGTATTTAAATAAACATAAATCCTCCATGGGGTGCATTTAAAATGCTATCAACTTTGTGACCCAACTTTGTGACCCACCAACCAGCATGACATCTCTGTTACAACCAGAGCACAATAGGGGAGCATCTACAGGGTAGCAAGTTAAAGCTCTGCAGTAGTTAGCTAGGAACCCAGCCTTTGTCCAGCATAGCATAGCTGAAACTTTTGTTCTGGCTAATGATCGGATTTTGTCAGTTAGACTCAAGTGTTCAAATCTGTCCATCCGCAAAGCTTGACCTCTTGACACATTCTGAGCAGGATCTGGGTTAATTCTTGCCTTCCTCCGCTGCATCACCGCCAGTCTCTTTACCAGTAAGTTGTGAAGCAGTCAGCAGCAATTTCTCAGCAAAACACAACATAAAATACGCAGAGCAGACCTGACGCCTGGATGGTTTCAAATGTGCTGCCCCGGCACGCTAGGAAACGGAACATGGTCCCATCACTGCTCCCCAGGCAAACCACAATGTGCTATTTGCAAAGTCACTCACCCTTTTTGCTTAGGATGATTGTTGCTGGTGAGCTGCCACAGTAAATAAAAATAGGAACACTACCTACCACAGACTGGAAGAAGAAACATATCTCTTCCTTAGGGTCAGTGCTTACTCACTGAAAGAAGGGTATATGTGTAAAAACAGTATCCGTCAAACCATCAAATGGCTTTTTCATGGTGGGGCCCGATAAGCTGCAGCACAGAAAGGCTACTCAGTTTAGTAAGATTAGCCAGATAAGAGGGGAACATTGGGGTGACAGAGGTAGTCATAGATGTGTGGCTTCAGTAGAGACCCATTGATTTACAGCAGTGGAGGATCTGGCTCATAATCTATAAAAGTGCATATAACCTTCAGACTGAGAAATGTTCCATGAACCCCTCCATTGTCTATCAAGATCTCTAACCCTAACCACAAGGAGGTAAAGTTTTGTAACAGAAACCATACCAGCATACCGTTATTGAGGCCTTAACAAGCATTCTTGACAGGCATCAAGGGAGTAGGACACAGTCCTTTTCTTGCAATTATCTTTCTTTGACTTGGTTATCAGTTCTGCCATAAATAGTTGTGTCTCTCATCAGGCCATCTGTGAGCTGTTAGAATACACATGACTTAAGGTTATCATGGAGGTTTGCCACATAACGGTCAGTGGTCTCACACAGCAGCTAATTTCTTGTGTTTTTTTACCGGTGCCATTCTTATGTGAAACAAAGAATTCTTGACATTTTAAAATCACTCTCTCCAGCAGTTTGCAGCCCCTTCCTGATCGCACTGGCATGTATTGTGGCTCGCCCAGAGGCATTGGAGGCCTATATGCAGCAGCATGTAAGATTTCATCCTCTCCAGTGCCACTCGTTTGCAGGCAATATGGAAGCTCTGCAGTTATTCCGTGTAGTTCCCCGACAGGTTCCCTTCCAGACCAGGAGATTCCAGTGGCTTCATTTTCTCCAACCCCATGTAGTAGATGTGTGGTGTGTTGAGATGCTCGTAAGAGAATGAATTGCATTTTCTGGCCCCAGACACTTGACGTAGAACAAGGTTGCAAAAGATTAACATACCTGGGATACAACAGGGACCTGTGTCCACTGACTCCAGTGGCTACTGCCACAATGAAGAGATTAAGGGGGACTTGGCAGGGATACACAGAAAACCACACACAGAAGACACAGCACTCCGAAAAATAAGCATCACACTGGTACCTGCAGATTCCAAGCTATGACATTAAATGATACATTAGAATATTCTGAATTGGGGCACCTTGGTGAACAGTCAATCACCTCAATTAAGTAGCTGTCCTGATTAAAGAGAAAAAGGCATTAAAAACCCAGCCTGAATAGATTTTAGGAGACATAAAATATTGCACAGAATTAAAAATTCAAGAATAAAAATTATATTCACTGCCTTTTGTCTTCATTTAATACTTATTTAGCAGAGGTTAGAATGTAAGATGAATTTAAGCACCACTTAATGACTTGGCTTCAGCTGGATGTATGCTCATTAAGCAAAATTTATACTAATTTGTCCCGATTAAGCAACAGTCATTGCTATTCACCACCATTAGGTGAAATAAGATTTCTAGCAAAGGAGCCACCCCGATTCAACATAGCCCTTGTTATGTGGAGCACGTGGTATCTCTGTCATCAGGGGAACCCACAGAAAGATTTTTTGTTTTTTTAGGCTCCACAAAAATGTCTGCTTTTTAATTTTTTAAAAAGCCATAAAACACTCCAGGGTCTGATGCTATCCAGGGTCCTCACAGCTACAGAGGCCTAAAGTCCATTGAACTACATGGAAAGCCATTGAGCTTTTGATCAGGCCCTGAATGAAGGCACTGAGGGATTTATCCCCACAAATCCCGTTAAATTAGTAGCCACATTCACTAGACAGTTCTGAGAATCTCAACCTAGACCTTTCTGTCTCACAGCATGTCCTAGTTGGGGTGACATTGCACAGAGTCATGATACATGATCACTTAAAGAGACAGACCACAGAAGAGCACTGACTGGTAGCTCTGGAGGAAACTGGAGGTTTCCAGATGGAGGTGGTGCTGCAGCTGCCATGAAAGACAGTGGAAAATGAATATGAATACAAGTGGCAGAGTCTCAGAGGATGGTGAGTGTTCCTTGGCAGGGTGGTTGCTATTTCTGCTACAACAGGCAATGTCAACAACCCGAGATTAAAATTGTTAATAGCTGGACCACATTTAAAGAGGCGCATTTAAAATGATTATTAATATATATGAGGTTGCATTACTCTTAGGCCCCAATCCTGCAAAGACTGGCGCACTGTGAGCAGTCCTATTAAAAGACTTACGCATGTGTTGAACTCAGTGGAACGACTCATAGTACGTAAAGTTAAGCACACCCTTAAGCCTTTGCAGTATGGAGGCCCCAGGCTAAAATGGTTCTCAACTCGCGGCCTGCAGGCCACCTGCGGCCCACTCAGCCAACAGCTGCGGCCCACGTGACATCCTCAGGGCCATACAGGCAGTATATATATTCTGTGGTTGCAGCCCACATAACACAGAGAGCTGAATATGCAGCCCACAATGGCAAATCGATTGAGAACCACTGCGCTAAACTCTCTGGGGCAGGAAACATGTCTTGCAATGTTTGCAATGCACCACATAAATTTACCGCACTATACATTATTTTTAACATTAATTTGGATATCTCCACCTTTCAGCCCACAGGTTACCAGTACACTCTACAGGCTCATTACTTCATCCTTGAATTGAAGCTTTTTCCCGTTAGTGGACATCATTCTATCTACGTCATCCACGCTGTGCAATGATTTTTGCCAAGGCAGGTATTTGCAAAAGCAGAATGTAATTTCCTGGCAAGAATTTAGCCAGACATGTGAGACTAATACTACTGTTCTTGTGACTAGTGCAATGGGATGTTTAACAACTACTGCAATAGTGCCCAATACCTCCGTTATACTGTCCATCAAAAAGACATCTTCTCCCTCGTACTATCTCAGAGAATAGAGCTGGTCAACATGTCCTTTCATAAAACAACAACAAAAGCCAAACAAATAAAAAACAACCCCCACCCACAGTATTTTTTTTATTTTTTATTTTACAAAAATAAATCTAATTTTCCTTCACAACATTAGCAATGGAACAGAGCCTTGAACTGGGTTTCTACGTTGCACTTACTTTACAAGCCCCTTTTCTTTCCCAGAGCTGGTGAAAAGGAGCCTTAGGTTTGGTCTTCACTAACAACTTATGTCAGTATAACTAATTTGCTCAGTGGTATGGAAAATCCATACCCCTGAGCAACGTAGTTCTACTGACCTAACCCTCAGTGTAGACAGTGCTATGTTGACAGGAGGGCTTCTCCTACCGCCTCCTGGGGAGGTGGAGTACTTATGCTGATGAGATCTTTACTAAGCGCTACAGTGGCACAGCTGTACTGGTGCAGTTGCACCACTGCAGCACTGTAAGTGTAGACACACCCTTATGCTGTGTCTAAACTAGACTTCCACCAGCATAGCTACATGAGGAGGTGTGATCTCTGACCCTGCAGAAGTGCAGATGCCATTATACTGTACTTTTGCCAGGATAGCTTGTTTCGCTAATGGGAGGAGGGGTAGTTTTACTAAAACAGAGCACAGTGCAGCTCCACATAAGGAGCACTTTGATAGTATAGTATATTGGTATTTCTGTACTGGCAAAGCACTTCTAGTGTAAACATGGCATTTGCATAAGTGAGAATCAGGATCTCATGTCTGATGCCCTCCTCCATGAGGATGCCCCCACCCCCGGTAATTGGTTGTGGATGTTGCCTCCATGTTCATATGTTTTTACTGTGATAGTTGTAAATTTGGGGAGCATTTATGTCATTAGCATAATATTAAATATAGTACTGCGGTTTTGAGTGTTGTAAAGGCTCCCAGATGCTTGGGTGAGGGGCGTATCTATATAAAACAACCACCACCAGCAGCAACAATAAAGTCTAAAAAAATCACAGCACAGGTTTTTCCTCAAGTAAGTGCTACAGGGAGATCTGGTGAAATCACGTCTACATGAGTGCTTTGTTCAAGATACACACCACAAAGCAACAGCAAGGGAAAGAGGGAGCATACTAAGAGCAAGGGACATGAAGGCATTTGAGATCTTTGACTGTCACCTGGCATTATTTGGCTTTGCTACTTTGAGGATACCTTTTCTTTTGTTGCTGGATGGCATCATCCACTGCTCACCTAACATACTGTCGTCTATTAAAATGCAGAGGTGTTCCATGATAAAATTTATCATCCTTAATCTTTCTGTTTAAAGTGTTCCTGCAGTGCAGGAGGTCACTTTGCAAACATAGTACTTCGGTGCTGCAGATGTATTTTCCCCTTGACTTTTATGTCAGGTTTGCTGAATTTTACAGGGATAAAATTTTATACTACACCCAATGCTGCAACCCACAAGGTCAACGTCACTTACAAAAATCTGCCTGGATATGTTTTTTTTGTTTTGTTTTGTTTTAAACTCAGAAGTATTCTCACCCTTCTCAGAAATAGTTCTGACAATAGAAAGAATTCTTAATTTGGGATTTAATGCTGGTGATAACTGACTGTATTTAGGTTCAAAGCAGCAAGGAGGTGTCTGATGTGGTCAACCAAACAGAGCAAAAGGAAGCAGAAATACGTTTTGAATACAATGTTTCTGAAAAAATGTCTCCTTGGCAATCACATTAACCTGAATAGCCAAAGGTGACATTTTACCTTGACGTTTGTCTATAGAATTTTATTTAACTGGTTAAATTGGTGGCCTGATTTTCAGACATGCTACACCCGCCACTCCAAAAGGGCACCTAATTAGGTATCCAAAATTATCTAGTGATATTGGATGCTCAACTTGAAACACCTTAAAAAGGACCTGATTTTCAGAAAGTGCTGAGCACCTGCCTTTTGAAAATCAGGCCCCCTTAAGGTCAAAATTGGACACTTAAGACCCAAATGTCAAGAGCATTAGGAAACAAGAGTTTTGGTTTGACCCGTTATATAGATCAGGCGAACCTGAAAGCTCAGATCGGAGCTGAACTTCAGACTGGATCTAAACTTCACAAAACTGAGAGGTGTGCCGAGATGGGGGTTTAGTTCAGGCCTATCACTAATGGGTATGGTGGGCAGAAGATAAAGCAATCTATACAAATGTACTATTACATTTTCATTTTCCACAAATTTTCCTTACATTACAAACTCTTTCCTTACATTAAGGAGGACGCTTTAAAAAGGCACAAGGTCCCACTGAAAAGCAAATGAAAAAGATCAGTTTGATGTAACACTTCAGTTTACACAAGATTTTTACATAAAATGTTTCACTTCAGAAAGGTATTGAGCTTCTGCCGTAGGAGAGCAGGACTGTATCATAGCCAAGAGCTGTGAGAGCAAGCAGACAAAACCAAGCTGTTTTTAAAATACTGCTAGATTTTTAGAACTTTAACCATACATAATTGATCCACACGCAAGTCTAGAGCCGAAAAATTGTACTTGTTTTGCAGGAACCGTGGGCTTTTTTAAAAACAGGAACTCAGTGTTATTTCAAAAGAAATTCGCCCTGCAGAATAATAAATCCTCCACATGGAGTTGGTCAGAACTTTCCATCAAAGTGATTTTTTGACACTACTTTCCTGAACCGAGCCCTCTCTGAATGACAAGATGGTGCAGATGTAAGATAATGCAGCAGGTTAGTGCTTTAGTCCACAAATTCAGATTTTGGTCCGTACAGTAAGTGAAAATCAGTAAATTCATCCCAGTCCTTACTGGACATCCCAAAGCCATTCCAGAGTTTAGCATGCTTAGAACTTTCTGCTCTGGAGAATTCCAAGATTAGCTCAGATGGAGTATTGTAATTTATGGCTTGAGATTCTGGAGTTGGTGGGACCCTCATTTGAACTTCCACTTCCTTCATTTTGTGCCTGTACAATATGGCTTAATCTCAGATGGGTCCTCCTCCCTCCCCAGTGGGCCACATCACTAGTTTTTGGTATTTTCTGTTTGACTTGGCAACACAATACTTTGCCATCAACAAGACTCAGAAAAATAAACACCCGCTACAAGTCAATTTCAGACAAGGTTGAAACACACACATGGTTATTTTTTCCACCAGTTGTTTCTTTGAGAACAGTTGGTATTTGCAACTTTTGGAGATGTACCTATTTCTAATGGTTTATTCTTATATGATAAACTTAGTAATAAGGAAATAATTGCATCTGGATTTGGGTATTTTATGTGGTGTACAGAGTATGCAGTTTAAAATTATTTGGAAAATCATCTGCAGTTGCAAGCCACCAGGAGCTATGCCAGGCTCAGCTGAGTCAGCCCTCGGGATGCAAGGCTTCCTGCTAGTAATTGACAGGAAACAGTTTGCTTCCGGTGGTGCTGATTCAGCAAAGCAATAAATCACTGAAATAGTGTAATGGCAATAAGAAGACACAAATTAAAGTGATACACTGCAGAACCTCCTCCAGTGCATGGTACTGTCAGATGTTACACTGTAAAACCTGGCATAATCATGACATATTCTGTGGTAACTGATTTTGACCCCCCTGCATCACGCATGAAGAATGTGCATATTTTCGCTGAAATATTTAAGTCCCACAAATCTGAACAGAGTCTCCCCCAGAATTGAAGTAAACAGATGAAAAATGGGGTATTGCTTTGAGTTGATGTTTCTTGCAAGCAGAGAACTGTTATGGACTGGGATGTAGGCGTTCTGGCTTAGTAGTCGGAGCAGGAGTCAGGTCTAGTGGGCAGAGCGGGGACGCAGGCTGGGGAATGAAGCCAAGGGTCAGCACCAAAGTCAGCTGCCAATTATCAGAGCCAGGGGTCAAGCCAGAGTCAGGGTCAGAAGTCTGACGCTGGAATCAGAGCCAGGACTGGTAACTGATGGTTGGAAGTAAGGTGTAAGGGCAGGAACTGGAGGCCAGGCAAGGATCAAGCATGGAGCGGGAGCATGGTGGGAACAGGAGCAAAGACAGAAGTGAGCCAGGAGCACAGCAAAAACCAGGAACAGGGTTGGGTTCAGAAGGCAGGCACAAACTGGGTCTGATGCAACCACAACAGGAAATCACGTTGTTGCTCAAACAAACTTCCTGTGCCCCCTTCTATCTTAAATCATGTGATTGGATCAAATCAGTGGTGCCAGGCGATCCTCTAATCTGGGATCCCTTTGATGGTTCTTTGACTGAGGCTATAGTCCTACTAGCTCCTCAGCCCACCAGGTTTCAGCAGATGCTGGGTGGAGGCCAGGATGCAGCAGCTGTCTGGGGACTCCCTGACCTGTGTTTAAGACCTGGGACATCACATTAAAGTACTCAAAGAACTCAGTCAGCTGGAGACTCTCATGCCAAGGGTAAGAAAAGGGAAGGTGCACATCTCAAGTGAATCATTCAATAAAGAGACACAAAAATTGATATCTCCAATTTGCTGTCCACAGGTCCTAGTTAAGCCTTTTCTCTAAGTATTTATAGTATGTACATTTTGTTCTTTCTTTTGTTTCAGTTCACTTTTTCTATATAGTGAAGCTGAAATGATAACAGATTATGGGTAAAATCTTCAAAAGTGCCTAAGTCCCATTTCCAAAAATTACTTTAGCTTTTAAATGCCTAGCCCATTGATTAAAATGGGACTTAGGTGCTCTAGAAAATTTTACACTTTATTTTTTTATTTGCTGGCACTGGTCTAATGTTACTCACCAGTAACATTATTCTCACTCAGGCTCCCGACTCAAAACCAAGATTTCGCATTTCCCTGTGTAGTTGCCACAATCTTCTGGTCACTCAAGCTCTTCATCTGGAGATTGCCTGTTAATACAGGAAAAAGAAGAATCCATGAGAAGGAAGCTGTACTGCATGTGTGCTGTGAAATTTTGAAATCATCATGTTGTTGAATGAGGAAGTGACGTGTTGTTAAGCACAAAGCCTTTAGCCATGGCACACTACACTGATGTTGCAGTTATAATGGGAAGAATCTCATCATTTCAAGAGGAAAAACAGTTAAGAAGGGTGTAATACATGTCAGCTGTTTTTCAAGCCCTGTGAGGCAGATTGTGATGTAGCGTAAGTCTGAAGTAACTCTTTTAACATGAGGGGAGTCACTTTTGATTTATGGTGGTGTAGGTTAATGCAGAATTTGGCTGAGAGAATATACAAACAAATTAAAACCTATGTTACATGTATTGTCCATCATCAGCCTCATGTTTAGGGCACTGAAATCAAACAGGGCATTTTAACTGATTTGATCCCTTACTGCTAATCAGAAAATCAACACATTCAGCTGCTTAGGGGGAACCGCCAAATCAAAAGTGATAGGTCCTTGTGTGAAAGTTATATACTTGAGCAATTTATGAATGAAAGTGACCGATATTCCTGTCAGCTGCCACTATTAATGCAAGCAGGCATCAGGCAATGTACCTTCATATAGCTCTGTTGATGCAGTGCATTTCTAGCCTACAATAGCTCTGATAGATCAGTGATGAATAGCTAAATGGTCCAAAACTGTGTTGCTATTTTTGAGATGATAATTGGGGATTACATCAGACAAGAAAACTAATTTAATTTGCTATGACTGGCAAGTCAGTTTTGATCTCTGATCCTGAGAGGTGATAAGTTAGTGCAGGAACCTACTGACCAAAGTCACCCATGTCAAAAAGAAGCCCTCAAAAGCAAAAGCAATCAAAAGCTAGACTTATTCCTAGAAATCTGCAGCTGCTTTACTACAAATATCATAAGCAAAAAAAAAGCAATCACAGTTACCCTTCCCAGCAAAATACATGCTCTGTTCCTTCACTGCTGAGGCTTAGTGCCTCTACAATGAAGCTAAATATGCAGGGTAGAATGCAATGGATAGTTTTAAACTTGGCTGGACACTTATGACAGTGTTGCTTGTCAGAAAATAAGTGTGTTTATTTTATCCTCTAAACTACCGGGATAAGTTTACCTCCTGACTCCAGACACGTTATTTTGATGATGTTTTTTCTATAGCAACTATAAGAACCAGTCTTGCTACACTGGGCCAGATTGTTACCCTCAGCTATACTATTGCATGGTGCCTGACCTTGAATTCAGTGGGACTATGGGAGTAAAAGTATCACAATATGGCTCTAAGTAATCATTGGACTAGAGTTTTATTACATGGCCAAATGGGTTAACAAAGAGTACATACAGTAACTGATTGACCAAGGAGGATCTTTCACAGGGCAGTAGGCAGGGGCTGGTTCCATGAGTCAGATAGATGCTTTCCTCTGCCTTCCACTCACCGTTTTATCTATCTATTGTGGTGTTTAGATGTTGCTTGTAATTATTAGAATTGGGAGCACTGGCTGTTGGGAGTCTGAAAGGACAGGAAACAGGAAGGAGCGGGGAGAAGTTGAGAGGCTGGGAGAAAGCTACAGAGGGTGCAGCAGCAGCTTGGTAAAGAGGTTTCCACTTTGAAAATAAAGTCCTGTTGAAGCTTGTTAGTACCTTGCCTGGTTGATACAACATCTATCTATCTATATTTCATATTAAAAAACCTAAATTAAAAGAATGTTAAGGTTGAAAAATCCAGGGCTCAAAAGCTAGGAAATGCAATATTAAGATTACCTCTGTAAAGCTTCATTTGGCTCCTGGTGTATATGCATTGTGAGACAGTATTTAATTACATGGTCACATATTTTTTCCCACAGGATACCTGCCTCAATCACTGTATGCTCTGGGCATGAATCAAGATGATATAATGGAGGACCCTCAGAAGTTGGGAGGTATGAACTGAATGAAGTAGGGGATTGCTGAAAGAGGAAGGAAGGTCTCATGGTTAAGGCAGTTGAACGTCAACCCGGAGAACCAGATTCTATCCCTGTCTCAGGCACTGAGTTCCTGTGTGACACTGGGCAAGTCACTAATTGTGTGTTCCTCATTTTCTGGTTGCCCAATGTGAGACACCGGGAGTCAGATTTGTACACATGCTGAGCACTCACCATGGCAAAACTGAAGTAAAAGGGAGCTATGCTTTGAGCACTGAGGTTATGTTTACACTGCAGTTAGACACCCACTACTGGCCCGTGCCAGCTGACTTGGGCTTCAGGGGCACAGGCTAAGGGGCCATTTAATTGCAGTGTAGACATTCGGGCTCAGGCTGCAGAATGGGCTGTAGGACCTTGCAAGGTGGGAAGGTCCCAGAAATCAGGCTGAAGCCTGAACCCAAATGTCTACACCACAATTAAACAGTCCCTTCGCTTGAGCCCCGCAAACCCAAGTCAGCTGGCACAAGCCAGCCATGGGTGTCCAATTGTAGTTTAGACAGCATTACATAACATTTTCAGGGTAAGTACTCTGAAAATCAGGTCAACTGTGCCTCAAATTGGGCACCCAAATAGCTGACACTTATGAGAATTTTGACTTTAGTGTTGGTCTCAATTCCCCATGGGTAAAATGGAAATAATGGCACTTCACCTCACAGGCGAATTACGAGGGTAAACTCATTATTGTTTGCAAAGAGCTAAGAAGCTATGATAAGAATACTAGAACCCATGAGGAAATTATTGTGCAATGGCAGCTACACTTCTATTTTTAGCACGCTAGCTCAATCCAAGCTAGGGCAGGTATGTCTACCCAAGCTGGAAATTACACCTCCAGCTTCAGTGTAGACATACCCTTAGTGACACTTCACATATTTTTTCCCAAACCATCTTTCGAGGTTGCTACTTAGCATGCTCATGCATACAACATCCAGGGATCTGATTTTCCTGGGGCAGAACTGAACACAGTGCTTTTTAGGGTACATCTACACTACATGTGAAGGTGTGTTTGTAGCACATGTTGGCATATCCATGCTAGCTTTAATCTAGCTAGCACTGGTAACAATAATGGTGTAGATGTGGTAGCAAGGACTTCAGTATGGGTTTGCAACCAGAGTACTCTAGTTGCTAACCCAGACAGCCACATCTACACTACTATTGTTACCCATGTCGATTAAAGCTACAATCACACCTTCCCCCAGCTATGTAGACATAACTTTTGTGGTATAAGTGGATATACAAGGTTTACTAGCTACACTCACAATCTCATTGCAATCAATGGCAGAACTTCTATTTATTTCAAAGTGACCGGGATTTGGCCCTTAGAATACAATTCAGGTAAGAGAGAAATTAAAGGAATTGATGCACTAATCAAAACAGACAAAAAGGAAGAAGGATTGTCTAGAACATTAAAGCAGAAGCAATTTACTTTTGCTGGCTATTAGCAAGACTACAGCTGTAACTCATATGCCTGTGGATCCAGTCATTTCTTTATTAAGTATCCCATCCTTATCACCAGTCTTTTCTGTTATGTTCATGGCGTACAAAAAGAAGTTCAATTAAAAACATCAAATGGAAGGTTACAATGTAACACATTTATTTCTTAGAATTTAGAATAATAACACCCTTCATTTCTGGAGGTGGTATATGCACCCCCGTGCCAGGCGCAGGTGGGAGTGCTGGGGATGCAGTGATAGGTGGGTTCAGGCTGGCAGGGAATATAAGAGGGAGGGTGGAGCCATTAGGGTCATGTGTGCGCAAACACATTATGTGTATATATGACTAATACATTTGAAACACACAAAACCGGAAGGAAGCATTTTGGTGGAAATCACAAATTCTGCAAGAAAAAATAAAATTCTGTGGAGAACATTAATTCTGTGCAAATTCTGCATTGTGCAGTCACATAGAATTCCAGCAGGAGTAAACAGTTCAGGCCCACTTCAGCAGCAGAAACTTCATTTTAAGAGGTATGTTGAGCTCTCTAAACTAACAGCAAACAGTATCACAAAGATATTAGAGCCTGCATATAATTTTAACAACTCCTCTATTTTTGTTTAAAACAACATGCAGTTGAGTCCTGTTAGAATTGAACCATTACTTTGGGGGAGGGGGGGGAGAATTCACCCTCTTTTCATATAGTGGGAACCAGATAAGAGGGATTTATTCCATACAAAAAAATGAATTGGTGTTTGTGTTTCAAAAAATAGCTATGGAAAGAGAAAAACATCCATTACACAGAGTGGCAAACAGACAAAAAAGTGCTTCTTCACAATATTGAAAAGAGCTAGGTTATCTACAAGTGATGGGCTCATTTTTCCCCCACACAAAGCAATTACTGTATCTTCCTCTGTATGGAGTATACTTGTCAAGTCTGACATACTGGTTTGATTACTGAGGGAATGAGCAAAACAATGCACCCTGACAGCAGAAAGGCCTTGAATTATAGCAGATGCCATCTTGAGCTATGTAGATACTTTACACTTTGCCTTAGAAAATTTGCCAAAAAGAGGAATCACTTTTCCATAACTTCCTTTGTAAACAGGAAAATAAAAAAGAGAGAAAAGATAGTGTTTTCCCCTTTAATCAATGTTCAAAGATGTTATCTGAACTCCTACTGATGTTTAACTTGGCATTAATGCATGGGTACAGGTCAGGTATGTTAATAATTCACATTCATACTAAATGAGATTTACGTACCTATATTCTGTATGCACCAGTGGGGAAAAAAAAGAGACCAAATATATTACTATTACTGTGACAGCCAGAGATCCCCTTCAAGATCAGGGCTTCATTATGTTGGGTGCTGTACGAACACAAAGACATGATCATTGCCCCCAAAGAGTTTACATTCTAAGGCCTGGATACCACCACTATCTACACATTTGCTTTACATTACTACAGTGAGTAGTCCCATTGATTTCAATGTAAAAACTTGAGCTACACCTACCCTGCACACATTGGAGGTGGCATGTACAATAGATGTAGATACATGCTACAGCGAAAAGCAGTTTGCATCCATACTGCAGAGTATAGTTACAGGTGTCCGTGAAAGGCTCTGGCAAATGGGAGGCAGTGGGAGAAGGCTCTGGCAGCAGGACACTACGCTGCTAAAAATAGCCATGTTGAAGGAGGATGCTCTGCTTGGGTGAGCAGAGAGCCATGTAGGGTACATAACCTAAGGGTTCAGGCTTGTCTTTGGTCTACTTGCCTCAGCAGTGCCTCACCATCTACCCTGCTATTTATACCTATGCTAGGCTAGCCATAAATGTACTCTACTCGCCAGCATAAGGAGAGTGCAGTGTAGATGTACCCCTAGTGACAGATGAATCACTTCAGAAAAAAATATAAGAATTTCCAAACCTCCACCAATTTCCAGAGCCAACCAGAATGGAATCCTTGGGAAGGTTCTAGAACATAAGAACAGCCCTACTGGGTCAGACCAATGCTCCATCTATCCCAGTATCCTGTCTTCTGCTAGTGGCCAGTGCCAGGTGCTTCAGAGGGAATGAACAGAACCAGACAATTATCAAAATGATCTATCCCATTGTCCAGTCCTAGTTTCTTGTAGTCAGAGGTTTAGGAACACCCATAGAGCATGGAGTTGTGCCCCGATCATCTTGACTAATTGCCATTGATGGATTTATCCTCCATGAGTTTATCTAATTCTGAAATATTCTGGCATAGTGCTCAATGGTCCACTAATCCCAAACAGAATTAACAGAGGCAGAAATAGGCATTATCTCTATTACACTATTGCCAGAGGTCCCTAATCAGGCACTGAGAGCCCAGCAAATAGGCACTGCAGAGACACTTACTAAACCACCAAAACATTTACAATCAAGGTTACAACAGATGGAATACTGATAACATTTTAATCTGGACTGCATCTTGCAATGACGGTGCCAACTGCGTACAGAAGGTTATTTAAGAATCTGGTCATTCCTTGTCCTCTTGAGGCAGGATCAAGATTTATAGTTCTTCTAGGGTACAGGTCATCAAATTCTATGGTGGGAATACACAGCTGCATTCTCTGAGATGCAGTTGGTGGTGCTGCTATAGTCCTCCCAGATTAAGATTCAAGGTTCTGGTATATTTTTGCTGGGTGAGGTAGCCAGGATGTCAATGAATCACTGAAATATTTCACAGGCGAGGATTTTGGTTCATCAAGTTTGACCCGTGAACTTTATGAAAACGAGGCTCTCTCAAAGAGATACATTTTTAAATTAAACTTCCAAAGATCACCCGTGTACAATAAATAAATAAAATGTATAGTTGTCTGATAGACAGAAATGATTTCCTGGGAACTTAGGTATATATTAAACTCTGGAAATGTTCCCACTAAATAAAACTAAACGTACATTTTTTAAATTCAAGACACCTGGACAATTCCAGAAGGAGATGCTCTAGCACAGTGGTTCTCAACCAGGGGTACGTGTACCCCAGGGGGGACGCAGAGGTCTTCTGGGGCTACATCAACTCGTCTAGACATTTGCCTAGTTTAACAACAGGCAACATAAAAAGCACCAGCGAAATCAGTACAAACTAAGATTTCACACAGACAATGACTTGTTTATACTGCTCTGTATACTATACACTGAAATGGAAGTACAGTATTTATAGTCCATTGATTTATTTTATAATTGTACGGTAAAAATGAGAAAGTAAGCAATTTCAGTAATAGTGCGCTGGGACACTTTTGTATTTTTATGTCTGAGTTTGTAAGCAAGTAGGTTTTAAGTGAGGTGCAACTTGGGGGTACATAAGACAAATCAGACTCCTGAAAGGGGTACAGAAATCTGGGAAGCTTGAGAACCACTGACCTAACGTGTTGAAAAATGAAGCTTCATAAGCTTCCATGTGAGAAATTTTCTCTTTTTAAAAATGGACATGAACAAAACAGTGGCACAAGTATTTCAGGTTACCATACAAACTGAAAAGTTGGGAACAAAGCTGACACTCCGCCCTTAATTCACTTACTGTCAGTGAACAGAAGATATCCTGTCAGCCTTGACTTTTCTTTGATGTATGTGAGTTTGTCAGACCCCCAGAGCCAAATTTTCAGGAGCTGCCTCAAAAACTAAACCTGTGGTTTTGCACATATTTTGTAAGTGGCACTGGTGAAATTAGGTAGGTTTGTGTGTCCAGGGGAGAAAAAGAAAAGCAGGAAAAGGGAATGGAAAGGTTTTCTTCAGGTTAAGGCACGGGGCTGGGACTCAGGAGACCTAGGTTCAGTTCTGACTCAGGTTTCTGGTGGGACAATGGGCCTGACACTTGGGGGCAGACACTTAGCTGGTGTAAATTGAAGTTACAATGGGACTATGGCAGTTTAAACCAGCCAAGGATCTTTTGTCACATCTCTTGGCACCTCAATTCCCCCTTTTGTAAAATGGGGATAGTAATAGGGGTGTTTAATCAATTTATTTTCCAATCTTTGTGAGATGCTTATATACTATGGTGATGGAAATTTATAATTTACTGACAACGGGAGAAATGGGAGGCTGTAGGGAAGGACATGAGAACAGAAAACGGAGGGGCAAAAGGAAGGGAGGTGATAAGAATAATTGGAGAGAAAGAAGAGGTAAATAGAGGGAAGAGACATGATTTAGAAGAAAGACAGATGGAAAGAAGGGTGAAAAATAGTGAAAATCAGGAAGAACTGAAAAGAAGCAACAGAGATAGAGAAAAAACAGAAGATCTGTTCACCATTTTACTCAGAGGGTCTGATTCATTATTGCTCTGTACCTTATGTAGTCACTTTCACCACGGCAAAATGAGTGTAAAATGCTAGCATTCTGATTTGCTAGCTGTCAAGGTTCCCCCCCCACTCTGAACTCTAGGGTACAGATGTGGGGACCTGCATGAAAAAACCTCCTAAGCTTATCTTTACCAGCTTAGGTCAAAACTTCCCCAAGGTACAAAATATTCCCCCCGTTGTCCTTGGACTAGCCGCTACCACCACCAAACTAATACTGGTTACTGGGGAAGAGCTGTTTGGACGCGTCTTTCCCCCCAAAATACTTCCCAAAACCCTGCATCCCACTTCCTGGACAAGGTTTGGTAAAAAGCCTCACCAATTTGCCTAGGTGACTACAGACCCAGACCCTTGGATCTTAAGAACAATGAACAATCCTCCCAACACTTGCACCCCCCCTTTCCTGGGAAATGTTGGATAAAAAGCCTCACCAATTTGCATAGGTGACCACAGACCCAAACCCTTGGATCTGAGAACAATGAAAAAGCATTCCGTTTTTTACAAGAAGACTTTTAATAAAAAATAGAAGTAAATAGAAATAAAGAAATCCCCCCTGTAAAATCAGGATGGTAGATATCTTACAGGGTAATTAGATTCAAAAACATAGAGAACCCCTCTAGGCAAAACCTTAAGTTACAAAAAAGATACACAGACAGAAATAGTTATTCTATTCAGCACAATGCTTTTCTCAGCCATTTAAAGAAATCATAATCTAACACATACCTAGCTAGATTACTTACTAAAAGTTCTAAGACTCCATTCCTGGTCTATCCCCGGCCAAGACGACTACAGACAGACCCAGACCCTTTGTTTCTCTCCCTCCTCCCAGCTTTTGAAAGTATCTTGTCTCCTCATTGGTCATTTTGGTCAGGTGCCAGCGAGGTTACCTTTAGCTTCTTAACCCTTTACAGGTGAGAGGAGCTTTCCCCTGGCCAGGAGGGATTTCAAAGGGGTTTACCCTTCCCTTTATATTTATAACACTAGCATTTTACACCCACTTTGCTTTGGAACACCCAAAATCAAACAAGTTTTAATACAAGTAAGTTTACAGACTTGCCCTTTATAATCCACGGGAAAAATTCTGAACCAAAGTTTTCAGGGAGAACGTAATGCAAATGAAGGTAATTTCACTCTTTGAAAATTTCTGAACAAAAAAAACCACAGATGCTCTGCAATTTTCCACTCGCAGCAAAAAATTTGCATTTTTTATAAATTTTTCCATTCCAAAGAGGAATGAAAAGTCAAAAATGAATTTTTTTCATAGGGAGAGATTTCCAGAGATCGACTATTTTGGGAGAAGCAAAAGGGAGTTTTTCAGCTTGCTGGCTGCGCCCCTGGAATGCTCTTGTCAATTTCACTCTGTCCCTGCAGGCAGATGGTGAAGTTGACAAAGAGTTTTCTAGACAGGCTGCTGAAGGCTCTCCACTTCCTTGCCTTCCCTCCAGTCCAGCTTCTGAAGAGGACTGGAGGAGAAGCAAAGAGCTGGTGTGCGCAGCATCCTCGCCTTCCCCCCATGCCTGTCTGCAGTCTAGCTGCAGCTCCTTAGCTGCATGCCTGGAAGTCTGGTACCCATTTTGTTTTCTCCCAGCAGGCAGAAAGTGAACTTGGCAAGAGACTTCCAGATGGGCAGCCGCGGACATTTCAATTTTTCTGATGGCAAATTGAAAATTTTCAGCAGAAAATTTCAATTTTGTGATAAGTGCAGTTTCTGGGGGAATAATTTTCCAACAGAAAACTCCCAGCCAGCTGTGCTTTCATTCTTTCTAGACTGTCTCCTCTTTGCCCTGATATTCTGATGTGGAGGAGGAAAACTAGGGGGAAATGGACTAGTTTTAGGATTGGAAAAGTGATCTTCTTCCGGAGCTAGCACCACCTAGTACAAATAATGCAATAATGTTTCTTAGGCCTGGTCTAAGTTACGCAACTTCAGCTACGTGAATAACGACGTAGTTAGACCTACTCACCGCAGTGTCTTCACTGCAATGAGTCGACTGCTGCCGATCTCCCATCTACTCTGCCTTCGCCTCTTGCGGCGGTGGAGTACAGAAGTCAACGGGAGAGCGTTCAGGGGTCGATTTATCGCAATTAACCCCAGCTAAATCGATCACTGCCCACCGATTCGGCGGGTAGCACAGACATACACTTGGCTTAGTAGCTGTTCTGGGCAGAGACTGTTTCTTACTGTGTGTCTGAACAGCGTTTAGCACAGGGCCACAATGTCATCTCTGCATTAGAGGCCCCGCTCCATTCTAAATTCCCGGGCTCCCTAATGAGCCATTGGACAAACAATTTATTTGATTCATGTTTAGTTCATTTTTTATTCCAGGAGGTTTAATGAGGCTGGAACAAAACTCTGATAATATGTATTGAATATGGTGTTGTGGGTGGAGAGTTGGTTCAATATTTCAATTTCTCGGGCTGGGGGATGAAATAGTAGGCCATGGATTCCCCCCATGGTTTTGTTTGTTTGTTTGCGGTTTTTTTGCTTCATCTATTTTTCTCAAGATGGCAAAAATGGCTAGAAAAGTGTCTGTTAATGGATACTGACAAGTAGTTTCCTGTGGTCTTAAAACAAACCATCAATTACAGGCAGCCTTTTCAATACTAGAGGGGGAAAAATTCAATACCATTCAGTTGCTTGCATGGTTATTGAGTGATAAGAAATCAAAGAGGAAAAACTATATTAAAAAGAAATGAAATTGTTGGACACTCTCTACACTAACAGTTTGGGAAAGCATTCAACTGAGACTTGGTTAACCAGCCTCCTTGAAAAAATAATGAACTTTTGCAGTGCTACAGCCACTTGACCTGTGCATCCTTCTTTGTCTGAGCAACAGTTCTCACAAAGGAAAGGGTATCAATGTGAGAAGGCAAGCTCTTGGCTTTAATAGGTATTGCCACAAAGGGTAGCTTGACTAGGTTTTACAACCATGAAAACTCCACTTTATTTTTTATGTTAGCCTTTGAGCAATGACAGATCAAGAAAGTGGAGACTTAAACTTTACCCAGTTTTGTAATTAATTTGATCTGCAAAAAACATGATTTTTTAGCTACTCCTAACATGGCAAAAACCACTTGATTTCTGTAAACCAGGTAGTTGCTTCTGGCTTGCACACAATCCCTAACAGTAATCTCTTAACAGAAAACAGGGTAGATCCATACCAACCACTGACATTACAGGCTCGATTCTTCACTGTTACACACCAGAAGGAAACTGGTGAAAACTCCAGCGAAATCAAGAGAATTAATACCAGCCTAAAATTGGTGTAACTGAATGGAGAATCAGGCCTTATGGGCCCAGTTATACCCTCTGATATGCATGAGCAGTTCCCATTGGCTTCAAGGGGAGCTCCACAGTGCACAAGGGAAAAATTGGGCTTTACTGCACCTAACTTTGTGACTGAAAAATAAACTCATGCCACTGCTGCAAGCAAAAAACAAAGTACTTGTCCATTATGTTTGCACATGCACTTGCATGTTTTGTACACAACAGGCCCAACCTGTATATTTCAGGTCCTAAAAAGTTTTAAGGGGTAACCTTTTGGATAGTAAAATCCCTGGATTTGCTGAACATTTCTGTCTGGCTAATTTTCAAACTAGGCTGCCTCGTGCAGTGGAATTGTGTCTAGCAATGGACTCTCCCATTATAATTGTCCCAACATGGTGCAAGGCAGTAGAATAGAAAGTTGCCAACATTTTTTGTTTTAAATTAATTCCCTTCCATAAGTAATTTACAATAGGTTTTTAAGCTGCTCTGAGATGCATCTTCTTTAGGAATTAGAAAGTGTCTTACAATTCAGAATCAGAATCTGAGAGCACTGCTAAAAGAAAAGGAGTACTTGTGGCACCTTAGAGTCAGCTTCAGACATCTGTTCTCTAGCCCCGTGTCCAACGTGCTCACCAGTAGAGATGGGCCAGATCCAGACTTTTTGGATCTGGACCCAAACTTTCAGAAGTCTGGGAGAGTCTAGACCAAGAGGTTGTGGTTCAGACCTATCTGTAATCACATTCACTTTCCTACACCAGCAGAGGCATAATGCTTCGCTTTTCCATATACACAGAGCAACCCAGCTAAATTTCAATCTGAATTCACCTAAAGCTAGAGAGAACAATGAAAAAGGAACAAACAAAAATAAGCTCTCACAGAGACAACGTAGTGTATAGATCTCCTCTGTAACATACTGCACCAGCTCTCTCTGAGACCATCACAGCTGCTGCACCTTGCACATAGGAAATTCAGAAGTGCCCTAGACAAAAAACAAAAGGTATTACTCTTTCATAGATAACTACAGCACAATAGTTGCTTTGGAGCAAAACAACAGGCACAAACCCAAGCACAAGAATCGTCGATCTAGTCATACACAAGCCAGTTTATATTTTACAAAAACGATGGTTCAATTGGTCAGCTTCAATACAGTCCCATCAGGGATTAATTTAGTTCTTCATGTGGAACACAAGGAAGCTATTTCCACACTGTAGCTGTAAATGATAACGTCAAACTCTCTCAAGTGGAAAGCTGAGCAGAAAACAGAGGAAGTAGATGTGAGCACTGGGCAAGAATCAGTCTGGTACAACTGGTCCAAATTGACTTTCTGTGTTTGGAACACACTCAGTGGTAATATCATTTCTCTAAGTGATGGAGTTCTGACTTTAACTTGCATTTCTGTGCTCCAGCTGCAACACACTTCCCTGCTGACTGAAGCTCCCAATTTTGTGCTAATGGCATGACAGATAAAGCAGTGCCTGAACAAGCCATTTCTGATTAGGACCATTCTCATTACTCACTCTCAAATGGATATTGCCTCAATGAGATATGCCAGAGGTTTAAGAGGAACTGTGTCAGTTATTCTTACGATAGTATAGTCATGGCCCCAACAAAGAGGAAAATATTTCCACATTTGTATAAATATTTAATACAAGTGACATCTTCATGTACTGAATGTAGAAGAAAGGAAGGTGGAGTTCTCTTTGTTATGGACCTCATCTTGAAATGTACTAATCACTGCAACTCTCCTTCCCGTTAAAAGGAATTGTTGACACTCAGCACCTCTCAGCACTGGAAGTTAAAATATTGATAAATGCAAGTCTTATTTTAAAAAAATACAGCAATGTACCGGCAAAAAAACTTGGTGAGATACTGGGATACCCACATTTGAGCGAATAAAGGCTGTAGCAAAACTACTCAAGTTCGGGCTGCAGGATTATGCTCTACATTTTGGGTCTTTTGCATCTACAAATCAGATACTTCACTGTCCACATGACAAACTGAGCCTGCAAGTCATGGAACCCAAAAATTTGCAGATGCGAAGCGGAAGGCCATCTAAAACTGGGTTAAAAAGTTAGGCCCTTAACATGATATGAGTTTGGCAGTTTAGGACCAGTTCCCAGACAACAGGTGCAGTGTTTTCAGTGGTCTGAAAATAGTGGGGATCTATCATAATCTGGGAGAAGCAGCTTTAGTGAGACAATGGATAAAATATGCCCATGTGACACCACCTGATCTTTATTTTATTTTTTTCTGGGTCTCCTCGCAACACCCCTATGACAGATATGGCAATTTCCTTCAACATCATTGAAAAAAACCCTACTGAATTAAGTTTAATGATCTTTGGAATCTGTTGCATTAAATGCAGCATTTATGTATTATTGTGGGCCTGGATGATCAGAGGAGTCTATTGAACAATGTGACACACACAAATGGTCTTTTGGGACAGTTCATGAGAAGTGGATTTCCTGGAAAATATCTAGGGGGAGATGATGCAAATTCCCACCCACACACTTTAAGCATTGGGCAGGTGTCCACCACATCAATAAAACACCAGCATTACAGTTAGTGTTAATTGGCGCCCTTTATTACCAGCTTGTGCAAGGGTCATGGATCGACTGAACAAAAAGAAATATTGATGCATATGCTGAACTGGTCCCTACAGATCAAGGTTATTGAGACACATGGGAGGGGGATTGTTAGGAAGCCTGCCATGCCAATGTCCCTACTGTCCCTCTGCCATGGAGTCAATTCCAGGGCTTTCCCACAAGTACTAAATTCACATGAAAATACATATGAAAATGGAAGGAAAGGTAATAGGTCACTCGTTCACTATGGAGCCTTCTTCAGACAACGTGGCAGCATAGAATGAAGTTACACACAACAAAGCCTGTCTGTCTTTCCTCCACCACAGAGTAAACACAACAAATTAGCTAATCTGCATTAGATTATAAGGGAATTCAGGCAAGGATTGTAGGTCAAATGCAGCCCTGGTGTAAGGGGAGAAACTCCCATTGAAGTTCACACTAGGCAGTGGCATCGGCATCAAAGGCACTCACACTTTCTTAAGCTACTATGGAACTGGGCCTCACATGGTTTCAGCAGGATGTTGCTATATAAAGGCCTGACCAGCTCCCACTGAAGCCAATGGACAGAATCATATTGACTTCAATATGAGTTGGATCCGGCCCTTTATGTTTATTTACAGCATACACCAACAGAAAGAGAAGCTGTCGGGGCCAGGCCACAGGCAGCCTGTGTGCACCGGTCTGTTACCAAATTGCATCAGGAGACGAGTAGCGGGGTCAGGGTTGAGCCAGATCAGGATAAGGAGCCAGAGTCTAGGGTCCACAGCAAAGCCTGGCTTGGAGCAGAAGCAAAGAGGTGGTCTACATCATTGCTCAGACAGCTCCCTATATTGGCTTCCTGCACATATACCAGCATGAGCCAATCAATGGACTGCAGGGGGGACACCACGCAGTCCCTCCTGGTAGTACTTCCTGCAGTGTCTTCACAGGATTCTCCAGTGGAAACCCAGCCTAAGTGTCCAGTGGTGATGCAGAAGCAGCAGCAGCCCAGAACCCCCATGGTCCCAGATGCTAGTCCCATAGGTTCTTATAGAAGCCTTAGCTGGTTTTTAAGGCAAGTTTAGGACTTCTATAGAGGCAAGGTCAGAGGCAGGCTAGGGGAGGTCTGAGCAAATGTGCTGTTCTGCCCATATCCTCACAATGGGCCTTGTCCTCAGAAATGCTGGGAATCTACAACTCCTGTTGACTCCACTAAGAGTGCTCAGCATTTCTTGGGCACTCAGGGGACATAAGCCTGTTTTTGACATCCAACAGTACTATTTCCAGCAGCACTGGGCTCTCCCAAGGCACCTACGTCCCCAAAGAGAGATCACTTCATTTAGAAAATAAGGATTAGATCAAATAATATTCTCATGGAATTGTTTTTAGTATGAATTTAATGAACGTTCTTTTTTATTTATACCACATAACAAAAGACTGTGGATTTCTTGCTGTGTACCATTTTGCAGCTCTAAGTTGGATAAGGTACGGCATCAGTTTTTGGGCCATTCCTAAAGGGAAAATTGGTGGCAAATTTTATAAATTTCAGTTCTAGTGCCCATATACTCTTGGTTCTGAAAGTTTATTCAGTTCAAAGCAGGGACTGAAACAACATTTCTCTTCAACCATAAGCTGTGGTCTGACATCCCAGATAGCCTCATGATGGCACTGCACCCATTCACAGGTAGTAATCAGTACAGCACAGATAGCATCAGTACACCCTTGTGCTGATGAATGGGTGCGAGCTAACAGGGAAGCCAAGATCGTCAGCCTGCAGAATACTGCTGCAACAGCTCTCTCTGTTACAGAGTCTCCTTTCTCTGAGCAGTAAAAGTATGGAAAGTCTAAATTTTGTTGGCACTCTTGGGTGAAATGTAATGCTCTGCACAAAATCAACAAGATGTTCACCCTGCCAAGAAACTTTCCTTCTATTACATTGCTGGAAGATATTCACAGCCTCCAAGCAATCTTGTTATGACTTGGCACTATTTGACTGGATTGAGCAAGCCAATCCCTGTGGCAAACTGCTTCATCATTTCAGAAAGTATGGATGCCATTTCCTGCCTGTCAGATGTTCTTCCAGATGTAGCTCCCTTTGCTCCTTCTGGAGAGACAACTGATACACACAGCCTTTCCTCCTGCTTCATCCCTCAGCCAGAAGTGGATTACAGTTTTGTGGGGCCCTGGACCAGAGCAAGTGGAGGTCCTCCTCACCCGCCTGCAGTCCCGGCACTCCTGTTGGGGAGCAAGGTCGGGGTATGGGGGCTTTCCCTGCTCCCCAGCAGGAGCGCCAGGTGGGCAAGTGGAGTGGGTTGGGGTGTGGAGGTGCCCATTTTTCCAGAGCTCCCCAACTGGCTGGAGCCCCAGGCACGGGCCCCACTGGCTCAGTGGCTAATCTGCCACTGTCCTCAGCAAAGTGTTCTGCTTTCTCACAGCATGGTCCACAGCACAGCAGCTCCTAAACTTGTAACTTTCCACTAACTCTTTATGTCCTGATAGGGCCAGATCCTGCTCCCACTGAACTCAATGGGAGTGTGCCATTAGGTTAGTAGCCGTAAGATTTACCTTCTGCCCCAAGCCATACAGTACCTTACCTTCTGACAAAGTTAACATCCACTATTAAAGAGGCAATAACCCTTTAAAACCCAAGTTTGACAATTATCTGCTGACCTACAGAGTTCTGACAGCTACTTGCAGAATGTAAAAGGATAAGTACAAGAAGCAAGTCTATGCCCCCCGCAACTCCCCCCCCCAAAAAAGGCACCCGAAGAAGAGCAAACCACAAAAAGACTGAATACAGCCAAATCCAACACCACACTATTCAGAGGGTGGATAATTGACAGAAGAGGCTCAACAGGGTATTCAATATCTTTTGCACGGGCAAATTTAAGAAAGACATTACCTTTGACCATTTCATGTATAAACAGTTGCTTCCCCCACAAAATCAGATAGCATATAAATCTCAAGGCCCATTACTGGTTAAAACTAACACAAAAGTCAAACCAAAAAACAATGTGCCACAGTGTGAAACTGTACTGTCTTTAACTCTTCACAGTAATAAATTCTTATTAAAACTTAAATAGATGGGGGGGAGAAAATGAGGGACACCCTTGAAAAGCACCAGGTGATTTCATTTTAATAATTGCATGTGTATTTCCTCATATGTTTTTAATGTATCTAGGAATCACAACTGAGTCAGTGTGTTATTTACAACATCATGCATAACAGAGTTGAAAAACATATCACAAAAGCAACCTCTCTAGAGCCAGATATGCAAACAGATTCTGCGGCAGCATTGCACATAAATTACAGAACAAAGCCCCCTAGCTTTTCCAGAGTTGTTGACCAGCTTTAATTGTCTCCGATTTTCCATACACACACAAATGGCATTGTTAGGGCATTCTGCAGATCTCTGCCCTCTACTCACCAATGTATATAACATGTTCAGTGAGCAAAAGCAGATAAGCAACATAAACTTGGGTAACATTAATGCTGGATAAAGGAAGATGAGGAACAAGAAGGAAAGCATCTCGTAAAGTGTTATGGGCTAAAGATCAGCGAGGGGAACTTGTGTAGGTAGCTAAAAAAAGAAGGAAGAAACATGCAAATATATAGGAGGAAACAAAACAAGATATCAAAAGACACAAGAGGAAGATTTTTCAAGGGGGGGGGGGAGACTTGGACACACTGGTTCCGTTTTTAGTTCAGCCACTGCCTTTCTGTATAAGCTTGCCAAAACTCGCAAACTTGGGAGCCTATGTTAGACACTTAGTAAAAGTGGCCAGATTTTCATAGGTGCTGAGCACCTACAACTCCCAATGACTTCGGCTAGACGTGCCAATGTTCACCACCTGTGAAAACTAGTCCTTTTTTTTTTTTTTTTTTTTTTAAAGACACCTAGAAGTAGACTGCCAAATTCCTATTTAGACACTCAAATTTGAAAATGTGGCCCTATACAATATAGGCAGTGCCTCCCTTTCCCCATATGTAAAATACATACAATAATTCATGAGAGCATTCTGAAATCTTTGGAAAGGCATTAAGTGCAGAGTATCTGTAGTAACATTAGTATTAAAAAACAGTGAAAAGGTGAATCAGAAGAATAAAGAAGAATCAGACCGCTTTGTATTGGCGTTAAATAGAAATTAGTACATGTATGTATGTGTACTTATAGATATGGCAGGAACATATTATAAGTATATAAAATATCATATATAAAAACAACCTATTTGTGAACAACTTCACTGTGGAGACACGAGTTTACTGTAGAAACCAGCATGTATGATCAAGTATGTTTACCTTATACTACGTACGAGGGGAGTATGGTCTCATGATCTGAACAAACTCGTGAGTTCAGATCACAGCTCCAATCCTGATTTACCAGATAGTCTTAGCTATGTAGTCACAGGCTGAGAAAGTAGACAATTTATTTCTCAGTCAGTCAATCTCCTCTCTGGTAAGACGGGGAGTGACTGTACTTCCATACAGCAGAGAAGTGCCGTGTTGATTTACTCATTGACGTTTGTAAAGTCTTTGGAAGACTATAAATGATTGGTCTCGTTTCTACCTCTTTCCAGCACGGGGCGCCATCCCATAGCGTGTAACATACCTGAGCTGCTGCACACAGGACAGGCTAAAATGCCTATTGTGTATTCCATGGCAGGTAAACTGAGAATGGTGAGCAGCAAGGAGCCTGAACATAACACTGAAGGTGGGACAGGTTCAGAGTTGCTGGTTCTTTGGGATTCGAGGCCTTTACTCTCCCGTATACAGGACAGAGTCACCACATCATAACAAAGAAATGTACGGCTTGTTCAGATTAGTGAAATTTGCACAGGTGTAAGGTCATCAATGCAGAGCAAACTCCTAATATAGACCCTCTATACCAGTCCAAGCCATGGTTGAGCTGTACCATGTAGCTAACCCAGTGGAAAAAGACTCCTGTATGTGCAGAGGCTTAGATAATACAGTGGTACGTGCCCTAGACATACAGTGTTATGGTTTAAAAAAAGAGCAAGAGGGACAAAGAGTGACGGACTGAAGTGTGTGATTTTTAAAAAATTATTTAACACCCATAATTCATTAATACAGTTTGCCAACTACCTATCTGGAAAACAGTAATATGATGACATACTTCCTGGGGCAGCATCCAGAATAATCATTTAAGTCCTGTAAACTCTGATGCATGCAAGAAAAAATTTATTTTATTTCTGCTAAGTTTTTGTCCCCTTTTCTGCAGCTTTACCTTTCTTTAGGAGTTATGATCGAGATACGTTTTGAGGGTGTCAACTCGAAGCTCAGAGGAAACTACGCTCTTTGGAATTTATGTCGCACTTCTCGGTTTTTAGCCCCTCTATTTCTTTGTAAGATATCACAATGGGAAATAACCCACACAAAAAAATCTTTTTTTTTTCTCGGGGATCTTAAAAGAGACAAAAGATGAAAAGACCCCACCGGGGCGGGGACTTGGAAACAGAAGATTCATGACTAAGTCTTAATGCATCAGCTTCTCTCCACACATTCAAAACCCAGATGAACACCAGAACCCATGCAGGCAGAGCCCTTGTGATCTTGAGTACTGTTTAAATTTTTAAACAGTCTTCTAATGGAAGCAGATATCCTACTAAAGGCTCTACTAGTCCTCATCTACCAACATAATGTTCACACCGCCTCAGCCTATTGAGATTCTCTTTTGTATCATCAGAATCATTCCTGCTTTTAGTTTCTGTGAAGCAAACATCAGACACCAAACCAAAAAGGTGTCATTGTTTCTCAGGAGGGCTCTCCATTTGGTCCCCCGCCCCCATGCAATTGCTTTACTAATGGTTCCAAATTCATCACCAGCTGCACATTGTCAATTCTCCTCCTCCAGGATGGGATAGTTTTCTTTTTAACTATTCTAACTCTACTTGACTCAAGGCTAACCATGCAGCAATTACTTGGTTCTGTCCAGTGGCTCAGTGAGCGGGAGACACAAGAGACTCCTTTGTTCTCCCAAGGAATCTTTTAGGGGCCAAATACACCTCACCCTGCACAAAGCTCGAGTAAACAGGATTTGTGGCAGGGAATTTTGTGGAAGGAGTCCTTCCTTCTAGGCCATGCTACACCAGTACAGCAGCTCTACAGCTGCTACTGCAGCTCCTATCCTGAATCAGTGTTTGCTGTGACCCATATATACAGCTGGTTTGGCCTCTTAGGGTAGGTCTACACTGCAATGTAAGGCCAGGATTAGTGGGACTTGAGTCAGTTGACCCAGGTTAGGGAACCCTGAGCTTGAGTGTCTACATTGTCTTTTAACCCTATATTAAGGCTTTTCTAACCTGTGCTCAAACCTAGGTCTCTGGCATCCACACACCAGTGCACAGACCCAAGTCAAACTAACCATATCCCAGAGCGTCCCCCCTACCCTGAAATGTGGCATCTCCAGTCCTAGGACTGTGGGGTACTTTACTGCCCACTCTGCACATTACCAAGAAGCAGCTCACTTTGCTTGATCAGTTCGCTCTCCAATGCAAACCTAGGAGGCTCTCTGATAGTGTGATTCCAGATCGGTGATCAGAAGAGAATAGGTTACTGCAGACCTGAGCGACTGCTGTTCGCCAAGGCGTGGGGTGGGGTGGCTTCCATTTTCAATAGAGTGGATTGGAGATTGTTGGGAGTGGACTAAGGAAGTTGTCCCATGGAGTTGTGGATTGCATCAGGCTGACTCCCAGGACCAGAGTCAAGTGGGGCTGCATCTACAAAGCAATAGAACTTGGACCCTCGGTTCTGGGTTAACTTGAGCTCAGACCCTTCAGCCCTGGAAGGTCCTGGGACCGTGGGTCTGAGCCCTGGGTTAGCACACTCGCAGTGTAGTTGCCGGGGGGGCGTTAGGCTTGAGCCCGGGCTCAAGCAAGGTCTGACGTTGCAGTGTGGACATACCCTCACACTGCCCCACTCACCACATTCCCACCCTCTTATATCCCTCTCCCCGCATCACTGCCTCTATGAGGTTGCAGATAACGTCCCCTCAGACCCACAGACCTGCCTGCTGAAGGTCTCTCCCACAGAGGCCTGCTCCCCTGTTCCTTCCTGCAGCTGAACCACAGTAGTTCTGCTACCTATGGAGCCCTGGGGCTCTATGCATGCATGGGAGAGGCTGGGAAGGGGGAGAAAGATGTAGTGGAATGATGTACACAGTTTAAATACTTTTCTATTTTAAATGCAACTTTAAAAAAAGAGCAATGGTCAAGGTATTGCTTCACCCATTATGCAAAGATGCAAACCAAAGGGATAAATAAAATCAGTGGTTTGGGCTGCAAACGGACTGAGTATTTTTTAAAATAGAAATATCAACATCAGCTTTTTCTTGTTTTTAAGACACACCCTGTTACTTCCTCTCCTCCCCCACCCCTTCAGTTTCTCAAGCTGTTCAATGATAGGGAGGCCTTGCTCATAACAGGCCTTGCTCTAGCCCTGAAAACAGCAGTGACAAATACGTGGATAGTTTTAGTTTGTTATGGTAATTAAGGGGATTGAAGTTATTGAGAAAAAAGACACCACACAAAAAGCTATGTAACGGTGTTAATGGCAACTGAAGGTTATAAGTGATTAGGTTAAATCTAGGTCAGTGGTTTTCAACCTGTGGTCTGCGGATCCCTGGGGGGATCCACAGACTATGTCTAATATTTTCAAAGGGATCTGTACCTCCATTCAAATTTGTTTAGGGGCCCGCAAATGAAAAAAGGTTGAAAACCACTAACCTTGATGTTCTTTTTTTCACTTTGTTTTGGATTTGGTGGCTGAGGGCAAGTAGGAACACTGTTTTTGTATCAGTTACTCCAATGGCATTAATGCATAAAATGAACATGGCTGATATGGAAAGTGTAAACAGCCTTAAAAGTGACCTTAAAAAGAAAACTGGGGGGATTGCCCATATTTACTACTTTAGGATGATTGTTTGGAGTTTAATGAAGCAATTGCACGAATAACTGAAGAAGGTCAAGAGCAAAGGGGGCTGCGAACTCTTTCCACAGGCTGTGCCACTGATGGGTTGTAAGAGTCAGCGTGGGGCATAAGCAAAGCGGAGTGAGTGGACAGTGATTATACAGACACACAGCTACTGGTAGACCAAGAGCACACTAGCATAGTAATGGCTGAGAAACAGATCATGGACTCATAGGACTGGAAGGGACCTTGAGAGGTCTTCTAGTCCAGTCCCCTGCATTCATGGCAGGACTAAGTATTATCTAGCGCATCCCTGACAGGTGTTTGTCTAACCTGCTCTTTAAAATCTCCAGTGATGGAGATTCCACAACCTTCCTAAGCAATTTATTCCAGAGCTTAACCACCCTGACAGGAAGTTTTTCCTAATGTCCAATCTAAACCTCCCTTGCTGCAATTTAAGCCCATTGCTTCTTGTCTCATCCTCAGAGGTTAAGGAGAACAATTCTTCTCTCTCCTCCTTGTAACAACTTTTTTCATACTTGAATGAGGTGTCTATCTGTACGCTTCCCTGTACATATCTACTCCACACTTTTCCAGGATCTCCCTCACTCATGAGCAAAAACTGAGCTTTGCAATATTTCACCAAGTGTTTATGGTGACTTGGAGACATTTATTTTTCTACCTCTCAGGAGGCCAGAGATAAGAGCTGCCCTGGGGAGCAGCCTACGGTTTATCCACCATATGGACCCTGGTTTCAGCGATTCCAACAAGGACTTCTGCCACTAGTGACAGGACTGAATTATGCTCCGTGAAGTAGGTGATGAGTAACATTAAAAAGCTTCCAGGGGAAATTAATTTCCAAACCTGGGCTCCAGCTAGTTAACCTTTGTTCAGAAATGCAGCATTTTATTGCAGTTTGCCTTAATGATGAAGGAATGTAGTTGACTTGGAGGAGAGGGGGGAATCTTTCAGCCACCTTTTCTCTGTCGATCCATGGGCGTTGATAGACAGTAGAATAAAAACATCGAGCTGAATTAGCTTCCATCTGCTCAGATTTTGTTGGTTTTGCTGTTACTGCTACAGTTACTGCTATACTGTAGCTGAGAACTAACCAGGCCTACTTCTAATGCAATGCTGTGCATATGACATCCCTATTAAGTCCAAGCATAAGCTGAATAGCCAATAGCCCAAACACTGTGTACTCAGAATTCTGTCCTGGAACTTTTACAGAGAGGTATATCTCTTCTCCCTTCCATTCCCTCAGAGTGCAGCAGGTTCCCACCCCTCCCACACAATCTCCACAAAGTTTCCTCCCCTGATTTTACTCTGACAGACATACCAGAATAGGGCTTTCCACCACTCTGTTGGATTTTGTCTGTATAGAATGGAAGCTCTTTGAGGTAGGGACTGTCTCTTATATATCTACAGCACAATGGGGGCCATATCTGAGCCTGGGCCTCTACATGGTATTATAATAAAATAAGACAATCTATTAAAATCATGCAATCTCTGAGTTCTCTTAGAGTCTAACATGCTTATGAGTTAGGGTGACCTACTACATTTAAAGACAGAAGCTGCAAAGTACCATTTAAAGTGGGGGACCATAGATTTGGCTCCCACAGCTGACCCTCCTTTTCCCCTCTCAGGTGCCCTTCCCACCAGCAACCTGACCACCTCCTCCCCAGCCCATGAGCCCTACACCCACACCCTCCAAAGTTGAATGAGTGGTGTAACCTAGTGCGTGAGGTCGCTGGGCCACTCAGATTTGGCCAGGCCAAAAAGTGGTCAGGCCTTTGCCCAGGGGCCCCATTTGGGTGCACAGCCTGTGTTTCAAGGAAATAAAGAAAAACTGTGTAAGGAAAACACAGGAAAAGATTTTTTTTTTTTTGGAAGGGTCACCACACCACAATGTGTTAATCATAGTATGAAAATCACACATTTGCATCTCAGTGCAGGATCCTTTGCATGAATATTGCTTGAAACCATACTTTGATCTGATCAAATGCTTCTTAGTAGTTCCTTACTGGATGCGTAAGGAAGCTGCGAATTGTATGATGCAAGGACTTCACAGGATGGGATTGCCTAGAGCGGGTTTTTATTTTTATTTTGTCAAGAGAAAAAATATAGGAAAAAAAGAAAAAACCTGAAGGAGCTTCACTTTATAGGCCTTTGACACTGTGTGTGATTGCAAAATGGTTGGCAATAGCACATGGAAGTTGTAAAAAAATCTGTGCTCAAATATATCTCAAATCCATAGCTACATAGGCACATAGATTAGTACAGGCACAACCACTGGCAGGAAAGACAGAGATATGTTTTCCCTGCCCAGCTTTTTACTATAGTAAGGATGTCTCCGTTAATGTAGATGCAAGACAAAATGGTTACCTACCTTTTGTAACTGTTGTTCTTCAAGGTGTGTTGCTCATGTCCATTTTATTTTAGGTGTGCACGTGCGCCGCATGCACAGTTGTTGGAGATTTCTGCCTTAGCGGTATCTGTAGGGCCGATTGTGGCGCCCCCTGGAGTGGTATACCCATGTGGTGGTATATCAGGTGCCACCAGCCCTATACCCTCTCAGTTCCTTCTTGCCAGCAACTCCAACAGCAGGTCAGGAGGGTGGGAAATGGAATGGACATGAGCAACACATCTCGAAGAGCAACAGTTACAAAAGGTAGGTAATCATTCTTTCTTCTTCGAGTGCTTGCTCATGTCGATTCCATTTTAGGTGACTCACAAGCAGTATTCACGGAGGTGGGCTCAGAGTTGACAGCTTAGCGGCTTGCAGTACTGTCCTACCGAAGCCAGCTGGGTCAGGGCATAGTGGGACATAAAAGTATGGACGGACAACCAGGTGGCTGCTTTACGGATGTCCTGGATAGGCACATGGGCCAGAAAGGCTGCCGAAGAGGCCTGCACCCTGGTAGAGTGGACAGTGACAATAGCTGGGGGCGACACCTTTGCTTGGTCGTAGCAGAAGCAAATGCAGGCAGTGATTCGAGAAGAAATTCTTTGAGTGGATACCAGGCATCCTTTCATCCTGTTGGCCACCACAACGAACAATTGCATCGACTTATGGAATGGTTTGGTTCTATCCACATAGAAGGCCAGAGCCCTCCTGACATCTAGGGCATGTAGCCTGCATTCCTCTTCCAACTTATGCAGCTTCAGAAAGTAGACTGGTAAATAAATGTCCTGGCTCGAATGAAACTCAGAGACTACATTAGGAAGAAAAGCCGGCTGCAGCCTTAGCTGCACCTTGTCCTTGTAGAAGACCGTATACGGTAGCTCCAAGGTGAGTGCCCAAATCTCGGATACCTGGCAGGCCAACGTCACTGCAACCAGGAACGCGACATTCCAGGAGAGGAGAAGGAGAGAGCAGGAAGCTAGGGACTCAAAGGGAAGGCCCATGAGCTGAGCTAGCACCAGATTCAAGTCCCACGGCTGGACAGGGTCCCTGACATGAGGGTAAAGATGCTCCAGGCCCTTAAGGAATCTGGCCATGATATCCTGAGCCAAAACAGACTTACCCTGTAATGGTAGCTGGAAGGCCAAGATGGCCGCTAGATGGACCTTGGTCGATGAGAGGGATGAGCCCTGGAGCTTAAGATGCAGGAGGTAGTCCAGAATAAGCTGCAGCGAAGCCCACTCAGGACGAACATCTTTGTCCACAATCCAACAGGTGAACCATTTCCACTTGGCCAAGTAGGTTGCTCTGGTGGAGGGCTTTCTACTCCCCAACAGAACGTGCTGAACCTCAGCTGAGCACTGCTGCTCCTGGGCATTTAACCACGCAGCAGGCAAACCATCAGATGTAGCGCTGCCAGGTTGGGATGCAGAAGACTGCCATGGTTCTGGGACAACATGCCCGACCTGAGAGGTAGCTGGAATGGGGTTGCTACCAAGAGGTCCAGCAGGGTGATGAACCAGTGTTGGTGTGGCCATGCCGGCACTAGGAGGATGATCCTCACCCTGTCCTGTTTGATTTCCATGAGGACTCTGGGCAGCAACAGCACTGGACAGAAGGCGTACATCAGATCCCCCGACCACGAGAGCAGAAAGGCATCAGACAGGGCTACTCTGTCTATGCCCCCAATTGAGCAGAAGATGTGGCACTTCCTGTTCTGTCTGGACGTGAATAAGTCCACCTGGGGAGTTCCCCACCTGCAGAAGATGGAGCTGACCATCTCTGGATGAAGGGGCCACTCATGGCGAGATGAGAATGTCCTGCTGAGGTGATCTTCTGGGGTCCAAGAACGCTTTGGCAGGTGAGCGACTACGAGAGGGATATTGTACTATAGACAGAAGTCCCAGAGCCTGAGGGCTTCCTGGCAAAGGGCTGACAACCTGGCTTCACCCTGCCTGTTGATATAGAAGACTGTGGCCATGTTGTCCATCAGGACCTGGACCACCTTGTCCTCTAGGTGAGGTAGAAAGGCCTAGCAGGCCAGCTGAACCACCCTGAGTTCCCTGACATTAATATGTAAGGAACAATTGTGACTGGATCAATGGCCTTGAGTGTTGAGATCACCGAGGTGGGCTGCCCAGCCCAGGTCTGAGGCGTCAGAGATAAGGGTCACCAATAAGGTTGGGGCTGCAAAGGGAACACCTTCCAACACGGATGTGGGGTCCTGCCACAAGATGAGGGACGCCAGTACACTGTCCAGAATCCTGACCACACGGTTCATGCTGTGCCATCTGGGGACATAGACCAATGCCAGCCATGCCTGAAGAGGTCTGAGGCGGAGTCATGTGTGCTGGACCATGTAAGTACATGGTGCTATGTGGCCCAGCAGCCTCAGGTATGTGTGGGCGGTGGTGAGCGGGTGGGCCCACAGGCCCACAATGTGGTCCACCGTGGCCTGGAACCGAGTCTCATGGAGGAGACCCCTGGCCCGAGTGGAGTCGAGGACCACTCTGATGAATTTTATACATTGTACTGGGGTTAAGGTTGACTTTGTCTCATTTATTATCAACCCCAGGTGAAACAGACCAGGTCGAGATGCCTCTGCACCTGACCCAGAGACCGGCCCCTCATTAACCAGTCGTTGAGGTACGGATATATTTGGACTCCCCGACATCTCAGGTAAGCAGCTACTGGCGCTAAACACTTTGTGAATACTCTCAGGGCCAACAAGAGACCAAAGGGCAATGCTATGAACTAGAAATGGTGCCGTCCCATCATGAAGTGGAGGAAGTGCCGGTGCCCCAGGAAGATGGAAATATCGAAGTATGTGTTCTTTAAGTCGAAGGTGGTGTACCAGTCTCCCAGATCCAGGGAGGGGATGATGGAGGCCAGGGAGACCATGCGAAACTTCAACTTCTGGAGGGACTTGTTGAAGTGACGGAGGTCTAGGATGGGTCTGAGGCCCCCTTTTGGCTTTGGAATTAGGAAGTAGCGGGAGTAGAATCCTCTGCCTTCCATGTTCCGAGGAACCTTATCCACTGCCCCCGGTGAAGGTGGTTTTCGACCTCCTGAATGAGGAGTTACTCATGAGAAGGGTCCCTGAAGAGGGATGGGGAAGTGGGATGGGAGGGATGATTGGCTGTAAACTGCAGGGTGTAGCCCGAAGAAACTGTATCTAGCACCCAGCGGTCCAAAGTGACTTGGGACCAGGCTGACCGGAAAGGGCGGAGGTGATTGTGAAAAGGAAGAATTGGATCCACTACATCAGCTGGGGCGCCATCCTTGAGTGCACCCTCAAAATGACTTCTTCTGGCCTCCCTGACTCCTGGGAGGGTCAGGCTGGGCAGCCGGGCAGGAAGAGGATGGGTAGCATCTCTTAGGCCCTTTGTCCTTGTCCTTTCTCCTGTAGGAGCCAGACCTGGGAGCCCCCCCCCCAGAACCTAGACTGCATCAGAGGAGGAAGAGGAGGTGGAGGACGGAATGGCTTTCTGAACTGCTGAGGGGTGTGCAAGCTCAAGGAGCGGAGGGTGACTCGAGAGTCCTTGAGCCCATGGAGCTAAAGTCAGTTAACTCAGAAAAGAGCCCTGAACCCTCAAACAGCAGGTCTTGTATTGTGGTCTGCATCTCCTGGGACAGCCCAGAAGCCTGAAACCAGGAGCTGCGTCACATGGCCCCTGCCAATGCAACCACCCTGGCAGCTGAGTCCATTGCATCCCAGGCCATCTGGAGGACTCCCTGGGCCACCACCGTGCCTTCACTCATCAACGTGATGAACTCTTGGGCACGGTCCTGTGGGAGGGCTTTCGTGAACTTATTAAGGGAGTCCCACAGGTTAAAGTTATAACGACCCAGCAGGGACTGGTGGTTACAGACTCTAAACCGTAAGCTGGCCATTGAATAAACTTTTCTTCCGAATAAGTCAAGTCTCTTGGCCTCCTTATTTTTGGGCGTTCCGCTGCGGTGGCCCTGCCTGTCCCTTTCATTCTCCGTGGACACGACCAGTGATGCCACGGGGGGATGAGTATACAGGTACTCAGAGACCTTTGCAGGGACATAGTATTTCTTTTCTGCTTTTTTTGACGTCAGCAGAACAGAGGAGGGCAGGGCTGTCCTTAGGATTTATGGGGCCCTACGCAGTATTATTAAACTGGTGTCCCTATGCCTGACAGCAGCCCGGGATGGGGGGAGGGGAGGGACGAGGCAGCAAAGGATACCGAGCCGCCCGGCCCACCTCACGGCAGCGGAGAGTCACAGTTCCCTGCAGAGAGCCCCGTACCCTCTCCCTCACGCAGAATGTGCGGTGCTGACACTTTTGGCTCTGTGAATACAGCCCCTGCTTAAGGACACTGCAGTGCGTGCTGGGTGTATGGGAGCCGACCCGCTCTTACCTGCTGTTATGGGCGGTGAGTGAAGCTGCCGCTTGGGGAGGCTACCTCCCCAGCCCACTTGTGGCCCCGCCCATACTCCATCCCTACTCTGCCTCAGGCCCAGCCCCCACTCTGCCCAGGCCCCGCCCTCTTCCCACTGTCTCCCTCCTCTCTGATCACCCCCTTCCAGCCAAATTCCTGAACCCAAATGAAGCAAATGACATTTGAAGAAAAAAACACTCTTCTGCAGTTTCTTTCTAAAGAAAATGGAGCATGGTTTCCACTGTGTGCCAGAAGGTGAAGACTGGACCTGTAGAAGGTACCTAATTAAAAGCACTACATCTGGGAATAAAAAATGTCAGTCATGGGTTTTTTGATATACCCTGAAGTTTGTCAGAGATTTATTTGCAAAAACTTTGCAGTAAGGGCAAGTCAGCTGTCCTGCTGAATACAACATTAGATATTATGGAATACATGATGAAGCTCTTCTCTGTTTTACATTTTCTTAATCAGTATTTCTAAGCTGATTTTATATTTTAAATGTACTCTAAAACCTTCATAAAGTAATCATTCCAGATTACTACATATTTAACTCACTGAAACAAAGACATTATTTTAAATTAATCAGTCACAGAGGTTTAGTGTTTTCATAACAATGTTCATTGCTTTTAGAAAAAGGGAACACTAATTTACTTTGTGTGATCTCCATAACAATACACGTTTATGAAATTTCACCAACGTTAAAAATTACGTTTCCAAAGATTTTAGGCATAACAAAGGATTTTATATCTTACTAAGGTACTGATTTTGCTAGAGGGTTCTTAAAATTAGTTCATCTAATAGTCAGAACTAAAGAAAGGGAAAGTCATTTGTCCAGCTATCTGGTAGAAAAGGGGTGTTGTCCCTTTAAGGGCTCTCTTCAAAGATTTTTTTTTAGAGAGGTGATATCATCTTCAGCAACACACTAATGAAATATTTTAAAAGCAAATTTTAAACTAAGGTCCTGTAGACTGACATGTTCTGAGTAAATATTACAGTAATGCACTCCTGTTTTTGTCACTAAATTCAGAAACTCACAGTATATACCTGGGGGGTGGCAAATGCCTGTTAAATGGCTTCATTCATTACCACTTAAATGGCTCTTTAACAGTTTCAGTGTTGTGCTAATAGGTCTGGCAGGCTGGAAGGCTTTTTCACTTTTAAGTTACTAGATCCTCTCTGGAGTAAGAGTCACCAAGCTGCATCAGCTAGCTGTGGGAGCCTGCAGAAAGGGTCAGAACAGGGATAGGAAGCAGGAGGGTGGACACTAAGACCCAGGACACTAAGCCCCAAACTTTTGTATGCTGTGTATGCTTAGGACAGCCCTGGATGGGGGGGTTTGCCACACCCATATAGCTATTTTGAGCACCCCTGGGTGGATGGGCAATGCAATTTTTGCTGATGTGGTGGCTGAGATGACACTGAAGAGGTTGTCAGCCTCTTCAGCGACCTCCTCAATTTGCAGGCCCAGATCCTCAGCCACCCGTTTAAGAAGGGCCTGGTGCTCCTTAAAATCGTCAGAGGGACTGCTGGTGTGGGAGGGTCCGGCCACCGCCTCATCCGGGAATGACGATGACAACTAAGTGGCCTGAGGGAGGGTGGTCACCCTCTTCTTTGTCAGGGGAGGGCTCCCTCGGCGCCAGAGTATGGGGCGCGGGTTCGGCCTCCGCCACGGTGCCGTGCTCCGATTGCAGCACCAGCGGCACTTCAGCCGGCCTGTCTGATGCGGCCAGGGAGGGCTGGGAGTACTGGCCTGGCATCACCGGCACCCCCAACGGATTCCAGTACAGCCACTGGGGGCAACGGCCCCTGCTGCGTTGGCAGCACAGCTGGTGCCACCTCAGTCTCCTGCGTCAGAGGGGAGTTGGGGTGCAGTCTCCTGCGCCTTGGCGACGGGCTGAAGTCGAGGTCCGATCCCGAGCACTGCCCCTCCAGTGATCACAACGGGGCAGTCAAGGCCTGAATCTGCCTTCTGACTCTGGTAGGCGAACGACGGAGTGACATGGAGTAGCACCCACCTGCCAGAGGAGCGGTACCAGGGCAAGCGTGACCGACATCGAGATCCTGAGCGAGTCCTCCAGGATGGGAATCGACGACAAGGAGACCCTCTGGGAGAGGGTTTTTGGCATCTATGGCCAGACGGTCGCCGGTACTGGCAGTACAGGGAGCAGTGCCACGAGTCTGGAGTCCCCTGCCTAATAGGAGAGAATATTGACGGGGATCTAAGCTGTCTGGCCGAAGAGCGAGGGTGCGGCACCAGGTCCCTAGGTTGCAGTGAGGGAGACTTGCGTCTGAGATCTAGCGACCTGGGGTGTTCTGCCAGTCTATGCTGGAGCACCCCGGTAGCCTTCTCCTTCAGTGCATGAGTGGAGCCGTATCAGTAACCTGGCGTGGCACCTGCAGAGTTGGTCAGCCTTGCTCCTTGGCCACCAAGACTGCTTCGGGCCCCATCACAGGCTGGGAATCCCTACCGCTGCTCAGGGTGGAGGTGGGTCCTTGGCGGAGCTGGTGGGTCTGAACTCTGCGGTACCCCTGTGACTCCCTGTAGTGGGCACATAGCCTGACAGAGGTCCTTTGCCTGATGCTCCTCTCTCCATCGGTGCCAAGGGGCTTCTTTTCTTCGGCACTGGCATGACGGAGTGGTGCCAGGCTGAGTCCAGTGCTGGCGGTGCACTACGTGCAGAGATCAAAGTGCTGGGCGTAGGTGCCATGGTGGAGGGTTCCAATGCTGGACAAAGAGCAGCCTCCATCAGTAACGCCCTCAAGCAGATATCCTGCTCTTTCTGGGTTCACAGCCGAAACACTGTTCTCCTGAGCACTGTACTAGCTTTGCTAAAACTCCAGTGCAAAATGTCAGGGCCAGATTTAGGCAGACCAGGGCCTTAGGTACAACTTGGTTTAGGGCCCCACACCTGCAGTAGCAGTGGTGGGGGAGAGGAGAAGGCTCCTCTCTCCCAGAGAGGCAGGGACAGCTGTGTGGAGTCCCAAAATCATTGGTTCTCAGAGTTAGCACACCACTGAGATATACAGGCAAGTGATATCTCTCAGAGCTAGTGCATCAGGTTGTCAGAAGACATCTCTGCAGTAGCTACGCTTGGTATGTGTTTTTAAACTTTTATTGCAGCCGTGATGGTCAGACGCTTACCTCTTTTTTCAAATGAAAGGCAAGATTCTGACTGTATCACTTGACTCCAGGAGCTGGGGATCTTACACCGGTTTCAAGTGCTTATGCTTTAATCTAGCCCTGCAATATGTGCTGTGCATACAGTTGGCAAAGGGTCAGATCTCTCTCAAATAAAAACTAAATTTCTCTGGAACTCCTGAAGACAGTTCCCTGCCAAGATTTTTTTCATGCCAAAATTTCCACTCTCTCCTCTTGGCCATTTCAGCTTTTAAAAAAAAACAAAACAAAACACAAAATTTGTTTTTTTTATAATGAGAAAAGTAATTTTTTTGCCCTCAATGTACATTTAAAAATGCCAGACCCATTCTTGCTCAAACTAAACCAGATACATTCACCCTCAGGAAGAAATCAAGGCTGGAAAATTTCAGTCTGGAATGTGAAAAATTTAGAAAACTGTATAAGTGCGGCCAAAAAACAATCATGAGGTTAGAATGAAAACCATGATGCAACCTTAACCCCTGCAGTCCCTACGACTTCTGCTGCAGTTTCATCATCAAATCTCTCTAAGTGTATCATAGCAAATATTGTTGAGCTGGTAGCTGTCAAATGGGAGAAGGAGGTCATGGCACATACAAGTCTTAGTACATCTACTTTTGATCTGACAAGAGAGGCTATGCTGAGACTCTAGAGAGACTGGGGAATGGATTGCATTGCTCCTGCCGACCTTGCTGGTCTGCAGAATGGGACAGAAAAAACACAGAAGAGGCAGAATGTAATTCAAGTTTAGCATACGCAATACTGCAATTAAGAGTATGATTGGGACGGTGGGAGAAAAATCTAAGAGTGGCAGCAAATAAGTGTGAAAACTCTACCGGATCCTTGGACAGGTCAGATGTTTTGTCTGTCTGAGCAAGATGAAAGTCCCATGGGTACAGAATGATGGGTGTCTACATGACCCTCAAAAATAAATCCATATGTGAAAAAAATCCATTCTTCCAATTAGGCTCTACCAGGCTATTTTTGCCTATTTGCATAATCTTATCTGCATGTTGCAGGTTGATTCTATCTCCCAAAGACACCAAAATTGAGACAGACACACATGATGAGTGCATGGTGGTAGCAGATCAAGTGGGTATGATCCCCAAGGAATTTCAAATACTCTTAAAATGTTCAGATGAATTCAGAGTTTGTGACAATTGCTAGGCGGACAGCCCTAAAAAGCTGCTCTCTAATCGCAGAACAGACAGGGCACACTCTGCAGTAGTGCCACCGTCCACTTACCATCATCATCATGTTCCCATTACGCCTCTGGCATTTAGGGCAATGACGAAGCTCCTCCATTCCTGTCTGTTTCTGGAAAGTCTTTCAATGGTTCCCCAGCTGTGACCCAGGTTTTTCAGCTCGGCTTCCACAGCCTTTTGCCTTGTTGTTTTTGGGCGGCCTCATTTCATTTGCTTTCAGGTGTCCATCTTATTGCTACTCTAGTGATGGAATCAGTTTCCGTCTGAAGCACATGACCGATCCATCTCCAACGCCTCCTGGCAATGACGGTGGCTGCACTGTGTCAATAGATCTTGGTTTGAGATTGTTCTGGACCAAAAGATATGGGGGATTTTTCTGAAGCAGGTTGTATGGAATGAAGACAGTGTGGACATGTCATACTTTCTCATTCCCCAGCATTCTGCACTATAAAGTAGTGTTGAAAGTACACAGCTCTGATAAATCTTGAGTTTGGTTTTGGTGTTGTATTTTGATCATTTCCAGACTGTATTTAGGCTCCTGAAGGTGTTCCTGGCTTCATTGATTTTGCTCCAGATGTCCTGACTTGTTCCAACATCCTGGCTGATGGTGCTCCCATGGTGAATGTTTCTACATTGGTGAGAACATAATCCTCTATCCGTACTGGTGATGGTGAGGCAATATTAAAGGTCTTATTGCCGTTGATTTTCAGTCCAATTTGCTGGCTGAATGTGTTGAGTCAAGTTGTTTTTTCTTGTATATGATGTTGAGTATGTGATAGGAGAGCGACATCATCTGCAAAGTCCAGGTCTTCAAGGGATGAGAAGAGTGTTCATTTAATGCCTCTTGGCATGTCTTCTGTTGTACACTCCATTACCCAGTCGAAGGCAATGTTGAAGAGGATTGAAGACATGAGACACCCGTGACATACTACTGTTTTGACTTCAAAACTGAGCTCACTGTGGTGAACACTGCATGTAAAGTTGAAATAGAAGCTTTTGATGATGTTGATTATACAGAAAGGAATTCCATATGCCAGCAGAATGCACCATAGGCTGGTCCTATGAATGCTATCAAAAGCCTTCTCAAAGTCTATGAAATTTATGTAAAGTTGCTGTTGCCATTCCAAGCACTGTTCTATTATGTTTGATAGAATGAAGGTCTGGTCTGTGCATCCACACGCTTTCCGAAAACCAGCTTGCTCTTTTCTGAGAACGCTATCAACTGCCTCTGATATATGCTGGACTATGATCTTACACAATACTTTGCTTGGCACAGATAAAAGAGTGATACCACGCCAGTTATTACAATCATTGAGAGTTCCTTTCTTTGGTTTCTTCACTATAACCCCATTGATCCACTCATCTGGCACTTTTTCCCTTCCCCAGACTGATATAAATAAAGGGGCCAGGATAGATGCTGTTAATTTAGGATTTACCTTGAACAATTCTGCATTCAAGTTATCCTTGCTAGGAGCCTTCCCATTTTTTAAGGATTTGATGGCTTGAATGATCTCCTCCTTAATTGGGGTGTCTGTGTTGATATCAAGATCTTCTTCTGCCTCCTGGATGTTTGCTTCCTCTTTAGGTGGCTCCCTGTTCAGCAATTCTTTGAAATGCTCTGTCCAGCACATTTCTTGTTCTTTTTTGGTTGTTAGTAGATATCCTTGTTTGTTCCTGATGAGAGTGTTTGTTGGTGTCTGCCGTTTACCACTGATAAGCCATGTCATTTTGTAGACAGTGCCTTGTTCACCATGAGCAGCTGCATCCTCTGCTTGTGTTGCCAGATTATCAAGATAATGCCGTTTGTCCACTCTCACAAGGCATTTGACCTCCCAGTGTGCCTTGCTATACTGCTCACGGTATTTGTCCTTTAGCTTCTGGGATTTTGTGTCTAAAACCTTTTTCTTCAGGGTTTGTCTGGTTTCTATGGCATTCCACATGCTGGATGTAATCCACTCCTTCTTTCTCTTCTGCCTGTAGCCTAGACAGGCTTCACTATTCTGTTTATACATTGCTGTTACTTTGTCCCACTTCTTGTTGGTCTCCTCATCTGCATTCTCCTCCTCTTCGTCAAGGTCTGCAAGTGCTTGAAACCTGTTCTTTAACTGCAGAACAAAGGCTTTCAGTATTTCAAGGGACTTTAGCTTGTCAATATCATGATGTTTATGTCCCTTGTTTGGTGGACCCACACTTCTCAGTTTTACCTTGATGGAGGCTGTCACAAGGTGGTGGTAGCTGCCAACATCTGCTCCCCTTCTCACTTTCACATTTGTCAGTGAGTGTCAGCGTTTGCTATTGATCACGATGTGGTCAATCTGGTTCTTATTTCTGCCATTTGGTGAACACCATGTCAGCATGTCATCAACACCGATGACTAGGTCATTTATATTACAGAAATCAACAAGCCTTTCTCAGTTTTCGTTCATAGTGCCACACCGATGTCTTCCCATTGCTCTGTTGTTGTTTGTGTTGTCCTTACTGACCTTGGCATTCAGGTCTCCCATGATGATAGTGAGGTTGTGGCGTGGTACTCTCTCTAACTCTGCCTGTAGTGTAAGGTAGAATTTGTCCTTTACTTCATCATTGTCATTTGTCAGAGCATAACACTGAATCAGGGTGATATTATTATGTTTCCCTTTCAGTCTGGCTCTCATAAGTCTGCTGCTGCTGGATTTCCATTCAAGCAGGGAACGCTCCACTCCCTTCTTCAAAAGGATGGCAACACTCCCATGGTGTTGTCCATCATCCCGTCCAGAAAACAGCAAAGTTTCTCCCGAGGCTGTTCTTAATCTTCCTGATCCTGTCCATCTGCTCTCGCTGACACCCAGGATGTATAAGCTGTAGCGTCTCATCTCTGCTGTGACCTCAGCTAGCTTCCCTGCTTCATACATTGTCCATATGTTCCATAAACGAAGTTTGGTATTTGTCTTGGTATTGAGCACTTCAGTCTTCATGCCAGTGGCTTCCTTTCAGCTTTCCCCAGTGGCAGTCATATGGGTCATTGACTCCTGAAGGCCATCACACACAGTAATGGTCGATTTCCCTGTCACTGTTTCCGTAACATATTTTGTTTTTTACGGGACAGGGTTGTTAGCCCTGTGCCTAACCCCCAATCTAGAGGACCAGGGTGTCTGTTTTGTCTGACCCCTCCCCCACAGACCAATCCAGCATGGTTGAACCTACCAGGAGCAAAAAGTCCCTGCCGACACAGATTCTGGGGATCATTAGACCAGGCATGTATACCGGAGGACAGATCGTCCACCTACTGCCTGGCTAACGTGTATCATTAACCCTGATGTAAGGGCCAAGAGGCCTGTTTAGTCTCTGTACTCATGCTGTATTTGGCTTCTGTGATGACACTGCTAGCAGAGGTTCCAAGTGGCATCTGTTGTGGTGGTCGGCCAATTTTATGATGTGGACCCTGCCCACTGGGAAGGGGTTGGAACCCACCAACTCATTGCAAATAGGTCACAGGCCAGCACTCAGATGCCAAATTATCATCACAACAGGCTTGACTGAATATGAACTAGCATTCTGGAAGTGAAAGGCCAAATTCTGATCTCCATTGCACTAGTGTATATAAGGGCTGGTCTACACTATGAGGTTAGGTTGAATTTAGCCACATTAGGTCGAATTTATAAGCAATGCAGCTACACAACCAACCCCGTTCCGTCGATCTAAAGGGCCCTTAAAATGGACGGCTGCACTCCTCCCCAACGAGGGGAGTAGCGCTAAAATCGACCTTCTTGGGTCAAATTTGGGGTAGTGCAGATGCAGCGTTGTGTAATTCTACAGTATTGGCCTCTGGGAGCTACCCCAGAGTGCTCCATTGTGACCACTCTGGACAGCACTTTCAACTCTGATGCAGTAGCCAGGTTCATAGGAAAAGCCTTGGGAACTTCTGAATTTCATTTCCTGTTTGGTCAGCGTGGTGAGCTCAGCAGCACAGGTGACCATGCAGTCCCCCCAGAATCGCAAACAAGCTCCAGCATGGAGCGAACGGGAGACACTGGATCTGATTGCTGTCTGGGGAGAAGAATCTGTGCAGGCAGAACTCTGATCAAAAAAAGAAATGCTGATATATATGCCAAAATCGCACAGGGCATGGTGGAGAGAGGCTACATGCCTCATGAAAGTTAAGGAGCTCAGGCAAGCCTACGACAAGACAAAGGAGGCAAACGGTCACTCTGGGTCAGAGTCCAATACATGCTGCTTCTATGATCAGCTGCATGGCATTCTAGGGGGAGACCCTACCACTACCCTACCACTGTCCATGGCCCCCTCAAGGGGGGAGTCTCACGCAACATGGAAGAGGATTTTGTGGATGAGGAAAAGGAGGAGGAGGAGGAGAATGTGCAGCAGGCAAGTGGAGAATCCATTCTCCCTGGCAGTCAGAACCTTTTCATCACCCTGGAGCCAATAACCTCCCAAGGCGGGTTCCCAGACTCTGAAGGTGGAGAAGGCACCTCAAGTGAGTGCACATTTGTAACTACACTACTGGGGTTAAAAGCAATTGTATTTAATGTTTGATTTGCCCTGAAGAATTGGGATGCATTTGGGCCAGTACAGCTACTGGAAAAGTCTGTTAATGTGTCTGGAGATGGAGTGGGAATCCTTCAGGGACATCTCCATGAAGTTCCCCTGGAGGTACTCTGAAAGCCTTTGCAGAAGGTTTCCGGGGAGGGCTGCCTTATTTCATCCTCCATGGTAGGACACTTTACCATGCCAAGCCAGTTGCAAGTAGTCTGGAATCATTGCAGCACAAAGCATGGCAGCAAATGGTCCTGGGTTTTGGTCGTATTCATTCAACATTCAGTCTTAATCTTTCTGCGTCAGCCTGAGGAGAGTGATATCATTCATAGTCACCTGGTTTAAATACGGGAATTTTTGTAAGGGAACAGTAAAAGGACCCCGTTCATGCTGGACTGTTTGCGCCAGGCTAAAAGGGATCATCCCAGAGAATAGCCACGCGATGGGGGGGAAGGATGTGCTGCCAAAACCGCAGCCCCTCCCTTTAAACAGCAAACCCAAATGGCATTGCTTGCTATGGGAAAGGAGGGAGCTGCAGTTTGAAACCATTCCCACATGTTATGAAGGCAGAAGAAGTCAACCGCGTGTACCCTTTGGCTTACCATAGCTGCCTGGAAAACGAATTCTGTTGCCCAGCCGTGCATGATGTGTCACCATACTGGCAGGCGCTCAATAAAAAAGGCAAAATGCGACCTTGTACCTAAAACACATGCGCTGTCTGCTGTGAATTGCTTGATTCACTGTGAAAGAGTCTCCCTTTTGTTCTCAGAAATGTATCTTCTTAAATTTTACTCTCCCTTTTTATCCTCCCACAGATGCAAATGTTTGTATACTCTCTCCATCATCTCTGTCCCTGAGGTTAACGCAGATTAGAAGGCGAAAAAAACCACACTCATGATGACATGTTTTCCGAGCTCATGCAGTCCTCCCGCACTGATAGGGCACAGCTGAATGCATGGAGGCATTCAGTGGCAGAGTCTAGGAAAGCATTAAGTGAGCGCGATGAGAAGAGGCAGGAGGCGATGCTGAGGCTAATGGGGGAGCAAACGGACATGATCAGGCAACTGGTGGAGCTGCAGGAAAGGCAACAAGAGCACAGACCGCCACTGCATCCATTGTATAACCGCCTGCCCTCCTAACCAAGTTCCATATCCTCCTCACCCAGATGCCCAAGAATGTGGGAGGGGAGGGTATGGGCACCCAGCCACTCCACTCCAGAGGATGGCCCAAGCAACAGAAGGCTGTCATTCAAACAGCTTTGATTTGTAGTGTGGCTACAATAAGCAATGTGGCCTTGTCCTTCCCTCCTCCCCCACCCCACCCGGGCTACCTTGTCAGTGATCTCACTTTTTTTTTAAAAAAAAGAAAGAATGAATGCATGGATTGAAAACAATAGGGACTTTATTTCCTTTGCCAACTGTGGTCGAAGGGGGGAGGGGTTGGCTTACAGGGAATTAAATTCAACAAAGGGAGTGGTTTGTCACACCATCGCCTGGCCATGTCATAAAACTGTTTTTCAAAGCCTCTCTGATGCGCAGTGCACCTAGCTGTGCTCTTCTAATCGCCCTGGTGTCTGGCTGTTCAAAATTGGCCACCAGGCAATTTGCCTCAACCTCCCACCCCGCCATAAACATCTCCCCCTTACTCTCACAGATATTATGGAACACACAGCAAGCAGCAATAACAATGGGAATATTGGTTGTGTTGAGGTCTAACCTAGGCAGCAAACAGCACGAGCGGGCTTTCAAACATCCAAAGGCACATTCTGCCACCATTCTGCACTTGCTCAGCCTATAGTTGAAATGTTCCTTACTACTGTTCAGGCTGCCTGTGTACCGCTTCATGAGCCATGGGAGCAAGGGGTAGGCTGGGTCCCCAAGGATAACTATTGGTATTTCAACATCCCCAATGGTAATTTTCTGGTCTGGGAAGAAAGTCCCTTCTTGCAGCTTTTCGAACAGCCTGGAGTTCCTAAAGATGTGAGCATCATGCACCTTTCCCGACCATCCCACGTTGATGTCAGTGAAACATCCCTTGTGATCCACCAGTGCTTGCAGCACCATTGAGAAGTACCCCTTGCCATTTACGTACTGGTCAGCAAGGTGATTCGGTGCCAAGATAGGGATATGCATTCCGTCTATCACCCCACCACAGTTAGGGAACCCCATTGCAGCAAAGCCATCCACTATGACCTGCACATTTTCCACTATGACCTGCACACTACCCTTGCTAGCAGAAGGTCACTGATTGCCTTGGCTACTTGGATCACAGCAGCCCCCACAGGAGATTTGCCCACTCCGAATTGATTCCCGAATGACCAGTAGCAGTCAGGCATTGCAAGCTGCTACAGGGCTATCGCCACTCGCTTCTCAACTGCCAGGACAGGTCTCATCTTGGTATTCCTGCACTTCAGGGAGGGGGAAAGCAACTCACAAAGTTCCATGAAAGTGGCCTTATGCATGCAAAAGTTTTGCAGCCACTGGGAATCATCCCATACCCGCAACACTATGTGGTCCCACCAGTCAGTGCTTATTTGCCAGGCCCAGAATTGGCGTTCCACTGTATCAACCTGCCCCACTGCCGCCATGATGTCTCAATTGCCACATCCCATGCTTTCAGGAACGTCTGTGTCCATGTCTGTGTCCTCCTCACAATCGTCCTCGTGCTGGTGGCTCCTAGCCAGGTTCTGCACATACTGCAGGATAATGCACGAGGTATTTACAATGCTCACAACAGCAGCGCTGAGCTGAGCGGGCTTCATGCTTGCCTTTTTCCCAATCTAGGAAAAAAGGCGCCAAACAACTATTTGCCATTGCTTTCAAGGAGGGAGGGGAGACTACCCACAGTGCACCACTCCGTGAGTCAATGCTAGCCACAGTACTGAGGACGCACTCCGCCGACCTACTGCGCTTAGTGGGGACATACACAATCAACTGTATAAAATCGCTTTCTAAAGATTGAGTTCTATAAAATCAACCTAATTTGTAGACATTAGTGTAGACTTACCCTAAGATCAGAATTTGACCTGAATGCTCTCCAGAACTCACCCTTCACCTTCAACTTCAAGCTGTATTCATGGCTGTTTAGAGTTTCTTTTCTGGTGAAGAACATTACTTTATTTACACTCCCTCCAGGCCCCATTAATGCAGGAACATTCAACCAAAGGCAACCAAGTAGAAACTAGGTCACAAGGAGGACTGCCCATTGGTTATGGCTGATGTTGCATCCTTTGCTCTTTACACAAAAAAAATATTCTGAAACCGCATTAACATTGTGACATAAACAACTGTCTCCCCTAAATGTATACAAACATGCAATGCCTAATTACATATACACTGCTTCTCTGGCAGACTTCTGGCAACTTCTTCAACATAAAACATAGTGAATGCCACTAAAGATTTCACAAACTGTTTAAAGGGATATGATTCTATTCCTATACACTACAACTAGAATGAAACACATCTATAGGCAAAAGGTATGATCAGTTTTTAAAAATCCAACATATTGTAGGAGAGGTCATGATGATTTACTGCCATTATACCACTGTTCACCCTGAACAGGGATCTAAGATAAACATAACTATAATTAGAAAAATGCATCATTAGAGAGAATGATACAGTGTACTTGTTAGTTGGTATTGAAAATAAGCAAGCTGCTCACTTCCTTTTTATTAATTATTGTTATTGTTGTTGTTGTTATTATTATTTTAATGCACAAGTTTGAGCCAAGCCATCTGTTAGCATATCTCTTACTGAAAGATCATCCACTGGCTTTGAGGGCCTATTTAGAAACTGTGACAGAGTGCAAATTAAACTCAATCATTCTCCTATAACATCTTTAAGCAATTAGTAGAAATGTTATTAGAGCATATGACTTATCTTGGGCCCAGAAATTTGTGCATTAAAAAAAAGCAAGTTGCTCCCAAAACACCATTTGAATGCAAACTTGAAAATATGCATCAGGAGATCAGCATAGGAAAAGAGCTTTTAAAAAAAATAGTCTTGGAATTTTATTGTGAAGGATTGGAGAGATACATTTAGAAGTACCATCGTGGCTTAATAAATCTTCATAAATACCATTTATTTTGAGGGCAGGCACCCTGTCTCTTTAAATAGATTACCACTTGGTATAATCTCATAGGAACATTTATGTGGAGATTTTATTTAATGCAGTCTGTGATATGTATAAACTTCGCCATGGCATGAGTTTAACCAAGCACTGAGCAGAACCAGGAGTCATGTGGGAGCTATATTTGCTATATTAGAACAGCACAGTTCAATATACAATTTTATCTGCAGGAGCCTGCTGGGAATTAGAGATTAGTCATATGGGGATCTTTACAGCTGTGAAGTTTATGAGGGGCTGACTCAATGATTTTGGTCTCGTAAATTGTCACACAACTGTCCTGTTACTTAAAATTGTAAGATTTAGAAAACAGGGACTTAAAGCACTAGAATAGGGCTTGAAGTTAGTGTGCAGGGAGTAAAGAAGGGCACAGAAAAAGTAAGTGAGAAACATAGAAACATGTAAAGGGTGGTTTTACAGTATTCTGGAAAGTGACTAGAAAAATGGAATTGGGGGTTCTATATTAAATTTTTTCTTAAAGACTCAATGTCAAATTTGCTGTTCACAAGTCAAAAACAATTTTTTTTTAAATTGCCAGTCCTGGAAACTCCACTTGGGACCCACAAGTCAAACTGTGGCTCTTTCTGCCTCTTAATCTCCGGTAATGGAGAGTCCACCACTGGAATTTAGTTATCGGTTTTGTTGCGATCCAGAATAGAATCCGGCTCATTCACCAATAGCCGTGTTGATCTGCTGCACTAGCAAGAGCAAGAACTCTTTAACAATAATGTAAATAAATTTGATACAAAGATACACTGGGCCAGATCCTCTAACCTGCACCAAGCCCAACTGAATAGACTTGGCATATGGAATCCCCTTCCCTGCCCCAAACCATGGAGAAGCACAAGAGCCATTCTATGGCTGTTACCCTGCACTCCTTGGGGTGTTTCAGCCAAAAGATCCACAGCGTCTCAAATCCACCTTCAGACCCAATCCCAAAAACTCCTCTGTTTGGTGGAGCACAGGTAGCCCTTAGAACACAGCTCTCTGCAACTCCTAAGGAGACAGCCCCAAACCTGCTCTTGCCCCTAATGAGATGTACATGCCAGTGTGGAAACAGGACAGGGGCAGGAATTGCCCTGCAGTAAGCAGACTGGTTGAGTAAGAATGTATTATTGCATAGTCACTTTTCTGACCATATCTGCACAGAAGGCCATTCATGATAGGCACCAACTGCAACAGCCAGTAATGCTCATATATTAAATTGCAGTTTCCTTTACATCTTGATTTCCATTAAGCTTCATTTCACAGCTCACAATTCTATTAAAGTACCTTAGAACTATCTAGATGCTTATATGGCCCCCTCATAACTGTAATGTCTGAGGGCCTCCCAAACGCAAAGTATTGATCTTCACAGCATGCCCGAAAAGAAGGAAAGCACTGTTATGTTTTCCTTTACAGATGGGAAACTGGGGCACAGAGAGATTAAGTCACTGAGTCCCACAGGAAGTCTGTGACAGAGCCAGAAATTGAACCCATATCCATCGAGTCTCAACGCACTGCATCCTTCCTCCTTCCTCACACTGAATACTAATTCCTAAGCAGATTTATTCAACATATTTTTGCCTTTTTCTGATCATGAACAGCTTGCAAAATTCTTTGTCAGTTTCTTCAAGGAACAATTCTTGTCCTGCTGATTGTCCACAAACTGCAAATATTTACAGGTCAAAGTTGCACTCTGTTATTGCCTCACCAGCCCCACCATACCTGAGATTAATCAGGTTGAGCACCATACTAATCGATCAAGATACTATAATCAGTATAAATATCTCCTGCAACTGCACTTAAGAGAAGTTTATTTGCCAAGTGATGTTTCCTCTCTTCTTTGCTATGCTTGTGAAGGAGCACTTTTGTTTAAATGAGAAGACAAATGATTAAGTCTCCAGGGTCCCCCTCTTCTCTGCAAGCAAAAGTATTCATTGTACACACATTAACCAGTGAGGGGGAAGGAGAGAATTGCAGAAGCCCCTTCTTCAGATATTGTCAGGACATCTCTGAATGAAGTATCTGTGCAGTAGCAGCTGCTTCTGTGCCCCCAGACTGTTTGGTGCACATCCCAGTGGGGAGAGGTTCCAAACAGCAGGAGAGGTTCTATAATCAGAACAGCTTGGCAACCACAGTAGGGCATTGAGGGGTGCTTTCAATATGCCCTTAATTAATGAGGCTTTAGCTAGTGAGCATGTGATGCTACAGTGAGTTGCAGTGACCTACCTAAATTTTTGGCCTATTGCCACCACTGCAGACAGCTACTATTTGGTAATCAACTAAAAAGTAAAGAGCAGACTTATAGTAGTTCATACTTCTGTATGTTCTGAGCCTGATTTTTATCCCACCCACATCAGGTTTCACTGGTGTCACTCCATTGTGGACTGTGACTTTAGGAAACCTGAAGTAGTTCACACCAGGAAGTGAAACCAGCTGGATCCAGGAGTAGGGCATGCAGAATGATCTGAGTGAAAAGCAAAGAAGATATTTTTTTGAAACTTCCTGATCTATGCTGAGTTACTGCCTCTCGCAGATATAAAACCAGAAACATTACAAAAACTCTATAATCTTAAATATTATTATTCCTAATTTACACCAGCATAAGCAAAATCAGGGTCAGGTCTTTTATTTGTAAATCACACTAGACTTTGAGCTATCGCCAAACTCCTGGCCCGGAGACTTTTCTCATTTACATTACCCACAGACCAGCTATTGGGAGTCATAGTGCAGTATGATTAATATTCTGTTGGACACAATTGAACTAACCTTGAAACATTTACATTTAATCAACCAAAATAGGCTGCTGACTCCAAACCCAGTATTCCAACAAGAACTATACATTTCGGCAGCATAAAACTTTGGATGACAACACAGGAGTATGAAGTGGTGCACGGATTTCAGTCCATTGGTAACCAGTCATCAAATGGCTAGCAGGGATGGGGCATGAAGAGAAGAATCATTGCACAATAATTAAAATAAAAAAACGTATGTCAGATAGAACTTAAACAATATGTGTTTTAATACAGTCAAATGTAAAGTCATACAACTAGGAACAAAGAATGTAGGCCATACTTACAGGATGGGGGACTCTATCCTGGGAAGCAGTGACTCTGAAAAAGACTTGGGGGTCATGGTGGGTTATCAGCTGAACATGAGCTCTCAGTGCAACATTGTGGCCAAAAGGACAAATGTGATCCTTGGCTGTATAAATAGGGGAATCTCAAGAATGAGCAGGTAGGTTATATTACCTCTGGAATACTGTACCCCGTTCCGGTATCCACAATTCAAAAAGGATGTTGATAAATTGGAGAAGATTTAGAGAAGAGCCACAGGAATGATTAAAGGATTAGAAAATATACCTTATAGTGATAGACTTAAGGAGCTCAATCTATTTAGCTTAACACAGAGAAGGCTGAGTGACTTGATCGCAGTCTATGAGTACCTACACAGGGAACAAATATTTGATAATGGGCTCTTCAATCTAGGAGAATATAATAAGCAGGTATAATAAGATCCAATGGCTGGAAATTGAAGCTAGACAAATTCAGACTGGAAATAATATGTAAGTTTTTAACAGTGAGAGTTAATTAATTAATCAATCACTCATTGGAACAACTTAGCAGGGGTTGTGGTAGATTCGCCATCACTGGCAATATTTAAATCAGGATTGGATATTTTTCTAAAAGATCTACTCTAGGAATTATTTGGGGGGAAATTCTGTGGCCTGTGCGATACAGAAGGTCACACTAGAAGATCACAATTGTCCCTTCTTGGCCTCAGAATCAATGAATCTAAGAACATTTTAGAGGCAATTGCCTACACAACATTTGAATGTATTATAGGCACTGGATCTAACCTATCATCTGCAAACATAAGGCTTTTCCCAATAGACGGTTATCCCAGTATATTTCAGAGAGATATTCCCATAGAAGCTTCCATTTCCCAGGCTGAATCCCATTTTATTTCCAACCTAGGTAAGTGACTTTGTACAGGACCTTGTGATCTTGAAAAGTAGCTCCCATTCTACCAAGTGCCATTTTTAAAACACAGGGATGAAGAGTCAGGAAGGAAAGGTCATGGTCACTCAGAACGTAAGTATCCTCCACTGGCTGAGGCGTGCTTGCTCACTATTTCAAGAGGTCATATAGGGACCAGTATATTAGGTGAGACATTCCAACTTGCCTTAGCACTGCATGTGCTCATTATATAAGGGCATTTTTAATATGCCGCTGGTACTCTTTTTGGCTGATGATGAGCTATTCATCTGAGTGGCTGGTTTGGCGCCCCCTACAGGAATGTGCAATTATGCTCATTAATTGAAGGGTACTTTTTGGTGATGGACACAAAAGCTGCTTAGGAGTCCCCTACTGTAATGTACACACATTAACCACAAATTCTGGGGCACTGGTGTCGCTGGATCCACAGATCAGCTTACAACAGCTATTTCATTACATTAACAGCTGGCAATGGCATGTTAACTTGGGATGGTGGTAGATGTATTTTATTTTATTATTTTGCTGAGATATTGGTAATGGCAGAGAATCCACTGACAATAGGATGATTCTAATGAGCAAAAACTCTATTTTATTGAAGAAACAAGAACAGATATAATGAAGAAACTTCAGAAATGAAACATGACTCTTGAGCTTTAACTTTTGCTTGTTTTCATTTTAAAGTGATTAGAAAGAGAGATTGGACAGTGAATTTTGTAATTACTAAGAAGGAACTGAAAACAACCCAGATCAACCTCCAGTGGCTTGGCAAATAAGGGAAAGTTATGTGTAGTCTTTAAATTTAAAACAAAGAAACAGAGTTTTTCCTGGAATAAATATCTCATTGTTCAAGAAAGATTAACAGAGTATGTATGCCCACTCTCCACGCCACAGAAAGGAATGTAGAAAGAACAAGGAGTACTTGTGGCACCTTAGAGACTAAGAAATTTATTTGAGCATAAGCTTCCATGGGCTAAAGCCCACTTCATCAGATGCATGCAATATAGCGGGCAGTAGGTTTCTGGTATAGGGTGATGTTTATGTGACCATCGCTTATTAGCACTGTAGTGTCCAGGAAGTGGATCTCTTGTGTGGAATGGTCCAGGCTGAGGTTGATGGTGAGATGGAAATTGTTGAAATCATGGTGGAATTCCTCAAGGGCTTCTTTTCCATGAGTCCAGATGATGATGATGTCATCAATGTAGCGCAAGTAGAGTAGGGGCATTAGGGGACAAGAGCTGAGAAAGCGTTGTTCTAAGTCAGCCATAAAAATGTTGGCATACTGTGGGGCCATGCGGGTACCCATAGCAGTTCCGCTGACTTGAAGGTATACATTGTCCCCAAAAATGAAATAGTTGTGGGGGAGGACAAAGTCACAAAGTTCAGCCACCAGGTTTGCCGTGACATTATCGGGAATAATGTTCCTGATGGCTTGTAGTCCATCTTAGTGCGGAATGTTGGTGTAGAGGGCTTGTATATCAATAGTGGCCAGGATGGTGTTTTCTGGAAGATCACCAATGGACTGTAGTTTTCTCAGGAAGTCAGTGGTGTCTCGAAGATAGCTAGGAGTGCTGGTAGCGTAGGGCCTGAGGAGAGACACTACAGTGCTAATAAGCGATGGTCACATAAATACCACCCTATACCGGAAACCTACTGACCGCTATAATTACCTACATGCCTCCAGCTTTCATCCAGACCACACCACACAATCCATTGTCTACAGTCAAGCTCTAAGATACAACCGCATTTGCTCCAACCCCTCAGACAGAGACAAACACCTACAAGATCTCTATCAAGTGTTCTTTAAACTACAATACCCACCTGCTGAAATGAAGAAACAGATTGACAGAGCCAGAAGAATACCTAGAAGTCACCTACTCCAGGACAGGCCCAACCAAGAAAGTAACAGAATGCCACTAGCCATCACCTTCAGCCCCCAACTAAAACCTCTCCAGCGCATCATCAAGGATCTACAACCTATCCTGAAGGATGATCCCTCACTCTCACAGATCTTGGGAGACAGGCCAGTCCTTGCTTACAGACAGCCCCCCAACCTGAAGCAAATATTCACCAGCAACCACACACCACACAACAAAAACACTAGCCCAGGAACCTGTCCTTGCAACAAAGCCCGTTGCCAACTCTGTCCACATATCTGTTCAAGGGACACCATCATAGGACCTAATCACATCAGCCACGCTATCAGAGGCTCATTCAGCTGCACATCTACCAATATGATATATGACAGCAATGCTCCTCTGCCATGTACATTGGCCAAACAGGACAGTCTCTACGCAAAAGAATAAATGGACACAAATCAGACGTTAAGAATTATAACATTCAAAAACCAGTTGGAGAACACTTCAACCTCCCTGGATACTCAATTACAGACCTAAAAGTGGCAATTCTTCAACAAAAAAACTTCAAAACCAGACTCCAACGAGAAACAGCAGAACTGGAATTAATCTGCAAACTGGACACCATTAAATTAGGCTTGAATAAAGACTGGGAGTGGATGAGTCATTACACTAACTAAAAACTATTTCCCCATGCTAATTTCCCCCCTACTGTTACTCACACCTTCTTGTCAACTGTTTGAAATGGGCCATCCTGATTATCACTACAAAAGCTTTTTTTTTTCCTTCTGCTAATAATAGCCCACCTTAATCGATTGGTCTCGTTAAGAGTTGGTGTGGCAACCCCCATTTTTTCATGTTCGCTGTGTGTATATCTTCCTATTGTATTTTCCACTGCATGCATCTGATGAAGCGGGCTTTAGCCCACAAAAGCTTATGCTCAAATAAATGTGTTAGTCTCTAAGATGCCACAAGAACTCCTCGTTCTTTCTGCTGATACAGACTAACACGGCTACCACTCAGAAAGGAATATGTAAATGAGAAAAACTGAAGGCAATAACTGATCACCCATGCTTTGTAATATTGTTTTTATCTTGTTCCCCAGCATATTTAAGGCATGAGGTCTCAGACAGGTCCAGAGGAGATACAATCACCATCTTAATGGCTAGAGGGCAAAGGTATAGGCCCCAAAACTTTTTTGGGTTTTAACATAGGATGAGGGTATGGAAAAGGTTGAGAACCATCAACTTTTTTGTGTGGTGCATGCATACACAACCTACACCACATGTAAAAGCATAAATATGGACTTTTGGCTGTGCAAGGGTACGAATGGGTTTGTTTTGTTTATTGTCAAGTGTCCATCTTCCAACAGATTAACGGGAATGCCTGACAAAAAATAAAACAAAACAAAATTATGCCACAATTTGGGCCAGCCCAGGTACAAATAGCCATGTAAATTGGACAAAAACCCTACAACATGAGAACAAAAGAAAAGGAAGACCTGGTCTGGAAAGGGAGACAAAAATAAGGTCACACATGTACCAATCTGATTACAAAAGCCTTTGCAGTGGGCAGCCCAGTCAATGTCTTCAGAGTAACAAGTTCCACAGATGGGTCTCTTCCCAACTGACCCTGTCACCAGCTGGAACCTCTGAGAAAAACGAAGCTACAGAGACATAAGGGATACATACCCAAGCGCATTAAAAAGAGAAACTTGGAGAAATTCAGCTGAAATCCTGGCCTATCCTAGGAAATGGAACCCACTGCTGAAAATAGTGTTCAGCCTTGGTGTGAGCAGAGCTGAGCATGTCTAAATAACACTGTGTTTAAAACACACTTACTGCATCTTGGGTAAAATTTTCAAAAGCGCTTAAGAGACTTAGGAGCCTGCATCCCATTTTCAAAAGTGAGTCAGGCAACTGTGAGCCTAATTCCTATTGGCTTTCAGGGAGATGTGGGCTCCTAAGGGCCTAAATCACTTTTGAAAATGGCACTCAGGCTCTTAAGTCACTTACGTGCTTTTGAAAATTTTTCACTCTTTGTGTTAACTTGAATTGTAAACTTCAGAGAAAGGACCATGAAATCAATGAGAGTTAGGCACCTAAGGGTATGTTTACATGGGATTAAAAAAGCAGGGCTGGGCTGGATCAGCTGACTCAGACTGGGGGCTGGGGCACGCAAGCTCCAGGGCTGAAAAATTGCCATGTAGCTATTCGGGCTTGGGCTGGAGCCTAAGCTCTGGGACCTCGCGAGGATGGCGGGTGTGAGAACTCAGGTTCCAGCCCAAGCCTGAATGCCTACATAGCAATTTTTACCCCATAGCCCAAGCCCTGTGAGCCCAAGTCAGCTGACCTGAGCCAGCCGTGGCTGTGCTCAGGGCTTTTATCACTATGTAGAAATACTCTAAGTATCTTTGAGGATCTGGGCCCATGTTTTATATGTTTATACAGTACCTAGCAGGAGGCCCCAATATAGATACTATCAGAATATAAACAGCAAGAGGAAGATCAGTTTCCAAAAGAAAAAAAAGACAATGGATGAAGCAGAGTAAAACACCATGACTGAGCCCACAGACAGGCATGTATAATAAAGTCTGTTTCACAGTCAGGGGAAGCAGAAATTTAACTTTCATTAATAGTGCAAGCAGATTGATGGAACAAATTATTACCCAAAAGAGATATCCATCAGCACCCAAATATTTTGCAAATTTAAGTGTGCGATTATTTGAAAAGACCAATTTCCTGCACTTGGGCTGTTAACAAGGGAGTCACTTGAGTACCTGTGATTGTGACGATTTACTATAATGTCAAACCCTTGAATGGAATCTGCTGGCTTCGTCGTGGTATTGCAGTGTACAATACAACTATTTCCATACCTTTGAATGGCCATAGGCAAAATATTCAAGGTTGACAAGTGGCAGGGGGAAAGGATGTGTTGGGAGGAAACAATTAAATATTGATTTTTCTGGCCATGTGCATCAAGATAGATGCCAAAACGTCATCCTCCTCAAGCTGGCCTGAAAAAGGGCGGCATCATCAAGTTTCAGAGGGTAGGAAGAGAGGCAGGGGCAAAGAACAGAGATGACAAAAAGGTCTATGCCAAGCATTGTCAAGAAACTCTTCTTAGCTCATCAAAAAGCTAAAGCTTTGCCAGCTCTCCAGGCTGGTGTAAAGTACTTTGCGGTGTACATTTAAAAAGCTGTTTCAATCAGTTTTTATTAACTTTTAGGCATAGGTATCCAAGCAACACTATCACCCTTTCACGCTTCTGGGAGATGGTCATCTAATCAGGGTCCCCTCCACCCATGAAGCGGGAGGGAGCCATTGGGCCCTGATCCAGCAAAGCACTTATCTTTACATTTCTGAATAGTCCCTTTGACTTTAAAGGAGAAACTGTTTAGAAGTTAGGCATATGCTTACATGTCTTGCTTATCCAAAGCCATCTACTCTCTGACTTTCTGCCTAACTGAGGCCATAAAACTTCACCCAGGGATTCCTGCATCTAGCTCAATACCTTGTGACAGCTCACTGTTGAGCTGAGATGCCACGGCAATGTTACTAACTCCTAAGACAATAGCTTGTGATATAGATTTTAAAGCCAACAAATCTTTGGGCCTGTGTTCTAGATCTGAGAGAGAAGAGTCCAGTAATTAGGACCTTTTTATTTTAACTCCGGCAAACACCCATATATCTAGGGTACCACTGAGAATTAACATACCAATGTGGAGGCCAACATGACTTTTTTGGAGGGCAGGGGGGAGGAGAAGAGGGTTGGGATTGAGGGAGGAAGAAAGAAAGGAGGGGAGGGAAATTAAGTTTATAGTGAGCTGTACCTCATGAAAGCTTATGCTCAAATAAATTGGTTGGTTTCTAAGGTGCCACAAGTACTCCTTTTCTTTTTTTTGGATACAGACTAACACGGCTGCTACTCTGAAACCTAAGTTTATAATGCAGCTCAGTTGTAATCTTAATAATGATAAAGCGGTTGTAGCAGCTTTGAAGTTATGACACTTATCTTACAGATGGGGAAGCTGAAGGACACTTTGGTGACTTGCTCAAGATCATATAGCAAATTAGAACTTTGGCTGCTCACAGTCTTGTGCTCTAACCATTAGACGCATTGCCTCAAAAGCTATTGCTACTTGAATTGACCCCAGGAAGGTTTCTATAGAATAAGATTGTAGCTTTGTTTTTAAACAGCTGTATTTATCAATTTAGGAATCGAATAAATTATCCATAGAAATTACTATTTTAATTCCTTCTTCAGGTCTGGTGATCCATACACACACTGAGTAGTATCTTGCTCTGTGAGGTGTCCCATTTATTTCAAGGGTGACGAGGGTAGCAAAATATGGCCCTTAATTTGCTGTGGGAAGCTGTGGCCAGCACATCCCTTGGCCCCACACCGCTTCCCGCAGCCCCCATTGGCCTGGAGCGGCGAACCGTGGCCAGTGGGAGCTGCGATAGGCTGAACCTGTGGACGTGGCAGGTAAACAAACTGGCCCGGCCCACCAGGGGGCTTACCCTGACAGGCCGTGTGCCAAAGGTTGCCGATCCCTGAACTAGACCATCCTTGACAGGTGTTTCTCTGCTCTTTTTGTGGAATCTCCATCACTGGAGATTTTTAAGAACAGATTAGACAAATAGTCTGTTTCCCTTTCCTCTGCACACACTAATTAGATTTTTATTTCACTCGTCATCATGAAAGAAAAAGGTCTTTTAAGAAGGCCAGTAAAAACCACAAAGGGCCCTTCGAGGATCTCTCCCATTTTTCCACATTGCCTGATTTTATTGTATTTTAATTGTAAATATTGGCATACCATGCTCAGCGGTTTAAGTGCTATAATGGTGATATTCTTCCTCATAGAAGCTGGCACATGCCTTGAGGAATGTAATAATTAACAATACTTTGCACTTATAACAGCACCTTCTACCCAAGACTCGTGAAGTGCTCTACAAACATTAATTAGGCAAGTCTCACAACATTACACACAGGGTACGATGAGACAGAGGGAGGCTACATGACTTGCCCAGAGTCATACAGGAAGTCACTGGTAGAGCTAGGATTAAAACCCAGGAGTTCTAACTCGAAAGTCCATACTTGATTGCCACAGATTATACAAATGTTCAAAGTGTGATCCTTTGTGCTGTGCTCCATAGGCTTGGCTCCTGCTCAGCACATCCCTGTTGGTAGGGCTCGGACTATGTCTACACTTAAAACACTAAAGCGGCACCACAGCAGCTGTGATGCTGTATGGCTTCAGAGTAGACACTTACTACAGTGACAGGAGGTGTTCTCCCATCACTGTAGCTATTCTACTTCCCCGAGAGGCAGTAGCTAGGTCGATGGAAGAATTCTTCTGTTGACCTAGAACTGTCCACACTGGGGGTTAGCTCAACTTAACTATGTCTCCCAGATTCAAACCCACGAGAGACATAGCTATGCCAACATAACTTTTCAGTGTAGACCAGCCCTAGACTATCCTACTGGATTCCTTTGGCTTGGCTCCTTTTTGACTGGAGAAATACAAGTCCTGGGCTACACTAAAAAGGGGTGTGAAAAATCCCCACCACTGGGCAAGATAGGTAACCCCAGGTGTAGACAGCTCGAAGTCAACCGAAAAATTCTTCCATTCACCTAGGTACTGCCTCTCAAGGAGGTGGATTACCTGTGCCAATGGGAGAACCCCTTCTGTCCACAGAGGTGGCGTCTACGCCGAAGCGCTCCAGCAATGCAGCTGCAGCACTGTGGACTGTGCTGCTGTCGCATTGGAAGTGTAGACAAGCCAACCCACCGGTAATGTCAAAATGAGACGTCCCTCAGAGTAGATAGCGTAGCCCTTGATAATATCACCCACCCTCTCCTTTCTTCCATTTGATCAACAGTATTGGCATTTAAATCATCATCACTGGGCATCCAAGTTTACACCCTTTGAGATGAACAGGGCAGTTCACACTCCCCAGAACTATTGTAGGCTCTGTTCAAACTCAAGCAGACTCACTCCACCACCCCACTGACCTCGCCTAGCTACATCAGGATAAAAACTGCCTGTACCGTATCTCCACTAGGATTTTACAGCAAGATAAGTAACTTCCATTAGCTATCTTGATAAGAAAAACACACCTTTTCGGCAGTGGAGAGAGACATAGGGCAGGTCTACCCTAGAAATTTACATTGGCACAGCTGCACCAATGCAGCTGCGCTGCTGTAGCGCATCTGGTGAAGACGCTCTGAGCCAATGGGAGAGAGCTCACCCCTCGGTTTAATAACTCCACCTCCACAAGAGGCGCTAGCTACATCGGCAGGAGAAGCTCTCCTGCCAACATAGCACTGTCAACACCAGGGCTTAGGCTGGTATAACTGTGTCACTCAGGGGTGTGAATTATTCACACCCTTGGGCAGTGTAGTCATACTGAAGTCATTTTGTAGTGTAGACCAGGGCTTAGTTTTAGAGTCCAGCATTATCTCTCGCCAATGTGCACAGAGATGTAGGAACAAAATCAGAATTGAGACTAGACCTTAGAAAGCAGAATGTCTGTTCGTTTTATCCAGCCAATTTAAAGAGACTCTTCCCTTGAGTGGTGCATACTCAAGGGATATATAGCTAGACTCAAACCTGGGAGAAAGTGAAAATAAAAGAAAAGGAGGACTTGTGGCACCTTAGAGACTAACCAATTTATTTGAGCATAAGCTTTCGTGAGCTACAGCTCACTTCATCGGATGCATGCAGTGGATGAGTGCTGGATGCATCCGATGAAGTGAGCTGTAGCTCATGAAAGCTTATGCTCAAATAAATTGGTTAGTCTCTAAGGTGCCACAAATCCTCCCTTTCCTTTTGTGAATACAGACTAACACGGCTGCTACTCTGAAACCTGAAAATAAAAGGTTTTCCTACATTAAAAAAAGATTTCTCCCAGAGTCCGTAATTAGTACATCTGATGAGAGAAGCAGGAAGGAAACAGCTTCAGGTTGAACGCATCACTTACTGACTCATTGCCATGAAGCTTCGCTTCAACAGAATTCCTGGTGAACGGCGATGAAATATTCATCAGCTCATATTTGTAAATGGCTCAGCAACATACTGACTAAATGACCTCCGATGAAGTGCCCGCATTAAAATGGAATAGCAGCCAGCTGAAACAAGGGAGCTACAAACTACACGTGTTTTGTCAGCATGGACAAGCAGCAAACACAAACAGAAGGAAATCTAGTTGGAATCATCATATTGACAGTGAGAAACAAATGAGGAGAGAGCCTGTTTATTTCAAAGAGACCCACTGGCAGCGCTGTCTACAGCAGCCATGAATGTGGCTACCTGGACTCATGTGTTCAGTCGTGTCCAGGTTTTATTTCCAGCCTTCCCTCAACATCAGAAAATTAACACAGCAGTGAGGGAGCATTCTTTAGTCTGTTCTCCTCTCTACACATTCATTGGTCGATCTTATTAACACCAGTGCGTGACACACCTCATGCACGCAGAGACCACAGATCAGTGACTTCCAAATACAGGGTGTGATCTTGTGAGTTGACAAATGCAGTCGGCTCCCACCGAAGTTAATAGGAATCAGGGTGGCTCAGCAATTTGCAGTATGTGCTCAGCTCCTTTCAGGATCAGAGCCATAGTTTGCATTCCTTCCCTTTGCATTTTGGAAGCTCACTCTTCTTCTACATGCTCCTTGGACGTATCAGACCCATAACTATCATGGACATCTGCCTACGTACCTCTGTCCATGCATTGGGTGCTTCTGAAAGAACACTGATACAGGGGGGTGCTTAGGGATGTGCGTTGTGAGAAAGTGGATTTTACACTGGTATTGTTCTTCATCAACTGTCTTCATGCACACTGATCGTTTGGGGAGTTGCGGGAGGCGGGGGGTGGATCCACTATCGCCATTTAAGTTCCCATTAGTAATCAGGATGTGAGATTTCCAAGGAGGTGTCCAGCTTTGCACTGCATCGCCAGTGACAGTTAGTGCTTGTACTCAAAAGCTCCACCTTGGAAATTGTGAGGCAAATACAAGGTAAATTAGGAAAACCTGCCAAGTGGTCTCAACACTCCACAATACGCAGAGGCATCAGGGCTTGGCTTCCCCCTTGTCTTTTTTCATGTAGGTTCTCAAAATCAAACTTTAAATAACCTTTGCTTGCTTGCCCTAGGCTTTGCAGAAAGGTGAGACACTATACCCTGAGCCAGACTGGAGACACAGACCTTCTTTTTTTTTAATTAAATGTGTTGTGCTAGGTAAGATTTACATTCAGGTCAATAACTCTGTATTATAGCAAGATACACTGTACAACTACCATTCAGAATTTAAACTCATAGTACCACCTGGCGGTTGATCTAGAAATAGCTTTTCTTCCGGATTGTTTTTTTTTTTTTAAACACTAGTAACAACCTTAAATATTTATATCTAATGCTATTGTATATTCTAGTAACAACCTTAATTTATATTTAATGTTACTGTACATTGCAGCCCATCCAGCTACACACCATCCACTTTAACAGTAGAAATGCCAAAGGGGAAGAAAAAGCAGTCTGAACAGACCGCCAATATTGATCCCAATCCAAACTGCTTGTCACTGGGGTTTGTAATCTAGGATTTAAGGATGAGGGGCTTGGGAGACTTCCCAGTGTCTAAAGATCGAGGAGGCATTGCTGGAGTTTATCTTCCACTGTTTATTTAAGGAGGTGAGAAAAGGAGAGGGACACCACAATTAGGTGCTGTTTGACTAAAGACAGGCTCTGAAATGACTTGACTCCTTTTAGACTCCCGGTTACCTTCTCTTGATGTACACAGCTTTGATCTGCGGAACACAAGATTGTTCCCACAGTGCAGTCGTGATCCATTGGTAGACATAGCACCAAACATTTCCAATGTGCTCAATTACATGTACAGTAGATACTGAGGCAGCAGTGTCCAATAGTTAGAACAAGGAATTGGGAACGTGGGTGTTCTATTCCTGGCTTTGTGACCACCTTGGCCATGTATCATGGGGTGTATATACTCCATCCTGTCCCAGCAACTAAGGGGCTAATGCAGGTACTACCAGCCAAGGCTGATTGGCAGACTCACAGCAGCTGGGAAGATTAAAAGAGCTCGGAAGCAGAGGGACAGGGCGGATGCCAGAGGAGCAAGCAGGCTGAAGAAGGGAACTCCTGCCAGCAAGCTGCTGAGAAGCCGCTCAGAGACAGTATGCTGAGAAGGGACATCTGGACCATCAGGCTGAAAAGCCTACAGAAACCAGAGGAGATAGGAAGGAGCTCAGGGCACAGTGGGAGCTGTTGAGCCCCAATTCTGCCTGGCTGGGTTAAGGGCCCTGAAATGGAACCCAATGGAGCGGGTGGGCCTGGGTTCCCCTACCAACCCCAGAGGGACTTAAGAACTGAGGGGGTTTCCAGGCCCCCCGGACACCAGGACCAGCTGACTCTGCCAAGAATAAGGAGAAAACTCACATACCCCAGCGGGACTCAGGCAAGGCAAACTGACTGATTGCCTGGCCAGAGCAAACGCTGGTGTAACACTTCACTTGGCCAAAGGGGGCGCTTTTGCAACAGCATACCAGCCTCACACCATCACCACCTCACTGCCTCAGTTTTTTCAACCGTAAAATGATTGGTAATAACTCACCTACCTTTGTAAAGCACTGAGATCCTTGGATGGAAGGCAATGAAGAAACACAAAGTATTGTGTTATAGTTCTAAAGTTACTCCTGCAGTACTGTACTATTTGATATAGTTGGTGGGCTGTTCCATGACAATTATACTTGATCCCAAGGAACAATCCTGGCCAGTTAATATTAGGCCTGTTTTACTTTTAAAATTTAGCTACAATGCTCAGGGGTGTGAAAAATGCAGATCCCTCAGCACCGTAGCTATGCCAACCTAATCCCCAGTCTAGATGAAACTAGACTGACAGAGGACTGTTTCCATTGATCTCACGACTGTCACTTGCGGAGGTGGAGTTCCAACAGCAATGGAACATCCTTCCCTCACTGTAAACTACATCTACACTACAGGGTTATGCCAGCATAGCTATGGCACATAGCAGCACTGTGCCACTATAATCCCCACAGTGTAGACATCGCAGTTGATTTCCTTATAAAGGATTTTAGAAAGACATTGAAAGGGGACCTTTAAAGAGCATCTTCCACACAAGGGAATCGTATGTTAGATGTTTTTAAAAAGCTTGTCTCATGCCACAAGTTGTAAAATCTAGTAAGAAAAAATATTTTATTGTGTTCAGAAGTAGAGCTAGCCAAACATTTTTTATGGAAACTCGTTTTCTGTGAAAAATGCAGATTCGAGTTGACTGAAACAATTTGTGTTGATGTCGTCAAACTATTTTGGTAAAAAACCAACCCCAAAACAAAAAATGAAATGTTTCATTCTGAAGTTTTCAAAACAAAATATTTCAGTTTTTTTTTATTAAAAATGACTTTTTGAAATTCACCTCAATTTTATAGAAAATTTTTAAACATATAAAAAAACCCCAACTTTTTTTTTAACTTTTTGTTTTGCTGAAGATTTTTTAAAATTGTTCCAGGTTGACCAAAACTAACCTTTAAAAAAAATAATAAAAAAATTCAATACTATAAACAAACTGAAAAATCAGTTATTAACATAGCTTTAATAAATTTAAGGGAAAACTCCTCCACAAGCATTTATTTTGGTTTTGGTTTTTTTTACTCAGATGTATTACAAGACACCTAGGCTAAAAGTTTCAGCTTTGGATGTCCAAAGTTAGGGCATGTCTACACTTACCTCCAGAGCGATCGATCCAGCGGGGCTCAATTTATCACGTCTAGTGAAGACACGATAAATTGACTGCTGAGCGCTCTCCTGTCAACTCCGGTACTCCACTGGAGTGAGAAGTGTAGGCGGAGTCGATGGGGAGCATCAGCAGTCCATCTACCGCAATGAAGAGACCGCAGTAAGCAGCTCTAAGTACATTGACTTCAGCTGCGCTATTTTCGTAGCTGAAGTTGTGTAATTTAGACAGACTTAGCTCGCCACCCCCTACTCCAGTGTAGACCAGGCCTTAGATACCTAAATATGAATTTAGATACCTAAGTAGCCTGTTCTTCCATAGTTCTGAGCACCTGTAATTTCACCCCTGAGAATCAGGCTTTATATATAAAGTATTGATTTAGGTGTCTACCTTTAGATCCTCAATTTTTAAAATTGGTGGTTTAGGTTGAAAGCCCAGATTGGCCATAATTAACACAGGGTCACCTCATGACCTCCTTGAGCAGCTGCATGACCACTTGAAGAATGGAACTATCAGCATCAAGAACGTAACTCATTTACACAGACAAAACAGCCATTTTAGACAGTTTTCCTTCCTTGTGGATGCTTATCCAAACCAAACCCAAACCTTGCAAGGGTCCCCTCCAGTAACTGTGTGACTGACTGGATAGAATTTCATGTGATTATACTTAGGGTATGTCTACTCTGCAATCATGGTGCGTGAGCGCAGCTCGTGCAGACATCCCTGAGCTAGCTTTAATGTAGCTAGCTCTCAGGTACCAGTAATAGTGAAGCTGTGGCAACACAGAATTCAGTGTGGACTGTACAAACCCGTCCAAAATGCTAGGTAATTACTTGAGCAGCTTCACTGCTACTTTACCCAAGCTAGTTACATTATTTGGACACAACCCTGATTTTTCCCACCACCTGCCCCTCTTTCTCCAAGTCAGCTATAAAGAAAATTTGATCCAGAACAGAATTGACATTCCTCACAACAGAAAACTACTAGGGTACTATTGACTCTGCTCCATTTCTGTCAGAATGTCCCAGTAAGTATTATAAAAGAGATACCTGTATGCTTGTATATGTATTTATTAGGCAGTGAGTGGTGCTGAATTTACTCCATGGAGGCAGCCATTTCCCCCTGAACATACAGAAAGTTCAACTAACTAAAATGGAGCCAGACTCCCATTGATTTCACCTGGAGAAGCAGCAGACTACAAAGAAACACAAAACAATATGCCTTAGTTCATCTGTCACTGCTGTGGGAAGCAGTCATTTCTTACAGTCTAAGCACTGCTGATTCACATTGATCCAAAGTTGCACATCATTGCTGCAGTGTTGGCAAAAAAATATAGTCCACCTGGTAGGGTGAATGGGTTTTAACACAGGCATTGATCCACGGTGGTTTTGATTCCAATACCAGTTTAAACACAGTGGATTGCAAACAGTTACTCTAGCTCATGAGCACATGGTGATGAAGTCGTTGCAGAAGAAACCGACTCCTGACATAATGAAGCCCACAGAGTGCATTGTAAGCCAGAGGCTGTTTTCTTAGCTAATTAAAAATTGCTTACCAGAATAATTTCACACCACATCACTACCACCAACATACACAGCAAGTCAAACCACTGAGTGTTGCAAGGGGCAATGCAGCCACAGTGGAAGATCTGACAAATATTGTAATGACTCCTTCCAGTTGGTAAGAGTGCTCCAGAGAGGCCAGCAAAATCTCTCCACTGGGATACAAAATTCAGATCAGGAGAATGTTTTTTTCTATTTGCACCATTAGCTGTAAGCTGTTACTTTCAGCTCTAGGAGATCTTGAAAGCCTGCATAACTCAAAGGTCAAAATTTCATTCTGGCCTTGAACTTGTGAATCTTTGCACTGTGAGCAAGCAGAGCTGACAACCGGTGAGCACAACTTAAATTTATGCATTTGGTATAGTCTCTGCACTGAGCAACAGTAAGTCTCAGTTTCCCTGCCAGCCTCTTCCTTTATTCACAAGGGCACAAGGTTGAAGGGGCAAGATACCAGCAAAAAAAGGACGTGTCTGAAGACACTAATTCAAAATGGCACCTTCTTAACGTCTCAGTTCCTTGAATATATAGTTATCTCTGCTCATTTTAGTCACATCACAAACGTGCTCCAAGTACAAGATGCACTTTTTTGTTGTTGTCATCTCTAATCTAACCACATAGCTGCATGCCCATGTAAAAATACAAAACAAAACAAAACACTGCCCTGCACACACAATTCTCATGCTGGGGAGAGGATGAGAGAGAGAGAGAGAGAGAGAGAGAGAGAGAGCAAACCAAAATGAGAAATGTTAGTCATGTCACTTAATAAGCTGCTGGCAGATGCTCCATACTACAGTAATGAGTGACTGGTACAAGAATCTACATAGAACAGAGTAACAACAAGTGTAAGTTTACTACTCTTTACTCCTGTTAGCAGTGTTGGCTCTGCAGGGCTCTCAGATGGAAACCAAGGGTACATCCACATTGCAGCTGGGGGTGCGAATGACAGCTTGCGTAGTCAGGCTAGCTATACTCACTAAAAATAGAAGTGAAGACGCTGTGGAGCTGGTTTCAGCAGCATCTGCACAAGCCCACAGAAACTCCTGGGTACATACTTGCTTGTTTGATCAAACACAGCTTCTCATCCAACAAGTCATAGAAGTCTGGGAGGGATGTTCATGTTTGAAGGAGTAGTCCACAGAGGAGATAGGATTGGTAATAAAACCCTTTCTAGGAGGGTCAGTGTGTCCCTTCCAGGATGTTTGTCTATAAAATACTTGTTATTTGGTACAACCTGGTACATTCCAAAGGCACCTACAAATGATTTTCAGATGTAACTGTTAGAGCCAGTGACAGGACAGTGTCAGAAAAGGGTGATTTTGCTTCATCTAGAGAGAGAGGGACCGTTTTGCCACATGGTCCCCTGTGCATGGTCTGAGTTTCCTGAGCTCATCCGCAAGGCCCCTGTCCTATTCCGGCCACATTTAAGTCTCTGGAAGAACCACTTGTCATCCTGCCTTCAGTGAAGCAGGATGACTTGTACCAGCAAAATCTCTGCTTGTTGCTCTGCTTCCCCTAAGTCTGTTGATCTGTGGACTGTGAGCTCCTCAGTGGGGGGACCATCCATCCTTGCATGTCTGAAAAGCACCTATTGCATTACAGCACTGCCATGAACAAGAATAATTATTGCATATCCCACTATGGCAATGAATCCTATAATCACAACCCCCCCCCCCCCCAAGACTAAAGAATAAGCCCTCTGACTAGAGCCGGTTGGGAATTGTTTGATGAAATAGTTTTTGATCGGAAAATGCTGATTCATCAAAAACAAAAAATGTTGTCGAAACATATCAGTTTTGATAAAATTTCACTAGAAAGGTTTCTTAACCTGGGACAGAAAATTTGAGTCAGAGACAGAAAGAGATTTCCCCCACCCCAGAAATAGCCTGCAACTGAGATGTGAGATGCACAGGTTCAACTCCCTGGTCCACCTGATTCATTGAGTGCCTGACCACTTGGGCTATTGACTATCCTGGGGTCTCTCTCCTGTTCCCTACCACATACCAGGTGAGTGCCCTGACCACTGGGGTGCGGGATCTTTCTCATTCTAATTTTTTCACACAAAAAATCCAGAAAGTCTGTGGAATGGGGAATATTTTTTAATTTCGAAAATTTTCACAGGATGGGAAAACCATTTTTGACCAGTTAGCACTTTGATCCTTTTTGGAACACAAGCAAGAACACAAGCATCCTGAATTAAAGAATGAAATTCAGGACCAGCACCATTATGATCATTCATAATGTTTGGCTTGAGAAGTCATGGTTGTGCTTTAACGGCTTCTATCCATGACACTTCGCAAATTGCAGCAACACTGAATATAGAGGAACACTCCCAAGTTTCACCTGTACGTAGTTCTCAGTGGGAACAGCATTTTATTTGGAATGGTTCACACTGATTGTGTTACAATCAACATTAACCAAAGCCTGTACACCACTAATTCCAGACACAGTTTCCCTATCACGTTCCCTGTGTAATTTCTTTTGCTTTAATCAGACATTGCTATTGGGTGTGTTTGATTAATTGTTGGATCAAACCGAACAGACCTATAGCAACCCCGCCCTTGGCCAGTGTGCATGTTCTGCACTAAGCACAATTGCCTGGGTTCTGAACCTGGCCGCAGAGTACATGCTTTACTATTATACTAGTGCCTAAAGAACGCAAAACTAGATGTGGGCCTGAACTGTTGTACCAATAAAATAAAACCGGCAGGATTATTAAAGGGGAAAAGGCAAAATACCACATTTATTGTGAATACAGACAGAATCATAGTAAGCAGTTAGTTATAGCTATAACATTCCATTCAATCTCATATTTATTCACACATTCATTCATACAAACACACACACACACACACAGGTTCTGCAAGGTTGTTATCATAGTTACCAGCCTTAGAGTTGCTCATGCCAAGCCACTGGCCAGGTGGCCTGGACATGAGGAGGGAGCAGGGCCTTGTCAGATGCTCATCTGATGCTCCTGGAAGTTGGTTTGCAGAATCGGACCCCAAAGTTCTCACTTTTTAGAGTCTATTTTTATAGGAATTTCTTCCTATCTCAGTCTATGGGAATTGCTTCATCATGCTGTTGCTGAATCAATCAGCAGATGGCACATTCCTGATGGCTCTGTGCTGTTGGATGTTATCTTGTTCTTTGGTTCTCCCATTCTTGAGGCTGTTGGGTGGATTCCAGTCTGCCCTCCGGGGGTCCTCTGGTTATTTCCACTTGACGTCTTCTTCAGCCAATGGACACTGGATTCTTAGGCTGGCACCTCCCTGATCATTCAGTTATTATCCACACCAAGCATCCATCCACATACATCCTCTATCTCTATTTTAATCACAATTGTTAATACAACAAAAGGGTGGGGAGTCTCTGGGTGCTGTTTCTGTTGTTAGAGTATTGCTTTGAGTCTCTCTCTCTGTGAATTGCTTTGAGAACAGACTCTGTCTTAGAATGTACTAACGCAATTAGCAGCTTGCAAGTTTCACACATAGAGGAGAGAAACAGTACCAAAAACCAAGAGACCTCTTAATTAGTAATACCCTGGAATTGAAACTATGGGGAATCAAACTCATTTGTGATTTTAATACAGAACTTCTTTAATATGATCCAACATAATCCCCCTTTTGACACTAAGATTTATAATCGTCAGTGTCACTTTCTATGTAGCCTATTCAAGAGAAAGTACTGTGCGGCAATTTGAGTTTGTGATTCCAATTCATGCCACATACATGATCCTAGTGATGTATCTTTACTACAAGGTTCTGGGGCAACAGGCAAGGTGAGGCACACCCACTTTTGAGGAGTCCATTCGGTACAACCTCTAGTGTCCAATAGCTTCCCTCCCTCCCTCCCCAGCCCATTGGCTCAAGGTCCAGGGTAGCCAGAAGGATCCCATGTGTAATATGGGGAGTGGGCCAACCTTCAATACCTTTGCCTCCAGGGACTGTTGGTGTGCAATTTTGACAACAATTTCTCCCATTAACAAGTCTGGTTTTACAATACTGGAAACGTATTGCATCCATTCATTTTGATAAGTGTCAAACAAAATGATCTCTTTCTTTGTTTTAACAAATGCACCAAACCCTTAATATTTCCCAATATGACCCAGAACATTTTGTGTTCCAAAGTTGCTAGGGCAAATATCTGCATTTCAGTGCATCCCATAGCTATGGCTGTGTAGTTTCCTATTTCTAATTTTTTTTTCTTATGCATAAGCCATGTGGTAGTATTAAGCCATTGCCAAAGATTCCATCGGGCTTTTAGGTTACCCAAACCAATTTGGACCAAGTCTACATTGGCATGTACTTGTTTTTGTATCAGGCTGTCCTGTAGCTGGGACAGAGAGCTTAATTTATTTTTAATTACCTGCAGGTCTTTAGTATTTTTTTTAAACATACAACAGTGCTAGCAACAAGACAAAACACAAGACAAAACATAGAACACAAAACACAATTTCTATTGTGACAGTAGATTCATGGTATTGGGTTGCTTTTCAGCTGGCATCAGCTTTTCCTGATTTTCTGAAAGACAAAAAGAACATGTTTCTACCCCTTTTGGGGTGGCAGATTATTGCTTAAAATATTTCTTTCACAAATACCCTTGCTGATTGCAGGCAAAACAGAGGAATTGGCCCCCACATTTTCCTGTTTTTGTTCTATAGGCAGATCAGGTTTCAATGGTTTCTATCTTTTAACGGTTATGGGGAAATTATCCCACTGTTTAGTCATTAAATCCCTGAGGTGGGGTACCTCAGTTTCCCTTCTTATACAGCAGACCAAGTTTATAATGTTTTTCCTGCTGTGTTAAGCTTTAAGTTTATTTACAGGTAATAGCTGAGAAGCATCATTACCATATGACCTTAAAGGATTTTTCCAAAAATCATACACACTATATGGTGTTACAGGGGTACTTATTATCATTAAATTTATTAAAATTATCTTGTTAACCCATGCCTTTTATTTAGACAATTTGTTTGCTGACCAGGTATGTCCTTTATCTTCAGCTCCTTTGTGCTGCTAGTTCTTTCCTTCCTTTATCATTTAGGTAATTTGCATTTTCGCAGACGCTTCCTGCTTTTGGATTTAAAGCCATCAGCCGTTCAGAGACTCTATCTTAAAAGGGACACAATCAACTTTCACCAGAGTTTTGATTACTTTTAACTTCTGCTTCCAAAACACACAACAATCTGAAAAAGAAAACCCAACCTATTGTGGCTCCCTTTGGAGCCCTAATAGCATGTTAATTAAGTAGCATGGTATGTTTGCATTTCTTTTGCCCCTTCTACAATATACCCTGCACATGTTCTGGGGCAAATGCACATTCCTTCCATAGTTTAACTTTTATAACATTATCCATATCAATTTTTACATAAGGTGTAACTATTTCTTTTTTTTTTTTGCTTACAGAGTTTTCATGTACCTTTATCAAAGTGACAATCTGATTACTCAAAGCCATTTTAAGACTCAGTGTTTCTAACATTGCTTCTTTTTGTTTTATGCACCTCACCCCTGCTGTTGCTTCAGAGAGCCACTGTCTTTTTTAATTTTTTTATTTTTACTACAACTCTCATCTGCTATTTTGTTACAGAAAACAAACAAACAAACAAACAAACAAAAAGAATCCAGAATTTTTTTTCTATTCTCCTGATTTTGACTGCCTTGCTGCAGCCACAACTTAACATTTTAAATTTTGTAAAGCATTGAGTTACCTTTTAAGGGTTAAATGCCAAATCCCAAAGCCAAACAACACTAATTACCTGTGCCTAGCAAAAAGTTCTGTCAGTTTTGCAACTTTGAATTAAAGAGTCAAATGGATTTTTAGTGGCATTATTTAAAACAAAAACAAAACGAATTGGTCCTTAGAACTTTACATATATACATACACATTTTCTTTTCCTTAACATCCCTTCCACACTGCTCTGTTTTTTACATCTTACATTCCCTTTATACATTTGAGGCAGTTAAGTTCCAATAGAACCCTCTTATGTTCTTTTAGCAAATTTGACTAAATTGTCCAGACAAATGATTTTAATCAGATAGTTTATTTTTAATAATTGGCTAATTTACAGACATTCCTTTGGAAAAGGCCCATTTTTCTTTCAGAATGGCTGCAAAGAAACCAAGAATGCTCTTTCTCTAACACTTTTCCTTTTTAACATTTTCACAAAGTTTAACTGCTTAATTCCCTCCAGCCTCTGCAGAGTTAACTTTTTTTTTTACTCTCTTTTCTCTTTGTAATTATGCCTGGGGGTGCCGTACATAGGACCTTCTCCCTCTTTACCTGCCTCCCTCCAGCCTCTGCAGAGTTAACTTTTTCACTCTTTTTGTATTCCTGGAGTGCCTCTTTCACTATTTTCAGCTGGCTTTGGGTATTTGTAGCCAGCACCTTCCAATTGTCTGCTCCCTTTTCCGTTTGTGCCTTTTCCTCTTTACATGAAGACAAGCGGAGGGAAGAATCCTTACATGCCTCCCACAACAACCAAATTGCTGCTGCATCTCTTTTGGCAGCACTAGAAGGTTTGTATATGAGGATATACTGAGCCAATCTATCCTCTAGGTCCGAAATAGTGCAGACATCAGCTAGGGCTTGTTTAGTCCAAGGACTCTGCCCAAATTTTTGAAGGATTTGTTTAAAAGGTGTAATTTCTTTAACAAAAGGTGAGGTTGGAGTTCCTTCTGACTCCATTCCTCCCTCTGGTACTGGCATACCCTGTTTTCTTTTAAACATCTTAACATGGATATTTCAATCTCTTTGTCACTGCTGTTATTACTTAGCAAGTGACACAGCCTAGATTCTGAAATCATAGCTTAATCTATGCGTTTTTTCCCTGCTACCTTCCCAGAGGCCAGCAGGTCCCCTGCTACCTTCCCGGAGGCAGCAGGTCTGGTTAACCTATTTCTCCCTGCTACCTTCTCGGAGGCCAGCAGGTCTGGTTAACCTGTTCTTCCCTGCTACCTTCTCGGAGGCCAGCAGGTCCCCTGCTACCTTCCCGGAGGCCAGCAGGTCTGGTTAACCTATTTATCTGGCTTGCATGGGCTGTATGGGGAGCCATAACACACACAAGTTTTTAACAAAGGACAGTGCCAGTTAACATACTAGTAAGGGTGAAAGTTAACATGAGTGTATATTTTAAAGAGTCTGTCCACAGTGAACAGGACTGGAAACTTCCTTTAAAGAAAAAAAGCTGTGACTAATCCCCAAAAAATTAGGGCAGGCAGAGGGTGGCATAACACTGGACCTTGCAGATCTTACTGGCCAGCTTTGGTAATTGAAATGTCAGCTTTTAAAAAAAGACATCAAGGTTCAAATCCTGGACTGATTGAAGTCAATGGGAAAACTCCTCTTGACCTTAGTGGGGCCAAGATTTCACCCCCAGGAGTTGCTGAACCGAAGGGCTCCCATTGTTAAGTATTACTTCCTAATAAACTTGTTGCATGCATTTTTGTTTTCTCAACCATATATGTGCTTCTTTTTTGTTCCCCCGGCAACTCTATTCAATAGCAGAGTGACAGACAAAGCAGAGCACCACTTTTCTAAAGGCATGGCTCATTAATCGAATATACATGCCACCTTCCAGGATTTGAAATAGGGAAGATGCAGTGAACCAGCCTAATATTTTACCAAGCCCATCAAACCACAGGGCCAAGTTCAGCCTTGGTTCAACTCCATAGACTTGCACCTACCTGCTGCAGGGCTGAGTTTGGCCTGAAGTTTTTTCCCAGTTATGCTTCAGTCCAAAAAATTCCTGCTTTAGCAACTGAATTTTGAAAGCCAATTGAAAATCTTGATTCTCAAACCCAACAGATGTTTGCTGGAGCTAAAGCAGCCCTTGCTTCTACACTGTGTATTCCTTACTGTCTTCAGCAATTGCCAGTTTACACATGCCACGTTGTATGAAACAATTAGCCTGCATTACAAATTTACAACTTCAATAGTGTGCATGTATGCAGTCAGTACACATGCGGAAAAATCCAGAGCTCTGGCTTAAAAGAGAGGCAAAGGAGGAATGTTAATCAATGCAATGCCAAAAATAATTAAATCAGGACTTGAAAGGTGAGTCATCATTGCACACCAGAAATAATTTTCAGCACAGCCAAAAGTAACGGAATGCTTCCTGAAGCTGTGTTCCTAAGGCTCCAGCTGCAGGGGAATCGAGTCTACTGAACAACAAAGCTCTGTTCTCTTTAGCAAAGAAACTCACTGCTAAAATAAATGTAGTGACAATAAAATTCAGAAAGTGGAGCTTACGTCCAAGTGGAATTTAAACTCAGGGGAGAGGCGTGCCAGATTAGGGCATTTTCTACCTCCAGGTGTCACACAAAGCCAGCAACCCTTACTCACCTTGAGTAGTACCTTCCTTTGCAAACAATCTAATTGAAAGCAAACTGGCAACTCATACAGCAAGGTACTACTCGCTGTGAGTAAGGGTGGGAGAATAGAATACCTAGTCCTGCCCTGAGTGCAGGGGATTGGACTAGAAGACCTCTTGAGCTCCCTTCCAGTCCTACAATTCTATGAATGTTGCCTACAGTGTTTTGCAGCCTGAAATGCCAAGTTAAGCTTGTCTTACACTCTGAGCCCCAAGTGCCCAACTACAGCATGAGAATGGAACGGGGGGCGGGGGGAATTAGATAAATAACTATTTATCTAGTTCAACAAAGAATTAAGGCTGCGGACTGGAGCTTTTCCAATGAGTCGGTGTCAGTAGATCATTCGTCATTAGCTTAAACTAACATGAAACAGAAAGCAGAAGTCTGAACATATGGAACTAACACACTCAGAATTCTGATTAGCCACTTGCTTACACTACGTTGTTTCAAGCTGTGAGCCTGTATTGAATCATTTAATCCTTGTGCAGGCGGTTAATATAGTAACCTCTTACAGTTGTCACAGTCCTTGGAGAGAGGAAGTGGAAAACTACCCTCCTCGCCTTCATGACAAGAGAGAAAAATAATTACGGAGACTACCGCACCATCACCACCATGAAGATGCTTAATGCTGCCATTCTCATTTTAGTCCTGTTTTATCCCAGTCTCAGCACAGCGTGGCCTACGCACACAGTCTGCAAGGAGAAGAATTTGGAAATATATTACAAAAGTTGTGGTGAGATCTTTAAAATTCCATTTTATATTTACAAGGACAATAAAGTTGTTATTGCATACCAGGGAAAGTTCCTATTCCAGGTGATGAATGAAAGCGTTAAGTTTCTGAGCAAGCCCTGATTTTCTAGTTGGAATTGGCTTAGTCGTGCATGGTTTTTGCTTCATTAAAACCTCCTGCTGAGATCAAAGATAACAGGGAGAGGAAACAAATCATGTACATTCTCCAAAGATTAATAAATAACTGCCAAAAATAGAGGTAATTTAGCACAGAAAGGTTGCGCAACTGGGATTTTTATCTTGAAGTTAGACAAAACCCTTTAATCTTCATCCTCCTTACCCCTCTTGTGAAATCAAGGCAGCAGGCTGTCATGGCATTGATCTACTGTTTTCCTACGGTAAAGTTTGGCTGTGGAGATGCATGTTTTCTCTTCTCCCACTTAGAGTTACAAGAGACCCCGTGTGACAGTAGGAAGGAATCAGGCTGTCGAAAGCTGCTACCATGCTTAGCTAGACTGCAGCAGACATGCTTAACAGAGGCATTTCCTGTGGACTGTAGGTTTGTTCTTTAAATCTGTTGAAAAGAAAAGGAGCAAATGGCACTGAAATAGCTGAAAATGAATTCACTGAACGGTGCTGCCTTTTCAAGTTGGTTGCTTTGCTGGCCTTGCGCCTCGTCTATCGTACTGATCTGCTTTACTACTGGGACAAAGGGAATTAGATTCACAGACGCCTCATTCATATTACACACGTGATGTGAAAAGTGATTCATGGCAAATGAACACCCTAGAGTTTGTTTTTCCAATTCATCCAGACACAAAGGGTTCCCCATGAGGCTTTTTCTCCCCTGCAGCTCTCCTGCAGCTTTGCACATCCATTAAATATAAAACCAGCAAGTGGCAATAGGAGTAAATAAATATGTGTAATAAAATCCTTATTTTATAAGGATAAATAAAATAAAAGCCCATTCCTATGAGAACAAAATCAGGCTTCACATATTATAAATGGATCTACTGTTTTAGGAAAAATTTAATTAGATATTGGATGGAAGCTTTGCCCCCATTACCTTTATTTTAACAATAATTCCTTGTGTGAATTAATTCCCCCACCTCCTCCTAACATGTCTCCATTAACAAGTAGCAGACTTTACAGAGGCAGTGGGCTAAATTTCAAGTTGCTTTAAATCGTGAGAAGAATTGCTTGCTGGGTGTATGTCAGTTAAGGATTCCCCCCCCCATCTCAGATTATGAGCCAAAATGTTTGATTTAGAGCATACACCTCAACTGCTGTTTCCCCATACAAAGATACTTTCAGCCAGAATAATTGTTTATATTGAGAACAACAAACAAGAAAGAACTTAATTAAAAGGTCCCCATGAGAAAGCCCCATTCTGCTCTCACATCCACAAGAATCAGGCATAGCTTTAGAAGGCAGTGGAGTATAACAGGTGTAAAACCAACATGAGAGCTAAGGGCACATCTAGACTTCGAGCTGGGGGTGTGATTCCCAGCTCAAGGAGACATACCCGTGCGAACTCTCATAGAGTGAGCACACTCAAAATAGAATGTCCCTGCAGTGGCATGGATGGCAGGAGGAGCAAGCTACCCCAAGTACTTGCTTAGGGTCTCAGATAGGGGCACACTCAGAGCGGCTTGCCCCTCCCACTGGTCGCACCACCATGGCTACACTCTGTTCTTAGTGAGCTAGCTCAATCCAATGTCTCCTGATGTTGGAATTTACATTGACAGCTCAAAGTGTAGATATACCCTACGTCAGAGCCAACATGCATGGGCCTGATTTTCCTCTCACTGACACTGGGGCAAACCAGGACTAACTCCAACAAAAGTAATGACATTACTCCGATATAAGAGACTGGCATTGGTGAAAGGAGATTTGGGATTTGTGTCTCCACTGACTAGAGCTGATTAAATATATATATAAACTTTTTTGGACAAAAAATGGATTTGACTAAGATTTTTCATTTTAGTTGAAAGTTTTGCGGTTTCCAACAATATACTACTCCAGTGATATACTACTGGCAATGCAAGAGGTAACCTCACTTTTCTACATGCGGCCGAGTCATGGGAGTCGGGGCTCCCTCACCCTGAATTTCTTTTCACAAGCAGCCCTCACGTACTCTTACCATAGCGTACTTTATTTACAACATTTTATGCACCTCCATGTTGCATCACCATAAAGTTTTTCCCAACGTTTCTCATGGGATGAAAGGGTGGGAAGACAGGTCTCACCACTCTGAGATTCTGGACTTCTTTGCCCTTCCTTCCAGCCCTCCCCTTTCCGTTCATACCTCCCATTTAACAGGTCCCAGCTGATGAGATGAATCCCCTTCTTAGTTCACTCCTAATCAACTGTCTCCCAACTTGGCCCATGCAGGGATACTTACAAAGTGCATAAACTGGTGAGCTCCCGCCCTTTGCCCCCCAAGCTACTCCCACTGTCTCAAAAGCCCCTTCAGCTATTCTCATCTCAGAGGAAATAGCAATGCCATCTTTCATCTGTGTTGATAAATTGCTTTCCCAATGGACCTTCTGGTGCTAGGTCTAGAATATCTTTCAAGCCAGGCAACTTTGCCCATTACACTGCATAGACTTATGAGATACTTCAAATGCAGCAATGCCCAGAAACCACAGGACTGCTTGTCATGTCAGAAGGATAGCTTTTCATGGTGTCAGTGTGAGGTCCAAGAGTTCAGAATAAGAGCTTAAGAGCTTCCTAGCCCATGAATCCTGGACATTGGTGGAATGGGAATAATAACAAGTACTACTGTGCATGACAGGCATGTTCTGCTGAATGGCAGAAAAACGTTAAAGGTGAATTGCAAAGCAAAAGTTGAACATTCGTTTTAACCCCACAAATCCAACTGGGGATATTCAGCCCAGAAATAAATGTTAGCCAACCTCAGTAAAACTCTTCTCCCTCATTCCCTCCCAGTCTGAAAGCCTCAGGGTACTTCCACTGAAGATATCCCAGAACGCATCATTCTGTGACATCAGATAGGGGTTACAATAAGGCTTCCAGGATGAGATCCTGGCCCAACTGAAGTCAATGGAAAAACTCCCATTGATTCAATGGGACCAGGATTCATCCCGGTTATTTATGATTTTACATCCCGGGATATTGACAATGCTGGAGGAAAAACGAAGTGGATTTCAGGAAGTGAAAGACATTTTTAACTAAATTTGTCAAAATTTTATTTCTGTGCGCAGTGCCCTACACAGCCTGATTAATAGGGCTTAGTTCCGCGTATAAATCTGGTGTTACATGTTCATTTTCGCTTTGCAGTTCACCAAGACAGCAACAAAAAACTGACTAAAGCCAAAATAAGGTCAAATGTTACTATGTTGACTGCAGTGTAAGACCTAGATGGAGAACTGAAGATAGGTAGAAGCAAAGAGTAGCTTAATGAATGACAAAGAGCCATGAACTGCAAGAAAAGCACCAAAAAAAGAAAAAAAATCCTGATCAGTAACTCCATAGTGAGCAACGTAGGCTGAGAAAGTGGTGGCCCAGAGAAGTAAATAGGCTGCTACACTGTCTCCTAGATGTAACAGCTAGTACTGTGAGTATGTGGGATAACTAGGGATAACTATATAGTCTACCAGGGAATAAGTGATCAAAGTGAAGGAGGATCTACCATGACCACAAATCACTTAAGAAACCTTGGAAGACATATTAAGACAGAAGTAACACAGGTCATCTTCTTGAAGATTCTTCCAATGCCAAAAGCAATCAAGAGAGAAGAGTAATATGGAGGACAAACTGATGGATGTACCAGGAGTGTAGAGAGATTGATTTTGCATTTATTAGAATGTGGAACAATGGCAGCTTGTGTTCAGCAGGATTTACTAAGTCTAAAGGATAGCTTTCATATATCTCAAGTGATTTGGCATTCACTTGCAACATATGAAATAAGGCAAAAGGAATTCAGAAAAAATGTAATGTTTTAACATGCTCAAATGCCTCTCTCATATGGAATATATATTCAATGTCTACAGAAACATAAGACAGGGACGAGATCCAAGGTCCATTTAGTTTTGTATCCTGTCTCCAACAGTGGCCAGTAACAGATCCTTCAGGAGAAGCTATAAGCGCACTGCAGGAGGCAGATGTGGGATAATTTGCTCCCAACATTAAATCTCATCCCACTCTCCAATAGTTTGAGACTGGCTTAAACCCTGAAGCATAGAAGTTTAATATCCCTTCCACAATTTTTATCATTCATTATATAAGAAACATGTAAGAAGAACTCAACGTTATCAAATGTGAAGCTTCATTGCCAGTTTAACCACTTGTTTATTACTTTGTAGTCTGTCTGAGTGCCTGTTTTATACAGCTTTTCAAGAAAATCAGGCTAGAAACATCATAATATTTTAAACTCTTTGACTAAGTGCCTGAGTGAAATGGCAATTTGACAAAGTGACTAAAAGCTTCAGTCATTTAATCAAGTGGTTTGTTGGACAGAATAGGCCAAATTCTCTCTCGGATTCCAAGGGGATGGGCACATCAAAGAGATAGAGTTAAGGCCATCCCTGATGAAAACTTCATAGATTTCAGGGACTTGGATTAATTTAGTCCAATGACTGTAACATCAGTCTAGTCTCCAAATAGTTTAGAGTAACTAATGCACCCTCTTTTGGGCAGGGACTATCTCTCTGTTCTGTTTGTACAGCACCTAGCACAATGAGGTCATGGTTCATGACAGCCGCTTGTAGGGGCTACAATAATACCATTTTTATTATTTGTATCTGCCTTGTGATTGGAAGATTAATTGCATTTTTACTCTTGGTCCCCTGTGCATATATTACTGGATATTAGACAATATTTTGTTTAAGAAAGGGATCACCTCCACAAGCTTCCGAGAAGAAAACTGCCTGGCAGACAAATATAGTCAAGTGATTCTTGCATTGTTAACACTATTTTGCTGACTAAGTGAAAAAGAGGAACCATAATAGGAGAGTTTTATCCAGAGATATGAAAGGAATCTGCAACACAAAAGTTTGACTCTGATCCCTTTGTACTTCAGAGTAACCTCTACCATAATAACACTCTTGATCTCTTCAGTTTGCATTTTAAAAGGTAATTCTCTGGGGGAGGGGAGGAGAAGGTAATGTAGTTAAGTGCCCTGAGCAGATTTCAGTGCTATTCAAGTGTCATGCTCCTACTCTGAAAGTGCATGCAAACAAAGCTGATGGAGTGTAACTCTGACACACCCACCAGCGGCTGCTTAGTGTGTTTATATAACTGTAATTGGGTTAGGTTCGTGTTAATTAGCATTCTCAAGTGTTCCAAGGACACCCTCCTCAGAAACTACACTAGGCACCTGCTGCTGTAGGTTTCAGAGTAGCAGCTGTCTTAGTCTGTATCCGTAAAAAGAAAAGGAGTACTAGTGGCACCTTAGAGACTGACCAATTTATTTGAGCATAAGCTTTCGTGAGCTACAGCTCACTTCATCAGATGCATGGAGTGGAAAATACAGTGGGGAGATATTATATACACAGAGAACATGAAACAATGGGTATTACCATACTGTAAAGGAGCAGACTAACCCCTGCGGCGCCTCCTGCTGGTCATTGGGAATTAGCTCTTTTCCAGCATGGAGCACACTCTGCAGGCCAGTAATCCACCACAGCTCTGCGTCCCATGTCCCTCACAGACTCCAGTGCCCCTTTCTCTGGGGTTCTGCCCCTGGGCAGTACCCCCACACTCTGCCTCTGAGTTTCCCTTCCAGTTTGTGTCCAGTTTGCAAATTAATTCCAATTCAGCAGTCTCTCGTTGGAGTCTGTTTCTGAAGTTTTTTTGTTGTAATATTGCGACTTTTAGGTCTGTAATCGAGTGACTAGAGAGATTGAAGTGTTCTCCGACTGGTTTTTGAATGTTATAATTCTTGACATCTGATTTGTGTCCATTTATTCTTTTGTGTAGAGATTGTCCAGTTTGACCAATGTACATGGCAGAGGGGCATTGCTGATGTAGACATGCCCTTAGTGGAGTCCAGGTCAGCTACTCTTCCCATCCCCCAAAAGTCTTTGCCATATGAATTGAAAAGCTTCTTGAGGACCAAATATACTGTGTTTACAGCTCCACTTAATAGAAGCAACAACATGAGCTGTGAGATATGAAGCAGAGCTGTAAAACATGGGATCATATTTTATAAACGCAGAATGACTATCTTCGATCACTCAGTAGTACCATGCTAACAGGTTGTCTTCTTTATTAATCTTTGCAGCAACTTTAATTTTACATAACACCAATTTCTGCTTTTCCCATCACCCCAAGTTAAATCAGATTGCTGGTCTCTCTCCCTTGGTGTATATGTTATCTGTACATGGACTCTCTTTTTAATTAAAGAAAATAAGCTTGCTGGGAGCTTTAGCTGTTAGGGAGAAGTTAGTGGGTGGAGAAAACTCTTGTTTCCTGCTTCTACAGGGTAAATGTTAAATCATGCACTTGATAGAAGGATCTCTCTCCATTACTCATTGTTTTATGGCAGCTAGATTGAGCCAGATGCTTCATAATTATTTATTTATTTATTTTCCTCAAGCAGTCTCCTGCAATTGCTTTTGTTCCTGAATTATTCAAAGCCACATGAAACCAGCTCCTCACTGTTTTTTTCTAGCATCGATTCCTAATGGACAGCAATCAAAGAACTAGAGTTTCCCTTGAAAATGTTTTCATTTGCTCTATCCAAAATACCTCGGTGTGACAGTTTGAATGCCCATCTGGTCCATTATCCCCAGAGAGATGACTGATCACATGGTGTCAGCCCTTCCTCTTTATTTCTAGTTGCTATATCGTATTAAAAGATAGTATTTCCAACTAACTCCTTTCCCATATAGGCAATTGCTGTCGCTGCTACAGGGACATTAAGGGATCGCAAACAGTAGGGGAAGTATTCCACAAGACAATTAATATTAAAATATGGTTCCCCCTATGAAAAAGCATGGGACTACCCAGACATAATTAAACAATGCCAAAATAGTATTATAAATTATATTTACAGAGTACAATGCATCAAAAGGAACTGTAAGGAGCCTGTGATTTTGTCAATTATTAATATATGCAAAATTGGAATATTTTATGGGGGACAGGTTTGGTATTAAATAGGTGAGCTAAAGATATACCAGATATCTAGCAAGACCTTGAAATTAGTTCTCTTTCTTGTGTAAAGTGGAGGTCATCAAAAAATGTATCCACCCTATAATAACGTTAAAGACCAAGAACTGAACAATGGTGGCTCGTGAGCAGTCTCATGGTAAATTTATTGTTTAGTTGTACCACAAGATACACCTTCTAGAAACCTCCATTCTACCTCATTTAGAGAATGTTGCACATATAGGCTTTAGTAAAGCTCTCAACCTTCCACAGATGCCTTCAGTTACCATGAGAGCAGGGCTTTCTATATGGGAGGTGGGCTCCCCTGGCAGATGTACAATCAGTTTAGGGTGACCATACGTCCGTATTTTCCCAGACATGTCCAGCTTTTTGGTTCTTAAATCGCTGTCCGGGAGGAATTTTTAAATATCTAAAAATGTCCAGGCTTTTGCCATTATTATTTTTCCCCAAAGAAGAATTGATCATTCAAGAAAGAGTGAATTGTTGATCACTCGAGAAAGAAAGTGAACGTTGATCTCTCAAGAGATTTCCCCCCTTTTCCCCCAGCTCCCAGTGCTTGCACCGCAAAACAGCTGTTTTGTGTGGCTGGGAGGGAGGGGGAGAAGGGGGAACGCGGAGCGCTCAGGGGAGGAGGCAGGGCCGGGGCAGGGATTTGGGGAAGGAGTCCAATGGGGCAGGGAGGGGGTGGAGTTGGGGCGGGGACTTTGGGTAAGGGGTTGGAATGGGGGCGGGCAAGGGGTGGAGTTAGGGCGGGGCCGGGGGGCACAAGCAAATCCCCCCCCCATGGAGTGTCCTCTTTTTTGAATGTTCAAATATGGTAACCCTAGTTTACAGGAATCATCTAAAATAATCCAGAAAAGAAACCTCTCTAGGCTCAGATATCTTCTCATCCAGGAGGAGGATGTGATTCACCACTGTGCTACTCCAGTTTCATGCTGGTGTAACTTCACTGACTTCAGTGGGAGTTATAGCAGCATAAAAATGGAGTAACACACTGCTAATCAAGTCTGCTTAAGGAGATTTTAGTGACGCCAACCCTGCTAAGCACTAAACACCAGCCTCTCCTGGATGTTACTTGTGGAGTCAAGAGAGCTTCTTATTAGAGACCTGAAGAATCACCACAAAATGAATTCCATATACGGGCCTTCTTTTCATCGGAAAATGAAAGACTTCCGTGAAATGATTCAATGGCAGGTAGTGCAGCAAGTCAAAGCAGTTTCCTTAGGGTCACACGGTGCCGATTCCAACTTATTACCCCACCCCTGCAGCTGATTTCAACCCATTCCAGGAAAACGGGACACATCTGGTATGTTTACATGTAGTCAGACACTGTTGTGCGTAATTAGCAATAAAGTCCGACATCCAGAGTGCTATACACATATCTAGCCACAGGATACTTTGTAGGAGTCTTTGGTTCTATTTCATACATGAAACAGGACTGATTCCCAAACCACTAGGGCAAACATTGATGGTCAGTGACATATAGTGATACCTTCCAGGTGTTCATTAAAAACATGATTACACATGTGTGATTTGCTCTCTCATCTGCTCCCCAGAGGGAGAGGAGGGTATAGTTTTGGTAGGGTGGTTTTCGCTTTTTGTTTAATAATAAATACACCTCTTGCTGCGTGTTTATGTTAGAGAAGGCAAAGTCAAAGAAATGGACCTTGCACTTGGAACAGTGAGTGATGCGGTTTGTGATGGTCCTTAGTTCCGGGGGGGAGTTTGTTCCACAGTCTCAAACCACCCCCCAGGGAAGGTTCAATCTCCCACACCAATGAACTTTACTCTTATTGTTGAGAGTTCCATTGTGCCAGAGGAGCATAGTTGCTGACCAAGTTCTTTGTCCTGGAACTTTGGACAATCTTTAAATATTCTGGGCCCAGGTCATAGAGAGCTTTGAAAGTAAGAACTGAGTCCTTGAACGTCATTCAAAATTCTATGGGAAGCCAATGTAGTGAGTGGAGGACACATCTCATGTGTTTGCTGTAGCCTGTGTCACTGAGGAGTTATGCCACAGCATTATGAACTAGTTGGAATTTCCTAAGTGCTGTATGCTCATGCCCAGGTCTGTTGCATGGCTGTCATCCCACTGAGAGATGGGTCAGGCAGACACAGATCTGAGTTTGCTCTATTCTTATGTTTCAGATTTGTCTTCTCAAAGGTCATAGACCCAGGCTAATCTCTGTCATTTAACATGAAGCATGGTCAGTGCTCTGTTCCGAAATCACCACTATGTCAGCAAGAAAACTATCCACAAACAACAAGGTGCTGGAAATGTTTCCTCAGAACATTTGCAGATAACTCCAGAGCACATTCAGCAATAAAGAGAGATTAGACTCCAGTTGATTTTTCAGGTCTGATGAAACACAAAACAAATGTGTGCACAGGCACTGGTTTCCTCTGAGCCCCGCGGGTGCTCAACCCCCTGCTCCACCCTAGGTCCCAGCCCCAACCCCAAGGTCCAACCCTGTCCCACCTCTTCCCACCCCCACTCCATCCCCGCCCCGCCTCTTCCCGCCAAGTTCTGCCCCTCCCCCTCGCCCCAGTGCCTCCTGCATGCCATGGAACAGCTGACTGTGGCGGGCAGGAGGCACTGGGAGGGAGGGAGGGGGAGGAGTTGATCAGCAGGGCCGCCGGTGCATGGTAGGCCCTGGGGGGAAAAAGAGAAGGAGCTGGCTGATGGCCGCCAGTGAGTGCTCAGCAACCACTAATTTTTGTATTCACCTATGAATGTGTGCCAGGGCCAGATTAAGGCAATCTCATACCTTAGGCTCACCACCAGACCCAGCCTTCTCCACAGCCCTTCCTTTGCCCCACAGCCTCCCACCCCCACTGTCATTGCACCCATGGTGTTATACTGCTCTCTGCCCCCCACAATAGACCCATCCCACTCCAGAGGCAGCAGCAGCAGCATGGGCCTCTTTTTCCATACCAGGACTGGCAATAGGGGGCCTTCAGTACAAATCTCAGCTACACTGGTAAATCTGATTGGTGGGTGGATAGGATGAGTCTGCTGCATTCTTCTCCTCCTGCCACACTTCGTTGACTTAGCACTGTCTACACCAGGGGTTAGGTTGGCTTAACTACGTTGTTCAGGGGGGTGGATTTTTCACACCCCTCAGCAATGTAGATGGGTTGACCTAACTTGGTGCAGATCTGGACTTAGGCAGACAGTGCATCAGTTAGGGCTCGTCTAACTTCTGAAACATAGGTCAACCTAGCTACATCAGTGAGGGGTGTGGAAAATTAAGCCAACCTAAGCCAGGCCACTGTTGACAGCGCTAGGTCAACAGAAGAATCCTTCCGTCAACCTAGCTACCATCTCTCAGAGAGGTGGATTTACTACAGTGACTGAGGAATCCCTTCCTTCACTGTAGTAAGCGACTACACTGCTGCTGTGGCATTTTTAGTGTAGACATACCCTTAACCTCAGCCTGGTTTTTCAAGCTTTTATTGGCAACAATGAGGTCTAGAAACTTTCCCTTTTTCAATTCTGATATAATCACTTGACTCTGGGAGCTGAGACCTCAGGCGTAAGCATGTAGTGCCCACACTTAATCCAGCCCTTTTGTACGTAATTGCTACTTGCAATATTGCCAACCCCAAATGTTTGATACTCATGAGTCAGACTAAAAAAAAAATCATGACATTAGCTTGAATATCATGAGCTTTAAAAAAATTATTACATTTTTTAGGATCTTCTGGGTTTGAGACTTTCAGTTGCACATTTTCAAGCTTTTCTCTGCCACCATAATGAGGGCTAGAAACTTACTCTTTCAGAAATGATAGCTGAGATTTACACATAATCACTTATCTCCAGGAGCTGGGGCTTTAAGTAATGCAATAAATATCACACGAGTTTGCAGCACTATTGCAGTAGGGTGCACAGGTCCTTTGCAGCCCCAAAGACATGTGATATTCCTCCCACTCCACCTCTATGATGCCTACATAAGCCAAATGTTGTGGGGTTTTGGAGACAAAACCCAGCAGGAATTCTGCACTGGGTTTCAGTGTGCATCTCTGAGCTAAGTGAAACGCCAACCTGCACTTGAAGATTCAAGTTAGCAAACTCAATGTTGACCATGACTCTGAGGTCAGTGTAGACCAGGACACAGTGTGCTCAGCCTGGTGTCAGCTAATCATGATTAAACCCTTTCAGCCGCAGAGCTACCCAGGGTTTAATCACCATTAGTGGACGTGAGTTATACAATTTGTTCTGCTCTACACTGAACGCAAAGTCACCGTCAGCACTGCGTCAGCTAACTCCGTTCTTCACAACCATGTTCCAGCATGGTACAGTTTTGGAGTGAAGGCAAGTCCTAAGTGGAGGTTCATCAAATAGAGTGTACATGTGCAGAATCTGAGACTTTCATTCTGCTTCAACAGAGGCCGTCTCAGTTCGCTATGAGTGGGTTCCACTGCGTTTCAACTCTCTCTCTGCGGGTTCAGCTTAATTTATTCAAATAGACATTAAAAGGGAAGTGCTGAGGGAATGAATAAATGATGGCATCCAAAGCAGTTAATTATTCTTTATCTCCTTTGTTCACTTGGATGCTGTGAGGGTTAGTTTTGTTAAGAGCTTTGAAGGTGAAAAGTGCTGTTTAAGTGCCTAGTATTTTTACCCTCATGCTCAATTTCCAGTTCCTGCAGCACTTTACTGTCCTTGTGTGACCCTAATAAAGTCATACAATACACTCGCATTGTTTATCAGCTCCCAAAAGTGTGCTTTTGAAAGGCCGAAAGGTACCAGAATCACACTGGCGAGCTTTTCTAATGCTCTGAGATGTGCAGAGATGTGAACTCTGTCACACGAGCACCACAAAGCTCACATGATTGCTGCCTCTAATCTGCTGCACTCATTTATTATAATGACTTGGAAGCAGTGGTATTTTGGGGCAATATCAGATTACTTCAAGGTGAAATTGAACCCAGAGCAAGGTCAACAAGAGGGGGGGAAAAGACCGGCACAATTCTAGAAAAGACCATCAAAATGATTAGAACAGACCTTTTTGCACTGTGGCAGTCCAGTTTCCGCAATGCTGCAGGAGCGCTGGAGCAATTTGTATAGTGGAGGTGCTGAGAGCCATTGAACCAAACTGTAAACCCTGGATATGATGGAAACCTCTTCAAGCCAGGGGGTGCAGCAGCACCTATGCAATGCTGTGGTAGTCATACCGATGTGAGGCCTGCTCAGGAAAACAAGGCAAGAAAAATACATCTTTTTTTTAATTGTAGCAAGTGAATTTCTTTGAAACGCCAACAACAGTATTTTGGAGATGGTCTACTCACTCTTCCAGAGTAATCCAATAGAATTCACCTACCGGCTACAAGAAATGTCAAACGAGATTAAAATCCAGCACTATGGTGCCACTGCGTGCAATGTGCCAGGCAATCTATATATAAATATGGACTGCAAGGAATATCCCGATAAACATTCAGGAAGTAATGAAATGAGAGAAGTGCCATTGTATCTGATTTGTCAGATCAGTGAGGAGTGTTCCAGCTGATGGCTGATGAATAGCAGAGAGTCAAAAGGGGTTCCAAATTCTAGCTCACAAAGAGCAGTGCGGCCCTCGTGAAAGCTGCAAACTCAATGTTGAATACAATCGAAACCTCAGTAGCATCCGTGGGTCCTATTATGTTCAAAGAAGGGGACAGAACTTCAGCTGTAGTCAATCATTCAGACCAGCTGAGGATCTAGCTGAGTATTTGTACCTGAAAGTAGTCACGTGAAAGTACTCAGAACCAGAGATAGGCTTGACCCAAAATTGCAGATCTAGACACCCCAATGCCTTGAGAAAGTTCAGATCTAATTCCAAATGCTGGGACTCAGACCCATCTCAAGCTAAAATATAAAGACATAAAAATGCCTATTTTTCCGTTAAGCATTTACTTGCAAAAAGCTACATGTTTTTGCAAAATTTCAATAATCATTTCAAATGTTGGTAACATATCAAAGCTGAACTGGAATAGCAAACTATCTGAAACCTGAAGAAGAGTTTTTAGCTTTAATTATGGAAGAGATAACAGATTGAAGGAGTGGGTGGAGGAACGACTGGGATCTGGGAACATACAGTACTGTGCACTATGAAGTGTTGCAGGAAAGGGAATCATCGTGTATTTTATAGTCAAAATGGTAAATGTTTTTGCTTTGGGTATGTGAAAGACATAACATGTAATATTTTTTTTTCAGTCTAAATGAGTCACTTCTGACTGAGGCAAACAAGAAAGAACAAGTATAAAGTCTCCATGAGACAAAACACATTGATTCACTCTTGGAACATTGTGCATCTGAAAATGGAAATGACAGCTGCTCCTGTAGGAGCCAGGGGATTCCTCCACATTTAAAGGGCCAGTACAGAAAAAGCAGAATGGTCTCTCCTTTCAGCTACATAGCTACACAGGCACAGTAAAATTTGCAGACATCTTTATTTAACAACAAAAAAAGCCTACTTTGGGTTCTCTAGGTTCCTTTAGCTGCACCCACTCTGCTTGCTTCTCACTGGCAGTGCAGCTCATCCTACCTTCTCCTTACTCAGGAAGAATGGTTACCAAGAGGTCCCATCTCCACTACAGAGCAATCATGTTGGATTGTAAAGTTCTAGACTGATGTACCATAGAGAGATGGTCAGAAATGTGTGTCCCCACCCCCAGTGGAAAGTTTTGACTTTTCAGCAAAAAGTCAAAAGCCATAAAATTTCTATTGGGAAATTCCACGGCAGATTCTCATGTGAGCTGTCGTTTGAGTGCCTCAGATCTCCATTCTCCTCTACAGCCATGGTCTCTGGACAGACTACACCTTGCATGATGCACCACAGTCTTGACTCCTGGAGAACTATTGTGGTGTCTCATGGGGAGTCCCATGGCCAAAGCGCATTGTGGAAGATGTAGTCCGGCTGGAGAGCCCAGCCCATAAAGGAGAACAGGGGCATGAGGCACCTGAGTTGCAACTCCCATAAGTTCAATTTTTCAACAAAAAGTCAACCTTTTCCACAAAAAGCAGACACCTTTTATGAAGAACTTCATTTTGTCAAAAACCCAGTTTTCCACTGAAAAACAGTTTTAACTAAAAAATTTTGACCAGCCTTCGGGCCGTGATTCAGTGAGATGGTTAAAAAACAGACCCATCCCATTTAAAAGAGCAAGACCAAACTGTAGTTGTTGCAATATAATTTTGTAACCGTGTCCCCCGATGAAAACTTAACTGTTGGGACTTTTAACCATTCAACCATCTGTAGCTCTTATGCAAGCTCAACGTATTACAGAAAGCAGTGGCAGCTGCAATTAGAGCAACGCTGGTTGATACATTTGAGCCACTGACTCCTGATTAGTCCAAAATCTGAGCAGCTGCTTCCTACACTTTATCATCACACTTTCCATTAAATACAGAAGTGAGAGATTCACTTGTAGAAGCAAAGAGGAAACCAACCCGAGAGGGGACAGAGAAAAGTGGGGAGGAGGCCCTAGATGCTTTAGAGAAAAGAGAAGTCTAAAACCATATTTCCCACAAGAGCAAGAAATGACTCTTTTCACCTCATTGTAATGACTTTTGAAACCAAAGTTGCAAAACAAGAAGTGACAGAAAGAAAAAAGAAACCAAGCTATCAGGTCCCTCTGACTCTTGTGTAACTGTTAAACAGCTCCCTTGGCACCATCCTTTTCTAGTCCGTCACACAACTAAAGGGACTCGTTCATTGAAAGAAAAAATAAAATGCAGCTCACTGGCATGAAGCCTTGGGCAAATATCATTGCCTTTTTGTCTCACTGCTTTATTTTATAGTTATTTTTAAGAACAGAAATTAAGTTTCGGGTGGTCCTTTGGAGAGCTTACATGCTTCCCTGGTCTAGGGTTGTTTGGGGTTTCTTTTACGATATTCGCCCCTCTTACGATATTCGCCCCTCTTCTCTTCATTGCCTCTTGCTTTTTCCTTTCCATTTGTGCATTTGAGTCACCGGACTTCATTGCTTACAGGTTCCCTCCACGCTTTCATCCCTGCTGGCCCCACCTTCCAGTCACATGTATAGTTTAAACTTGTGGGAAGGGGAGGACCATTGTAAAGACCGCATTCAAACTGGACACAATGCACTGCTGCCACAGCAACCCAGCCTCACAGAAGACAATCTTGACTCCAGCTTGGGGCGCCATTTCAGATTTTGATGGCAGGGAGAGGGGCAACTTTAACCACAATTTCAGGGGCTACTTAGGCTCCTGAAAACTCTAGGATTTTTTTTGCAGATAATAACTTCGAAATTAGCTGATTGGAGCACTGTATCTAATTCCTATATAAAAAAAAAGAATTAAATATTAGACCCACTTAGCTCTAATACTAACATGTTCTCACATCTTATGTCAAGTCACTTAAGGGACACTGGTTAGGTTTAAAATTTTAATGTATATTCTTACTTTGTTTCTAACTCTTGATTACAACAATTGAAAAGTTTCAGAGTAACAGCCGTGTTAGTCTGTATTCGCAAAAAGAAAAGGAGTACTTGTGGCACCTTAGAGACTAACCAGTTTATTTGAGCGTAAGCTTTCGTGAGCTACAGCTTACTTCATCGGATGCATACCGTGGAAAATACAGAAGACGTTTGTTTTTATACACACAAACCATGAAAAAAATGGGTGTTTATCACTACAAAAGGTTTTCTCTCCCCCCCCCACCACCCTACTCTCCTGCTGGTAATAAGCTATAATTTCAGAAAGGGGAACTACACAAAAATGAGGAGGTTAGTTAAACAGAAATTAAAAGGTACAGCACCAAAAGTGAAATCCCTGCAAGCTGCATGGAAACTTTTTAAAGACACCATAATAGAGGCTCAACTTAAATGTATACCCCAAATTAAAAAACATAGTAAGAGAACCAAAAAAGTGCCACCATGGCTAAACAACAGAGGCAAAGAAGCTGTGAGAGGCAAAACAGTCATCCTTTAAAAAGTGGAAGTTAAATCCCAGTGAGGAAAATAGAAAGGAGCATAAACTCTGGCAAATGAAGTGTAAAAATATAATTAGGAAGCCTGACTTCAGTACTGGGCAAACCGGTTATGACTTACTAAAGAACAAAATTGTCAGACACATAGATGAACATAATTTGTTGGGGAAGAGTCAACATGGTTTTTGTAAAGGGAAATCATGCCTCACCAATCTACTAGAATTCTTTGAGGGGGTAAACAATCATGTGGACAAGGGTGATCCAATGGATATAGTGTACTTAGATTTTCAGAAAGCCTTACACAAGGTCCCTCACCAAAGGCTCTTAAGCAAAGTAAGCTGTCATGGGATAAAAGGGAAGGTCCTCTCATGGATTGGTAACTAGTTAAAAGATAGGAAACGAAGGGTAGGAATAAATGGTCAGATTTCAGAATGGAGAGAGGTAAATAGTGGCATCCCCCAGGGGTCTTACTGGGCCAAAGCCTATTCAATATATTCATAAAGATCTGGAAAAAGGGGTAAACAGTGAGGTGGCAAAATTTGCAGATGATATAAAATTGCTCAAGATAGTTAAGTCCCAGGCAGACTGCAAAGAGCTCAAAAGGATCTCTCAAAACTGGGTGTCTAGGCAACAAAATGGCAGATGAAATTCAATGTTGATAAATGCAAAGTAATGCACATTGGAAAACATAATCCCAACTATACATATAAAATGATGAGGTCTAAATTAGCTGTTACCACTCAAGAGAGATTTCAAAGAGAGTTGTTGGAGTCACTGCGGATAGTTCTCTGAAAACATTCACTCAATGTGTAGCAGCAGTCAAAAAAGCCAACAGAATTTTGGGAATCATTAGGAAAAAGGGATAGATAATAAGACAGAAAATATCACATTGCCTCTATATAACTCCAGGGTACGCCCACATCTTGAATACTACATGCAGATGTGGTCGCCCATCTCAAAAAAGATATATTGGAATTGGAAAAAGTTCAGAAAAGGGCTGTTTTGTCTAACCAAAAATGGTTAGACGTATGGAACAGCTGCCATATGAGGAGAGATTAATAAAATTGGGATTTTTCAGCTTGGAAAAGAAATGACTAAGAGGGGATATGATAGAGGTCTACAAAATCATGACTAGGGTGGAGAAAGCAAATCAGGAAGTGTTACTTACTCCTTCTCATAACACAAGAACTAGGGGTCACCAAATGAAATTAATAGGCAGCAGGTTTAAAAAAAACAAAAGGAAGTATTTCTTCACACAACGCACACTCAACCTGTGGAACTCCTTGCCAGAGGATGTTGTTAAAGCCAAGAGTATAACAGGGTTCAAAAAAGAACTAGATAAGTTCATGGAGGATAGGTCCACCAATGGCTATTTGCCAGGATGGACAGGGATGGTGTCCATAGCCTCTGTTTGCCAGAAGCTGGGAATGGGCGACAGGGGATGTATCACTTGATGATTACCTGTTCTGTTCATTCCCTCTGGGGCACCTGGCATTAGCCACTGTCAGAAGACAGGATACTGGACTAGATGGATCTTTGGTCTGACCCAGTAGGGCCATTCTTGTGTTCTGAAATCATCACATATCCACTTGACTCCAGGAGCTGGGGCTTTAAGGAAAACAATTATCATGAGACTCATGATAAAATTATGAGAGTTGGCAATACTGCTTTAACTTCTATTTAAAGGCTAGTTACTTTCCAAAAGGCTCTTAAACACAACATTACAGTGATTGAGTTGCAGTTCTCACAAGAGAATATTTAAAACCAAGCAACAAGAAAATTCCATATTTTAAAGTTGAGAAAAACATTGAGACTTCTACGGTATATCAGGGCCACTGCAGGCAGGAAAGGAAAATAAACAGGCACAGGAGCTCTGGGCAGCTCTTCCTCTTGAGAGAAAGTTGGAGGGTCAATTCTTCTACTCCTTAATCCAGTAAAACTTCTATTGCCATCAGTGCCTCTCCTCCTAGATATTAACATGTGCTTAATAACTATGTATTTCATACTTAACTATCTCAGCCATCTTATCCAGGGCTACACATTGGCTCAGGGACTACATTTTCTGGTATATTCTGAACAGTGCTAAGCACACAGATGGTGCCCAGTGAATAATACAAATCATGATAATAATCGTCAACTTTATGGACTCTGCGGATGCAATTTTTATTCTTTGTTCTGGAATTGGCCTGGATACAGCTGAAACCCTAAGAATTTGAGGCATAAACACATCTGATGCTTTTATGACACTTTCTGATTCCTTCCTTTTCTCGAACTTAGAACAAAAAAATGACAAAACAAAATGGTTTTCAGTTAAAATGCACAGCAGGCATTGCCACCTCTTGGGAGTTAAGCGATCTCCTCTCTTCTGACTCTCATTCTCCATCCTTCCTGACCTCTGTGCTGCTTTTCATGCTGTCAACCATGGCATCCATCCTAACCTCCTGGGACCATTTCCTGGAGTCTCAGAGAACTGGCCGCCTTGGTTTGGCTCCCATCTATCAGAGTCCTCTTTTTTTTGTAGCATGCAGCAGAGAGATAGGCTGGTCTGTTGGATAAGGAGTTAGCCCTGAAAGACCTGGGTTCTACTCCCCCCCCCCCATGGACTTCCTGCATGATCTCAGGCCAGTGTGTTAAGGACAGAGTTTCAAAACCTTTTAGGCACCCAAAGATGCAGCTAGGCATCTAGTGGGGTTTACAAAGTACCTAACCTTCTAGGCACTTTTGAAAATCCCACTAGGTGCCTAAATACCTTTGAAAATCTGGCCTTTAGAATGAGTGTGCCTCAGTGCCCCTGCTCTACCTCACCAAGGGGCTGAGGAGAAATAGGTTAGACCTCGTGAGGCGCTCAGATACTATGGTGATGGGGCCACACAAGTACCACAGGAGAGTGGGAACTTCTCTATACCAATGCTAGCCCTTCCCTGGGTTTTGGCCCCTTCGTTTCATGTATGTCCCCAAATCTCCACCTTTTCTGAATGTAACCTTGGCCCAGAGGGCTTGGCTGTATTATTTCTGAGTCCCCTGTGTTATCTCTAAAACAACCTCCTCCCTCCCACCCACCCACTTCCCCAGGGATTCCTGTTTTACAGGAGCAGAGAGTCCTGTGGCACCTTATAGACTAACAGACGTATTGGAGCATAAGCTTTCGTGGGTGGATACCACTTCGATGGATGCATGTAGACTTCCAGATCCTTAACTTAATCACCAGCCCTTTCTTGTCTTAATCGCCCCCCCTCTGTTTGTAAACAAAATACTGACTCCCTGCCCCAGGGGCACATTTCCTCTGCAGAACTTACATTTCACACCAATGCTTTGCTGTAGCTTCACCTGGGAGCTCGCACACCTCCTGTATGAAACTCAGGAGGCGCTCCCGCCCCACTTTGCCCCCCGAAATGGCTCCCCGCTAGAATTGCAAAGATGTGAAACTGTCCCTATCCCACCATTTCCAGATCAATAAAATGTCACATGCAAAGCCCGGGCTAAGATTTTCAAAAAATAGGAGCCTAAAGTTAGGCTCCTATGTTCTTAGCTAGGCACTAAGTGACCTGATTTTCATTCACCAGACAACTTCCCCTGAAGTCAACCATGGTTTCTAAAATGTTCTGAACAGGTTTGTTTTGGTCTGTGCCAGGGGTTCTCAAACTTCATTGCACTGTGACCCCCTTCTGACAACAAAAATTACGATACAACCCCAGGAGGGGGGACCGAAGCCTGAACCTGCCCGAGTCCCACTGCCCTGGGTGTGGGGGGCCAAAGCCAAAGGGATTCAGCCCCAGGCACAGGGCCTGTAACCTGAGCCCTGCCACCAAGGCTGAAGCCCTAGGGCTTCCGCCCCGGGTGGTGTAGGTTTGGCCCCAGCAAGTCTAATGCCAGTCTAATGGTGATCTCATTAAAAAGAAGTCACGACCCACTTTGGGGTCCTGACTCACAGTTTGGGAACCGGTGATCTACGCTTGCAGTTAAACCAGGTTCAGCACTGGCTCAGCTGCAATTGTTGTCGACACCCAGCATCAGAAATGGATATGCTGACAAAGCCTTAAAGTATTAAATAATTTAAGGACTGGCCAGGTCCTAATGGCTAGAAAAGAGGAAGGTGGGGGGGGAAAGGATTCCAGCTGAAAGCAAACGTAGTTGAGATTAGTGTGATGTCAATGAAACAGGCACAGAGCAGTCTAATCCTTTTGCCACACGATGTCGGAGTTTGGGGATTATGTTTGGGAGAATTTCAAAGAAAATATGTATGACTTGATTTTCATAAGGATTCTATTCTTTTATCATTATTTTTTATGAAGTAGAGTTCCCATGCACTGGAAATAAAAGTAAAAATCAATTGCCTGTTACCTTTTGACAGATCCCGTGCAAGATTTTGCTCTTAGCATCGATGGTTGTTCCAAAATCTTAACGAATACTTTTGACATCAGAGCTGCAATGATCTTAAGTAAGTAAAGTGCTGTTTTTGAGTGTTACAAATAAGATACTTCACTGGGCATGTGTCGGTGTTAAAGAGGGTCTGATGAATAATAATCAAGTGCTTTTGATAAAACATGAGAGGGTTTATTGCTCTCATGCGAGGGTCCAGGGGCTCAGACACAGATTGGGCCTCAGGAGGCATAGATTCTCTTCTCAGCTGTGTCTCTGACCTGCTGCGTGACCTTGAGCAAGTCACTTCACTCTGCCCCCACCCCCATCCCCGTGCCTTTGTTTCCCCTCCCTCCCTCCCTCTGTCAGCCTGTTCACTTGTAAACTTGTTTGGGCAGGGGGTTGTCCTTTGGGTATTGTCTTCACTCCTCCGGAGTTAGCCTAGATAGAGAGTGAGAGCGACCACACTGTGAAATAACACTTGAGCTGCTGTGGCTCACTGGTGTGCAGCACTAAGACTTCTGGGGGCAGGTCTGTTTTCGGGGATCACAAGCGAGACAAATTTGAGGGTTATATTACAATCATTGCACATGCTTGTTCACAACCCCCGACTGCAAGGTTTGAATCCAGTAGCCTCAAAAGGAAGCTACTCTTCATTCAGTACATGTCTTGTTATCTACCACCAGGGACATTACAGGGCAGTTTCTGTATTGCATAGTGTTCTATGGATTCAGGAACCCTCAGTGGAGTTGGGGCCTAAATAAGAAAAGAATAGGATCTTTTTAAAACAAATAATAAACTAATTATTTAATTCATTTAATTAATACATTAATTATAAAGTAAATAATAATAGCTCAATTTCCAAACAGTTCTCTCCCTGAACTCTTCTTCTGTTTTCTGCGTAGGACACAACATCAAGGAACTGTCTCTGAACGTTAATCTCATCATAAATGGGAAGAGTATCCTAGCCTACTCACAGAAACTTTGTGAGCCGAATGACCGCAGGTTTATTTTCTGTGGAAAGAGAAAAGGAGGTAATTTTACCTAGCACACTAAACACTTGATGGGTGCTGAACACTGCAAGCGGGACACACCTGCTGTACGGCTGAATGTACCGCTACTTCCTAACATTCTGTGGACTTCAACAGAATGTTAGTGGATGACAGCAACACAGTAGAGGAGCGTCATTTTACTTTTAAAGTCTTCTTTTTGCATAACGGGCTCACTAGCTTGTGTTTTAATGGCACAGAGGTCTGAGTGCTATATACATCAGAGCTCAAGGGAAATTTAGAAGGATAATCTATAACTCAACATATAATGTAAATAAGTAGCATGGGCCTACACCCCTTATGTTCAGTAGCAGTCTTATTTCAACAAGACTGTTTGCATGTCTGAGGACTATTGCAGGATTGTCTCCTATTTTTGTAAAAGAAAGGGCTGAGCTAAAGAACAAGATTACTTGAGAAATGTCTCCTATCTAAAAAGTTGTGTTTCCTGTTCACTGATCCAGAATCCTTTCATAGAAGTTGCGCATGAGTAAGGATTAAAGACTGCAGCATTTGGACCATGATACATTTTGGTACTATCTAAGGTGTTTGGTTTTATTTAAGGATCTCTGATAATAATAAATCCTTACTCTTCCTGATTCCATGCTCATCTCTTTGGGCTGATTTGAAAAGAAAGGTGGGTGGAGGGCAATTTCCCAGGGAGTTAAGAGAATGGCAGTTTAGTAAGTTAGCTTTGAAAGCTATTTTTCCCCAGTCACCTGCATCTCCATCAGCACTATGATAATTCATTTTCCTGTAGGGCTGTGGGTTTGGTGACCATGCACTGTACTGTTGACAAGATGGCCTCAGGGGAATTGCTAAGACATTTCACACAGTACAGAGATATCAAAAAGAATAGCAGAGAAATACTGCACAAGCAACCAATTATGTAAATTCTGCAAGCCAGACAGACAGAAAAATTAAATTCAGAAGCTTTCTCAATAGTGTATTGAATTAAAGAAAAAATAAGATACCCACAGCCCTACTGGAAGACTGTCTTATTCTGACGAAGTGCTCAATAACACCCTGTAGAAAACACATTAAGGAAACCTAGAGTCGATCCTGAGCCCAGCACAAGCTGCTGTTTACACATTAAGCCACATAGCCAAACCCTTCTGGGGTTCGCAGCAGGTCCTTAATCTTAACCTGGCAGGGAGATTGTTTTCACTAATTGAAGTACATCAGGATATAAAACAACACTTGATTGTTTAAATAATGCCATGTATCTTCATTTAGAAGCTGCCCTCAATTAATAACAGAACCTTATCACACAGTTGTTAATAGAAGCCATGTTGTTCCCATGCAATCCACAGAGGGAAGCGGTTAAGTTTGCTAGATGATGGGGCTCCAAAATGGATAGTCAGTGTATGTTTTTACATTGTATTGTAATGCAGTTTGATCTCCAGCCCCACATAGAGCAGCTCAGCACAGCCACATTTGAAGGCTGTGTCTACACTAGCACTTTTGTCAGTATAACTTATGTCACTCAGGAGTGTGAGAAAACAACCCTCTGAGTGACATAAATTACACCAACAAAAGCACCGGTGTGGACAGCGCCATGTCAGCGGGAGATGCTCTCTTGCCAACATATCTACCACTGCTCGTTGACGGTGATTTAATTATGTTAACAGGAAAGCGCTCTCCCACTGGCATAGAGCAGCTACACAGAAGACCTTACAGCGGCGCAGTGGTACAGCCGTACCACTGCAAGGTCTCTAGTGTAGACGTAGCCCAGCTGTTTGCATTTTTGTTAAACTTGACCATTGCCATGTGTAGAGAGGGCCATAATTTGAGCTGTCAAATATGAGGTAAAGGAAGTGTGAAGATGGCAGAGTGCTCTTTTTAGAGCTGAATTTTGTCAATTAGAGCCCCATCTTCATTGCACATTGAGTAACATTTGTAAAGCAAATTTTATTTGACCTCGGTTTAAATATAGTTGCTAGCTGGTTTTGATTGGCCACTTTAGTGAGAACAAAGACTGTAAAGCTTTCTCCTACCGCCCTCCTAAAAAAGCCACAGGCTTTAGAGTTTGTTCTGTTTATAGATCTTGTGGCTCTTTTTTGAGAGCACCAGGAATATCTGGTGCTGAGAGAGAGGAGGGTGTAGTGGAAAGGAATTGAGGAGGCGTCAAAGGTGGCAAATAGAGAACATTTTCCTTCCTCTGTTATCTTTTACTTCTATATCAGTGACTCATGATTGGAACGGTCTTGTCAGAACAAACATAGATGGATGTTTTACCAACATCTTCGTTTCAATTATAGTATTTGTTACCTATCTTTTTACTTTTATTTAAACAAATTGTATAATGGTCATAACCGGACTAGCAAAGCTGACGAGGTCTCTCAAACATGATTCTGAACAACTTATGTCTGTTTCTTTGAGATCTAAACCCATTACACTCTCTTCTGTTCCGCAGAAGGCAAAAAAGTGAATTTTAGTAGTGAAAAAAATCGTTGCTAAAGTCTTTGTGGTATTAAGTTTAGAGATGAGCTTCCTCCCTCTAGGGAGGAATTTTTCTGATCTTCGTTCATATCCCACACAAGAAAATAGTTACATAAGAGTTAGGGTTGCTCAAGTGTACTTCCCATTTACACAGTCACAAAAACCAGAAAAACCACACATTATGGTAACATTAGGATCAACATCCAGCACAACTCAGAGACCTTACCCAATTAATGCCCAAACACTCTCACAGACTTTGCGGCTGCACAAACTCACTTTTTCAGATCCAACACAGGACGCTCAAAGCACACACCCAATTTCTTGCAATCATACTCAACCAAAAAAACCTTCACTCGGACCTTAGTTACAAATTAACATACACATGTAATGGCTTGTGTGTATAATGTGTTACACTTGCAGAGTATTAGATGTGAAGTTAGGTATTTCTTTTGAGTGCAATTGTGAGGAAATGGACATGTATTCTCAGCAAGAAGCTAAACCACAGAGCTGGGTTCTGGTCTGATCTGCCACATGACCTTGAGCAAGAAACTCATCCTCTCCACTCACTTTACGGTTGGGAGAAACTGAGGTGAATGATACTCACCCAGCTCCAATATTTATAGATGAGCACTGTTCAGATCAGTTCTGAACCAACAGAATTCATGGCAGTTGTGCCATCGAGTTGAATGGATGTAGGATCCAGCCCTAGACGAGCTAAGTATTACTGTATTATTACTCACACAGAAAAAAAATAAAAATTCTATAAAGGTTAAAAGCCCAGAAAAGGAAGAGGTGGGTGCAGATGTACTGGGGCCTTTGAACATTCTTACACTTGTTATACTGTATAAAGATTTTTAACCTAAGAAAGAGTTGAGAAAGAGGAGTCAGAATTTCATTATAGGTGTTTTGTCAGAAATGAGAGGCAGCTTCACAAGAACAAGTAACTTGAAGTAATTTACAGGAAATTCTTACTCACTCCACTTCCTTCTGTAAATTGCTAGAGACCTGTTGATGGCAGGGAGAAGGAATACATTACTTTTGTTAGGAAGTAAGAGTGAAAAGAACCCACAAAATAGAAAAGAAAGCCTGAAGTCAGCAATACCTAGAGACCTTTTTATGATGTTCTGCAGAAAACCTCTTCAGTCATGTTAGCCCTTAAGAGAAGGGTTGAGCATGGAAGATAATGTCCCAAGAACACTGGCTGTTTTGCACTAACAGATGCTGTGACTTATTAGTATCTTGTACATATGAAGATGGAGGAATTTTTTGACTGGAAAGTTTGCCATAATTTATAAATTGATCCCGTAAATAATATCAGTCTTTCACACTATATAACCTATGTGAACTCAGACAGGAAAGTTCCAAAGAGGCAATACTTTGCATTCAATGCACAAAGCTAAGTGTTTGTCTTAGTTATAATTACTGCAACTAATTCATCTCATTTGCCCCCCACTGATAGGTAAATGCAAGGGTTTAGGAAGATGCACTGTATCAAGAATACTATGTTAAACTGGAATCCCAAAAGCAAAACATGCATTCAGTTGGATTCAGCCTCGGGAGACACTGTTTTCTGCTGTAGCCCCAGCTCTGTAAAGTCCACGGAGAGGCAATCACAGTGGTTTCAGGGGCCTGGTTTAAACAACAGCCATGAAAGTGGGAGGTCCTGGTCAGCTAGAGGTTTGGTCGTAAAACCCAGTAGACCTATTGATTCAGAACATCTCCTGGGAGCCTCCAGTAGCTGAAGAATAAAGCTGCTCTCTTCCCCCGCAGTAGAGGCCCACTTACTGGTGCAGGGGAGAAGAGTCCATTTCCCCATCTGTGTAATAGAGCTGATATTCATCCAGGTCGCAAAGGAATAGAACTCGGGGGTGCACAGCTCCTAGCCCCCTACTAAATTCCAGATCAGCTCCACCAGACACCCCAAAGAATAATACTGGTAGTGGTGGTTTCTGCTCAGCACACAGTAGTCCTAAGAATAGCTCCTGCTGCTATCACCTCAAGCAAGGGTGTGGCCATAACACATGGGCAGGACCTCAGGGTCTCCTAATGAGGGAAGTACATCTACAGCCCAGGATTGCCTTAATCTAGCCCTGGCAGGATGGTCAAAGTTTGCTTTATGGTGTAATAGAAAAATTAGCATCTACCTTCACCAGGGAGATACTAGCAGCCACACACATTCAGAAGCATGTGTGTTGTCTGATTTTGTCTAATTCAGTTTCAAACATAGGTTTTGCAAAGCTAGGACACCGCCATTTCACTTTCAATCCCTTGCCAGTTCTGAAATACTCCAGGGCTGACTCCATTGACTCATGTGATTTGTGAAGAGTCTCTATCTCCAACTGGTAGGGAAGGTTTCAGAGCCCATACTTCCTCCACTTTTGTCCTCTGCTGCTATCCAGGACTTGTTGGGCAGTTTGATCCTGGTTCCGAGCTGCCTGTCCTACTTGCTGCATTTTCCTTCTCAAACACGGCCCACTGCAGGAGATTCTACAGAAAGGGGTTGCTTTCTGCATTGCACTGTCCACACCAGCACTTTACAAATAGGACAGCTCCCATCTACACCTCTGCTTCTGCAACTGCTTAAACCCCTGCACAAACTTTATTCACACCGAGTCCCAGCGTAATCACTGCCCTAAGTAAAGTTGTGCAAGTGCTTCAATGTCTGCAGAATCCAGGCCTATAACTCCCTTCTAGGGTCTAGCAAAATGAAACAGAACAGGGTTTTGCTGTATTTTTAAAATTTTGAGTCATTACTCGATGCAGGAGAGAAGCCTCAGACTCTATGGCTCCTGCTTCATGCACAGAAGTGAGCAACCATGGCAACAGCTCTTTGAAAAGGAAAACGCTTCCCATGGCACAGGTGAAGCAGCTGGAGAGTCCAGGCCATGAGCCAGCTGTAGTCTAGTGAATTGGATTTAGGGTCAGCAGCCAAAATATCCTGAATTCTAATCCTAGTGTTGATGTCAACATTTTGGGCCCCTTAGGCAAGTCACTTGCTCTCTCTGCCTTAATTTCCTCTTTTAGTAAAGTGGGAGATAATATATAGGAATCTTGCAGCTGTGCATGAGGATCAGTTATTGCTTGTGCCATACTTTAAAAATGTGAAGTATAAGGTAGTAGTAAGAGAGACCAGGCTCAGACAGCAGTCAGGGAGCTGTAGAGATCAGTTACAGGAGAAAGGATCCAGGCAGAGAGAAGACAGAAAAATTCACACAAAAGGATAAAATATTACTTCCCCCTCCCTGTCAAAGCAGAAGTGGCAGTAAATTTCACAGCTCATCTACGGGATAGGGCTCAGACATGCAGCTGCAGAGGACAATGAAGTGAGCAGACCCTGTATATCTGTAAATCTGGCCCAATCAGAATGGCTCACGCATAGTGTCCACTAGTGCTGAAATCACCCTCCTTTCATGAAGCTCTCAATAATAAGCAGTGAAAAGGGAGTGAGTGTGCCTAGTGGTTAGAGGGCTGGAGACTGGAAGATGGGTTTCTATACCTGGCACTGACACCAACCTGATACCTTTGGCAAGTCGCTGAACCTCTGTGTATCTGTTTACTCACTTGTGAAATGTGTACTTCCACTACACTAGTATACTGTTCAGTAAAAACTCAGAAGTCAGGTATCTCCGGATGGAATGTGCTTATTAACTGCATGAGCACTCAGTGACTGCTTCACCTTAGGCTCTCAGAAACTGCTGTTCACACAGGTCTTACCTCAGAGGCTTACGACATTCATCAGCATAGTCTCTCCTACACTAGGAAGATGGTCCATACCTGTACACTTCTCTCAGAGAGCTAGTGTCCCTAAAGATTTTTAAGTCCTAGAGCACTTGTCACTGACGGTTTCAAAGTACTGCTATAAAATAGGGCATACTATAAGCTGCTTGTTTTCTTTGTGCATTGCACAATCATCATCCATTTGTTTTTCAGAACATATCTACTATGAAGGGCCTGTCACGTTGGGAATCCATGAAATCCCTCAAGTAAGTTCCCTGCGGTTATGTCCTGAAATCTAAGTTACCTGACTAAGAGCAAAAAGCGCAATAATAATGGGTGATTTCGACTATCCCCATATCGACTGGGTAAATGTCACCTCAGGGCATGATGCAGAGATAAAATTTCTAGACAGCAAGAGTGACTGTTTCTTGGAGCAGCTAGTCCTGGAACCCACAAGGGGGGCAGCAATTCTTGATTAAGTCCTAACTGGAGCCCAGAATCTGGGCCAAGAGGTGACTATGCCTGAACCAATCAGTAATAGTGACCATAATGCACTTAAATGTAACTTTTTCATAAAGGGGATAAAAGCCCCCCAAAACCTACCATGGTAACATTTAACTTTGAAAAGGTGAACTACACAAAAGTGAGGATGCTTGTTAGATGGAAATTAAAAGGAGCTATCACAAGGGTTAAATGCCTGCAAGTATATGGGGTACTATTTAAAAACACCGTAATAGAGGCTCAGACTAAATGTTTACCCCCAACCAGAAAAGACAATAAGAGGACTAAAAGAATGCCACCATGGCTGAAAATCAGAGTAACGTTTAGAAAGACATCTTGGAGTCACTGTGGATAGCTCTCTGAAAACTTCAGCTCCGTGAATAGCAGCAGTCAAGAAGGCTAACAGAATGTTAGCAACCATTAGGAAAGGGATAGAAAATAAGACAGAAAATATCACAATGCCACTCTATAAATTCAGGTGCTGCCACATCTTGCAATGCTGTGTCCAGTTCTGGTCACCCAATCTCAAAAAGAATATAGTGGAACTGAAAAATGTTCAGAGAAGGGCAACAGAGATGATCAAGGATATGGAATGGCTTCCATACGTGGAAAGACTAAAAAGATTAGGGTTGTTCATCTTAGAAGAGCAACGACTAAAGGGGGATATGGTAGAGGTCTCTTAAATTGTGAATGGTGTGGAAAAAGTGAATAGAGAAGTGTTATTTACCCTTTCCCACAATACACAAATGTGGCATCATCAGATGAAATTAACAATCAGCAGCTTTAATACAAACAAGAGGAAGTACTTTTTCATACAATGCACAATTAACTGGTTGAGGTCATTGTCATGAGATGTTGTGATGGCCAAAAATGTAACTGGGTTCAAAAAAGAATTAGGTCAATTCATGGAGGATAGGTCCATCAATGGCTATTAGCCAAGATGATCAGGCATGCAACCCCATGTTTGGAGCAACCCTAAACCTCTGACTGCCAGAAGCCAGGAAGGAAAGACTCAACTGCCCTGTTCTGTACACGTCACCTGAAGCTCTGGTACGGGTCACTCTTGGAAACAGGATACAGTGACAGACGGACCACTGGTCTGACTCAGTATGACAAGTCTTATGTCCTTAAGAACCACCACATGGTCCTACCAGAATGTCCCTAGTACAGCAACATATTCATTCTTCTAGTAACTGGAGGCTGGGGACATTCAGCACTGTAAGTTTCCCCCATGATTGTAGTTTGTCTCTCTAGTACACTGCCCTGCCCTGCCCTGCCCTGACTCTTGCATTGGTAGCAAGGGAAGCAGCGCCTCCTGGTGATTCCTAAGAGGAAGGTCACCTCTGCAAGGGCCCATTAGCACCACTGGAGCAATTCTTTCTATACCAGTAGTTGCTGCAAGGATCTTAAACTCGCTGAAGACTTAAGATGAGAGTCGAGGGTAGTGGGGAAGGGGAAGAAATGGAGAAAGGAAGAAATGGAGAGGAGGTGAAAGGAGTTTGGAGTAGAAGACAACCTCTCTCTCCTCTCTTTTCCTTCCCATCAGTCCCTCCCTTCTACTCTCATTGGCCTATTTTACCCCCTCCCCTTCCCTGCTCATCTATTATGTCTTTGGAAGTAGCATACTCCATACTGAACCAATCTCCTGCTTGAATTTCAACAGACAGTCTCACAGTGCCAGAAACGCTGAAAGCCTCCTAGCCTCTGTTTACCTGCCCAGGCACAACTAAGCGCTGTGCTCGGCCAGGCAAAGACACCGAGCATTTGCCAAAGAGTTGATGAAGCCAGTGGAAGGGGGCAGAGGGGTCTAGATCAAAGTAGCCATTGGTTAAGAACTTACAGGTGGAGAGAATCATGGCCACCAAAACTAAAGTGTACAATCCCATTAAGCAGTCAAGGACCTATTACCGCTTCATTCTGCAGAGAAGACCAAATGTGGCTCAATAATCCAGAATTAAAACAAATTTTTGTGTTAAGTCCTCCTCTCAATCTCTTAAGTGAGCTTAGCCACCTGACTTTCCCAATACTTCTCTGGTTGGTAGGAGGAGAGAGATATTTTGACCTATGAAATTAGGATGTCCCCTAAGCCCAGGTCTACACATTTGGACCGTGCATAGTTTCTCTTCTACATTGGGCAGACTGCTGATGTGAAATTGTCCCCAGAAGGAAGCGTTATTGTTACTACCTCTTTTGTTGAAACTAAAATACAGCAAGTTCTGTCTGTGTCATGTGTTTCTACAGATGATACTTTTTTTTAAAATACCCAATTAATATGTTAACATCTGTGAAAATTCATCTGAAGTTATAATAGTGCAATATTTGAACAATAAGATTAGCGTGGGATGAATCCCAGTCAAAAGAACATTTCTCCCACTCTGATTACACAGCAGCTGCAAAGTAAAGAGAAAGCCTTAATAACAAAAGCCCAGGTGCAATTGTTTCAGAAAGAGCAAGAAAAGCTACATGGACCTGAAAGGAATTTTTAAATATCAAAGAGTTTTGTTTCCCTGTGGAAGCATTTACCACCATGTTTTAATTTTGAATTTGCTGTGCTACCAACATTTGACATCTACGAAGAGAGACATTTGGCAAGAAAAATGAGCCACACCTTTTACCACCATTGAAATATATTTGGACTGGAAGAGCTTTCAGGACGGGCATAACTATTTTAACGAAAAAGGGGACTCTCTCCTATGAAGAGAGACAGTTCTGTACTATTTGTGTGCTAATCTAATGTTTTGCTTTTGTTTCACACAGGGAGAGTACAAAGTTTCAGTGAAGCTGTATAATGGAGACCATCTCACTGTTGCTTGTGCTGATTTTACCATAAAAAATAAATAATTTTTCCCCATATAAAGCAAAGAAGCGATCAGAAAGAGTTCATTTAAAGTGGTAGGTCACCAAAATAGTGCAAGCTTTGTAGCTAAGAAAGCTAGTTATATTCTACAGTGATACTGAAGAAAATAATTCCACTCAGAGGTTCGGGTGCTATTCTTGTTTATAATCCACTGCTTTTAGGAAGTCACTAGAACCCCAAGAGGTAATTTATCCTATGACATTCACTGTATTCCATTTGCTTTTGTTTCTATAATATATGGCTGCTTTAAAATAGCAAGAGTTTTAAACTCTCAAAAGCCTTCCAGTCCACTAACTACAGAACTGAATGAGACAGGCATTGCTCAGTGAGCTATCTAGCAGGAGGAGATCAGAGCTTGGTGCTTGAACTCTGCCCTCCTTTTTTCCTGGGCTATTGGAGGCAGGAGGGGACAAGGGCATGCCTGCTAGAGCTATGGCTTTTGTGACTGACACTCAGCAGGGAGTCCCAACCACAGAACCCTTTCCTACCTGAACTTGGTGCAACGAATGTCTGTCTCATTTTACATCCGCAGAATCCAATGATAGACTTAGATTGTCCCAGATTTCAATTTTGCTCAGTCTCACATGATATGGGATTTGGAACAGCCTTAGTTTAACTAAATGAGAGGCAGGCCAACATTATAGCAGAGGAGAGGAGTTGCAGTTGCTGCATTAGGAGAGGAGGGCACAAGCACTGCCCAGGTCTTACTCTTATAAATTGACACCTTGGGAACCACTATATTGCACTCAGTCTCTGGTGGGGAGGAGGGAGTGCCTTACATTATCCCTTCCAAATTCAGTACTTACCTAGCACAGCGCCATTTTTTTTTTAAATTAAGCTTCCAGTATCTTACATTGGCTATTACAATATCAAGGTCAGAAAGGCACCCACCCCACAGTTAAACTCTCAACATGCATTCAGTATTACACACTTATCATTTGCAATCAATACAATATGAATGTTACAAAAAGCTGCAGATGCCAGCTGATTTATTAACGGTGAAGAAAACCAAATTATTTATGTTCAGGAAGACATAAGGATAGTAGGGGAAAGGCCTACATGATGTGGAGGCCTCTTCAGATATCCTGATTGCAGCATTCATCCACATACTTTTATAGAAGCTACAGCATAACCTCACTGTAGCCCTGTAGTCCTCAATGGGGATAGAACATCCCCAGCACTTTCTGTGTAGACTCTTTCTAATAAACCCATGAAAAAGAGACCAAAGAATGTAGAAGTATTACACCTGCTATTTGAGCAATCCTTGTGTCATATCTGCTCTCTGGAGTAACAGCACTCCACTCTTTGATTTTTTGGATCAGCTTTTTTGTTTTTTATGTCCTTTTTAATGGCTTGTGAACCATCCTGCTTATATGCTATTATGTCCATCTGCTTCTCAATAAAGTCATATGAAAAAAAGAGTCCTTTATGTTCTTTTTTCTGTTTAGGTATTTTGCCCCTGAGGTCCACCCAAAAGGTAAAGCAAGCAACTCATCAAAAAAGTTACAATTTCTTGCTTGAAACTTGAATATCCTCTCCTCCCTGGCTTTAACAATGCAGAGAAATATCAGGATAAGAGAGACAAGCCATCTTCAGTACTCTCAGGAAGGACCATTCCCCAACTGTTGCCCCCAGATCTCGTCAGAAGAATACATCTCTGAACGAACAGTGCCATTGTGTTCTGAGATGGTCTTCCATTTCCCATCCATGCAGTGGACCTGTTAAACTCAGTTTCACCAACTGTGTTCAAGTCTTCAGGAACTTGATCTACACTATGAAGTTTTACCATGACTGAATATGGTTGTAAATAACCATGTTAACTGACAGTGCTCAACACAAATTAGCGGGCAAAGTGTAAACTCGGACACAACATTCAACATACTGACAGCTAATTGTGATTAAACCTTGCTCTGATCCGGGTTTAAACATAATTAGCTGATGCTATGTTGAACACAGTTTATCCTAGTTGCCTGCTAAACAGTACTCAGCATCATGTTAGTTAACTCAATGAGTCACAACTGTGTTCAGCGACAGTAAAGCTATAAAGGGTAGACCTCTGAGGAAGTATGGGATATCAGCCCACATACAAACAGTTAGACAGCATGGTGCGTGTGGATGTGCACACAATGACTATATTGCAGAAAAGTCACCATGGAGACTCACTTTAACTCTTTTTAACCTGCCCAGAAGAAGGTATCACAAAAATGAATACAAAAAAAGCTCAAAAGTTTGTACCTTCCACCAGAAGTTGGTCCAATAAACGATATTACCTCACCCACCTTGTCTCTCACAGAAAGAGTTGTAATTTATAATTTATTTTTTCCCTAAATTTAAGCCCTCTCTACAAGACTCCTACATGGTTACAAAAGTGAGAACAAACCAACATGGAGAAGAAACCATCAAAATCGCATCTAGAAGCATTAGTAGCACACGGAAATGTTCCCTATGTCCAGCTCGCGTCCATGACAAACCTTGCTACTAAACTCATATTGAATGCACTTGCCTTCAACCAACCAACCAACCATACCAGACGAAAAATAATCCCAAGGGCCTTCACTAGTTGAAACACTTCCAACTAAAATAGGCGTCCCCTACAACCTAGACATTGCCCTGTCTACCAAATTCTTCAATCCAGGAGCATACCTCCAAAAATTTCCATTACCAGAGAAATAAATAAATTGGTGATCTCTTACTTAAGGTGTGGTACTACCTGTGTGCTGTGGACAATCAACTACACAACCGAGCAACAAAACTGCATCTCCAGAAATCAGACTTCTATCGCCTGAGCCGAAGTAGATCTCCCTTTGGTGTTAACTGTAGCAGGTCCCTTAGGATATGTTTACACCGCAATAAAACACCAGGCACGGCTGGTCCATGTCAGCTGACTTGTGCTCACAGGGCTCAGGCTGCGGGGCTATACAGTTGTAGTGTAGATGTTCAGGCTTCGGCTGGAGCCTGGGCTCTGGGACCTTCCCCCTTGCAGTCTCCAGAGTTCAAGTCCAGCCCGAGCCAAATGTCTACACCACAATTTTACAGCCCCACTCGGGCCAGCTGGGGGTATTTAATTGTTGTGTATATATACCCTTAGCCTCTTGACGGACCAGCTACTAGAGGATCTCGCACAAATACACACACATTAAGCCCATACATCACATGAAGATCAGCTGAACAGTCTTTAGTTTCCTAGCACAAACACTGCTTGTCTCTTGCTGTCAGAGAGAATTAGGTAAATGACTAAAAATAAACCCAAGTCCTTACTCCCCAAATAAAACTGGAAACCCATTTTATTCCTGGGGGTGTTCTTGAACCCTTTGCTCAGTTATTTGTTACCTAAGAACTAAGTGGCTTCCCTCGCCACCCCTGCTCCAGAGCTTAGCAGTCCATAGCTTCATCTGTTTCCAGATTAAAAAGTGGCTCAGTTCCTTCATCCTGAAAAGCCACTTGGCTTAACCCAGCTTCTCCTTTTATTTCCTGTTCATAATCAGCCTCAGCTGGGCCCTTCCAGGCTTGGCAGTTTGGGCAGTTTTTGCAGGACAGGGATTTTTGTCTTCTCTGGTCCCAGTATAGCGTGTTAACCCCTTCATGTCCCAAGAAGGTTTGGAGCACAGCCACACTGTGATGCCTGAATTAGAACAGATTTAGCAATTACAGCATTTGTCTTTCCAAAATAGCCTTAAAAAGCTAAATAAAGCTACCATAGCAACAAACAAGTTCTGATTGTAGCTGGGCTGTGTGAGTGTGAGAGCACATTCTCCACTGATTCACAGCTCCAGAGAGGAGGAAGGATGCTTTCACAGAAACAAGAACCTGTGAACTTCCCATCAGTTCTCCTTGAAGCCAGGAGGAGAAGGAGGCAGAAATGAAACTGATGGCTAGATTCTGTGCTCAAAGACTTCCCTGAAGGAACTGTGTGGGTTGGAAACAACTTTGGGGATTTGTGTAGTCTTCTGTTGTCTTCAAAGATGCTATTCTTTTCTCAAAATGAGTGCATGTATTTTTAAGGATCCTTTTTAGACTCTTGAGTGTGTCACTAAAGAAGGCTCTGGCTGCTCCATTTTATGCTTTCATTGGTTCTCTGGGACACAGAGGTGGGGGAGACCTCAGAAGGGTCTGAATCAGCAGTCGTTTTGTCTTTGCCTCACTCAAGGCAATGGAAAATTAAAACATGAAGTTATCTTTGTCCTAGTCCTATACACCACCCAGCTCTCATTGCAACAGAATAGCACACCCATATACCTGATGAAGGATCCATGTGGCACCTAGGCCCCAGTTTTTAAGGAACTCCGTGGGAGCAAACCCGTACCTGTGCAGAGCCTCACTGAACTGAAAGGGGCTCCATGTAACACAAAGGTCCAACCACATGAGCTCCTGCAGGACTGGGGTCTGGCTGACACTGTGATGGGCACATTACAAATGCATAAAATGACTGGATGATGTGGATGTGGGATCTCCATGCCTCCAATGTTATAAAGCACATTCCAGTCGGGAGCCCCAAAGCAACAGAAGGACTTCAGAGAGTGTGTCTGCACTTCGAAGAATATCCCAGCAGACAAAGCTAAGGACTAAAGGACACCAAGGGCTTGTCTAGATGGCAAGTTAGTGCATGGCAAACTGGGGAGTATATCTTTAGCGTACTAGCCTTCACACACTAACTGGCTGTGTGGACCCTGCTACCACACACCAGAAGTTCCTTGGTGCACTTTGACCTACTGCCATTTGAAACAGGAGTAGGGGAAAGGGTGGAAGAGCAGTCACCACCCCTATGTGTCAACTGTATAGGGTATTGGGGCCACTGGATTTGTGTAAAGGGCTCCACTACTGCTACACCAACAGTTACCTGTGCAGGAAGTAAGTGGTGCAGAGGACTTGGGGTGCCCTTTCCATCACAGTTGATTTTCATCTATTTTGCAAAAATAAATAATTAAATACTACTTGCCCCCAATGCTACAGATGCAAAACCTTCCCCTGTATGGCATGACCGAGCTGGCTGGAGGAGGTTATACACTGTTGTGCTGGGTTGTGCTGATAGGGGCCCACATTAATTGTTTTGCAAGGGTTACAAATTTGTCTCAACTTCCTGAAGACCCCGCGCTACAATGAGGCTTATAATTAATATCACAGCATGGCTGTTGGGCAATTTGGGGCCATCTCTATATACATATCGTTTAAAAAACGAAACATTGTGTCAAGATTTTATACTATCTAGATGTGACTCATTGTACCATCACCACTTGGCCATCTTAGCTATTGTTTGTTCCATTTCCTCAAACCCTCCATCTGTCTGTTTTGTCTTCTTTAATTTGTAAGCAGAGCTGGTCAACACTCAGCATTACTGTCTCGCAGAAAATTTTGACATTCCGAATTAGACCAAAAACAAAATTTCCCACAAAATGGAAATTCAGGGGGAAAAAAAGGTTTTGGAAAAATTTGGTTTTATAGGAAATGTCATCAAGGTACTAGACAACTGTTGAGATCAAGAGAAAATAACATTTTCACCAGTTGAGGGCCTCCCACACGCAAAACTAACTAGCTTGAAAGGATCGGAGACAAGCAATCAGCATCAGCCAGCAGAAAATTGCCAGGGTGATTTCAAACATCTCCAAAAAGCCTGAACAAAGAGATCAGACATACAAGACACACTAAAAGAGACCAGGCTCTTGCTTAGATGGATTTCTAGTATAGTGGCAGCATTAGGCACCTGCAACCCATGCAATCATTGGAGGCCCTGAGGCAGCCCCCTGACATAGCAACTGAGTTACAAATGAAACACAGGCCCAGCCCAGCATGACAACACAAGGATGCAAGTCCACTCAGCGTGATGAGTGTCAACACTTGTAGGGGCCCAAGAATTGAGCTCTTCATGGGCTCACCATGAGACAAATGCCACCACTGTTTCAAAGGAGGGTATTCTGTTCCTAAGGGCCCAACTGCTATTTGGTGGGCCACTCATGAGTATACAAGATGGTAAAACATCCTTTGGTATTGTCATAATGTATCCACTATCTGGTTATATAATAATCCCAAGGCTATTTTAGAGTGAGATGGTAGTGGCTGGTTTCAGAAATTCACTGACTCACACGCTGAGTAGCCACCCATGGGCTTTTCTTTTTTCCTCCTCTTCCCACTCTCCTCACTCTGCCTTGCCACCATCAATCTTACCACAGGACAGCATGACGCTGAGTGTGAAACAACCAGAAAGGGGCTCAACTTCCTGAGGGTTTGATCATGAGAATGGCACTGCTGAGAGCCAAAACAAATATTTACCAGTAACCCTGTGTCTTTTGTTTGCTTGCATGGCTCCCATTTACTAGATTTCTTACAGTAAATTTTACAGCTAGAGTTAGTAAAGTGACAAGGTGTGCCTATTGCTTCTCAATGCGCTGATGGTTTCTCCCTTATTTAGTATTGAAAAATTTGTATTTAATATTGAATGTTCTCTGTCCCTTCCAAGACTAGATTGTCACTTGTTTGCCCTCCCTTTATCATGCTGAGAGCTGTCAGCCTGAAGAATTCTGGGATCTTTTGGGGGAAGGAGAAGTGGTGGGGAATGGTCCACACATAGCAGTGGTTTTCAACCTGTGGTCCATGGATCCCTGGGGGTCCGCAGACTATGTCAAAGATTTCCAAAGGGGTCTGCACCTCCATTCAAAATTTGTTAGGTGCCTGCAATGAAAAAAGGTTGAAAACCACCGATATATAGGGTTTAATTATTTTATGCTTGATATGCTTTAGTCACAATGCTGCTGGCTCTGTCTGACTCATATTAAGGATTCTTCTGTCCTCTCACTACTGAGCTAGATCCCAGTCCTGCAAAAACATAAATGCTTAACTTTGCCTTCAGTGGGACTATTCATATCCTTAAAGTTAAGCATGTGCATATGTGCAGAATCAGGTCCTTTGTCCCCACATCAACCACATGATGCCAATAACTTTCCTCCCTCTGTCTCCCTCCCTCCTCCCTCTGTCCATCCCTGAAATGGAAACAGCAGTGGCTGTTGCAGTCCTTGTTATTTCAGGCTGGGAAACAGTGCACACAAGTTCCCTATACTCTTTCATCTCCATTTATTGAAGTTAAACCCCAGCTATTTCCCATTCTGAAAGCCAGAAAGCAAAGTCAACTGAAAAAGTAAGTATTAAAAAATGTAGCCGTCCAAACTGATCTTAATGTTGGATAAAAAGTTCAGGCTTGAATCAATTAGCTAGAGACACTATTGTTTGTAGCCAATTAAAAATCAAAGCAGAACCAATTTACCCATTAATAGGGGTGTTGTGAAAGATGAGGGGGCTGCCAGTAGCTCCCTAGTTACAACATAGATTTTCTATTGCTTTGCAGAGGACAGATAAATTACTACCAAAGTTTTATTACTGATTCTATGAATGTGAAAAAAAATCTTGTCATGAAGCTTGTATTTCTTCTTCACAGCTTGGGCTGTTCTCTAATAAATAGAAAAGGGACATCCAATTCAATCATCCCTAAACTTTAGGGAAGTTTGGATCCAGATCACAAACAGGTGTTTCTTTTCCATCTCTAATTATTTTGTTAACACCCATAAATATAACTGCAGAACTGGAGAAAATAAATCCAGATCCATTTAAAAACAAATATGTATCTTGTACGTAATGTTTAAAAAGAAAGGTGGTTAGCCACTTTGCTGCAGGTCCTAAATGGAACTTCTGTGCAGTAATGATGGAATGTGGCAGTGGAATGCCTGATCATTCCCTATATTGCCAAATTCCTCTGGAACATCAATATCTCATTATCTCCAAGAGTCATGTCTTCCTGTTTATCCATAGCTGCCATACAGCCTTGTCTATATTGTGGATTTGCCCTGATTCCAGCTCTCAATAGCCAGCAACCAGCAGCTGCACTGGTGTAAACTCCAAGTGCAGACAAGGCAAGCAACCATTTGTACCACTGGAGCTTACCTTGGATTCAAGCAGAACTTTATGTAATGTTTAGATGACAGGACCATACTTTTATAGCAGAATCCTCTCTAGCAAAACAGCTCTTTCCAGCCCCAGCTAGAACCTTTGAGGAAGGAAGTGCAACTTCCCCTCTGAACTCCAGCTGTAGCTAACACATAGCTACACTCAAGAAAATGACAGGTTTCAGAATAGCAGCCGTGTTAGTCTGTATTCGCAAAAAGAAAAGGAGGACTTGTGGCACCTTAGAGACTAACAAATTTATTTGAGCATAAGCTTTCGTGAGCTACAAAGCTTATGCTCAAATAAATTTGTTAGTCTCTAAGGTGCCACAAGTACTCCTTTTCTTTTTACTCAAGAAAATGAGGCCCATATCCTGCTAACTTCCACTGACAGAGCCTTTTTTTCACTCTGGTGTACAAATCACCAGACTTCTTAGTCCCAGAACTCAGGTGTCCCCTCACTATCCAGTGGGACTCAGGGATAGGAAGGGATGAGAAGGTGAGTGACCGTAACTGTTCTGAGCAGGGCAGGGGGCCTCATAATGAGAGAAGAGAACTCTGGACTTTTCCCAGCACTTAGCTAACCTAACATCTACAGTGGGTCACAAATTTTCTAACAATGTTTTTTTCATCAGAAAATGTTGATTCCTCAAGAGCAAAGTTTGCCAGAAACAAGTGTGATTTTGATGAGTTTTCAGAATGGAATGTTTCAATTTTTCATTTCTCAATGATTTTTGGTTTGAAATTTATTTTATAATTAAAATTTAAAAAAATTAAAATACTGAAACTGGAACAAAATGTTTTGATTTTAGCAAAACGTTTCAATTAACCAGAACAAAAATCAGAATTTCATTCTGCAGGTAATTTCACAATTTTTGTTTCCATTCCACTCAGGAACAGAAAAAAAATTAATTCATGGAATTTCCCACAAAATGGAAAATCTGATTCCTGCCCAGCTCTACTCAACTCAGTACACAAAAGACTTTTTCTGGTTGTTCTTCCGACTAGTACTAGACACCTTTTCCTCCTCTTTACAGCTACATACCATTCAAGATCCAGTACCTGGGTGTGGAAGACTTTTAAGTAACTTATAGGATTCTACATCTTATGCTATGTAATAATGTACATTTCGTATTCCAATCTGGTAACATCTACGTCCTTATCTTATACACTATTCCAGTAGGTGGCAGTGTTAACCTAAGAGTCACTATGTATATTTTTTGATTTGCAAGATTCTTCCTGGATACCTGACTTGGAGATTTTGAAAGGGATTCACAGTTTTAAAAATACAAATAAGAAATAAGAAGTTTTTAACTGCACAGTGGTTTTATCATGGCCTTAGTGTTAAACTCTGTCTCTTGCACTAATGTTTTAAAGGCTTCCTAATTGAGAATGAGAGATGTTTTATTAAATGTTATATATTATTACACTCATTTCTCGACCCAAAGTGATTCTAAAAACTTTTGTTTTGTTTTTAACCCTTTGATATCTGGAGCCAGCCTTCCCAGCGTTCTGTTTGTAACCACATACTCACTGCACCCAAACACAATACATAAAAGGTCCTCTCTTCTTAAGTGGATGCCTGGTGAAAGGGTGATTGCATGTTCCATGTAGCAAAGCATCTTACATTCTCCATTAGGTATCACGACAACATGGCATAGTTACAAGTTTCCGGCTTTATGAGCAAAAAGGTCTTTTATTTCACTGTATCCCAAACTCACACAGAGTCAGTGTATAAAAAATGTGCTGTGAAAAAATAGCAAAAGTGGTCTTGAAATCCCCTTACACCTACATTTTCATAATGTAGCCCAAACCTCACTAGACAGTCTTGTGGACCACTTCCTCTCACACTCACAATCATGCCCCTGCCATTCCACTGAGCATCACGGGGACCAAATCCCCATTTCATTCACCATCCTGGGGATCATCCCCCATTCAGCATTGCGTGGACCACCTCCTCTCTCGCTCACCATTCCAGGGACCACCTCCCATTTGCAATTGCACAGATCACTTCCCATCCCACTTGCAAATAAAAAGTATCCTTGTAGTTATTGCTGCTACAAAGTAGTGATATTGGGAACACATTTAATGTATTTTTAGCTTCTTGTGTACGCAATTTAGTAGCTAGAAACAATGGGAGGAAGGAGCTAGCACCATGTGACTTGCTAGCTCTCCTGAGAGACCACCAGCAAATGCACTGTGGACAACCAACAGTCCGGATCACAGAATGGGAATCCCCTGCCTACACTAATTCTGTTTTCCAGTGCTTGAACAATTCTACAAACGGTTTCAGAGTAGCAGCCGTGTTAGTCTCTATCTGCAAAAAGAACAGGAGTACTTGTGGCACCTTAGAGACTAACAAATTTATTCGAGCATAAGCCTACAAATGACACTAATGTGTCAATTTTTTCAGTTAAGTGGGAATGTTGTAAATGTTTCAGCAATTAGTCAGCCTGCCCATTTCACCCAGTGACCCAGATATTATACAAATCCCAGCAAAGATTGCAATGCCTAAATTTTCTTGTATTTATTTAAAAGTCCCCATAGTCAGTCACTCTCCCTGAAACCTGGCCTCTTCCTCCACGACGTCCTCTTTCCTACCACAGCAACAGAAACTACCAGTCTGAGGAATTGCAGCCTACTTGCTGTAGTTTACCAGTGCAGTACAGTCCCTGGTGATATCAGAAGTGTTCCAATTAAAAGATCATCCTGACTATCAGAGACTCATAGGAATATAATGTGCTGGGAGATATTTACTATTAAGGCATTAATTACTTCAAATCTCAGCAATGCACATAGCATTAAGACATTTTCAAGCTGGTAAAGAAGAGGGGTTGTCCCTGGTGTTCTGGCCAAAATCCAAGTCAAGGATGGTAATTATATTCTGCTTATTTACAATACCATCTGCAGTTTCATTTCAATACACTATTTGGGCCTGATCCAACGCTCATTGAAATCAATAGAAAACTCTCTCATTGACTTCAATAGGAGCTGTATCCAAGTCACATTTCCTCCTTGGCCTAACCTGATGTTACATGGTGTTGTCCACTGTTTAACGGGTGCTGTATGCTTCCCTAGAATGACTGCACTTCAGGAGTGGATGAAACAATCCCTATACATCCATTACCTTCCACAGGGTATGTCTACACTACGAAATAAGGTCGAATTTATAGAAGTCGGTTTTTTAGAAATCGGTTTTATATATTCGAGTGTGTGTCCCCCCACAGAAAATGCTCTAAGTGCATTAAGTGCATTAACTCGGCGGAGCGCTTCCACAGTACCGAGGCAAGAGTCGACTTCCGGAGCGTTGCACTGTGGGTAGCTATCCCACAGTTCCCGCAGTCTCCGCTGCCCATTGGAATTCTGGGTTGAGATCCCAATGCCTGATGGGGCTAAAACATTGTCGCGGGTGGTTCTGGGTACATATCGTCAGGCCCCCGTTCCCTCCCTCCCTCCGTGAAAGCAAGGGCAGACAATCGTTTCGCGCCTTTTTTCCTGAGTTACCTGTGCAGACGCCATACCACTGCAAGCATGGAGCCCGCTCAGGTAACCATCACCCTATGTCTCCTGGGTGCTGGCAGACACGGTACGGCATTGCTACACAGTAGCAGCAACCCCTTGCCTTGTGGCAGCAGACGGTACAGTACGACTGGTAGCCGTCATCGTCATGTCCGAGGTGCTCCTGGCCACGTCGGCTGGGAGCGCCTGGGCAGACATGGGCGCAGGGACTAAATTTGGAGTGACTTGACCAGGTCATTCTCTTTAGTCCTGCAGTCAGTCCTATTGAACCGTCTTATGGTGAGCGGGCAGGCGATACGGACTGCCAGCAGTCGTACTGTACCATCTTCTGCCGAGCAGCCATGAGATGTGGATGGCATGCAGTCTTTCTGCACCGTCTGCTGCCAGCCAAAGATGTAAAAGATAGATGGAGTGTATCAAAACAAGAAATAGACCAGATTTGTTTTGTACTCATTTGCTTCCCCTCCTCTCCTGTCTAGGGGACTCATTCTTCTAGATCACACTGCAGTCACTCACAGAGAAGGTGCAGCGAGGTAAATCTAGCCATGTATCAATCAGAGGCCAGGCTAACCTTCTTGTTCCAATAAGGACAATAACTTAGGTGCACCATTTCTTATTGGAACCCTCCGTGAAGTCCTGCCTGAAATACTCCTTGATGTACAGGCACCCCCTTTGTTGATTTTAGCTCCCTGAAGCCAACCCTGTAAGCCGTGTCCTCAGTCGCCCCTCCCGGCGTCAGAGCAACGGCAAACAATCGGGCATCTGAGAGTGCTGTCCAGAGCAGTCACAATGGAGCACTCTGATGGGGCTAAAACATTGTCGCGGGTGGTTCTGGGTACGTATCGTCAGGCCCCCGTTCCCTCCCTCCCTCCGTGAAAGCAAGGGCAGACAATCATTTCGCGCCTTTTTTCCTGAGTTACCTGTGCAGACGCCATACCACGGCAAGCATGGAGCCCGCTCAGGTAACCGTCACCCTATGTCTCCTGGGTGCTGGCAGACGCGGTACAGCTTTGCTGCACAGTAGCAGCAACCCATTGCCTTCTGGCAGCAGACGGTGCAATACGACTGGTAGTCGTCCTCGTCGTGTCCGAGGTGCTCCTGGCCACGTCGGCTGGGAGCGCCTGGGCAGACATGGGCGCAGGGACTAAATTTGGAGTGACTTGATCAGGTCATTCTCTTTAGTCCTGCAGTCAGTCCTATTGAACCGTCTTATGGTGAGCGGGCAGGCGATACGGACTGCTAGCAGTCGTACTGTACCATCTTCTGCCAGGCAGGCAAGAGATGAGGATTGCTAGTAGTCGTATTGTACCATCTTCTGCCGAGCAGCCATGAGATGTGGATGGCATGCAGTCCTTCTGCACCATCTGCTGCCAGCCAAAGATGTAAAAGATAGATGGAGTGGGTCAAAACAAGAAATAGACCAGATTTGTTTTGTACTCATTTGCCTCCTCCCCTGTCTAGGGGACTCATTCCTCTAGGTCACACTGCAGTCACTCACAGAGAAGGTGCAGCGAGGTAAATCTAGCCATGTATCAATCAGAGGCCAGGCTAACCTCCTTGTTCCAATAAGAACGGTAACTTAGGTGCACCATTTCTTATTGGAACCCTCCGTGAAGTCCTGCCTGAAATACTCCTTGATGTACAGGCACCCCCTTTGTTGATTTTAGCTCCCTGAAGCCAACCCTGTAAGCCGTGTCGTCAGTCGCCCCTCCCTCCGTCAGAGCAACGGCAGACAATCGTTCCGCGCCTTTTTTCTGTGCGGACGCCATACCAAGGCAAGCATGGAGGCCGCTCAGCTCACTTTGGCAATTAGGAGCACATTAAACACCACACGCATTATCCAGCAGTATATGCAGCACCAGAACCTGGCAAAGCGATACCGGGCGAGGAGGCGACGTCAGCGCGGTCACGTGAGTGATCAGGACATGGACACAGATTTCTCTGAAAGCATGGGCCCTGCCAATGCATGCATCATGGTGCTAATGGGGCAGGTTCATGCTGTGGAACGCCGATTCTGGGCTCGGGAAACAAGCACAGACTGGTGGGACCGCATAGTGTTGCAGGTCTGGGACGATTCCCAGTGGCTGCGAAACTTTCGCATGCGTAAGGGCACTTTCATGGAACTTTGTGACTTGCTTTCCCCTGCCCTGAGGCGCATGAATACCAAGATGAGAGCAGCCCTCACAGTTGAGAAGCGAGTGGCGATAGCCCTGTGGAAGCTTGCAACGCCAGACAGCTACCGGTCAGTTGGGAATCAATTTGGAGTGGGCAAATCTACTGTGGGGGCTGCTGTGATGCAAGTAGCCCACGCAATCAAAGATCTGCTGATATCAAGGGTAGTGACCCTGGGAAATGTGCAGGTCATAGTGGATGGCTTTGCTGCAATGGGATTCCCTAACTGTGGTGGGGCTATAGACGGAACCCATATCCCTATCTTGGCACCGGAGCACCAAGCCGCCGAGTACATAAACCGCAAGGGGTACTTTTCGATAGTGCTGCAAGCTCTGGTGGATCACAAGGGACATTTCACCAACATCAACGTGGGATGGCCGGGAAAGGTGCATGATGCTCGCATCTTCAGGAACTCTGGTCTGTTTCAAAAGCTGCAGGAAGGGACTTTATTCCCAGACCAGAAAATAACTGTTGGGGATGTTGAAATGCCTATATGTATCCTTGGGGACCCAGCCTACCCCTTAATGCCATGGCTCATGAAGCCGTACACAGGCAGCCTGGACAGTAGTCAGGAGCTGTTCAACTACAGGCTGAGCAAGTGCAGAATGGTGGTAGAATGTGCATTTGGACGTTTAAAGGCGCGCTGGCGCAGTTTACTGACTCGCTTAGACCTCAGCGAAACCAATATTCCCACTGTTATTACTGCTTGCTGTGTGCTCCACAATATCTGTGAGAGTAAGCGGGAGACGTTTATGGCGGGGTGGGAGGTTGAGGCAAATCGCCTGGCTGCTGGTTATGCGCAGCCAGACACCAGGGCGGTTAGAAGTGCACAGGAGGGCGCGGTACGCATCAGAGAAGCTTTGAAAACCAGTTTCATGACTGGCCAGGCTACGGTGTGAAAGTTCTGTTTGTTTCTCCTTGATGAAACCCCCCGCCCCTTGGTTCACTCTACTTCCCTGTAAGCTAACCACCCGCCCCTCCTCCCTTCAATCACCGCTTGCAGAGGCAATAAAGTCATTGTTGCTTCACATTCATGCATTCTTTATTCATTCATCACACAAATAGGGGGATGACTACCAAGGTAGCCCAGGAGGGGTGGTGGAGGAGGGAAGGAAAATGCCACACAGCACTTTAAGCACAGTACTTTAAAAGTTTACAACTTTAAAATTTATTGAATGACAGCCTTCTTTTTTTTGGGCAATCCTCTGTGGTGGAGTGGCTGGTTGGCCGGAGGCCCCCCCACCGCGTTCTTGGGCGTCTGGGTGTGGAGGCTATGGAACTTGGGGAGGAGGGCGGTTGGTTACAGAGGGGCTGCAGTGGCAGTCTGTGCTCCAGCTGCCTTTGCTGCAGCTCAACCATACACTGGAGCATACTGGTTTGGTCCTGCAGCAGCCTCAGCATTGAATCCTGCCTCCTCTCATCACGCTGCCGCCACATTTGAGCTTCAGCCCTCTCTTCAGCCCGCCACCTCTCCTCCCGGTCATTTTGTGCTTTCCTGCACTCTGACATTATTTGCCTCCACGCATTCGTCTGTGCTCTGTCAGTGTGGGAGGACAGCATGAGCTCGGAGAACATTTCATTGCGAGTGCGTTTTTTTTTTCTTTCTAAGCTTCACTAGCCTCTGGGAAGGAGAAGATCCTGTGATCATTGAAACACATGCAGCTGGTGGAGAAAAAAAAAGGGACAGCGGTATTTAAAAAGACACATTTTATAAAACAGTGGCTACGCTCTTTCAGGGTAAATCTTGCTGTTAACATTACATACATAGCACATGTGCTTTCGTTACAAGGTCGCATTTTGCCTCCTCCCACCGCGTGACTACCCCCTCAACCTTCCCCCCTCCCTGTGACTAACAGCGGGGAACATTTCTGTTTAGCCACAGGCAAACAGCCCAGCAGGAATGGGCTCCTCTGAGTGTCCCCTGAAGAAAAGCACTCTATTTCAACCAGGTGACCATGAATTATATCTCACTCTCCTGAGGATAACACAGAGAGATAAAGAATGGATGTTGTTTGAATGCCAGCAAACATACACTGCAATGCTTTGTTCTACAATGATTCCCGAGTACGTGTTACTGGCCTGGAGTGGTAAAGTGTCCTACCATGAAGGACGCAATAAGGCTGCCCTCCCCAGAAACCTTTTGCAAAGGCTTTAGGACTACATCTAGGAGAACCGCAAATGCCAGGGCCAAGTAATCCTTTCACATGCTTGCTTTTAAACCATGTATAGTATTTTAAAAGGTACACTCACCAGAGGTCCCTTCTCCGCCTGCTGGGTCCAGGAGGCAGCCTTGGGTGGGTTCGGGGGGTACTGGCTCCAGGTCTAGGGTGAGAAACAGTTCCTGGCTGTCGGGAAAACCGGTTTCTCCGCTTGCTTGCTGTGAGCTATCTACAACCTCCTCCTCCTCCTCATCTTCTTCGTCCCCAAAACCTGCTTCCGTATTGCCTCCATCTCCGTTGAAGGAGTCAAACAACACGGCTGGGGTAGTGGTGGCTGAACCCCCTAAAATGGCATGCAGCTCATCATAGAAGTGGCATGTTTGGGGCTCTGACCCAGAGCGGCTGTTCGCCTCTCTGGTTTTCTGGTAGGCTTGCCTCAGCTCCTTCAGTTTCACGCGGCACTGCTTCGGGTCCCTGTTATGGCCTCTGTCCTTCATGCCCTGGGAGATTTTGACAAAGGTTTTGGCATTTCAAAAACTGGAACGGAGTTCTGATAGCACGGATTCCTCTCCCCAAACAGCGATCAGATCCCGTACCTCCCGTTCGGTCCATGCTGGAGCTCTTTTGCGATTCTGGGACTCCATCATGGTCACCTGTGCTGATGAGCTCTGCATGGTCACCTGCAGCTTGCCACGCTGGCCAAACAGGAAATGAGATTCAAAAGTTTGCGGTTCTTTTCCTGTCTACCTGGCCAGTGCATCTGAGTTGAGAGTGCTGTCCAGAGCGGTCATAATGGAGCACTCTGGGATAGCTCCCAGAGGCCAATACCATCGAATTGTGTCCACAGTACCCCAAATTCGAGCCGGCAACGTCGATTTAAGCGCTAATCCACTTGTCAGGGGTGGAGTAAGGAAATCGATTTTAAGAGCCCTTTAAGTCGAAATAAAGGGCTTTATTGTGTGGACGGGTGCAGGTTTACATCGATTTAATGCTGCTAAATTCGACCTAAAGTCCTAGTGTAGACCAGGGCACAGAGAAGTGGGAGTAAGTTCAATAAGCTAAAGAAACATGATCCAGTAGATTAAGCCCAAAATACTGGTTTTCTTGAAAAAGGTTTATAAGGAACCTGAGGTCCTAATTCAGGTAAGCGTCTAATTACGGCAATGTGAGTCTCCCTGAGTAAGAACCAAATAAAAAACTTAATCAAATATGCAGTAAGGATCTCAGGAATTGGACCAGCGTTAATATATATTTTCAGAAAGTTTAATTGTGTTAGAGTTAGTTGTTAGAATTAAAATATTATTGTTATGGTCATTTGTATTACTGCAGAGCCTATGAGTCATGGACCAGGACCACACTGTACAAACAAAACAATAAGACATTCCCTGTCCCAAAGAGTTTGCAATATAAATATAAGGCAAGCAACAACAGATGGATAGACAGACAGATTGGGGAGTACAAGGAAACGATGAAACAATGCTGGACAGCATGGAAGGCAGCAGTCTTAGCACACCAGCAGCCTAAAAGTTGTCAATTTTGCGTTTAAAGGTGATCTGTAAAGCATTTATTTTTAAATTGGGCTTATACTCTTTCTTCTTTAAGATGTGTACAGGTAGCCTGAGAGGTTTATAGAGGTATATTTTGTTGGTTTTTTTTTAAAAGAGGGTGTAGAAGCTTGCTTTTTTTTTTTTTACTTTAGAAATATCAAGTTTATACATACGGTATTGTCTGGGTTTGCTGAAGGAACCAGAGGTTTCAGAGGATGTGTAATGAGAGCTCTCACACCTTAAATGAAGGGTGTGAATGATGAATGCTCAATAAAAATCTTTTTTCCAACATGTTTATTAGCCATCGGAGTTCAATAGTTTAAACAAAAACAAACAGCATCTTACATCAGTAGCTCTGAAAGCACTTTACAAAGCAGATCAGCATCATTATCCTCATTTTACAGAAGGAGAAACGGAGGTACAGAGCTGTAAAGTGAATTGGCCAAGGTCACCCAGCATACCTGTGGTAGAGTCAGGAATAGAACCTAGGTCTCCTGTGTCCTAATCTCATGCTCTTATCCAGAAATCAAGTTTGCCTTTAGAATTTGCATGTATGTTAGGATCCACAGGTGAAAGACACCATAAAAGTGTAAAAAGAAAAGGAGTACTTGTGGCACCTTAGAGACTGACCAATTTATTTGAGCATAAGCTTTCGTGAGCTACAGCTCACTTCATCGGATGCATACTGTGGAAAGTACAGAAGATCTTTTTATACACACAACCCATGAAAAAATGGGTGTTTACCACTACAAAAGGTCTTCTCTCCCCCCACCCCACTCTCCTGCTGGTAATAGCTTATCTAAAGTGATCACTCTCCTTACAATGTGTATGATAATCAAGTTGGGCCATTTCCAGCACAAATCCAGGTTTTCTCCCCACCCCACCCCACCACAACTTGGATTTGTGCTGGAAATGGCCCAACTTGATTATCATACACATTGTAAGGAGAGTGATCACTTTAGATAAGCTATTACCAGCAGGAGAGTGGGGTGGGGGGAGAGAAGACCTTTTGTAGTGGTAAACACCCATTTTTTTCATGGTTTGTGTGTATAAAAAGATCTTCTGTACTTTCCACAGTATGCATCCGATGAAGTGAGCTGTAGCTCACGAAAGCTCATGCTCAAATAAATTGGTTAGTCTCTAAGGTGCCACAAGTACTCCTTTTCTTTTTGCGAATACAGACTAACACGGCTGTTACTCTGAAACCTGTCATAAAAGTGTAGAAGTTTTGAGTAGTGTAGCAGCTATTAGAAGCAACCTGGAAGACTGAATTGTACCCAGTACAGCCTGAGTAATGGCAGCATGTAGCTGTGTTGCCCCAAGAGGAGGACAGCGATGGGAGAACTCCTCCAATCAGCATAGGTAGTGTCTACACTGAAGCACGACAGTGCTGCAGCTGTAGCATTTTAAGTGTAGATATACCTTCAGAGTCACAATCTGGTTCTTCTTTCCCTGTTACTCCAGGGGGAAATTAATTGTGCTTGCCCTTCTGCTGATGTAGGTTACTTCTATCTCTGCACTGGCACCAGTGTGCAGTTGGCTCCTAGTGGAAGCAGAGGGATCCTGGCAGCCACTACTCTCCCTAACCTATGCAGGATCCAGTGATGCGGGTAAATTCTCCTTTGTCCTTAATCCCTCCCCCCAGTTCCCCGTGGGAGTTTGCAGGATTGCTCATGATTGACACCCAAGTGAACAAAGACTGTACAGTCAGATATTTACATCAGCAAATACCAATTTCTTACCCAATCGCCACTTGAACAGACAATACCAGGTGTGCCAGGTAACTAGACAGGTGTGGCTTTTATCGATTGTACACAGTCATTGAAACAAATTGCATTGAATCAGTTCCCTGGCAGTTATCCGAATTGTAATACTACTTTGTATTTTCCATCTCAGCATCTCAAAGTGCTTTAAAAGTCACAGCCCTGTGAGGGAGGTATGACTTAGTATCCCCATTGCAGATGGGAACATGAAACTGTTTACACTAGAGACTTCAACTCTTCCTAAGGATTTGTCTAGATTTAAAGGGGTGATGGTAGGTCATGTTAGCTGCTTGATCTAACACTTTCTAAAACTCTAGTCAAGACAAAGCAAGTTGTACTTTAGCGTGTGCTAGCAGGGATAACTAAGTCCTGGGCGGGGAACTTGCTTTGGGCAGGTCTATACTACCACTTACGTCAATCTAACTTATGTCACTCAGGGGGATGAAAAAGAAACCCCTCTGAGTGACGCAAGTTACACTGACCTAAGTGCTGTCCACACCGGCACTATGTTGGTGGGAGACACTCTCCCGCTGACATAGCTTCTGCCTCTTGCAGAGGTGGAATAATTATGCAGACATGAGAGCGCTCTCCCATCAGCACCGAGCATCCTCACCAGACACACTGCAGTTGCACCAATGTAGCACTATTAGTGCAGACCTGCCCTTTGTCTTGAGTAGAGCTTTAGAATGTGTTAGATAAAGCTCAGTACAGCCAGCTAACAGGATTTAATAACATAGTACTTTTAAACCCTATTCTAGACAAAACTCAGTTGAACCAGGGGGTTGCCCTGCATCTGGCTTAGCCTTACACGCTAGTGCAAACTGGGTACAAAAATGTGCCGTTCTAATTTGGTAGAATTTTACACACACTTTGCACTTATGTAAAGGGCAGATGTAGGGCAATGATGAATCAGGTCTGCACACAGAAGCAGCACCAGTTTAATTAAAACAGGTTTACAAATTAGAACTGGTTACAAATTTTCCAACAAAACAGTTTCTCCATCAGAAAATGTCCATTCAGTAGAACCGAAATGTTCTGCAGAAACTTATCAGTTTCAAGGAACTTCCACTGAAACACAGGCAGTCAGAGCTCCACCCTGCCTGCCAGCCAGCAGTCTGGAAGCCCTGAGAACCCGGGCTCAAGCTGGAGCTCTCAGAGCTTCCTGTTCCCTGCCACACAGCTAGTAGTTTTGCTTCCAAGCTCCTAGATCCCTCACAGCTGCCACAGCTTCGGAGAGCTCAGAGGTAGGACTCAGCAGGGAGCCTTGGAGCTCGGGCTCCCAAACTCAATTTTGTTTCAAAATTTCCAAAATGAAATGTTTCGATGATTTCAGTTTTTCCCCCCAGATTTTCCCTTCCATGAAAAACTTAGAAATTTATACTTTTTTTCCTGAAACAGAGTGAATTTTTTTCAGAATTTTGAAGTTTCCTGTGGTATAGAAATGTTGACCTTTGACCAACTCTGTTAAAAACCTATTTAGTTAAACCAGCCCAAACCTGTGTGACCAGGCTTATATTGGTTTACAACTGGCTTATGGCAATTTAGCTTGCATCGACTATTTGTAAACCGACATACATGTGGCCATGAAGATTTTCCCCTGAATTGACTAAGTCAATATTTAAACCAATTTTAATTAAAACAGCACAACTTAATTATATGCTCTTTGGGGCAGAGGCCGTCTTTTTGTTCTGTATTTGTACAGTGCCCAAAACAATGAGGTCCTAAACCATAACAAGGGCTCCTAGGCACGATCACAAAACAAACAAATAAAATAATAATAGTTAATAATAGACACAGCAACAATTCTTGCAAAATATTTTGCAGCTGATCTCTTGCCTTACTATTTCAACAGCTTAGTGCCTGTGGCAAGTCCATTTCCAAAAGCAGGTTTAATGCTGGAACATATTTGCCTCTCAATCCACGGATCTATCTGATTTTAGCACAACACTATGACTAGCTGATAACTTGGTTCCCTTGAAACATCAGCAGCCAAGCACGAGATTGGCATCATCTCCAGGAAGCAGAACACCACAGCCGCTATTTTTTACTTAAAATCATAATAAAAGACTATTTTATTCTCCACATGGGATCAGCCATAAGTCTGATTCCTTCTGAAAGTATGATATACAGAGATCTGAAGCAAGGGAAAAAGTTACAAGCAGTCAAGTGAGGAGAGAGAACCTTTGGATTTAAACTTTGTAGAAGAGAATGTTTTTCGCCGCAATGAAGATGAGGCTTCAAACCGGACTACCTGGGTAGACTGGCACACAACATCAAAGGATTAAAATAGGAAAAGGCCATGTAATCCATCCCCTCCCCCAACTCCCACCCCCCCACCACACACACATCCTAAATTGATGAATCCACCAGTGTCAGGCATTTCCTCTCTCTAAAATTACCAAGCTGGTGATGTCAGTGCCAAACTTTGTAAATATGTGACTTCTGGAGAAGTATCAAATACTTCAACTACTTAACCCTCCCCGAGGCATCGTGGTTATCCATGGAAATACTTTCAGTGTCTTTGCACCTGTAATGTGAACAGCTGCTGGGACGCCTTATTACTGTATTTCATGAACTGCTGTTCCCCCCAGCACAGGCAACATACAGAGAACTCACTGTCAGTCACCCTAAGGGCCTGTGCCGAGGAAGAATTGAGATTAAGGTGCCCCTTGTCTTCCCCATTATAAGTAGTAATGTGGGAGGGAAAGCAGCCTCCACAGAGTCCCTGCTCTCCCTCCCTCCCAGATGGGCAGGGAGTAGCTGGAGCCTTGGCTCCTCCTCTTACAACATACCAGCCAGTGCAGCTGAGTTAGCACACAGGGGCAGTAATCCATGTCAGGCTGACATATACGACTTCCCTCCCACACCTTCCCAAGAGCAAGGGAGGAACCATGGACCAGATTATGACACTCTGAGGCTAAAGGCAGGTCTAGACGTACAGTGCTGCAGCTGCACCACTGCAGCACATCTGGTGAAGACGCTCTATGTTGATGGGAGAGAGCTCTATTCTGTTGGCACAATAAAACCACTTCCACAAATGACAGAAGCTGTGTTGGTAGGAGCTCTCCTACCAACATAGCGCTGTGCCCACGAGTGCTTATATGAGCGTTATTTATGTCACTGGGGAGGGTGGTTTATTCATATAAATTATGCCAGGATAAGCTATGCAGACATAACCTAAGCCTTATTTCCTGGCCTGCGGCTAGGACAGCACAACCATGCACTGCCCCACACACAGAGTCTGTGGCAAAGCCACAACCAAGTCCATAATGTGGAAGTGTTAAAACAGGTAAATAATGTATTGACCCACTATCATGCAGGTGGTGAGACAGGGAGCATACTCTCCAAGTCAGATACATTACATTTATATCTACATCTTCCACTCCACCAGTGTAAAACCAGCTTAACCATGGGGAACTAACTGGAAGGAGTCTGAGTGAATGTAGAAAACAGTGAATTCTGCCTACGGTTGTAATAGCTCTGTGTGTGTGTGTGTGTGTGGGTGTGTGAGTGTGTGAGAGAGAGAGAGAGAGATTATTGGGCCAGCCCTGGGACAAGAACACATTCACTGTACAACCACAGATGTATACAAATAATACGCAAGTACACCTTTTTCATCATAATTTTTGTCCATTAAACTCTCCATAATGAAAAAGCTGACCTGCTTGTTCAGGGGCAATATAACTAGTGTAACTAGTTTGGCATTCAGTGGTGCGTAAAATGAGTGTAACATGAATGCTGAGGAAGAAGAGTGTAGCAGGAAAAGCAGGAAGATGTAGGATAAAGTAGAAGAGTGGGGCAATGGGTATCGGAACAGTGACAACACTTCCTATTCTGCTAGGCCACAGACTCAATGCTGGCTCACTCTCCTCATATTTTATATTAAAAAATTGGCTCCTTGTTTTTCCTAGAAGTCTCTAGGGAGCTAGTAGATATGTGACTCCACAGATACTCAAGGCAGCAATAGGTGATTAATTGAGAGAGGAAGTGATTTTTATTCAGATTATCTAAAACTTTTGGGGGCCTGCTTCTCCTCTCATATACCATGGTGTAAATCAGAATGAACTCCACTGAAAACCATAAAAAGAAAAGGAGTACTTGTGGCACCTTAGAGACTAACCAATTTATTAGAGCATAAGCTTTCGTGAACTACAGCTCACTTCATCGGATGCATACAGTGGAAAATATAGTGGGGAGATTTTATATACACAGAGAACATGAAACAATACGTGTTACCATACAGACAGTAACAAGAGTGATCAAGAAAGGTGAGCTATTACCAGCAGGAAAGCAGGGGGAGCTGGTGAGGGGAGAACCTTTTGTAGTGATAATCAAGGTGGGCCATTTCCAGCACTTTACAAGAACAGTAGGAGGGGAAATAAAGATGGACTACAAGCTGTAAGGAACGGTATCCCCAATAATGTCACGGCAAACCTGGTGGCTGAACTTTGTGACTTTGAACTCACCCATAACTATTTCACATTTGGGGACAATGTATACCTTCAAATCAGCGGCACTGCCATGGGTACCCACATGGCCCCACAGTATGCCAACATTTTTATGGCTGACTTAGAACAACGCTTCCTCAGCTCTCGTCCCCTAATGCCCCTACTCTACTAGTGTGCTACATTGATGACATCTTCATCATCTGGACCCATGGAAAAGAAGCCCTTGAGGAATTTCACCATGATTTCAACAATTACCATCCCACCATCAATCTCAGTCCACACAAGAGATCGACTTCCTGAACACTACGGCACTAATAAGCAATGGTCACATAACCACCACCCTATACCGGAAACCTACTGACCGCTATACTTACCTACATGCCTGCAGCTTTCATCCAGACCACACCACATGATCCATTGTCTACAGCCAAGCTCTACGATACAACCACATTTGCTCCAACCCTTCAGACAGAGACAAACACCTACAAGATCTCTATCAAGCATTCTTATAACTACAGTACCCACCTGCTGAAGTGAAGAAACAGATTGACAGAGCCAGAAGAGTACCCAGAAGTTACCTACTACAGGATAGGCCCAACAAAGAAAATAACAGAACGCCACTAGCCATCACCTTCAGTCCCCAACTAAATCCTCTCCAAGGCATCAAGGATCTACAACCTATCCTGAAGGATGACCCATCACTCTCACAGATCTTGGGAGACAGGCTAGTCCTTGCATACAGACAGCCCCCAAACCTGAAGCAAATACTCACCAGCAACCACACACCACACAACAAAAACACTAACCCAGGAACCTATCCTTGCAACAAAGCCCATTGCCAACTTTGTCCACATATCTATTCAGGGGACACCATCATAGGGCCTAATCACATCAGCCAACTATCAGAGGCTTGTTCACCTGCACATCTACCAATGTGATATATGCCATCATGTGCCAGCAATGCCCCTCTGCCAAGTACATTGGCCAAACCGGACAGTCTCTACGTAAAAGAACAAATGGACACAAATCAGACGTCAAGAATTATAACATTCAAAAACCAGTCAGAGAACACTTCAATCTCTTTGGTCACTCGATTACATACCTAAATGTGGCAATTCTTCAACAAAAAAACTTCAAAAACAGACTCCAACGAGAGACTGCAGAATTGGAATTAATTTGCAAACTGGATACAATTAACTTAGGCTTGAATAAAGACTGGGAGTGGATGTATCATTACACAAAGTAAAACTATTTCCCCTTCTTTATTTCCCCGCCTACCGTTCTTGTAAAGTGCTGGAATGTCCCACCTTGATCATCACTACAAAAGGTTCCCTCCCCCCGCCCCCAGCCCCCGCTTTCCTGCTGGTAATAGCTCACCTTTCTTGATCACTTTTGTTACAGTCTGTATGGTAACACCCATTGTTTCATGTTCTCTATGTATATAAAATCTCCCCACTATATTTTCCACTGTATGCATCCAATGAAGTGAGCTGTAGCTCACGAAAGCTTATGCTCTAATAAATTTGTTAGTCTCTAAGGTGCCACAAGTACTCCTTTTCTTTTTACGGATACAGACTAACACGGCTGCTACTCTGAAACTGAAAACCATGGAATTGCACCAGTGCAAAAGTGATACAAGGTAAAGGAGTATCAGGCCTTTTGTTTTTTAATTCCTGATTAATTCAAATATCTAACAATTGGAAGAAAAGCTCTCTTTGTTAAATATTCAGTAGCCACACGGAGGCACAACAGAGCAAGAAAAGGGAACTGGGTGGGTAGAGCCAAGCATGGAAAAGCTTTTAATGCTTACACACACTGGTCCTATAGTTAGCACCAGCAATGATAGCAAACAGAGAAAGATTAGCAACATTCCTACATTGCTACTTCTCATCCCCAAGCCCACCATTTGCCAGAGATGGGTGTGAAGCAGCACCCCAGATCTGAAAACCTCTGAACTTGGGGGTGTTTGAAATCTGGATGAGAATCTTACACCATGGGCGCACCTGTAATATTTGAGGTATAAATCATATCCCTGTTTTGCAGAGAATTAACTGTCTGAGATCTGAGCTCGACAGTAATATTCAAATCACAGAAGGCTGTCTTGGCCCAACGCAGTGAGACAGCCAAAGTTTAGTCTAGTTCAAGTGTTTTCCTCCTTAAGGATAAGCCAAGTGATTTGCTAGGTCAGCTCATCTGAATTGCTGGTGGGGCAAAATAAGCACTTTTCCCACTTAATTATAGTCTTTCTATTACATGATTTAGGTTCTTCTTTCCATTGTTTGTAAAACAGGATAGTACTGCATAATAGCATGTAACTTGATACTGCGGCAGGAGGGGCTGTTCAGCCAAGGCAAGCCCAAGTAGAAAACAGCTCTTCTCCTAGCCAAACAGCTGAACAGCAGCAAGGAAATCTCCCCATCTCCCCCCTCTTCCACTCAGCGCTGAACTGTGCTATCCGCAGTAGGAAAGGTCAGTAGGCTGTCCCACACACTGTTCGTATGCAGCTAATTACGGCCATGAGACTCTTGTTGGCACAACTGAACAAACTTCACACTGGTGTGTCCTGACTGAGCTAAGCCTGTTATGCTTGGCACACAGTCCCTGATTTGTGTGTTTGTTTATTTATTTGCTTTAAGAAAAATAAAGAGAAACTCCCCCCTGCGATTTCAGTTTTTAGTCACTAAGTGCCATACATTGTAGACTTCCCTCAGACAAAATTCCCACTGATTTCAATGGAGTGTTGCCTGAGTAGGGCCCACAAAATCAGGCCCAATGTCTCTCAGCCCATATCTGCACTATAGCAGCACACGTAGAATAAACGCTTCCTACAGCGACACAAGGGATTTTTCCATCAATGTAGGAACTCACCTCCCCGAGTTCCAGTAGGTTTCACCCCTGAGCACTGTAGCTATGCCGACGTAACTTTAAGCGTACGACCAGGTCTAAAATAGGATGATATCAGCAATCATTCAGTACTTCACTGGCTACTCATTGTTCTGAACTGGGGGGGAGAGAGGGAGGGGTAAGAGGTTATGTCAGACAAAAATAAACTTTGATTTATATGTCCATCCTCAGAAACCTACATGAGGGAGTCTGAATATGGAGCCTTGGGACAAATTCTGCCCTCATTGACACCAGTGCAATTCCATTGAAGTCAATGTGCTTGTGCCAGTGTAAAGCCTTGTCTGCAGACTCACTGCACCATTTTATTTTAAACTGGTTTAGTTAAAGCAGTGCAAACCCCTGGGTGGACGCACTCATTTCAGTTTAAAAGTGATTTACTTTTGTTTATCTCAGACCTGATCCTAATCAACTTAAGCCAACCCTAAATAAATGTCCAAAAAGATGTTTGTATTGGTTTAACTAAATCGGTTTTAGTTTTTTTTGCCAAACTTTTTTTTGCCAAACTTTTTGCCAAACCCGTGAAACTTTCTAATATAAACAAAAAGTCTTGGGTCTGATCTACACACACTGAACTAAACTAATAAGCCCTGGTCTACACTAGGACTTTAGGTCGAATTTAGCAGCGTTAAATCGATGTAAACCTGCACCCGTCCACACAATAAAGCCCTTTATTTCGACTTAAAGGGCTCTTAAAATCGATTTCCTTACTCCACCCCTGACAAGTGGATTAGCGCTTAAATCGACGTTGCCGGCTCGAATTTGGGGTACTGTGGACACAATTCGATGGTATTGGCCTCCGGGAGCTATCCCAGAGTGCTCCATTATGACCGCTCTGGACAGCACTCTCAACTCAGATGCACTGGCCAGGTAGACAGGAAAAGAACCGCGAACTTTTGAATCTCATTTCCTGTTTGGCCAGCGTGGCAAGCTGCAGGTGACCATGCAGAGCTCATCAGAGCTCTGGAGTCCCAGAATCACAAAAGAGCTCCAGCATGGACCGAACGGGAGGTACGGGATCTGATCGCTGTTTGGGGAGAGGAATCCGTGCTATCAGAACTCCGTTCCAGTTTTTGAAATGCCAAAACCTTTGTCAAAATCTCCCAGGGCATGAAGGACAGAGGCCATAACAGGGACCCGAAGCAGTGCCGCGTGAAACTGAAGGAGCTGAGGCAAGCCTACCAGAAAACCAGAGAGGCGAACAGCCACTCTGGGTCAGAGCCCCAAACATGCCACTTCTATGATGAGCTGCATCCCATTTTAGGGGGTTCAGCCACCACTACCCCAGCCGTGTTGTTTGACTCCTTCAACGGAGATGGAGGCAATATGGAAGCAGGTTTTGGGGACGAAGAAGATGATGATGAGGAGGAGGTTGTAGATAGCTCACAGCAAGCAAGCGGAGAAACCGGTTTTCCCGACAGCCAGGAACTGTTTCTCACCCTAGACCTGGAGCCAGTACCCCCCGAACCCACCCAAGGCTGCCTCCTGGACCCAGCAGGCGGAGAAGGGACCTCTGGTGAGTGTACCTTTTAAAATACTATACATGGTTTAAAAGCAAGCATGTGAAAGGATTACTTGGCCCTGGCATTTGCGGTTCTCCTAGATGTAGTCCTAAAGCCTTTGCAAAAGGTTTCTGAGGAGGGCAGCCTTATTGCGTCCTTCATGGTAGGACACTTTACCACTCCAGGCCAGTAACACGTACTCGGGAATCATTGTAGAACAAAGCATTGCAGTGTATGTTTGCTGGCATTCAAACAACATCTGTTCTTTATCTCTCTGTGTTATCCTCAGGAGAGTGAGATATAATTCATGGTCACCTGGTTGAAATAGAGTGCTTTTCTTCAGGGGACACTCAGAGGAGCCCATTCCTGCTGGGCTGTTTGCCTGTGGCTAAACAGAAATGTTCCCCGCTGTTAGTCACAGGGAGGGGGGAAGGTTGAGGGGGTAGTCACGCGGTGGGAGGAGGCAAAATGCGACCTTGTAACGAAAGCACATGTGCTATGTATGTAATGTTAACAGCAAGATTTACCCTGAAAGAGCGTAGCCACTGTTTTATAAAATGTGTCTTTTTAAATACCGCTGTCCCTTTTTTTTTCTCCACCAGCTGCATGTGTTTCAATGATCACAGGATCTTCTCCTTCCCAGAGGCTAGTGAAGCTTAGAAAGAAAAAATAAACGCACTCGCAATGAAATGTTCTCCGAGCTCATGCTGTCCTCCCACACTGACAGAGCACAGACGAATGCGTGGAGGCAAATAATGTCAGAGTGCAGGAAAGCACAAAATGACCGGGAGGAGAGGTGGCGGGCTGAAGAGAGTAAGTGGCGGGCTGAAGAGAGGGCTGAAGCTCAAATGTGGCGGCAGCGTGATGAGAGGAGGCAGGATTCAATGCTGAGGCTGCTGCAGGACCAAACCAGTATGCTCCAGTGTATGGTTGAGCTGCAGCAAAGGCAGCTGGACACAGACTGCCACTGCAGCCCCTCTGTAACCAACCGCCCTCCTCCCCAAGTTCCATAGCCTCCACACCCAGACGCCCAAGAACGCGGTGGGGGGGCCTCCGGCCAACCAGCCACTCCACCACAGAGGATTGCCCAAAAAAAAGAAGGCTGTCATTCAATAAATTTTAAAGTTGTAAACTTTTAAAGTGCTGTGCTTAAAGTGCTGTGTGGCATTTTCCTTCCCTCCTCCACCACCCCTCCTGGGCTACCTTGGTAGTCATCCCCCTATTTGTGTGATGAATGAATAAAGAATGCATGAATGTGAAGCAACAATGACTTTATTGCCTCTGCAAGTGGTGATTGAAGGGAGGAGGGGTGGGTGGTTAGCTTACAGGGAAGTAGAGTGAACCAAGGGGCGGGGGGTTTCATCAAGGAGAAACAAACAGAACTTTCACACCGTAGCCTGGCCAGTCATGAAACTGGTTTCCAAAGCTTCTCTGATGCGTACCGCGCCCTCCTGTGCACTTCTAACCGCCCTGGTGTCTGGCTGCGCGTAACCAGCAGCCAGGCGATTTGCCTCAACCTCCCACCCCGCCATAAACATCTCCCCCTTACTCTCACAGATATTGTGGAGCACACAGCAAGCAGTAATAACAGTGGGAATATTGGTTTCGCTGAGGTCTAAGCGAGTCAGTAAACTGCGCCAGCGCGCCTTTAAACGTCCAAATGCACATTCTACCACCATTCTGCACTTGCTCAGCCTGTAGTTGAACAGCTCCTGACTACTGTCCAGGCTGCCTGTGTACGGCTTCATGAGCCATGGCATTAAGGGGTAGGCTGGGTCCCCAAGGATACATATAGGCATTTCAACATCCCCAACAGTTATTTTCTGGTCTGGGAATAAAGTCCCTTCCTGCAGCTTTTGAAACAGACCAGAGTTCCTGAAGATGCGAGCATCATGCACCTTTCCCGGCCATCCCACGTTGATGTTGGTGAAACGTCCCTTGTGATCCACCAGAGCTTGCAGCACTATCGAAAAGTACCCCTTGAGGTTTATGTACTCGGCGGCTTGGTGCTCCGGTGCCAAGATAGGGATATGGGTTCCGTCTATAGCCCCACCACAGTTAGGGAATCCCATTGCAGCAAAGCCATCCACTATGACCTGCACATTTCCCAGGGTCACTACCCTTGATATCAGCAGATCTTTGATTGCGTGGATTACTTGCATCACAGCAGCCCCCACAGTAGATTTGCCCACTCCAAATTGATTCCCAACTGACCGGTAGCTGTCTGGCATTGCAAGCTTCCACAGGGCTATCGCCACTCGCTTCTCAACTGTGAGGGCTGCTCTCATCTTGGTATTCATGCGCCTCAGGGCAGGGGAAAGCAAGTCACAAAGTTCCATGAAAGTGCCCTTACGCATGCGAAAGTTTCGCAGCCACTGGGAATCGTCCCAGACCTGCAACACTATGCGGTCCCACCAGTCTGTGCTTGTTTCCCGAGCCCAGAATCGGCGTTCCACAGCATGAACCTGCCCCATTAGCACCATGATGCATGCATTGGCAGGGCCCATGCTTTCAGAGAAATCTGTGTCCATGTCCTGATCACTCACGTGACCGCGCTGACGTCGCCTCCTCGCCCGGTATCGCTTTGCCAGGTTCTGGTGCTGCATATACTGCTGGATAATGCATGTGGTGTTTAATGTGCTCCTAATTGCCAAAGTGAGCTGAGCGGCCTCCATGCTTGCCTTGGTATGGCGTCCGCACAGAAAAAAGGCGCGGAACGATTGTCTGCCGTTGCTCTGATGGAGGGAGGGGCGACTGACGACAAGGCTTACAGGGTTGGCTTCAGGGAGCTAAAATCAACAAAGGGGGTGCCTGTACATCAAGGAGTATTTCAGGCAGGACTTCACGGAGGGTTCCAATAAGAAATGGTGCACCTAAGTTACCGTTCTTATTGGAACAAGGAGGTTAGCCTGGCCTCTGATTGATACATGGCTAGATTTACCTCGCTGCACCTTCTCTGTGAGTGACTGCAGTGTGACCTAGAGGAATGAGTCCCCTAGACAGGGGAGGGGGGGAAGCAAATGAGTACAAAACAAATCTGGTCTATTTCTTGTTTTGACCCACTCCATCTATCTTTTACATCTTTGGCTGGCAGCAGACGGTGCAGAAGGACTGCATGCCATCCACATCTCATGGCTGCTCGGCAGAAGATGGTACAGTACGACTGCTAGCCATCCTCATCTCTTGCCTGCCTGGCAGAAGATGGTACAATACGACTACTAGCAATCCTCATCTCTTGCCTGCCTGGCAGAAGATGGTACAGTACGACTGCTAGCAGTCCGTATTGCCTGCCTGCTCACCATAAGACGGTTCAATAGGAGTGACTGCAGGACTAAAGAGAATGACCTGGTCAAGTCACTCCAAATTTAGTCCCTGCGCCCATGTCTGCCCAGGCGCTCCCAGCCGACGTGGCCAGGAGCACCTCGGACATGACGATGACGGCTACCAGTCGTACTGTACCGTCTGCTGCCACAAGGCAAGGGGTTGCTGCTACTGTGTAGCAATGCCGTACTGCGTCTGCCAGCACCCAGGAGACATAGGGTGATGGTTACCTGAGCGGGCTCCATGCTTGCCGTGGTATGGCGTCTGCACAGGTAACTCAGGAAAAAAGGCGCGAAATGATTGTCTGCCCTTGCTTTCACGGAGGGAGGGAGGGAACGGGGGCCTGACAATATGTACCCAGAACCACCCGCGACAATGTTTTAGCCCCATCAGGCATTGGGATCTCAACCCAGAATTCCAATGGGCAGCGGAGACTGCGGGAACTGTGGGATAGCTACCCACAGTGCAACGCTCCGGAAGTCGACTCTAGCCTCGGTACTGTGGAAGCGCTCCGCCGAGTTAATGCATTTAATGCACTTAGAGCATTTTCTGTGGGGACACACACACTCGAATATATAAAACCGATTTCTAAAAAACTGACTTCTATAAATTCGACCTTATTCCGTAGTGTAGACATACAAGGATATGATTTTAAACGGATTCAGATAAAGTGTTGCAAACCTCTGTGTGGACACTCCTATTGGTTTAGACCAGACTTATAGCAGGGGTTACCTTACATCCCTCAGGCTTAGTCTACATTAAAAAGTTAGGCTGACCCAGCTACGTTGCTCAGGAGTGCGAAAAATTGTAAGCCCCCTGCTCTGTTTTACCCACATTCTGCCATATATTGCATGTTATAGCAGTCTCAGATGATGACCTAGCACATGTAGTTCATTTTAAGAACACTTTCACTGCAGATTTGACAAAATGCAAATAAGGTACCAATGTGAGATTTCTAAAGATAGCTACAGCACTCTACCCAAGCTTTAAGAATCTGAAGTGTCTTCCAAAATCTGAGAGGGATGAGGTGTGGAGCATGCTTTGAGAAGTCTTAAAAGAGTAACACTCTGATGCGGAAACTACAGAACCTGAACCACCAAAAAAGAAAAATCAACCTTCTGCTGGTGGCATCTGACTCAGATAATGAAAATGAACATGTGTCGGTCTGCACTGCTTTGGATCATTATTGAGCAGAACCCATCATCAGCATGAACATGTCCTCTGAAATGGCGGTTGAAGCATGAAGGGACATATGAATCTTTAGCGTATCTGGCACAGAAAATTTCTTGTGACGTCAGCTACAACAGTGCCATGAGAACACCTATTCTCACTTTCAGGTGACATTGTAAACAAGAAGTGGGCAGCATTATCTCCTGCAAATGTAAACAAACTTGTTTGTCTGAGTGATGGGCTGAACAAAAAGTAGGATTGAGTGGACTTGCGGGCTCTAAAATTTTACATTGTTTTATTTTTGAATACAGTTTTTGGTACATAATTCTACATTTGTAAGTTCATCTTTCATGATAAAGAGATTGCATTACAGTACTTGTATTAGGTGAACTGAAAAATACTATTTCTTTTGTTATTTTACAGTGCAAATACTTGTAATCAAAAATAAACATTAAGTGAGCACTGTATACTTTGTATTCTGTGTTGTAATTGAAATCAATATATTTGAAAATGGAGAAAACATCCAAAATATTTAAAATAAATGGTATTCTATTATTGTTTAACAGTGCAATTAATTGCGCGATTAATTTTTTAAATTGCTTGACAGCCCTAATAAATATATAAATAAATAACACCACCTAGCTCTTATACAGTGCTTTTCACCAGCAGTTCTCAAAGGGCTTTACAAAGGAGGTCAGTATCATGATCTCCATCTTACAGGTGTGGAAACTGATGCACACAGAGGGGACGTGACTTACCCAAGGTCACCCAGCAGGCCTGTGGCAGAGGCAGGAATAGGACCCAATACACGTACTGATTCTGATTTCATATTGGGATACAAAAATAAAAAGCAGCATAGTTAAGTTAAAGGAGTTAGACTGATGTGAATTAAATTAGAATCAGACCCCCAGAATTTTGCTCCACTCCAAGTACTCTCTGGTCCACAACTTTCAGACAAACCGTTTGTCTCCTTAACCAGAATTAGTGCTCTGTTTTCTCTGTCACTCATGAACTTTGTTCCACAGAGGGATACTGAATTCTTCTTCAAAGAGGAGCGGACTAAGTCCAGCAATGTTCTTCATAGTCTACCAATCATTAACTCTGCAGATGTCTTTCTGGTATCTTTCTTTTTTCTGTTATGCAGTCAGGATACCGCCATGCTTTCTTAAAACCTTTTCCTATTTGTTGAGAAAACAGAAAACTTTATAATGTTGATGAAGCTTTCCACAGGCATTGTTTGTTTGTGGAAGTGTGTTCTGAAGAGGGTAACACATTGTACCTTACACCAAGATAACAGCAGAAGAACTCTTCTGCTTGGTGAGAAGTGTAATCTCTCTAAATCTACAAGTCAGACAGGGCACTGATAGCTTTCTGAGAACTGCACAGACATTATTACATGCCTGGTAGTAAACCGGAAGAAGTTGTTCCTGTGTAAGTTAGTTATCACACTAAAGAAAGAGTTTCACAAATAGGTCTGTCTGAATTCTCTCCAAAACATTGGCTAGCCCAGTCATTCTCATACTGTGGTCCATGGATCTCTCGTGGTCTGCTGAGAGCTGGTTAGTCTCAAGGTGCTGGCTTGGCTCCTTTTTTCCAGCTTCTAAACTGCATTAAAAGTCAGCTAAAAACACTTTAAATTTTCCTAATAGGAAAAACAAGCAGTTACCATATGGTAGGTTGTTATGTGATAGTCAGTGGGAGGGGAGGTATGTGCTGTTGTGAGGGGGGAAAGAAAGAGGTCCTTAGTAGCATAAATGGGAGGGAAGGTGGTTCCTCAATACTCTTTCTGTAAAGTTGTGGTCCACACTATGAAAAGGTCTGAAAACCCTAGGCTAGATGGATTTTTCATTGAGCATATAAACAATACACTGTTACGTGGCTCATAGACACAACTGGCCGTCAGAGGGCAGCATGCATCTAGCACACATATTAACAGAGTTTTTCTTTCAGATTACAGGATATCCCAATAAGCAAAAACATAAGGGCTGAGGAAGAGCTAAGGTAACCTAAAAAAAAGGAAAGAACAGTCTCCCACTAGAAAAGTCATTCTTAGTTAAGCACCTACTCACAGAGAGTACAGTGATACAACATCACGTGTTCGGAATAAAAATGCTGTAATGTCGTATCTTTAGATGAGCCAGCCACTATCCTTCCCCAGCTCCTTGAGATATAAGGGAGAATTAGATCGCTGGTGAACACTGCTGGCTTAATGGCTGAATGGATGTCCTCAGTGAAATATTCACTCCATAGCTCCCTCTCAGCCTCAGGTAATGAAAATAGAAAGAAATACCCTGGCAGGCATTAACTGGGACATTTGTGGCTGAAACTTTATTTGTTTTACAAGAAGCAATGAAACCTGATTGCACCTCCTGGATATAATCTTCATTGCTTTACGCAATACAGTTCTGACACTGACAGCTTGGCTGCTAAAGAGGTGTGTCATGCTCTGAGTCCTGTATTAATAGACTGCCAAATAAGTAAACAATTGCATTTTCCCATAAAACAAATGCAGACTAATGCTGCTTCTTCCTCAGTTGGATAGGACTGTTGATAGGAGCCAGGATTCTGAATGTCAATGTGATGGGTTGTTCCTTTATTCCATCTTTTTTCATCCACTGACATGCAATCCCAAGTGTCTCATGTTACGTACATAGGATACACAGCGTAGAAATAAACTGGGATTAGTGAGTAAGCAATGATTTTGTTCAGCTCACTAGAAACAGCATATTTGCCCAATCACATTGCCAACATTTTACAGAACTTTTGGAGCACACGTCAGAGATTTGTAGCATAATGTGATATAAATGATTTCAAGTAACAGACACACCCAGAAAAATCTCTTAGACTATGGGTTAAATCCAGAGGCTGCTCACACACTGAGCCAGGAACAAACTGCGCACCACTTAACAGGAACACTGGTGGATGTCAGGCAGGGACCACATGCTGTTCCAATCAAGTACTGGGACACTAGTGAGCCATAGAATACCAGATGTGTTCCATGGTTCTGGCCACACAGTGCGAGTGCGACCAAGAATAAAGTAGGTGTGGCTAGCTCACGGGCCAGCTTTTTCCACAAACAAACAAAAACCCTGGCCTGATATAACCATTGACATACCTCTTACTGATAATGCGTCACTTACTACAAAACAGAGTAAAGCAGCACACTGTGTGCCAGGAATGTCTGTACCTCTCCACACCACAAGTCTACCAGGTGAAATGGCAGAACAAATGGAAGGGGACCCCCACCAGTTTAGGGCACAGATTGGTGACAGGCCAGTGAAGAATGGAAAAAGATCTCCCATGAACCCTGTAGCACACAACTGTGCTGGACAGAAGGACTGCTTGTTCTGACACCAAGCCCTCCGCCTCAGGAAGGTGGAATAATTAAATTACAGATGTTCCTGTCCCACCCTCTACAGGTCAGTGGATTTTTGCCATGGAAGGTATGTCTACATTACAATTAAAAACCCGTGGCTGGCCCATGCCAACTGACTCAAGCTTGCAGGGCTCAGACTAAGGGGCTGTTTAATTGCCGTATAGACATTTGGGCTTGGCCTGGACGCTAGGACCCTGTGAGGTGGGAGACCCCCCAGAGCTTCGGCTGCAGCCTGAGCCCAAACGATGACACCACAATTAAACAGCCCGGGAGCCCTAGCCCTCCGAGCCCAAGTCAGCTGGCACGAGCCAACTGCAGGTGTCTAACTGCAATATAGACATACCATTACTGGCTAGAACGTAGGCCCGTTATTGTGCGTGCATCTGGAGAAAGCTCACTCTGATATCTACTTTACATTCCCTTCTGCATATCATGAGAATTTAGCCCTCGCTGCATGTAGGGCACATTTTCTGAATGAGACACCACAAGTTAAACTCTTGTGAACATACATTCTCCTTATAGGAACACAGGACACAGCTACCGAGAGGGACCTCTTGCATCACTGAGACCAGGGCCCTGCTCTCACAGGCAACCCCACCAGATAATCCCATTCATGAAGTTAAAAGATCCATCTTGAAATTAGTTAGGTTTTTTTGCCTCCACCGCTCCTGTTCTCAGGGCAGCCATGTTACTTACAACGACGGCAACCTGAATAGCTCCTGAAGGCAGAGGTGGTCTTCTCTGCAGTCTGTGCCGTGGGCTGTGTAATAAACAACTTGGTCATTAGAAATACCAGTCTCTGGTCATGTGGTGACCACGAGAACTGTTTGGTGACTGGCCTGCCAGAGGCCACAATGGCAGATCTCATGAATAAACTAGAAAAACTGCCACTGAGCGCCCCCAGTCATGTTACCTCGGTAACAATGGGGTAAGGAAGTGTAAGAGACGGGTCCTGGAAGCTTAATTTCCAATGCATTTTACATGCAAAATAACTGTCTTAGTGCAACAGTAGGGTTGAAATGCTTAAATGTGCAAGAGTAAGGAAAGTCAAAATTATTGTGCCATAGCAACCTCACGCTTGTTTAAAAGTCCTATCAAGTTGAATTAGGAAAAATCAACAGGGCTGTATAGAAATGTAATAGGGTGCTATTGAAATTGATAACAGAATTTAAGAGCTCCTGTACAAGAATGTAGCCAGTTATAACCTGTTCATCATCTCCATTTATCTGAAAAATAAACACATTGTTTTCGTCTCATCATGCCACATATAGCCTCTGTGAGTAATTGCATAATCTTACTAACGTTACTGCTCTCCTTCCTCCTTTACACCACTCCACCCGCCTTGTTCCCCACCCACCTCACTCACCATGCTAAACCCAATATTCATGGTTTTGGGCCCTGGAATTCTCAAAGGCGGTGAAGGGGTCACCCTTTGTGCCACATTTGCATCTCCTGGATTCTGGGATGGGAACTGTTTCCAGCATAATTTAGAACAGTCCCAGGGGCTGCTCTAATTTATGCTCATCTGCAGTAACCAACTATGGTCTCTCGCAAAATCTCAGACCAGCCAGAATGTAGTTCACTCTGGCCACACACCTTCATTCCTCCCTACAACACAACCTGTCCTAGACCCCAACCCACACGCTCCTACATCAGGGATGCAAGGGTGGGTGACATAAGGCTGTTCCATCAGCCTTACATTACTACAGACTCTTCCTTTTCCAAGGGAGACATGCATGGGCTTTACAAGCAGTATATGCGAGCAGAGTTGGTGTACAGGGGATTCAGGGAACCCCAGAATCAGAGTCCTTGTCTTTATCTGTACAGGGAGACACACCTAGAGCTTTTCTGGCAGCGTTAAAATGCAAAGTCATAATGATTAGTTTAAAATTTCAAATCTAATATTGCCTCAGACTAGATTTTCCACAGATGTTCTCTGTGTCAGAGGTTTGGTGTGTTTGCAAAAGGTGGCTCCCAGCAAGCACACACTGAAGCAGCAGCACCATGACCCTCCAAAAGGAAGTAGAGTGCCCTTCCATCCATGCCCAGCCAGCTCAGCCACTGGTCGCCAGGGGCCACTCTCACAGTTGCTCAGCAGCAGCTAGCAGCCGTGTCTCGTCACTGTCCTTCCCTATCTCTGCTCCCACTCGCGGCTGCTCCTCTGGCCAGTGCAGCTCACCAGGGAGAGCTGGAATGGAGGCACAGAGAGCTGGAGAAGAGGAGGAGCAGAACCGGTGCTGCTCGGAAACCTGGGGATTGGGGAGAGAAAAATGTGCTGCTACCCCCCCTTACCACTGCTAAGTCTGTGGTGAAGATGGTCCATTGCTAAGAAGGAAGATGAACTAGCCCTCCACTGCCCCTGACTACTCCCAGGCTTGAGGAGGTAGAAAATGCCCCTACTCTTTCGATTACCCTTCAGGCACTGCACTGATATCTGGGAAATGGAAAGGGCTGGGATAGAAGTCACTGGGAATTATGGGTGCTCAGCTCCTCTGGAAAAATCAGATCACTTATGTTAGGTGCTTGAATACAGATGGAGATGCTGAACTGTAGGCACTCAAGTTTGAATGTTTTCCCTGAACTGACAGGGGCAGGAACAGATCTTCGCTCTCCCACAAGTAATCCTGGTGGAGGGAAGATCCCCCACATTCCCCCAACTTCCTACTACATAAGGGATAGAGGGGTTGCATCTTTGGAGCTGCCAGTGATTGCAGGAGGGCAAGTGAGGCCAGGCAGAACCCCACACTCCAGAGAATCCCTGCTGACAACACTTTCCTTAACATGGATGCCATCTGGCAGGCTGTACTCTCCCTGGCTCTCATAGAGAGCCAGAAATCTGTGCTGTGGAGTGGGCAGGATGAAAAAGAGCAGAGTGAAAGGCAGCCTATTGGAACAATTACGATAGAGCAAGATGATTTGAACACCTTGATAGAGGAGAAGAGGAAGGGAAGGAGCATTGCCAACTCTTGTGAGTCCTACGCTTTTTGGTGGGTTTTTTAAAGCTCCAGATCCTGGGGTCTTGTGATTATGCAACAATCTTTGTCCAGCTTGTCCTCATCCATCTCTCCACGAACGCAAGTCAACGCCACACCATTCCGTTTTGTTGAGAGCATGTTCTTTTCATTTCTGGTCAAAGAGTTTTGTCATGGAATCAACCCAGCATGTTTTCGGTCTGCCCAGCGGTTGCTTGTGGTCTCCGGGGAACTAGTCACTGATGCGAGTTGTCCATCTATTGTCTTGCCTGCTGACTACATGACCCGCCCATCTCCACTTCGTGTCATACATCATCTGCACTACAGCGGTCACTATTTGTTGCAAGTCACAACACAAGAACACTATCATCTGATGCAACAATATTAGTTTTCATTTTTTTAAAAAGTAAGTTTCTGTCCCTCATGATTACATAGAAATGCTTGAAACCATAAACCTAATAGATTTAAATATCAGAAGACAAATAAAAAGAACCCCCAAATTTATTATTTTTTAAAATATTGTGATTTTTTAGACAATCTCACGATTTTTGAAAGCTTGGAGTTGACAATATTGATCTAGAGTAGATGGAGGAAGTAAAAAATAAATCAAACTAAATAAGATGTGTACCTACCTTCACCTCCAATATTTTGCTTATCTGTTTCTCCATTGGTCCGCCTGTCTTGTCTATACAGATTGTAAGCTCTTTGGGGCAGGGACTTTGCCCATCTCTGAGTTTGTACAGTGCCCAACACATTTTCAGCTGTAATATAAACAACAATAAAAATAATAAATACAAATAATTAAAGACAACCCTAATTTTACCCACCTCTAAAATGGGTATAATACTATTGTGAGAATGGATTGGTCAATACTGTACTTGCAAAGTACTTTGCAGAGGAAAATTTTTGTATAAAGTGATAATTATTAAAACTTTACAAACCTGGACCAGGGCTCAAGAAGAAAGGGGCTTTGTTTATGCAAATATAACACAACAGTTTAAGTTTCAATAAGAGCTAGTGCATTGTATGCAATAGCACGTTTCTGTACTTTCCCCACACATGTTCATCTACATACATTGAAACTCAATATGATGATAAATTTCTTCTCATATAATGTAATCCCGTAGCACAAATCAAGATTAATTGACAATCCTCTGTCCAGCACAGCTGCACACATGGTCAGTACAGCACAAATGGGGGCTGTCTGCAAATCACTAAGTAGCAAAGAGCAGACCTTGGATTACTGTGGTCTACAGTAATATATCACTTTCCATAAAAAGAAAAGAACATTGTGCTCTCTCGCTCTCTTTCCCACCACCGTTTCACCCCAGCTAATCAGGTTGCCACAGCAAACTCTCTCATCCCCCAACACTTGCATTGCAGCATGAATATTTTTGAATCCTGAAGGGGTTCTACTGCGCAGTCCTAAACCAAAACCAATAAGGGAGAGGAGAGGAAAAGACTCTTTAATAAAAACCCCAGGAGGAAAACTAATAAAAGTCTAATGGCCATTCTTTACTAATGACTTCAAACTACTTTCCTGGAGTAGAGACAGATGCAGGAGCACCAATATAAAACAAACAGCCAGTTCTACTAGAGCATGCCTCTTTCCTCGAGTCCCTAGTATTGTCTAAAATTCCACCTTCCACCCTCTTTCCCCAAATTTCCTCTTTCCTCTTTTCCCTCTTTCACTGAATGTTTTAAACGTTCTGTGTGAGTTATAGCCCATTTCCAGTGATATTAACAATTTAGGATGTATGTAAAAATTACCTTTCAATACCAAGTCTAACTAGGTACTTATATGGCCCTCATCACTGTAATAACTGAGCACCTCATAATCATTAATGGATTTTATCTTCATGACACCGCTGTGACATTGGGAGGTATCATACCCATTTCATAAATGGGGAACCAAGGCACAAGGAGACTATGTGACTTGTCCAAGGTCACACAGGAAGTCTATGTCTGAGCCAGGAATTGCACCCCAGTCTCCTGAACCCCAGCCAATGCCATACCCACTAAACTGTCCTTCTTAACTCATTTTGTACTCATTCTAAGTACTGTTTCATAGCAGTAGTAGTGTAACTATACACTGCACTTTCTACTAACATGCTTGCCCTAAAAGGCTTACACATCAGCAGTCAAAACACAGACATATTATAGCTAGGGAGATGGATCTGGTTACTCTTGAACTTGGAAGAAAATTCAGATCCAGGACCAAACTTGGTGGCTCAGACCCATTACAAAAGCCAACCGGAGAGTTGATATATTTCTGATCAGATTACGGGCTCCCTCTGCATCTCATCTGATTCACAGCATTATTTATCTACAAGAGGACCTATTTCTGAGCAAGATAGGCAAGACCAAGAAAGGCAACTTTCTGTAGTGAATCACATAGTAGTTCTTGTGCATTACAGAAAAGTACTTGTGCAGTACAGAAAAGGTTTTTCCTGTGCTTAGATGTTTTCTGTTTAAACCTCTGTTTGGTTTGATATGCGCACACACACACGCACACACACACACGCCCCCGATCTGTTGTCTCAACATTCTTCAAAGTTATTTTGCTTTCTGAATTCAGAATATAATGTGCAGGCTCTCTGCTTTGCAGTGAAAATTTTCCTGGCAACTCTACTCTTGTGTCACGCACTACATCTGACCCAAGGCCCTTTCAGACCAAATTTCCAAAAGTGCTAATCACCCTCAGCACTCTCCATGGATGCATCTCTGGAGAAATTCTACATGCAGCAGATCTGATAAAAAAAAATAGCATGTCAGCTTTAACTCTCAAAGTACTTTTTCCTCCAAGTTACAAGCACACACACACATACAAATGCCCCAAGTGTCAAACAGTCCTGTCCCTTCAGAACCTGCAGCCACAGAGAGAGAGGTGGGGATTTATAGCACAAGGTTTCACACAGTGTAACTCTGAGTTTCAGGGATCAAGGGTTATGACATTTTTATGGTCTTTTCCCCCCTCACATGAATATGAAGCAACTGTAAGAAGCAAACATCTGGTTTCACTTTTCTTTTCTCCATCACTGTTCCCATATGATACAACCTTAAAACTTGCCAGTGTTCTGGTCCCTGACAAAATTAACTATTTGTGCCAGCACCCTGCCAGGAGCCAAGCTCTTTCTAGATCATCACTTTGAGAGTATGCTGCACTGGAAAAAATAATACTTCCATCATCACTAGAATGCAGGGGCATCCAGACTTTGTCCAACCAACAGCTGCACTGGCAACTTCCCAGGAAGAAGACCAAGCCCTTCCTTTAATTTCCATAAAATAGAATGTATCGCAACCTTGTGGAGGTGCGGTCTGCAAAGGTCCCAGAATGCAATGCTCCACCTTGAGCTGGCCTAGCTGCATTTCCATTCTGTGACCTGTAGTCTACACGGACTTCATCTCCATAACACAGATGAGGACAACTGCAGACCACACTGTGGAGCTCCCTGGCGGGTAGTCACACTTGGTGTAGCATTAGAAAAGCAAACTAATAAATACAGAGTGGGTGAGGTCCACTCCTCCTTACCTTTGATTTATGTTTAACATTGCCACACCGGAAAGGGATTCTTTGCAGCAAAATGTTTTTCTCATTTCAGAAAAGTGTGACACTGGCAGGTCAGGTGCCAGCTCTTGCCAAGACTGCAGGCATAGCTAAGAACTGACAAACTCATACCTGGAGACCAGATCAGTGCACCTCTAGGTTAGTTTTGCTCAAAATAGGTATTAGTCTTATAAGAATGTATTTAATGTTCAGACTCTAAGATTTGTGGCCCAGATTCCCTTCTAAAATCTGCTCTGTGCAGGAGAGGAGGGGGCCCATAAGGCAGCCAGTTATGGCTCCCTGGTTCGTATAGCATATCTGCACCAGCCTTCACCCCAGCATCGGTTAGAACAGGCTAGGAACTTCTGTAACTTAACCCAGCTGGTAATGGTCCCCAAGAGACCGTAAACCAGCTGGGGCTGGTGGAGCACAGTTTTGCTTTGGCCCTGACCCCCAACACAACCACTACACTGGAATCCAAGCCAAACTTTGGATCTCTATTTGGATTTCAATTTCCCCAAAGCTCAGGGGTGTCTGGATGCATAGTTTTTAGTTCAGCCAAGTCTATTCAAAGTGAACTGTGATCCAGAAGAAAACCTGAAAGTCACTCAAGTTTTCCTCATGGCACAGCGATACACTGCCATGCAGCAGAATTTGGAAAAGAAACTCAGAAGATTAGAGGCTCTGAGGCTGATCTGTTGAAGGTGGTCAAGTTCTTGTTTCCCACATATAAAAGACTGGTATATTGACATGGCAGAATTTGTTTCCATATGAACATCTTCTTCAGTAGATTAAAGACAAAACTGAAATATGGGAAAGAATCTCTCTCTGATCCAAAGGAAACACAGATATACATATGATTGGCACATGGGACTGTTAGAGAGACTTTATGTTTAGGGGCAGGGAAAGAGGTGGTTTAGCAGTCCTGGATGGTTTTGCAAATTGGGTTTTGTTGTTTATTCACAGTTTGATATATAATAATATTTTGTATCACTGTTTTAAAAACCTAGTAAAGTGCTCAAGATGTGCACCATAGCGCTCAAAAACAGAGCTGTGGCTTTGTTTGTTTCCTTAGGTTGGCCAGCCATCACTCTCCCTTCTCATGTTCAAATCCCTTGAGCGGAAGAGGTGTACTCTATTGATGCTACAACATGACAGGAGTGGGTTGCAATCTTTTAGACAAGATCTTCAAAGTGAATTCCCCTAACTTGGAAGTTTACTCTCCAAAACCATTGAAAAGCAGCAAAGAGAGCTTAGGCCCCTACAATACCCATCACACTCCCACCTCCCATGCTCCTCACTTTATTTCTCCCCAAACTGGTGAAAGAGAAATAGAGATCTCTCCAGCCTTGAGATAAGCAGCTGGTAGATAATAAGTTAGCACATTTCTTTTAATTTGGAATGCTCTGTACAGCTTCCCGGTACCTTTCGATTTAGGCCACATTATCACAGTGAATAAGTACTTATACAGGGAGAAGATATCCAATTGTAGTGGAACTCTTGCATGTAACAGACAAAGGCAAAATAAAATCTAATGACTGGAAGGTACAGTAAAAAAAATTCAAACCAAAAATCAGACAAGTAACCATATGGATAACTGACCATTTAATCAGGAACTGGTAAATTCATCATCACGTAGAGTCTTTAAATAAACTCAGTATGAATGGCTTTCTAAAAGATATGCTCTTGTTCAATCACAAGTGCTTGGGCTTGATAGTGTTCTCTTACATAGTACAAAAGAATAATTCCCTCCACTGTAGTAATTATAGAGTGAAAATCTACGGTCAAGAGGTCAGAATAGATTGTCTGGCCTTAAAAATCTATGAATACAAATGTAAGTTGTCACGTGATGAAAATGGGGGGCGGGGGGAGGTCTGGGATTAGAAAAAAGAGTCGGTAGAATTTTCAGTGGCTGAGAATAGCCTAACAAGGGCTAACAATTGGAAATGACCGAAATATGCTGAGTATCAGTGGAGAACTGTAGACTCTCAGCTCCTATTGACACCCCTGGGAGTTGAAGATCCTCACCAGAGGTGCTGAACACATTACAGGACTGAGTCAAAATAAAGGAAGAATACACTGAACATTAGAAACAAATCCTAACAGCTTGGGCCCATAGCCAATGAAATTATCCTTTGAGCAAGGAGATTGAGGCACTATATGTTTAAGGATAGATGATTTAAAACTTGAAGAGCTTGTGCAAAGGGCAATCCTGCTTCATGCCGGGGGACAGAATAGAAGACCCAGGGCATCTTTTCCAGCCCCATTTTCTATCTTTGATGGCAAAGCATCCTTCTTGATTATGCCAGTTAAAAACATCACGCCCCCTACTCTTATTCTTTGTTTACTTTTTTCCCCTCTTAGCAACTGCAGAGTTGGATTAACCTGGTATTTCCAAGCATGCAAGATCATTTGTCTTTGAAGGCACTGGTGTGAATCTTAAATCACTGCTTCTCTCATACTTAACATGAGAGTGGTGCACAGCTGGAAATATTGCTTGACAGTCCTCCATTCATGTCAATCTGACTCTCACTCTTATATTTATAAATCCACTAGGTTACAAACAACACTTCATCAGCACTGTGCCAGAGAAAATAGGTGTGCCAGGTGCACTTCTGAAGAACAAGCGATGGCAAAAGAGGAGAGGGGATATGGAGATCATTTAAAAATCTCTCTGAACCGTTTCAGAGTAAATAGGTAAAGGGAAGTTTGGGAAGTGTGCTCAGATACCATGGTGATGGGTGACAATATAAAACCCTACAGTAGACCGGAAATACAAGGAGGAAATAAAGAATGGAGAAGGGGGAAAGATGAGTGAGGAAAGGAGCACCCTGTTTCCATTTAACAGTAGCCACTGGTGCCCGCACACTGTATGACTGGGGCAATTAGACCATACACCAGGAGAGTTGCGCTTCCCATATGTCCCAGTGCCCAGAGAACTTATGCCTGAAATGGCCTCATTTTTCATGTCCTCACTCAAAATGTTCCCTTCCAGGTATTTTCTTTTAACTACAAAACGTTTGTTCAAGACATATTCCTATGCTGGTATAAAATGATTTGTTTTATGGCTTGTTTCACTCTCCTCACATAGTGAGCCTGTGTTTCATGCCAACCTTTGTTTAAAGCCAATGCCTGTCATAACTGTCAGGTGACATTGTTGTATCATGGGTGAGTAACTGAACCAGTCTAGTCAGTGTAAAACCCTTGTTCTGGCTCCCAGAGAAGGAAGAGGGCAAGCTTATGGTCCCTCTGTCCCTCACTTCTCTCCTCACCAGAACCACAAGGAGGAGGGAGCACAGAACAGAGAAGCAGTGGGGAAGAGACAAAGCTCAACCTCTCTTTGACCTGTTCTCCTGCTTCAGACAGAGGAGAACAAAGGAAGTAGCCAGAGCACAAACACTTGAGTAATTCACAACCCTTAAAAAATTCCCTAGTTTTTTAAACTGGGGCCACAAAAAAAGAGTCTAGTTTCTCACCAGCTTTCCTGTGAGCCAACCCCTTATAAATGCCCCCCATATCTTTAAATGTTCGTATTTATCTCATCCTTTTCTCTCCCGAGTATTCTCTCATTTGCTTTTGTCACTTTTGTCACCTGGTGCTCTCCATCCCTTCTATTCTCTCACACCTCCTCTTCCCATTCCCTTCCCCCTTTTCTTTGGTCTGCCTTTGCATTCCAATGTCCCTTCCTCATCTGCCTTCCCTCATCATCATCATAATCATCCTCATCTTTAGAAGTCTGTAATAATTTTAAAACTTCTTTGATGCCTCTCGTCCCCTAATCTCCCAAACTGTATGCTGACTGGATCCTGGCAGAGATTCTGCATTCTGCCAGCTGATCCACAGGAACCACAGATGCTTCTAGTCCTCCCCGTGGCTGAGCTGATTTAGTGGAGCAGAGAAGTCAGCAGATGTAAACACAGCAAAAACTAGAATGAGATTTAAACTAGTGGAGGTGGATTTGAAAAAGGCACAGTTCTGAAGTCCAGTGGTACACACCAGGATATGGAAATCAGTACAGCCAAGTCCTTTCTCTCAAGGTTGTGGCTATAAAAACAATGACTAAAGCACAGAATGAAAGTGAGTGATGGAGATTTCCCAAGAGAGAGAATTTGCAAATTTTGCTTCTAGTTCAAACTACTCGGAGGTAGGACAAGGAAGGGGAGCTAGTGGGGTTAATTCAGTAGACACATTAGACACAGTGGTATTTGCTTGCATTCTTCCTACTCCTCCCAAATAAAACTACCTCTCTCAAGCATCATACCCTGGTGAATGACATTAAGACAAGACATCCTAGAACACAACAGACTACAACCCAAATCCTTTCCATTTCAGAAAAATTACATCAACAGAATAACATGTGATACAAGAACCATTTGTACAAGGAACAAATATTTACCATTACTCTGGATGGCTGCTACACTGCATTGCATTCTTTTTGGCAAGCTAGAGTGGGACAAATGTTCTCGGAACCAGATAAATAGAATTCTGCCCTCACAAACTACTGACAAACACTGCAGGCCACTGAACCCTGGGTCCTCACTGCTTCTCAGAGAGCAGGAGGCCTACACTGGTGAGGGCTAAACATAGAATTGGCTTCTCAAGTATTCTGAGAGGACAAAGAGCTACAGTGTGATATGAATAATAGTTATTAATAACTAACACAGATACCCAAATGCAGTGAAACCACCTCCAAGAGACATTCCCCTCTATTAACCAACCACTTCTAAAGAGCACCCTAGATTTCCATTGCAACTTGTTTAACTTTTAGCTAAATGCCACATCTACTAGGCAAACTCATTTTTCCCGGTCTCTTACACTAGGTCTCACTACAGCATGTAAAGGGAACTATTATATGCTGCTCCATTATATTGGGAGTAAACTTTTTTGCACAAGTATTACAGACTGCAAGTAAAGGTTATGTAACTCTGCTGTAACCACTGGACAACAGCAAGAACCAGGATTTCCTGGTATGCCAAAAATGGGATCTGCCGCTGCTACCTACAAGGGGGTGGGGCTGCCAACTGGTGTAACAGCTCTGGGTCATCTCCGTGCAGGGAGCAACAGGTGTCAGAGCTGGTAATTTTCCTTCTTGCCTCAGCTGCTCGAAACTGCCTCAACCGGATCAATGCCCACCCAGTTCCTTCTTTGGCTAGTCAACCAAGTATGCACAACATGAGCAGCTGCCAGCTACACTGGAAAATGTGCAGGTCTAAAGATCACCTGTGAGCGTGCAGCGTCTGAATGAGCCATGCTGCACGTCTCCTTCATAGAGCTGTGCTGCTAACTTATGTTTGAAAATGGTGACAGAAACTGCTGCTTTTACAGAAAAAAAACCCAGCTGATTGCAGTGCAAGCTGTCCAAACGCCGACCGTCAGAAGCTCAAGAGAGGATCTTCTGCCACAATGTCGCATTTCCTATAGGGAGGGGTGAACAAGGTTGGATAGAATAAGAGACCATCCTCATCATGAACCTTCACCCATTTTTAGAACCAAACTGTACTAAACTCCTTCCCTCGATACTTTCTAGTTTCACTCCAGGACTAAAATCTGAGGTGTCAAAATACACCAGGAAAGGCATTCTTGGATCATTTGCAGCTGAAACTTGGCCAAATTCAGAGGTGATGTATCAGGTGGTGTCAACTAGACTCTCCTACACTAACTTTGACAGTCAAATTTAGACCTACTTAATTTCACTGTACCCAAGCATATGCTCTTTGGTATATCAATTCCACAACTCTTAGAGTCCCTTAAGCAGCATTAGAGTGGGTGAAGGAGGCCAAGGGGAGTCAAAGCACTGGGGAGTCTCAGGGCTTTACACTTAAAACGGTGCAGCAGTGCAGCTGCATGACCGCAGCTGCAGCGCTTCAGTGAAACTGATACCTACACACTGATACTCTCCCATTGGCGTAGGTAATCCATCTCCCCCACAGGTGGTAGCTAGGGCAACGGGAGAATTCTCCCATAGACCTATCACTGTCTACACCGGGGGTTCGATCAATTTAACTGCGTCAATCAGGGATGTGGATTTTGGATTTTTCACATCCTTGAGCAACGTAGTTCTACCGACCTAATTTCCTAGTATAGGCCTGGCCTAATTTAGTGGATTTACAAGTCACCTCTGAATTTGGCCCTGTAAGCAGAATTACCACACCTTTCATGAGAAAGCCTGTTTTCCTGAGATTTACAGACCAGCTATGCACACTTAAGAAGTCTGATATCCTGTAAAGCATCCCAGCTTTTAACTGCTTATCCAAACTGAACACGAACTCTAAATCTCCGAAGCTGCCCCATCCCTAGTCATGACCCAGCTGGCTTACAATTTCATGCAAAGAAAACTGATAAACTCACTTAGCCAGAGCTGTGGTTTACTAGAGCTTGAAGCTCCCCCAGTTGCCATAGCAAATCTGAACTGCGTGTTCTCTCACTTCCCTCCCCCTCACCTCTCCACCCTGTTGTCCTATCTCAAGGTATTCCCAAATGCATCTGGCCCAAGTCACACTTTCTGAGCCCTTACAAGAATGTCGGATTTGCAGGCAGTTTATTCATGTGCTGTTAATTCCAGGGAAAACAGTAGCATTAGTGTCATTATCATATTTATAAATTTAACTGAATTGCTCACATTAATACAGCAAGGCGCATGGCAATGTCTGATGCTGGAATGTTTTCTGAGCTGGGAGTGGCTAGCCCAGAAGCTTGTTTAACAAAGGCAGGAGAGACCATGTACTCACACCAAGTGATTCAGCTGATCTATTTTTAAGTGCTGTATCAACCAGGGAGCCAGAGGAGTGCAAACCAGTAGAGATCTAGAAGCAACAATAATCCTTGTATTCTTGCATCCCTCCAGTACTACTGTCAGCCTCTCAGCTGTCTGTTTAAATGAATCAGACCCAGTTCCTGCCATCTGTAACATTTGAGACATTATAGGGACTGGGTATTGTCCTATGCAGAATAGAAATCCACTTGAATAACTGTACTTTGTACAATACATTACTCACTTGCCATCATTTACAGCAGGCAAGCGTGATGTTTTAGGGATCTTTTTCCCCAGTGGGTGTAGTGATTCATAGAGACAGATTAGTGTGCTGGGTAGACCCTCTGCTTCTCTCAGCTATGAGTCAGAATCTCTGGGCCACAGGAGCATGCCTAAGATTCCAGACAAGCACTCTTCCAGAAACCTCCTTCTCCCTCTGAACCTCTGCTCTGCCTGTACCTTTGCTAATGGATGCTCTGTACAGTGTGGGTGTGGGACAGAAAAGGGAGGGAAATGTAGACTTCTGGAGAATCTGCAACCAAACTCAGAAGTCTGATCAAAGGCTCTGATCAGTTTGGTCAATGATCCCCATACACACAAAGATGCTGTAACATAATTCCAGTGCTGGAAGTTTTTAATATTAACATAGAAATATATTGGCAGCTCATGTACTCATGTTCTCCAAGATTGAGCTGTCAAAAGATGTATGTCTTTAAGCAATTTCAGTGTGCCCCATCACCATAGTCTCTAGTAGAGATGTACATTACAAACCTTTATGTCACTATCCCTATTGCACTTTGGGTGTACACAAGTTAACTTGTATGCAGTGTTGATGTCGGGATATCAGAGCGACAAGATGGGTGCAGTAATATCTTTTATTGGACCAACTTCTGTTGGTGAGAGAGACAACCTTTCAAGCCACACAGAGCTCTTCTTCAGGTCAGGCTATTTTTTTTTTCCTTCCAGTGAGTGGGAGCATGTGATGATTTCTTGTCTGAAGTAGTCCCTTCCGGAGCATATGAGGTGCAGTACGTTGTTTTTCTGAAGTCCTTCTGCAGAGTTGTTCAACATATTGTGAGTAATATGTAGTGGTCAGAGGGTTATAGCTAGTGTGACCTCTGGGGATGACATTTTGTCTCTTGCATTTGCTCAGGAAGTAGATGTCGCTGTTCAGTTTTGCTTCCTTTTTCTCCATGTTCATAGAATCATAGAATATCAGGGTTGGAAGGGACCTCAGGAGTCATCTCGTCCAACCCCCTGCTCAAAGCAGGACCAATCTCCTACTAAATCATCCCAACCAAGGCTTTGTCAAGCCTGACCTTAAAAACCTCTAAGGAAGGAGATTCCACCACCTCACTAGGTAATCTATTCCAGTGCTTCATCACCCTCCTAGTGAAAAAGTTTTTCCTAATATCCAACCTAAACCTCCCGCACTGTAACTTGAGACCATTATTCCTTGTTCTGTCATCTGGTACAACTGAGAACAGTCTAGATCCATCCTCTTTGGAACCCCCCTTTCAGGTAGTTGAAAGTAGCTATCAAATCCCCACTCATTCTTCTCTTCTGCAGACTAAATAACCCCAGTTCCCTCAGCCTCTCCTCATAAGTCATGTGCTCCAGTCCCCTAATCATTTTTGTTGCCCACCACTGGACTCTTTCCAATTTTTCCACATCCTTCTTGTAGTATGGGGCCCAAAACTGGACACAGTACTTCAGATGAGGCCTCACCAATGCCGAATAGAGGGGAATGATCACGTCCCTCAATCTGCTGGCAGTGCTCCTACTTATACAGCCCAAAATGCCATAAGCCTTGTTCTTGGCAACAAGGACACACTGTTGACTCATATCCAGCTTCTCGTCCACTGTAACCCCTAGGTCCTTGTCTGCAGAACTGCTGCCTAGCCACTCGGTCCCCAGTCTGTAGCAGTGCATGGGATTCTTCTGTCCTAAGTGCAGGACTCTGCTCTTGTCCTTGTTGAACCTCATCAGATTTCTTTTGGCCCAATCCTCTAATTTGTCTAGGTCCCTCTGTATCCTATCCCTACCCTCCAGTGTATCTACTCCTCCTTCCAGTTTAGTGTCATCTGCAAACTTGCTGAGAGTGCAATCCACACCATCCTCCAGATCATTAATAAAATATATTGAACAAAACCGGCCCGAGGACCGACCCTTGGGGCACTCCGCTTAATACTGGCTGCCAACTAGACATGGAGCCATTGATCACTACATGTTGGGCCCGATGATCTAGCCACCTTTCTATCCACCTTATAGTCCATTCATCCAGCCCATACTTCTTTAACTTGTTGGCAAGAATACTATGGGAGACTGTATCAAAAGCTTTGCTAAATTCAAGGAATAACACGTCCACTGCTTTCTCCTCATCCACAGAGCCAGTTATCTTGTCATAGAAGGCAATTAGGTTAGTCAGGCATGCCTTGCCCTTGGTGAATCCATGCTGACTGTTCCTGATCACTTTCCTCTCCTCTAAGTGCTTCAAAATTGATTCCTTGAGGACCTGCTCCATGATTTTTCCAGGGACTGAGGTCAGGCTGACTGGCCTGTAGTTCCCCGGATCCTCCTTATTCCCTTTTTTAAAAATGGGCACTACATTAGCCTTTTTCCAGTCATCCAGGACCTCCCCTGATCACCTCATTATCTTTGAGTTTTCAAAGATAATTGCCAATAGCTCTGCAATCACATCTGCCAACTCCTTTAGCACCATCTGATGCAGTGCATCTGACCCTATGGACTTGTGCTCATCCAGCTTTTCTAAATAGTCCTGAACCACTTCTGTCATAAATATAAAGGGAAGGGTAAACCCCTTTGAAATCCCTCCTGGCCAGGGGAAAGCTCCTCTCACCTGTAAAGGGTTAAGAAGCTAAAGGTAACCTCGCTGGCACCTGACCAAAATGACCAATGAGGAGACAAGATACTTTTAAAAGCTGGGAGGAGGGAGAGAAACAAAGTGTCTGTGTCTGTCTGTATGCTGCTCTTGCCAGAGACAGAACAGGAATGGAGTCTTAGAACTTTTAGTAAGTAATCTAGCTAGGTATGTGTTAGATTATGATTTCTTTAAATGGCTGAGAAAAGAATTGTGCTGAATAGAATAACTATTTCTGTCTGTATATCTTTTTTGTAACTTAAGGTTTTGCCTAGAGGGGTTCTCTATGTTTTTGAATCTAATTACCCTGTAAGATATCTACCATCCTGATTTTACAGGGGGGATTTCTTTATTTCTATTTACTGCTATTTTTTATTAAAAGTCTTCTTGTAAAAAACTGAATGCTTTTTCATTGTTCTCAGATCCAAGGGTTTGGGTCTGTGGTCACCTATGCAAATTGGTGAGGCTTTTTATCCAACATTTCCCAGGAGAGGGGGGGGTGCAAGTGTTGGGAGGATTGTTCATTGTTCTTAAGATCCAAGGGTCTGGGTCTGTAGTCACCTAGGCAAATTGGTGAGGCTTTTTACCAAACCTTGTCCAGGAAGTGGGGTGCAAGGTTTTGGGAAGTATTTTGGGGGGAAAGACGCGTCCAAACAGCTCTTCCCCAGTAACCAGTATTAGTTTGGTGGTGGTAGCGGCCATTCCAAGGATAACGGGTGTAATATTTTGTACCTTGGGGAAGTTTTGACCTAAGCTGGTAAAGATAAGCTTAGGAGGTTTTTCATGCAGGTCCCCACATCTGTACCCTAGAGTTCAGAGTGGGGGAGGAACCTTGACAACTTCTTTCTCCACAGAGGGCTGTTTACCTCCTCCCCATACTGTGCTGCCCAGTGCAGGAGTCTGGGAGCTGACCTTGCTCATGAAGACAGAGGCAAAAAAAGCATTGAGTACATTAGCTTTTTCCACATCCTCTGTCACTAGGTTGCCTTCCCCATTCAGTAAGGGGCCCACACTTTCCCTGACCACCTTCTTGTTGCTAACATACCTGTAAAAACCCTCCTTGTTACTCTTAACATCCCTTGCTAGCTGCAACTCCAAGTGTGACTTGGCCTTCCTGATTTCACTCCTGCATGCCTGAGCAATATTTTTATACTCCTCCCTGGTTATTTGTCCAGTCTTCCAGTTCTTGTTAGCTTCTTTTTTGTGTTTAAGATCAGCAAGGATTTCACTGTTAAGCCAAGCTGGTTGCCTGCCATATTTACTATTCTTTCTACACATCGGGATGGTTTGTTCCTGTAACCTCAATAAGGATTCTTTAAAAACATAGCCAACTCTCCTGGACTCCTTTCCCCCTCATGTTATTCTCCCAGGAGATCCTGCCCATCAGTTCCCTGAGGGAGTCAGTCTGCTTTTCTGAAGTCCAGGGTCCATATTCTGCTGCTCTCCTTTCTTCCTTGTGTCAGGATCCTGAACTCGACCATCTCATGGTTCCCATCCACTTTTGCTTCCCCTACTAATTCTTCCCTGTTTGTGAGCAGCAGGTCGAGAAGAGCTCTGCCCCCAGTTGGTTCCTCCAGCACTTGCACCAGGAAATTGTCCCCTACACTTTCCAAAAATTTCCTGAATTGTCTGTACACTGCTGTATTACTCTCCCAGCAAATATCGGGGTGATTGAAGTCCCCCATGAAAACCAGGGCCTGTGATCTAGTAACTTCTGTTAGTTGCCTGAAGAGTTTCCATTTCAGATGCCAAGATTTTATAACTTCCACTGTTATATGCATGGTCCCAGGATATGAGAGAGACAAAGTAGGTAGGTGAGGTAATATCTTTTACTGGACCAACTTCAGTTGGTGAGAGAGACAAGCTTTCGAGTTTACACTGAGCTCTTCTTACACAGAGCCCTTCTTCAGGTTTGATGTAAGAAGAGCTCAGTGTAAACTCGAAAGCTTGTCTCTCTCACCAACTGAAGTTGGTCCAGTAAAAGGTATTACCTCACCCACCTTGTCTCTCTAATAAGTTAACTTGCTTTTTTTAATAGCCAGCTTGCAACCACATCTGTATATAGAAAAGAAATGTCTTGAAAACAAAAGCTGTGTGTGATCTGTGCAACAATCATGCTCTTCTTTGGTATCAACAATACATCAATTCACTCTCCCATGTATCCACACCGAAAGTCACGTCAATCAACATTAAACCCTGAGCAATACAAGGGCATAAAGCCAGCTAGACTTTAATACCTCAAAATCACATAAGGGCATTCCATAGCTGCAACTGTAAATAATTACTGCCTTATTGGCATAACATCAGAACTGGGTTACAGGGGAAAGGAGAGTACAGTTGCTCAATCCAAACAATTGGAGGAGTATCTGGAACCAAAGTAGTGCTGCATGCTACTTCCTCTTTGAGGAAGCATGACTGATGAAGGGAGCTAACTGACTGATGTAGGCTGGGATTCTAATGGGGAGGGTGATGGGGGATTGGTGTTGCTGTGGATCAGATTGGATCAAGTACCCACCCTTTGGTGAACTGACACCTAAGACACTTTCCACAGATCATTTCAAAATCTGTAGATCCTGATACGTGGCGAACAAGTACCTGCAAGTGCAGGAGAATCTCTGTATTGGCCTTGAGGTACAAATACCCATGCTGTGCTTGTGAACTATTCTGGTAGCAACCCTATGATGGATTTTCAGCATGCTCCACAGGCTATTGTTGCCTAATTCCCCTAAACAGTAATCAGAAGAATAGGAGCACCTTGCACCAGAGTCAGACATCAGCGTCTGTACTTGGAAAGCAAGGAGACTGTTCTCCAGTTCAGAGAGTCAGACACAGACAGTAATAAAATAAACTTTAAAAAAAAAAAAGAGTAGACATCAAAGTGAGTAACCAAGGACCCAGAAACGAATGGATTTCACACTTGGTTAATTGCGTGAATTAATTAAATGGAAGGAGCTGCAGGCATGTCGATATCAAACCGCTCACCAGCACAGATGGAAGCTCAACAATAAGTGAGAGTGTCACATGAATCTGATTTTGTGGCTTGCACTCTACATTTCCATCCCTAGCTCAGACTCAAACCCTAGCCTCAAGGTAAATGTCTGGATTTCATTTCTGTGGCCCTCTGCAATGTGCTCAAATCCTTCAATATCAGACACGTTTATGCCTGTTACCCTCCCACTGCTTTTGTTTCCCCTCGGGGAATGTAGACAGGAAGAAGAGAAGTTGTTGGGTTTTCATTTCACAACTCTCTCCATAAGCCACTTTTCTGCACACATGCCATGGTTCAGAGTCTCTCTCAAGTCACAGTACCAGGAACTGAGTGTTTACACAGTTCATTATCCTCTTTGCAGTTGCTATAGCAACCACAAGGGGTCAGCTTATAGAAGGAGAGGAAGTTCACTTTGGGGGAGTTCAGCTTTTCAACTACAGAATCAAGCATGGCTGAAAAACAAAAGGCCAGATGCTGGGAGGAAACACATTTTTAAAAGTTTCCTATGTGTAAAACCACCCAAGCTTTCTAAATCACCAGGAGATGCCACATTCCTTTCCCCTTGGTCAGAGAGATGCTCTGGTATTGCTGATGCAGGAGCTACATTTTCAACAGCCCTTCTCACTCAGATGCCTGTCAACATTTTAGAGTCGCGCAGTAATAAATCAATAGTCTCCGTGCCACAGTTTCATAAATGCTTCTAAATTTGCACCCACAATTTGGTGGGCACAAGTGTTTTGTGCCAGCAGGATGCTCAAAGGCTGTTTTCAGATATAAATGATGTAATTTATGGATGCAAATTATACAGAGCCAAATGTTCTCTGTAGTGGTATTATACCAGTAGAAAATTTGCCCCTTCATGTTCAGAGTTGTGGGTATCTATTTAGGGCCACATTTTAAAAAGAAGACTCACAACAGCGTGACTACGTTTGCACACACAACAATGACAGCATGATCAAAAATGTATATTTTAATTCCTTCAAAAATCAGATGTCCCGATCCTGCAGTTCACCACATCTGCATGGAGCCCCGCTGAAGGCAATGTAAACATTGGTGCAGCAGTCCTCCCATGTGATGTCAATTGTAGATACATAATTAGGTGCCTAAACTGCCACCAATCCTGCTCAACTATGTGCACAAAGGTAACTGGGATAAAATGTAATCCAGCTGCATCTGTTACCCCTACCTCCCACTGTCCAGGTGCCCCAGCCACTCTCCAATCCAATCCCTCAGACAGAGATCTTGTAGGTGTTTGTCTCTATCAAGCATTCTTACAACTACAATACCCACTTGCTGAAGTGAAGAAACAGACTGACAGAGCCAGAAGAGTACCCAGACGTCACCTACTCCTGGACAGGCCCAACGCCACGAGCCATCTCCTTCAGCCCCCAACTAAAACCTCTCCAGTGCATCATCAAGGATCTACAACCTTTCCTGAAGGACGATCCCTCACCCTCACAGATCTTGGGAGACAGGCCAGTCCTTGCTTACAGACAGCCCCCAAACCTGAAGCAAATACTCACCAGCAATCACACACCACACAACAAAAACACTTACCCAGGAACCTATCCTTGCAACAAAGCCCGTTGCCAACTCTGTCCACGTATCTATTCAAGGGACACCATCATAGGACCTCATCACATCAGCCACACCATAAGAGGCTCGTTCACCTGCACATCTACCAATGTGATATATGCCATCATGTGCCAGCAGTGCCCCTCTGCCATGTACATTGGCCAAACCAGACAATCTCTACGCAAAAGAATAAATGGACGCAAATCAGACATTAAGAATTATAACATTCAAAAACCAGTCGGAAAACACTTCAGCCTCCCTGGTCACTCAATTTCAGACCTAAAAGTCGGAATTCTCCAACAAAAAAACTTCAAAAACAGACTCCAACAAGAGACTGCAGAATTGGAATTAATTTGCAAACTGGACACCATTAAATTAGGCTTGAATAAAGACTGGGAGTGGATGGGTCAGTACACAAATTAAAAACTAATTCCCCATGCTATTTTTTCCCCTTGCTGTTACTCACACCTTCTTGTCAGCTGTTTGAAATGGGCCATCCTGATTATCACTACAAAAGTTTTTTTTTCTCCTGCTGATAATAGCTCACCTTAATTAATTGGTCTCATTACAGTTGGTATGGCAACACCCATTTTTTCATGTTCTCTGTGTATTTATATTTTCCTACTGTATTTCCCACTGCATGCATCCAATGAAGTGGGTTTTAGCCCACAAAAGCTTATGCCCAAATAAATTTGTTAGTCTCTAAGGTGCCACAAGGACTCCTCGTTGTTTTTTCAGCCACTCTGTGTCACTGCTGCGGACCACATGTTCCATTCTTTTTCCAACCTGCCCACTCCCGTTCACCCTTCCCAACAAACTGAAAAATAAAAGGGCTTTGAGATGGTGTCCGAGGAACTCAATTCCGCCCCAGCTGTCCTGTCCAACTCCCCACACCCCTCTTATGGAAGGGAGTAGGTGTTAGGAGGGTCTGTGCAGTGGGGACAGAGTTCACCCAGCATTAACGCTGCCCATGAGTGGAAGGCAGTGTGCCCATCAGCCAGCGTTCTATCATGGCGTGTGATGGGGTCAGTGCAGGGAACGTCATTTTGATGGGGAATAATTAATTCTTTGTACTTCTGCCCCCCCACCCCCATTTACATGGGGAAAGTGACTGTGTTCTGAAATCATTTTCAGTGACTTTGATTTCCACAGTCACTCACCAGCATGGTTGGAGGAGTGGATGGACGGCACGTGGGTCTACTCAAAAGGGTCCTGAAAAGTCTGTTTGCCAAAACCATTTAAAAGAAGCCCCTCCCCCTCTCCAGCAGCTGGCCGAGCTAAGTGAGCCCAGCCCAGATTTTCACTAACAAGGAAAATGGGTTCAAACCTGCTGAGTTTCCCAGCATAGCTGGGCCCTGAACCCTCCCTTGCCCAAGGATTTCAAAGCACATATCCCCATCATTGTTCATTAACTAGCCCTCTCACACCCTCAACCTCTATGAGATGAGTGTGAGATATAAAGGGATCCTGTCCCCCAGCCCTGGCCTGGGACACAGCAGCTGTTTGAGAGGACAGGGAATGAAGAAGACTCCTGTACCCAACTGAGAATGCAGCGGGAGTGGAATGGAATCCCAGAGCAGGAGCTTGGCCAGGACACCAGGGTGAGCTGCCAACTCCTGCAAACAGGGTGACTGGAGCTTTAACTGCAAGGAGCTGGGACTTTCCACCCAAAGGGTCATTTCTGATCCCAGACTTGTGAAAATGCATCAACATTGGGGTTCAGGGTGGGGGTGACGCTCCTGGGAAGCTCTCGTGTCCCACATGGGGTCTGCGGAGACGCTTCCTCCCTCACACACCTGTGGGGAGCAGCAAGAAGCGGGGACATCAGCACATGAGGCCAAGAGAGCTGGGCCAGTTACTAACAGCCTGACATGTTCCAGCACCGTGCCCCCTCCCTGGAGCTCAGAGCACTTTACTAAGAGGGAGCTGAGAGAATGTTATTACTAGCTCCATTTTACAGATGACAGGTTTCAGAGTAACAGCCGTGTTACTCTGTATTCGCAAAAAGAAAAGGAGTACTTGTGGCACCTTAGAGACTAACCAATTTATTTGAGCATGAGCTTTCAGCTCACGAAAGCTCATGCTCAAATAAATTGGTTAGTCTCTAAGGTGCCACAAGTACTCCTTTTCATTTTACAGATGGAAAATCCAAGCTGGAGAGGGAAGCGACTCATCCAAAGCTGCACAATGAGTTACCTGCAGAGCCAGGAGTAGAGGCCAGAGTCCTGACTGCCAAACCCTACTGTCACCACTACACAAACTGCATCTCTTGATTCTTGTTTTTCTTGTTCTGAAGCCAACAATCTGCACAGTGACCTGGGATCCCACAGGGGGCTGGCTGGGCAGATTAGAATCAGTTCAGACCCCACTGTCTCTCAGATACCTCATCACACGAGATGATGCAACAATGCTGTGATGTTAACTGCTCATCCCTGACATACTTCACCAAAGGAGAAGATGCCACAGTACCTGGATGTTATCATCTCCTGCCCAGTCACTGCCCAGCAGTCCCACAGAACAGCAGAGAAAGGTGAGCTTGGAGAAGCCAGTATAAGTTCACTCAATAACCCACTGGAGTCTGCAAGGACAGGGCTCTGGAGAAAGACTGGAGGGACTGCAGACAGAGGGTGAAATGACAAGAGACTAGAGTACAGGGTGGTGTCATGTGCAGTAGAGAGAAAACAAGTGATTGCCCAGGAAGAGGAAGAGGGATGGGAAGAGAATCCCTGGAGGAGAAGCTGTGAGGCATTGTGTGAAAGACGACAGAGAATCATAATGGATCGTGCTGAAGTGAAAAGGGAAAAAAAGCTGCTGCAAGAGATCACACCGAGGAGGAAGAGAAGAGACAACAAGAGATTGCACAGAGGAGGAGGACAGAGCATGAGAGAATGCACTGAGGAGGAGGAGGAGGAGGAAGGCCAGTGAGGGATTTGTGTCAAGAAGGAGGAGGAACCACAAAGGATCACACTGAGGAGGAGAAAATGTGGAGGATGAAAAGAGAGACCACAAGGGATCAGGCCGAGGGGTAGGAGGAGGCAGCACTGCTGCTCAGAAGAAGAGGGATGGAGAAGAAGTGGAGCCCTGATGTAGTTGCAGGGTCAGGAGTTTACACCAATCATTCTGAGCTAGTGTGAAAATTTATTTTAAAAAGGTAGTCTTTGGTATAACCCAACCATCCAGACATTTACTTCAGATGTCTGTAACTGCACAAAGAAAAGGAGTACTTGTGGCACCTTAGAGACTAACCAATTTATTTGAGCATGAGCTTTCGTGAGCTACAGCTCACTTCATCGGATGCATACCGTGGAAACTGCAGAAGACATTATATACACACAGAGACCATGAAACAATACCTCCTCCCACCCCACTGTCCTGCTGGTAATAGCTTATCTAAAGTGATCATCAAGTTGGGCCATTTCCAGCACAAATCCAGGTTTTCTCACCCTCCGCCCCCCCCCCCCCCCCCCACACACACACACACAAACTCACTCTCCTGCTGGTAATAGCCCATCCAAAGTGACCACTCTCTTCACAATGTGTATGATAATCAAGGTGGGCCATTTCCAGCACAAATCCAGGGTCTCTCACCCCCTCACCCCCCTCCAAAAAACACACACACAAACTCACTCTCCTGCTGGTAACTGCACAGTAAACTCCATTTATAAAATCATCTCAGCCTGTGCCAAACGCAAGTAATAAAAAAGGACTAGTCAAGATACAAGTAATGTTTTAAAACAGTGTTGCTGCCACTGCTTTATAGGAAACTAACTTTTTTTGAGTTTGCTAAACTGCAAGGATTATTCATATGGGCTAGAAATATTATCAGATAGGGAATAATAGTGAGAATATTATTATATCATCATATAAATCTACATATGCCCTTATATTGAATGATGTCTTCAGTTCTTGTCACCACCCCACCCTAAAAGATAGATTTATCAGAAGAAGAAAAGGTTGAGAGACCTATGACCAAAGGAGTATGGAAAGACTTGAGGAGAGATTGTAAAGACTGAAGAGAGGTGAAATCTTTGCCCCATTGAAGTCAATGACAAAACTTCTATTGTCTTCCACTGAGCCAGTATTTCACTTTCAGACTCTTTAGAAAGGATCTGCATAAGAGGGGATAGAATAGAGGATTACAAAATAAAGAATGGTATATATGTCAGTGAGGTGCTTGTGTTTGCCCACTCTAACAATTCAAGTATAAGGGGGCATCCATGAAAGCAAAAGGCAACCAATTTAAATCTGATCCAAGGAAATATGGTTTTAAAGAGAGTGAATAGTTAACCTGTGGAACTCACTGCCACAAGATAACATTTCATACAAACAGCTGCGTATGATTCCAAAAAATATTATTCATTACATTAAATAGGGCCTGACATTGTTATAAAGGATATAAAACCTCATGTTTCAGACTGTAATACCAACCACAGCTATTTAGGGTTAAGAAGGTCCTTCTATGGGCAGATTAATCCATAATTGTTCATTGTGTGACTCTTTTCACCTTGTTCAGAAGCATGTGATAGTGAATAGTATACAAGATAGGTTACCAGACTAAATGGCTCACTGGTCTAATCTGGCATTTATTTAATTATTACATAAATACTAGTAATAACTCCTACCGACTAACCAGTGTTAAACCTGCCCTGTCTACACTAGGGTTTTAATATGTATTGGCTCACAAGTTTTAAAAACACATCTTTCCTCCTTGTCTAGACAAGTGCTTAGTGAGCAGTTTTTGTAAGGATACTTTATGCTGCTTTGGATACTTTCATTGGTGCTAGGACCTTCCTGTCATTTGAAATAATCTGGCTTTGGCAGAGATGGGCCACATGCAGGCCCATCTCTAGTTCTGATCTTATTTGTGGGCAGCCTCCAGCTGCATCCTGGCAAAAGCACTTTAAAATAAAGAACATATATTGGTAATTACTTCATTTACTGTTCTACACTTGGCTCAGCCTAAACAGTGAAACTAGACTGGTCCATTTCTCTTTCTGTTTGGAGGCACTTTCTCTTTTTGGCTCTTATACATGGGCACAGTACAGTTATGTTTGGATTTCCAACTCTTAAATAATAAGCCAACAGGCTTAAATAATAAAATGTCTCTACTGCGGTTTTAATTTTTATGCCATTAGAGAGAAGATTTCTATCATATGCGGTGTGGAACTCACCTACCTTTATTAAAAAATTTTAAAAAATCAACTACATTTCTGCTTGTACTTCTTGACTGTGTCCTTTTAACACCACTCAACAGCTGTTAAATTGGATAATCCCCAGTTATCCTCATGTCACTAATTGAAATGCTAATTGCTCTCACTCCACCAGAGTTTATTCATCCACTCCAGGGCCGCCAGGTATGCTCTGTATGAGAAGGATGCTGAAGTAATTAAGCTCCCTCCTGGGATTCTGGAAGCATTTAAAGAAATGGTTCCAGACGAATTTGGAAAGGAGAAAGTGGATAGAAATAAAGGAAAATAAGATGGGGAAGAAGCCAGTGTGGAGCACTTGCATGTTTTGATGTGTCAAAAGTGTTCCTTTCATCACTCTGTTTTTTAGACATTGTGCACCAGATTCAACCCTGGTGTAACTCCAGTAAGTCAATGGAGTTATGCCAATGATGAATCTGACCCCAAATTTGTATTTACTATTTGTGTAGTTGTAGTGCTCAAAGGACACAAGCAGGGAACAGAGTTTCATTGTCCTACGTGCAGCACGCACCCACAGGAAGACAATCCCTCCCTTCAGGAGCTTACAATCCACTTTGAAACAAGATGCATCTTCATAAGGATAAATCGACATGCTTTCTACTTTGCTGTATTTTGTAAGATGCTCATGTATGCGTCAGGCACGACGTTTCTCCAGCTGTGCTCACCTGGACCCAGTACCGAGTGGTCACCCTCGCAGTGCATTCATTCTATTGGAACTCTGGCATATTTAAGCAATACTCCAGTGCAGCAGAGAAGAGACTGTGGAAGCCAGCAGCAAGGGCCTCAAATTAAAATGACTTTCTATGGGCCAGATCTTGCAGGTAGATCTCTGTGGGTGGACCCCTGCACTCACACAGATCCAATTGCCAGATATGGCCCTGTTCAAATACATTCATTTAGATTTCAAACAGACCACCTGGTAGACTGAGTCTGGAACTGATCCCAGGGTAAAATGAGCAATTCAAATCACCAAGTGGGACAACCCCAAAATACACTCCAGTGAAGTTTATTCCTGCTGCAGGAGTATTAGGCTACTCATTAATCTTTGTAATAAGTGTTATAGTGGTGTCTATTCTTGGTGGTTGGTCTGACTGAGCCAGAGGCAAGGGGGATCTGTTTAGCTTTCAATTTTTCAAGGATTTGTCTACACTAGAAAGTTGTAGCCCTTTAACTATACTGGTGTATTAAAGCAGTACACACAATCCTAGTATGGATGCAGTTGTATCAGTATAAAGCTATAATAAAAAGGAAATAAGTCATACTCGTATATGGCTCTCTTATATTGGTATAACTGTGTCCACACTGCGGGTTGCACTGGTATAACCATAAAGGTAAAGAAACACACCCCTAACCAAAATAGTTGTACCATCCCTAAAACTCTTTCCTTACGATGTTGCTAATAGCTTGTTTTCAAGGTAATACATAGATAGCAAGTTGAACCTGCTTTGTGTGTTAGTTCCTCGCATTACATAGGTGCCACTGGAATACATGATACCAGCTAAAGCAAAAATCACAGACCATATGGGGCATAACACATCTGTAGATTACATCTGCTGCCACATCTGGCATTTTAAAAGACCCTACTCCCTCACAGCCACCTCAGAGGGCCCAACCAGCCCCAGACATTCTTGCAGCAATTTGAAGGAGAGTTTACAGATGCTACATTGCTGCTGTTTAAGCCTCTAGACAGACACGTGAGAATGGGATAGGACATGTCAGTATAATAATAACCTGGAAGGGAAGAAACAGAAAGAGAAGAGGGGAGCAGAACAGGGAGTGGAAGAGGAAATTGGGGCCATGTGTCATACCATTAACAGGCACATTTTCAACTGTGGGGCTAACACATCACATGGGGGGCTAGTGACTTGATCTTTGCTCCCATGGTTTGATGACAGCCAAACTACTCCAGGGGATTCCAGCCCCATAGTGTAATTCACACATTTCTTTTGTTCTGCATATGATTCAGATAGAACCAGGTTGCATGCCAAGGTGATGAAACTCCAGCACACTCCCACAACGCTGGACAGATGCACTTTGCTGGTGAGCTAAGGGAAAGCGGAGAATAGTTGAGGATGGGAGGTAAGGGGAGAGCAGTTCTCCCACAGAAATAAAAAGCCAAACTCTTAAGAATCTCAGCGCTTTCACCGGCTATTTTCCTGGTCTATCTGCAAGGTGAACAAAAAGGACAGAGTGCTAACCCAGTCCGCTGTCCATATAGAAGACTTGAGGTCATTTGTCGATTTGTCCTTCTTTCTGTGATTCTGTGGCATTGATTTCTGTGTGATTCTGTGGCATTGACGTGAAGACACGCATGGATGATTTTTTATTTTATTCTCTATTGTTGGTGTGACAATAAAGGAGGATAGCTTCTTTAGCCCTGACCTCACAATGAACTCCATATCAGTGGACCCTGGAGCCCACACTGAGCACCACTGACTAGGATCTATCTGCCCGGGCTTGACCACAGGAGCGTGGGTCTCAGTTTGTACCATAGCTTGTGGTAGAAATAAACAGAGCCAGATTTTCAAAAGCAGTCAGGACAAAGCAGCTCCCATTGTGGCACATTGGATATGTCGACGGCAATTAAACACCTGCAGCTCGCCCAAGGCGCCTGATTCAAGCTCACGGGGCTTGGACTGTGGGGTTGTAGAATGGCGGTGTAAATACTCAGGGATCTCATGGCGGGGGGGGGGGGTCCCATAGCTCAGGCTCCTGCTAGAGCCTGAACATCTACACCACAATTATACAGTGCTCCAGCCTGAGCCCCACAACCTCAAGTCAGCTGACCCGGGCCAGACGCAGGAGCTTAATGGCTGTGCAGACAACCTGTTGGGCCAGACTATCGAAAGAACTCAGCATCTAAGTGCACCCAATCTATGGAGCTTTTTTGAAAATGTAGCCACTTAACTTGGGTGCCTATAAAGGAGCAGAGTTCTTTTGAAAATCTGTCCCACAATCCACAGGGACGACGGTATTTTTTTTAAGGAAGCCGTTTGCCAGTACATTCTGTCAATCTTGGTAGTCACTCTCAGTTCTTCCTCATTCTTTGAAAAGATCCTGTACTAAAGCATGTACAACCTCAGTATCACCACCTCCCTCATTACTTCGTTTTCTTCTGGAATCCTTTTCAGTATGTCTTCTCCACAGTGGAATTAGTTGAAGGCAAAACAATTTGTTAGTTGCATATTACAAAATCAGTTACCATGACAGTAGCGTGGGTTGCAGCCAACTATTTAATTGCACTATGTCTAAAACGGTAACCAAGTTGACACCCTTTTTATTTCCTCGTTGGAAAGGAAGTAACACAGTTAGCTCAATTATTAATGCTGAAACACTTTTTCTCCTGCAGGTCTGAAGACGATACCATAAAAAACATGGAATGCCTCCTTGGTGTAGTATATCTGGTGCAGGAAGTGATCCAGTCTCATCTACAAGTTGTAATAAGAATCTGTCTGGTAGCATTTAGCTGCAGTCTTGGCTTTCTTGTATACGGTGGGGGTGTTTCCTACATCAAAGTGGAAGTAAGAATGCTGCCCACAACTCACAGACAAATTGAGGAGCTCAGAACAGACACAAAGTTAAGCTTACGTTTGTTGCTTTGTCTTCAGATACTACACTTTGCAGCTCCCAAGGGTCTTCATGGAATCCAGTCATATATTAGGTATAGTACAGAGAGGCGATCTCTTATTCCTTTCAACTCCAATGGCACTTTATTCTTGGGAAGCAAGTATTATTTTAATATTGGGCTTTGTTGCAAATTTAATCACTCTTAGCTCCTAAACAGCCAAGTTTGAAGGTGTCACTTAATTGTGAGGAGCTGATCACCAGTCAGGGCAAAGAAATAACAGAATTTGAAAACAGGATCTTGAAAGACTAGAAAAATGGTCTGGAAACAAAACAAGACTCAACCTGGAAAAATAAGCAAACTTATACCTCTGGGTACAATCATCTGAAACACACAACTGCAATGGGAGGCAGTAAGGAGATGAGCAGCAAAAGCGGGGTTGATTTACAAGGTGAGATGAAAATAATTAAATAGTATGTCCCGTTTGGCCAAGAAACTGCTAGAGGAAGGGAAGACATAACAGTCTACAAATATTTGAAGGGTGGACACATCAAAGAGAGAACAGGATTATTTAGCATATTCAAAAGAGTAAGTAATGCATAAAGTAAACAACAAGTAGGAGTAATGGGATGACATTTTATAAGTGGAAACGTAGGCAGAAAAGCAGGAAAAGCTTCCTGACAGAGATGTATTAGCATCTGGAATCATCCCCCCAAGGAAGTCCTGGAAGCTTCATCACTTGGCACATATAAGCTGGACTGGATAAAACTGCAAGTACTGGAAGAGCCTGATCCAAAGCCCACTGAAGTCAATGGAAAGTCCCACTGAGTTCTGTGGGGTTTGGATCAGACCCTAAGTATCAAGCAGGAAACAATCCTGCAACGGAGATGAACTGTCACTAGGTGACTTTACAAAAGGGATCCAGGGTGGTAGTAGCCAGCACCAAATAAAAAGGAAAACAAGTGCAAAAATAACAAAATCAGGCATCCTGCTGCTTTAAGGCAACACGGCTGTCTGTGAAGAGCTGCTCTGCTTGGGCCAACAGAGTGTGTGAGAGAGAGAGAGAGACAGAGAGAGAATCAGGAGGGTTGAGGTTTTCATTAGCCCCCGGGAGAATCAACTGCCAAACAAAGACAACTTCACTTTACCCAGGGCAGGCGTGTGTGGGTGAGAGAGAGAGAATGTGCACTGTATTTTTAAATGTGGAAGAAGCCAGGCTGGAGGGAGCTGGGAAACACTGGAGCCAAGCAGAGGACAAGGCAGAGTAGCTACACAGCTAATACTGTTTTCTTTATTCTAATAAAGTTCCTTGTTCCATTTTAGAAGTAACCAACTCTCTGTGATTTTTGTTCACCATAAAAAAAGGACAGTGGACTGATTCCTTCCTGAGAGCTCCCTAATCTACCAAACCTTTCTATTAATATCCTTTCTTGGACTGAGCAGCATCTCTGGGGTGAGACAGACCTTCTGACTGGTTTTCATTGCATGCAATTAACCCCCTCCCTGACTATCTGTGGGGTGTACATACACTCCATCACCTGTTGAATAGGGATATTCTGTCTCTAGATTCTATGGGCCAAAATCTGTTATCAGCTGCACCAGTGTAAATCTGGAATTGCTCCACTGACTTCAGTGGGGTAATCGCATTCACACTGTGTAACAGAGCTGATTTTGGGTCTATGATTCTGTAAAACTTTCCTCTCTGACAAATAAATATTTAAATTATATTTTTAATTAAAAAATATTTATCAGTTGAAAGTGTGTGTGTGTGTGTGTGTGTGTGTATGCGCCCCTTCCCATACACCCACAAATTTCGGGAAGTAATCATGGAATTTGCCTTCCATCAGTCATCATTCTGCTTGTATGCAAAAGAGGACTTATAGCTGCTTTGTGTGGCCTCGACCTCCCATGATGGACCTTCCAGTTTGAGAGTCCTCTGAGTAAACCCTGGGGGAATAATCTTTCCCCTATCCACAGTGCTCTTCCATTCTCTAATTTTATTTCCCAGCTGGTGTTGGAAACGACCAGACATCAGAAGTTAGTATATATCAGTGCATGTGGCAACATGGTATGTGTATAACCCACGTCCCAATAACCTGAGCATGGTTATATGTTCCAAGATGAAACAGCCAGGGGTACTGGTCACCACTACCACATTTAACAATTTCTTCCCCTACAACTACCGCACATATCCCCAAATAGGTCTTTGCCTCATCATACACTCACACAGTCCTTCAAAGGGGGAAGAATAAGCACCATGAGAGCCTACTTAGCCTTGCACACTAGTTACAGATGTGTTATCTTTTGGCTGGTTTCAGAGTAACAGCCATGTTAGTCTGTATTCGCAAAAAGAAAAGGAGTACTTGTGGCACCTTAGAGACTAACCAATTTATCTGAACTGAAGTGAACTGTAGCTCACGAAAGCTTATGCTCAAATAAATTGGTTAGTCTCTAAGGTGCCACAAGTACTCCTTTTCTTTTTATCTTTTGGCTGTGTCAGAAAAATCCCTCAATTGCAAAATACCTCAGACTAACATTTGGCAGCTCCTGTGGTTTTGTAATGTGTGAAACTCCTAGGTTTAATAGTTAGCTTTGTAACAGGTGAGCATGTATTTTTGTGGAGGGCGAAGGAAGGGGGTCTTCCTCTGACTTTTTATGGGGCTATAAGCTTTGCTCATGTATTTCTTTTACCCGCCTGTAAAAAATCTGTTTTTAAAATGCACAGAAAATAAAAGCAGAAACAAAGAAAAAAAAAACCACCACATAACAAATCACAGCCTTTGTCAAGGACGAGGGAACTAATCGAGTCCAGATATGTTCCAAGCTCAAATGTACATGCAGTTGTTTCTACTGAGCTAGCAAAAATCTGATCAATATCAAGAGACAATTATGCCCTAAATTTGCCACCTATGTAAACTCACTGGAATAAATGGGGTTGCATGGGTGTAACAGAGGGCTAAATTTGGCCCCAAATATTCAACTTGGCTGTGGATTTGTATAGCACTATTTGACCTAGAATCACGTTAAAGTGACTTGTCTGTGCTTCAGTCCAGACTGAAGCGACTCTGCAGAAGCTGCATTTACATAAGAGTGTGGGTGGCCTGAATTGTCATGATGTGTTTAAATATTTGGCACTTAATCACAGCTGTCCGCTTATTTGCACTTTTGCTGCCAGGCAGTGGGACAAACTTGGAATTAGCCAGAATAAGACATATTAACGAGTTAACAGAGGTTCTAGACTTGTCAGACCTTTTGTTTGCACAAAACACACATGCATAGACTTCTAGTGAAGTTTGCAACTTTTTAAGGACCAGTCTGCACTCTCCCACTCCCAATAGCATTTCCTGAAGCAGTTTAAAAACATGTCAAGCTTAAAGGGGTTGTAGTTTTTGTTTTTACATTTAGTTATAAGTTTACAACATTTACAGAATGATACATTTTGCATGAAAAAACACCCTGCTCTTACCAGTCTCTAGAATTTAGTATATGTATGGAAAAAAAAATAGAGGGGAAAAAACCCCAAACAAGCTCAGCTTAAAATCTTAAGATAACCATTATTCAATTATTCTTCAGCAGAGCCAAAACCCATCATCTTCCCCATACAGAGATCTCAAGTAAGCATGCAACCAAAAATAATTACAAGCAAAGCTCTTCATATACCTAAGGTACTTATATGCACCCATTACAGCAGTATCTAAGCACCTCACAATCTTTTAAGTATTTTTCCTCACAACACCCTCTGTGAGGTAGCAAAGCACTATTATCTCCATTTTACACATGGGATAAGCAAGACTAAGTGACTTGCTGAAGGTCACACAAGCAGCCTGTAGCAAAGCAGGAAATTGAACCTTGCTCTCCTAAGTCTCAGGCTAGCATCCTAATCACTACACCACCCTCCCTCTCTATCAATAGTGAATGCTGATAAACAGTAAAATACACGACAGCTATGATTTAATAACTGCAGCCAAATCCACACACTGCTCTGGCGGGGGAATTTTCCAGAGAAACTCAGACCTGGGCTACACTACAAAGTTAGACTGACATAAGCTGCCTTGCATCGACCTGTTGTGCATATGGCTACACTTAAATGTGTCTCCCACTGATGTAAGTGCCCCGTTATGGCGACATGGTTGCACCACCTCCCCAAGCAGCTCTGAGACATGGTAGATGTGCTGAGGCAGACGCAGCGTGAGTGTGAACACTGCGTTACCTATCTCGACCCTAACAGTCCTCCAGCAGCTGTCATACAATGCCCGACACTGACAGCTCTTGTCACAATTGTGAACTCCACTAACTAGGGGTCACAGAGACCAGAAGACACCCCCCGCAATAGATTTTTGAAATACCTTTTCTTGATTGTCCAGCCTGGCAAGCACACCGAGCAGCTCTCCCTCGTTGTGTGCAACCTCCCAACCAGCCATGCTGGCTCCATGCTCCAGATGCACTCTGGGTTGGAGCAGGCAGGAGCTATTGGATCTCCGGGGCCTGTGAGAAGGGGCTGTGCAGACACCGCTCCGGACCAGCTGTAGAAACATGGACCTCTATACGCAGACTGCACGGGGGATGCAGGAGAAGGGGACGATAGGGGCCAGCAGCAGGGCCCCATGAAAGCAAAGGAACTGCGGCAGGCATACCAGAAGGCCAGGGAGGTAAACAATCCATCCAGTGCTGAGATGCAGGCTGGGCACTTTTCTAAAGAACTGCATGCCATACTCAGCAGATACCTCACCAGCACCCTGTAAAGCACAGAGGATACCTCTGAGGAGCCTGAGTCACCAGCCCCTGGCATGAACAGCAAGGTCAAAGAGGTGTAGAGAAGGATGGGGGACATACAGCTAGTGGGTTCAGCTATGCCACAAACTCCACCGCAGTCTAGTCGGTCCCGGCAGTTGAACAAGGGTGAGCCCGATGCAGGGGAAGGAACCTCAGGTAAGTGTGTAATTATTTTTCCTATTACAGTACTGATGGTGCCCCCAATGTAACAGGACACAGCTATTGACTTATCATGAATTTACTCCGACTAGAAGAGGTAGCAGTACAGCAAAGAGAGGTAGAGCTGCTATCTGCTTTTGATTCTTCTGGAGAATTAGGCGGGGGGAGGGAGGGTTTATGAGGAGCAGTCTGTTTACGTAACCAGGATGTCCCTTGAATCCTCCTGAGAGATCTCAGTGAAACTTTCATGGAGGTACTCTGCAATCCTCTCCTGAAGGTTTCTAGCCATGGCAGCCTTATTCCTTCCTCCACAGCAGGACACTTTCCCACGCCAGTCAATGATACTTTCGACAGGCATCACCCCAGTACGCAGACTTTGCTACCCTCAGGGGTGAGATAGGTGAAGTCACCACTGCCTGCGGAAAATGGTGCCAGTAGTCAGTACCATTGCCCTATACTCAGAGTTTTATGCAGCCAAGCAATTCCCTCCTTGTTTCCCTCATCCCGGCAGGCCATACTCACCGTGGCTGGTGCTGTGAGTGGCATGCGCACAAGCACTCTGAAGTAGAAGTGTCAATAAGCATGTCTTGTTTAAAACTTTAGGGGAGCAAGGGATGGTAATTCTGAGTCTCAACGTTCACTTTCTGTTGTGACTATACCAACAATGGTACTTCTGTGTGTCTTATCTGCAGCTGCTGCCATTGCGGCCGTAAGGGGTCCCCCCTCCACATCTGTGGATCATCTGAGCCAGAAGAAAGAAGAGGGCTTGGGATGACATGTTCAGTGAGATGCTGCAATCCAGTGCTGCATCAGACCGTGAGCAGAGGGCCTAGAGGGTGAACACTGCAGACAGCCTGGAGAAAGAATAAGCAGACAGGAGAAAGGCCCAGGAGACCCAGACAGAAAAGGAGAGGGAGAAACACCAGGGCATAATGGGCCTTCTCAGGCACAGATGCTGCAGACTCTTGTGAATCTACATGTTCAACAGTCACAGGCTCGCCTCCCTTTGCAGTCCATGGAGAACAGCATTACGGCACCTCTCTTCACCCCACTTCAACATGGCATCAGGGGCTGCATCCCTGCCCCTACCACTGCACCCCTGGGGACATTAGGGACAACCATAGTTGCTTTATGTATAGCTAAAAATGGACATGAATGTTCTGCCCCCTTGTTCAGTTCTGTTCCATTAATTTATTAAGGTTTTAATGTAAAATTCTCGTATTTGGGAAATAATTCATCTTTATTAGTTCGCCACATATGCTGCAGAGCACCTAGCAGTGCTGAAAGCACCCACTTACTTTTTACTGTACAGTTTGACACAACTTATAGGATCAGTGACAAACACAGTGTAATAATAATAAAATGTACAGCAAGCACCACAAAATTAATAGATGGACAGGGTTATGTTCATCGATGTACACCAAGCACCACACAATTCTTAACAAGCCCCAAAACATCAGGGCCAGGTAGAGCACAGTACACAATGCATTACTGTGGCTCACTGCTAACCTCTTCTGTCAATGCCTCCCTGAGCCTATAGCTCCTCACTGAGTTTTTCTAATAGCCCTTGTGTCTGGCTGTTCAAACTCAGCCAACACCCACTCCACCTCCACCCCAGCGGCAATTCTCCCCCTTCTGCAACACAGATATTACGGAGGACACAGCAGGCAGCTCTAACCGTTGGGATGTTTTTTTTCCAGAGAAGCGCCAAGCCTGTGAGTAAACAATGTGACCGTCCCTTCAACCTACCAAAAGTGCATTCAACTGTCATTCTGCACCAACTGAGCCAGTAGCTGAATCTTTCCTTGGTGCTGTCAAGGTGGCCAGTGTACAGTTCCATGAGCCAGGGGAACAAGGGGTATGCTGAATCTCCATAATCACTATTGGCATTTCACTATCTCCAATGGTAATCCACCAGACAGGAGAGAAAGTCCATGCTTGAAGCTTTCTGAACAGTCCTGTGTTCTTAAAGACACAGGTGTCACTCACCTTCCCTGACCAGCCAACACTGAGGTCAGTGAAGTGTCCCTGGTGATCTACGAACGCCTGCATAACCATAGAAAAGTAGCCCTTTCTGTTGATGTACTCTTGGCAAGGTGGTCTAGTGCCAAAATGGGGATGTGTGTGCCATCTATTGCTTCACTGCAATTCAGGAACATGACTGCTGCAAATCCATCTGCTATGTCCTGCACATTGCCAAGAGCCACAGTCCTGCGAAGCAGGAGATGATTAACAGCCCTGCACACTTGCATGACAGCGGTCCCCGGAGTGGATTTTCCAACTCCAAAGTGATTTCCCACTGCCTGGTAGCAATCCGAAGGTGCAGGTTTCCACAGTGCATTTGCCACTCACTTCTCCACAGTCAGCGCAGCTCTCATTCTGGTGTCCCTTGCTGGAGGACAGGAGTGAGCTCGGCACACAGATTGAAAAACGTGGCCTTGTGCATCCGAAAGTTCTGCAGCTACTGCTCATCATCCCAAGCCTGCATGATGATGCGATCCCACCAGTCAGTGCTCATTTTTCAGGCCCAGAAATGGCTCTCCGCTATCTGCTGCTGCTCTGTGAAAACCACTGACAACCTTCAGTTGGTTCGCACTACATCCCACAGCAATCTGTCCTCCAAAGAATCATCAGGTCCCCCACTGAGTTGGTTCTTCTTAAGGCTCTGCAAATACCGGAGGAACGTGCATCCTGTGCTTGCAACACTTACGACAACAGGCAGAGCTGTGAATCAGAGATGCCGAACAATGAGAAAGGCAGCACGGGTTCATGGGATTTTTTAAAAAGGCATGAAAATTATGGGACATAGCTGACATTATGGGATGGAGACAGCCGCACCCTGGGAATTTGATTCCTTGCTCCCAGTCACACCTGCATGACTCATTTCTGCCCCATCATGCATTGACAAAACTTCCCAAAAGACACAAGTCTAGTGTCCTGGACAGTGGCAGGTGCACACTAGAATACCTACCTATGGGGCACCACACTATGCAATGACACAAGCACTTGGTGTGCGTACAAGGAGCACCAACACAAAGAGCCAAGCATGCACACACGAGTGATATACTAACTGCAGCAGCTTTATGCTGATGTAACTTGTGCCAGCCAAAGTTTGTAGGGTTGACATGGCCTTAGAGAGACAGGAAAACCCCTCCCGTCACTGTAGTAAGTGTCTACACCGAAGCACTTTAACAGCATCACTGTAGCATTTTAAAGGTAGACATAGCCACGGTTATACGTATGGAAGCTGCTATATTGGTATAAAGGTACCTTATACCAGTATAGTTATTCTCCTCCCCCTACAATAATAAGCTATATTGCTGCCAGCACTTTTATACTGGTATAATTGCAGGGGGGTTGTACTGCAATTCTACCAGTATAGGTAAAGCTGAAGTACAACTTTCTAGTGTAGACAAGGATTTGCATTTATGCTGCCAGATTTGCCAACGCATTCCATCTGCTTTGCACTGCTATGACGACACACAGCAGCTGTAAATCTGGTTTAACTGGCCAGTTAAAATGGGCTTTGTGTCAAAGCGATGCAGAGTGGCCAGAGCATACCAGTGAATCTGGACCATTAGCTCTTGGCATTGTGTATCCCGGTCAAGCTAGTAAATTAAAGATGTAGATGTGCTATGCCAGGAACAAACTGTAGGGTGCCTGATTCTGATCTCACTTTTATGGGTGTAAGTCAGAAGTAATGTCACTGAAATCAACAGAATTACACCTTTATTAAAACTTTGTTAGCTAAGGTCAGAGTCAGGCCTGGACTTTTTAAAAACGGTTTAAATGCAATTTAGTTTCCTGCACACTGGTGATTCCTAGTCCCTCAAAGAAAAGCAGAACAATAGAACAGCCACAAACTATGCCCATGTATTCCGTGATTAATTAAAACCTTGTTTTTCCTCACTGCATAAAGAACAAACCCAACCCTCTTGTGTTCTTCTGGCATATTTAAGTTGTGAGTCAGAGACCACAGTGGAGATACTGCTTGCCTAGCCTTAGAATGTTTGAGTATCATATGCCAAATAGTAATCACTGGGATTATTGCTCTGTCACTCGTGAATCCTGTTATTTCCGCCTTCCTATGCGGAATATAGAACGGGGTGGCCAACCTGAGCCTGAGAAGGAGCCAGACTTTACCAGTGTACATTGCCAAAGAGCCAGAGTAACACATCAGCAGCCCCCACCAGCACCCGCCCCGCCTGCTCCCAGAGCCTCCCACCCACCGGCAGCCCCGCCGATCAGCGCCTCCTCCTCCCTCCCCACACCTCCCAATCAGCTGTTTCGTGGTGTGCAGGAGGCTTGGGCGGGGGGGTTGGGGGGGGAGAAGAGGAGAGGGAGCGGGAGGAGCAAGGGCACGGCCTGTGGCAGAGCCAGGGGCTGAGCAGTGAGCACCCCTGGCACACTGGAAAGTTGGCGCCTGTAGCTCCAGCCCCGGAGGCGGCACCTGTACAAGGAGCCGCATATTAACTTCTGAAGAGCCGCATGTGGCTCCGGAGCCGCAGGCTGGCCACCCCTGATATGGAATATACTGCCTCATCGAGAAGGTGCAGGTAATTCCCGGTACATATATTTTAATTCTGTTTTCTATTTGTACTCTGATGGCACTCAAACTCCAGTTGGTATCATGGTCCCTTGTTTATTCTTGAGGGATTTCTGCACTAAAAAATTAAAAATTCCACACCAAAAAAATTTTAAAATCCGCACACTATATTTTAAAATTCTGCAAATTTTGTCACTAAATAAATGTGGAGGCTCCAGTATGTCAGGGGGGAGCACAGGCCACTGGCTGTATGGAGGTGGGAGATCACCCTGAAGCCCTCCCTCCCCCGGGATACAGGCTCATCGGTGAGGCTGCACCTGACCTTGACACATCACAAGGGCCTGGCCTGACTCAGAAACACCACGGGGCCCTGCCCAGCTGTGCCAGGTACACTGTGATAGTGAGCAAGACGGACAGAGTGTTGCACACATGGTCACTTCAGGCCCCTTATCCAGGTGTGGGGCAGGCAGGCAGGCTCTGCCCAGCAGGATCCAAGTGTGGTGGGGCTTAGTGTAAGGGGTCCCAGATGTGGGGTGAGAAGATTCTGCATGGGGCAAGCTGGATGCGGACCACTCTGTGGGGGGTCTGGATGCAGGCAGGGATCCAGATGTACGGGGGTTCATGGGGGGGTTATAGGTGCAGGGGGAATGGGACTCTGCAGGGAGATCCAAGTGAAGGGGAGTCTGGGTTTAGGAAGATGGGGCTCACCAGGGAGGTATGGGGGGCTCATTGTGTGGTCCAGGTGCAGGGGGCAGTTTGGGTGCAGGGGTGGGGGTCCAGATCCAGGGGGGATTCCAGGTGCATGCGGGTTGGGCAGATGGGGGAGCAGCACCCCCCACAGCTGAAAAGCAATGGGGGCAGGAAACAGAGAGGGAGGTGAATGGAGCTTCCTGAAGCCAGGGGAGGTTTCTGGGGGTGGGTCTGACTTGGCCCTAGCCACTCCTTGCAGGGGAAGAGGAAGTCCCATCCTCCTCCAGCTCAGCCAGGACAAGCAGCTGAACCCAGTGCCAGGTAGGAGCCACTGGCCGGGGCATCGGCAAACCCACCCCCCCCAAACCCGGCAGTGATTTACCTCTTCACCGGCTGCTCTGGGCGCTCAAAACGATATGCCTGCACTTCTGGGGAGGGGCATGTGACCACTCTTGCAGCTTCCCCATCAGAAAGTCATTCTTCTGTGGGGAAGCAAAGAAATCTGAGAGGGACATGAATTCTGTATGCACACAGTGGTACCGAATTCCCCCAGAAGTACTTGTTCTGGGTGCTGTACAAACACATACGAAGACAAGTTCTTTGATCCAAAGAAGTAGCAATCAAACCAATTAAACTGGAAGATGAGATTCCCAACAGTAGTATTTCAAGGAGAGGCCAGAAAAAATTCCTCTTTGAAGGCCTGCTCTAACGCCCAGTGAAATCAATGCAAAAACCTCCACTGACTTCAGTGGACATTGGATCAAGACCTCAAACATAGTAATCTTTGGGCTCACTCTTGGGTTTTCTTCTAAAAATAATACTTTAAAGACTGTATCAGTCCTGTCAGACTTTAGAAAGAGAAATCAACGGAGTTCTGGAAGACACCCAAAAAGTGTGAAAGGGGCACTCATCACAAATTTCTATCACTTTGAGGCATAAGTAGGTCCAGCTTTCAATCTTTTGATGTCCTGATCAATCATAGGGGAAATAATTAAAGTGCAGCTCTACACTGAGAAGTGACATGCAAACACAGCACCTTCTTAGTCATCAAATCTACTCTCCGAGGCCTGGTTTACACTTAAACCTTACGTCAACCTAACTATGTTGCTTAGGGACATGAAAAATTCACACCCCTGGGAGACGTAGTTAAGATGACCTAAGCCCTGGGACAGAATCATAGAATATCAGGGTTGGAAGGGATCTCAGGAGGTCATCTAGTCCAACCCCCTGCTCAAAGCAGGACCAATCTCCAATTTTTGCCCCAGATCTCTAAGTGGCCCCCTCAAGGATTGAGCTCACAACCCTGGGTTTAGCAGACCAATGCTCAAACCACTGAGCTATCCCTCCCCCCAACCAGACACTCTCAGGTTGATGAAAGAATTCTTCAGTCAACCTTCAGAGTCATATCTGCTCGTATTGTGGCCAAAATAAGTTTTCACTCCTCTTTTCCCCTGATAGCCCTGCAGAGTCAACACAACTAAGAGACAGTGAGCTGGATTCTGTTCTGATGACGCACAAGGAAGAATAAGTCACCAAGTTCCAGTCAGTTCAAAAGGTGGAGGTGACCACCAGAATACTGAAGTGAAGAGTTCACTACCCCTTTCAAAATATGCTGGGCTGTGATGTTGCCAGTCATTAAACAGGAGAATAAAACGACAACCTCTTCTAACAACAAAACAACGAAGAGGCACAAGTTAGTCCAACGCTACCCAAAATCCTCCTCTGCCCTGAACTTTTTCTTAAAAATTCCCATTGCTGCACTGTGGGAGGGCTAATGTAATCCAGCTACCAGCATTTCAACTACTGTGTCAGCTAGGCCTGCTGCATTAGGTGCTATAGTAATAAACCCGCCACCAGCCATTCTCAGGAGTGCCAGTTTCAACCAGTCAAAAATCACGAGTCTTGCCCCAAAAAGCATGAGATTGGCTTAAAGATCACGAGATTTAAAACCAAATAATAATAGTACATTTTGGATTCTTCTTGTCTTCCAATTTCTGAGCCTTCAGGGCGCACTTGCTTCATGTTTTCAACCTCCCATGAGGGCTAGAACATTTACTGTTTGTTTGTTTTTTTTTTAATGAAAGCTAAGATTCTAATGCAAACTCATGACTCTTGTAGTGGGGGCTTTATGAAAAATACCAAATCTCACAAGACTCAAAATAAAATCAGGAGAGTTGGCAACACTGCAATTCCACACTAGCTCTCCTGCTATTGCTACCACCAACGGAGTTGTATTAGCAGGAGGTGCCAGGCCGGGGAAAGTTCAGTGCAGCTACAGTCAAAGATTCTAGGGTTGTACTAGTGTGTTGTCTTTGCTGCTTCGCTTTATTTTAGTTTGATATTTCCTACAACTAGAACTGCATCTTTCTTCCTAAGGGTCATGCTCAGACTTGTACAGAGAGAGATCCCTTTCATTGTCTTCCCCACCCTTCAGAGCAAAGGGTTAAGCAGCCTGTTGCTATCCATCCCTTTCTGTGGTTTAGAGAGCTGGGCTGCAACTCAGTTATGCCTGGTTCTGAGGCATGTGAGGAGGAAAGAGATAATTCTGTGCTTCTAATCTTGCTTTGCAGGCGCACCAATTTTTGCTTCTTTAACACCTGCCATTGAGAAAGAAACATCAAAAAAGATTTACTCACATCCTTATTGCATGATGGTAAAAATGATATAAAGGAGAAAGAGATGAACAATTCCAAGTGGGTCTCAGAGAACAAATGCAAATGTTTCACTTCTAAATCTTTCTGCTTTCAAGAGGGATAAGGGAGTTAGATTGAGTTTGTAGCTAAAATACAAGATTGAGTTAGAAGATCTGGAATTCTATTCCTGGCTCTGCTTCACATGTCCTATTTGACCTTGGACAAGTTATTTGATCTCTCTGGGCCCCAATTTCCCCATCTGTGATGCGGAGATAATGCTTATCTACCATGTCCAGGACTCTGAGAGGCCTTTATTCGTTAATATTTTAAAAGAGTTTTGAAGTGTTCAGATGCAAGGTATAAAAGCACAGTTTTATTATAATTATTTAAAAGGCCAATCCCCATGCCCAAAAATGAACATAATTTAAAAAAAAAAAAAATTTTCTAACAGTGTCTCCCTAACTCCTCCAAGCCTTTAAAAAAATAGTTCCCACAGTTAAAATCACCCAGACATTCATGCAGCAACTCTGTGGCTGCATCAGACATCCTCCCACTTGGACAGCTTAACTCATGAGCATGCTTATATCTTCCTGAAGGTTGGCTTGCTCCATGCCTGCAATGCAAGAATTCATCAACACTTGTGATTATCATCCCGTTGTTCTAATGCTGATCACAGCCAATTGATGGAGTGGAGTTTAACTTTCAGCCCAAACCAGTGTTTTGAAGAACCAGGAGGAAAGCAGCATGTGGGGAGGTAGGGCTGTAGCAAAGGCTGGGGACTATACTGATTAGCAAATTGAGAGGGGTAAGGATTTCTCCGGGATTGGAGGAAAGTTACAGATAATAGCGAAGAGAGGAGGTCAGGCCTGGAACATAACTCTGAGAGAGGAGCAGACAGAAGGTGATAACCATGACTTTTAGGGGCTGGGAGAAAAGCAGCGGATGAGTGCAGGACTTGAGCCAGAGTGGCTAATTTTGGAAGGGGGCACTAAAAATAATGTATCCGTTGGGTGTAGAGACAGGGGAAAGAAGCCCAGATGGGAAATGATGGCCTAGGAAGGAGTAGTGCGGAAAGGGATCTGGGGGTCATAGTGGATAACAAGCTAAATATGAGTCAACAGTTTAACACTGTTTCAAAAAAGCAAATATTGCTGTGGGACGTATTAGAAGGAGTGTTGTAAGCAAGACACGAGAAGTAATTTTTCTGCCCTACTCAACGCTGATTAGGCCTCAACTGGAGTACTGTGTTCAGTTCTGGTCACCACATTTCAGGAAGGATGTGGACAAATTGGAGAAAGTCCAGAGAAGTGCAACAAAAATTATTAAAGATCTAGAAAACATGACCTATGAGGGAAGATTGAAAAAATTGGGTTTGTTTAGTCTAGAGAAGAGAAGACTGAGAAGGCACAGGATAACAGTTTTCAAGTACATAAAAGGTTGATACAAGGAGGAGGGAGAAAAATTGTTCTTCTTAACTTCTGAGGACAGGAAAAGAAGCAATGGGCTTAAATTGCAGCAAGAGTGATTTAGGTTGGACATGAGGAAAAACTTCCTAACTGGCAGGGTGGTTAAGCACTGGAATAAATTGCCTAGGGAGGTTGTGGAATCTCCATCATTGGAGATTTTTAAGAGCAGGTTAGATAAACACCTGTCAGGGATGATCTAGAATCATAATAATTCGTCCTGCCATGAGTGCAGGGGACTGAACTAGATGACCTCTCAAGGTCCCTTCCAGCCCTACGATTTTATGATTTGGGGGCCATGAAGATAGGTAGCAACTACTGGGCTACAGCATTTGGAGGGTTGGTAAAGGCTCACCAATTGAGGGTAGATAGAGCCAGAATCAACGCTGAAACTAGAGAAGAGAGATCAGCTCCTCTGCAAAAAGTGACCATGTAAATTGAGAATGTTGATAAAAAAATAACAGATATAACTAGCTGCTTTCATCGTTCCTGTTCTCATATTAAAAAGTAACACTGCTCCAGCTGTGGCAGGATTGGAGTTTGTCACCAGAACTACCGGGACATGTTTTCCTTTAGTTTTACCCTCCTATCATGAAAGGGGTTACTCAAACTACCAGGGTTCAGCTCTGGCATAATTCCACCACGTGATTTTATCTATCTCAAATACTGCTCTTGTAGGGTGAAAAATCTCTTCCAATGGAAGTTTTGCCATGGACTTTAATGGGCTTCAAAATTAGGGACCGGTCCAAAGCTACTGAAATCAATGGGAGTCTTTCCATCAACTTCTACAGCTCTTGGAAGCCGGGGGGGGGAAGCAGGAAGTTTGGCAGCTGGGGAGGAGACAGTTGGGTTTTCTGCAACCAAAAAGGCACGGGAGGAGGTCTGGAAAAATGGCAAGGTAAGCACTTTAGCAGGATGTGTCTAGCAAAATTAGCAGCAATGTGATAGTGCTGACATTGAATTGTTGGGCCTGTTTCTCATTTACACTAAGGTCACATCCACGCCGTTCAAACAGTGTAATGGGGCCAAATGCCTTTAAGGCCCCTTTATACTGCCAGAGCGATATTGATGTGACATTAGTATAAAAGAACCAGACCCGTCATATTTTAATTTTAGAGCTAACATCCCATTTATACAAATGGGACAATTAACAGCTCTGCAAGCTACTGTCTCCAGATGTCTGCAGATACAGGAAGATAATAATGGTTTTAAGAGATACATACACAACCATAAGAGATACAAATATTACTTGTATTGAGGGGAAGCTTTGATTCTGGAGCGCAAACTTCAGCTAGAGGTGGATTCTGCAGCAAATTTTGTGGCCATGGAATCATAGAATCTACAGGGTGACATTAGTAACAATTTACAAATATGACAAATACTAATTTTCTTTAAACTTTTTCCCCCTTCTGTGCATCATTGTGCACTATACATGTTGGATGACAACCTCCCATCCCAGAGGTGGCTGTATTACAGTGGTATTTTATGTATACTTCTATTCTCTGTGTACCCCAATAGCCCTCCCTGAAGTCAACAGTTTTGAAGTGCACAAGGATAAAAAGATGGGTCTTCTAGTTTGTAATGGATGAAAGCACTATACGGACCAGATCCAAAGCCCATTAAAGTCAATGGGAGTCTTTCCAATTACATGAATAGGCTTTCAATCAAAGTGTTGAATATCATTATAGCAGGAATATATTCTACAGGCTCAGCAGAGAAGGCAAGCACTGAATGAAGATGAAGGCTGCACTATCCACTCAGCCATCAAGGTGATCCTTTCAGGACAGAGATGAGGTACATTGGGGTGGCCGCGTGCAGAATCTCATTCTCGGTGCAGTTTGTGACTTCATATCTCCAGGCCTGGTCAATCTAGCATCCTTCAGGAGCAATACACTACATTCATTAAAAACAATTTAAAAGAGCTATGAGGGAGACTTGCTAAAATAGCTGAAGCTGTACATTGGAGACAGGAAGAAGTAGTGCTCAATTTATGTTCGCAGTAAAATTGCAAAAGACATTAATTCTAGCATGCTTTGCTTCTTAATTAAATTGAATGGTACCTATTAGCCATGATTGCTAGCATAACAACCTCCCTATAATGGTCATCAGCACAGATTGAACCTGGGATCGTCAACACTGCAACACAGGCCTCTGTCACTTGAGCTGGAGGACTAACTCCATTTGCTGGTAACAGTAGTAGGCTGGACCAGCCACTGGAGGAGAATGGGACGCAAACACTTTTCCAGTGCGTTGCTCTAGGGTACAAACATAGGAATAATATTTCCATAGGTGGTACATACTTTGTAATGCTGGCCTACAGAAAATTCAGTATATGCCATTCCCAGAAATCCATATTAAGAAATCTATGCTGCTGTCATAATCTAAGCACCTATTCCCGTTGATTATAAGAACAAAGGTCCATCCAGCCCAGTATCCTGTCTGCCGACAGTGACCAATTGGTGCCCCAGAGGGAGTGAACCTAACAGGTAATGATCTAGTGATCTCTCTCCTGCCATCCATCTCCACTCTCTGACAAATAGAGGCTAGGGACACCATTCCTTACCCATCCTGGCTCATAGCCATTAATGGACTTAACTGCCATGAATTTATCCTGCTCTCTTTTAAACCCTGTTACAGTCCTAGCCTTCACAACCTCCTCAGGCAAGGAGTTCCACGGGTTGACTGTGCGCTGTGTGAAGAAGAACTTCCTTTTATTTGTTTTAAACCTGCTGCCCATTAATTTAATTTGGTGGCCCCTAGTTCTTTTATTATGGGAACAAGAAAATAACTTTTCCTCATTCACTTTCTCCACACCACTCATGATTTTATATACCTCTATTATTTCCCCCCTTAGTCTCCTCTTTTCCAAGCTGAAAAGTCCTAGCCTCTTTAATCTCTCCTCATATGAGACCCATTCCAAATCCCTAATAATTTTAGTTACCCTTTTCTGAACCTTTTCTAATGCCAGTATATCTTTTTTGAGATGAGGGGACCACATCTGTACGCAGTATTCAAGATGTGAGCATACCATGGATTTATATAAGGGCAATAAGATATTCTCCATCTTATTCTCTATCCCTTTCTTAATGATTCTTAACATCCTGTTTGCTTTTTTGACTGCCGCTGCACACTGCATGGACGTCTTCAGAGAACTATCCACGATGACTCCAAGATCTTTCTCCTGATTAGCTGTAGCTAAATTAGCCCCCATCATTTTGTATGTTGGGGTTATTTTTTCCAGTGTGCATTAATTTACATTTATCCACATTAAATTTCATTTGCCATTTTGTTGCCCAATCACTTAGCTTTGTGAGATCTTTTTGAAGTTCTTCACAGTCTGCTTTGGTCTTAACTATCTTGAGCGGTTTAGTATCATCTGCAAACTTTGCCACCTCACTTTTTACCCCTTTCTCCTGATCATTTATGAATAGGTTGAATAGGATTGGTTTTAGGACTGACCCTTGGGGAACACTATTAGTTACCCCTCTCCATTCTGAAAATTTACCATTTATTCCTACCCTTTGTTCCCTGTCTTTTAACCAGTTCTCAATCTATGAAGGATCTTCCCTCTTATCCTATGACAACTTAATTTACGTAAGAGCCTTTCATGAGGGACCTTGTCAAAGGCTTTCTGGAAATCTAAGTACACTATGTCCACTGGATCCCCCTTGTCCACGTGTTTGTTGACCCCCCCTCAAAGAACTCTAATAGATTAGTAAGACATGATCTCCCTTTACAGAAATCATGTTGACTTTTGCTCAACAATTTATGTTCTTCTATGTGTCTGACAATTTTATTCTTTACTATTGTTTCAACTAATTTGCCCGGTACTGACGTTAGACTTACTGATCTGTAATTGCCAGGATCACCTCTAGAGCCCTTCTTAAATATTGGCGTTATATTAGCTATCTTCCAGTCAGTGGGTACAGTAGCTGATTTAAAGGACAGGTTTCAAACCAAAGTTAGTAGTTCCGCAATTTCACATTTGAGTTCTTTCAGAACTCTTGGGTGAATGCCATCTGGTCTCAGTGACTTGTTACTGTTAAGTTTCTCAATTAATTCCAAAACCTCCTCTAGTATCACTTCAATCTGTGACAATTCCTCAGATCTGTCACCTACAAAAGACGGCTCAGGTTTGGGAATCTCCCTAACATCCTCAGCCTTGAAGACTGAAGCAAAGAATTCATTTAGTTTCTCCACAATGACTTTGTCGTCTTTAAGTGCTCCTTTTGTATCTTGATTGTCCAGGGGCCCCACTGGTTGTTTAGCAGGCTTCCTGCTTCTGATGTACTTAAAAAACATTTTGTTATTACCTTCTGAGTTTTTGGCTAGCTGTTCTTCAAACTCCTTTTTGGCTTTTCTTATTACATTTTTACATTTAATTTGGCATTGTTTATGCTCCTTTCTATTTACCTCACTAGGATCCGACTTCCAGTTTTTAAAAGATGCCTTTTTATCTCTCACTGCTTCTTTTACATGGTTGTTAAGCCATGGTGGCTCTTTTTTAGTTCTTTTACTGTGTTTTTTAATTTGGGGCATACATTTAAGTTGAGCCTTTATTATGGTGTCTTTGAAAAGCATCCATGCAGCTTGCAGGGATTTCACTCTAGTCACTGTACCTTTTAATTTCTGTTTAACTAACCTCCTCATTTTTGCATAGTTCCCCTTTCTGAAATAAAATGCCACAGTGTTGGGCTGTTGAGGTGTTCTTCCCACCACAGGAATGTTAAATGTTATTATATTATGGTCACTATTTCCAAGCGGTCCTCTTATAGTTACCTCTTGGACCATATCCTGCGCTCCACTCAGGACTAGATCGAGAGTTACCTCTCCCCCTGTGGGTTCCTGTCCCAGCTGCTCCAAGAAGCAGTCATTTAAAGTATCGAGAAATTTTGTCTCTGCATTTCATCCTGAGGGGACATGTACCCAGTCAGTACGGGGATAATTGAAATCCCCCACTGTTATTGAGTTTTTTATTTTGATAGCCTCTCTAATCTCCCTTAGCATTTCATCACCACTATCGCTGTCCTGGTCAGGTGGTCGATAATAGAGCCCTACTGTTATATTCTTATTAGAGCATGGAATTACTATCCATAGAGATTCTATGGAACATGTGGATTCATTTAAGATTTTTATTTCATTTGATTCTACATTTTCTTTCACATATAGTGCCACCCCCACCCCAACCCCACCCTACCCCCGCACAACCTGTTCTGGCCTTCCGATATACTTTGTACCCCAGAATGATTGTGTCCCATGGATTGTCCTCACTCCAGGTTTCTGTGATGCCTATTATATCAATATCCTCCTTTAACACGAGGCGCCCTAGTTCACCCATCTATCTTCATACACTGTAAAACAACTACAGAAGGAACCACAAATGTACCAAGCAATCAGAGATACAATCTAGCATTGAAGAAGTTCAACCATATATTTGTTCCTGTGCTCCTTATCCAGACAGAAGATACACGACAGCAGCAAAGATGTGAACCTTTTGTTATATCTTTATATCTTAACCTGCCAAGTGCAGGATGCTGTTTGCAGGGATTATACCCAGAGCTGACAGCACACCCAAGTCCTTTCCCCAAGTTGTGCCTCCTGTGTGCCACTTGCTGGGCTGTTGGGTTGTCAGCTGTTATTTAGCAGTCCAAACTACTAGAGTTACAAAATCTGGAAGACATATAACAAGCTGAAACTGGAGAAGCTCCAAAGAAGGGCCAGCAGTCTCCTGCAGCAGCTTGGGAAAGGCAACCCAGTGGGAGTAACTGTATTTAGGACAAACCAGATTTTCAAGGCTGTGTACACAACAAATGTACATGTAAATCTGCACATGCATAATTTACACATAAACATCTAATATGCACAATTGGTTTTGTACTTGTGCAAATTACACAATTGCATACAAATATGGGGTACTTGGGGCATAAGTTAGGCATGCAGTGGTAGAAGTTGGGCTCAGCCAATTTGGAAAGACTGATCTTGGATGTTTTCTGGTGACATCAGTGTCATAGTTCAGGGCAACTGCACCTATATGCCCCTTCTGTGGTCCCTCGAGGGCACCCCTTCTGGTTCCCAGCTCCTCAGCCATCACTTCTCTTTGGCAGATACTAGTCTTGCCTCAAAGGGGCAGTGTCTGCACTTTGCTTTCTCTCCAGAGGTTCTGAACAGTGTAATTGACAGCAGTTATAAGTTACCACACAGCTCTTTATAAGCAAGCACATTTGTTCTTAAGGTGAAAGCATGACAGACAAAACATTAAAAACAATAAAAGAACCTACACACGTGCTAAAAAGCTTACCAGAAATCACCCCTAACTCCAACCTCAGGCTTCGGTAGGTGTCAGTCCTTCAAAAACACCAACTAGGTTTTCCCAATAGTTACAAGTTCACAACTGTCTCAGATTCAAAACCAGAACCACCACGAATAGGTCTGCCTTTCCTTTATACAGCTTGGGCCTTTCATCTTGGCCTCATGTAACAAGTGTCCAGCAAACAGAGGCCCACTCTTCAGGGTGTAGCTTCAAAAGACTGGGGTTTTGCATAATATTCACCTCCCTTTAGATATTCCCCAGAAAACCACTTCACACTTATTTTCCCAAAAGTCCATTCTTGTCTGGCACACTGTTCAATAGAGTCCTCATAACTGAAGTTACATACAATCCCAACCCACAGCAATATGTAAACCATTCATTTTATAAAATGGACCCCAAAGATACTTAAACTTAATTCAGTAAGGTCCCCCAAGGATGTGGCAGGAAATTGCCACATCTGTCACAATCAATACATGTAATGGGTAGAGAAGGAGGGATAAGGACAGAATACCCCCACTCCCAAAATTAATTATTATTATGGTAGATCCCAGAATAGGGGTTCTCAGCTTTGTTTTAATGATGCCCCTGCCATAATTTTTTTTTTAACTTGGAGAGCCCCCCTTACAAAATGGGACTTCCCAATGTAATCTAGATGGAACTGGGGCCATTAATACATTGATTCCAATAAAGAGGATTATACTTTAAATAAATCAGTCCTTTGATCCTGCTGTCTAACAGTGCTTAGGCTAGGAAACCTTTTAAATGCATATATCTTAATATCCAAAGTTTTCAGGGCAGTATTTCTCAATTTCAGCATAGAAGAGTACTAGTGTAGCCTGGAGCACAGGTCACTTGTTGGTTTGAACTAGAGTAACTTGAAGTCTTTAAATCAAGACGTGAGGACTTCAGTAATTCAGCCAGAGGTTATGGGTCTAATATAGGAGTACATGGGTGAGGTTCTGTGGCCTGCAATGTGCAGGAAGTCAGATCAGATAATTATGATGGCCTTAAAATCTCTGGGTCTAATGGGCATTGTGGCCACATGCATGAGGTTGCAACACCATTCGCTAAAATTGGCTGGCCACTTCTTTGTTAGGAGTTGCAACCCCATGAGTGAGTAGAAGTCTTGCTGTGACCAGCCCTAGAAACTCTGACATAGAATCATGGAGTTAGAAGGGACCACAAGGGTCATCTATTCTAACCCCCAACATATCCTGCCCCCGTTGAGAAACACTGTCCTAGAGGCTCCACCTGAGACTGTGACCATGTTGTGCTCAGGTAGGGTACAAACACATAGAACCAGACAGTCCTTAAAGAATTTATAATCTAAATAGACAAGACAAACAAAGGAGGAGAGATATGGTATTTTTTATACCCATTTATGGGAATGAAGAACTAGTCACAGAAATTAAATGGCATGCCCATGGCCACATAGAAAGTCTGTGGTAGAAGCAGGATTGAACCCATCTGTCCTGAGTCTCAGTCCACTGCATTACCCACAAAACCAGACCAGTTGATGGTGTGCTCCAATTTGCTATAGCTTTTTTCAGTTTATTCCTCAACTTCCCCGCCCATTCCTTTTTTCCTTCCTGCCCACTTCCTCCAAACTAGAAGCAGTGACAAGTGGGACTCTGGCAAATACACCCATATCCACCCTCCAGCATTTTGACCATTCAACCATTTTAAATTCTTAATATAACCAAGCAAACACACCTTGCATAGTAGCAAGTGAATAGAGGCACTTCAGTTTGAGTCGAACTGTATAATCTTTAGCCCTGCTATAAACTCTGAACACTCCTTTGTCAGTTTTGGTGACACACTTTTAAGTATCTCCCGCCTCCATTGGCAAACATGTTCCATCCTTAACACTGTAAGCTCACTGTACTGTGATAAAGAATGAATGGTCTATTAAAAGGTATTTATTTAAAGCGCCATCCACACCTATGCAATAAATAATTGAGAGCAGCTTATGAGACAAAGGTCTAATGCAAGTGTGACTGTAGGAGGTGTATTACAGGAAGCAAAGGAAAAAGATGGAACTGGACTCATACACGTTCATAACTCAGAAGCTGCCATTCTGGATTGCTGGAAAAGGGATGGAAAACTGGAAATGAGATCATGCAGCCCCGACAAACAATACATTCATGTGAAGAGCCACAGAACAAATGACACGTCAGTTGTTCATCCGGAGAACAGGTTTCACTAGCTTGGATTAAAATGATTGCTTTGCTGGAGAATGTGCTTCTTGCTGCTATGAGACAGAAAGGAGGAAGAGTGAACACACTGCTTCACAGGGGCCTGAACCAAAAGCCCCGATCCAAACACCATAAAACTCTGAGGAAGTTTGGACCTGCATGGAGTACTGGACTTTAAAGCACTACATTTAAAAGGAAGCATTTCAATGCCAAGGAGTTATAATTGTTAATGTAAAAGAACACACAGTTGAATTATTGACGCTATATATTTTGATTCAGATTACTGAGGCCAGATGTGCACTGTCCAACAGACTGAACACATTTCTCAGACTGCTGCTTGTTATTCCTACAAGCACACATGAAGTAGAATGCAGCTTCACTGCACCTGGATGTCTCAAAATACATGTGCAGCAGTGAAAGACTCCACAGCATTTAGTGTAGTGCGTTCACAAAACCAACACTGATCAGCTCCCTTGGGATGTAATTGCAGTCTACCTCAGTCCAGGCAATGAGCACATGCCAGGTTTTGGACACTATTGCTATCCTGTCAGAAGGCAACGTGGCAGAGAAAGATTTACAGGACAATGTGTAAAAACACATTGTAAACCATGCAAAAGTAGCATGTGAAGTGTCTTTCCCTCAAATTATTTTATCTGTTGTCAGCTCTGCCAACGTTAATGTATTTGCATCCTTTGGAGTCCCCAAAAGACATACTCCTGCTTGACAACCAAATGATCATACAAAAATATTCCACTATATTAGATACACAGAATCCTAAGCTCATAGGTACTGACTCTGTGGGTGCTCCAGGGCTGGAGCACCCACAGAAAAAAATTAGTGGGTGCTTAGCACCCACTAGCAGCCAGTAAGATTCAGGAATCTTGGGTTCTATTCGAGACTCTGGAGACCCTTCTGTCCCAATCCTCCACCTCCAAGTCAGAACCCTTCTGCTTCTGTTCCCTCCAAGCTGTCATTGTCCCAGTCCTGTCTCCACCCACTCCAGGCTCCTCATCCCGGCCCCCAGCCAGTCCTAATCTCCTCCTCTCGGCTCCCTGTCCTCATCACAGTCTTGCCTGCAGCCCATCTCCCAGTCCCTGTCTCTCTCCTCAGTATCTTCATCACCGTCTCCTTCCTCCAGTCTCTTTGCCCAACCAGTCCTCATCTGATCTCTCTGTCCCAGTCTCCTCCCAGCGTCGAGTCCTAGGTTTCCAAGTCTCCAACCCCACAGGCCACCTCCCAGTCTTATTCACGGTCATCCCCCACAGGCTCCTTGTCCCAATTTACTCCTTCACACACACACATACACACACACACACGGTTGAATTCTTGTCTCCTCTGAATTCAGGCTATTCCTGCTCCATGCTACCAGGATACCAGCACAGAAACCACTAAAAGCACAGGAGAGACAGGCTCCCTGCTGAACCCCAGCTCATTCTACAGCAGCTGGGAGCAGCGATCACAAGGAAAGTCCTTGAAGCTCTTGGCTGAGCATGTTCAGTGAACACTGAATCGTATGATTTAGCTGCCAAATTCTAACAAGTCTCTATTGCGCATTTGCAAACTGAGATTTGTCAAAGGCTTATAACTTGGGTGAATTTTTGCAGGAACTGCAAAAGGCACATCCCTGACCCCAGGGCTATCCCCCTGCCAAATTTCAAGTCCCGGCTCCAAAGCATGTTGCTGCTGGAGCTCCTCAAAGAAATGGTTGTAAAAACATTTTGGCATGGGTAAAACAACGTTTTTTTTTCCCGGCAGTATCATTCTCAGAAATGGCTGGACCATTCTTGAGGAAACTCTTAAAACACAAAAGTCAGCCTGAGGCAACCACTCAGCACGGAAAATTTCAGCCCAAACAGTTAAAGTCCAGTAAAGTTACAAGCAACTGCAAACAGGCTCTTATAATAGGAAGTGTCAGGCGACCATAAGTATGACATTGCTGCCCGCCCCACCTTTAATAACTGTAAAATGTATAATGACAGGTTTCAGAGTAGCAGCCGTGTTAGTCTGAATCCACAAAATGAAGTGAGCTGTAGCTCACAAAAGCTTATGCTCAAATAAATTTGTTAGTCTCTAAGGTGCCACAAGACCTCCTTTTCTTTTTGTAAAATGTATATAATTTACCCAGATGTGATGGCTCCCTTCTGTCATTTAAGCAGTGACAAACTGAACCTACATACAGCTATAAAAATATATTTGAACACACACATATATATTCTGCAATATACCTAGGACCACACACAAGTGATCTGAGCTGTGGACTAAAGACAAAATGAGTCAGCTTTTAAATTATGGGAACAAAAAAAAGCAACCACTCATAAATGTCTTATGTCTTAGAAAGGGGGCTAGATGGCACTGTAAGTTTATGAATGTACTAGCCTTTCACCTCTGGAGACTTCAGTCCGTCTTTGCCCTAAGTGGCAAATGAAGGAGTGTTGTATTCTCCAGGGCATGTTTTGTGGAGTTGAGCCAATAATTCACGATTAATTTATCTAAAAAATGTCCCTTTTTCCTAAATAGGAATTGTATTGAGAATTATTTATGGATTTCTTCCGCAAATCATACTCAGTCTGCAAACATTTTGACATGCAAATATTATCATAATAAAACATAAGTTTTGCCTGATATTTAGCCAACATTTCCCCCCTTTTCATTCATCCAATTACTGCTAATTAACCTCCCCCACCCTTGGTCTCATGCTAAATTCCTTTTCATGAGCCACATTACCCCCTCACATGAAAACAGTGGTAGAATGGGAAGAGTAACTTAGACCATTGAAGTGATGATCGCTTAGCTGATTCTGTGACATATTATTGCCTCTATTAGGGCTTGATCATGCAAGGTGCTGAGCACTCTGGCTCTGACCTAGTGAAGCACTCATAGATGTGAGAATGAAATATAGCCAGTGCAGTCACTGGGACTACTCACTTGCTTAAAGTTAAGCACATGCTTAATTGTTTGCTGGATTGAGGTCAGACTGCCAGCACTGAGCAGGAGCGAGATCTCAAGTAGGATAATTAACCTCCGGAGAGGTAGAGGGGTGAGGATCTGCAGGAAACTCAAGCCCAAACGCTCTGGAACGCTGACCTTGCCAGTAAAGTACAAACACCCTCCATGCAGCTACCAGCCTCCCAAGCTCCTCACCAGCCAGCTGCTTTATTACCCCCCCCAAAAAATTACCCACCCACACATCAGCTTGGGATGAGGTGCAAGGATATGCTATGTGGCAGCCTTACAGTCACTACTCCACTCTGCCTCTAGGGGACTGGAGCATCTGACCCCATTCTTAGTATCTAAGTGCTCCCCTCAGTGTCACCCACTTAATCATCACTTAACAAAGATGTAAATTTTTAGCCCTTTTCATCTTTCCCCAGAGATCAATTCTGGCAGCTCCCTGATGGCCTTTGTTGTTCTTTTGTGAACTGTCTTCATAGTCCCTGAATAACAGGCGCTCTTCCATAAACTTGCAATAGAAATAATTCCACCACGAAGCAAAGTAGCTGGGCCGGGGTGGGAGGGCAGCATCACAACAGGAACCGGCAGAGAAACAGAGAACTGAACTTCTTCCTCTTCTCCCTTCACTGCTTAATGATGTGTGCGTGAGAGACTGCAAAACAGCTGAGTCACATACTGAAGGTTAACGACAGAATCTAAATCCAGCCACTGATTGTCAGAAAGGCTCTTTGGGATTTGGAAATCTCCGTCTACCGTTTAAGGCCAGGTTAGTATGTGCCTATCTTCCCAAAGAGCAGGAATATGGAATGCTTTTCAGCATGCTATTTGGAATAATTTGACTTTGTGAACAGGGACAATTTTCAGACTATTTGGGTAACTCCTTGTTCAGGTTCCACCTTCCCAGCAGTAACTAACCCAGAAGTGTTCACAGGGGCTCAGGACCTCTCAGGATTTGGCTTAAAAGCAGGTAACTCTGACAAACACTTCACTAATTGATTAATAAATGGATAACCAAAAATTGTTAGTTCCTTCTTTAGTACTGTATGAAAAAATTATTATTATTTAGCACTGCTAGCAGCAGCACCCAGAGACTCAACCAGGTGAGATTATCCCATTGTGCCAGGCGCTGTACTAACATGTGGTAAACAGTCCCTGCCTCAAAGAGTTTACAGTCTAAAAAACAAACAGCTGATTGATGGGGTAACAAAAATAGGCTATTTTAGCAGAACCAGCCATGTGCACCATTCACATCCCATCAGTAGCAATGAGAACAATTCTTTGCCTACATATCTCTTTACAGAAGGCAATATTCTGCAGGCAGAGCAGCAGAGAGGGGTTTTAAGGAGGGTGAAAGTGCCAAGGTGTTTGTGGGAGAAACAAACAAGCACGCAATCAATATTTGCATTGCTGGTGGAATGAAGGAGGGGGTCAGCCCCATGGCGCAATAACAGCATGGACAGGTAAAAGATATATAGAAAATGTGTTCCAAGAGTATCAGTATTTCATTTTATGCATGCTTGAGGTCGGGCTACTGTAAATCAACTTTTAGTCATTTAAAAATAGATTACCCTCATGTCTCAATAATCCTTGTTCTAATAACTAATTTAATAAGCATTTTACCAATTATTTATCTTTGAAAGAATATCCAAGTTCTTATACTGTATTCGTCACCATAGTAGCTGTGCACCTCAGTCCTAACAGAGACAGAAGAGACCTATGGCTGTTGGCTGAAGGTCATCTACTGCATCTCCCTGCCAGCCAAGGATTTACCACAACCTTAAAGCATATGTTCATGTTACCCTAGCAATGAGGTTTTCCCTAAAATAAAAAGTTAAACCCATCCCAGAGGACGGTACAGGTAAAGGAAGGAGAATAAATATAGAGCGTCTTTAATGATACAGGAGCCTATCCGTGACATCAAACAACAATGATAATACAGCATACCCCAACCTAAGATACAGGCTACCACCTGATTGTGTGTGGGAACTGAGCACTAAGGTGAAACAGTGACCTAGACTCAGATACAAGGCTGGCGCTATTCACCAGTGGAGGCTGTGAGAATTTAATCCCTGACTCAGCATTTAAACATGCACTCAAGTCACTACTGATGTCAAACCATTCTGACTGGGTGGCATTTTATATGCATGTTGCACTGGTGTAAACAACTGCACAAAGGGTGTGGGGGAATGGAGAACAAGGTACTATGAGCATGTTGGGTCCTCCTTTTTCCAAGGGCTTTGCTTTGGTAGCGTTGGACAGTTTTTCATTTCAGAAACTAAAAGGAAGTGGGGACGGAGGGGGAAGTCAGTCATCAGGTGCTTCAATACCATGCTGAGGACCATAAAATATATTTGATTTGCCTAATCTTCACAAAATCACCACTTGGCATAGACAATCTAGGTAATACAGTTTACATTAAAATCCATTTAGCAATATGACAGACAGACGTATTTTTAATATTCATCGGGCCAGGTTATATAGTCTGACCTATAGGACTGCCAGCTGTTGTGTGTTTTGGTTTTTTTTAAATGAACTGCGCTAGAATACAGTTTTGCTTTGGTTTATGCTCCAGCTCGTTTCTTATATTTTATTAGTTTATTTACTTCGCAATCTTGTGTGTCTGGCAGATGGAAAAAATGCACAGCCGCAACTGACAGGGCACATATTTAATGTGCATCACTCATGTTGATCCTTTCAAAGCCACCCTGGCCTTGTCTCCGCCTGGTATATTCACTTTTGTACTTCTAAGGTTTTGAATGTTTTGAGGATTTCATTTGTCACTGACTGGGTAAAAGGAAGTGGAAAGACAGGCAAATGAGTGACCCCAGAATGAGGATACGGAAGGGAAAAGCCAAGATCTTTATCAGAACCATGAAGAACTAACACTCCAGGGTGCAGAGCCTGCAGGGTAGAAACCCAGCATGTGTTTGTGTGGAGAGACTGGAGGAACACACTTAGCAGGAGGCTTGTAAAGGTGCAACTTGCACGCTCTCCTCTCCCTCTTGCCTGCTGCTGGACACACCGAGCCCTGGCCACACCATCATTGTGCCTATGTGTGTGTCCAGAAACCCCACTCAGGATTAGGATCCTCCTGTTCTAAGCACTGTCCAAACACAAAGAGATGGTCTCTGCCCCAAAGAGCTTATACTCTCAGATTGTAAATCACACTCCTTTAGGGCAGGAGAGTGCTGCAATGCACCCGCTTTCCTTCGCACCACAGACAAGTAGAGTGTGGCCAACTCACATGGTTTTATTGCTAGTGTCACACTACTTTGTATTTTTCTTAAAGCCCCACCTCCAGGAGTCATATTATTACATGAGAATCTCAGTTTCTATTCTTAAAAAGTTACTTTCTAGCCCTCATAAGGTGGAGAAAAGATGGAGAACATGAACCTTGAAGCCTCAAGGGCCAGAAGGCAAATAAAAAGACCCCAACTGATTTTTAAAAAATAATCTCATGCTTTTTAAGCCAGTTACAGAAATGTTTGGGAACTAAACTGTGATTTTTGAATACCTGGAGTTGGCAATACTGAATGCAGGATTAGACAAAACTCAGCCCTTAGCCTCTTGGGCAATAAAAGATGACATGGATGCTATCAATTATCTAAGCACCACTTTAATGGGAACTATAGACAAGTTGAAGAGATGGTTTGTGAACCCAGGCATGACTAATCTAGGACTTCTAGTTTATTGTGAAATAGCCAAAGCTGAATCACTGTTTTGTTGGCTGAGGCTATTCGTTCATTTCTTTCTGCTAAACACAATGTGCCAGGTACCGTTCTCAAGACAAACCTCCAAGAACTGCCTGGATACTTCAGAATTTTACATCTATCTGAATGGACTACAGCTAGATGGGAACTGGATTTTTCATTTCATGGGAAAATCTGTAATTTTGCATTTTTTCCATTCCAAACTGGAACCAAAACAAAAAGTTCAAATTCCCTGCACATTTAAATAAATAATAGTAAAAAGAGTCAAGAAAAATGTTTTGTTCTGATAAAACTGAAATGTTACCTTCTGGTTTTGACTTTACCTTATGTTATATAACACAAGAAAGTTGAAACAAAAAGCCATTTTGAAACAGAAAATTGAAATGTTCTGTTCCAAAAAGGCTGAACATTTTGACCTTCTCTAAATACTTCCAGTTTTTCTTTTGAAATTAAATTTCACCAAAATTGACATATTTCGCTTTTGCTGAATCAGCACTACCTGACAGGAAAACGTGCTGTGGGAAAATTTCCCAGCAGCTCGAGAATGGACCTTTAAAGTGAAGCTCCTACTTCAATAACAGCATATGGCAGAAGTGAAGGAGTTAATAGAGGAAGCCCATGTAAATCTTGGAAGACTATACCCATGATGTGCAAATTGGTGCCACACATCAGGAGCAACCGAAGACATCAATTTGGAGAGAGAAACAGGCACTGCGAGTTAGTTTGCCTTGAAAAGTCAGCCTTCTCCCCAGTCTGGGGTTAGCTCTGTTCTGCTTAGTTACAGCTGTGATGGCTGCCCTCTTGTGAGCCTCTTGCTGCTTGTTTATTCCGGAACTGAACGGTCACTTGGAAAATTTCTTCCACAGGGGAATGCTGCCTTTGGTGCCTTTCTAAAAGGAGTTGGACTTTTCATGGTTTTAAAATAAAACCTTGCAGTGAGCGCAGGGGTGAAAGTGGGCCAGTACGGCACACCAGTATGAAGTGGCCGCTGGTACGGGCCCGTACACAGCCAACGTTAAAGCACTGCTGCGGCAGCACTTTAACATTGTTGCCCTTTCCCCCCCCCCCCGAGGGCCGCTGACGGGGAGGGGGGGGGGAAGCAAAAGAGGCAGCTGCACTGGGGCCTGGCGATTTAAAAGGGCCTGGGGCTCCTGGCCACCACTGCACTACCACGGCAGCAGTCGGGAGCCCAAGGCTCTTTAAATCGCTGCTGCAGTCCTGGGTGGTGCAGGCCATGCAGCACGGAAGGGCTGGCTGGGGGTGGCTGACCCCCACCCAGCCCCGCCCCTTCCACCTGAGGCTCCGGCCCCTTCCGGGGGCCCAGAGCCAGGCCCCCTTACCGGTAAGACTTTTATGTTACTTTCACCCTGAGTGAGTGTCACCTGCTGATAAATAGCAATACAAACTGTCCACAAAAGTTAAACAGGCAGGGTGAGAGCTTGAGGGAAAGGCTGGTAATGAATGCTACAAGGAACCTCTTAACCACTGCTTCAAATCTGCCCCAGGTCTGGAGTGCCTGGAAATAGTTATCGTCTCTCTACTCAGCAGTCTAAGTGAAATGAGTTGTGGTGTCAGGCTAGCTCCTAATCCATAGGCACCAGATTTTTAAAGGTATTTAAGCATCTAAACATGCAGACAGGTGCCTAGTGAGATTTTTTAAAGTGCCTAGCTACCTAACTCCTAATGGGAGCCTCTCTCTATCTTTAGGCACCTTAATATCTTTAAAACTATGGCCTTTGGGATTATCATATAACCCATGGTTCCCAGTCAGCACCCTTGATGACAGACTCCTGGAGCACATTGTAGCAAGTCCAAGAGATGTTGCTTTTTAAAGGGACACGGTTGATTAATGGCCCTGCTAAAGTATCACAAGTCATTTCAGCTGCAAAGGCCTGACTGTTTGGCAGCAGCTAGCTGACATCAGCTGCCTCCACCAAAAAAAGCTTTGAAATGACATGAAGCACTGGAGTAGGGGAAAGGAAAGGAGGCCGGGAGAGTTGAAGGGGTGGGCCTGGGATCTTTTGGTGTAGGAGCAGGCTAATTTCCATCTTGCTCTCTGTCCGCGATTCCATCTAGTTACCCTGTTTCCTCTGAGCTGATTGGAAAGTGGGATTGCATCTGGAAAAGGCTATAAGCATTTTACATATATCTGTTCCACTTAATCCCTAATAACTAGTGCCTGTCTGTTCAAGAGGGGTGGCAAGAGAGGTGTGGGGAGGGTTTCCCCAAGTGTGCAGCCATGTGGCAGCAGTGAGGGCTATCCTGCCGTTACAGAATTCATACGCTTTCTGCAATAAGGCAGCATAAATATTGCTCCTCCTCTTCTGTCCATTTCACAACCTCCAGGCCTCTTTCCTCCTCCCCCTTACAAAAATAAAAGAGGGGAAGGGCGAACATTTTGCTGAGCTTTGTTGTAACTCACATCCATTTAAGCCACTCATTTTCCCTTTGCCCTAATCCGGTCTTATCTTTCAGGAATGAGATCCAATTTCTGAAGAAAGAATACTCTGGAGGGCCCTGCATGGTTTGCCCAAGAACTCAGAAAACATGTTTTATATTGTGAGATACTTTATGTTCCCTCCCTGAGGGAAGGAAGACGGACCATTACGTAGCCACCCCAGCAGCAGGCAGGAGATTTTAAGCAAGCTTTTAGTAGCAGCAGCTAATTCAATGTGAGGGCTGCACGGCGATAAACGGCTGTTTGCCAGCAGAAGGATTGTCACATCTGGAATTTACACAAGTGATTAGTAGCCACAATTTTGCTTTGCTCACAGCATTCCATAAACATGTTAGCACTTTAAAGCGTTGTAACGCAGACACACGCAAAGGGATTCATATAACTCTGCTGTTCTCACTACCACAAAGGCACATGCACACACACAGCTGTCTGTCGCAAAGCTGTCATTTCCCAGCCACCACCATGCCATTAACTAATGTAAAAGCGCACATACAATGAAAGGAGAAATTCAAGTAAATGAAGGGTTATGAAATAAGAACTTTGGGCCTGATTCTGAAAGTTCCACAATGTTCTCAGTTTTGTTATTGTCTTTGGGAGTTGAGGGCACTAAGCACCCTGCAGGATTGACTCCTAATAAATAGTACGCCCATATGAATATTAGGAGATGAATGTTAATCTGAAATAAAGTAGGGTTTGATTTAAAGCAGATTAACTATTCCAGATTAATTCCATGTGTGGACGCTTGTTCTATGGAATCAGAGTGCTTTATTCAAAAATATCTTAATTCACATGAAAGTTAATCCAGAATCAGTGTTCACACATGGAGTTAATTAGGAACAGCCATTAGTAACATTACAGTAGTGTGAAGCTCCATCTGAGATTAGGGCCCCATTATTCCAGGCACTGTATAGACACCAAGTAAGAGAAGTCTCATTGATGTCAATGAGACTACTCCCATAGGGCCAGCTTGTGATACCTTTCCTCACACTGAGTAGTACTTTACTCCACAAGTAGTCCTGTTGGCTTCAATGGCAATAATCAGAGAGTAACCTGAGTGAGGATAACACAGTCTGTCCCATAATGACCATTCATGTGAGTAAAGGATGTGGCAGTGATAATAACTAGTACATCCCTGGTATAATTTCACTGAACTGTAGTGGAGTTACACAAAGGTGAATTATGTGTAATGGCAGGTCTGCCTCAGGAGAGGACAGGAATTCTATGGACAATCAAGCCAGGATTATGCACTGTTTTTATAAATGTCAAAGAGTTCGCCTGCATGTGAGTGAAATACTCTTCTTGCCAGGAGTATCAGATGCACAATACTCTTAAGCGTGGCAATTTATGAACTGATGGATAAATGTTATAGTTAATCCACTTCAAGAGAGAACAGCTCCTTTTCCTTCCTCTCTCAGAACCTTGTAAACGAAAAGAACCGTTACTCACCTTCTCGTAACTGTTGTTCTTCAAGATGTGTTGCTCATGTCCATTCCAATTAGGTGTGTGTGCGCCGTGTGCACAGTCATCAGAAAGTTTTTCCCCCTAGCAGCACCTGTCAGGTCAGCTGTGGAGCCCCCTGGAGTGGCGCCTCCGTAGTGCTCTACATATGGCCCGGCGCCTCCTCAGCTCCTTCTTGCCGGTTACTCCAACAGAGGGGAAGGTGGGTGGGTTTGAAATGGATGTGAGCAACACATCTCAAAGAACAGTTACGAGAAGGTGAGTAACCGTTTTTTCTTCTTCGAGTGATTGCTCATATCGATTTCACTTAGGTGACTCCCGAGCCTTACCTAGACAGTGGGGTTGGAGTTAAGCAAATGCTGATAGGAGTGCTGCTCTGCTGAAAGCTGCATCATCTCCAGCGTGCTGGATGATGGCGTAACGAGAGGTGAACATACGCACCGAGGACCAAGTCACTGCCCTGCAGATTTCTTGGATTGGGACTTGGGCCAGGAATGCTGCCGATGAGGCCTGTGCCCTTGTGGAGTGTGCTGTAAGTGCCGGAGCTGGGATTTTGGCCAGCTCGTAGCACGTACAGATGCAGGATGTGATGCAGGAAGATATTCTTTGTGACGATACTGGGAGTCCTTTCATCCGGTCACCCACCGCTACAAATAGCTGGTTAGACTTTCTGAATGACTTAGTGCATACGATGTAGAAGGCTAGCACCCGCCGAACATCCAGGGAGTGCAGCCTCTGCTCGCGGTTACTGGCATAAGGCTTAGGGAAGAAAACAAACAGGCAGGTATAGGTCTTGACTTGTGTACAAATGGGACACAACCTTAGGAAGAAAGGCTGAGTGAGGCCTAAGTTGCACCTTATCCTTGTGGAAGACCATGTAAGGTGGGTCAGAGGTGAGGGCCTTCAACTCAGACACCCTGTGTGCTGAGGTAATGGCGACCAGAAAAGTTACCTTGTACAAGAGAGACAGGAGGGAGCAAGTTGCTAGCGGTTCAAATGGGGGCCCTCATTAGATTGGAGAGGGTCAAGTTCATGACCCAGGCAGGGACTGGCCATCTAATCTGGGGATGGAGGCATTCCAGGCCCTTGAGAAAACGTCCCATCATGGGGTTGGCAAATACAGAACATCCAGATACTCCTGGGTGGAAGACCGAAATGGACAGTGAAGTGTACCTTGATGGATAACGCTGCCAGGCCTTGTTGTTTAGGTGTAGGAGGTACTCTAGGATGTGGGGTATAGATTCATAGATACTAAAGTCAGAAGGGACCATTATGATCATCTAGTCTGACCTCCTATATAGGCGCCTGGATTGGAGGTGTGTGATGCTGGGCACACCAACAGGTGAACCTTTTCCACTTAGCTATGTAAGTGGCCTTGGTGGATGGTTTCCTGCTGCCAAGTAGGACCTCCCTTACAGGTTCTGAGCATAGAAGTTCCATGGGGTTTAACCATGAAGCTTCCAAGCTGTGAGATGGAGGTCTGTGTGGAGCAGGCGACCCTGGTCCTGTGATCAGGTCAGGGTGGAGTGGCAATGCAATCAGGCCGTCCACTGACAGTTCCAAGAGCATGGTGTACCAGTGTTGTCGAGGCCACGCCAGGGCCACCAGGATTACCTCTGCTCTGTCCCTGCGGACATTGAGAAGAACCTTGTGCACCAGAGGAAACGGGGGAAAGGCATACAACAGGCAGCCTTCCCAGGTTAGCAGAAACATGTCCGTGACCAAGCCTAGGCTGTGATTCTGAAAGGAGGAGAATGCTAGGCACTTCCTGTTGCTGCGAGTGGCAAACAGGTCAACCTGTGGAAACCCCCACCTTTGGAAGATGGAGTGTATGACGTCCGGACCACTTGTGGTTGCGGAAGGACCTGCTGAGGTGGTCTGCCAGGTCGTTCTGAGTCCCTAGTAGATAGAATGCTTCCAGGTGAATGGGGTGGGCTATGCAGATCTCCCAGAGCCTGTGGGCTTCTCGACATGGGGCGGGAAGAACAGGCTCCACTCTGCGTGTTGTGTAAAACATGGCAGTGGCATTGTCCGTCCTCACTGCCACGCACTGGCCTTGCATCCGGACCCCAAAAGTTTGGCATGCTAGGTGTACCGCCCTGAGAATCTTGATATTGATATGAAGGGAGAGCTCATCCCAAGACCATAGGTCCTGCGTTTGCACGTCTCCCAAATGCGCCCCCCAACCCAGAGCCAATGCGTCCATTACCAGGGGCAAGGAGGGCTGTGGAAGGGGAGTCCTTCGCACACCATCCAAGGGTTGAGCCACCATTGGAGGGACTCGAGTATGTGCTCTGGTACCATCACTACTAAGTGCAGGTTGTTGCACCCCAGGCGAAAGGCTGACGCAAGCCACACTTGCAGGGTCTGAGCCTCAGCCTGGCAGGCTGCCATGGGGCTGAGGAGACGTAGGCAACTCCTTGCAGTAGGGGTCAGGAATCGCCTGAGGCCTTGAATGATGTTTGACATGGCTTGAAATAGTGTCTCCAGCAGAAATGCTCTTGCCTGCACCGAGTCCAGCACTGCTCCGATGAACTGTATTCTCTGGGTCGGAGACAAGGTTGACTTGTTCACGTTGAGGAGGAGGCCCAGTCTCTCGAAAGTGGATCTGATGAACTGTACCTGAGATCCCCCCTGCTCCTTGGTGCGCCCCCTGATCCCCAGTCGTCGAGGTAGGGGTATACCTGCACCTGTCTCTTGCGAAGGCAGGCTGCTACGACTGACACGCACTTGGTGAAAACTTGGGGGGCTGTCGACAGACTGAACAGGAGGACCATGAACTGATAGCGTCTGTGGTCAACCACAAACCTCAGAAATCACCTGTGCGAGAGGTGAATGGCTATGTGAAAGTACACGTCTTTCATGTCGAGGGCAGCAGTTTCCCGGATCCAGGGAAGGGATAACCGTGCTCAGGGAGACCATATGGAACTTCAACTTCACCATGAATTCGTCAAGTCCTCACATGTCTAGAATGGGTCAGAAACCCCCCTTTGCCTTGGAATTAGGAAATAGCGGGAGTGGAATCCCTTTCCTCTTAGCTCCTGAGGAACCTCCTCCACCGCTCCTATGGCAAGAAGCGACTGCACCTTCTGGATGAGTTGCTCATGAGAAGGGTCCCTGAAGAGGGATGGGAGGGAGGGGAGAAGCAGAATTGGAGAGAATATCCACTTCTACAGTGGGAAGGACCCGTTGGTCCAATGTTATTTGGGACGAAGCACGGTAAAAGTGGGATAGATGGTTCAGAAAACATGGGGAAGGATCCGATGCTGAGACAGGTGCTCAGTCCTCAGACACACCTTCAAAAATGACTGCTTTGAGCCCGACGAAGGTTAGTCAGGCCCTGGCCCTGCCCAGACTGAGGATGGGAGGGCTTGTGCCTGCCATTTCTGCCCCTGCGTCTATAGGGATCCTGCCTTGGCTGATGAGGATATGGCCACTGTTGCTGCAGTTGGGGCTTAAAGGGCTTTTTTTGGGTTACGGGGTGTGCACACCCAAGGATTTCATTGTCGCCCTAGAATCCTTTAGGCTATGCTGCCCCTGCCTCTCCTTCTCATTCACTGCAGCCTCCATCAGGGAACAGGGCTGCAGGTGTGTGAACAGGTATTTGTACCCTTTAGAGGGGACAAAATATTTCCTCCCCACCCCCGTGGCAGTGGGAGGGATGGAGGCCAGAGTCTGATAAATGGTCTTTGCATTGGCCTGGATAGCTTTGATGAGTAGTAGAGCAACCCTCGATGGTCCCTCCAGTGTCAGGATATCCACCATAGGATCCTTGGACTCTACTACCTCCTCGGCCTGCAGGTTCATATTCCATGACACTCTCCGTAGGAGTTCCTGGTGGGCACAACTATTGATAGAGGGAGGCCCAGAGGTGGGGTGCCCGCCACAGTCTCATCTGGGGAAGACGACAAGGAGGCCAGAGGGGGAACTGGGTCCTCCTGACCTTCCTGGTCCTCCGGTACCTCCCACCCTGCCTCTAATCCAGGGTCAGCCCCTCCAGGGTCAGGCTCAGAAATAGGGGTGGGTTCCAGGGCAGGTGGTAGGGCTGGTAGCTCCTCCGCAGCCCTCGGGGTGGGACGGTTGGCCGCTGCCTCCAGGACGCTCACCTCAGACGCCACCAAACGAGAGCCCCTGGACTGCAAGCCCTGGGCCTCGCGGTACACCCAAGGGGTCCAAAATGGCCATGTGCTGGCCCCTGCCACTGTGCGGGCCATGGTCCCACACCCTTCTCTGGTCTGCCCTGCGCCAGCTTGCATCGGGCTCGTGCCAAGACTTTAGACCTTGTCTCCAAGCCCGAAGACCTGGACCTAGACCACAAGGACCAAGGCAGTGCCGAGTGCTGCTGAGTCGGGGGGCGGTGCCACAAGGCTGGAGGGCAGTGCCACGAAACTGGATGGTGATGCTGCAAGCAGGTTCTGCGTGATGACCTGGAACGGTGCCGAGACGAACTTTGCTGGGACTGGGACCTGCTGAGCGACGGCAATCGATGCCGCGAACGGGATTGCTGGTGGGACCTGGAGAGGTGTCACAAGTCAGACCAGCACCATAAGTGTGATCGGCGCCAGGACTCCAAGCAGTGTCTTGTCCCTGACAGCACTGAGGGGTGGAGCATTACAGCCTTTCCGCAGGACGGTGCCACACGCTGTGGCATCGGGGACTTGGCGCGAACGATTGGAGATCACGGTGCTGTCATGTCTCTCGTGGCCTCAGATGTATCTGGGGTGGAAGGCAATTGTACCTCCTCCACCACTGGACAAGGTGAGTCCAATTGCACCGGACTCAACGGCCCCCCGGCAAGGCCGAAGTCAACAGTACTGGCTCTAAAGTTTTCGGCACTGGGGGCTCCTCCCTGGGACGTGCCCCATTGGCCGGTTCCAAGGGGTTGGGTCCCAAAGTCGGGGAACCCCTTCTGCCTTGTTTCCGGTGCCGCTTCTGACCTCAGGGAATGGGACTGGCACCGAGTCGTCTCTGATGGTTTCTGGACTGGACAGTGGCAGTGCCGCGGGTCTCTTCCACTGCCAGGGCACTACGCACTGATGCACTCGGCGCCAGGTCCTGCTGCACCGATGCTGGATGTGGTCTAAGTGCCGCCTCCATGAGGTGCTGCTTCAGTCTAAAGTCCCACTCCTTCTTCGTTCTCGGGCGAAACCCTTTACAAATCCTGCACTTATCTGCCTGATGTGTTTCCCCCAGACACTTCAAGCAAGTGTTGTGGGGGTCGCCTGTTGGCATAGGCTTGTTGCAGGACTTGCAGGGTTTGAACCCCTTAGGCATAGCCTGAGTCCCCAGGGAGAGTGCGGTCGGGTTGAAGGGGAAACCCCCACTCCTGGCAGCAAACTATTAACACTATACTAACTAATAACTAACTAAACTAACTAAGGAAAAAACAAACACTAAAGTAAATAGAACTAGGGAAACGTGGAGAGCTTGCTGAGCAAGATGCCATAGTTCCAACGACCGACCGGTCACTGGTGGTGAGAAGGAACTGAGGAGGCATCGGGTCGGCAGGGTCATATAGAGAGTGCTATGGAGGCGCCAGTCCAGGGGGCTCCACAGCCAACCTGACGGGTGCTGCTAGGGGAAAAACTTTCCAACGACTGTGCACGCAGCGTGCGCACACCTACTTGGAATCAATATGAGCAAGCACTCAAAGAAGAACATGGGACAATGCTGATAAATCCTGCTGATTGTGCATTATTTCCTGCATTTGGGTTCCAGTTAGGCGTACTGCCTAAAAAGCAATGGTAGAAGTATCATGTGAATCAGTGGTGGGATATATGACCTTTTAAATATTTTCCTTTAAAAATCTGAACATTTAAATAGTCATTTCTTCTTCGGTCCCTCACAGCCTTTACTTCACATTTATCGAAGTGATTTTTATCTTTTTGAAAAGTCAATTAAAATATTAATAAAAATATTGGGCCAAATTATGCTCTCAGTAACTGAGTAAAGCCAGTTAAAGTCAATGGCCTTGCTCTAGATTTACACCACTGAGAGCAGAATTCAGCATTTAGGAACGAATAAAAAGCATTCTGGATTATTAACTCTTCCATTTCTTTCCATACATCATAGCTTACCAGTCCTAAGTGCATTTTTCTCATTTTGTACACCAATAAATTATACCTGACCTGAGCGTCTCATATGCCGTCAGCCTAGCATATATTTTGAGTGACTGAGTTCATGTAAGCCCTCAAATATACATTGTACAAGTTTAGCCAGGGCCACTGAATTATTGGCAGCATGAATGGTTGCAACATGGATGTACTACAGCAGCATCATATAATGTACTGTCCTATAAAACATCCACCCTGGAGATAATCTGTTCCTAAGGCTTATTTAGCATGACCCCACGTGGCACTGATGATCTCAGCTGAGGACCAAGCCAGAGATGTTTTCCACTTTGTCACCATGTGACCGTATTCAAATCAGCTGTCAGACTCCACGTGGTTTTTTTAAGGGCATGACACAAGTATCAATGTACATGTCTTGAATTTACCCTGTACACAGCCTGGGCCATTGAGACAATGGAGTTTTCACCAGGGCTCAAGTAGGCCCAGAGAGTTAAAACATGCCTGATTGAGAAAATTGTCTCCTTTGCTATGTGGAGGGCCTCACATGAGGCCTGAAGATGTAAGGACCAGGCCATGAGCTGTCTCGCCATCTAGTTCTTTCACCCTAGAATAGGAGGGATACCTCAGAGAGAGATTATTTTCCTGTTGTGGGAAAAGAATATAAGACCAGCCCAGAAGTGAAAGAACTTGCATGGGATGCAGGGCACCCAAAAGCATGATGAACTTGCTTTCTCGGGGCTTAAAGACAGCCCCGGCTGCCCTCACTCCACATTAGGTGGAAGTGCAGTATTGGTTGTATCAAAGATGATGTTAACCCATTACATTTGGGTCAGTCACAGATGTAAACAGGGCACGCGCAGATATATTGGAGATGGAGAACTATTTTGTGTAGGTCACCTGGAAACAATATTATGCTTTCCCTATAAATGTTTTAAGAGTTAAAACTTTGCAGCACATATGTCTGGTGTTTATAGAGTGAGCAGAAAATCAACTACTCTTCAGCTTGTGACTCATCTGCCTAGCTCATCAAATGGAGAATACACTCTGTGAAATCTCACAAGCAACTACATGTTCCAGGCAGAAAACAGAACACATGCCAGCATTTCAAGGGTTATCTCTCCACTACTGTGCTGATGCAATGCAGTGAGAATACGATATGAAGACAGGAACAGTCAGCTATCCTAAAATTATACCAGGATATATCTATGCTTTGGTTCCTCTAACTGCTTTAAAAAAAGGGAAGTGAAAGAGCACCAGAGGATGCTGCAAGTTTGTGCTGCAGTTCTGCTATTGTGTGTTAAAGGCCTCGGCCACAGCCCATTGAAGGCAATGGGAGTCTTTCCAATGAAGTCAGGGGACCTTAGATCAAGCCCATTAGATCCCGCAGAGCTCTAGCAGTATAATTTAAGACATGATTTTAAAGTAATTTAATTAAAGTTATGTGGATACTTTTATTATGGTTTGAGTGGCTAACCAAAAATATTATTTATTTGCATTATGGTAGCACCTATGCACCCCAGTCATGGACCAGGACCCCATTGTGCTAGGCGGTGCACAAACACAGAGCTAAAAGTCCCTGCCTCAGAAAGCTTACAGACTAAGTAAGCAACTTTTAAACGGAAGAAAGAGAGTGTCCAAATAGCCTTTTGCACTGCTTTAACTAAATGGGTTTAAAACCCAAGTGAAGTTACATTGGTGCAACTTTCACATGTAGATAAGCCTATAGTCTCCAGGGCCAAATTTTTTCGAAGATGGGTGGTTAAAATGAGTCTCTTAAGTGCATATTTGGGCACTTAATAAGTGGCATATGACAATCAACAGTTCTCACTGAATTCAGCTTAAAATAATTTAAAATATAAAAATATTGGGCCAGATTCTGCTCAGATCCTAAAGACAGCAGGAGGTGAGGAGAGCTCAGTATTCTGAATGTTAGACCAAATTTATTTTGGGGCCTAAATAATAATTTAGGAGCCTCATTTGAGGCACCCATTTAAAAAAAAAAAAATCTTGTCCTTGGCCTCCAGTTGTAACAGCTAGTTAAAAAAAAGTTACACACATACTCTCTCCCATCGCCTCGCTATTTTGCGGCAAATGTGTGTGGGAAGTCTATTTGAGTACACCTTGTTACAAAGCCTGACCACATTCTGAGTAAAACCATGTGTTGCCCGATAAAACAGACTTAAAGACTCACTATGAAAGTGTTGGCCTGCAATATAAACAGTACCAACAGATGAGGCTTTAAGATGAGAAAACAGAAAGCACAAAAAAAGCTTCATGCTCCCTGCCCTTCTTGTCTTGAAACCACACTTTTCTTTGCTACATCTGTCCCTCAGATAACCTTTCATTTTCAGGGGGAGGGGGTTACCAAACTCATTTCAGGAGCAAAGATTATTTTTACAATTAAAACTGTAACTTTGCTACTTCCACCTCTGCATCCTTTACCAATCCTGTGTAGGAGAAGGCTGACTATGGAGCAAGAGGGAATGTACATATATCCACTAATTTCTTTAAGCCCAACCTGCTTTGAGCCTATCTTGATAAAGAGCAAACTTTTCCTCAAAAAGGCTATAGGCAAATTCTGCTCACAGGTGTAACTGAAGACACTGGGATTAAAAGGGGTAACAGAGCTGAGTTCAGCGCTACGTGCTGTTGAACAATCTAGATAAAAATGTGTTTCCTTGTGCAGAGACTTCTGTCACACAGACATTACTGCACAGTATGTAAAACAGAATGCAGAGACATTAGATCTGCAGTTGACGGTTGCTTATGCTGATAAAGAAAAAAGTTTTCAGATCCAAGAAGCATTCTGTAGACCAGACACATCATAGAGAAAACAGCTCAGAAATAAATTCAGTTCCACTTTGGACTTAAACAAACACCTTGTATCACATGATCTTAAAGCACTTTACAAATGGATTTATTAAGCAAGCCCCAACACATCTCAAGTGTGTGAGGTAGCTATGAATTATAACATTTGTCACACCTATTGATAGGTAAAAGGCAAAACAAGAATTTAGGAGGAGCTAAGCCTCAGACTTGCTGAGAAATCATGTCAATGGGACCCATGAGCACTCAGCATCTCAAAGGTGTCAAGGGTCCCACAGCAAATTACTAGCAGAACTAGGAACAGACTCTGGGTGCCCAAATATCACGTCAGTTTCTCACACACAACTCCCATTGATTTCAATGAGAGTTGCATATACACATACATCATGCAAGTACAGTTGATGGAATGATCAGGACCTAGGAATCCTGACTCTCAGTCTCCTGCTCCAACCATAAGACCACAATCATGTCTCATGACCATATAGTATCTGAAACTCCTTTCAAACAGCTACTTCACAGAGAATTTAAAAAAAAAAATTTATTGCACAAACAGAAAACTCTATGCACAGCATGTGGAGGCATATAATAGTTCTCATGTTAAAGGAATACACTGTGCACCAATTCATGCTTTGTGAAAAAGCTCCCAGACAATAACTGTACGGTATGCCAGACCAAGGCATGCAAGAGGTCCTTTATTTCCTACTCTGCTTTCATTTAGGTTCTACCTTTTTTCAGAATGAAATAGTAATGCATTTTCAGCCTTTGAAAACAGAGCCAATCTACCTTTGCACCCTTCTCAGGATAATCGTGTGCAACTCCTATAAGACAGGGTAGCCGTGACAGAAGTGCCACCTCGGTCACTAGCCACTGATGGATGTTCAATATCACTATCAACCATCCCCAATGGGATGGCCGATCCTCAGTCTGCCCTGGTATGCTTTATCCGTTAGTAAACTGCTAGGCCAGGATTGAGTCTCATTAAATGAATCTGGCACCCTGCCCTCTAGTTCTGGAAGCTGAATTTCAACTCTCACCTCTTTTCGGCTTTTTTTTTTTTTTTTTTTTTTAATTGTTGCTTCCTTTCTGCCTCACATTCTCCTTCCATCCTTGCAACTTCCCCTCAGAGCTGGATTTAGAGGGAGCAACCCAGGCGACTGCCTGTGGTGTCATGCGTAGCGGGGTGCCGGGCTCGAGTTGCTGTTTTTGTTGTTAATGACAAAAGGGAAAACAGAATGTTTGAAGTAAAATGTAAATACAGATTTACAGATCCTAGTGTGCAAATTTATCGTCTTATATGACAAGAAGAAATCATCCACGCAGATGGTGCATCAAAGATGTGAAAAGGGCTACAAATGCATTAAAAAAGTAATGCTACAGTATTCAAAAGTTTAACAAATGGATGGGGGGTGCTGAAGACGTTCCTCGCCTGGGGTGCCATTTGGTCCAGGGCAGGCTCTGCTTCCACTGTATCCTCATCTCCCAGATTGATCCAGGATCCTTTAAATTCTAACACAAGAATCCTTTCTCCAGCCTCTCTAGCAAGGTTTAACTTAAAATCAAAGTATTATATAGGAAAATAGTAAATGCACTCAGCACTCAAAGGTGTCAAGGGTCCCACAGCAAATTACTAGCAGAACTAGGAACAGACTCTGGGTGCCCAAATATCACATCAGTTTCTCACACACAACTCCCATTGATTTCAATGAGAGTTGCATATACACATACATCATGCAAGTACAGTTGATGGAATGATCAGGACCTAGGAATCCTGACTCTCAGTCTCCTGCTCTAACCATAAGACCACAATCATGTCTCATGACCATATAGTATCTGAAACTCCTTTCAAACAGCTACTTCACAGAGAATTTTAAAAAAAAAAATTTATTGCACAAACAGAAAACTCTATGCACAGCATGTGGAGGCATATAATAGTTCTCATGTTAAAGGAATACACTGTGCACCAATTCATGCTTTGTGAAAAAGCTCCCAGACAATAACTGTACGGTATGCCAGATCAAGGCATGCAAGAGGTCCTTTATTTCCTACTCTGCTTTCATTTAGGTTCTACCTTTTTTCAGAATGAAATAGTAATGCATTTTCAGCCTTTGAAAACAGAGCCAATCTACCTTTGCACCCTTCTCAGGATAATCGTGTGCAACTCCTATAAGACAGGGTAGCCGTGACAGAAGTGCCACCTCGGTCACTAGCCACTGATGGATGTTCAATATCACTATCAACCATCCCCAATGGGATGGCCGATCCTCAGTCTGCCCTGGTATGCTTTATCCGTTAGTAAACTGCTAGGCCAGGATTGAGTCTCATTAAATGAATCTGGCACCCTGCCCTCTAGTTCTGGAAGCTGAATTTCAACTCTCACCTCTTTTCGGCTTTTTTTTTTTTTTTTTTTTTTAATTGTTGCTTCCTTTCTGCCTCACATTCTCCTTCCATCCTTGCAACTTCCCCTCAGAGCTGGATTTAGAGGGAGCAACCCAGGCGACTGCCTGTGGTGTCATGCGTAGCGGGGTGCCGGGCTCGAGTTGCTGTTTTTGTTGTTAATGACAAAAGGGAAAACAGAATGTTTGAAGTAAAATGTAAATACAGATTTACAGATCCTAGTGTGCAAATTTATCGTCTTATATGACAAGAAGAAATCATCCACGCAGATGGTGCATCAAAGATGTGAAAAGGGCTACAAATGCATTAAAAAAGTAATGCTACAGTATTCAAAAGTTTAACAAATGGATGGGGGGTGCTGAAGACGTTCCTCGCCTGGGGTGCCATTTGGTCCAGGGCAGGCTCTGCTTCCACTGTATCCTCATCTCCCAGATTGATCCAGGATCCTTTAAATTCTAACACAAGAATCCTTTCTCCAGCCTCTCTAGCAAGGTTTAACTTAAAATCAAAGTATTATATAGGAAAATAGTAAATGCAAATTAGTAGCCCATATCTTTTGCAATAACTAGATAAAATTATCCTCCACACTTCTATAGCATCTTCAGCCAAGGAGCCCAAAGTGCTTTACAAACATAGATGAACTCAGCCTCCCCAACAACCCTGCAAAGCAGAAAAATATTATCCACATTTTGCAGGCAGGGAAGCTGAAGTAAGGTGCCACATTTTTGATAGTAGTCATTGATTTTGGGCACCTCCATTTTTTGGATGCCCAACCTGAGACACCTTGTCCCTGGCTTTTGCAGTAGGGCTCAGTAGCTGCAGATCCCGTTCCTTTAGACTTCATCTCAAGCTGTGGGTGCTCAGCACTTCAGAAAATCAGAACCAAATGGCTTCAGATCAGGTTTCCCAAAAATGAGACTCCTGGAACAAATGGCAACTTCTGCAGATCCGACTTAAAAATCACTTGCCCAAGGTAACACAGTAAGTTTGTGGCAGAGGCAGAAACTGCATAGATCTCCTGACTACCAGTTCGGTTAATGATGCGGTGGCTCAAATACGTTTTAATTTAAAGCAGCCACATTGTTGTAACAATAATACATAATAATGACTTTATTGTGGCTCAAAAATAACCTGCAACTTTTTTTTTTTAAATATTATGATATTTTGAATTGGAAGAAAAAAAGCAGCATATATTTTCAAGGGCTAAAAAACAGTTACCTACCTTCTTGTAACTGTTGTTCTCCGAGATATGTTGCTCATGTCCATTTCAAGTAGGGGAGTGCACACGGTGTACACGGTCTTCGGAAGGTTTTCCCGCCTAGCAGCACCCGTTGGGTTGGCTATGGAGGCCCCTGGAGTCACGCCTTCATGGTGGTGTATATAGGTCCCTGCCGACCTGCCACCTCTTCAGTTACTTCTTACCAGAGTACTCTGACAGAGAGGCAGGAGGATGGGTCTTGGAATGACATGAACAACACATCTTGAAGAACAGCAGCTGTGAGAAGGTAGGTAACTGCTTTTTCGAGTGCTTGCTCATGTCAATTCCAAGTAGGTGACTCCCAAGCAATTCCCTGGAGGCGGGGTCGGAGCTCATGGATTCACTGATCAGACCACTGCTCTGCCAAAAGCTGCATCGTCCCTGGCCTGCCGAGTGATGGCATAAAGCGAGGTGAACATGGCTCAACGACCAAGTTGCGGCCCCGCAAATCTCCTGAATAGGGACCTGCACCAGGAATGCGGCTGAGGAGACCTGTGCCCTCAGACCCAGGGCTGGCACCTTTGCCAAGTCATATCAAGTTTGAATGCAGGACGTGATCCATGATGGAAGTCTCTGGGACAAGACCTGGAGGCCCTTCATCCTGTCTGCTATTGCGATAAAGAACTGCTTTGATTTGCAAAATGGTTTTGTCCTTTCTATATAAAAGCCAATGCCCACCTTACGTCTAGGGAGTGGAGACTTTGCTCCCGATTGTTGGCACGTGGCTTAGGGTAGAACACCGGAAGGAAAATGTCCTGGCTTGTGTGAAAATGGTATACCACTTTTGGAAGGAAGGTTGGATGAGGCAATAACTGGACCTTGTCCTTATAGAATACCGTGTATGGGGGTTTGGATGTCAAGGCCTTAAGCTCAGACACCCTCCTGGCCAAGATTATAGCAACCAGGAATGCTACCTTCCAGGAGAGGTAGAGATGCAAGTAAATTGCTAAGGGCTCGAAGCAGGGCCCCCCGCCCCCAACAGCCTGAAGAGCACAAGGTTAACGTCCCATGCAGGTACTGGTTGGCGAACTGGAGGGTATAACCTGTCTAGTCCATTGAGAAAGCAGCCCACAATTGGGCTAGCAAAGACTGATCAGCCGTCAATCTGTGGATGTAACACCGAGATCGCCGCCAGGTGAACCTTTAAGGACGACACCGCCAGACCTCACTGCTTCAGGTGCAACAGATAGTCCAAAATGAAGGGTATTGATGCCTGCATCAGAGACGTGCCCTTCTGTACTGCCCAAATCGAAAGTCTCTTCCATTGGCTAAGTAAGTAGCTCTAGTGGACGGCTTCCGGCTGCTAGGGAGGACGTCTCTGACAGGCTCTAAGCATGCCAACTCCATGGGCTTTAGCCATGAAGCTTCCACACTGTGAGATGGAGAGATTCAAGGTTAGGATGCTGGAGGTGGCTGTGATCCTGAATGATTAGGTCTGGCACCAATGGCAGAGTGATCAGAGTGGCTACTGACAGTTCCAGGAAGTGGAGTCCTACGTCTCCAGACGAAGCTGGAACCAGTCAGAGCGGCACCACCATAGGCAGGATACAAGACAAGTCCCTGCCATGATGCCTTGGCCAGTGGCAAGTGCCAGTGCAATGGCCCTTCTGGACCCCGTGGGTATACCACCAAGCCCAAGGGCCTCTCTCCAGAAGTTTCTGGTCCGTCGCCTTGGAGGGACGGGCTAGTCTACTGCCCGGGGACTGCGTACCACCCCATAGCACCGAAGCTGACACAGGGATCGACAGCGGGGCTGGCCCCGGCATCGAGCTGGAGGTTGCGACACAGGACGAACACGGCGAGCCAGAAGGTCAGGAAGGCCCAGTGCCGCCAAAGGCGTCCTCTTCGTCCTCCCCAGACGAAGCAGTGGCAGGGACTTCATCAGCTCCGGTCCCCATGGTCAACAGGGCTCACCAGCAGCTGTTGCAGAGGGTGGCCCAGAATCTGGGGCTCCTAGCAGAGGAGGTGATGGAGTCAGTGGACCCCCATGGTGGACATTTTGGCACCAGAGGGCCCCTCAAGGGTGGCACTGCCTCTCGTAAAAACTATCCAGGCTACCACTAAAACTCTCTGGCAAACGCCTGCTTCTATTCCCTCAACAGCTAGGAGGACTGAAAGAAAGTACTTCGTACACTCTAAAGGATATGAGTACCTTTTTACTTACCCGCAGCCACGAATAAGAGGGAGAGGCAGGGGCAGTAGGGCCCGACACCCACGTCCAAGGACTCAAAGAAGCTGGACCTCTTTGGCAGGAAGATGTACTCCACGGTGGGCTCTAGCTTCGGATTGCCAACCAACAAGCAATCCTGAGCCGTTACCACTTTAATTCATGGGATACCATGACAAAGTTTAAGAAACTGCTCCCCTTCAACTCCAGGTTGTAGTTCACAGTGGTTGTGGAGGAAGGCAAGGTGGTGGCAAGAACTGTCTTGGAGGCTGCCCTGGATGTGGCAGACTCGGCTACTCGGACAATGTCTTCTGCCATCGCCATGAGTAGATCATCATAGCTACAAGTGTCAGCTTTCCCCCCAGAGGTCCAACAGAGGTCCAACTTGCCCTTTGAGGGCTCAGGCCTGTTTTCAGAGCAGACTGACTCCAAGCTCCATAGCCTTAAAGATTCAAGGGCAACATTGAAATCTTTGGGGCTTCATACACCAGCTGCACAGAGGAAGCACTTCAAACCGCAGCCGCCTTCTTCTCATTTCTACCTCACATAACATAGGCAGGACTACTCTAGGAAGCAGGGCAGGAACAACAGACAAAGGCCTCCTCAGCCCCCGTCTAACCAGGGGCAGGGTTTCAGTAAGGCAGTTCTCCAGCTCCAAGCATGCCTTTTGAAGGTGCACCTGGAGGGCGATACCAGCCCAGAGCCCGGATCCTTCTCCCTGCTTCCTGAACCATCTGTCTCACTTCTATCGTGCATGGGCCCAGACAACCTCAGACCATGGGGTGCTGCACATGGTAGAAGTGAAATATTCTCTCCAATTCTGTTCCTCCCCTCCCTCCCACCCCCACTTTCCCATCCCTCTTCAGGGACCCTTCTCACGAGCAGTTTCTTGTATAGGAGGTGCAATTGCTCCTACGCATAGGAGCAGTAGAGGAGGTTCCTCAGGAGCTAAGGAGAAAGGGATTCTATTCCTGATACTTCCTAATCCCGAAAGTCAAAGGGGGTCTCAGACCCATTCTCGACCAGCTTCTTCATGAGTCTGTTGAGATTTCGCCAAAGTTTTGCATGGTACCTTTGGCTGCCATTATTCCCTCCCTAGATCCGGGGGACTGGTATGCCACCCTCGACTTGAAGAATGCATACTTTCATATATCAATAGTCTGGCCCACAGAAGATTTCTCAGGTTCATGGTGAACTGCACTCATTATCAGTCTACAGCCGCGCCCCCCCCATTCGGCCTCTTGGCAGCCCCTCGCATATTTACCAAGTGCATGGGAGTCGTTGCCACGTTCCTGAGGAGACTGCAGGTGTTCCCATATCTCGACGAGTGGCTTGTCAAGGGCAGCTCCAGGGTGCAGGTAGAAGTGCATGTAAACCTGATACGGGTGACCTTCAGCAGACTGGGTCTATTGTTGAACGTGCCTAAGTCTATCCCCTACCCAGAAGACAGAGTTTATAGGAGCAGTTTTAGACTCCCCTCAAGCCAGGGCGTTCCTACCAGAGTCTCGCTTCCGAGCCATTTGCTCCATCATAGAGCGCGTCAAAGGTTTTCCGACCACAATAGCATGGAACCTCTTGAAGCTGCTCAGTCACATGGCCACATGCGCATATGTGGTTCAACATGCAAGGCTGCGACTCAGACTGCTGCAGGCATGGCTGGCATCAGTATACAGACCAAACAGAGACAACCTGGACAAGATAGTTTTGCTTCCTCTCCCGGTTATCAAGTCCCTCCTGTGGTGGCTCAATCCCCAAACGGTATGTGCCGGAGTCCCCTTCTTCAGGCCCCAGCCCTCACTCTCTCTCTAGTCACGGGCACATCAGCACTGGGGTGGGGAGCAGACCTAGGGGATCTCAGAACTCAAGGCCTCTGGTCCCAGGCGGAGCTCTCACTTCACATCAACGTGAGGGAGCTGAGAGCAGTTCACCTAGCCTGCTAAACCTTCCAATCCCATCTGGAAGGCAGGTGTATATTAGTTATGATGGACAGTACAACAGCGATGTTTTATATAGACAGGGTGGAGGACACTCGTCTCTCCTATGCAAGGAAGCCTTCAAGCTGTGGAACTTGTGCATTGCTCTCTCAATATACCTAGAGGCTTCTCACCTTCCCAGGCCCTAAAACAAGCTGGTGGACCATCGAAACAGATCTTTCCACAGTCACGAGTGGTTCATTCACCCGGACGTCGTCAACAGCATCTTCCAGTGGTGGGGAGTTCCCCAGATAGACTTTTTGCATTGAGACTCAACAGAAAGTGCCAGCAGTTTTGCTCCTTCTAAAATCACAACCCAGGCTCAATCGCGGACACATTTCTCCTCCACTGGAGGGACCATCTGTTTTATGCATTCCCACCCTTCTTGCTCGTTCACAAGGTTCAGAAGGGATGGAACGTCAATCATTTGGATAGTGCCCACTTGGGCCCACCAACTTTGGTACACAACGTTCCTGGAACTGTCAGTAGCCACTCCGATCGCTCTGTCATTGGTGCCAGACCTAATGAAGACCGTGACTCCGAATGTGGAGACCATGGCGGCACCGAGCAGGATGACGCTGGGGAGTGGTGCTGGGGAGAAGGCGACCAGTGCCGCAACATGGCCAATTTGCCTCTAGATGGCACCACACTGCAGTGCGGTGTTGGAGGTCTTAGGTCTGGTGCTCTCGCTCTCTTCTCTCAGGGGACTGTGGTGCTGTCATGCTATCAGGTCCCTGGCTGCCTCAGAAGGTGTCTGAAGTGGAGGGAAGGTCCAGCTCCTCCACCTGGCATTCCCTGACAGGGCACTCTGTGGGCGCCAGACCGGACGGAGCCCCTTTGCGGGGCTGAAGTCAACAGTGCCGCCCCTAGTGGCACCGGTGCTGAGTGCCCCAACACGGGACGCACTTCACTAGCACTAAGTGCCGGGACCATCTTGTTGCGGGTGACCACCCCCTGTCCATTTTCTTGTGCCTCTTGTGAGGCACCAGCGAGTAGGAGTGGTGCCGGGCTGGCAGAGCAGGCTTCAGTGCTGGAGAACGGCGGTGCCAAGGGGCATTGGGTACAGAGTCCTTCCTTGGTGTCGTAGCCTCTCTAATTGAGGCTAATGCACTCCACACCGAAGTGCTGGGTGCCGGATCCGAGTGGCCTGTGGCTGGTTGGGGACAAAGAGTTGCTTCCATGAGCAGTTGTTTCAGTCTAAAGTTCCTCGCCTTTTTGGTCACAGGGTGAAAACCTCTGAAAATCATGCAGCGATTGGTCTGATGGGTTTCACCCAGGCACTTTAAGCAGGAGTCATTTTGATTGCCTTTTGGCGTGGGTTTATGGCAGGACCCACATGGCTTGAAACCCTGGTTCCGAGGCATGTCCCAGTCCAGGGGAAGGGAATCGTTGTGGGGGGGAACCCCAAATGAAAACTTCTAACTAATCTAAAGTACTACACAAACACTAACTCTAATCTAACTATTTACAGGAATTGAACAAGAGTCCATTAGGGGAACACTTGCTGAGGCAAGAGAGAAATAATGCAGCTGCAACGACCATCATGGGCACTAAGAAGGAACTGAAGTGGCAGCGGGTCACCAGGGACCTATATACCACCATGAAGGCACAACTCTAGGGGACTCCACAGCCAACCTGACAGGTACCACAAGGGGAAAAAGCTTCCGACAACCGTGCACGGAGCGCATACACAATTACTTGGAATCCACATGAGCAAGCACTCGAAGAAGAAAAATCTTTATGGATTATGTTTAAGTAACTCCTTACCTTAGTTGTAATCCCAGTCTGGTAAATACATTTTTAAAAGCAAGTCTTAAGGAATTTACCTGATGTCCCATCACAAGAAAGTGTATCTGTGGAATTTTTAAAATATGTACGGACATTTTTTAAAAATAAAAAAAAACTATTAAACCCACAAGGCAAAAGAAATTTGATTGAAGGACTGAAATCCAGGTGGACACAAACGGTGTCCAATTTTGCTTTCAGTTGTACTTATGTAAATCAAGAGTAATTCCACTGTAATTCAGTAGTAACTCTGGATTTACCCCAATGTAACAGATCAGAGTGTGGCTCTCTAACCATAACTCATGCAATTGTTTTTAAATGTTGCCACCTAAAGCTAGAGTGTTAGCTTGAATTTGCACCCTTAACTCTAACCTTTCTTGCGTTTGTGGGTTTTAAATCAGATCCTTAATATTAATTAAATGTAGTTGAATAACCTGGTGTCTGGATAATGAACATATAATTAGGCTCGGGAGAGAGATTACATGGTCCCTAGCTGGTACTACCTCTTTAGGACAAGGGTACCCAAGACACCAGTAAAATGTAACCTCTGTGCTTTTGCTAACACCACACTGCCTGTGAACTCAAAAGGATTATCTTACACTGGTGCTCTTGAGAGAGCAGTGTAGTGAAAGAGCCCTGAAACAGATAGCCTACAATTTATGTTCGAGTTCAGTACATTGGTGAGAAAAGGAGATCTTTGCTCCAAATTACTGGGTTTCTTTTCCTTCTCTCTTTTTTAGTTTGTCTTTTTTACAAAAATGTGAAATTCGAAGAGCAGAAAGCCCTACGGACCCTTGGGGTAGTTTGAAAGGAAAAGTGCATTTTCTTGTCAGAGTTCCATTTTTCATCAAGTCTCAATTCCCCCTTTAGGAACAGGGAGAAATCTCTGAAATGATGCAAGATGCAGCCCCCAAATAAAAAAAGTTTAGCCCTGTCCCACCACCATTCTACAAATTGTGCTCTCTCTCTGCCCCGTTCCTTACCATACCTCATAGGTCTCCCAGGCATTTTCCCTTCCTGTTGCTGGCACACCTCCAGTTGTTTTTAGGTTTTACAGAGGTAACCTTCCCAGCCCTTACATGCTAATGCTTTTTTCTTCTCTGCAGTTAAAATTACGCCCAACACCAGCTCAGACAACTACATAAATATTGTAGAGATCTGACCCTTAAATATAAGCTTTGGCCTATACTTTTCATTGAGTTCTTTATTTCTTTAAAATGTAGGTGGTCTCTTTAAAACAGTGTTTCCCAATCTGGAGCACAGACTGGGGAGGAAAGGGACAGGACATAACAACAAAAAACCACATACTCCCCTCGGGAGATTTCCTGTGGAAAAGTGAGGTAGAAAATGTTATGGGACAGTTCCAGACAAATCCAATCCCAAATCTTCTGTGAACTGTGTATTTCTATCAAAACCCCAAACCAGGCAAGTTTAACCAGATTTTGATGGGGAAGGGAGGTGAAGTTAGTACTGCCATATCCAGAGCAACTTTGAAGGGGTTTATTAATTAATTATTATTATTTTAATACATTTGGTTTCTCTGACCAAAATTAGCTTGCTAAAAATAGAGGCCCAGATCCTTGGCTACTGGAAATTGGCATACACCAGTTGACATTAGATGAGGATCTAGCCCATAATTTGAGGGGGAGGAAAAACCTCCATATTATGACCTCAGTGGAACTTTGCCCAAAATCTGCCTCCCTTCTCAATTTTTTTTCTAAATCGTCTTCGACTAGATAATGGCCAATTTGTATCAAACTAGTGAGAGCCAGAAATAATGGTTTACTGTATAATAAAAGTGCCTTCACAATCTCAGCAGTAACTATGGCATTTCTAGTGCAACACTATCATTCTTGCACTAAAATCCTAATCTAGTGAAGTCATTTTCATCACAGAACAACTCCACTATAAAACACAGAGCTTTGTTGTCGTCAGAACTATAGTTTGCCAAGTGCATTACTGTGGAACAATACAGGACTTTCATTTTCTTTGGCTTTAGGTGGAGGTTCACTACATATGAATTCACTGCACACATACATAAAATTCTAGGCTGGATCCAATGTTGCAAACCCTTGCAATATTATCACAAATCGCACAATATTGGTGTTTTTCTTAAACGGCCACCTCCTTAAACCAATCTCATGATTTTGGGTGCCTGACTTATGGTTTGTGAATGCTTCGAGTTGGGGTTGGCAATACTGCAGCACCTCAGCTGGCATAAATCAACACAACTCCACTGAAGTCACAGGATCTACATCCATTTACACCCGTGAAAGATCTGGCACTGCATGTGTAACTGCAATTACATTGTGTACATCCTTTAGTTAAAATACACAGCTGGATATGAACTTCCCCCAGAGTTTGGAGGGGTATTTGGAGCTGAGGTTTGGGCACAGGCCCATTCCTAGTTAGAAATCACTGTGCACTAGTCCATACTTAGATCAGTTTACTGAGAGTAAAGCTATTTCAGTATTCTGGCCACAGATGACTGAATCAATGCGTGGCCTGAAACCAAGATTCACAGCCAAAGCATCAGCAGTGCATGAGGAGCCTGCTTGGTGAGTATTCTCAGCACCACCCATCACAATCTGTTTATGAGTTTTCGTGACACCAGGTGACTGGCAGAAGCAGGTGCCTGGTTAATTCAACACTGGTCTGGGAGCCTTCATTCACTTTCCCTGAAACCTTTTCATTTTGGGAAGGAAAACCCAAGGTCTCTGCACACCATCCTGTAAACATCTCAGATCAGAACTACTCAGGCAGATTGCTACATTTAATTACCGGTTTGTAAGGCCTGTGATTACCAATGACAGGTCAACTCATACTGTGAGTAAGCAAGGGTCTCTGACAAATGCTTTCTAACTGAAAGGATGATGAAGACTCCTATTAGGGCTCGTTTACCCTTGAAATGCTACAGCAGCCCCACTGCAGCTGAACCACTGTAGCACTTCAGTGAAGATACTACCCATACCAACAGCAGGGCTTCTCCCGCTGGCATAGGTAGTCCACTTCTACACGAGGTAGTAGCTAGGTCAAGAGGAGAATCCCTTTGTTGGCCTCGTGCGGTCTACACCAGAAGTTAGGTCAGTTTAACTGCGTCACTCAGAGGTGTGGATATTTCACACCCCTAAGCAATGTAGTTATACCAACCTAATTTCCTAGTGTAGACCAGGCCTGAGGGTATGTCTATAGTAGAAACACTACAGCAGCACATCTGCAGCACTATGACGATGGAAGAATCCCTTCTGTCGCTGTAAGTAATCTCCTTCTCCAAGAGGCAGTAAGTAGGTCGACAGAAGGATTTTCACAACCCCTGAGTGACATCGTTAGGTAGAACTAAGTTTTAGGTGTAGATCAGACTTTTACCTTTTCTGCTCTTTGTCCATCTTGTCTATTTAGGCCTGGTCTGTGCTAAAAAGTTGGGTCGACCCAGCTGCATTGCTCAGATGTGTGAAAAATCCACACCCCTGAGTGATGTAGTTAAGCCGACCTAGGTCACAGGATGATTCTTTCATCGACCTAGCTACTGCCTCTTGTGGAGGTGGATTAACTATAGCAATGGGAGAACCCTTCCCATCAGAATAGGCAGTAATGTCTACACAGCAGGGCAGCTGCAGCTCTGCCACTGCAGTGTTTCAAGTGTAGACAAGCTCTTAGATTATAAACTTTTCAGCACAGGGACTGTCTCTTACCATGTATTTCTACTTAGCATAATGGGGCCCAATCCTGGTTGAAGCCTTCAGGTACTATTGTAATAGTATGGGCAGTAGCCAGCTGACAAGCCACAAGGCACAACAGGGGAAATGAAATTTTGCCAAGAACACTAGCTCAAACCATCTTCTACATTCATGGACAGTAAACAGCACCTGGCCTTTTAAGGTCTCCTTTAAAACATGCCTCCCACCCCCCACCCCCCCCAGTGAACTACATGAAAGACAGGATTTCCAAGAATTTTCAGTGTATACATATTTGGTTAGTGACAGTTTTACTGTCTATACATCTAAAAACAAATCTTTGCCTAAAGAAAAAGATTTCCCAATGACAAGAATCCAGTATCTCAGAATGAAAGACAAGACTTGCACAATACAGCAGAGACTTGTATGCGGAGCGAAAGAGAACAAACAAACAAAACCACTGTGCAGATTCCTGGGCAACAGAGGTTCAGCGATAGCATGGTTTTTACTAAGGCGCATAGTAGTTCTTGTATTTCAGCACATTTACTTCTGGTTTCAACTGGAACTAGAACAACTCAAAGTGGTGAGGCAGGTAAAAATTAAAACTAATTTTTAAAATAAAGTTCCCAAAACTTTTCTAAATCTCAAGCACAGCTTGGGTCATTTTGTTCTTCTTTTTCTTGAAGTGGCTTGCCTATCACTGATGCCAATAACAATCTGAGACCTCTTCTACTCTTGAAACTTTCACCAGTATTACTTTATGTAATACATCAGGTTTCAGAGGAACAGCCGTGTTAGTCTGTATTCGCAAAAAGAAAAGGAGGACTTGTGGCACCTTAGAGACTAACCAATTTATTTGAGCATGAGCTTTCGTGAGCTACAGCTCACTTCATCGGATGTTGGTGATGAAGTGAGCTGTAGCTCACGAAAGCTCATGCTCAAATAAATTGGTTAGTCTCTAAGGTGCCACAAGTACTCCTTTTCTTTTTGTAATACATCAGTATAACTTAAACCCCTAGTGTGGGTGCAGTTATGCTGGTATAAAGGTACCTTACGCCAGTATAGTTTATTCCCATACAGGAAAGGGAAATAAACTGTAACAGTATAAGCACCTTTTTACTAGTATAATGGCATCCACAGGTGCTGGCCAAAGGCCCAGACATCTTCATTTAAAACTTGCAATTAAAAGGCCCACACCCATTGCAAAGCTGAGGGGTGGAGAGAATTGTGAAGGAGTTAATTGAAGAAGTTTTCAGGAAACATGAATATTCATGAAATGCCCCTGATGTTCCTGCCACTCCACTGCTTCCTACTGTGTCTTGCTGGGGTCACTAAATAAACATACTATACAAACAAACAATTCCTACAAGAAATAAGATGCTGTTGGCCCTTGTTCTCATACCTCCACCCCCAACCACCACCACACTTCTGCAGAAACACCACTCCAATTTTTCAGGCTGTAAGGGCCAGACTTCAATGATTTTATAGGATTAAATTTTGGGGTGCATATTGTGTATCTACAGAATATTTGAGACAATGGCTTTTAAAATTACCTTAATTGGCATTACATTCACTTTTCAGGATAAAAACATTTATCCTGAAATGTAGGATTACCAGCTCTCTCAAGTATCTGGGTACCGAGCACATCACAAGGAGAGACGGACATAGGAGAGGAGGGGGATTTGCCATTGTCTGGCACCTGGTGTAGACTTGTGAGCTGGGGAGCGTTTCAGTGGCAGTGGAGAATCGCACCTATAAAAGTATGAGGTGACATTTCTAATGGATGGAATTTCAGACAACAAAATTCAACTTGGAACTCTTCTGGAGAGGGCAGTGACTGAGTCGGCCAGGAGAATGAACTATCCCCTCAGTCTTAGAGGTGGTCCCTCCAGTCGAGAATTATGGACATTGGCAGAGAAGTTTATGTTCTTTGTATAATACTGAAAATGCCATATCTAATCTATTTTTAAAACAACACTAGAGTCTCCATGGTTCCTGGAGCATTAAATTCACAAAGGACACAACCAAATGCCCACTGAAGCCAATGGAAGTCTTTCCATTTACTTGGATGGGCATTGGATCGTGCCGTTAAAGAAAAAGTAGTAATTTGAGATATTTGTAAAAAGTTTATTTAGTCCAGTCAGAGATAGGCTCAAGAGCATCTGCTTTAGTGCTGTGGATGGCTGGCTGAACCTTAAGGCTTCTTGCTTTCCAACTTCACTCAGACGCACTGATGCCTGAGACTGCTGCCTACATAGTATATTATGTTGTTTTTTCTCTATGACAAAGTAGAAATTTATTAAATAAAAATATAACTAAGGGCTCATCTACACACAAAAGTTGTATACTATCCTGGTATGGTATATTGGTTTAGTTGAGCTATACACCCCAAATCCCACACCTCCTGTATGGATGCAATTATATCAGTATAAATGTGTTATATAGTGGTCTAGTTTATTTCCTTTTGGGCAAGAGAGTAAATTATACTGGTATAAGGCATGTTTACACTAGAGGCTGTCCCATATAATATACAGGTTTAAAAAAAAATCACAACCCTAACCACAATAGTTATACTGGTACAAAAACGGTGTGTAGATCAGGCTTAAGTCCTGTATCTTCGGTACCAGGAGGGACGTGGCACCTGCTGCTGGCCAAACACTAAAGCAGACTTCCCCCAGTTAGCGGAATCCTCCATCTAAGTGTTTCCCACACTCTTAAAACTGAGCCCTGTTTCAGGAAAATGAAACCAATCATCACCCCCGCCCCCCCGTTTCTTCCATGCTTTGAGGAGCAGAAAAATAGTTAATGTTGATAGCTAAAGTATCATCATTAACACCTATTGAAATTAATGGGATAGTACATAGCTCAAATCTATCGTTTCAAGGCTCTCTCATCTCTGCATCAGTTACATATGCTACACATTTTGAAATTTCCCTCTGCAACTATAACAGTGACAGAGTCACTTAAAAAACAAAATGCTGACACTCTGGAAAATGACAGAGAAGTCTCTCTGTGTCACCCATCTAGTCCTTCATGCCCCTCAGGGAGATGTGCCCCACACCTGGAGAAACACTGCCTTATCAATGGCTGAACCTGCTACGAGCACACCCTACGCATCACTGCATTTCCTTGACCTAGAACTCTGATGATCCACAGGCAACAGTTTTACCACATGAACCAGAACGGAGCCTCCCTCTGCTCAAGCCCATGGGAACTGTGCTAAACTCACTGCAGGTGCAAGTTGGCTCTGTAGTTTACATATCTTACAGTGTCATCAGCAGTTTGGTGTACACAGGGAATAGATCAGGGGTTCTCAAACTTCATTGCACGGCAACCCCCTTCTGATAACACAAATCACTACATGACCTCAGGAGCGGGGACCAAAGTCTAAGCACACAGCCCCGGGCAGGGGGGCCAAAGCCAAAGGTCTTCAGCCCCAGGCAGGGGGCCTGTAACCTGAGCCCTGCCGCCCAGGGCTGAAGCCCTTGGGGTTTGGCCCCAGGCCATGGAGCTCGGGCTTTGGCCCTGGGCCCCAGCAAGTCTAAGCCAGTCCTGGCATCCCCATTAAAACAGGGTTGCACCCCACTTTTGAGAACCGCTGGAATAGATAACAACAGGGATCTAGAACTCAAAACCTGCCAAAGAACTTTAGGCAATACATTTTTTTGAAATACAAACTTCAAAAACGTGTTTGCAAATGAGATACAGTGTCTAAGTCAAGATGTCAGATAGCCTGTTCTTAATTCATTTTGTCCAAAAGAACAAATTCCTCTGGTAGCCACAGGGGCATAGGAGTAGAGCTAGTTGGAAGATTTTTGTTGAAGCAGGCATGTTCCCATCAGAAGTATCAGTGTACTAACAGGAGGAACAGCTGTTTACAATTACCTGGAATCACTTCTGTAGGGTAACACAAGGATACTGAAAAGAGATCATACTGAGTGCTGATCTTCTTTTCTAGATCCAAGTGTCAAACGGTTTCATTACAGCACAGCAAGGCATAGGTGCTGGAACTAGAGGTGCTGCTGCACCCCTTGGCGTAAAGTGGTTTCTATTGTATATCCAGGGTTTACAGTTCGGTTCAATGGCTCTCAACACCCCCACTATGCACATTGTTCCAGCGCCCCTGCAGCAAGGAGACACTTGGATTTAGAGAAGATGTTTCAATCTGTTCAGTCATGTTTCAGTTACTAACCAAAACAATTTACAAAATATCAATTTCCTGCAAAAAACAGAAATTCCAAGTTTTGACCCACTCTACATAGGACCATGAGACACCACCAAGCCTTCACTAGTGAGTGAATGAATGTGCTACACTGATCATTGTTAGTAGTGTTCGCAATGTAAAAGCAAAGTCTAAACGGCATTTTAGGTTTGGCAAATGAATGTCAGCCTTTCAGATACTGTTACTGTTAGGCTGGAGAATCTGTAAATATTAACCAGGCACAAACCATGAGGATTTTCCCCCCCTTAAGTTTCTCTCCTCTGCTGATTGACAAACTGTATTGACCCAGCAAGTTATCCTATTTGAGATTTTAGATCTACAAATTTGCACATCAGCATACAGCAAAATGAAACACTCATTATACTATACACACACCCCTACATATTGTATATACAATATGTACTCATATACTCACAAACACACATATAATCTTAGTTATGTTATAAAGGGCCAAATCCTCAGCTGGTATAAGGCAGTGACATTTCATTGACTATATACACATATCCAAATCACACCAACATATTAAGTACTAGATCCTCAGCTGGTGTAAACTGGCAACGCTCCATTGAAGTCTGTGAAGTTAGGACACTTTACAACAGCTAGGGCCAGATTCTCAGCTGATGTACATCTGAGTAGCTTCATAGGCTTCAGTGGAGATACAGTGATTTACACCAGCTCAGAAACTTGCTTTCGATGTTTAACTAAGATTAGTACTCCCCTGTCACCCATTAGCTATTTCACATTTTATAGACCCGAATGAAAAACAAAAAACAACTATTTAATTTGCAAATTAGTATTACAGGTTTTTTTCTGCCTCAGTGTTGCTAGAGCTGTTAGCGGGGCTTATGCTAGTGAAAGATACCCCAGAAACAAATTGCTTGAGGAACAATCAGCAAACTAAAAAACAAAACAAAAAACCCACAAGTCAAACCCCAAACGGCACAACGTTTGCTTCACTGTTTTCTGACAAGTCAATTTAATGTTTGAATCCACCAACCATTCTTACCTTTGGGCATGTTTACTTAGAGCTTTTGCAACTGGAAAGGACCTATTAGATGTGTTGCATTGGGCTACTGCCAATAGCTATTGTTTTCAAGATCTTTTTGCATTGACACTGAAATAGGAAGACTGTGTCCATGAAACAGATACTGAATCATGTGTGTGTCTTCAAGTTTGAGACACGAAAATGGACTGAATCGAGGATGTCTGCAACATCAGCTTCCTCTGTACAAGCTTCTCCTCTGAAGATAACATGCCTGTCAGTCCTGATCTACCCAACTTCTCTGATTTACTTAGTGGTTCATGCACAGTTAGACTATTTTTTAACTTTCTTACAGTAGGATTCCTAAAGTTACATACTGAATCAGTGAATGATGTAAGCGAGAGAGACAGACTTATACATATGTATATCTGAAGATTATAACAAGCTGCAATTCATGAACATTGATACCTGTGTGCATCCTGATCTTTATCCATCCTTCCTGAAGACCCGCCCTTGTGAAGTCCCACAAAGTTCCATCTGGTCACTTTTTCTAGTCAAGGCTTATTTGATACCAACAGAAGACAGTAAGACTAAGAGGCCTTGAGATTCATTGACATCAACATGCTGACGAGGCTCACCTCTGCGTTTCCTCTTCACTGGCCCCAGACCCTATGGCCTTTTTACCCCGTCAGAATGAGACAGGAACCTGGCTGAAAATGAACTAACTGTGACTTGGCTTGGGTAAGACTGAAGCAATGCTTGTGGGTAGAGGAAGCTTGAAGTGCAATGGACAGAGATGCTGCCTGCACTACCTGTTGAAGATACACCTGCCTTCTAACAATGGTTTGCAGCCTGGTGGTCCTATTGGCTCCATCCTTGCTCCCAGGCTCTGTTAAGCAACAAGGCCTTTCACCAAATATAGTGCACTAGGAGACTGTGGCCATTTCTCTCAAATTGCAAACCTCGCTACTGATATCTACACCTTTCTTACCACCGAGCTTGACTAGTATCAGGTGCCATACTTAGGGCTACCCCAGCAGTCCACGCAGAAGCTCAAGCTAGTGTGGAATGCAAGTAACTGGTGTGGGCAATAGGCAAGTCTCCGCACTGCCTTCTTGTTGACTTCTGGATGTGGCCTAAGGTGTTACTGGTTATCTTTAGAGACCTGAATTGTCTTAGAACATGGTTATCTGAGAGACAGACTCTCACTCCATGGCAGTCAAAATCAGCTGGGAGGCGCTTGCTCTGAGTACCTAAATCTGACCTCTCCATATCCAGCAGCAGGGATTTCTCAGATGACTGCCTCTGGAATTCGCTCCCCTTGGCAGTCAGTCAGACCTTGAGTCTAGTGACCTTCAGAGCACCACCCAAGTCTCATTTATTTTGTTTAGCATTTGATTAACTGTTTCTGGTTTTGTTTTGCAACTTAATCTGAGACTGAAGTCCCCACAGCATGTTACAGAAATAAATAAATCAATATCTTTAAAGCATACAGCATGGTAGCAAGATAGTGCTAATCAGGTGCAATCTGACAAAACGGGTACCTGGAAAAAGATGGCAAAGCAGCTCTGTAAAACCGATACCTCTAAAGCACTGGCTGGTGGTCTGCAGAGAGCTTGCTGGTTACCTGCTGCTGGTCCTCCTGGTTTCCTCGTGAGAGAAAGAGAGCAAACAGGACGTGGGGGTAGATGAAATGAAGAGCAAAAGCACTGTAACTATGTTTTGCAGAAAAAAGGACTGAACACTTGTGGCACTAAGGACATATGGAGGCCTTTCCTATTGCATTTCTAGGACAGCAATCGCTGTAGTTGTCACAGGAATGTTCTGTAGTCACAAATTTGAGGAGAGGTGGCTCATCTAATAATCAAGATGTGGTCCATGCTATAAGTTTGAGAACTTCCGGCCTAAAGCGTTCAGCTACCCCGTCATGTGGCCTTTTATGCTGTAGATCAGTGGTTCTCGATCTTTACCCATCTGACAACAGAAAGGTATTTTAGGACACCATTACCACCCCCTCCTGTGATTTAAGAACCTCTCTCCTACTAAAGAAAGTAGGGTGCTTAACCACCCCCTCTCCAGTTGAGAGCCCATGCCCTAGATCCTAACTAGGGCTGGGGAAATAATGAAAAACTATTCGTGAATATTTTATTTTTTTCAGTGTCAAAATATTTCTGTCTGCAGTTATTCGCCATATGCCAGATCCTTAGCTGGTATAAATCATAATAACTCCACTGGATTTCCATGGAGCTACAACCATTTATAGCAGCTGAGAATTAAGTCCCGCCAGAGATGCCCCATGCCTGCCGATATTGGCAGGGCAGAATGAGGGCAGCTGGCTTCAGCAGTGTTACTGAGCATGCTCAGTGCAAGCCAAGCAACAAATCTGTGAAGTGGGGCACACGACCCTGCATGCGCCCGCCCCCCGGCCATGTTGCCGCTGAGTCCTGCCTCTATAAAACACAAATAAAGGAAAATTAAATTGTTGAATGTTACCTGAAGTATTGCCAATTTCACCAATTAAATTCTATAAATATTATTAAAAACGGCTCTAACAATCCAAACAATCGGCATTGACTAAAATGGAAACGGTAGACTTTCGGTGCCGGAAAGGGTAGCACTGAAAGAGTTAATCAAAAGTGGGGGAGGGGAGAATCTTTTTACATGTTGCCCTGACTTGTAACATCACAAATACATTAGTCACCAGCACTGATGGCAAATGTCGCAATATACAGTGGACACAAAATGCAGAGTCCCCAGTTTCAGATATCGGCTTTTTTGTAACAGAGAGCAATAAACTTAGCTAGAACTGGTCTAATACAGTGTTCTAACCGAGAACAACCCCTTCAGTTCAACACCAAGTGCCGGTTGGACACCGATGTGAAGTCTCTCCTTCTAGGCAGGTAAAGCAATCACAGTGTAGATCACATCAGTACATTAACCCCCCTTTCTGAAGATCCTGCCCTCAGTCAGCCAGTGGGCTGCACAGCTGTAACTGAGGGCAGGATTCATAGATTTTAAAGCCAGAAGGAACTGCTAAGGAAACAAAAAGATGTGCTGTAAATTTTATTAGCCACAGAGTGATCTCATGCCCAGAGAGTCACAAAGAGCCAGGTCACTTGGAACTTTGTCCCCAAACACATATTCTTGCCAGATTTGAACTGAAAATATCTGCAAGCTCCCTCACTACCACAGAACAGCGACACAGGCTCAGACTCTGCCTCCAGCACAGAGAAGTAAATAACAATTGGGTGGCAGCCTGACCAGCAACCACTGTGTTTAAAGCAGGCTTACTGACAGCAGGCTTCTAGAACCATTTCCCTGACCAATGGGAACAGAGATTGACGACTATATAATGCACAAAAAAGTAAAGCCCCATCTTCACTGCTGAGGGAATCCTTGCTAGAAGGGTTCAAGACATGGTCATTGAAGGGAACAAAGAGTGGTCCCATCTGATTTTCCCAGGGATTATTTAAAGACAACGATTTTTTTTTTTAAGTCTGCACAACAGAGCTACAAGTTTGACATGGGCCAGACCGTCTGCAGCCATTGCAGGGGAGCCTTCCTCACCTTTCTGCGTGCGTCACACAAGTGTAGGCAACACAGTCCCTGGGGAAGCACAGAGAATGATCCTTCTCAGTGCCTCTGAAGGGGCATGGCACCCCAACAAGAGCAGAGGAGGACAGAAGAAGGTAGGGCCACAGTCCCACCCCAACTCTGCACTGGTTTACAAAGAGGGCCAGGTACATCAAGGGAGCCAGCTGCATTGTTCTAATGGGGCAGTCTACACATTCCCCTTGCAAGCCAGGGACCAGGGATTGTGCAACCCTGAGGCACAATCCTTCCCCAAACGCCTCTGGGACATTGTGGCTCTGCACTGCTCCTTACTCAGAGCTGAAGCTAAATTCCACAATGTGGTGGGGGTGAAAGTTGGAGGGGGGTGTTCTCTTTTTAGAGGTCTATGTTGGAGTGATGACGTAGTTAGTAGAGATAGGCCCAAACCAGCACCTTACATCTGAATATCCTACAGACTTTTAGAGAATTCAAAATCTGAAACCAAATCTGGATCTGACAACTGCCAGCGTAACCCACTGTTCAGAGTGTGCTGTGTCCCCCCCTCTGCGCTTGATCCCTGGAGGATGTGACTGTTACACCCTCAGCTACAGAAGCAGGTTCTTTAGTTCACACCATAGAGACTCATGCTTTAAGCTCTAGTATATCAGCGAAGATAGTAGCCATCACACAAGTGGGCCTGATGTTTCTGAACAGCCAAAGCAAAACCCTAAATCTTAACACCCTTGAACTTCTAGTTCAAAATCCAGATCTGCATCCACATTTTGTAGCACAGGTCCATCTCTGTCTTTCATTAACAGATGTGGAAAATACCACCGTAACAAGGGGGACAAGCAAAATTCCCCCACAGTGCATGGGGAAGCTCCTGCTCAGAAAATCCTGCTAGCTTACGGCCTCTATGAAACAGGGTGCCATGCCTGCAAGTTTCAACCAACTGAAAAAGTATCCCTACAGTACATGAGCAGAACCGGAAAATGTCAAAAGAACCAAGCTGGGGAAAAGCAACCGTCAAAACAACTTTAATAGCACATGTAGACACAGCACCAAAGGAAAAAATTATGCCCAACAGGCTCGCAGGAAACTCATTGAGAAAAGAGCATTTGCCAGTTCCATCCACTAAAATATAGCCTTAGTCACCCTAATCCAGGTGTGGTTTATATTCTGGTTTACTGGGATTGTCTCAGTTTTCAAGTGGCAATGGCAGTCTCAGGGAAGTTTGGAATCTGAGTTTTAATAAAACCCTGGGACATCCGTTCATCACAGAGACGTCCCACCTGTCTCCTTCACTGCCAGGGTCCTGCTGCATGGGCCTCTCAGCTTCTCCCTCAACTCCCTACACTTCAACTGCTTCTCAGCTGAACAGTGCGCTAGCAGAAGCCACATCTACCTCTTGACTACAGCTCCGAGGTGCCAGCTACAATAGGAGAGTGGCACCGGCAGGCAGTGGCACCCACAGCCCTCCACACAGTGCATAGCATTGGCAAGGGAGCCAAGTCACCAGCCCAACAGCAGCGGTGAGGAGAAGCCGTACTGGCCACCCCACCGCCCATTCAGGTTTGGGCCCGCACTGCCTCCATCCCCTCAGGGCCAAAACTGAGTGAATGGCATTGCAAGCGGGTGCACAGGGGTTGCAGTAGTGCTCCGGTTTCACCCTGCAGACCCTGCATCCGAACCTGAGCAGCACTGCAACCCCCAACCCCCGTGCACTGAGTCACAATGCCAGCTGCTCAATTTTGGTCCCTCCCACCCATCATGATGGAAGGGCTGCAGGCTCACACCTCAGTGGCACTGTGACCTTTTTGCGCCAGCTACTCACTCCATTTTGGCCTTAAGGGGACGGATGGGGTCAATTTTGCCACCTCCTGTCATGACAGAGGGGCCGTGGGGCCAAATCTGGGTGGGCAGTGCTGCACCTGGGCCTGCATCTGCACCAGGGATCTCCTCTAGGAACCTACCCAGCCTAGTCCCAATTCCAGCAGCCTGTGTCCCCTCTGCTCTGTCCACTACACTTGCTGAGTGACATTCTCTCAGGGAGTGCCCATACAGGGCAGCTGGCCAGGAGAGGGGCTCTAGGGAGTAACATATAAAAAATTTCCAGAGGCACCCCTGGCAGCAGGAGTGATTGTGGGTCTACAGTTCAGGATGAAGAGAATCTTGCTCAACTTTCCAGAACATGGCACAAGGTCGAGTCCCTACACAAATGAGATCAACCTTTTGAAGATTTCCTCCAGCATGGGAGAATTCTCCAGTAGCATAGGGCAGTAGTTCCTATGCCAGGACCCTAGATCCCTGGCACTGGTGTCCCTGGATAAAGGTGGGAATGGCCATAGCACCCTTGAGTCCGCAGATCATTGACTGCCATGGGCATCTGTACATAAAATAGGTAGTCTGAAAGCTGCTGTGTTTTATGCCAGTGAGCCTGAAGCCCTTGGCTTAAGGGACTAAAGGTGTCTTAATGCCATCTTCCTATACACAGTTCTGCATGGAGCACAGCTTGGCCAGTCCAGAGAATAGGACATGGAATATAAAAGCATCAATATTTTTAGGGAAAAATTTAGCATCGTATTATTTCCTAGTAATGATTTTAAGATTTTTAAAAGGGGGGGGGGGATGAAACAGTAAAACACAATAGAGTGTGAACTGTCATGCTAACATAATAATTCATACCTACAGTGTTGCTACTAGACTCACACCTAGGGTGTTGCTACAAGGCATGAAGCCAAAAACCATGAGCTGTGTAAACATTCTCGTCAATTTATTACAATATGGTTAAAGCCCCAGGGTGCATTACACAAATTATAAAATATTAACATGGGCTTTTATTTGGGTGCTAACCAAAAAAAACCCTAATTTTAAAGGGAAATTATAAGGTGGTTTAAAAGTAAAATTAGACCCAGTTTGATTCATTTTAAACTGGACAAAAGACTGGAAAAGAGACTGTAGGCAACACTCTTATGTTGGGAGGGCATTGCAATCTTTTCCATTTCCAGGATTCTACGAGGTATTCAGCTGGTGTTATCTGGCATGGTTCCATTGACTTCAATGGAATTATACTGATAATACTAGAGCCCCTGTTGGTAACAAAGATCTGATGGAGAATGCTTTATGGATTCACAATATCTAACATTTGTTTCCTTTTAACCATCTATCTGTGATTGTCATAATCACGGACTATATTTTTCTTATGCAGAATGTTTGTGCAGAAACCACAGCAGCATAGTCTGCGTTCACGCTGTGACTAGTTTAACTGAGGCTAATAGGACCACGCAGTGGATAAGGTGCTATTCAGGAGAACTACCAAACAAGAACGACCAAACATGAAGTGTCCAGAAGAGACCATACAGTGTCTATCCTATGCTAGGCTACAATGAACTTGGAGAACAAAATGGCTGTGGAAGCGTACATGCAAGGAGAATGCTTAGATACATAAAAGGTACAGTACACACTAAGCAAAAGGCACCATAGTTTCATAGCTACATATGCCCCATCAGGAACATAATTCCAAAGGAGAGCTACAGTCTTCTTGTTTAGTAGGTGGAGGTCTGCACTTCACAGCACTGCATATGCAGCGCTGAAGAAGTTTATAAACAATTTTCTCTGGTCAGGCTCCAGATAAGGGAGGTGGATGCTCCAACACACAGAGACCCATTCTCTCTCAGATTACCTGGGCTTTGTGGTCTACAACAGGCATGATCTCCTTTGATCTAAGTTAATAGGAGGACATACTGCAAAGTGCAGTGCTGCATCATGAATGATTTGCATTGTATCTTACACATCATTGGCAATCACATCACCCTATAGAACAAGTGACTTGGTTTGGATATATACTGTAGCATGGACCAAAGGAGATTGTTTGAACTGTCATCGGACACTTAAAGTAAGAATAGGCCTGGACATTAGAATTTCTGTCATAACTGCACCAATTACAACCACGAATGAGGGAGTTACAGTTTCAATGGTCAACGATCACTTGAAGTTCCTTTTTTGCTTCCTATTTTGTTAAACCAGAGAGCAGAAGTAGCCTGCTAACAGAATAAAGAGCCCTAAATATTAAAAGAGAGCTGTCTGCTGTTGTGACTGCAGTTAGCCATCTTTGTTAGTGCTAAGAAGGCAGTGCCTGAAGATGATTTTATTTTAAAAGCAAAAGAAGAAGCCTGTACTTACACAACATTTTGGATTTGAAAAGCACTAATGCCAGGATATTCAAAATTAGGTTTCCCCACAATTCTGACCCTTTGCAAAATTTGTTGCTTCATCTTCCTCATTGACCCTGTTGCCAAAGACTGGCTGCCTCAGATTGGCTATTGCAGTCTTTTCTTTTCTGACCTCCATGCATCCCCCTTACGCTCAATCAAAAAAAACCTAATACAATTAGCCTTCCCCTCCTGCTTCTCTGACCTTGTCCTAATGTGCCCCTCCACGTGAGCACTCGACAGATTTGCTATGTAAAGGCTGCAGTCACCTTGACTGATAATACTTTAACTATTTAACTCAAGTCATCGAGAGGGGCAGGCAAAAGATCACAGTGGTCCCTGAATCATCTCCCTCCATTTCTCTGGTTTGCCCTGTTAAGGGCCACACTGCAATCAACATGCTAACGTTAACATAAGATAAAGCTAAACCCACTGGCATTAATCTTACACATCTTTTTCCCCTTCTGCACATTGAAATCCTCCAGGAGTAGGGTAACCAGATGTCCTGTTTTTATAGGGACGGTCCTGGTTTTGGGGACTTTTTCTTACATAGGCACCTATTACCTCCCTCCCCCCCCCCACCTCCTGTCCTGTTTTTTCACAGTGCTGTCTGGTCACCCTATCCAGGGGTCATTTTGAGGAAGCTGCCATGAAGGAGCTGTGTTCTCATGAAGAAAGGGTGACTTGAGGAGTCTTTGGACCTCCACTCATATTCCCCAGCACTCTGGATTCTCCATATCCGTGATGATTTAGTTGGGGATTGGTCCTGCTTTGAGCAGGGGGTTGGACTAGATGACCTCCTGAGGTCCCTTCCAACCCTGATATTCTAGGATATCCACAGAACTTCCCAGGTAATTTTTAGGCATCCACAGATTAAGATGACCAGGCCTCCCACCCTCTCCATGGAGAGAGACAAGCTCATCTTCCCAACCAAACAGTGTTGTGGGAAATTCCACAAGTTAAAGCCCACGACTTTTCCTGTCTCTCTGGGCCACAAGCAAAACTTCCTATACGTTTAAGTGGAGAAATTTGCTTTCTGTGGTATGATATGGTCCCTTGATCTTAACTGGGATTTTTCCACATAGGGCACAACTGTCATTTTTGTAAAGGCGCTTAGTGGTCTTCAGGGAGAGACGCATCAGAATTAAGTAAGTTGTTTTTTAAATGCTATTTGTTTTGGACTACAGCTCCGCAAGCAAGTAGCAGATGTTTTTTAGGGAAGAATTAGTACTTTTAAGATTCAAGTCTGTGAAACAAATCAGTAGAGCTGAGGGACCTCAAAACCTGGCAGGATCACACCCAGAAAAAGTTTCAGATTCAGTATTAGAACTGCATTATTAAACCAATGTAACCAACATTTTAACAAATAGAAATACAAGAAGGATTTTTAAAGGAGTCATTCTAAACACATTTTATATTAGGACCAGATGTGGTCGGGGGAAAAAGTAAGTCTGTGCCAGCCAGCATCAGGGAGGATTTTATGTTTCAGCTTCAGAGTTGAATCTGCAGCATGCAGTACCACATGCTGGTATCAGTCAGCCTAATGACTGTGGCATACTAGCAGCATAATACTCCTGCCAACACACACAGCTGGGAGCTGATAAACTAAAGGCAACTTCTTCTCTCTGTCCATTACTTATAACCTCTTGGACAGTGAATGAAAACCAATTCAAACCCAGCTTTAGTCCAAACTTCAAACCCATTGAATAGCTTGCCTTGGCCCTACTCCAAAGTCCAGTGGTTTATTACCAGTGTCATGTTTTTCTGTCCCTTGTCTTTCATTCTCCCATTATTTTTTTGGATTTTGTTGTTGTTGTTTTAAATAATCTTATACTATGTTAACTATCTTAACGAACTCTGGTACAAGTTGTGGACTTTGTTAATTGAGTCCACATCAGAAACACAAGACTTTGGGATGTTTTGTTCTTAGCTGTGCCTGGCTCAACATCCGTCTGCTTATCATTAACCCACATTTTCATCACATCTCTACAGTAACTTATTACAGACTCTGCTGGTAATGAACTACCAACAGGAATCTATATACAAAACTGGCCGTTTGCTTCTTTGTGCATGTGGGCTAAACAAAAATTAATCTTGCTATTTGGTTATTCACTTGGTGTATTTAAATTGGAGACTTTTTCTGCTTCACTTGATATGCACCAAAAAAAAAAAAAGGAGGGGCGGAGGGAGAGATCTGGCTACTGAGCTTTATCCAGAAACATTCATCTGTGGAGCAGATTAATGGGAACTTTTCAGATCCACAACAGTTGTACAGCAGCAAAGTAGAGCACACAGTTTTCCCTGGATGTCTACAGTGTTTCGAGAAACAGAGAAAACAAATATGGACAGAAGGTAGCAATGTTTTGCTCATCAACCACTATGTAGCTTAGGCATCATTAAAGCGACAGGTTTAGAACTGAGCTTGGGAAAGAAACTGGTTATTTTTAGAAAGGTTTTTGTGGGACTCTTGACAAAGGCTCGCTTAGGTTTTGGAAGTTAAACTTAAAATAAAAGGAAGGATGTGACAGACAGTGATGCAACAAAGCAGCTGCTAGTATCAAGTGACCATATGTAAAATGCCATAAAGGAACTGAAGAACAGGCTAGCAAGGAGCAGCAGCAGTTCCTGAGCTAGAAAGTCTCTTCTCCCAGTGTGTTCCTTTAGAAATAAGTCTGTATAAATAAAGCAGATAAAAAACACTGATGCGTACATTTTTACGCCTCATGTGGCCCAGCGGCTAGAGCACTGGACTGGGACTCAGGAGAGCTGGGTTCTATTTCTGGCTCTGCCACTGACCTGCTGGGTGACCTTGGGTTAGTCACTTCACCGCCCCATGCCTCAGTTTCCCCACCAGTAAAATGTAACTAAATGACACTTACCTCCTTCATAAAGTGCTTGGAGAGCTACTGATCAGAAGCTCTATGTAAGAGCCAGCTACTTGTTATTTTTATTGTTATTATGTTGTGCAGCCCAAGTAAACTCCCATTTTCCCCACAGACCAATTCTTGGAAAAAGCTAAAAGAGAAACATTTTTTGCATATTACAGAACTTACACTCGAGAGAGCATAAACGAAACCGCAGTAGAAAATAGAAAATTTTCAATTTGCATGGCGGCTTTCATCAAAAGGTTCTCATAACACCCACAAGAACTAGGACAGGATCATCTTATGTGCTTTTCTATTGCACCCATCACCATACCAGGCAAGGGTGTCACAGGTAAATTAGACGGGCCTACATGAAATCTGCTAGGGACTTCACTAGTCATCTGCTCTTCTCCTTGCCACATTTGTAAGAAGCTCTGCTTCAGCTGAATGTACACAATTACTTAACAAAAATGAAGTGGTCAATCTGGCTATGAGGAGAAGGCTTCCTTGAAGACAAGAGTCTTGCAGGTTAATGGCTGTCACTCTCCATTAGGCCAATTTCCTCCAAAGCTTATTCCATAGCAGAACATCCTTGTCTGAGAAAGCTCATCTTGGGTCTCATGTCATTGGGCCCTGATTCAGAAAGGGCACATTAAGGCATCCTTAACTTTAAGGATGTCCTTGAGTCCCACTGAAGTCACCCGCATATGCTTAAACCCCCTTTGAGAACAGGGATGGACTTAAGCGCCTGAATCAGAGCCTTTGTGAACTTCATGGGCTCAGAAGAGCGCAACTGCCCTGTCAAGTGAGGGATGGAGAGGTTATCACAGGTATGGCTGTGTCTTGGTCCACTGATGGCTTGGAAGGTCAGGCCCTTGAGCCATCACTGGAAGTGGACCAGTAGAGGAAAACAATGGGGAGGGAATACATTCACGGTGGTCTGTCCCATTCAGGAGGCAGCCAATCAGCCACATTCAGCGCAGGCTGGAATTTCTGCACTGCAGCCACATTCAGCCCCAGGTACAATGAGTTATAGTATTCCAGTCTGGGAATCACTGTGGCCAAATCATTACCCAGGAGGTAAGGGCGTCATTACCTAGCAAACTGAAGGTGGAAGAAGTCTGTTCTAACCACAGTCTCTGCCTGATTGCTTAGGTTTAAAGGATGAGTCAAACAGGATACTCAAGCTACACATCACTTTGACAAGCAGGGGCAGATGCCTTCAGTGGAAGGGGAGTGAAATGACCCAGCTAGTTCTTTGAAGCATTTCCCCCATTTAACCAGAATCACTTGGGTCTTGCCTAGGTTTAGTTTAAGCCAGCTGTTCTTCGTCCAGCAGCTGTTCTCTTGCTGGCGCTGTGACACCCTTATGATGATGTTGATTACATCAGTGAAAAAGCAGCTGGGAGTCACTGGTCTATTGTTGGAAACAGAGCAGGTGTCATCTCACCACTCCTCCCAATAGTCTCATGGAGACATTAAAGAAGCACAGAAACAGGATAAATCTCTACAAGACTGCACAGGTGAAGGTCTTTGGGGACGGGTAGAAATTGCCCATCTCCACTCTCCAGGGCTTGCTGGAGAAGAATGATGGGAGCCATTTTAATATTGCACTATCTACTCCATATGCAAGTAGATCAACTGCATTAAAGGCTGCAGAGAAGTCCAGTAGAATGAGTATGGAAATACTGTCTGTATCCATTGCCACAAGCTGCTTGTCTTTTAGTGCCACCAAGCTGTCTCCTGGCCATGCCCCATCTTGCAGCTTGATTGCAAGGCACCCAAGATGTTAGCAGATGTCACATGTAATTGAAACTTGGCTGTCACCACTTTCAGTGATTTTGCCTTAGAATGGTAAATTGGAGAGGTCTTTTGTATCCAGTATTGGCTTTGAGAACTGAGTAGGCTGTTACATTTTTCAATGAAGTTAGCAGATTCTGTTTCTTCCATTAGCCAATTGTTCTTTGCTGGCTGTCACCAGCCAGGAGGGATATGGGTCTGTTTTGCAGGTGGTAGTTTGAACACTTCTAGAGACTCCTGCAGCTTAATTGTATGGAGCAGATCTCTGGCAGGGTAGCATGTGGCTATTTCAGTGCTGCCAACCCTAAGCATTCAAAAACCATGAGTCAGGCCTCAAAAATCATGAGACTGGCTTTAAAATCTTGAGGTTTTTTAAAAATAATAATAATAAATAATAATAAATTTTGGGTTCTTTTTATTTGCCTTCAGATTTTTGAGCCTTTAGGGTTCACATTTTCCAGCTTTGCTCCGCCACCATAAGAGGTAGAAACTTGGCTTTCATTTCACAATGAAAGCTAAGATGCTCACATAAATCAGTTGACTTCAGGAGTTGGGGCTTCAAGAAAAACGCCAAATATCATCCGAGCTGGCAAGACTATTGTTTAGATTTATGAGCACCAGCAGTAACCCCATAAAATATAACTATACAGAACAGAAAATAAAAGAAATCCTCCTCCCTCTCTAATCATCAGCCCTTGACACATCTCCCTCCTTTAAAGTGCCCTGTACAGATTAGCTTTGCAGCCGGCCCTGAAAGTTAATAGATTCAGGCTATGTCAGACCAAGGGGTGGGGAAGCAAATTCCAAAGACAATCAGCTATCAAGCTGCCACATTCTACACCAACTTTAGCTTCCAAAGGGATTTAAGATGGAGCCCAAAGTAGACCACATTACAGCAGTCTCTGGTGAGTGTCCTGCTGTCTGCCACCATCTTGCACCCCCCTGATCCATAGGCCATCCTGTGACCTTTCCCAGAGAGTTTTGTCTCATCCACAAGAGAGAGCTAAACATTTTCTCTCCAATTCTGTGGGAGAGGACGACAAGAACACAGCAGAATTAGCAATATGGTGGGACTACCACCTTCATACCATTGTTCCCCATTTTTCCTGACCCCATGGACATCCCTCAGCAGGTACCTAAATCCTCCATGGAGGTTGGGATCCATGGAGAGGGGGAGCTGGGGACAAACGTAGGGACCTGCTCTCCACAGAATTAACCCCTCATCAAGGCAAGGGAGTCCACATTAATTGAATCACTTCTCCCTGCTCTGATGTGTGAAGCCTCTGTGGGAGGACTCCTGGAGGCAGCCAAGAGGTCAGCCCCTGACAGCAGGTCTCCACCAAGGGCACACTGTCCTGGAGGAGGGAGAGGGGCAGGAATGCTCCAGAGACATGGAGGAGGCTTAAGGCGATTTAGCTCCCTTGTCTCTGGCAGCTCCCCTCAAACTCATAAAGATCATGAATTTGAGGTGTGGGGGGGTCTAAACATCAGGCCATTCCAAGGGGGGCAGGAGACAACACAAAGAATGATCCTGTGGAAACTCCATGATTGGAGTCTCATGATTTTCTGTTCTCTGCCTGGATACTTCCCCTGCAGGAGATGATCCTGATCTCAAGGCTTAAACCTTGATTTCATCTGTCATCTGAGTCTCCAGATCACCAAAAGAGACATCACAAAATGCTCTTTCATTTTCATCCCCTTTATCCTACTTTGAATGAAATTTATCAAGCCACATCCATCTTTTTTTTTTTTAAGTTTAAAAAATAGTGGTAAATTGTTAGCCACTAGTAATTTCTATAAATCACATTTACTGTTTTAAATTCAGGGAATAAAAATAAATCAGAAGCTATGGTAAAAAGTAGATTGTGTTATATCAGGAAAGACTGGAACTTTTTGATCTTTAAAACATTTATCTGAACAATGTCAGTAAAGTTATAAAACTGAATCTCTCTCTGTCAAGAATACAAAATTTATAATAAAGGCAACTATATTTCTGGGGATTTTTCTACACACAAACTTGCACCAAAATAATGAAGGCCATGTCTACATTAGAAAATTACATCAGTTTAATTTTTTTAATTGATTTAATTAAACCAGTTCAGCCCGCCTCTGTGGACACTTATTTTTGTTTTAGTGTACGTCTACGCTGCGGGAGCTACAGGGGCACAGCTGCAGTGCCGTAGTGTTGATGTTTCCTACGTTGATGAAAAGGGGTATTTCCCCATAGGTGGATTACCTGCATCTCTCTGAGTGCTGGTAGCTAGGTCAACAGAAGAATTCACCTAGCCGTGTCTACACCAGGGGTTAAGTCATCTTAACTATGGTTTTTTCACATCCCTGAATCACGTAACTAGGTCAATCTACATTTTAAGTGTAGACCAGAGCTAAGAGTGGCTTATTTTGATTTAGCTTAAATCAATTCCTAATTGACTTAAGATAAACTAAAACTAAGTCCGGTTTAAACAGGAACACAAGTATCAACATGGGGGTTTCCACTGGTTCAGCTAAGTCAGTCTGAAATTCATACCTGTAGTAAGATGGCGCAACTTTTCCCATGCAGACAAGACTAATTTAATTTACACATTTCATTATTTTGGGACAAGTCTCTGTGTGGATACTCTTCTTTCAGAATAAAAATGTCCACAAACAGACTTGCACAGAAATAACAAAAAGATGTGAATTAAAACCTTTTTAATTACTCTGGGGCGAGCTTGTGTGTAATCCAGCTGTGCTGAATCAGAACACCCATTCTATCTGCAGATATTAAAGACAGACACAATACCACCCTCTGTAATTGGTGAAGCAGATAATTTTTGGTTAGAAGAAAAATGACAAACTGGTATTACAAGAAAAAGCTTTTGCCACATGAGGGCATGCTTCTTCATCTCTACCAATGCTAGCCTTTAACTAAATCCTAAATGTTTAAGGCAAGTTGAATGCTCTAATTAGGCCTAATTATTGGAAAGTTTACAAAATAAAGAGTGTGATTTTTAAATTATTTGCTATGTTTCTAATACATCAATTTAATGCAGCATCAGAGGCTTTGGAAAGAGACAGTGCTTGTAATGACAAGTTTCCTTCAGTGTCCTTTACGGCCAATAACACATTCTTACATTTTGCAGTGTCAGACTCTGGCTAGCCAATCAGCAAATGCATAATATCTCATTTGTATTCCATTCAGTTAGGTGTAACAACTGTAGAGTGAGATTCACATGAAAAAGAGTATAGAGGAGGTGCAAAATTCACCATTTGCACCCGTGAAAAGGTTTCATAGGGTATTAACCTCCTGGATGTTTGTTTGGAAAGGGGCAAGGGAAGAGCAGTGCTTTCACTGCTGCCCTCTTGTGAGGGGAGAGGATTGTGGGGCTCTGCCAAAGGAGCTCCCCAGTAGAAGGCTGCATGGTGTATGCACTAAATCATGGTCTCTCTGCGACATCCTGGTCACAAAACCTCTCAAGCCTGCAGAACCCACTTCCAGAGATTACTCAGTCAGCTAGTGCTACCCCACAAGAATGGGGGTTCCAAGCAAACCTTCACCACCAGGGGTTCTGTGGTCGGGGTTACCCTGTTGCATGCCAGAATAACTCAGAGATTAATCAAATTCACAACTTCTACTGATGGGGGATAGGGCTAGAGATTAATCTGTCAACATAGAGATTTACACTCAAGCAGGAAAATTTCCCAACGTCCTAAGCTTTTTGCAGTCCTTGAAAGAGGATTTTGTGGAAGCTAGATTCTTGGCAGAGGTGATTGGTTAGCTGGAAGATAGTGGGATATGAGCACTTGCCCAGGAGCAATGAGTCACTAGGAATATATTGCAATAGCTTGGTGTGTCCTTGGTTGCTGGCAGCTTCTTAAATCAAGGGACTGATTGAAGCGAGGTGTTGTAGATTTCATGTCTGCATTGTAGGCCTGATCCTTCAAAAAGCCGAGTCCCTTCTGCAAGCTCTCAACTCCTACTGATGTCAACCGGCATTCAACACGTTGCAGGATCTGGCCCTCCATGCATATTCAAAGAGCAACAAGGGGTGGCCAAATCCTTCTCCTGTTGAAGTCAGTGAGAGTTTTCCATCGACTTCAATGGGAGCAGAATCAGGCACTAAATTGTCAAAGTTCTACCCCAGCAAGCACTGGGCTGTTCTTGGTCCACCTGACCCAAGCATACATCCTGGTATGAACTTCCTGGGGGGAGGGAGAGGTCAGCTTCTTCTTTGGTTGATCCAAAGAAGAAATCAGGAAGCTGCAGGGGATATGACGATGATGTGTCACTTCATAATTTTGTCCATTTAGGCCTGTGCTTACTAAGGTGTGAACACAGATCATAAAACTCCCTTTGAGGGAATCTTTGTTCTGGCCCCTATCTTTATCCTGGAGGAGAAAAATCTATTGCATTCTCTACAACTCACCGCCACACCCAGTCTCCAGAAAGTTTTGGTTTGACTTTGAGGGCCAAAGAAAAAACACGAGATGCCTGAGCATACAAAGAGTTTACCAAGATATAACAACCACCACAGAGGCTAAAAACATTAGAGATCAACTGACCTAAAGAATATTAAGTCCCCCAGACATACTTTTTGCCATCAGTTATTTATAGAGTAGTGCTTTTGGTTTGATCTTAAAATATCAGCTTTATGAGCATACCCAGATAAGAATGCTATGAAACTCACAGGTCTATCAGATGCAGACAATCAGGGCTTGGAACTCTCTGAATTATCCTCCTGTAAATTGAGAATCATTCCACTGATTTTTATCAGAGAGTTACTCTGAGCTTACACTAGAATAGACCAGAATTGGCCCCCATGTTCATTTAAAAAAAAAAAAACATATATGCTAAGTCATTAACAAACGTTAAGTATACAGTTTTTACAATCCTAGAAAAATTAAGAAATTGATGCCCACTTTACAGATGTTGCTCCAAGGAACCAGGTACTTAATACATGATCTCACTGGTCTTTCACCTTTTGTACCACAGTTTGAACCCATCTTTCTCCCTTTTGACTTTATACAAAAGACCCTTTGTTCCTGTCTACACCAGCAAAATATTTGCATTCCCAAGACTGTGTTCCATTATGATTATGTTCCCAACAAGGCAGTGGCCTAAAACAGTTTGTCCTTGCCTGCATGCACAGGACTGATCCCTGTTTTAACTGCATTACCTAATCGTTGTACAGCCCTGGACTTTGAAGGGTAGTAGAGCAATTTGCTAACAAAGTTAAAACATTGATTTGATCTTTCTACCCTGGCAAGAGCAAAGAGAAGAAAAGCAAAAGCTACAGTCACCTGGGGGTTAAAGGAAGGGCCAAAGAGGGAGGGGAATGGAGAGCAGGGAGCAGTAACTACCATAGGAGAGGGGGAAAAGACAGAGGGAAAGCCATCAGGCATGGGGAACATGAGTAGAGTTCGTAATTTTCCCCCCAGTGTAGCCCCCAACTGTGAACAATGGCAATATGATCTCCATCTATTAATGTCCCCTGTCTTATCCTAGGCACATCTGTCTCATACAGGTAAAGAAAGCATCTTGCATCCTTAAAAGGGTGGTGGGGTTAGGAATGTTTCACTGGACTGCACCATATCCTGGAGGGACAAAACTAGACAGCTAAGTGGCAACCTGAGTGTAGAACAGTAGAGGCCCAGAAACAGACTTCAAGTGATCTGACTCATGGACGGGTACTGTTGATGAGCTGGTGTACCAACATGACCCTCCTGCAGCTACTCAGCTGGATTACATACAGGGGAGAGCTGAGAGGAGAGTGTGTTGGGGAACATTTAAATTAAAAGAACAGCCTTCCAGCAAAACAGATGCATGAGGAGTAGCACAAGAGGTGACAAAGATCTGAAAAACAAAAGAAGAAGATGGGGAAGAGGGGAGAGGGAGACAAGGCGGAAGGGCGCAGCACTGTTCCCATTTACATCCTAAAAATCCCAGTAGTGCTGACATAATTTTAGAGAATGTCTCACCTGCCTCCATGCCATGGTCCTGTCTGAAGGACAATCTGGGTCTCTTGGTGCTTTTTTGTCCCTCAACCTAGATTATAACCACACTAGAGCATGGACTGTCTTGCTATTTGAGTTTTGTACAGTGGGGTACATTGTACAGCTGACAATATTACTAGGCTCCAGTAAATCTTGCCAGATACTGTGTCAGCCCATGTTATCACGCTTAAAAACAAAACAAAACAAAAAACCTCCTCCTCCTGGTTAAGAGGGATGAACTGATGCTGCTCCACACCCAGCAAATCCAGCCTCATCTCACCGCATTGCAATAGGCCTAGTAGTCTTTCCCCAATAGATAGAACTCAGCTGGTGTTAAGATCAAACATGCCCACACTGACTGGAGCAGGTGCCAGCTAATCCTGATTCATGCTGTTACTACTTCTTGCCAAAGCTACCAACGTAAAGTCAGCAAGAATCTGACACTTTGGTCAAAGACGGAAGCATGTCACTGCCCATGATGGATTTCAGAAATGTTTCATAATCGAGCCACTGCCTCATCTGTTCCTAAATTACTCACACAAAAATAAAAACCCAAGAGTACAAGTCTATCCATAGACATTAATTTCACTAGGGGAAGAGCATTTAATTTTACAGTTCACACCCTTCTTGATTAGTTGGGCCTTATGCACTGAGCCAGCTGACATCATTCACACAGCAGCACAGCCCATACAGGTTGGTGCATGTAACTAAACATCATGCCTAAAGTCCCTGGGGAGAACAATAGTGCACAGAAGATATCCTGTTTCTCGTTCTCGTGATGTCAATTGCATCAGCGGGTTACCTGGTTGTCTGTGAACTGTGTAACTACTGTATATGCAAAAGGACAAGCTGCACCTTTTCCAATAAGCAACCACAAGGAAGAAAGCCTCCAAATTCCAACCCTGATTTTAGGTCTCAATTGACAGATAGCTGCAGCTTCTTTAATTGTTCCTTCCTGTACCAGGGGCATGCGCAAGTGGGGACAAGCAGGGGCATGCCCCCCAGGGCACAGAACTTCTCCAGCCCGAGGCCGTGGAGGCAGAGAAGCTCAAGCTTCTGCTGGAACAGGGTGGGGATAGGGGGCAGTGAGCTTCTGTGGCCCCCAAAAAAGGGTCACATTTAAATTCCTGCACATACCACTGTCCTGTAGAGATTACAAATTAAAGAGGGATTTCTGCGTATTTATAAAACAAGAAGTATAGGATACAATTTTCAGAAGGGGGACTGAGTTTTTGGGTGTCCAATCTGAGGCACTTTAAAAGGGGCCATATGTCAGAAAGTGCTGTAGATTCACTCTGAGTCAGGCCCCTTTACAGGAGCTGAGGTTCGGTCGCCAAAAACTGAAGCACTCCAAATTTCTAATCATTTTTCTAAAATCTTGGCTACAAAGCATCTTACTTGTCACTGCCTCGCAGAACTTGTAAGCCATTGATTTGATTTGATTTTGGCTGATGTCATATTTTTAAACCACAACTCATGCTATATTCTACTTCAGCAGGTGGAGCTGTTCCCTCCGAGTCAAAGACATTTATTTTCCTCACCATTTAAAAAAAAAAAAATAATAGAAATGCAGGAAGACTCTGTTGTGACTGGAGAACTAGTGAAATTATGACCTCACAAAAGAATGAAGCTGAATGAATTCTAATAGAAGTTGGGTGCTTCACATCCATATACTCCTAGAGCTGCCCTAAGTAATGCCACTGCTAAACTTATGGGGCTTTGCAGGTCCCAGAATAATCAGGGTGCAAATCCAACTAGGCCATACCCCCTTTTTGCACCCTCCAGCATCCAATCCACACACATCTTGCTTCTGCTCCATCTCCAGGTCACAGAGAAGACTCCCTCCACCTGGGGCTGCTACAGAATCAGCCCTTCTACACTGGATGTATTCCCTGGGGGTTCCTGTAGCTGCTCTGCAGACTCTTTACACCAGCGTAATTAGTATGAAGGGTCCAGAGGACAAATAATGAACAGGACCTCCTAGAGTTACTAGTATAAGGTTCTCGGCCCTGATTGTTAGGGTTAAGATTGGAAATATACCTTAAAGTGCTGTTGTGATCTGAGAAAGGACTCTAAAAATATGATCGTGGGAGGGTTCCATGTTTATTATCTCTCAATTATATCCATTAAAAAAATCTAATTGTCTGCCCTGCAAACTCAAACTGGGATGAGAACCATGTTGGTTTCCTTCCTTCTCATGCACAGTTGCCTGTAATAAAAGTTCTGCAGGTTAAATTATGCCCTCAGTGACACCTATGCATAGGGTGATCTTCAAAGGGTTTGCACAACTGCAACTAATTTAACTTTTTAAAATTGTTCTGTTGGTGAGACACAAGAAAGCCTGGGGCAGAACCCCAGCTCGTGTCAATTGTCAGAGTTCCACTGAAGTCATTTACACAAGCTGAGCATCCAGCACACTCTCTTTTAGCTGTACTGCTCTCCCTGGGGAAAAAAGCAATGTATTCAGTCCACTCTCACACTTTTGAGAAATATGCCTAGACTGCATGAGGAAAGACTCTTAATTGGACTACATCTGGAAGGTGGGAAGCAGATGGTCAGCTGAGGAAAGGGGGTGCAAAACTACAGCAAGCAACGGTCACACACAGTCTATTCCAGAGACAGAGAGAGGTTAAAATGACTGCAGGGAAAGCAAAAGAGAAACTGGCGTTGTTGGCCTACATCCAGCAGGAAAGGTTCATTTTTCTGGTCAGACCTCTGTGGGAGTGGAGCCCCAGGAGAAATGCAAATGACAGCAGAGTTCTGGCATGGTCAGAGACCACACCACCTCTCTCCCAACATACATGCAGTCTGTCTTAATCTCACCTCAGGTTGGGAGTTGTCCTGAGCTGCCCCTGTGACAGGGTATAAGAAGAACTGCAGCAATCTGGTGGTTGCTGCATGATGTAAGAGTCAGGAGCACAGTTGCCTGGGGCAACCTGCAGAGCTCAGCAAGAGATAGTTTTCATGCGTCAGATCCTGCATGTGGCTATCACATAGCACAGTTTGCCACCCGGGGGTTCTCTCCTCACCACCCATGACCTGAGGTTTAGCAAACTCTGAATCTGGAATAGGGTATAATGACCTGACTTTAGACCCCACTGCACTTTTAGCTGGCAGGGTCTGGAAGTCATGATTGCCTCAGAGGAAGCACACTCCTCCCACCCCTGAAGGTGTATCACTCCTGAGTAATTCCTTAGATAAAGGAATTCCTTACGTTGCTTTGGAAGCAATACAAACTAAACTGGAAAAAGGCACTCTGACTGCAGAATAAGAGCGTCCACTTGGGCAGTTGGATAGTTATTACAGTTGCCAGAGAAACTTTGATGGAATTATACTCCATCAGAATATGTGGGTTGGTCAGAATCAAAGTACTCTGTGAAACTGGGTCATAGAATCATAGAATCATAGAATATAAGGGTTGGAAGGGACCCCAGAAGGTCATCTAGTCCAACCCCCTGCTCAAAGCAGGACCAATTCCCAGTTAAATCATCCCAGCCAGGGCTTTGTCAAGCCTGACCTTAAAAACCTCTAAGGAAGGAGATTCTACCACCTCCCTAGGTAACGCATTCCAGTGTTTCACTACCCTCTTAGTGAAAAAGTTTTTCCTAATATCCAATCTAAACCTCCCCCACTGTAACTTGAGACCATTACTCCTCGTTCTGTCATCTGATACCATTGAGAACAGTCTAGAGCCATCCTCTTTGGAACCCCCTTTCAGGTAGTTGAAAACAGCTATCAAATCCCCCCTCATTCTTCTCTTCTGCAGGCTAAACAATCCCAGCTCCCTCAGCCTCTCCTCATAACTCATATGTTCCAGACCCCTAATCATTTTTGTTGCCCTTCGCTGGACTCTCTCCAATTTATCCACATCCTTCTTGAAGTGTGGGGCCCAAAACTGGACACAGTACTCCAGATGAGGCCTCACCAATGTCGAATAGAGGGGAGCGATCACGTCCCTCGATCTGCTCGCTATGCCCCTACTTATACATTTCATTGAAAATCTCTTTTGGAAGAAAAATGGAGGGAAAAGTTCTGACAATGTCAAAAATGGCCCCTTGAGAAATTTTCAGCATTAAAAGTTTAGATTTTTGGTTTTGAATTTTTTTAAACTTTTCATTATAATACAAAATAAAAAAAAAAGAGTTGAAATTGGAACATTTTGATTTTGTTTAAATGAATCATTTTAATGGACTGTATTATTTTCTATTGCAGAATTTCTATATTTGGGGGTTTTGTTCTGATTGGGAACAAGCCAAATTTCAAAATCTTGAAACTTTTCATGGAATGGAATGTCCATGCTCTGCATGGCTCTAATAATTATACCCAGTATAGTTCTTCCAGTAAATTTCTCTGTGTAGGCAAGCCCTTATTCTGAAGGGGAATAAGCTATATTGCTATAAAACACTTTTATACGCATAACTGCATCCATACTAGGGGTTATGTCTGTATAATTATTGGTTAAAAAAAAAGAAAACTATCACTCCCCCAACCAAAATAGATAATACAAGTACAAAAACTGTGTGTACATCAGGCCTTCAGAAATCAGGAATTTTTGAATCCTCTCCACACCTACCCTAAAAATCAATACATCAGATCATGCTGCTTTTTCAGACAAAGTGATAACTTGCACATCCTATAAATTCTGTCCTCTTTTACACTTGTGCAACTCCATTGATTTCATAGGAGGTAAATGAGGCCAGAGTTTTCCCAATGATGCCTATTCGGCTGTAAACATTTAGAGGAGAAAAATGGCAAGCAAGTTTCAAACCATTAAGATGAGATTAAAATCAAAAGAAAAATCTTACAGTACAGTTAAAATAAATGTCATGTATAAACCGTAGCACCTTCTATCCAAGGAAAACACTAAAACTTCAGGTGTTGAACTGATGCTCTAGAGGAATCACTCCATCCAACACTGAAATTAAGCCATTTTGGAGGGAGCAGAAGGTTTACATCTACACACAGCAGCATTGCACACCAGTTTAGGACAGAAAGTAAAGAATATTATATTCAGCAGCAGCTCAGGAGGAATTTAGGTAGGCAAAATTATATTATATGAACTGAATTTTGCCCAGGACACTGAAATTATGACTATTATTAGTTATATGAGGCCTCGAGCTCATTGTGCTAGGCAGAGTAAAAACAAGGATTGTCCCTTACTTTAAAGCATTTAGCTCATCCCTGCTTCTGTGATGAGTCTCATGGTATCTTCAATGACTGCAGCAAAATTAGTACAGCAGGAAATAAACTACCAGATTTTTTGATCCAATACGAAAATCATAGGGATCAGTTGGTAGTGATATGAAGGGATGGAATAGTGTCAAAGAGAAGGAAGACAGATATGTTAAAAGGAAGGACAGTCTTTTGGTTAAAACACAAGGCCATAAATCAAAAGATATAGAGCAGGTTATATACCTAGCTCTGCCACAGACTTCCTGTGACACTCTAGGCAAATCGGTTTCCCCATCTGTACAATGATATAATAATACAGGTGCCGAGAGGTTTAATTCAATAAAGTGCTTGGTGTCCCTAGGATAAAAAGTGCTGTAGAATACAAACTACTTTAACCGTGGAAATCAGCAGAGACACCTTCCCACCCTCCCTCTGCAGACCACAATACCAGAAGTGATAACAGAATACTGGAGATAGCAACACTAACATTGATACAGAACATGCTTTAGCTCTTGCTGCTTGACACCCTTGAAAGGAATGTCCCAAAATATTACCTTCTCCCTTGCCTGCCACCCCACAAGCATTATGATAACTGGCTATATCAAGGGTTCTCAGACTGGGGGTCGGGACCCCTCAGGAGGTCGTGAGATTATTACATGGGGGGGGTCACAAGCTGTCAGCCTCCACCCCAAACCCCACTTTGCCTCCAGCATTTATAATGGTGTTAAATATGTAAATAAGTGTTTTTAATTTAAAGGGGGGGGGTCTCACTCAGAGGCTTGCTATGTGAAAGGGGTCACCGGTACAAAAGTTTGAGAACCACTGGGCTATATTCTTCCATAGCCTTCATCAAACGATAATTATTCACATGATTATTCTACTAAATAGAAAGATATTAGAATAGTTAAGTGGTGTTTGGGTTGGGTGGATGGGAGGGCAGAGAGGCTGATTAACAGCTCTGGCAACTTTGTAACTGGTAGCAGGCATGGCCATTTAGTCAATCACCTCCCAGTCAAGGAAGTCAGAACCACTGGGATTCGTATTTAGAGGAATCTTTCCAGTATACTGTAGGCTCTTATCTTGAACTAACATTGCACGCTACTCATGACAGAAGGGCCATGACAGAAACTATATCAGCATCAGCAGCAACCAGAGTAGCCGAAGCAGAATATTCTAGGTGCAAATAGCATTTATCCTGCAGAATGTCAGTTGTTCTACAGTTTCCGCATTCTTATTTTGGCTGTCAGATATTCCCTGCCCCAATGAAAGTGCATTCTGAATATCTGCTGCAGGGAATACAGCACGCAAACCAGACTTGATAAGAGTAATAATCCATGCAAGTTCTCCATTTATTTTCTAAAAGTCACTAACCCAGAGTATCGGAGTGGTAACTGTGTTAGTCTGTATCAGCAAAGACAACAAGGAATCGTTGTGGCACCTTTAATCTCTCAGGTGCCACAAGGATTCCTCGTTGTTCTAACCCAGAGTTGCTTCTTATCTTGCTACTTTTATTTAGAGAGGAACCTGTGCATTGTGCTTGGATCTGAATCCAAACTCCCTCAAAGTGCTCCCATCTCAGATTGTTAAAACTGACTGCAGCCTTAGCATTTGCCTGAACTAATTCCTTATTGCTTTAGGAAAACTAAATAGACACAGATACAAAAACCACCCTTTTTTAACTTGCTGGAAGGTGGCGGCACACAGATTTATCAGATTTAGACTTGGCCTGGTGATCAGTGCATACAGGACTTCCAAATTGCTGCAGCCCTCAGTGACTAGAAATGATGAAACCACCATGCTTAAGAAAGGTCTGATTGGTTCAGAGCACTGCAGTCCATTTACTCAGCAACAAGGCTGCCAGGAGCACATCACCCTGGTGCTCCACTCTCTTCACAGGCTCTCAATTGAATATTAGATCAATTTCAATGTCTTACTGTCCTTATTTTCAAAGCCCTCCATATTTAGGATTAGCCCACCTCACTCTGTCACATGACAGATACATTCCACTGGAATAATGTAAAGGTCAACCTAAGGGGTGAAGGTTGTGTGTGCAGGAAAGTTTTCTCAGTGACCAGTCCATAACTGCAGAAATCGCTTCCAGGAGAGATCCTGAGTACCTTCAGAATGAAACCATTTAAACCACAGACCTCAGAGCCTCCAGAACGAGATGTAAACTCCCCTTTTTCCACCTTTCGTTCCTTTCTTTGACCTAACCCCACCAAAACCACATTACGTAAAAAAACCAAACCAAACCAAACCAAAAAATCTCCCTATAGAAGAACAGAGAGAGAGGGAGATCCCAGAGATCTTTGTGTTCACTTTTATGTGCTTGTCAGGCACTCAGATACTATGGTGATGGGCATGGAATCAGACCCTGGAGAAATAGAATCATACTTTAAAAAAATAATAATCCATTGTGATGCCTTCACATGAAAGATTTTTCATTCCTCTTTTAAAAAAGAAAACAAACAAAAAACCACCCTGCTTTTAAATTGCATCAGTGTGACAGAAGCCACAAAATTCAAAGTTATGGCTGACTGGTTTGTTTCTTGTTTTTTTAAAATCTCACCAGGTATGAATTAAAGATAAGTTCCCAAACCTTACTCTTGAATTTCCTTGCTCTTGCAAGGAAAATACCTAACTTTGTTTAACTTACTGGCAGAGTTAAGTGAAACACAGGAACTGCCATTTTGAAACAGATCAATAGTGCACCTAATCCAGCACCTGTTTCCGAGAATGGCTAAAGTCAAATGCTTCAGAGGTGTAAAATCCTCATAATTGGCGCCCTACCAAGTTCATGGTCCATTTTGGTCAATTTCACAGTGATAGGAATTTGGCAGCTAGATTGACGGAAGAATTCTTCTGTCAGCCTAGTGCTATCCACACCAGGGATTAGATCAGGTTAACAATGTTGCTCAGGGATGTGGATTTTTCACACCCCTGAGCCATTTATCTGAGTCGACTTATCTTTTTAGTGTAGGCCAGGCCACAGCCTACACTGACAGAAGGAGTTTTTCCATTGGTGTAGGAACACCGCCTCCCCAAACAACAATAGCTACTTCAATGGAAACATTCTTCTGTAGACATAGCTGTATCTACACTGCTAGTTAGGTCAGGATAGATATGTCAGTCAGGGGTGTGAAAAATCCACACTTCTGACCAACGCAGCTATGTCGACCTAACTTTTAAGTGTAGTCCAAGCCTAAATTCCATGGAATTAGAATATGATCACATACAAGGATGTGGCTGTTCAGCAGCTGGTTTGGTGAACAAACGGCTCTTCTGTTTTACCATCCGCTTTTCTGAAACAGGTTGAACAGCCAGCTAGCATCATCCTTTTCTGTCTCTCACTATGTTGTTAACTTCCCTAATCCGTTGCTCTTTCCACAATTGGAAGAAGGAAGAGAACAGTCTCCACCCTTATCCATCTGAAGAATAATATAGTAGAGTTAAGAACCTATATCCTAGTTTCAAGGAGAATAAAACCCTGAATATTTGTTCCAAGAAGGCTTCATTTCACCCTAGAATCCTGCTGCACGGGAATGCTTGTGTGAGTGAAGGTGGCTTTATAAGGAAAATGCTCTGCAGGCCAGCACTACACATATGGGACATCAGGTATAAATCCATTTTTATTTCTCTCAGTACAAAGGAAGCAATCGCTGATGATGGAAGAAGGGGGGAAAATGGTAAAATGCCACCAAACCCGGAATCAGCACAGAGGCTAAGTTAGGGGAGGTTTTGTCTTAAATCTCTTCAGCGAAGTGATGTCTACTTATATTGGTGAGGAGTAGGGTCTAGTAGCCGGACACTTTTAAAGAAGACTGGGTCCTGCAAATGTTGTTTTTCACCCAGATGTCCTCGAGTTTTAACAAGCAGGTTATCAACTGGGCCCATTTGCTCCCCGCAGATCAATATGGCCACAAACACTTTCTCTCTGGAGAGCTGACATTTGTCAGGCAGAGATCACGAGCCTTAAGAACAAACAAACCAAATAATCCAGAGAATTACACTATTGACAGTGAGTGACTTGCTGCTGCCAGGCATCTAGGATTTGGAGTTAGACCTAACATGCAGGAAAACATTTTGTTGTGTTTTATGACTTTAACGGCTCTCTTGTGCTCTTCCCCTTCTTTTCTGGGTCCACAATACTGAACAGTACCCTCTGGTGGCACAAAGTAATCATGCCAAATCTCTGAACTGGGTTACTTTGAAAGTCATTTTTAAAAAAAGACATTTTAGGCCTGATTTTAATTTACACAAATACCACTTTACATGGCTCTGCCAGTGTAAACAGGCCTTAAAATGGGAATAAATTATATTTACCCCCATTTTAAGGGCTCTTGGCACCTCTAGAAATGTGTGAGGTGGTCCTAGTGTAAATGAGAATCAGGCACAGCAAGTTAACATATATTATTCAAAAACTTTCTTTTGGGGATAGGCTAAGTGCAAATACAAACACATTGACTTCACTGCAAGCAGGCTTGGGACTTCAGATTTTTTTTCAGGGGCAGGGGGGGTTTAACTTGTACTTTTGATACAATTGAAATAAAAAGCAAAAGTTAGTATATGCTCAGAAAAGATGACAGTGCTCCAAGCAATCTTTAAAAACAAAAATAATGACCTATGCTAAAGCAAAAGACAACCACAGGTATATGGATGTATGAGCAACAGTTCTTAGCTGCGGGGGGGGGGGGGGGGGAGAGGGAGATTTAAAACAAGGATTAATAAGGGCCCATATCCTACAATCACATGCAAATAGGCTCAGCGTGATTCGTGTAGTTCAGCTGATGGCATGCCTCTTCTTTTCTCCAACCTTAAAAGCTGCACCCTGCCCAAAGATTCCCCCCATCCCCACCTCTGCAGGGCTTAAAGAGGTCTCCTTTTCAGCCAGGAAATAGAATTAATAGATTCATAAATTTTATGTCTAGAAGGGACCACTACAACCATCCAATCTGACCTCCTGTAAAGCACAGACCATACAATTTCACCCAGCGATTACTGCAAGTTGAGGGAAATGTGTGATTAAGCATAAACAAAATAAAATTCACTCTCTCTCCTTCCATTCTTTATTCCCCTCTCTAATTCCTATTTTTTTCTCCAAATCTTTTGCTCTCTTATCTCTCCATTTTGTTCATTGTTCCTTTTTTCTTGCTGTCACTATTGTCTCACTTTTGTGCATCTCCCGCCTTCTTCAATCTCCAGATCCCTCACCTGTCCCTTCCTCTCCCTTCCTGGGGTACCTACATCTTTATTGTTATCCTCACCCTCTATCTCTTTCTCTCTCTCTTTCTCTCCCCATTCTCAGGTATCCCACATACATTTTCTATTCCCCAATATCTTTCTGGCCCCTGCCCTGGCTCTGGCTCTGCCCCACTAGAATCACTCTCTGCTTTATCCCTACTTTCCATGCCTTTCTTTAAAGAGAGAGCCCATAATCATACTGTGCTTTCCCCTTTACCAATATTAGTGAAAGGTCTTCCTGTCAGCTATCTGACCAGCAGCCCCAATCCTCTTCTAGGCTGTCTGCCTAGCCCCTTCTGAGAACGTGGCTCACTCTTCTGCTGCAGGATTGCTTTCAGGACTAATAGCCTCCCTCCACAGAGCCAGTGGCTGTGGGTGGGCAACATAGCTGAGTCAGCAACCCATTAAGATTGCTTAATGCAGCCCAGGAAACAGCACAAGTTATGTTTTCAGTCTGCTAGAGAGAGAGTGAGCCAGGGAGCTACAGCAGCTGTCTTTGAAATAAATTTATCCCCTCCCTGTTTACTACATTTGAATCCTTTCTGTTCTCTACCACTAACGATGAGAAGGACTTTTCACATACCCTGGGTCCTGCTGGTGCCATCCCTCTGCTCCTGTTTGCATCTCAACCTGGTGGCCCATGACAGCCTGCTTAGTGGACTGACTACTGGGAAAAGGGAGAAGTGGAGAGAACACACATGTACTGTATGGTGACCTCCTCTGAAAAACAGGGCCCTGTTGGTGCCCAGATTGTCCAGCTGTGGTCTGTATCTACTAGGTTCCATTGTATCTCTTCCCAGCCTAGGTGAGTGAGTCTTACTCTTAGAGAGATGTGTGCAGTGTAGAAAGAAAAGGACAAGCAACACCAAAGCAGCAGTTGGGATGCTGAAGGGGAGGGAGTAGAGGGAGGGACAGAGCAGACAGAAATGTCAATGACCTAGTTGGGATTTTTGATTTTTTTTTTTTTCCTTTTTAAAGGCAAGAAGCCAGATCCTCACCTAGTGTCAGTCAGCATAGCTCCATTGGCTTCACTGTAAAAAGGGAGAAAACCAACATTACAGCTAGGCTTGGAAGAATTACAATTTTATTGGTAAGTGTTGATTTCACTGAACACACACAAACTGATAAATTATTGACAGAAATATTTTTAAAGTTTATAGATAGGCAAAGAAAGAAAAATGCTGCTTGAGAACTTATTAGAGTTTGAGTTAAGGATATTTACTTTGTATATTTTGAGATGTGATAGTCACAATTTCTGTTTTAAAACTTCAAAAGCTCTAACTCTTTGAATCTAAACATCTGCTGTCATTACATAATTATCTGACCCACCCCTAATTTCCTACAATTGTGAAAATGTAGATCAATAAAAATGTATATTATCCGTCAACATCATAAAAAAATAAAGTTCTGCAAAGCCTACGTACAGCACAGAGACACAAAATGGGTGTTCAGACAAAACAAAAACAAAAAAAACCCACCATTTCTCAGTTACAGCTGAGTACCAAAACTTGTTGCTACATTCTGTACTAACCACAGAGGTGATGGTGATGAAAAATAATTAGGAAACTTCACACGCATGGAAGAGGACAAGGCTTCCCTCTAATTTCAGCAAAACCCAAAGCACAGAACAAGAACAGATTGGGAGTGATGCAGCCACTCCCAGTCAAATTTCTTAACTGGACCCCCAAAAGGAAAAAAAGGATAAAATATCAAGCATAAAGGGCAGGCTAAGTTATCCTGTGTTTGGACAAGCCAAATCCTGTCCAGTTACACAACATTACAGAATAATTCTGCTCTCCCTTAACTTACGTTAAGGAGGGCAGCACTGTTTTGACCAGCAGTGATATGTGTGGGAAATAATGTTCGCAAACAAGTGAAAGGAATCACAATCTCCTTATCCCTCCCCATCAAAACCCGATCTTCTTAGGCACATTACATTAATTGAACCTGCTAAGAAAAAAGGTAAAAAAGTTTCCCCATACCTATTTGAGACCTACAGAAATGACAGATTAGTTAGCACAGTCACAGAGCTCATCTCTTATTCCCATATAAAGGGCTTGTAAGCAGGAGGTTACAATCATTAATCATTTCACAAGCATTAGTTACCACAGCCTTGGAAGTATGTGTTATCATGCCCATTATGCCATTCCAGAAATTGCAACAGAATCAGCCACATTTTTAACATGGCATCTAATTTTTTCTGCATAACTTCAGATACCTAAGGACTCATTTTCAGAGGTACTGATCATAGTTAGCTTCTGTTGACTTCAGCTGGAGGGGGGGATACTCAGCACATCTGAAACTGAGGACCTAAATGTCTGGAGTAGAGCATCTAAAACCTGAGCCCAGTTTTGAAAATTTGGGCCTAAGTGACTTGCCTAAAGTGATGCAGGAAGTCAGTTGCAGAGTCAGGAAAAGAAACTGGGTCTCCAGCTTCCTTCAATTCCACTTTTAGGACGAGTCCACACTTAAAAGTAGTACTGGCATAGCTCTGTAAGTTGGGGGGGGGGGGGGAAGGAAAATCACACCCCTAACTGGCACAGCTATTCCCCAAAAAGCCCTTGTGTAGACACAGCTGTAGTATAGCACTTTCTGCTAGCATTGCTTTTATTTTATTTTATTTTTTTGAGGCACTGCCACTAGGCACACCTATTCTGTAGCACCCCCTTCTGGCCAAGTGTGGCTCAACTAAGGCCTGTCTCAGTTTTTTTTCCTTTAACTTAGGCTCCCTTAAAATGTCCACATAGGCCAGATATTCAAAACAGTCCCCCTTTGTGGGGTCCAATTTATTACAGCCAGCACAAAGTCTTTTAAAAGAAAACTCAAACCTTCAAAGTCTTCATCTCACTCTCACCTGGGCTCATCCCCTCCTCCTTGAGATCTGCCCTATCTCTAGCAATTCATGACTTTCACCCACTGCCATGCTCCGTATAACTCTTCCCTGAGGGTCTGTCTTCCAACTCCCCTAGCACCTCTTGCCTGGAGCTTAGTCTTTCCCCTTTCCAATACCTCCTGACTCCCTGTAGTATCTGCAGGTATCTACCTAACTGCCTGCAGCTGTCTCCCCTTTTACAAGGCTCAGGCACCTTCCCTTAGGCCCAATTTGACAGTAGTTAATCAGTCCATGTGCACTGGAAGCTGCTCCCTTTCTCAACCTTTTCTAAATCAAAAATTTTGGCCATCCCCTTATATTGACTATGAAAGTAAGAGTAAAAATTGTATCAAATTATAATGTCCCTGCCCCTTGCATCTTTCTGGACCTCCTGAGGGTCTCCCTCCTGCCCCCATATTCCCTTGCACCAAGGTTTTGGCTGCCCCAAAGTTATTCTGGACATTTAATTTTCTTTTAACGTGTAATACAATTTTAAACATCACATGATGCCCCTGATTGCTTTTTGTGACACCCCTCCTCTGGGGGTCATGACTCACCAGTTTAGAAACGCTGGATAGATGGCCCATACATGTTGAGTGACACATACATTGGTGTGCTGTGAATCGCACAATGTAGTGTGGATATGTGGTTCATTGTCAGTGTCATAGATGTATACTATGGAGGTGTAAAGTTGTGTCATGATTATAGAGGTAGTGTGAGTATGGATATGAGAGCAGACTTAACATTAACTTTAACTCTTTACCCATATTTTACCGTGTGTGTTTTTTGTTTAATATTGAATTTTATGGTGCTCATACTTTTTGTGTGTATGTGCTTTTCTTAAAAAAAAAAACAAAAAAATCCAACACACCACCCTCCCTCCCCCACCCCCAGCATTCTATCAAAGGTTCCCTCCTTTAAGTTATTAATATGTACATGACATGCTAACTCCGGCTCAACAAAGTTTTTGTCTGGGAATTTCTGTCTTGCAAACTCAAATGTCATAACTAACTAGATATGGTGCACATAAAGGGTGAAATCCACCCCTTTGCAGAAGGCCCGCATGAGGCATATGCACCACTTAAGTCCTCATGCACCATCACAGTAACTGAGTATTTCAGTGATGCACAAGTCTTTTGTTGATACACAAAGGTGAATTTCACCCAACGTGACAGGGAAGGAACATCTTGTGGTCCAGAGTATGTTATTTGTTGCCATATATATCATAATAGTAGGTTGATGGAAGAGAGCTGCTTATCCCCCCACAAAAGGTTGCTGGCTTTGGTATCCCAAAATAAAAGACACAATCAGAACAAGTTGAAAATTCATTGAAAATATGAATTTTCTCCCTCAACCTTTTAGAGTTTCAAGGTTTGCTCATTCTTAAATTCAACCAATTATAAAATCCTGTCCACGCTATAATTCCTTGGCTCTCTGCCATGCAGCATGTAAAGAAATCTGCATTATGTGCAACAGAGACTTTACTGACTATAACATGATTGCAAATAATGGATCTTATCCTTTAGCTCAACAGCAAAATATTGACTTATATCTAGAGATTGGTTACAGCCCCTGTGGTGTTTATTCCTTATAATTAACTGTATCAGTGTGTTGTCTTTCAGGTAGTCTGACAGTTTCCAGATGCAGAAATACCTCCTATAAATTTACAGGGGGAAAAGAATGATAAAATTCAAAATAGACACACTGCTGTAGAAAGCACATATGTTTTAAATATATTACTTCTACAATTAAGAATAAGATGTTATGAACAGGCTTTATAAATCTTGAGAGAGGGGGAAGAAACCCACCCCCTGTTCTTAGCCATGGAAGAGGCCCTAGATGATAACACTTTAAAGTTCCTGTGGTGGGGTGGATTCCTGTCTAATAATCTGTTAGTAGAATGTGTTTGCAGCTCTAGGAGACTGGCTCCTAGACCAGAGTACAAATCCCTTCGTTTACCCAGGCAGGAAAAGATTCTGTTGCTTCACTGGGGCCTGGAGGAAGCTAGGCCTATGTTTGAGGTGTGGCATGCCTGGGAATGCAAGGCAGCATTAATCTTTGGGGCAGGTACTTGTTGAAATTCCAGTTACAGAGGGAGATGTCTGAGGCAGAGCTAGGCCTTATCTTCACTGCTAAAAAAGGTGTAATTTTTACCCGAGGGAGGTAAATAACACAAATGAGTTATCCCAAGGTAAAAACTCAGTAAAGACAAGACAGTTTAGTGTTACAGTGAAGTAAATTACCTAAGGTCAGCCCCAGGCAGGGGTATACTGCTGACCTCAGCTAGTTTACCCAGTCAGTGTCTTGTCTTCACTGTGTTTTTACTCAGGATAGTGTGGGTTACCCCAAGGTAGAAAATGCACCCTTTTAACAGTGAAGAGAAGGCCCTAAATAGCACACCTGAATTTGCCTGTTTTGCAATAAAAGGAATAAAAAGTCAGCTGCAGGAGTTTCTCCCCCACTCCCTTTTCTTGTTTGTTCTTGTTGTTGCTATAGGTCTCCATAAAGTAGATCTTAGATAACTGTCTCATGCTTCTCTCCTAATCCTACCCTTTGTCCACTCCAGACTTGATGCCTTCTTTCACACTGCCTCATACACCTAGAACAGCCTCCCTATTAACCACCATCAAACTCCCTCCCTTTGCTCCTTCAAAAATCTCCTCAACATCTAGCTATTTTATGACTTATTTTGACTGATAGTTCAGCATTCTGCATTTGTACCTGAAGTATAACATAATGTAACCATTTTGCCTTGAGAATGTATACTCCCTAGGGTACAGATTCAGTTATTTGTTTGGTACTTTTTACTTAACATCCAGCATTGTCTACATTGATGACCCTCGTAAATTATTCTAAATAAAATGTCAGAACAACAAAAAGGTCTGGTATGGAGAGAAGACAGGTATTTCTGTAAAACCCTTTTCTCCTGCCCCCACATATTGGGATAGAAAACAAGTTTCCTGATAACTGAAAGTCAAATTTGGGTGCCTGGAGTTAAGTATTTAAATCCATACCTACATCCAGATTAGGCACCAAATCCAGGCACTTAAGTAGTAGCCTGATTTTCAGAGGTGCAGAATGCCCACAGCTCCTATGGACATCAGTGGGAGCTGTGGTTGTTCAGAACATTTGAAAATGAGGCCATTTTTAGTGTCCTTGAGCCTAGTCTACACTTAAATGTTTTATTGATGTAACTATTCTGGTTAGGGGCATAGGACTGGAAGAGGCCTCCTATATCATCAAGTTCAGTCCCCTACAAGCAACCGCATCATATAATCCCATTAATAAATTTATCATGAACATATTATTCCCCTTCCAGTATAGAAATAGCTAGACTGGTATAAAGCACCTTTATGACTATATATAACTATGTCCATGCTTGGGGGATTGTATTGTTTTAACTATATAAAATGGTACAACTTTCTAATGTAGACAAGCCCTTAGTGCTTTCTCTCCCCCCAGGTAACCAGTGTATGAACTTCTAAAATAAACAGTTTAATTTATAAACCTTAACTCTGGAGTACTGCAACATAATTCTTTATCTAATGAATCCATGCAGCAGACAGCCGCTACAGTTCCCCTTGGAAATACTTTGCATTATTATGGCATTTTATTGCCTGCTTACTAACAATTTAAGATCCTGTATTAGACAGGCATACATTGTTTATCAATAACAATACATTAAAACAGGCTTTCTCACAGCTTGTCACAATTATGTTATTATACATTTACAAATCTAAATATTTTTTGTAGCATTGTAATTTAGTGGCCTACTAAAAAGCATAGTATATAAGACACCTATAGATTATGGTTACCTCAGTAAAAAATATTATATTAGACACTGAAGTGAGTGAATTTTTGCATACCTCACTGTCATCTTTCCACACTTCTTATTTCCTTGACTGTGTATCTTTCCCCTTCTTTTCTAATGTTTTGTACCTGTTTCCACTTTATTCTCTGGCTGACAATTGCACTTGATGCCATTTAGAACAAAAGATGAGCTTGTGCCATGGTCACAGTGCATCTAGGAAGGACTGACATATTAATCTATTTTTCAAAAAGCTACTAAAGAGAAAAATCGTTATTAAAGCAGCCTTTGTTTAAGCCCCGATCCTACAAAGGCTCACAAGCATGCTCATCTTTGCATGCTGTGAATAGTGCCACTGACTCCTGGAGTGTAAAGTTAAGTAAGTACCTAAGTCTTTGCAGGATTGAAGCTTTGTGGCTGAAAATGTAAATGCACAAAACTAAGGAAATTCAAAGTCATGGATCCCATAGCAACCATGACTTGATCCTATTGTACATAAAATTTAGGTATTAAATTTAACAACATGTATGTTACAGCAAAATGGACAAGGGGTCTGAGCCGTGGCTGCTATGGGAAATATAAGTTTGAATTTCCAGACAGTTGTGTGTGTAAATTATCAATTGTAATGCTGCATTATCTATTGGTATGTGTTTAATTATCTTTTTTAAATAAAAAGTGATTGCACAGACATTTTTTCTGACATGATCTCACATTGAAATAAATAAATTAAGGGTCTGATTCTGATCTCACTTATACCAATTTTATTCTGGATTATATTTGTGTAAAACTTACATAAGTGAGATCAGAATCAGAAAGAAAGACATTTGGGCCTAATTCTCATTTATACTAAGGCCACTTTACACCACACTTTGGTGAGGACTCAATGCACAATTTACAACAGCTGAGGTTTTGCCCCTCTGGCTGTGTAAAACTGGAATAAATTATATTTACATATGTTTCAAGGCCCTTTTACACTACAGCAGTGTAACATGTTCTTAGTGTCATTGAGAATCAGGCCCATTTATTTCAATGTCTCATTTGTTAAAAATACAGCTGTGTTCATTTCAATACGTAGAAATCCTGTTATACACACATTCATATATATATGGACAACTGGATTTGATTTGCTCTTACACAAGTAATAAAAATAAAATGTTCTATATGGGTCATGTTATTTTCAGGCATTATTAATTTATCTATTACTCTACTGTTTTTTAAGTTTGGCAAAGCTTGTTTCTCTCATTATAGACTAAGGCCCCAATCCTGCGAAGACTTAAGTATGTACATAACTTTACACATGTCCATAAGTGTTTACAGAAACAGAGCCTAAGAATATAGCAAGTTCAAATTTGAAAACAAAGTTGGTTTTAAATTATCCAAATGCAAAATTAATCTGAACAATTTTTATTAAAGCATGACTTTTCCTTACTCAGAAATGAATGAGCCAATTTTGATATCACTTTCCACAAAAATGTCACTTTGGGTCTGAGAATAAGCATGTCAAATTTCAGCCAATATTTTAGTATGGAAGTTTCTTCTCAGCATTAACTATAGGATTAGGAAAATGCATAAGGCTTGCATTTAAGCGCTTTTGCCCAGTTACGACTACAACTTCTGTATCAGGGTGAAGGTAGCGATATTCCTTGAAGTACCAATATTCCATAGCTGATGGACCAGTTGTTTTTTTTTATTATTGTTTGTTTTGTTTTCCTTTCTCAAGTGACTCTTGTGGGGTGAAATCTAACCTGCCTTAGATGACATGGTGCAGCCTCCCTCTAAACTCCTAAAGGTGCTAACACACATGCATTAGAACAGACTTTTTTTGCAACCTCCTTAGTGAGGGAAATATTTGTAGAATTTTCTTAGTGCAGCCAGTATCACATACTGAGAGGTAGACAGCAGTTCACTGGGAATTGGACCAGGAGCACCCAGTATACTTTGGTGAGTAAAGTTTTTATCAGTGGAACTTCAGTGCCAGGCGCTACGAAGCCTGTGTTACAGGACGAGCGCTTACACAACCAGCGAGGTAAGAAACTACTACTTTCCCAGCGAATACTCCAATGTGACAGTAAAGCCCAGGAAAGAAGCCTGATCCCTGGTGAAACTGAAAGTGCAGCCATTTAACTTGGAGAAAAGTTAATGTGAAAGGCACTGGCTTAAACCAGACTGACCCCTGAGAGTGAGATGTCTGTCCCTTGAGGAGAATAAAGCAAAAATAAGAAGCAGAGCAGCTTGGAAAATGGGGTTAATGTGGGGGAGGGGAAATGGTTTCTGTCGAAATTTTCAGTAGGAAAAATGTCAAATTTTTGTGAAAACAAACAACGAAACGTACAGCTGAACGTGGAAAGGCAGGTGCGTTACTGAGCGCCACGGCCAAGGCCAGCCGGTGAGTCAGTGGCAGAGCTGGGACCGGCGCTAGCCGTTGCCCCGCACTCCTCTCGCTGGGTGAGCTCACGGAGCAGCAGCCCGCTCACCCGGAGCGCTCGCTGCAGCAGCTCGCTGGGAAACCCTCCCGCTGCTGCTGCGCCCGCCGCCGGGGCTCCCCCGGGAGGCTGGGCGGGAGCGGGGGGAAGCACGAGCCGAGCTGCCGAGCAGGTCGAGCCGCGGCAGCCGCCGGGCCACGCGGCTCAGGCACCAGGCAGGTCTGGCTGCTCCGCGCAAACTCTGCGCGACGCTGGGGAGCAAGGCGGCCGGGCGGGGCGGCGGGTAACCCGGCAGCAGCAGCAGCAGCACTAGTGCAGGGGAGCTAGTGAGGGGCAAGGAAGGGGAGCAGGGCCCCATGCAGCCCAGTGGGGGTGCGGGCAGGGCCCGTGGGGACTCATAGGGGGGGTTGATGCCATGATATGGCTCGTGAGAGGCGGGGGTGGTGCCCACAGGACACAGGAGGGTGGGAGTGTACACGTAGCCCATAGGGGATGGAGGATGCATATGTGGCCCGCGGGGGGGTGCACATGACCCACAGGGGGTGGGGGGAATGGCACATATGGCTCATGGGGGAGGGGAGTTTGTACACGTGGCCCGTGAAAGTGAGGGAGAGGTTTGCACATCCGCCCTATGGGGAAGAGGGGGCGCCTGCCATACATTCTTCATAGAGAAAATGCTGCCCGCGAGCCATATGTGGGTAGAGGGGCTGTACCAGACTTTACGGGGCAGGATATTATTGCCCGTTTATTTTGCAGCAGCAGCAGCAGCAGCTTCGCTTTTCTCCTCTCCCTACTAGCCTGCCCCCTTCCCTTGCCCACAGCAAGTGCAGGCAGGAGCCAGGATCGGGGCTGATTACCACTCCTAGGCTCTTGCAACAGCAACGTCTCTGCCAGGCACTGAGCAAGGCCCCAGCCTGGTACACAGTATGGTCAGGGGCGGGATAAATATGGGACAGCAGTGTGTCCTGCCAGGGGCATATGTGAGCGTTGTGGGGGGCTAATCTTCAGCCCTTGCCAGGTGTGAGTGTTTAAACCCTGTCACTGGGCTGCGGGAAACGGGGATAGACTTTGCAAAAAGTAACCAAGCAGGGTACAGTGGGCAGCACTAAGGATGCAGATTCCTGGGGATGCAAAACCTCTCAGCAGGTCCCTCTTCTTAATCACCTCAATTCTCCTGTACCACAGGTGGGAGGAGGTGTTGAAATGCCTGGCTTCCCAAGGGATGGGGGAAGGCGGCAAGCCCCAGAAAGACAAGGGTGTGTGATAGATGGAGCAACCACATAAAGAATGTGGGTGGGTGGTGGGGGGGAAAGAGAAATGGGTGGCAGACGCATAAACAATGTGTATTTTAGACATGAGGGGCCTTATAATGTGTGATGGGAGGGCAAGAGAAATGCAGCACCAGCCACATAAGAGTGTATGTGTGTGGCGGGGAGAGGAAGAGGACTCCCATTAAAAATAGAGGAAGGAAGGGGTACAGCCACCCATAGTGTGGGGCCTAGGGAGAAAGGGGCCAGCCACATATGGGGGGGAGGGGGTGAAGAGAAGAGAGAGGGTGGTCTGTGTGTGTAAGGAATGATATAAGGGGAAGAATATGCCCTATCTAGGCTCACTTGTGGCAATGGTGTGCATTTGCTCCAGTGCTACAAATAAAGAAACTTGCAGCTCTTCTGTTGCTTGCTAGGAGACAGCAGACTGCCTGGTAGTTGCGGGTGTCTGAGTCTTGCTAAATGGAGGTTCCTGCTGCCCTTACTGGTTGCTGCTATGCTCTTACAGAGGGAGGAGGAGATGGAGGAGGAGGAGGGAGGGGATGTGAAAGTGGGTCAGGAATGTAACTAGACTCTGCCCCCCTGTTGCAGACATAGGCGGTGCTGCCTTAGCGATGGAAAGCAGGCATTTCACTGTTGATGTTCCCCAGCCATACTGGCTGACGGTTACCAGGGGATCCTGAAGGATGTGTTTCCTTGTGACCCTTTGAGAAGAAAAACTTAGTTGCCTCAGTAACCAAGTTTGGCTTGGATGCAATGATGCAGTAAATACCATAGGTGAACCTTGCTAATGGTGAATGAGGAAACCGAAACTGTATGGGCAGTTCTAGTGCAGGCACATAGAGAAACATTTGTAAAATGTTCCGCCAAACCTCAGAATGTGTTAGGGTTTAATGCATGATTTGTATTTGCTGCTCTATTGAAACCCCTGGTATCTAATATCTATCCCCTGGATGTCATAAGCTAATTATAAAATATCTGTGGAAATAATCTGCCTTTTTGATTGGCTAGGGATTTAACCCCTGACCCTGTTCTCTCTGCTGTCACTCAGAACATTACAGAAGGAGGCTGTTTGCAGTTTTCTTTTAATTTAAAAAGTTAGGGTGTTTTTTTTAAACTTTGCAGATTTTTGAAGAATGAAATTCATGCTGTTTGTTTTGTTTTCATATAATCCATTTCTAGTGTTCTCTGATAATAAATAGCTCTCAGTTTACCAGACAGATTGCATCCAGCTCTGCTGTTTATTGTGACAATGTCAAACTAAACACTTTAGAAGTTGAAAACAAAGCCAAAAGAACAACCAACAAATATTCAACATTCGGCCCAATCATGGAGCATTCTCCCTATTCCCTCCAGCTCAAAGAGTCTGGTTTCCATCTTTCCCCTATAGTGCAACGGACCTTTATTCACTGGGGCAGGGCATTGCTTTTCAGAGTAAGGATTGAGAGCTGAGGCAAAAACAGAGAAGACGCATACTACAATAGATCAGGTTTCAGAGTAACAGCCGTGTTAGTCTGTATTCGCAAAAAAAAAAGGAGTACTTGTGGCACCTTAAGAGACTAACCAATTTATTTGAGCATAAGCTTTCGTGAGCTACAGCTCAGTATGCATCCAATGAAGTGAGCTGTAGCTCACGAAAGCTTATGCTCAAATAAATTGGTTAGTCTCTAAGGTGCCACAAGTACTCCTTTTCTTTTTACAATAGATCAGTTTTCTTCTTTGGTTTATTTGCTGATTTCTTTTTAAAATACTTATGTTTGAAAAAAGTCCAGTGTACTTTACAAGCTCCTCGGGCCTGATTCTACTCTCTTTGTACACCATCAGGCCCATTGATTCACTTGGAAGTATGCAAGTATTTCAGGTTAGAGCTATGTAGCAAGTACTGATATGTCCCACAGCTGGGCATAGAAAGAAAGATGTGTATATTTGTTAAGAAACAAAAGTGAATGGACTAGAGTTTGCAGCTAATCCTGTTCCTTCAAATTGGTGCCCCTTTGGATATTGCATCCAACGGGTAATGCTGTAACCTAGCTTCTCTCTTCTCTGCAAGATAGTCTAGTTTCTCAGTTTTTAAACCCAGTCATGCCCTTTGATTCAAGGACACAGATGACGAATCATAGTGTTTCACTTTTTGTGTGGGATAATTATGCTTGTACATTTTAGGTAGTCAGTTGTTATTAAAATTGAAATTTAAGAATAAAAAGAATCACATAAAAAAGGTTGTGGTAAAACAAAAAACTCTAACACTGATCAGTTTTCTTTCTTTCTTTTTTTAAATCCAAACTAACTGCATGTTTAAATGCTCAAAGTTACATCAGGGAGGAATTTAGTCCATTGTTTCTGTAAATAGAAAAGATGTAGACAACCTTTCCCTACAGCGTTAAGATAAATAATTGCTTCGGTTTTGTATGTTTATTTTTGTGGACAAATACTGGTGAATGTTACTTGGTTTTGTGGAATCTCCTGATAGTCCTTCAGAAATACAGGACTGTCAGTGGGCCTGATCTTTCAATGGGATCCACGAGTGTGGCTCTCTGCACCCATGTAGTCTCACTAACTTTGGCAGGAGCCTGCAGGGATTCACACTCATGAATCCAGATGCCAGGATTTCAATCTATCATTTTCCTAGTGCTGTGGCAGACCGTCAATGTGCTACCATATGTTATTTATGTATTGTTTATTACATGCGTTTGGAAGCAATCTAGTGACTCAGACCCGTGAAGACTAAGCATATTGCAACTGAGAGGCACTTGGTGTGGTGGTAATTCCTTCACTTAGGTATAGTACAGCTATTGACAAACGGAGCCTGAGTCTCTGCTACATTGGGACCACTGTATGTCTCTTCGGCAGAGTAACAGAGATGTCAAATTTGTTCAACCAGACATCAGGGAATCCCTTTATGCTGGGGATAACACTATGTCAAGCATATGCTGAGTGTGGGGTCAGAGAGGGAGGAATGGCCAGGGAGCTGCTGCTCTCTAGCTCTTCTTGGCTGCTGCAATGGCCTCTAGAAGGCCATTACAGCCACTCACAATTTACAGTGACCTTGAGGTTGCTCTAATTTATGCCGAGGGCTAGGCAGGCCCGCACCAGGACCAATAACATGAGGAGGAACAAAGATGTCTTAAAGCGTACTTGCACCAAGCACAGTTTAGTTGTAATGGAGAATTAGGCCCACAGTCTATGGCATGGTTGGCATTTGACTGTGTCCTCAGAGGAGACTGTATGATCAACTTTCCCAAGTGGAGTTAACCTGGCAGTGAGAGGCTGGATAGTGGAGCAACAGGGAACATAAAATGGACTGCACATGAGTCATAGCTTCAGTTCTGAGACCTGAATCCACCTGTGGAAAATCAGAACTGTGAGTAATCAGAGTAGTTTTGCTTTCATTGGTTTGGAGGTCCTGTCAGGTCGTGTTAGGCCCTGTCTCCCTTCGTACTGAGGCAGTGTCAGAGAGAACAGTTTAAACATGTTTCTGCTAGCAGAGTGCCAACCTGGTCTCCCTGGCCATTGTGGACAATAATGAAAAGTGTTATAAAAACTGCTTTGCCAAACTGTGCTTATAGACTGGTCTGTACAGTTCTTGTTGACAGTTTCAACACAAATGTAGACAGGGTCTTATTTACATTTACAACATAGTTCACCCCCAAAGTGGTTTATAACTCAGTTTGTCTGTGCTGCCCAGGGAAATTATAATGAACCCTACCAAGGTACATTGCTTAGTTTCTGTGGGCTGTTGAATTGGGCCTTATTAAGAAAAGTTTAAATGTTTAGCCACACCCCATTTGAAGCTTTATATCCCCAGTGCCTTGTTCTTAACAGACTGAATTGCAGAAACTTCTCTGTAAACAGGATGAAACAATAGCAGCCAAGGTATGATCCCCCACCACAGTGAATAGGGACCTCAAAGCCTATTACCATTTAAATGATGGCATTGTTAAACTGAGTAGTTTCAAGATTAAATCGTTAACTAGATTAAGAAAACCATGTTATTTGTTGAGTGTCTCACCTTTAGCAACCAAAATACAATAATGTTCCATTTTCTTTTTGAAATGCACTTAGTGCAGTTTCAAAGTTGCTTGCAGTTGTAGATTCAGTGGAGTACTCACAAAACAGGTTTAAAAGCAGACACTCTAACAGGATGTGACATACCCTCTTTCTGCAGAACAGTGCATGAAACATCCCTGTAGTTTTCTAACAACTTTAAAAAAAAAAAAAGGGTGCTTGAGCTTAATAATTCAACGGCTCTCTTAAAAAAAAAAAGTATTATTGAGTTTGAATTCAACCTGAAAGTTTTAAGAAAGTTGCAGGATTATTCTGCTTTTATCTTATTCATAATTACTTCAGTGAACTTTTGCTTATCAGTGCTGAAAAGATGTGTTAGAACCAGTCTGACAACTTTTTCATAACACCATGTGCTAGAGGGCCTTGAGAAAACAGTTTTGAAACAATATCAGTGCAGAACCTGAACATTGAAACTGAACACGTTGAACATGAAGAATGTTCATTAAACACATTTCCCTGATTTTGGTAGTGTTCAAACAAAAGTCAGGTGTTTAATAACCCCCCTTCCAATGAGATGCTTCATAAGGAGCTCAAAGGATTTGCAAGTAAGAACATGGTGGGTTTAAAACCTCTACATGTTATACATTTTTTCAAAACTTTAGCCTTGAATTTACTAGATCCCCTTTAAAAAAGACTTATAAAAGTTTTCATTGCCCTCCTAGCTCCTCTTACCTTAACACACTGTATTATACACTTATACACTGTACACTTCAGACAACACCCAAATGAGAGGCTGAGCAGTGACTGGATCCTGGGAGATGTAGTTTTTTGGCATTTAACCAGAAACAGTCATTATAGTACAATCCTATTTTCTCTGAATTCCTGTTAACTAACTCAGTTAAGAGAAATTTGGTTTCATCCCCCAAGGCTATGCTGTTCTCCAGGCACTCCCACCCAAGCCCAGAGAGCCATGAAGAGAATTCCAGCCAGATCTACAAATCTACATGCTTTAAAGGGACTGTGAGAGTACCCCTCTAAAGCCACCTGGCAATGTTTGCTTTGCAGGCTGGGTTAGGGGTGGAGGGACCTGGATCAGACCTTTTCAAAGCATGCTAACCCCCTATTATTCCAGACCCCTTTCCCCCCAACTCCCAGATTTCTTTCCATGTTAAGGCCCTGATTTTCAAAATGCTTGGCAACTTCAGCTCAAGTCACTGGAAGATGAGAGTGCCTAGCACCTCTGAAAATCAGATCCTCACTAACAAACAAAACAAAGATCACTGTTTCACATTAGACATAAGGAAGAGGATGCTGATTTAGCTGGAAGCATTGCAGACCTGACCAAGAATAAGAGGACAACAAAAATTTTACTAAGGCAATCTGGCTCAACAGACCTGCCCTTTTTATGGTGTATCCTAATCTCACTTTCCTGCTTTTTTTCTCATCTTCCTTATTTCCCTGCTTCTCCAGCAGAATAAGAATTTAAGAAAAAACAATAATTGGTTTCTTTACTATAAAAAGATAGGGCCAAACTCTGTGCATCATATGAGCCAGCTGAGACATTTGCAGAGGTTCCCAGCAGGAGGTGGTAGGGAAGGAATCTTCACCTATTCCCAGGCCAGTAGTGGATGAGGAGCCACTCTCTGAATGCTGCTACAGCCCTACTGTAGCATCCATGCCTCGCTCCTGGGGTGGCTTTGATTGATGGATCCATGGAGTGGCAGAGCTGCTGAAACATCTCCCTGGTTCCTGCCCCCTCCACAGAGATGAACTTTGCAATACAGAAAGCACACATCACCAGTAGGTTCCCCAAATTATTCTTCTGCACAGCAACCCACACTGGTTCCAGTGGGTCTGGGGCCTCCTCAAAAAAGAGGAAGGGGCAGGAATAACCACGACCAGCTTGGCTTAACAGAGAAATCTTCTGTGAATTTAAACACAAAAAGGAAGCTTACAAGAATTGGAAACTTGGACAGATGACTAGGGAGGAGTCTAAAAATATTGCTCAAGCATGCAGGGGTGTAATCAGGAAGGTCAAAACACAATGGGAGTTGCAGCTAGCAAGGGATGTGAAGGGTAACAAGAAGGGTTTCTACAAGTATGTTAGCAACAAGAAGGTGGTGAGGGAAAGTGTTGGCCCCTTACTGACTGGGAGAGGCAACCTAGTGACAGATGATGTGGAAAAAGCTGAAGTACTCAATGCTTTTTTTGCCTCTGTCTTCACAGACAAAGTCAGCTCCCAGACTACTGCACTGGACAGCACAGTATAGGGAGGAGGTGAGCAGCCATCAGTGGTGAAAGAACAGGTTGAGGACTACTTAGAAAAGCTGGATATGCACAAGTCCATGGGGCCGGATGCAATGCATCTGAGGGTGCTGAGGGAGTTGGGTGATGTGATTGCAGAGCCACTGGCCATTATTTTTGAAAACCCGTGGCAATTGGGGGAGGTCCCGGACAATTGGAAAAAGGCAAATATAGTGCCCATCTTTAAAAAAGGGAAGGAGAATCCGGGGAACTACAAACTGGTCAGCCTCACCTCTGGCCCTGGAAAAATCATGGAGCAGGTCCTCAAGGAATCCATTTTGAAGCACTTGGAGGAGAGGAGGGTGATCAGGAACAGTCAACATGGATACACCAAGGGCAAGTCATGCCTGACCAACCTGATTGCCTTCTATAAGATAACTGATTCTGTGGATATGGGGAAAGTGGTGGACATGATATACCTTGACTTTAGCGAAGCTTTTGATATGGTCTCCCACAGTATTCTTGCCAGCAAGTTAAAGAAGTATGTATTGGATGAATGGACTATAAGGTGGATAGAAAGGTGGCTAGATCGTCAGGCTCAATGGGTAGTGATCAATGTCTCAGTGTCTATTTGGCAGCCGGTATCAAGTGGAGTGCCCCAGAGGTCGGTCCTGGGCCCAGTTTTGTTCAACATGATGGTATGGATTGCATCCTCAGCAAGTTTGTGGATGACACTAAGCTGGTAGAGAGGTAGATGTGCTGGAGGGTAGGGATAGGGTCCAGAGTGACCTAGACAAATTGGAGGATTGGACCAAAAGAAATCTGATGAGGTTCAACAAGGACAAGTGCAGAGTCTGGCACTTAGGATGGAAGAATCTCATGCACTGCTACAGGCTGGGGACCAACTGGCTAAGCAGCAGTTCTGCAGAAAAGGACCTGGGGATTACAGTGGACGAGAAGCTGGATATAAGTCAACGGTGTGCCCTTATTGCCAAGAAGGCTCATGGTATATTGGGCTGCATTAGTAGGAGTATTGCCAGCAGATCAAGGGAAGTGATTATTCCACTCTATTTGGCACTGGAGTATTGTGTCCAGTTTTGGACCCCCTACTACACAAAGGGTATGGACACATTGGAGAGAGTCCAGCGGAGGGTAATGAAAATGATTAGGGAGCTGGGGCACATGACCTGTGAGGAGAGGCTGAGGGAACTGGGGTTATTTAGTCTGCAGAAGAGAAGAATGAGGGGGGATTTGAAAACAGCCTTCAACTACCTGAAGGGGGTTCCAAAGAGAATGGAGCTAGACTGTTCTCAGTGGTGGCAGATGACAGAACAAGGAGTTAATGGTCTCAAGTTGCTGTGGGGGAGGTCTAAGTTGATATTAAGAAAAACTTTTTCACTAGGAGGGTGGTGAAGCACTGGAATGGGTTACCTAGGGAGGTGGTGGAATTTCCTTCCTTAGAGGTTTTTAAGGCCTGGCTTGACAAAGCGCTGGCTGGGATGATTTAGTTGGGGTTTGTCCTGCTTTGAGCAGGGGGTTGGACTAGATGACCTCCTGAGGTCTCTTCCAACCCTAATCTTCTATGATTCTACTCTGGCCAAGAAAAAGCAAGTTTAAAAAAATCTGTCTGTTTCAACCCTCCTACTTTGCTTGCTTCTACAGAGGCAGATTTATTGGGGCCCCACTGGGCACAAAGAACATGTGGGCCCACCACCACACCTTCACCATGGGACCCCGCCTCCTGCTCCTCCTCTTCCCTCCAAGGCTCCGCTCCCGGCCAGGCTGGAAGCCAGAGCTGGGCATTGGTAAGAGCCACCCAGGGAGCCCAGGCTGCTGTGGGGAGCCTTGAACCCTCTGCCCGCAGCACACCCCAGGTTGCAGGAACGTGGGCCAGGGGCTTCTCTTGAGCAGTTGGAGGGTCTAGGGCTCCCCACAGTGACAAAGACTCCCTGGGCAACTCTTACCATAGCCTGGCAATGGCTTCTGGCCTGGCCGGGGTGGGACCTTGTGGGGAAGAAGAGGAGCAAGGGGTGGGGCCACAGTTCCAGCACCAGTGGCTCTCCTACTTCTACAGAGGTTCCAGTGCTCCTGTGGGGGCCCCCAAATTGGCCAGGGCCCCTGGGCGTGAGCCCTTGGTCCCGTGCATTAATCCACCACTGCTTCCACTGTATCCTTCAGCCCACATCTCCTCTCTAGGAAACTGTCAACCCCTTCTTCACACCTATTTATAAATTGTTTGGATGACCACAGTTGACAATTATTGTGTGATGGACCCAAGAACAGTATATTATTATTTATTATTGGCATTTGGCAGGTGCCATTACATAACATTAGGAAAGGAGGAATTCCTTCTAGAAATGGAGCTCTCTCATTAAATCCCCTTAATTTTACCACATTGTCAAACCCATATTCTGTGTCTCTACTTTCTTTCACCTGCAGAAACAGTAACATGCTATGAAAACTGCAAGACTCAGATTAGTCTCTGGCTGGTTTATACTTAAAGTTAGACCAGTAAAAGCCCAAGCTTGCAAGGCTATGCAGTTACACTGGTATAAAAGTATCTTAGACCAGTATAACTGCATTCATGGTGTAACTATAGGCATGTCTACACTTCGAGCTAGGGGTGGGATTTGCAGCTCGAGGAGACATATTTGCACTAGCTCTCATCAAGCAAGCGCACTAAAATACAGCCTAGCTGCAGTGGCATGAGGGGCTAGCTGCCTCAGAAATGTGTTATGTCTTGGAGGCGTACATTCTCAGGCGGCTAGCCCCTCCTGCCACTCACCCTGCCACAGCTCTGTTTTTAGCACACTTTCAGCATTTAGATACATCAGCCTGTCTGCCCCGTTCTCATATTGGTAAACCCAGTCCACATATACATGCCTAACTTGACATCCAGGTTGCTTCTTGAGAAACTCATTGTGATTTTTCAGTGTAAATCCCTCTGTGAAATCCATTTCACTGTTCATGGCTCTTTTACCAAAAAAAATTGGCTGATACTAGAGCCAGTTTTCATTAATCAGGTATCTGAAATTTCCTAATTTTAGCCTCCTTTTGGCTAAAGGTAACATAAAATGGATATGCACATTCCATAATTTTAGAAGTATATACTGAATGCCCTCCCAGCAGGCTAAGAGGTACCTGCTGCAGATTATTCATTTAAAACTTACCCTCCTTAGACTGACACTGATTTTTAAGATCCTGTGGTGGCCAGCCTCATTCCGGATCACATTTCCTGCTTCCACAGATGCCCTGGCATGCCCTATGCTAGTGACACCACAGAACCTCATGACAGCATAGTGCTTGTGCCTAAAGGGATCAGGTAAATACTTGGTTGGATTTTGGTTTGCAAGGTCACTTTAAATCTCAAATGGTATAAAATACTAATATTAAAATTAAGCTCTGCAGAACCAATGTGCAATGCTGAGGAGGAGCCGGTGGTCGGGATACATGTAGATACCAATGACATAGGGAAAGGTAGGAGAGATGTCCAGGAGGCTGAATTTAGGCTGCTAAGTAAGAGAGTAAAGTCCAGGACTTCCATAGTAGCATTCTTTGAAATGCTTTCAGTTCCACATGCAGGGCCAGTTAGACAGGCAGAACTGCATGGTCTCAATGTGTGGTGCTGGGAGGAAGGATTTAAGTTTATTAGGAACTGTGGGGAACCTTCTGGGAAAGGAGAAGCCTGTACAGGAAGGATGGGCTCTACCTAAACCAAAAATGGAACCAGGTTGCTGGCATGTACAATTAAAAAGGTCGCAAAGGAGTTTTTAAACTCAGGGTTGGGGGGAAGCAGACAGGTGCGGAGGACCACACATTTCAGACAGGCACATCCCTTTGGGGAGGATTTGTTAAAGGGGATACTCTAGTAAAGAGGAGATGACAGATGTTGATAAAGTACAGGTAGGAGCTGAAGAGAAAAAGTCAAATGAAAAAGAGTCCCATTCAGTTACATCAGATGACAGCAGACAACTAAGTATTGACAAATTTTAAGAGTGCAAAAAATGTAAACACTTGTTTGGTTGTACTTGAGTGCCTGCTATTAAATGAGAATATTGCTATATTAGGCATCACAGAAACTTGGACACAGTAATACCCGGATACAAAATATATAAGAATGACAGAATAGATCACATATAAGAATGACAGAGTAGTTGTGCAGGAGGTCAGACTAGATGATCATAATGGTCCCTTCTGACCTTAGTATCTATGAATCTATGGTGGGGGAGTAGTACTATATGTGAAAGAAAGCATAGAGTCAAATATAGTAAAAATCTTAAATGAATCAAATTTCTGTGGATAGAAATACTTTGCTTAATAATAAGAGTATAGCAGTAGGAATATACTACCAACCACCTGACCAGGATAGCAGTGGTGACTGTGAAATGCTCAGGGAGATCAGAGAAGATACAAGAACAGAAAACACGATAATAATGGGGGATTTCAACTATCCCCGTATTGACTGGGAACATGTCACCTCAGGATGGGATGCAGAGATAAAATTTCTAGACACCATTAATGACTGCTTTGTGGATCAGCTAGTCCTGGAACCTTCAAGGAGAGAGGCTATTCCCAGTTTAGTCCTGGCACACAGCATCTGGTCTAAGAGGTACATATAGCTGAACCGCTCAGTGATAGTGACCATAATTTAATTAAATTTAACATCCTTGCAGAGGGGAAAACACCAAAGTAACCCACCACATTAGCATTTAACTTCAAAACGGAGAATTACCCAAAAATGAGGAAGTTAGGTAAACAGAATTTAAAAAAACAGTCACAAGAGTGAAATGCCTGCAAGCTGTGTGGAAACTTTTAAAAAACATCATAAGAGAGGCTCAAACTATATGTATACCCCAAATATAAGTGCGGCCACTGGAAAATTGAGGTGCTAAAGGAACACTCAAAGAAGAAACGGCCATTGTGGAGAAGCTAAATTAATTCTTTGCGTAAATCTTCACTGCAGAGAATGTGAGGGAGATTCTCCTACCTGAGTCATTCGTTTTAGGTGACAAATCTCAAGAACTGTCCCAGATTGAAGTGTCAGTAGAGGAAGTTTTGGAACAAACTGATAAATTAAACAGTGATAAGTCACCAGGACCAAATGGTATTCACTCAAGAGTTCTGAAGGAACTCATATATGAAATTGCATAACTACTAACTGTGACATGGAACCTATCACTAAACCAGCCTCTGTACCAGATGACAGCTAATGTAACACCAAATTTTTTAAAAGTTTCCAGCAGCGATCCTGGCAATTACAGGTCAGTAAGCCTAACTTCAGTACCAGCCAAACTGGTTAAAACTATAATAAAGAATCGAATTATCAGACACATATATTAACATGAGATGTTGGCGAAGAGTACACTGCTTTTGTCAAGGGAAATCATGCTGTTAGAATTCTTTGAGGGGTCAAGAAACGTGGACACAGGTGATCCAGTGGATATAGTGTACTTGGACTTTCAGAAAGCCTTTGACAAAGGCTCTTAAGCAAAGTAGGCACAGGCAGCGATGGGATAAGAGGGAAGGTCCTCTCATGAATCAACAACTGGTTAAAATATAAACAAAGGGTTGAAATAAATGGTCAGTTATGAAGACCAAAAGTATAATGGAGTTCAAAAAAGAACTAGATAAGTTCATGGAGAATAGGTCCATCAGTGGCTATTAGTCAAGATGATCAGGGATGGAATCTCTGGGTGTCCCTAAGCTTCAGAAGCTGGGACTGGACGAGAGGGGATGGATCACTTGATAATTGTCCTGTTCTGTACATTCCCTCACAAAGCATCTGACACCAGCCATTATTGGAAGACAGGATACTGGCCTAGATGGACCATTGGTCTGACCCAGTATGACCATTCTTATGTTCTTAACAACACACTGTTGTAAGAAGACAACACTGGCCTTTCTGTGTATTGGCCAGTTTGCTCTATGGATGAGACGTTACTAACATAGTGCATCTTGGGTCATCATTCAGAGTGGAGATTTCCATAGTGGGATCCTGGAACAAAAACCAAACCCCGTAAGTTTTAAGTTAATAATCTATAGACTTTTCTGTTATTCAGAAGCATTCAGCTGACATTTTGCTAACGTTGTAGGATTTCTTTTTAAACCATTTGCAGGTCACCTTTACAACTCATGAATGTGTTATCTGGTATGTTTACTACCCAGTCTTTTTAACATTGTTGTGTGCACACTGACTTCTGCTCACCATACCAGGAAAGAGGATTCCTGTCATAGATAGCTGATTCCATCCTCTTCTTTTTGCATAAAGGCAATAGCAAATAGCCTGTTTTACAGATAATTTAATTATCCTGTCTCCAAATCCCTAACGTGTTCTGTCTCCTGTGAAATAGAATTGAAGAAAAAATTAATCAAATATATATTTAAAAATGATGTTTTTAAAAGATTTATCTATGTATTCTTTAAACTTGCGTCATTCTTCTTTGATGGGTTTCTCAAACCATCGCATCAGATTACTTGTATCTTTAAAAGCCTTCTCTTTATTGTTTATACTACTCTTTACATCCTGGCTTAAGCACATTGGCCTCTATAAGCCTTCCCCACCATTTAGGCTTAACTGGGAGGAATTTAACATGTTTTCTTTGTAATTGTTTCTCAAATATTTCCCTCTTCTCTGCGGCAGATTTCACAAACTATATAGTATTCTAAACAAAATTCCTTATGGTATTATCACATTTAATCAAAGTCAGCCTTCCTGGAGTTATAAGGAGAGTAGGTAATTTTATTATTAACATTTGTCATTATACAGTCTAAGATAGCAATAATCAAATCTCTCAATTCAGGGCATCAACTAATCACTGCAAGGGTCTGGAAGGATTTTTCCCTCCCTTATTTACCTGTGATTGCACAGTTGGTTATATGTATTAAGACATGAATTTTCAAGTTTGGGTGACTATAGTTAGGCATCTAGCTCTCATTTAGGTGTGTAAATAAGTGACTTGATTTTCAGAGGTACTTGGCACCCACTGGAATAATGCAACTGCTCAACACCTCTGCAAATCAAGCCACTTTTTAGGTGTCTAACAAATAGGGAGTTGTGCACCTCACTACCAACACCTAAACTGGAAAATCTTGGCCTGCTTTTCTTCTTTTCTATTAGAGGTATAGGCCACTACCAGAAGCAGACTGTCTGACTTTACAACAGACCAATTGTTCAGACTCGTATGGCAAATCCTGTATGTGTGCTTTCTCCAGTAAATTTTGCCATTTGAGTAGTTTGATTAAGAACTATGGTTTCTAAACTCTATGCAGGGATGGCCAAATTTACTGAGCCTATGAGCTGCATATGACAATCTTCAGAAGTTCGAGAGCTGGGGCACACCTGCCAGAGCTCGTGGCTTCAGCCTCGTGGGAAACACCTGCTGGGGCTCAGGGCTTCAGCCCTGCTCCTGCTGAAGCCCCGAGCCCTGGCAGTGTGCCCTGTGGGGCTAAAGCCCTGAGACCCCCCCCTCCGCACTGGGCAGAAGCCCCTACTCCACCACCCTGCTGTAAGGCAGAGGTCCCGAGCTCCCTCTCCCCAAGTCTGGCAGGTGGAAAAGGGGGGGAAGGGAGGGGCTCCGCGAGCCGCACTTTAACTGTGAAAGAGCCATATATGGCTCACGAGCCAGTTTGGCCACCCCTGGTATATGGTCTGTCTTTCAACTTATTTATCGTACTTGTCTCATTTCCTAGCATTCCAGAAAAGCCACAGTGTTCTAACCTTTTACATTTTGGGAGAAAATTGTCACTTCACTATTCATGAACATGAGTTGTATCCTTATATCATGCTGTACTGATCCCCAAAGATATGTTAGGACCCCTTAATTTTGTGAAGTTCCCTTCATTCAGAACTGTCCCGAGATAACCAGGATGGGTGACAACCATAAGCCTTTTGACACCATAGATATACACACAAAGATTGTTTTGTAAAGATAGTTTTTACTGTGTTATCACTGTTACTAGCTGAATAATTACAGTCTCCAAGGATCAAAGTTCTAGCCTAAAATAAAAATGATGATGAAAAAAGTGACAAGATGCTACACATTTCCAAGTTTATAGGGAAAAAAGGCTTGATTTTATAACGTAGTTTTGAGAAATAGTATGTGGCAGTGTAATTAAAGACCTTGGCCCCAATTTACCACCAAGTCTGAACTATGCTTAAATATAGTGTAGAGGAGTGGCCACAGGGAGCCAGTTGTGGCTCCCTAATTCAGACCCAGGCAATTGTAGTACAAGTTAGAGCCGTTACCTTTAGCAAATCCTTGTATATTAAACTCCCCATCATTTCCCAGCTATGGCCATATTTTAATAATATCTTACTTATAGAAAGCATGTGGCTCCAGTTCAGCAGACTTTGGGCATGTCTACACTACAGCCACTGTAGTGGCTCAGCTATGTTGCTGAAGCTGAAGATGTGTTGCTGAACACATCGATGGAAGGGGTTTTTCCTTTGCTGTAGTTAATCCACCTCTTTGAGAAGCAATAGGCTGGCTGACAGAATTCTTCCACAACCTAAACCACAACCTGCACTAGGGGTTAGGTTGACCCCACTATGACATTTTTCACAGTTCTGAGCGACACAGCTAGGTTGATCTAATTTATAAGTGTAGGCCAGGCCCTTTATTGCATATGCTTCTATCATTTGTGTACAAGTAATTTTGCTTTTCTCCTTTTTGTTTTACCCTCTTACCTGTTGCTGTCATCGCTAGCCTAAAAACTGACTTTCCTTAGCAAAGACTGCAAATCAGGGTGAATTAGAGTCATAGAATATCAGGGTTGGAAGGGACCTCAGGAGGTCATCTAGTCCAACCCCCTGCTCAAAGCAGGACCAATCCCCAGTTTTTGCCCCAGATCCCTAAATGGCCCCCTCAAGGATTGAACTAACAACCCTGGGTTTAGCAGGCCAATGCTCAAACCACTGAGCTATCCATTGTGTCAAACTGGGTGGTGGATCTGTGGGTTGGTTTGTTTTGTAAACAGTTGTTTTATTGAAGCAAGCTATGCTTTGAAAACAGTAGGCTGGAGTTTACACAGGTCTTTTGAGGTAAATAAATTGCAATTACAGGAAGAGCCACAACTCCATTTTCATATCACTTAGCAAACTATACACTACCTAACACTTTATTACATATCTCTGTGACTTACGGCATCACCAGAATAAATACCAGAACAAGACTAAACGTGAAAAGAAAAGTAAAAGAACCGGCGGTAGGATAGCAATCTACGTTGCATCTCCTTGTTAGCTTAGGGCATGGCTACACATGCAGATGTAGAGCGCTGTTAATTAAACCAGCCCTCAGAGACCGCAGCAGGGAAAGTGCTGCCATGTGTTCACACTGTCAGGTGCAAGCGCAGTGGCGTGGCCACATTTGCGGCACTTGCAGCGGCATTGGGAGCGGTGCATTGTGGGCAGCTATCCCACACAGCACCTCTTCCCATTCTGGCACTGTGGCTTGTGGGAAGGGGGAGGGAGGCTGCAGGGCATCCTGGGTCCTGTCCCAATGCCCCGTGATGCATTGTTTCGCATCCCAGCAATCCCTGTGCTTCTGTCCACACTTGGCCCCATCTTTCAACAGTTTCTGTACTGCGCGCTCTGGTCTTCCCTTTTGGTCTGCAGGAATGGAGCCCGAACTTGTAAGGTATCGACGATGATATCGACTTGCATAACGCATATGACACAAGATTGCTTCTGGCATTCACAGACGTGCTCACCACAGTGAAACGCTGCTTTTGGGCTCGGGAAACAAGCACTGAGTGGTGGGATCACATCGTCATGCAAGTCTGGGATGAGGAGCAGTGGCTGGAGAACTTTCGGATGAGAACAGCCACTTTCGGGGGACTGTGTGCTGAGCTCACCCCCAGCCCTGCGGCGCAAGGACACGAGATTGAGAGCTGCCCTGACAGTGGAGAAGCAGGTGGCTATTGCAATCTGGAAGCTGGCAACTCCAGACAGTTACCGATCGGTCGCTAACCAGTTTGGAGTGGGGAAGTCGACCACTGGAATTGTGTTGATGTAAGTTTGCAGGGCCATTAATCGCATCCTGCTCAGAAGAACCATGACTCTGGGCAATGTGCATGACATTGTGGATGGCTTTGCACAAATGGGTTTCCCTAACTGTGGAGGGGTGATAGATGGGACGCATTTTCCAATTCTGTACTTCAGGCTGGCTAAAATGCAAGGTGATGGGGGTTGAGTGCAGTGGGTAAGGGTCCTACTTTTCAGGGCTGGGTGATGAAGCTAAAGGTGTTGGAGGCAGCTGGTGGCGATAAGAAACCTGATGTTGGGGGAGGTGGGTTGGCAGTGACATGGGGGCACAAGGGAAAGAGTTTTGAGACAAGGGCTGCGTGGGGGGGAGGAGAGGGGGAGGCGGATCTGCTTCCTCTGAAGTGCTATGAGCACCTGCATCGAGTCCGCTTGGTGCTCCATAATGCTTAGGAGCTGCTCCGTGCTTTGGTGCTGGCGATCCGTATTCTGCTGGCGGAGCTCCTTTCAGTCTCCCGCCACTCCTGTACTTTTTGATTTTCAGTAAGGGACTGCTGCATGACTTCATGCAAAAGGTCCTTGCTTCTTCGTGGACACTTCCTGATTCTTTGCAGCCTTTCAGCCATTGATAACAAGGACTGCTGGGATCTCAAGGTTGCATCTGCAAAGCCAAAATGCAACACTTAACAGAGGCAGCATTGTTCACACTAGACAGAGCAATGATTCGGCCAAACTTAAAGACAAGCACAGTGCACACAATACCAGAAAGTGCCTGTCCCAAAGCGAGCACACACAACCCACAAGAGCCCTGAAATGGTGAGTAAGCACAGGGGCAAGGGGGACTGATTGTTTCAGGTCCGTACTGTCCCCTGGGGTTCTGTGCCTTGGGGAGAGCCAACAGCTGCAGGGGGCCCCTGTACCGAAAACTGTCCCCACGTTTTCCACAGGAGTTCATCCTGGAAGATATCTTGCTGCTGAGGGTCACCTGGGAAGCAAGGGAGGGTCTTCTACTACAGTGCGGCTTCTGTCCTGGCCCTTATGCTGCTTGCCTGTGTGCAGCAATGGTCCCCCCCCCGGGCCGTCCTCTGGCTCTGCGCCCCTGTCCTCCTCAGCACCCTCGCTCCCACTTTCCTCCTCCTGCCTTGTTGAACTCTGGGCTGCTACGGCCTCTGAAGTGTCCATGGTGGTACTCGGAGTGGAGGTGGGGTCACCCCCAAGTATCGCGTCCAGCTCTTCATAGAAATGGTGGGTCGCAGCGGCAGCACCGGAGCAGTGGTATGCCTCGCAGGCTTTGTGGTAGGCATTCCACAGCTCCTTCACTTTAACCCTGCAATGCAGTGCGTCCCAGTCATAGCCCCTTTCCATCATGTCCCTTGATATCTGCCCGAAGGTATCGTAATTCCTACTGCTGAAACGCAGCTGGGACTGGACAGCTTCCTCCCCCCAAACACTGATGAGGTCCAGGACCTCGCCATTGCTCCATACTGGGGATTGCCTGGCGTGTGGAGGCATGGTCACCTGTAAAGATTCGCTGAGAGCACTCCACGCCTGGCTGAGCAAACTGGAAGGGGAATTTCAAAATTCCCAGAGAATTTAAAGGGCAAGTCTGATGGTTGGTCACCTGAGGGCAGGGCAATAGAGTTCAAAGTGATGACCAGAGTGGCTAGAACAGGCACTGAGGGCCACTTCACGGAGGCCGATCAGAGTGCATTAATAGACCAGGGCATCTACACTACCGCCGCGGTGCTCCAGCCGGGGCGCAGCAAGCTTTATGCTTCTTATGGAGGTGGATTACCAGGAGTATCCAGCTGCGGAGTCCGGGCGCGCTCTGTGCCTTGCCAGTGTGGACACCTCAGGACAGTGTGGACACCTCAGAGCGCCCGGGGCTGATTTAATGCAGTCCAACTCACAAGTGTATCCAAGGCCTTAGCTGCTGCTTGCTCTACGTTTTCATGCTGTATTTAGTGTTTCTATTTTCTAGGTTTGGAGGATGTCAGCATCCTTTAATGGATGGTGTTTTTTTAACATGTGCATAACTCCCCAACAGGGACTAGGATGAATTCATCAAATTCATTTGTGTTCTAAATCAGGCTTTGCATCCAGGTCTCCAGAGGTAAAAGTTCTAATCCATGGTGCCATCAGGCTCATTAACAATCCCCTCCTCCTCCCCCATTGTCCCAGGTTGCCACCTTTATACCATTTCTTTCAGCACATATAATTACAATAGGGTCATTCTCAGTGCTTTTTGATTTTATATTTTATTTATAATAACTCCATAGAACCATAATGATAACTATGGAGATAATTTGTCACTAAAAGGAATTCTAAAGTTAATCTTCAACCACACAAAAGAGAAATGAGACAGAGAAACACAATCAAAAAGAAAAGGAGTACTTGTGGCACCTTAGAGACTAACAAATTTATTTGAGCATAAGCTTTCGTGAGCTACAGCATCCGATGAAGTGAGCTGTAGCTCATGAAAGCTTATGCTCAAATAAATTTGTTAGTCTCTAAGGTGCCACAAGTACTCCTTTTCTTATTGCGGATACAGGCTAACACGACTGCTACTCTGAAAAATAACACAATCAGTATCATTAATCAAGATCTCATGGGTCCACTCTTTGTTGGGGGGGACACACAAATAAAACGACCAACATAAACTGAATATGTATGTCAACAATTTTTTTGTGAAAAAAACATTTCTCTACTAAGTTGTCATCTAATTCAAAATCAGCTGTTGAGATGATTTCACAAACAAGGAGCCACAAAGGTTTATTTATCAGATCATAAAAGGTCCCAAAGAATTTTTTTTTAAAATGATAGGATTTCAGATTTTTATTTTTTGAGATATTAGTCTTGAATTATTTCATCCTTGAATCTTTAAGCAACAGGTGCATGCAGTATTTAAACAGACCGATTCCGAGGTGGTGATTTGAAGTCTTGAGCAGTTTGTGCTCCATTATTTGAAAATATATGTTTAGAGTTCAAATTTCCATCTCTTTAATTGCACGCTATGTAGCATGTCAGGGAGCATCACACACAGGCGCATTTGGCAGCTATATTTTTTTCCAGTCTCATTTCAGACAGAGTACAGTCCCTTTTGACCAAAGAAGTAAATGAAAAAATGAATAATCAGTATAGCTCCAGATTCTGATTAGGAAGGCCACCAGTTCCTGTATAGCTTCATAGGGAGGATCCAAGATATAGACTGTCTTATCCATTGAGAAAGAAACTGAGGGGGATGAGGGAATGGACAAAATTTTGTATTCAGCATTATTTCCAGCTGTGAATTGTCAATTTCAAATTTACCTAATTCCTAACATCCACAGATTGTTAGTATTATAATTGTCTTTAAATTTCAAGTTTTCTTTCCCTGAAGGCATTTTATTTTTAAAATAAGAGTTCTAGAAACAGTCTGTAAACTCTGGAGACAAATTTGCCTATGGTGTAAACAGACACAAAACATGAGGGAAAGAGTGGTGGAACTCTCTTCATTGGGTGGTTCCCCTATTACTACTGAGGGTGAGGCCCACTGCTTTTCCTTTGCCATCATTCTTGGAAGTTCCTTTCCTCACCTCTCTAAGGCTTCCCTTGCCCCAAATCCTGTTAGCTGCTATCCCCTCCCCCCACTTTCATAGTCCCTACATTAGCTCCTGCTTTGAAGGCTGCTGCTTTGCTTTCTTGTTCTCTTGCCTTGAGGCTTCCTATCTGCTGTCATGACTGCTGCCTCACTTCCCATTTCTCCACTTCTCTTATGGTTGGTGGCCCCTATTTTCTGTTCTTTCTTCCTTCGTGGCTCCCTCTCAGCCTGCTTCCTCCATCTCTTCTGCTGGCTGCTGTGGCTGTCCTTCCCCACATCTCTAGCTGCTCACTTAGGATATATCTATGCTGCAGTTAAACACCCAGGGCTGGCCTGTGCCAGCTGACTGGGGCTAAGAGGCTGTTTAATTGAGGTGTAGATGTTTGGGTTTGGGCTGCAGCCTGATCTCTGGAACCCTCCCACCTCATAGGGTCCTAGAGCCTGGGCTCCAGCCCGAGCCCAAACATCTACACTGCAATTAAACAGCCCCTTGGGTCAAGCCCCATGAACCCAAGTCAGCGGGCACGGGCCAGCTGTGGGTTTTTAACTGCAGTGCAGACATACCCTTAGAGCCTTGAGCTATAGATAGCTGTGTCATGACGTTAAGAAAAGAAAAATATAGGCCGCAAAAATCAGGATAAACTTCCTAACAGTGAGATCTGTCAGACTGTGAACCGGTCTCCAAGGGAAGTGGTTGAAGCTCCATAACTGACACCATTTAAAACTAAACCGAACAAAGCACTGGAGAAGCTAGAGATTGCATTAATAAATAAAGGAAACACTGACTTTGGAACAGAAGTTCTTCTAGCTCCCTTTATTAAAAATGGATAAATTTAGTTATGGAACCAAACTGCTCATTGAAACCCTATTCAACAGTTATTATTTTATTACTAGCTCTAGCCCCACTCCCCCAACCCCAAATAAAACAAAGTTGTCTACATCCCGATACTGCAAGGAACAATCTTGCAGCAGCCTCAGAGGATGAATAAAATGATACAAGTATTTTTCATCTCTCTAACCATCTATTATATCCAAGTGCACTGGGCAACTCATTAGCTGGATGTTTCTGGTTAAAGTCCGGTTCCTGTTCCCATTCACTTCAGTGGTGCTGGGATCATGCCTTAAATGGCTAGCAGTGAAACAGTTAATGTCAACATGTAAATTGTCATTGCCAGGCTTCATAATCAACATCCCAATTAAGAAAATAGGGTCTGGCTAAACACACAGCTCTCTTATAGTTTGTCTTCCCTAGGAAATATAAATATTATTTTTACTAATCAGTTAGATATCATGATGTTGACCAGTATTGCCTGGTCAATACAGACAAGAACAAGTCATGTTCACTATCAAATCAACTAGTTGCAGGTAAGCCCTAACTTGGTTTATTTAAACATGATGACACTGCCTGGTGATGACAAGGTACATGGTGACAATTCAGAAGTATGAAAAGAAGCAGAAGTTATGGATTCACCCCATGCTGTACCGCCTTTTTCTGAACCTTATGTTGGTGATCAGGGAGATTGCTAGAGAATGTAAATGCCAAATATCTGTCATATAATTTTTCATATTACATTTTAAAAATCGATACTGGACATTGGGTAGGTTATACGTTTGAAAACTGTTAGGAAATTCATTATGTCTAAAGGGACATTGCCAGGTTCACTTTTTTAAAAAGTTATTAAAATTGTAATAATCCTATTCTAAGCCACTGTTGTTGGTTGTATAAAGTTATTCTTCTAAAGAGAACAGTAATAGTTAGATTTATGGATATATAACTTGCCCGGCTATCGCTTTGGCCATTCTTTATTAGTGTATCTGGGACACAGTGACCAATAGTTTATTGGACATGTGGGTCTCAGAGATTGAGATACTCCAGAGAAGACTCAGGACCATTACCTCATTAGTCATTGTTACCTCTGTCCAGATATGCACTGTATAGACAGCTCTTTTCTTTTCTCTTTTTTTTTTTCTAGTTCTTCACATGATTAGCTATTGTACGGTCAGGGCTAGACACCTGGCCAAGTTCTGCTCAAGGCAGAACCTAAAATGTAGATGGGGGGAAAGAGGACTTTATGCTGCTTTTACACTCTCCCAAAGTTGGGCTATTTCAGCCCCTCACAAATTAGAGCAGCCTCAGAGGTGCTTTAATTTGCACCTACCTCCAACAGGCCCCACGGGGCTGTTCTGGCAGCTAAGGATTGTTGGAGAACAACAGGACTTGGTCCTCACTCCCAGTATACCCTCCAGGTTCTGGGCTGTGAGGGGGGAAGTGGCATAGAGCCAGCAACATGTCTTGAGTACTGCTAGAGGATTCCCTATGGAGGAATCCTCAGCTGTCCAGGTAGGTGTTTTAAGTCTGCTTTGTAGTGCTGGAATTGGTCAAAGGAGATGTAGTGAGGCCAAGGATATGGTTTTTAATATTAGATTTTTTTTAATGTTTTGTTTGTGTTATAACTAAAATACCATATGTTGATGATAACTTTCATATGATTTGCTGCTAATACTTTGTCAACTAAATGGAGGCAGTGTGGCCTAGTGGATAAAGCTAGGACTGGCTTGGAAGTAACTATACCCAGCTCTGCCACTGGTTTGCTGAGTGACCTTGGGCAAGTCACTTTGTATCTAAGTGCCTCAGTTTCCCCATCTGTAAAATGCAGATAATGATACTTCCTTTGTAAAGTGCTTTGAGACTTGAAAAGTGCTAGATAAGACCTAAGTGCTGTTATTTAAATGGTATTGTTTGTATGACTCTGGTTCTCTGTTGCTGAAATTAAAAAGGCTTAATTTAAAAAAAATATTTTTAACAAAATATTTATTGAACTTTTCACCATGTATGCTGTCTGATTACTTTTTGCATTGTTCCCATCTTGGACAATGAACACACGTTAGTCAGTTCTACTTTTATTTCTAGTCAATGTAACTTAGACTAGAATACTGCAGCTATGCAAAAAACAGAGTGCATGTTTATTTGTTTTGGTTTTTTAAAAAAGACTTGGTTGAAATGTAAAGGAAATTCAAGGAAGCATTTCTCTTGGTCTTATATTTTATAAAAGCTTATTTCTGAAAATCTCAGTGGCTGGATTCTCTGATCCTTCAAGTTCACTTTGTGCTGTGTAACTATGCCATCTGACCCGTGCATGTTGGCAGGGTGGCAGGAGGGAGCATGGTGGAACCCAAAGTGCTCCAAGTCCTCTCTGGCATCAACTGCAGTAGCAGAAGCTAAAGTAGGCCCCCAGCTGCTCTAACTTCCACTGAACCTGAGGCCAGATGGCCAAGGATCACTGCCTCTCTGTAGCTGCCCCATCCGCTACATTAGAATGCAGCTTGAAAGTATTGTAAAGTCAGGGCCAACATTTTGGACCAAACTTGGCTCAACACTTTTCATTTAATGTAGTAAAATAGTTCAAGCTGGTGTGAGGAATGATTTATTAAGAAGTGATATGACTCAAAGTGGTATGTTAAGGTTGAAAATACTAACATTTATGTGGCGAAGTAATTTCCAAGTTCTGTGGGCAAGTAGAGAATACTGATAATATCTAATCACAATAAAATTTCTGAGTTACTAGATAACCCTTATCTTCTTCTCTCAGTGCAAATGCTCATTGCAATCTCTTTGCTTCAAGACATCACAGCATCATTTAACTGTGGCCTTTATACAGTTACATATCCTGTTTTTCTGCTCTCTCTGAATAACTTGAATCAGCGTCTCTGATATTTAAACTGAGGGTGGGGCAAGTTGTCCTTCCACTGGGATGGGAACAACTGGCTCTCATATCACCAAGAGTAGCTGTGTCCCTGATGCTGGTAATCAAATTAATAATGTATGAAAGCCTGTAATAGATTTATAAAACAGTTGTTTATATATTTGTGGAATAGTTCATTGTATCTAATGTTTGTTTGTAGAACCACGGATGTGCATGGTGCATTTTATATAGTGGGTAAAGACACTGTGCCTGCCTCTGAAGACCTTCCAGTCTGTGCTCAGTGTTGATGTCGTGCTTCATCAAAACTCAGCCATTTACCTGGAAGGCCACATGCATGGTCCACTATCAGAGGAGTCTGCATTTTGTGTTTTTTTTTGTTTTGAAAGCATGAGGTAAAATGAGAGAGCTTGAAAAGTAAATTATTCTAATTTCTCTCACTTTTTGAGACCTCAAAATCAGGTTTAATCTCTTGCCTCGATAAATACAGGCACTTTTGACTATTTCTGATTTGGTGATTAGATTTTTCGAGTTATTAGATAAGGTTTATGCAAACTGGTTAGTATGCTTTGGCCTATGCAGGTGTTATAATAACTGCATACAGAACTGATCAGAAAACAGATGTTGGGTTTTGTTTGTTTATGAAATTTTTAACAAAATGCCTCCCCCTTTTTTTTTGTCAAAAAAATTCTAGGAATTTTTTGACCCACTGAATTTGCATAGGCTATATAGGCATTAAAATCCTCTCATTTCCTATGAGAGCATAATAATAGCTGCATGGTCCAAACCCATATCTAATCTAACATTGTATTCTAGATTTCAGGGTCTTCTGGATTGGATACAGTTGTTCGGCTGTAAATATATTATTCTGTTTTGTCTATCCCCTCAAGAAACATTCCATCTTTCAGGGTTGATTATAGAGTCCACGATGTCTATAAAATTGAATAAGGATAGTACAGAGTTTTTATAGAGAAATGGTACAAGTCTCCACATGAGACTATCATAGAGATATTGGTCTCAGGTGAGCCATATAGAGGTTATACTCTCAGCACCAAGTAAGGGCTTGGCTACACTTGTGAGTTACCGCACAATAAAAAAGCCCTAGCTCACTACCCATCCACACTGGCAAGGCACTGGCAAGGCACGTAGAGCACTCTGTCTCCGCAGCTAGAGCGCTGCTGGTACTCCACCTCGGCGAGTGGAATAACATTTGCTGCGCCCCCACTGTAGCGCCGCGGTGCCAGTGTGGACGCCCTAGTCAATTAATGCGCTCTGATCAGCCTCCAGAAGTGTCCCACAATGCCTGTTCTAGCCACTCTGGTCATCACTTTGAACTCTACTGCCCTGTCCTCAGGTGACCAACCATCAAACCTGCCCTTTAAATTCTCTGGGAATTTTGAAAATCCCCTTCCTGTTTGCTCAGCAAGGCGTGGAGTGCTCTCAGTGAATCTTTCCAGACGACCATGGCCCCACGCGCCAGGCGATCACCAGTATGGAGCAATGGCGAGGTCCTGGACCTCATCAGTGTTTGGGGGGAGGAAGCTGTCCAGTCCCAGCTGCGCTCCAGCCATAGGAATTACGATACCTTCGGGCAGATATCAAGGGACATGATGAAAAGGGGCCATGACTGGGACGCACTGCATTGCAGGGTTAAAGTGAAGGAGCTGCGGAATGCCTACCGCAAAGCCTGCGAGGCAAACAGCCGCTCTGGTGCTGCCCCTGTGACCTGCCGTTTCTACAAAGAGCTGGACGAGATACTTGGGGGCGACCCCACCTCCACTCCGTGTACCACCATGGACACTTCAGAGCCCAGTTCAAAAAGGCAGGAGGAGGAGGAGGAGGAAAGCAGGAGCGAGGGTGTTCAGGCAGAGGAAGACACCCCAGAATCCCTAGATGCATGCAGCCAGGAGCTGTTCTCAAGCCAGGAGGAAGGTAGCCAGTCATGGCGGCCGGTGCTTAGGGAAGCACAAACACCAGAGGAGGTTCCCGGTAAGCAGCTTTTATTTTGGGAAGGAAGTTATTCAGTGCGGGCTCTTGGGGCGAGGAGGGTTAGGGCTGCACGCATGCCTAGATGTGGAATAGGGCGTTGATGTGCTCTCTCACATCATGGTAATCAGCCTCAGTGATCTCTTCAAAGGTCTCATCTAGAACTTGGGCAATGCGCTTGCGCAGGTTTCTCGGGAGAGCCACTGTATTCCTTGTCCCAGTCAGGCTAATTTATCCATGCCCCTGTGCCGTGTGGGGTGGGGGACCATTGCTTCACACAGGCAAGCTGCATATGAGCCAGGGCGGAATCCACATTGCAGCAGAAGACCCTCCCTTGCTTCCCAGGTGACTCTCAGCAGCGAGATATCTTCCAGGACGAACTCCTGTGGAAAATGTGGGGACAGTGTTCAGTACAGGGGCCCCCTGCCACTGTTGGCTCTCCCCAAGGCACAGAAACCCAGAGGACAGTACAGCCGTGAAACAATCAGTCACGCTTGACCCTGTCCTTACTCACCATTTTGGGGCTGCTGTGGGTTATGTGCGCTTGCTTTGGGATGGGCAAATTATGCTATTGTGTAGACTGTGCTTGCCCTTGTCTGGTGTGAACAATGATGCCTCTGTTAAGTGTTGCATTTTGCCTTTAGAGATGCAACCTTGAGATCTCAGCCGTGTGTGTTATTCCTGGACGAAAGACTCCAAAGAGGCCATGGAGAAGCAAGGAAGACATGTTGCATGAAGTTATGCAGCATTCAAGTAATGAAAATCGAAAAGTGCAGGAGTGGCAGGACAGTGAAAGGAGAATCCGTCAGCAGAATGAGGAGTGTCGGCACAAAAGCGCGGTGCTCCAGCAACGAGGCACCGATCAGCTGATAAGCATAATGGAGCGCCAAGCGGACTCAATCCAGGCGCTCGTAGCCATGCAGACAGAACGCTACTGTGCCCGACCCCCCCTGCAGCTCTTGTCCCAAAACTCTTTCCCTTGTGCCCCCATGTCACTCCAACCCACTTTCCCCAACATCCGGGTTCTTACTGCCACCAGCTGCCTCCAATACCTGTAGCTTCACCACCCAGTCCTGAAAACTACGACCCTTACCCACGGCACTCAACCCCCATCACCATGCAGTATAGCCATCCTGAAGTGCAGCACTCATTGCAAAGCACTCCAGACAGGGAGGCTGAGTATGATACCAGGACATACACAAATCTGTGATTATACTGTTCCCCACCCCACCCCCTTGCCATTTCTGTTTCCCAAGCAGTTGTGTTTCTTTTTAATAAATGAATTTTCTTTTCAATAAATGGATTTTTTGGCTTTGAAAACATTCTTTATTATTGCATAAAGTAAAAGATACCTTAGCCCAGGAAAGAAACAGGCACTGCAAGTCAGCGTAGCAAACACAGATTCCTACTAACATTGGAACCACTGCACTTCACTCCCGAGCAGGGCACCAGACATTACTGGTGGCTTTCAGCCTTAAATTGCTCCCTCAAGTCATCCCTAATCCTTGCAGCCCCGCACTGGGCCCCTCTAATAGCCCTGCTCTCTGGCTGTTCAAATTCAGCCTCCAGGTGTTGAACCTCCGAGTTCCATGCCTGAGTGATTCGTTCACCCTTCCCTTCACAAATGTTATGGAGGATACAGCACGCGGATATAACCGCGGGGATACTGTCATCGGCCAGGTCCAGCTTCCCATACAGAGAGCGCCAGCGGCCCTTTAAACGGCCGAAAGCACACTCCACGCTCATTCTGCACTGGCTCAGCCTGTTGTTGAACTGCTCCTTGCTGCTGTCAAGGCTCCCTGTGTAGGGTTTCATGAGCCATGGCATTAAAGGGTAAGTGGGGTCTCCAAGGATTACAATGGGCAATTTGACTTCCGCTACGGTGATCTTCTGGTCTGGGAAAAAAGTCCCAGCTTGCAGCTTCCTGAACAGGCCAGTATTCCAAAAGATGCGTCCGTCAAGCACCTTTCCAGGCCAGCCTGCATTAATGTCAATGAAATGCCCACGGTGATCCACAAGCGCCTGGAGAACCATAGAGAAATACCCCTTCCGATTAACATACTCGGAGGTTAGGTGGGCTGGTGCTAGAATTGGAATATGTGTGCCATCTATCGCCCTGCCGCAATTAGGGAAACCCATTTGTGCAAAGCCATCCACAATGTCATGCATGTTACCCGGAGGCACAGTTCTTCTGAGCAGGATGCGATTAATGTCCCTGCAAATTTGCATCAACACAATTCCAACGGTCGACTTCCCCACTCCAAACTGGTTAGCAACTGATTGGTAGCTGTCTGGATTTGCCAGCTTCCAGATTGCAATAGCCACCCGCTTCTCCACCATCAGGGCAGCTCTCAATCTCGTGTCCTTGCACTGCAGGGTGGGGACGAGCTCCTCACACAGTCCCATGAAACTGGCTTTTCTCATCCGAAAATTCTGCAGCCACTGCTCCTCATCCCAGACTTGCATGACGATGTGATCCCACCACTCAGTGCTTGTTTCCCAAGCCCAAAAGCGGCGTTCCACAGTGGTGAGCATGTCCGTGAATGCCACAAGCAAACTCATGTCATATGCGTTACTTGAGTCGATATCATCGTCAGAGCCGTCACTGTCACTTTGGATCATAAGGAATAACTCGACTTCCAAACGTGATGTGCTGGCAAGACTCGTCAGCATACTCCTCAGCAGTTCGGGCTCCATTCCCACAGACCGAAAGGGAAGACAGTGCGCAGTACAAAAAACGTTGAAAGATGGCGCCAAATGTGGACGGAAACACAGGGATTGCTGGAATGCGAACCGATGCATCACGGGGCATTGGGAGAGGACCCAGAATGCCCCCCGCTCCCCACCCCCTTCCCACAAGCCACAGCGCCAGAATGGGAAGAGGCTCTCTGTGGGATAGCTGCCCATAATGCACCACTCCCAATGCCGCTGCAAGAGCCGCAAATGTGGCCACACCAGTGTGCTTGTTCCCGTCAGTGTGGACAGACTGCAGCGCTTTCCCTACTGCGCTCTCCGAAGGTGGGTTTAACTCAAAGCGCTCTACATCTGCAAGTGTAGCCATGCCCTAAGAGTTTCCACACCAGGGTTTGCATCAATTTAACTAAACCAGTTTAACTAAACCTGTGTACATTTGTGTGTAAACAAGGCCTTAGATTACAAACTCTTATATCACAAATACTTTGGCCTTGTCTACATGCAGTTTTTTAATTGATTTAACTAAATTGGTTTAAATCAGTGCACTCCCTAGTGTGGCTGCAATTATATTTGTATAAAGTTGCTTATATTGGTATAGCATATTTTGGTAAGTACACAGAAACCAATTATAGACGCTAAGACACCTTTATACCAGTATAACTCCATCCAAACTAGGGAATTGAACCAATTGAATTATACTGGGCTTATAAACAGAGGCAATTAAATTAGTGCAACCCGGTTGTACAGAAACTGTGTGTAGACGAACCCTTTGGGCCAAAGACCATCTATAAATGTACAGTGACTAACACTCAAGTTAACTGTGCAGTGAAGACATCCCCAATGGAATCTCAATCCTGGTAACTCCCATTCATCTCAATGGAGTGATAACTCAGATACCCAATTATGATAATTTAAATGTCTACAGTTAACTATTTCACTGCTAATCAAAGCACATATAAAAGGAGGTAGATGGTACCTGTTATTGTTTCCAGTAATCAAGAAGAACCAAGCAGAGATGAGTAGGACATCTGATCTCCCCTAAAGTGGAACCCAACCAAGCAGATCATGCAAGAGTGTATTTTGAACAATCCACTGTGCATGTCATCTCATTTTGGCATCACAACTAGGTAGATCTTGTTTTATGGGCTGAGTTTGGAAGAATACTATGTACTTATCACAGACACATTTCTTCTACCATAGCTAGATAGTGCATTTGATGGTGGGGATAATGGTGCAGAGTAAAGAAGATCAGGGCACTTTTACACTGTTTTTCCATGATTTCCCATGTTGATTTTGATAAAATATGAACCTTCCTTTAAAATTCTCATACATTCCAATGTTTGTTTTTTTAGCGCAAATTAATATATTATTACAAGAGTCTGAATTTTAACAAAGTTTGAAATAACAATAATGCTTACCATATATATACATATTAACTGTTATATTTTCATGACATTGTACAACATTTAACTGATTAAAATATCAGTTGTGTACAGAAAACACTGTCCCAACTTTAATATATTAAGACTTTATTGTCATCTTGGGGTTCTGATGACATGACTGGGTTTCACATTTGCACATTTATGAGGCTACCAGAACTCTTTCATGGAATTTCATTGGTTTTATTTAGAGTTTGGGGGAAGGATTCATTATTCCCTATGTAAAATATACTTAATTTTGTTGAAGTACATATAATAGACTCCTTTACACACATTTTGTGACACACAATTTTAAAAAGCTTTTCAAGGAAGAATGACACAATAGAGAGCTTTATATATTACTGATATCTTACAAGTGAAGGGCTGCTTGTCACAAGATTTAATCACTGACTTCATAATACACACACACATGAAATTTAGCTTACCTTTCCTACTGAAATGTTTTCTTTGTGAGGATATGACACCAAGCTTTAATAAACTGATGCGAGCAGTTTGTCTTCAGTCTAACTCTTTATTTTTTAAAACCTTTGATACTCCTTTTCAAATACTGCTCGTATCCTATAAATAATTTCTAGCAAAAGTGATATTTGCTTTCTTAATTAAAAAAGATACTTCAAAGACATAGCTTTACTAGTTTAAGAAATGTAATAAAAAAACACTTCCTGAAAGAATGAAGTGGTTCCTCATCTACTCCTTGTGGCACACTCCAGAAATATTCTTAATTTTTTTTCATAGCCTATCTTTTTTGTTCAGTTGAGATTCCAGTGCAGAGGGTCACCACATGTTTTTATTTATTTATTCCTATGATCAGTCCCATAACTGCCAGCTCTTCCTGGCTTTTCAGGGAAATTCCTAAAACTTGTTTAGAAATACCCTTCTACATCACCCTTTAATCTGCTAAAATCTCTCAGTTACACTTTCATTTTGAAAACCATGAAAATGGCCACACCATTCAAGTTGGAGCACTTCTGAATATTTGATGGGCTGTTTTTGCATGACAATTTATGTTTGCAATTTTCTGAACCTTACCTTTGGGTCAAATATGGTGTATGGGTCCTCTGTTCTGATGCTGCTTTTCCCATTGCGGCTCATGAATTTAATATAATTTTGTTAGAGACTATGACTGATTCTAGCAAGAAGCCAGGTATTCAAAGTTTATAATCAAACTTCGCCCTAAATAAAATTTTGGTCTCTATACGTGTATGTGATCATGAGTTCTGGAACTTTTGTTTCACCTTGGTCAGGTAAAGGAAATACAGTATAACAAATTTTGAATTTGAAAAAAAAACCCAACCCATTGGTAATAGGATGTACAGTAATTTTTGATGGTGAAATGATAGGCCAGCTTAGTTCCTAAAATCAACAGTATAAAGTACTGCATGCAAAACTAACTAAAAAAACCCGTGTTTTCGAACTGCTACAAAAGAAAAAACCCAACACTAGTTTGTTGTTTACAAGAAAAGAAGTTGATTCACCTCTCACCTAGTTCCTTTTTTTAAATATTGATGCCTACAGAATCCACATGTGAAAACTTTAAAAAGCCTCCAACAGTACGTCTGTCTGTAAGGATGCAAGTCAGCTGCAGCCTTGGGCACATCGTGCCTATGGTTGGAAGTGTAGTGTACTAATGCTTGGAATGCCGCACCATCAGCAGCAGGCTTAAGTGCAACAGGCAGCATGGGCTTCTTCCTTTCCCAGTGATTAGGCGGCCGGGCTGAATGCGTGGCACCTGGCTGACAATGGATTAAGCAGCTAGAGACACGCACAGAGAGAGAGCGAGCGAGCCCTTCAGCGAAGATACTGCACCGTCTGCATCCCTGACGCTTTATCAGCCACCAGCACTCAACTGCTCTGCGCAACAGCAGCGTTTCCTCCTTACCACTGGATCTCTGTAATGGAGGGGAGCAGCAGCCAGATGGTACATTACTAGCTAGATCCTTTCTGGTCTGGTAGCTCCTCACCCCACCCCCACCGCGCACCTCTCACTGGCTGGAGAAGTTGCCTGTTCTCTGTGGATGTGAATCACCGCCGATTAGAGGGGACCGCGGCTATTTATTTAGGAATTGCCAGCTCGCAAAAGTTTCTAGGCAGGAAGCTGGGCTCCACGCAACTGGGGTGGAGGAGGAGAGAAAAAAAAGTTTCGCTCACTTCTCTCCTTGGCGGAGCCCCTCCCCGCTCCGAGGGGAGAGCTAGAGATGCTGCTACTTGCAACAGGCTGCTATAGTAGCAGCGGCGGCCTGAGTAACACGTCCCCAGGAGACTAGCAGGAGCAACACGTGATGTGTCTACTTATCAGGGTGAGAGGGAGCGAGGCACCGCTGCGAGAGTGTGTGTGCGCGCGCGGGGGAGAGGGGGAGTGTGCGCGAGGGAGGGGGGCGCCCGCGCAGCACGGCTGCAGAGGTGGAGGGGTCCCTAACTCTGCCCATCTTCCCCCCTTCAGGGAGAAGAGGAGGAAGGGAAGTTCCTGTGGAGTTGATGAACTTTGCACATCCACAGAAACGCCATTTTGATTCCTTTTTCCGGAACAACTTTGCGTCTCTCCCCCCCCCCCCCTTTCTCTTCGCCAACCCATCATCCGTGCATCATGTCTCGACGCAAACAGCCCAGCCCCAGCAAAAGCAAGGGTAAGTGCGACCGGACCTTTCTACCTATGCTCTGAACTCTGTTACAGAGAAGCAGCTGCAGTGTCTGAGGGTCTTCTTTTTTTTTTAAGGGGGGGAAAAACTTTTTTGGGGGGCGGTGGAGAGAGGAGTTCAAGAGGAAAGTTCTTTTTTGATCAACTTTTTAAAGACTGAGAAGTTGGGGTTTTTTTTCCGTGTGTGTGCGTTTCCTTTTTTTAAAGAAAAAAAGTTTTGGCTGGCAGTGCTGGAGATGATGAGTTTGTGTAGCCTCCCTCTTCCCTTCCACCCCCGCTCCTCCCTCCTGTCCTCTGTCTCCTTTGCTCCTTCTTCCCCCCCCCCCCTTCCCCTGTTGCAGACTCTACCAACCAGCAGCACCAGCAGCAGCGTTTTGCCTGCAGCAGGACCTGATGCTCATCCATATTAAACCGTCTGAGCTCAGGAATCTGGCCAGATCATCTCCCCCTCCTGCTGCAAAGTTTATTTTTAACCAGCAACCACCACAATTTGGATATGGCTGCGAGGAAGAAACTTCTTTTAACCCAACTCATCCCTTCCTCCTAAGCTATAGACTCCCTTTCCCTTAGCCTTTTTTTTTTCATGTTTATCCCCCCCTTTTGGGGGGGGGGTGGATTAAAAAAACTTGAGATGAAGGCTCCTCTTTGAAGGTAGAAAACGTTTTATTCTGTACATCTTTTTGCTAACTTTTCGCCTTGTTTCGTTGATGAATCGAAGCATCCATGTGTGTCTTTAATTTGCACTTTGATACCTCTTCTTTCTCTCTTCTCAACCCCCCTCCGCCCTTGGGAGGGAGGTGAGGACCTTGCATGATCATGTGTGTCCTTTCCCCTTCCTGGCCTTTATTTGTTGTTGTAAAGTTACAAGCGCTCTGAGTCGCTTCTTGTAAAAGTAGTATTTGGCGTTTTCACACTTATTTAAATATGTTTGTATTTCTCTTTTCTTTCTCTGCCATTGTGCTGTGGCAGAGGCACATCTGTGTGTGTGTGTGATGTGGATTGTAGGAGGAAAGAAACACACACATCGTCACGAGTACAGGAAGGAGCCCGGGCAGCATCCGAAATAGGGGAAATAGTTCAGATCATATTTACTTTTTGTTCGTTCTTTTAAAACGGGGTATATTAGCTAATCCTTCGCTTGCTGGACCAGATCTTGCATAGTTCTCTGCTTCCTTCTTCGCGCTCCCAACTTTTATCCTTTACTCGTGTTGCAATTTTGTGAGTGTGTTAATAACTTAAGTTTTAAGAGCTCTTGGAATAAGGATTTCTTCTTTTTGTAAAGCAAAGTTTTTCTCCTCTTCTCCCCCCCCACCCCCCCCCCCATGTTGATGTGGACTAGTCAAGACTCGTTTCTTAGGAAACTGCGACCTTAATCGTTGCTAAGAAGCAGGGGAGAGGTTTTTTCCTCTTCTCTCTTCTGTTGATCAGCATATTTTCTCTCTCTCTGTGGCTAAGTGGGAGTTGCAGTGAGGATGCAGATCCTCCTCCTTTGGGCTTGGTAGTCACTACTACAAGAACCTGGTTCTCCTTTTCCCCCCGCACTTCTTTCTCCCTTAAGTGTAACAAATAATGAGCTTGCACAGGCTGGGCTTGGCACCATGTCCAGAGTTGGACTTGTTACACTCTGTAATATGGGTGGCTGGGAGGGAGAAGCAGCACTGGGAAGCGTGGCTTGTGTTGTGTACTCAACTTCAGTTTTCTAGTTGTGCAACATCGTGCTCCCAAGACAGACGCATCTTGTTGTCGGGCAGAGTAGGGTAGCCGGAGACGGAGACTAGTTGGAGATGCTTAAACTTTTTAGAGAAGGGAGGGGAGGGTGGTGGACTGAACTTTGTCACGTCGTTGATAAGTTTCCTCTGGCTCCTTCTCTCTCCCCCTCCCCCCCCCCCTTTTTTTTTTTTTTTTTTACCTCTGAGTTACATTATCTTTCTGCGCTCTGCAATGCATCCTTGATGGGTTATAAAAGAGGAGGAGAGTATTTCTCCTTGCTCAGCAGATTTGTCCTCCCCTGCTCCTTACTGGGTAGAAGACAGAATGGGAGCCCAGATCCGGATGAGCAGTTCACATTCCATTACGAAATTCTACACGGCTTCAGAGCCACCAGCAGCACCACCACCAGTCCTCACTCCTCACTCACACATAGTTTCTTTTTGGGAGATGGGTGGGGTGGAAAGATAGTCTTCTTCGTTTTTTTTCCCCCCTCTCTCTTTTTAAACAAGGTGCAGATCTGTTTGGTTGGTTTAATAGCCAGATTATCTCTTCCTCCGTAGGCTGGATTGAATTATTTAGGAAAGTCAGTGGAAAAAATGGGGAGAATTTGTTTTTGTTCTGTTTTGTTTGTTGCTCCTAGGATGGGTAATAGCTGAAAGGAGCAAAGAGATGCTTTAATCCTGTGAAGGAGCCTATTGAAGTGATTTCTGAAAAAACCCAAAGTAGATCTTAACTTTCACCATCCTACTTTGCATGTCTTATGATTTAGATAAGATCAAATGTGGTTATGTGCTTCTGTTAAACTACATATTCAACTAGTATCTAAATGTGACTTGGAATAGTGTGGGGGAGAGAAAATAATCTTAGTCCTTTTTTTCCCTTTTCTCCGGCCCTTCTAATTCAGACCCTACATTCAATTACTGTGCTTTTTAAAATAAGTAATTGCTTTTTAACAACTACGGTAGAAGTTGTCAAAGACATAAATTGGCCTCCCATCTCTGAAGTTTATAGTGGAAACCTATTATAAGGTTGAAGTTCTGTGTTGAGACCTACTATTTTGAAGCACATAAAATATGTTACCACAGTTCCCTTTTTCCACAGAGTTTTTGGGTGTGTGTGAGAGGGATGCAGTGACTCATGGCCAGGCCAGCCATATTTGTTTTAGGTTTTAATTTTCCCTTTGAAGAGTTAGGGGTATATTCTATTGGTGTGCATGCATAATGCCTATTAGCATTAACGGGAGTTAGGTACATCCATGGGAGAATAGATCCCTTTGTGTGTTGAAACTCAGAAACAGCATGGATCCATCATCCAATCAGTCAGGTTACCACAACACTTCTTTTCAACATTCAGTGCGGAACACACCTAATGTCCTTACTTGCTACAATGCAGTTGGTCTGATCTTGATGCTTTTCTTTCTTTTCGATTAGGTATTCACATTTAGAACTTGACTGGTATCTTGTAGCTTTAAAACCCCCCATCATTTAGACACAGTTTTTTACACTTTCTACAAGCTTATTTTAATAGGAAACCGATTTTTTTAAATTGTCATCTCTTCAGTTTACCAGTCAATAATTTTCTTTAGCCATTAATTTATCTATCCTTTAACAATCCTCCCACAATATTATTTCTTACCAAAACATCTTTATTCTTGCAATAAGGAACTTGTGTTTTTTTAGAATTAAAACAGAAGATAACACATTCTTTAAAATGTAGTTTCTTAAGCTTAGCTGTCCTTTTCTCCAAAGTTTGAAGTTTAATTTATTAGCAGATTTCAGTATAGTTGAGCACCTCAGTCTGACTCAGCTGGTACAGGAGGTACATCCATTCTTAACTGTTTACATCATTCAGTGACCTTTTGGTCATATGATCTTTATTTTGGATTTGAGAGTCAGGAGATTCCTGAAGTTTTAGGTTTGAAAAAGCTGAATGTTTATGTTGTATATCAATAGTAATTTTAATAAACTCCTTTTAGTACCCAAGGTGAACACAACATATGAAAAAAACTTCTCAGTTTTATTTTCTGCAGTGCTTTTGTTTTTTATCTTATGGATTTTGTCATTTGTTTGGATTGATGGCATAGTATGTTCATAACTGCACCATGAATTTACTCTCCTTTATTTCGTGAAAACTCTATTAATTAGAAACATAGTTTGACCTGTTGGAATTCTTCTTGAAATAAAAATTAATCTTGTACTTACATTGTATAGATTATAAAAATAGAGAGAGAAATCCCTTTGGTTATATTCATTATCCCTTGTAAAAGTAGGTGGTGCTTAGAAGGTCATAGGATAAGTGTTGCTAAGCAGCTAAACAGAAGGATGCTAAAATTAACCCAAGTGTACTTGTAAGGGATTCTGTTCTTTTTAAGTTTGTAAATAAATTTTTAGTTTACTTACAGTGGTTTTTAAGTGTCAGACAAAGATCTTGGAGTGAAATCTTGGAAAAATATTTAGGCATATGAGTAAATTTACTCACATAAATAGCCTGTTGGGACTACTCATGTGAGTAAACTTACTCATGTGCTTAAGTGTGTGCAGCATTGGGCCCTTAATTTGTGCCCTTTACAAATGTCCTCGAAGAGTTATCTGTTGTTCATTACTCTGTGAGCAACTCTGATGTATGTTGGATAGCAGCCTGTGCAGACAGACTTGGAAAAATCAGCACCAAAGATTCTACAGCAACAAGCAGAAAACAAGTACATTCCGGTTTGTTTAGAAAAGTTTTAGATCTTTTTCTGTGCAGAAAATCCTCTAATTTTTTGATGCCTGATAACTAAAATTGTCATATGTATTGGTTTACAGATTTAAAGCATGTGAAATCATATGACATAATTTTCTTTAAATATTAACAAGATTTTTATTGAAAAGAGAAATATATGATTGGACCATTATTATGAATACATGTCAGGATCCACAGTCTCCATGATAATGTGACAATAAGGTTTTTTCCTAACTGATAATCGTTCCATTCTCTTAGAGGAGATTGGCAGTACTATTTTAAGTTCTGCTGAAAGTAACGAGGATGCCTACCTCTGTTACTCTTTCACCTCCTTTCTAAATTCAAACAAAATGGTTCATAGTTTGCATTATCACCAATGTTCTTCCTTCCTCCCTCCAGCCCCCCATCACAGCTTTAGAATGCATTTCAGGAGAGCAAACTGAAGCTTTGAAAAGGGGCCGAGTTTGTTTGCACTGTGTTCTCTTCATACAAATTTAATTATGACCATGGTGTTCATATACCCTGCAACCTTGCCGAGAAATGTGTTGGGAGATCACATATAGAATTGGGAGGAGGAAGAGTGTTCTCGCCAAGGAAACAATGGGACTAGCCAATTTCTTATTGTTGGCTGGGAGATCTGATTTGTTAGAGGCTGGTGTTGAAAATTAAAACGGGCTCTTCTGAGGACAGTAAAAGGTCTACTTTCCATTTCTCGTATTTTTGTTAAAACAGCAGTTACAATGATTATGTTTCAATCACCATATATAAAGATGTTATGGATGAAAAATATTCCTTTAGGTGGGATGGGATCCAGACTGAGTAGAAATCCCACTCTCCCACCTTTCGCTTTTGATGATGTGCTGAAAAGTTTGATATCACTTTCCATGGGAAAAACAGAAATTTGCTTAGCTCTTCCTGGTCAGGTTCAGTTAGTAGTGTTTAATTACTAATTAATATAGATGGGCTGGGCTGGGAAGTACAGTGCTATGGGATACATCCAAACAGGAGTTGGAGGAGATTTGACTTCCTTTGTTCTTCCAGTGCAGAAATTTGATGATAGTACATCTTGGATGCAAACCAGTCATTAGCATTTCCCACCTTAAAAATTCTTTCAACCCCACCCTGGCCATCAATTTGTTTCATATAGCAGCACTTTAAGGTAGGGACGTACATGATTTGAGAGGCTACAACTCTTAAGGCAGAACTGAAGCATCCTGTTCTTTGTTTTTGTGCTTACATGAATGATTAACTGCTTTGAAGCTAATATTAATATTGCTTTCCTGTGAAATAAAAAGTCTAGTTAGCAGGCAATTTGAAAAGATTTTCTCATTTTCGCAGTCCCGTAGCAGTGGAAATGGTTCAGAGTAAACTAGCCTGGAAAGGGCAATAAGACGTGTGGGCCAGATTCTGCTCTCAATTAAACTAGAGTAAAACTGGCAGAGCTCTATTGTGTCAATGGAGTTTGTCTGGAATTACTCTGATGTAACAGAGCGGAATCTGGATCTCTGTTTCCTCTAGCAATCTGGAGGCATTCGGGAGAATCTTGTTTTTTAATAAAAGAAAAGGAGTACTTGTGGCACCTTAGAGACTAACCAATTTATTTGAGCTTTATTAGTCTTTAAGGTGCCACAAGTACTCCTTTTTGCGAATACAGACTAACACGGCTGTTACTCTGAAACTTGTTTTTTGATGGTACTTCAGCTTTCAGTTTGTCCTGCCTACCAATCAGTACACTAGTTGCCTGTGAATAGGTACTTTAGACAAAAGAAGTAGGTGACTGGGTGGAGACTGTTTATTCAGTGTGATTCAAACAAGTATTTGAAAGCCTTTGTAAAGTCCTAGAGACAGGGCAGCTGAATAGCTTAACTAGGATTCACCTGTAGACTCCCTGAGTTCCATGAGGATGGTATTAACTGGGCGGAGAAAAGCTATTGGAAACCCTCTCCCCAAGACATAGTTAGACTTGTGTACTAAATAGGCATTCTGAGGGTTGTTAGATTAAGGCCTTAACAGTTTTGATTACAACCTCCTCCCCACCCCGATGTTTGCATTACCATCAGTTTTTTGTCGGGGAAGAATATTGAATGTAGTAACCCCTTGATAATCTGTATGTTATTCCCTGATAACCAGAAACTTCTACGCTTAAACTCTGTACCGTTCACTTTTTTTAATACATCATCTTAATAAAATTTTTAAATTTGAATTTCACTACTTTAAATGTTAGCATAGGGTCTTAGCATAGTGCAAAAGAGCTTTTAGCTAACATTGGTGGATTACTTGGATTTTGTTTGTCTTTTCATCACATCAGTTTGGAGGAAGATGTGAGATTTCTATATCTTCCTGGAGGCACAATGCCTGTCAATCAGATCAACTTGATCTCTCTCAGATTATAAACTGAAAACTAATATTCTTTTTTTAAACTTTGAGGTACATTTTTCAGACACTTCTAAGTCACTTCTGAGGCTGTGTCTACACTAGCACTTTTGTCGGTATAACTTATGTCACTCAGGTGTGTGGGGGAAAAAAAACACCTGTCTGAGTGACATAAGTTACACCGACAGAAGTGCCGATGTGGATAGGTGCCATCATTTATCTTTTGAAGCTGGAAGAACTTTGATAGCCAGATTTTAATGAGTTTCTATAGGAATTTGATTCCTTTTTCGTTTTAAAGATGAGGGAAACAAAACATTAAATCCTAAAAATGCAGGTAGCCTTTGCTTTTGTCATCTGTATTTGTTTAGCTTGTTTTACTGAGGACACTGAGGATCTTTTCATCTTGTATGTGATGTAAGTGTTCAGAAGCTTGAGGTTTTATACCATACAGCAATTCATATAAATACATTATGCACATTAAAGCAGTAAAATTTCTCCATGGGTAGGTTGTTGTTGTTTCCATGTTTCCTTTTTTAACCCCTGTTTTATGGCTCAGCCATATAGATTTGCATTGGGTAGTCCTAGCAAACAAGATCTTTCTTCTATTTTCTTTTGGGGGTGGGAGGGATCAGTTCGGAAATAATTTTCACAGTTGTCAGATTTGGTTGGGGGAAGCAGGAAGGAATTTACTAAAATTAGGTGGGTTTTTCTAATCTTATAAAAAAGTGCTTGTCTTGCCATAAAGAAGTCATTAGGATGCCTAAGTTCTTTCAGGTTTTGAAAACCTGAGAAGCAGCCAAGATATTAATGACCCTGTACTGTTCTGCATCCATGTGTGGAACTCTGCTCTGGTGTCAGTGGAACTGCATGCATGCAAAGGGCAATATATGGCAATGAACTTTTAATGTGGTTGCCATGTGTAAGTCACGTGCTGTTACAGCTTTCCCCCCCCCATATTCTTTTTACTCTAGTAATTTGTGTCACAGCTTGAATGTTTCACCATAGTTCATAAAACTTCTTTTTTCTTTTTTTTTTTGGTTTGTTTAAATGAAGATACTAAATTACAGTAAGAATAATTGAATGCTGTAGAAGTTAGAGGTTGAAAAGGCCTCATGGATTAAGATATTCCATTTGCAAATGCAAGGTACACTTCCCAGATGTGGGGTATAAGTGAAATGAGGGGTAACAAGTGCTTTTCTCTGTAGATGTAATTTACACTTTATGCTATTTGAAACAAATGATCTGTTTCTCTTTCTCAGGAGAGAATTTTTAACATCTCAAGATAGCATTTGTTTTCATCCTAATGAGATGGCCCAAATGTGTCAGTTTGTACATTTATATGACTTCCAAATGAGACTTAAAGTTGAGGCCCTGACAGCTTCTGGTAACTAATCCCACAACTTTCATGGCAGATGAGTTACTTTCCTACCCTGTAAGGTCCCATAGCAATGTTTGAATCAGTAAACATGTTAAATCCACTGTCCTCGTCCTTCTGCAATTTTAGGTAATTCTGTGCAATTTTAGGTAATTTCTGTGGTTTGTGATTGAGCAGAACTCCTGTTTAAGATCTGCAGCATTTGCTCCATTCTGTCTACCTAAACTCCTAACTCCCTTCACTTTTATGGAAGAAGCTTTTTTTTCCCTTCCTCACCTTTATTATTACTATTTTTTTATTTATAAAAAGACCAGACCGCTCTGTAGCTTTGCTGTGCACAGAATGAATGCCATGCTGTCCCTAATTAGAGGCTAAATTTGAGTAGAGGGTGAAGTGTCATAATCATAGTGGATGCCTAGTCGCTTATAAGGAAGCCATGCACATTTTAAACACTGCAGGAGGGAACCAACAGAATCTGTAAACTCTGCAGCCCTATTAACTGCAATTCAGGCAGTTTTCAAGCTCTGCCTGCAAAGCTGGTGAAATTTGTAAGCTCTTTAAGTCTAGTTGCTCTGGATTTTTCATGGTTCTTTTTCCGCCTTGAGGGAAGAAAGCTAAGGTGACTCATCTTAAATGCTCAAAAGTCAGAAAATGAAAGTTAAGGTTCTCACAGGAACATTAAGTGGGCCATATTAAACATCTGTTGTGTGTGTGGTTGGTTGGTTGGTTTTTAATTATTCCTGCTTAGCCCTCTCCACCTGTCAGCCATGGGTACCATTTGCCTCTATGCTGCCTCCAAAATGTGTTTCCCCATTCTGGTTCCCTGGCAGTGGAGCTCCATTCACAGCTGTCCCAAGAACAATCTTCTACAACCCAGAGATTGTGTTAACCTTCCAGTGGATTCCCTGTGGGGAATGATAGGCAGACAGTGTGTCCCAAGGGTCCAGCCTTCCTTGGAGAAAGAGTGAGAGACACACATGGAAGATTCTTTTTTCTGTGTCTGGATTTAAGGGGCTTGTTTTGGGCCAGAGTTTTTATTTCCAGGATTAAGTTGCTCTTACTCCAAATCCTTCAGTGTGTGGGTTCTGCATCCACTATTTATATGCAATTGAAAACTAGTAGTCAGCTGGTAATATTCAGCACATACAATACTCTCAGTCAGCTACACTTTAGATGTTGCATGGCCATATAGAATGTTGAGTGACCTCTTGCAGAAGTATTTTCTGGTGCCTGATCTGACCTGGTTTTCTGGAAGCTGCTCCCTTGCATGTTCCGCCTCACTCATTTAACTTACAGTAAATGTTTCCATGTCTGTGCTCATTGTGCTTCCTTTTAAAAATGTACAGTAAAAAGTCTTGGGACCAAAAATAGTTTGTTCATGTTGGATGGGACGAAGACAACCATGCGTACCTGTCACATGCTCAGTAACAGTTCCTAGCAAGCGGTTTGAATACAACAGCTCCTTCCACAAATGCTAACTAATATTTGATTATTTAGAGAGAGAGTCAAATGTTCTTTGAATAGTCCAGATGACCAATGCAAATCAATGTAACATAAGTTACTATAAATATTATCTCAATAACACCAAAATAATGCAGAAATGAGTTGGTTTAGTACTCTAGTATTTCCCAGTGTGTAGGTGCAGACATAGCAAAAAACCCACCAAATTTGGTTCTGTCCCCTTATTGGCCGACTCAGCCGAGAAGTCAGCAATTTAATGGATTAATTGAAGGAGGGCATAGATACTGAACAACTGCTTGCTAAAATATCCCATCTTATTGTTTTTGCTTAACCCATCCTTTCTTCCTCTTCCATTTCTGCCAACTTGTTTATCTCCTCCACGTCCTATATCTTAATTCCTAGATTATAAATTTTTGGGGGCACGGCCTCTTGACATATACCACGTTTGTCCAGTGTCTAGCACAATGTGGACCTGACCTGGTAGTCACTACTGCAATATAAATATTTAATAGTAACTTCCCTCTTACCCCTTGAGGTTGTCCTAATCTTGTGCTACTACCACCTGGGCTTCTGTATGTAAACAGAGGACTTTGGTTGCATTAGTTGGGCACTTCTCATGAATGCTTTGTTCACACACAAAGGAAAGGCATGCCGATTTTCTATGCAGTGGCATCAGTAAATATACATGATTAATAATCTGTAGATCGGTTGTTTAGTTTTGGGGTTTTTTTAAGTTTTGCAGCGAGTATACTCCTAAAAATTCTGGGGTTTTTTTGTTTTGTTTTTTGTTTAACTTCAGTGCACATCCGTCTAGTGTTTGAGGGTTTTTGGGTTGTTTTAGGCCCTGTTGTAAACATGCCAAGCGTTAAAATCCTGAAATGTAGAGGTTTGAAGAAGAACCTGGGAATAGAGCAGTGTGCCATTCTCTCAATAATCACATTGTTGATACAGAATTCTACTAAAATACTCACTCTTTCCATTCAAAACCTAATCTAACTTTCATTCCTTAGGGTGCAGCATAAATAATTCACGTTTAAGACTTTTTAAAAAACTGCATGCCAGCTAGGATGTATATCCTATGTCCTGGCTTATAAAGTATGAAAGTATATTGAGTAATGATAATCACTAGAAACAGACCCCCCTAGAGAAGGCTCCATTTTAATCAGGTTACCTGGCTTAAACCAAACCAAAGGTAATATATGTGAGCGTAAGTACTAACTAGTTGAGTTTCAGAACTCCAGGGTTCTATTGTGTATGGGTTTCTCCCAATCAAATGCAGTTCAGTGTTACTAGAGTTGAAATAAGCTGATATTTGCCCACGGTGCATGGCAAATAGACGTCAAACACTTATAAGGCCAATGATACTATGACTTGAATGCATGCAGCACGTTTCTTTTCTAAACATCTTTTGAAAAAAGGTATGACTGCATTGGTGCCATATATAACAGAAATGCATCTTCCTCTAGCTTTAGCAAATGGATGCATCCTATCAAATTGTACTGTTGAGCATGTTTAGTCATGTTGCTGTAATAAGCTCTGAAAACAGGAATGGGTTTTGTCCTGCTGAGTTCATGAAGACTTTAATGAATTTGACTGGCTTGTTCTAGAAACTCTTTCTTATGTTTGCATCAGCCCCTTTCCATTCTGGTCCTGGGGTTGGGGAAGGAGGCTGAGAGTTGTGTATGTCTATAACACATTTTTTCTTTAAGTAATGTACAATAGTTTTATTAACCTCAGAGTGTAACAAGTAACCATTTTAATGTTTTGTGTTTTTAATCTTTACTGTAAATTATTTTATAGGTGTCTCTCTTCCTGGCATCTCAAGATGTTAGGCGTATTGTGTGTGGTGTGCAGCACTTGTGTATTTGCATTACTGGTACTCCTCTTAGTCCAGATAAACTGAGCGTCAGGAGCCTAACCTGTTCCTATCCTCTTTCCATCTTCCTGGCAATTTTCTTATTTTTTATTTTTTTTAAAAAAGAGGTCTCCCTATGAAATATGTGAATGTAAAATCTGCTCTGCATGTGTTGGTCATCTTTTTAACTCTCTAACTTGTAGCAATGCAGAAAAAGCCCTTCAGAACCCAAATATTGTTCATTAACCTGTTAGGGATTTAGTGTGTCAAAGGGATGGGGAGCGGTTCATGATACCTGTTGCTTGTGCCAGCCACTAATCATACAGACATTTAAATATATGCATAACTTTACTCATATGAGTTGTCCCATTTAAAGTCCGTCAAACTACTTGTGGGTTAAGTTAAATTAAATTTGGCAGGACTGGGGCCTACTTTTACTTTTCAAAAACGTTATTTGCGGTAAGAGACAGAATCTGCAACCCATACTCACTGTATGCTTTGTACTTATTCACACATTGAAGTAAACACTACTCAACTTGAGAAAGGGCTGCAGAATTTGGCCCACTGGGAGGTGGCTTTGAAGAAACGCTGGAATAAACGTTGCTATGTTCTTTAAAATTATATTAAATTAGACCTCTGAAGTATACTAAAACTCAGATGCAGTGCCTGCAATATCTAATATCTATTTCAATCGCTCACACATTTTTTTTATTTTATTTTGTGCATAATTTGTTCAACATAGCATACTGGGCTTGGGCTGCAGAGCCACAATGTGCGGGCGGGAAGATGTAAAAACAAAGGTGCCTTAAAGATAATTTTTTCACTCCCTTAACCTGCACTGAACTGCATCAGGATCATCTCCCTTTTCTAGGTGTGCTGGCTGCAAATGGTCACCTGGAGTAAAAAATGCAGCTAAGGATTGACTTGGCTCCATCTCCTCTGGCCACACCCTCTTGTCCCTGGAGTGCCGCTAGTAGGGTGAAGGAGGGATACCATTAGAGTCCCTACAATGTCTCTGCATCCCCTTATGTTCATGTGACCTTCCCTGGTCTGGTTAAGTCAGCTCTGTGGGCAGAATAAGCAGTGGTGCTGTACAAAGCAGTTACCCCAGAGAATGCACTCTGTTGCCATGGATTTGAAATGGCAACCTACAGCCATCCTGTCTCCCTGGTATCTGCATCACAAAAGATACCCACCCCATAGGGTAGGTGTGGTGGATTGTCATTTAAAGGTGGCCTGTCATAAGGACAACCTGGGCCTCAGATGTCTGGCAAGAAAATACGGTTGTTTCACTTATGACAGCCAAAACTTGGGGTTAACATTTTGATTGCATCTGATCTGAGGCTGGGAATGAAAATTAGCTTTCTGCTTCAGTTCGCTTGGAAAGGCTGCCAGTGACCACTTCACCCACCCTGCAGACATGTGGGCCTGGAGGTGAGGAGGGGGGAGCAGGAGGGAGCATCACCAGAAAGGCAGAGAGACTTGGCTCTTGGCCATGAGCAGGAGCAGCAACAGCTGTCTTCAGGGCCCCAGGAGCTAGTCACTTATGTCAGCATAGCCAACACTCCTTAAACTCTGAGGGGGAATGATTGGATGGGAATTGTGTGAAGAAAACAGAGGCAAGACCAGGGGTTGCTTTGTATAAAGCAACCTTTTTTGGTTTGTTTTATTCTCCTTGATACCAGGGAGACAGGATGGCTCAGGGTGTTAGTAATAAGATGTGGTAAAGCTTTTTACCTTGCAGGTTGACATTTGAAATTCAGTTCAGGGGAGCAATGAATTAAAGTCATTGCCACCAGTTAGCTGTCTGAACTTTGTGAGACAGGTGCACATTGCAAAATTCCCCCCTATAATTGGCACTCCGTAGAGGGGTCCTGGATTGAATATATATGAGAAGTGAATTACCTTCTTATCTGTCCTGGGAGTAATTCTTCCAGTTCAGGGCTGAGACCGTTGGCAGGGGAGGCTACTTTGCAGGATCTGTTCAGTCTCCTGGCTCTCAGTCCCTCACTTTTCACAAGAAGACTAAATTATCAAGGTGAAGTGCTGCGTCCCCAATGCTCAGTACAATAATATTGTGCTGGGATGCCGTATGCCATACAATGAATAACCAATATAATTGACATTCTTTGGGATTTTTGTCATGGTCCTCTGTCAGGCTGAAGTTTTTGTTAAGACTCAGGCTAGTTTTACTAATAGGAACAGCACGTTGTATATTCCTCCAGAAATCTCACAAGTACTTCATAAATTTTAATACTTTAGCTGTGTCAACAGCCTGCTCAGGTAGAATAAGTACTATCCCCATTTTTGCAACTGGGAAACTGGCACATGAGTGCTCCCAGTCTTGTGCCTGAACCAGTAGGTCATACTTCCTGTCTAGGAAGCTGAATACACAAAACTGTAGGTTCATAGACAACCATCATTTAATAGGTGGCATACAAGTACTAATAGAACTGAGAAATCTAATCACTGCTGATATATTGGATCTAGCTTCCAACTGATGCGTGGTGGAACGTTGTGAATTTTTTGCATTTAAAAAGTGAGATTTTGTGCTTGTGAAAGGAGACAGGTCCACTGTTGTCAACCCTTCTCACCACTCACACCAGAGCCTGAGTAAATGAATGGACCTTTAAACCAGTCCATGATCTGAAATATTACAAACTTTGGCCGCTCTGGGATTAATGAGGGAAAGAAGTTGCAGAGTTAATGGACCGCTGCTGGAAAAGCCAGCCCAACAACTCCCCTTGATGTTCGGATGTAGGGACTTTGAGTGAGACTGCATCAGCTGACTTGATGTACTGATGCACAGAGCGCAAGAATGGAGTCAGTACACTGTCCAGGTCTGAACAAAGAGATGTAGAGGTTTGTGCCCAAACTGACCGTATGTTCTCTCAAATTGCATCACTGAAACCACTGCAGTGATATAGTGACTGCTCAATATTTTTATTTAATGCCTATTACATTACCAACCAGAGAGTGCAATCAGGATTGATGCTAGGTGGTACAGAGACAAATACTAAAGCACTGCCCTTGTCCAGAAGAGCTTACAGATACAGATTGAAAAGTAGGAGTGACGAAATAGAACACTGCAAGATGGAGCCATCAGAATAGCTGCAAAACAACCAAGATGATAGTGATAGGTAATCTTTGGTCTTGTCCTGACTAGGATTTAAAGGTTGCTAGAACATGTTAGCCAACTTTCTAGCTAACTCTTTTAAAAGTCCAGAGTGGACAGAGCACGCAGCTTTTAACAGCTGCTGAAGTGGTTGAGTTAAAGCTTCGGTGGAGTCAAGGGTTTACCTTGAACAGCTGACTCCTGTTAAAACTACAACTTGCCTTGTCTATGCTGGGATTTTAACATGTTAAAAATATACCTTTTATCTCCTAATGAAGATAAGTCCATAGTCAGACATCAAGGAATGCTGAGGGCTACAGCCAGGGTTCTCTCTCCACCATCATCTCAATAAACTTGTCCAATAGAGGCAGACTGGACACAGGAAGGTAGCACAATCATTAGAGGCTGTCCATAAATTACTTACTTGTTTTTTGGTGGGGTTTTTTCAAGACTCTCTCTCCCTCTCCCCTCCCCCCCCATAACACTGAGACAAATGCACAGACTTAAGGACCCACCCAATGCATTATATAATTTATGGACAGCCTTTTAACACCAGGATATGGATAATTTGATCAAGGGCCTAATTATTTGAGTGATTACTGATCCCTGCCCTCCCTCTGAGAGGTTCCGTTAATTGACGAGAACAGTGTACCCAGTATCCCCCCACTGGATTTCTTCCCCCCCGCCCCGATGGTAGCCTGAAGCTTTCTAAGCACAACTAGAACCCTACGGAATGAAACTTGGCCAGACACCATAGGCATTTATCCTGTCCAGACGGGGTGCCCCTGCGGACACCATCCACATCCATGTGATACTAGCTATAAAAAGTTAGAAAACTCATCAAAACCGAGAAATACTTGAGTGTTTGCAGGTGATGGAAGCCGGGATTCACCAATCTACTGTGGTCTAAAAATTCGGCATAGGAATTGCACTGACTTGCTTAAAAAAAGGTTTATTGCTATAACTCTTTTCTACTCCCATCCCATTATGTTTATAATCTCTCAGCGTATTTGTATATTACACCTTTGAGATCTCTGGGGCAGGGACCTGTCTCTCTGTTCTATAAGGGAATTAGCACACTTTGGGACTGGAACAAATAAGAAAGCTTAAAAGAAGTTTTCCAAAGGAAATTATTTTGCTTTTCACACTATCTAAAATAACCCCACTTATTTTTATAGACCCTTATCCATTGAAGGACACCAAAGTGCTTTACAACTGTATAGATACATTATGCTACTGAAATGCAGCCACCTCTAGAGTGAAAGGTGTGGGGGGGGGGGAGTCGAAGAGACGTATTGGCCAGGTCACCAGGAGGAAAACCCTTTCCTTATGAAAAGTGCTCTGCACTCTATAATGCTGACATAAACCAGAAAAGGAACCTTGGCTTCTAAAGTCTCTTTTTAACCTGTACACATTATACTGCATGATACTCAGGGTGCCTGGGATTGATGAAAAGGCTTAGTCAGTCTTGCTAAAGCTTGGCATTTAGCTGTAAATAGTGCAAATTTTAATGTCTGGGTGTCTGAGTCTCCTGAGTAGTAAAGGTACCTTTACTGGGTGTAAGAAAATAGCTACTTTTAAAAACAGAATTCTGTTTGTTTGTTTGTTTGTTTTGTTGAATCCTGGATACTACTCTTGTATTCAGCTTGTTGAATATAAAGGCTGCATTCAGTTTTAGTGTTAAAAGTGTTTTATAGATCTCTTTAAAAGTAGCAAAATTGGGTCCAGCTATAATTATGGCGTTGCACTGCTTTATAGTGGAGGCTGAATTTTCACTGCATCTCTATGTAAAACCAGTTTTTTAGCCCAGCATCTACAGTACAGTATGTCTGTTAAATGAAGTGAAGGATCAGCTAAACAAAGTGAAGTTTTCATTTTAGGGGATCCTGACTTAAGTTGCCAACCATGGTTGTTGGTATGACCCATGAATTTCTTTACTTTTGGATTCAAGATTGGTCTTAAGGCACTCTGGCAGCGCTCTGTGTAATTGCTGTCCTGAGGGTTGTGTAGTTCACGTGAGGGCTAAGGAATTGAGCCCTAAACTGGCATGGACTTGGACTGTGGGCTTGACTTCTGCTTTCACATGCGTAATCAGGAGTGACTGTATGTGACAGTTGAGTTCCAGGATGTAAAAAACAATGTGAAAGCAGACCCTGGCTGTGTGCTAACTGCATTATTCTCAAGGTATGTAACTTAGACAACGAGATGTTTTTATGTTTATCTAACAGCTGCAGCCCAGGAGACAAGAACATACCTGCATGGCCAAATCACCTCGCATTCTGTCCGAGTAGCAGGCTGAACATTGGGTATCTTTGTTGAGGGGCTGTAGGAGAAAGAGATGTCTTCCTGCCCCTTACTGTCCCTCACTGCCCAAGTACCAGAGTCACTCTACTAAGGTTACTTCAACTCATCAGCTGACCTAGCCTTCCTGCATGCCTCTGTCGCTTGGGGTGGGCCATGGAATCCACACAGCTGTGCATCCCAATAGCTCCTTGTTGCACTGCAGGTAGCTTCTGCTAAACTGTGCTTTGTGGTGTACGCTTCTAAACCCTGTGCGAGGTTGGGCACCCAAAGCCATCATCAGTGCAAAGGAACCACATCTGTTCTGCTCCTGGGGCATGGACCTTTGCAGCCATGGAGTTGGAGGGTGGTTTTGCTATGTCATGCAGGTACAGTGCATCCCTTTTTATAAGGTGCTTTGTTAAACTTTTGATATAAACCATCTGTATTCTGACTTGCAACTCCATTAAAGTTAATTGCAGTTTTCCTCTCTGACTTCCACCAGTTGGTAGGTGCTTTCTTACCATTTAATGCTGGTAGCACACCGAAAGAAAGGCAGACATATTAGTTGAAGGCTTTTATAGGGGTTCACTACTTCTTCACCTGCCCTTCCATTTGAGACAAACTGTGATGTTTGCCTTCCCAGCTGCTATTTCACACAACGTCTTCACCACTCAGAAGTGAATACACACAGCAGGGTATGAAAGGATATGCTGATGAATCATAGAGGCACTTCTGCAGTAGGGAAACATCCTAAATGGATTTCTCTGGGTGCTAGAGGGATGTTTTGTTGTTCTTGGAGATGCCTTTTTCTTATCTTTTATACTTAGTTTTGTAGGGAGGGACAAAATAGCTTTCTTTCTCTATTTTGATATCCGGGAAGTCCGTAATGATGAATTAGTGACCTCACTGTTATTTCCTTGGCCACCGAGTGTTCCTGTGACATCACTGTGACTGTTGTATGAATACATCTGAGAGCCCTCCCTCACCCAATCACCACCACCACTCCTCAGATACTAATCTCTTTGCTAGCAGGTGGAATACAGAAGTTTTATTGCTGTTGAAAATTGCTTTTTCAGTAGTTTCTTTTTTTATTTTAAGTTTGTGTCCATGTGACAATCTGCTTAAATCACATGTAAGTCATAAAAAGACTCCCCACCCCCTCCCCCCAACATCTTGTTTGTTTGTTTGTTTTACTACCCAAGATTGTGGTCCAAGTTTTGTTTTGACTATACCAGGGTATATCTGGAGTAACTTCATTCAAGTCAGTGACTCCAAGTAAACCTGTGTAACCAAGAGCAGAATTTTGTCTTCTGTATCAACAGTTCATTTAAGCCATCTCTAAGGGCATGTCTACACTTGCCTCCAGAGCGATTGATCCAGCGGGGGCCGATTTATCGCGTCTAGTGAAGACGTGATAAATCGACCACCAAGCACTCTCCCGTCGACTCCGGAACTCCACTGGAGGGAGAAGCATAGGCGGAGTCAACGGGGGAGCAGCAGCAGTCGACCTACCGCAGTGAAGACGCCGCGGTAAGTAGCTCTAAGTACGTCAGCTTCCGCTACACTATTTTCGTAACTGAAGTTGCGTAACTTAGACCAACTTAGCTCACGCCTCTTCTCCCCTCCTCCTTCCCCCCAGTGTAGACCAGGCCTCTCCGTAACTCCTAAGAGTGTAGCATATATTTGAGCAACTATTGCACATGTAAGATCATGTTATAAGGTGCATGACTTAAGGCAGGGGTCCCCAACGCGGTGCCTGTGGGTGCAGTGGAGCCCACCAGGGCAGTTGTGTGCGCCCGCAGGACACCGCGCTGCCGAAATGGCGCCGCCAAGCAAGGTTGCTGGAGAACCGCCCGCCGAAATGCCGCCGGGAACCATTGCGGTTTCTCGGCAGCATTTCAGCGGTGATGCTTCTTTCTGCTGCCGCTTCTCAGCAGCGGGGTGTCTGACGCCCGCCAAAGTCTTCTGGGAATAGGAATGTGCTATTCCCACAGAAAGGTTGGGAACCACTGACTTAAGGTGTGCTAAAAGCCAAGTAACACTGAACACGTGCATATAAGAGTGCAATAATTCTCTTGGAAATGTGCTTCATGGATTGTGTTAGTGCAGATTAAGTGTAGTAATAAAACATAGAGTATGGAGAAGTGTTGAAGCCTGCATATTATTGATCTAGACGATCCATGATAATCTATCACAAAGGTTCATTTGTTTTCAAATTTCTAAAAGTTTATTTTATTTACTCAGGGAAAGACGGTGTAAAACCAGAAAACTCACAATGAAGTCTAAACCTTCATCCTAAACACACCTTCTTCATATATAGATATTGCAGCTGCCTGTCTATAGGCTCTGCAGTTCTGGGCAGTCTTGTGTAGCATGTGTACTGCAGTGCTTTTAGTACAAAGGAGTAAATTAGAAAAGTTCTGTCCTAACTTCTTTCCATGGCCTTCTTTTAAGCTGAATCTTCACCACTGTTCTAGTATGTTGATTGCTGTGGGTGGGGGCGGGATTTTTTTGTTTGCGTCAATAATTTTTACATCTATGATACAAGAAGCAATGATGAGTAGATCTACAGAAGATATTTTTAAACATACTGTGATTTTTCTAGAACTAACATTTTGAGATGAATAGAAGTCGAAGCTACAGCTGCATACAGTGTGAGACCAATAACTGATGTATGTGGAGTTTTTTTTTTTTTTCTTTCCCTAGGAAAACAGACTTTATATTATGAAGGAGAGGCTGCTTCATAGATGCAAAATTAAATGGTAGTTCATTTCAGACATCTTAACATGGACGATATTTTGTTTTGGGTCATGTTATTTTTATATAAACTATGCATAGTTTCATGAAGTATATAGGCAGTAGTTTCTCCCTTTTCCCACCTCCACTAATGTTGAGAATTAGACTGTTTTTGCCAAGTAAGTAAAATTTGTTTAGCACCATCTGTGTGAGCAATTATACCTTTCACTTACCTATTTGATTTTTTAAATATTTAAAAATAGACATTTCTTTAAAAACTGTTACTAAGAACAGCTGTTTTGGTTCCACTCTTTCCTTAATAAGCTAAATTGATTATTTAGTGTTTACCTTTTGCCTTTTTTCCTCCGCTGCAGAGCATATATTCCCCAAGAATTAAATTTCATTTCTATGGAATGCTTAGTTTTAGATGTGCTTTTTCAAATTTGGAGACAGTATCCACTAGGGGTTAGAGAAAAGGTCTGGGAGTCTGGAAACCTGGGTTGTTTTGATGACTGTTGTTGGCTTGCTGCGTAGCCTTGGGCAAATTGCCTAACTTCTGTGCCGGAGGCCTGATCTCCACACAGTTTTGTGTAACTATGTCAGGGATGTGATATTTATTTATTTAATTTATAACCAATATAGTTATACTGATACAGCCCCTAGTGTGGGTGCAGTTATACTACTATAACTTATATCACTTCGTCTATGGGAATAAGCTATACAGGTATAAGCACTTTTTCATCCCCGTAATACTGCCTCATGCAAGAGTGATTGTACAGCTTTAATGATACCAGTATAGTAAAAGTGGTGCAACTTTTCTGTATAGACAAGGCTTGAGTTTCCCTCTCTGTAAAATGTGAATAATCCTTTATAAAGCGCTTTGCATCAGAGGAAATGCACTTTAAAAGTGCAAAGTAATTATTTGTAGCAATAGTAATTTTGTATGGTTTCAAGCCTTTTGTATTTGATGTGAGACTAGTATGAAAAGAACTTGGAAATCAGCTCTCAGAAAGGAAAAGGACAAGCTAACCTTGGCACCTGGGGCCCTGGCTATTGTGCTTCAGAAAGGAAGTGAAACATGTTGAGCTCCCTGACGTGATATTCTCACAGAAGATGGAGGAAGTTGCTACAGTTGAAACTGTAATTCTGGATCTCTTCTTGCTTGGTTTAAGGGGGTGGGGTAGGGAAGGAGGGTTACACAAAGCGCAAAAAAAAAAAAGAAGCCACAGGCAAAGTTAGATAAGTTGCTGACAAAACTGCTAATGGACGTTGTTTGGGAGGGAGGGGCTGTAGAACAGAGAATGTTTCCTCTGCTGGCTATTTATGAAGAGAAAGGTAATGAGGGAGGCAGCAGGGGAGTGATGGAGGAGAGAATAGAATGGCTGCTTCTCTCTCTCTAGTTGCTGACTAAACAGTTCTGTCAGCTGGCAGTCGACACAGCCTGAGGATTCGAGATAGCTCCTGGAGGGTGGGGATGGTTACAGGGGGGAAGGGCTGGTAGTGCTTCAGCAGCAACTGCTGCTTCTGCAGCTCAGTTGCAGTTCAGAGAAGTTTTTTAAACCATGAAGAATACTCACGGCACTGACTTTCCTTGGAGTTTATATTGTGTGTACGTGTGTGTGTCGTTTTCACTTGCTAAGTATTTAAGCAATATCTTTTAAAAGAAGAAACTCAAGGGTTTGTCTACACTGGAGATTTTTCTAGTTATGCTGGTTTAATTAAACAGAGAGAACTTCCCATCTGGCCACTCTGATTCCAGAATAAGAGGAGCTTTTTGGGGGGTTAGTTTAAGCCACTTCCAGAGTGACACAAGCTAAACCACCCCCAACGAGCCGGCAGTAGCCATATCGGCAGGGGAGCGTCTCCTGCTGAGATAGTGCTGTCCACACTGGTGCTTTTGTTGGTGAAACTTCTGTCGATCAGGGGTGTGAAAAAACACCCACACCCTGACTGGCAAGTTTTACCAACAAAAGTGCTCGTGCAGACGTACTCTTATTTCAGAATAAGGCCCTCCTGCTAAATCAGCGAAACACTTTTAGCTACTCCTTGATGTTAAAGTAGCCGCCTTGGATTTGTAGGAAGAAATAGTTCTCTATCAAGGCTATGATGTATGCACTGTTGTTGTAGCTGTGTCGGTCCCAGGACATTAGTGAGACAAGGTGGGCGAGGGAATATCTTTTATTGGACCAGCTTCTGTTAGTGAGAGAGACAAGCTTGTACAGAGCTCTTCTTCAGCTCTGGGCTGTGTGAAGAGCTCTCTGTAAGCTAGAAAGTTTCTCTCTCCAGCAGAAGTTGCTCCAATAAAAGATATTCCCTCGCCCCACCTTGTCTTTCTAAGGCTACGATGTGGCAGCCCTAGAGACATTTTAATGATCCCTGCTAGAACTATGATTCTGCTAGAACTAACGCTATTTTTCATACAGATGACTGTCGGAAGCATGTCATAAGGATGGAATAAGATCCTTGAATTGTTTCCTCTTTCAGTCATGTGCTTGCTTTCTTTGTTTTGTAGCTGTAAGTAAAGGATGGGTGAACGTGAATCACTTTATACCAGTTAACTCCTCTTCCTTATGACTCTGCAATGAGCAAGATAGCGAGTCTCTGTCTTGACAGGTGAAAAAGGGAGTGTTTCAGTTAAGCTCAATTGAAAAAGCGCTCAATGCTTGTTAAGATTCAGGCTGATACATTGGAAGCCATTTTAACTGGCCATGCACAGCTTCAACTGTGTTAGTCTCTACATCCTAAGAAGTGTTAAGAGAGCTTTTTTGGTCCTGCTAAGCCAACTGGATGATTGAAAAGCACACACTCATTTTGCCAGTCAAGACAGAGGTAGAGAGACACAGGAGCTAATGTTCCAATGCTGGCTAGTAATAAAGCACTGATGTTCCTGATGTTATGGTTGGTATAATTTGCTGTTGTGGATTTTAAATCTTTTTAATTCTTATCTGCCAAAGGAAATTCCTCATGCATCAAGAAATACGAATGTGTTCCCAAAGAGCTGTCAAGTTTGTAGAAACTTTTCTGTTGTGACGTGGAAACCTGTATAACGCCACATAGTTTTAATTCATTTCACCTTCACACCATGCCCATCCATCACTTCAGCACAGTTCTCAAAATTGGTGAATTTTGTTCCTCTTACTTCATAACTTAGAGGTGTGTTAGTTTGTACACACAAGTTAAACAGTGGTATTTTCATAGTACTTTGCATTCCTGTGTTGAAAGACATGCTGGCAGTTGGATTTTAGTTCCCTGTTGATCTAGACTAATTAGGTGTTTGCTGCTTGATGTGGAGATGCTATAAAATACATTAGTGATTGTTGCACTTAAGTGTATAATTACTGACTTAATTATTCCACAGTCCCCTGTTCTCTTTAAACACTAAAATAATTTACCTTGCATTTAAAAAAATAAAATAAAATCAGCACTTGTGCTACATTTTTTTTAAAGAGGATTTTAGGATTCACCGTATTTGCTTTTACCTATCACAAAAAGAGAGAGAAATCCACTGGGGAAGAAAATTAATCTGTTGTAAAACTGCTCATAGTTTTAGCCATTATTGTTCTGTAAGATCAAATACTTGCTAGTGTACATTATTTACATGTCTACAAAATAGCCATGATAGCCAAATGGGTCATGATGCTTCAAAAACTGAATTCAGTTGTACCCCATTTCTCCTACTACTGTACACTTGGCTCTAGGGTCTGATTTTCAGAAATACTGAGCAGCCAGACATTGCTGCGAGCCCTTTTGAAAATCAGGCTTGTAGTATGTGGGATGGAAAGTTTTGTGTAGGTCTAGGTAAACAATTTTTAAAAATATTTTGATATGTTTGTAAAACTTCAGTGAGTGTTTCTTCCATTCTGTTGAATAAAATCAGTTAAATAGTTTACCTGGTGCACAAGATGTGAAAGGCAATTAGAAAATAATTTAGATGATCTATGAAAAGAGAGTTTGTCACTGAACTGGGAGACTGGTTTGACCTTCTTAGCCTTATGAGCTTGTCTGTGATTTCCAGCCAAAGGCTCTCACTTTGAGAGAGCCTCACTTTTAGTGCTGAACTATTTTTTGACGCACTGAATGAATGCAATATGTTAACACTCCTGTAAGTCCCAGAATTGCTTGGCTGCCCCTTGCCCTGCCTGCCTCATACTGGCTGAAAAGGTACCATTGTTTGCTCTGCAAACAGTGGGTGATGTTTGTTTCCAAGGTGACTGTGATTCTATTGCAGCCGTTTAGTACAAAAAAAAAAGTTGGTTTTACGCACCTGAGAGCATCCTGCTCTGACAAAAGGACAATGGGGGCAGAAAAGAGACAAGGTGGTGAGTTTTCTGGTAGCGCTGTAAATGGCTGTAAAAAGATAGAAATGTGGGCATTTGAAGAAGTAACATGCAAAATGTCAGTAAGCTAAAATTAAGAGTGGTGATGTATATTTCTTAGCATGAACCCAATGTCTTGTTAAAACCAAAACTGTAGCGGTAAGCCTGTCAAAAATACGTAAATTATTATTTATTGTATTTTAAAATGCACATTTTAAAAGTGCTTGAGTGAAGATAAGCACTTTATGAGAAGGCCCTACTTCCCTTCTTAACTAACATGTGCTCAGGCAGCTGCTGAAATGTTAAACCTTGTAGTTTGTTTGAACAGCCAAAATAATATCGTTTTCTCCTCTGAAACAGACACAAAGTATGCATTTATTTATTTATTTATTTATTTATTTAAAAAAGAGGTTTGGAAGGTTTTGTTAAAGAAGGGATGTATAAAATTTCCAACTGGAAAAAGGAATTCAGTAATTCTGCTAAGCCTTTCTGGACACATAGATGTTTTAAAAACATCTACTTTGGGTTAAATTATGCATCCCACAGAAAGTAGGCCACAGTCACCAATACTTGATTTCCCTTTTTCTTTTATGTGTTCTAGAAAACAAACTTTTTGAGTATGAGTCTCACAGTATCAGTGACTAACTCTCTCAAACAATTGAAGAGATGGATTTAAAGTTCTTGGTTTTTTTTCATTTTTTTTTCCCCCCCGACTACTGACACTTGTATTTGGGCAGTGAAAAAGCCTAGTTAAGAAGTAAAATGTGTGCACTTTTTTTTTTTTTTTTTAATTGGTTATGGATGCGGTTAGCAGAACTTTGCCTTTCTTTTCCCCCTATCAGGTTTAGTACAGTTCATACGCAGGTTTCAGTAAACATTAACCACTTTTATCAGGCCTCGTAGCATGCTAAATGGTTAGCAAAGAGCATGTGCCGAGAGAGACAGATGAAATGTACAAGTCCAAGGTCAAAAGGATGGTAGATTTTTCTTTATTTTAACAAGAGGCAGAGATGACTACAGTTTGTGAAAAGGGTAGATTTGTGTTTAAAAAAAAAAAAAAAAAAAGCAGGTTTTTCTCCTTTTATCTTTCATTGAAACAAAAGTATTCAAGTGTAATTTAACGTGTGTGTGTTGGTTATAGTGGATTTGTTCTGATTTTTCTGTCCTAACACGCTACTTCAGAGAATAACAAATTAACTTTTCAACAACTTTGTTCAAAATTGGGCCTGCTCCTATATAGCAATGACAAACTGCCCATTAATTTCAGTGGTGCAAGATGGAGCCCAAAGAGCAAAAGAGATCTTGGCTCCCATGAAGAAATGATGGGAAATCATCCTGAGTAGAAACTGGATTTAGAAGAATCTTTTCTTCTCTTAGATGAGGTGAAGATTTTCTTGGATTGCCCTTTCTTTTTTTCTTTTTTAATTGTATCGGTAATACAATACTACTGAATTCTCTGTAAAGTAACATATACACTGAACAGCTGAGAAATGAAAATTAGGTAAATTGTGATTGCAGTGATTTAATTATAAATTGGTCAGTCTCTAAGGTGCCACTAGTACTCCTTTTCTTTTTGCGAATACAGACTAACATGACTGCTACTCTGAAACCTTAATTATATGAGGTATCAAAGAAACAGTAATCAGAACACAAAGCAAGGCCTGCCATAATAATAACTTTTGAAATATAAGGTGCAAGTGGTCAAGTACTTAGTATTTCATTAAAATAATTTATTATGCTACTCAATACACCTGATCCCCCACCTCCAGCCAAAGAACAGTTTAGTTAAATTATTTTAATGCTCGTTTTGATTTTTGTTTTCTAGGAAACATTATGCAAAGATTATGATTAAGCAGAAAGTTGTAGCCCTACCTTAAATCTTCAAAAATTAAAAAAAAAAAAACCAAAAAAACCCCCAAACCAACGCAACCCAAACCCACTATAAATGAAATGAGTGAAATTTGAGGAACACTTTGCCGTACAGACATGGCCTTCAAATAAGTATAATGTGTGCATAGTTAAAATCTTATCTTTTTGTGTATTTGGTGATGAAAATAGATTCAGTGCAGGAAACTAGAGGAATCTCATATAGAAATATTAGCTGCCTCACTCAGCAAACAGCTTCCTTGAGCTGAGCATTTTGGGGCAGCGGGGTACAGTTTTCTGTTGGCAGGGCATGTTTTGAATGCTTTGAGTCCGATTCTCCTCTCACATATTGGAGTGTAAATCAGGATTGACTCCATTAAAGTCAGTGGAGTCACACCAGTATGAAAGAGGAGGATCAGACACCTTTGTTCTACCTTAAGTTGGGGGATGTGAAGAAGAGGCAGAGAGGGGCATTCTAGCTGAAATAAGTTACACATGCATACAGCTTGTTTTAACTCAAACCCATCTGTCATAAGCTAAAACAAGATGGTTCAAGTTTTAATTTTTTATTTGTTTTTCATATTTTGCCTTGGGAGTGGGGTGGGGTGGGGTGGGGGGAGAGAGGGAAAGTGCAGATGTGTCAGGCTGGATTTGTGATATCTAAAGTTTCTGATACACTGTGAGAACACTGTAAAGTTCTCTCTTGCTCTCTCGGTGATGGATGACACCTTCTGCTGTAACAGTGCTCTGCTGTCAGTCAGTGGAGCGAGAGCAGGGCAGAACAGCTGGGTGGAGCATAATGATTGGTCCAGAAGCACCACATGAGGAAGGAAGCTACTGCTGCTACAGTTGGCCAATGCTCTTTCCTTGTACTTTGGCCTGCATCTTCATGCCTGTAGCTCTGTACTGAAGTGGGGGGAGAGGGGGAAAGAGAGAGATTAGTTTTAAAGACAGTCTTGTAATTACAACCTTTTTAGTGTTGCAGTATTTCACCTAAACATACAAAGAACTTACTGTGGTTTTGATCTTAAATAACAGCAACATTTAACAAATCACCATAAACAAGTAAAGTAAGAAACTGCAAAAAGCTGCATGTTTCAGACAGGATTTTTTTTTTTTTTTACCTGCTTGTAAAATGACTTTTCAATTAGTATTATTGTAATCATTTCTGCAAATATAATACAAACTTTATTTCAATAAAATTGTACTGATCAAAGAAGTAATCAGAAAAGAAAAATATTACCATTAATCTTGAAATGTCTTGCCAATCATTACCAAGTTCTGTAATCCAGTAATTCCTGACCAACTTTTGTTCTTTCACATCAGTAACCCCACAGATCATACTGTGAGTCTTCAGCTTGCTTACAGTTTTGGGGAAAGAAACCCCATCTCCTGAATAGCTTACCACTTTGGTCTGCCTTTATAGCTGCTTCTATGTGGACAGACGTGCCCACTGCTGACCTGTGAGACCAAAACTCTCCTCTCTCAAGGGTTTTAATGCTAAAATTTTGCCTTGCTCTTTACACTAATCACAGATTGAAGCACTTCACGAAGTCAGAAAGGGATATATGTACATGAATCCACTTCTAGATTATATCCTCACAAAGGCTCTATCCAAGGAAAAAGCGCTCGGGTATGGACTTCCAACTAGAGCCAGTTGAAAAACTTGAAAAATGTCAACAAAAATTTGTTGGGACTTTTTAAATTAAAAATGTGGGAAGTTTAGAGTTCTCCTGAAAAATTCAGTTGCTAACGCAGCGTGGTTTCCTGGGTGAATAGGGAAAAGAGCCTAGCCAATAACAGACTTGACCTCCACCAAACATTAATTCGTATGGAAAGACATCAGAAAACTCTGTGCAGCATATGGAAGATTTGAAAAAACCTAGTAGAAGAAGTGGAGTGGATCACGAGCCCGCTAGGCATGGTTGTCCAATGCGAGATCTTCCATATGAGGCTAATAGAAGGTTTTGTTTTGGCGCTCCCACCAAGACTGCCACCAGCATGACCAGGCCTCCAAAGTTCAACTCTCTCCCAATCTGATGTATTCTGACACACTCTCTCCCACTTCTCCCACATGTAGATGGAAAAATTCAGATTCCCTGAGAGACACCAGATCTCAGAACTGCACTGATTGGGGTGGATCTAGGGAAATAGATCCCTCCATAGGAACAACCTAGAGACATGGCTGTCAAGGGGAAATAAGTACACCATCTATCTTCAGGAACAGAGAGACGTAAATGGAAGCCCCAGGCTACTATTTTTGTCCATACCAAACCCATGTAGTAACGAGAGACCATAATATTGTGCTGGGATATCAGATCTGCTTCTCTGCGATGGGAAGCTCGCCTGTTACTCTTCTAGGAAGAACCTCCTGTCTGGCAAGGCTTCTAACATCCACAGAAGGAACATCACCGTGCTGGATTGGCTGAGCCACCAAACAATAGACCAGGCAGGATGGTGGTGCCTATGCACTGATAGCTTTCATCTAGTGATGCAGAGTTTTGGCTATATTGAACTAGATATATTTGCCTACAGATGCAGCTTCAATAAAGACAGAGTTCTTCTCAAGAAAAAGGCAGTAGGGAGCCGTCGGCAAACGCACTATCCTAAACTTAGCTGACCGGTCTACTTTATGCCTTTTCTCTCTATCTTCCATTCTCCACAATGCAGCATAAAGTCTTTACAGTATTGTCAACGTTTGCTTATTGGTAGGCTGCATTCCTCCAAACCCACTGGAGGATTTGTGGACTTGTCAATGCAGAAGAACTGGGAATTATATCCCATATGTATTTGAAAATCTCCTTTCTTCAAATGAGCGATCCACTGTTGTGACTAGGGTGACCAGATAGCAAGTGTGAAAAATCAGGACGAGGTGGAGGGTAATAGGAGCCTATATAAGAAAAAGACCCAAAAATTGGGACTGTCCCTATAAAATCAGGACATCTGGTCTTGTGACCCTTCCTTATTGCAGATGTGTAACAGTGCTGAAATTTACCGCAGGAAGTGGCATTGCACGCTCTGTAGTAGAATGTTCAAATGAACATTTAACTTTCTACTATTACACGTAAGGCTAAACACCCTTCTCGGTGCCTACAATATCAAGATCCATTTTTCAGGTATAGATTCATAGATTTTTTTTAAAAGCCAAAAGGTGCCGCTGTAATCTAATCCGACTTCCTGGGTAACACAGGATATATAATTTCTCCAACTACAGAGTTGTCTCATCTATCAGATATTTATGGAGAAAGGGCTCTGTTCTTGAACTGTTGTGGATCTGCCCCCAGACTTCAAGCAACCTGTAATATCTGTGGATCTGTCTTAGTTGAGGGGGAAAAAAAAAATTTCCAGGCAAGTGAGGATAAACTTTATTTTTATGATGATGTATGTTGTCATGACTAATTTGAGCATTGGCTCTCCCACTGAATTCCGGTTGGGTTTTGTATAGAAAGAGGTAAATTGGAATAAGCATCATGCAGTGAAATTTTGTACTAAAAATTAGTTAACCAGAATGCTTATTAGTCACGGTTTGCATTGTGGTACTTGGGTGTTTCATTATGCTTGAGAGACCAATATGTTTTGATTTTATTGATTCAGGGCTTGCAAAGCTGATACACTTCTTTGTTTTAGAGGATAGCGAGTGTCAAACTTTGTAGCCATTGAGATGTTCTGTTTACTTATTATGACAAAGGACAATTGGGTTTTAGAACCTGTCTGAAAGGTTTTAAGCCCCGTGTAAACAAAACCTTAAGTCCTATCAGTCACACTTTCAGGGTGCTTCTAGTGTAAGCCCCGACAGACCCTCAACTGTAACAGCTCTGATGGATGCCACAGCAGAGCTCCAACTTTTAAAAAATTTATTAAAGGGATTGTGTAAGCTGACATTTAGCTAGTACCAGATGTTCCCTTTTTGTTACCAATCTGGAGGTGGCATAATTAATAAGGCAATAATATGAAATTGTGCAACGCTTATTTGGTCTGTCAAGTGTGGGTTTTGTATACTCCTGAGTTTTTATTTAAAAATACCAGTTCATTAAACAAAGTTATTCTCTTTCTGCCTCCTTCCCTTGATGTGCTTGCTGTTCTGTTGTGTGTGTTCCTCCTTTTTGAGTAGCATTTGCTGTATACTTGGCTCGGTGGACCCTAGCTGATGCAGTAAGAGTGTGATGATAATGGTGGTTTTTGTTTTTCTCCTTTCTTTATTAATATTTCTTTTGCATATAATTTTTTCTGTAGCTCAGACGGCTCCCGCTCAGCCCCTTTAGCCATACCCTCTCTCAGAAAACGTCAGCAACTGATTGTTTCATTTGCAGGACTTCGAGCCCCTAGACAGAGGCTCTTCCAGTTCTATGAATGCACCATTTGTTGCTGAGGGCACAACTGTTAGATATAACTGGCTGCATCCCACTCTGCTTGGGACCAGCATGCACTGTAGCAGGTCTTTGCATAAACCAGATTTTTGTATTAAATGGCACCATTTTGTCCACAGCAGTAGTCTTTTTTCCTTTTTATGAAATGATTTACATTTTTCAGATGCAAATTATAGAAAGAATATTGATGTACTGAAAAACACTACTATAAAGGCTACTGAACGAGCATAGATTCTAATTTTAAGGAAATGCAGGCTTATTTCATGAGTTTACCAGTTTCTGATATCGTCTGCTGGATTTCTATTAATAAATGGAAAACTTATTCCTTAATTTATTTGGGTGGGGAAGACTTGTTACCAACTTAATATTTAAATATTTTATAAACAGACACACGATACAGCATAAACACAGATCAAGTGATCCAGATATTCATTCAACTAGTTTAGAGGAAATGCATTTAGTATTTTGGAGGCAACAGTAATATTCATTGATATTTTTCTTCTATCCTTTTTCTTAAACCCACATCCCAGATGTAACTTTTAAATTATCTATATGTTTGAGACTCTCCTTTGTGTAACAGATTAATTAAACATTTAAAACAAAAAGCCCTCTGGCTCTAAAATATCAGCTGCATTTGACATCTGACGTCAGGCATGACTCATTTCCCACTAACCCTTGACCTCCGTGGTTTGGCCATTCTTGTAGGTTCATAGTGTTCAGTACCTAAGATAGAAACTGTGAAGATGGATTGAGCCTGTTGATATCAGCAGTTTAAACAGTATTCAGTTAGGTTTTGGGGAATCCAAAGGGGACTGTATTTAACATTGGGTGTCCAGCATAGCCCTCATCCTAGTGTAAACATAATGTTTCACAGTAGAGGTTTCCACAGTTTACATTTGTGTTTTTGTATTTAACTCACAGCAGTGGTATAAACTAGAGCAGTGGTTCTCAAACTTTGGTACTGGTGACCCCTTTCACATAGAAAGCCTCTGAGTGCAACCTGTCCTTATAAATTTTAAAAAACAGTTTTAACACCATTATAAATGCTGGAGACAAAGCCTGGTTTGGGGTGGAGGCTGACAGCTCGTGAACCCCCACCCTCCCATAAGAATCTTGTGATCCCTCCCCCCCCCCCCACCCGAGGGGTCCTACCCCCAGTTTGAGAACCCCTGGACTAGAGGATCATTTCTAACTTGGCTATATAAGTATAGGCAATTCCAATAGAAGGTGGATTTGGGCTCTCAGTTGAATCTTTGAAGTCCTAGCAGCTAATCAGAGTTTGTAATTTTATTAATCTCTGCCAAAGTCAGCAAGGAGTTGTCCCTCAGAAATGTGATGTGGTTCTCCCGTCTCTTCTCCCTACACACGCACCAAAACTGAAACTTAAAAAAACTATCACAGTAAAATATTTTCACATGCCTTTATCATCTCTTTAAAGATAGAATTGAGAATAAGTGGCAAACATTTTTAGCTTCCCTTCCCCCCCTTTTTAAAAAAAAAAATGCAACGAGGAATTTTTTTCAATCTTTCTTTGGGTACTTGAATGATTCAAAACATTGAAGAGTGCTGATCCTACTCATATTAATTTATCCTCCAAGCAGAAATAGAAATACAGCGTGCATTCTTTCTGTGAGGATTTTCCCTTTCTACTGGTCTTTTTTGCACTCACTACCCACATAAAATTACCCACGGGATAAGGATGGGAGGGGGAAGCCTGTTCTTTTCATGTGACTGCAGCACAATTAATAATTGTAACAGATTTCAGGCCCCAGTGTGACCAAGAAACTGATTTTAAGATCATTTCTGGTAACTCAACAGAAAACTTACAAGAAACTCTGCATGTCTCAGCATCCTGGCAAATCCAAAGAGAGAAGCAGATCCACTTTCTCTAATTATTTATTCATTTCATATGCATTTTTATTGTACAGGACACACAAACAAAAGCAGGCTTTCCCAGAGGGGCTGATAAGAAAGGTCTTGTAAATACAGCTATAAAAATGTATTCAGGTTTCCAAGAGGCTCTCTCTTTTTTCCGTGTCTTAAAAAAGATCTTGATAAGAATGCATCAGGTCCTACATTGCAGCAGGTTCAATGCTGCCATAGATTTTTTTTTTTTTTTTTTTTAAAGGATTAGTTTAAGCATTTGTCTTCAACCCGCAGTCTTACCTGTGTTGCAGATGTTTTGTCTCTGCAGTTTGGGAGAGGGAGAGGATGTTGCAGTCTGTTCTAATGGACTTAGAAGTCTTTCCTAAAGTCCATAAAAACCTGACTGAAAACCCAGGCAATATAATTTGCCTCATACTGATTGGTCTGGGGGATATCCTATACTCTGAAGGTCATCTCATAATCTTTCTTTTTAGTTGACATGGTTGGTTTCTTGAAATGTGTTTTATGTATGTTGATGCTGCAACTGAGCTGTAGTATGTGTTGCTGAGCTTGTAAAGGTCCTTGTTTTCTACTTTCCTTTCTTTAGCCACCATTCCTGTGTTACTGAACTCCCATGATTAATATGTCTGTTGCTTAAAATGGCTACTGAACCATCACCCAGTTCTTCCCACCAGTTAGAAACTGCTTATCCTGAGTTTAAAGAGAACCAAAATATCTTAGAGTTGATGCTTTTGTTGCTAAGCAGGTACATTTCTGATCTGCAGGCTATCCATTAACCCTGTAAATGCCCCCCATAATGCAAAAGTGAAGAAATGTTTGTCTTTACGATGCCGTGATGGCGGCTGCTGCTGCTGCTCCTTCTTTGCGCTGTGCTAGCTTTTCAGGGCAAGTACTCTGTTTAAAAACAAAAAAAACAAAAAAACAAAACCCCCAAACTCACAAACCCCCACAATCGTAGGTTACCAAATTATTTTTAGAGTGGTGGCCGTCTTAGTCTGTATCAGCAAAAAGAACGAGGAGTACTTGTGGCACCTTAGAGACTAACACATTTATTTGAGCACAAGCTGTCGTGGGCTAAAACCCACTTCATCAGATGCATACAGTGGAAAATACAGTAGGAAGATATATACACAGAGAGAGAGAGAGAGAACATGAAAAAATGGGTGTTGCCGTACCCACTATAACAGAGTGATCATTTAAGGGGCTCACCTTAACTGATCACTCTTGTTATAGTGGGTACGGCAACACCCATTTTTTCATGTTCTCTGTGTGTGTATGTATATATATCTTCCTACTGTATTTTCCACTGTATGCATCCGATGAAGTGGGTTTTAGCCGACGAAAGCTTATGCTCAAAAAAATGTGTTAGTCTCTAAGGTGCCGCAAGTACTCCTCGCTCTAATTTCTTCTTGTTTTTGTTTTTTGCTTTGGTTTGGTAGAATTTTATCTTTTGGGTATGGAAGTGTCGTGGCAAGGGACAGCTGTGGAAGTGGGAAGCCTGACACTTGAGATTTGGCAATCCTGAATGGTTGATAAGGAAGATCCAGTTCCATATAATAAAGTTGTTGTTGGTCTGATTTCAATCTGTGATGGATTTAGTTGTTGGGTTTTTTTTTAGTGTGTTTCCTTGAGCCAGGGTGGTTTTAGTGTGTGACAGACTGTAAAATAGAGCCAGAGAGAAGAAAGGGGCTGCAATCTAGATCTCGAGTTAAACGGAACATACCACAAAACAGGTTAGGCAAGACTCTGAAGCCAGTTATGAAGTTTCTCTCTATGCTTTAAGGCATCTTCAGTAAACCCTCCTCCTCCCTCCACCCATTCAAGATTTTTTTCTGTTATGAAATAGTCTCATGAAGACACTCGGTTTGAACATGGGGTGGGCAGATAGTGTAGCACTCTCACTGCCAGCTGTTTCTTAAGACATAGATGGTGCACTTGTCTGTGCCTGTCATCCTGTAGAATAGGCAACATTCTGCAGCAACATTCTTCCGTGTACTTTCATGCCCTCTATGGGGTTGCGTTGTGAACAGCCAGAGCAGGAAAGTAGGGGGGGGGGGGGGGGGAGGAAGAGAAGGCGGGAGAGAGGGAATGTAGGAGGGTGGAGCTGGAAGGCTGATATTCTGCACAGTTAATAATTACTGTGCAGCATAAACTGTACCTGCTTTCTAGAGGTTTCAGAGGCATTCACAGTCAGATGCAGCTGAGTATAATATGAAGAATTAGTGTCTAAGTGAGACAGAGTTTAGCCTTACAGCAGCTAGTCCCGGGTCTAATATACAATGCTGCACATCATTTCTTTTGTAACATGTTTATGCCTAAACATTCAGTAAACATACCATATATAGTCTGGATCATGCTCACTATAACACCCCATTGCAAGGAAGCTTCTCTAGTAACACTCAGATGCCTTGGCTCCTGGTAACAGACTGACAAATAAGATGTTGTCGTATGTAACATTAATATTCCACACAACCGTTTTTACTCTCTAGTTCGTGGTGTACGAAACACATGTTTCTGATCATGACATTCTAAGTCTGGCACCGTGAAAAATGAAGAGGATTATATAAAACAAATTGTCTTATCATATGAAAAGGACCGGCTCCTATTTATGCATTTGCATTCTTTTAAGAATAAAGATCTTGTTGTCTCTCAATAAGTTTAATGTCAGATATATTTATGATCCTTCTGTTTGCAGACTTTTTTTTTTTAAGCATCTGTTACATGCCAGATGACGAACCCCCATCTATACCTATGGTCTGCTGAGAACTTTTTGTAACTATTCGTTTCTGCAGCCCCCTTTAATTCCTCTTTCTCCCCGCTTCACAGCTTATTTACTCAGTTGTTACAATGACTTACTTTCCGTTTTGAGTGCCAGGAAGTGACTTCCTGTGGAGTTACTGATTCTCCACCTATTGGCAAGAATGGCTGGGGACAAGAGACAGTGCAGGGATATGGGGCTAAGGAAGGCAAGATGGAACGTTCATGTCTCCAAGATAACAGGTGCGGTATCTCCTCTGCTTCCACTGTCCATGACTTCTGGATCCTAGCTCTAGTAGTGCAGTGAACTGCTAGCCCACACAGCTAGGGAGACTAGTACATCAGAAAGGTACCATTAAATTCACATAGCTGGATTTAGGTGTATTTTGATGACTGGTCTGATGACTGGTCCTTATTTAGACAAAATTTTGAGACCAGGATGGTTTGCAGCATGGATGTTACATAAAAGGGCAGGCCATGTACTTTCTCTGTCTTGTCTGCTCTTATTGGCCTCGTCAGGGTGAATTATGTCTGACTGCTTGGCAGTTAATTGGACCATCCTTCCCATTTCTTAAGCTGATAAGCCCCTCTCTGTCTGGCTCGATCAGGCTTCTTTGTTTGAGAAGTTACTAACGCTGCAGAAGAACAGAATAGCCACTTTCCTGTTTACTGTACCAAGTGAGGCACTCTGGTCTCTAGCAGTTGTATCTTTGTACACTCATTACACCCTCTCATTTCTTAAACTTGTTTAAACATTCTCCTTCAAATCCCTCTGCAGGACACACTTCTACTGTGATTCCCACAGTAAAGGATGGGCAGAGGCTCAGTTAGATATAGCGGGTGTCTCTAAATGAAAAGGTGTGTGTGTGCAGTGTTGTTATAGCTGTGTCAGTCGCAGGATATTATTTATTAAGGGTTATGCATATTTTTGTTCACATGTCTGTTGTCCTGGGCCCAAGTCTGCACACTGCTCCGCTACAGACCCCATGTGGAGCCCCGCTGAATCAAATGGGACTTTTTGGGACAGCAGGGGTCTGCCCATAAGGAGCAATGTGCAGGATGGAGGCCTGAGATTGCGAGTTCTTCGGTTAGGGAGGGCTTTCCTGTGCATCTGGACGGTGTCTAGCATAATGAGCGTGTCATCAGAATTCAAGTAATAGATGATGATGATGATTAATCATACTCCAGCCATGTTGTTCTAAGATGAGTTGTTAGAAACAGGTGATTTCTTAAGGAATACACTTCAGTGAGTACACTGAAATAATAACGCTGTCACAGGTGGCTTACAGGCCTAAGGGCTTGATTCTGGTTGCTCTGACACTAGTTATGCGTTTGACTTCAATGGAGTTACTTCTGAATTACACTGGTGTTTTTGTGAGATCAGAATCCGGCTTTGACATCCCCTGGAACTACGTTTAATTCCACATCAGGATCAACTCCGCCCTTCTTTTTGAGACAGGTAAATTAAATTAAGTTCCATGCAGTTTAGGCCTGGTTTACACCTAAAACGTAGGTCGACCTCACTCCATCACTCAATGTCATGAAAAATTCACACCCCGAAGAGACATAGTTAAGCCAGCCTAAGCCTCAGTGCAGACACAGCTAGGTCAATGAAGAATTCTTTTCTTGACCTATCCACTGCCTCTGGAGGGAGTGGATTTACTACAGCAATGGAAAAAACCCTGCCCTTTCTGTAGTGTCTACACGATAACAGCATAGCTGCAGCAGTGCAGCAATAACCTTACCATGTGGGAACTTTTCAGATGAGACTTCAGAAACGAAGGGCCTGATTCTCTTCTATTTGATGCTTTGTCTAGTCAGCTGCACTTGTCCAAAATGGATCGAACGCTTTACCAAATTAGAACATTTCACTTTGTACACTTTCTGAATTGCAATTCAAGATGCAAAGCAGGGGAGAATCAGGCCTCTCGTTCCAATCTGCTCTGAGTAGACATTGAAAATACCACAGCACTTTATATGAATAGAGTTTTGTTCCAGTGTTCTTGACCAACATTTTGTCATCTCTGTACTATTGCATAGTCGAACAGTGGTCCTGGTATCAGCCGCTTCTGGGGTAGGATGACAGCCTGATTCCTGTATTTGGTTTGGAAATACTTTTTGAAATCTTTGGAGAAGAAAGGAGCTCTAGCAATATAAAATAACAGTGCTTACAAGCCAATTGAGTAGATCCAGATGCACATAATATAAACATGCTCTTGCTTTAAGAGTCTTAACAAAGTTTTTGACGAAAAGGTGTAGTAGTATGCAGTGTGCATCTTTGTATGGATGTGTTAAACCTTGCAGGTACATCCTCCTTATGTGCCTTATGACTGTGGTGTGAATGCATGTGAACTGTACACAGATTCCAGTTCCTGTATTAAATCACATCTCAAAGTTGAAAGATCACGCTTTGCAACAGGAAACCACTTGTTCCCTGTTATCAAAACAACAAATAAAACTAAAAAAGCCCAAAGGAGTGATAGCTTTTAAAAGAAAATTTACATTAATAGCAGCTAAATTAATTTGAACATCCCACTGTGTTTGTAATTTAAGTGTGTATTTTTTGTTTAAAATATTTTGAAATGTAGGGTTCGTAACAGTAACTTTTCATGCAGAAAAAAGGCTTATATTCTTGCAGCATTTTAGAACTTGAGGAAAGCCCATAAAAGAGAATTGAGAATTTGGTCCTTGAGCAACAAGAATTAAGGGGAAAAGATGGAAACAAAAATAGATGAATGCTCCAAAATGGGATTTGTTTTCTGCTAGACATAAAGGAAATATGGTAGGCGTATAAAAGGATCCATCTCATCACAGACCTGTGTTGCAGTTATATTTTATGGACTCTGGAATTGACCACCAGTTTGCTCTTATTGTAGCTCTGTTTGAGTTTGTATTCCTAAATCCACTAACATCTGCTGTGTAGATAGAGGCATAATGATGAGAGAGAGAATTTATGCTCTGGTCTATGAATTTAAGCAGCTGTTACTGGCATTTAATGTGACAACAGTGTATGATGGGGTAAAAAAAAAAACCAGCTTAAGTTCGAATTCCTCACCAGCAAATTCAGAAATGGGAAGGGTTGTGACTGTGAAATACTAGGGTCCTAGGGTGAGCATCTTGAGGGTAGGGGGAGTTGGGCAGATTTCTTTAAATGCCCAGTATTTTCCACATACATTCCACTGTTGGCTTGATAACACCTCGGAGGTTTTGTTCATGGGCTGACCATTGCTGATGTAGTTTGGGGTTTTTTACGCTTGTTTTTTAAAGTTACCCTTTGTATTAGCGTTACTGTTGTCTAACTTTTGGAATGATGAGCAGAGAATTTGCATTTGGATTTTATGATTGCTTGTAGTGGGTGTAGTGCTCTAAGTTTTGGGTTGTTTTTTTGATCCTTAATCAGGCTGTTTCAACGAGTAGCTAGTCACTGTTGCTTCTCAAAAGACTTGCAGCTATCATCAGATCAGTGAGCTTTAACCTTTCTTAGTAATTAGGAAGAGTAAGGAGTGGCTGTGCTTTGAGAAACATCGGAAAAGGAAAAACTTGAATCAGAGCATTCCCCTGCGGCGTTCTTAGAAGGAAATAGAAGCTGTGTGTGCAGTAGCGTACACAAGTTGCACGTAGCATGTACATTAAACAAAAATCGCCTCTAGGGTTTATATGAGAGTAAGTCAGTGCTGCCTAAAAGCAACAACCCTATCTATTGACTGAGGGATTGCAGCTCTAAATTAATGAAGTCCCGGAAACAGTCAAGTTTCTCTGAAAACATTCGTGTCCCGGGAGAACATTGGGGATGGACGAACTCGAGCATCGTTGGGCCTGGAGAATAAAGCAACTTTTTCTTAAAAATAATTTACTGCCAGGTGAACAACTGCTAGATTGCAGGACCTTAACTACAAAACGTATCAAACATGAGTGTGGAGAGTGGCGAATCAGTGTTAGTAAAACATAGCACTTCTAGATGCCATGGTAACATACTTTAAAGATACAAACACAACCAATTATTTTTATATAGAAAATAAGGAAAATAATTACAGTGCTGCCAACTCTCAAATTTATTACAAGTCTCACGATATTTTGTTTGTTTTCTCAAAGCAAAAGCTCTTGGAGTCAAGTGATCCTGAGAATTTCAGCTTGCTTTATTTTTAAAAAATGATAGTGTCTAGCCTTCAGAGCTGCAGGAAAAAAAGCTTGAAACTGTGAACTGAGTGTACTATCATGGCTCAAAAACTGGAATGGAAATTAAAAAACAAGACTGTTTTTTTTTTTTTTTTAATAGCATTGTTTTTTTGGACCTGACTCATGGATTTTTGAACGAGTGTGTTGGCAATAGCAGTAATATCATTTGAGGCTGGTCAGATGACTTCTTCAGTGAAGCCAAACTAGCCACTTCCAGTAATTTTGAATTAGGGTCCTAGATTATGGGATGGATTGATCCAGTAATCTCTTAGCTGTTCAGGGAATCCTAATTCTCAGGTGTCTTCAGAAGAGAGCAAGTAAGGGAGAAAGAGAACCCTGACAGGTCCCTCAGCATGGAATTCTAGGCGGTGCTCATAGTGCCATCTATTGAGGCTGCTTGACATTTCCCATTTATAAGACTGTTTTCAGTTGCTTATAACTAGGGCCCTACCAAATTCACGGCCCTGAAAAACACGTTGTGGATCTTGAAATCTGGTCTCTCCTGTGAAATCTGGCTATTATGGAGGGGGAGAGGGGAGGGATCGCGGTATTGCCACCCTTACTTTCTGCGCTGCCTTCAGAGCTGGATGGTCAGAGAGTGGTGGCTGCTGGCCAGGCACCCAGTTCTGAGGGCAGTGCCTCCGCCAGCAGCAGCATAGAAGTGAGGGTAGCATGATATGGGGGAGGTTTGTTTCTTCTTGGGGGGACATGGCTTGCCTTACAAGTGGGTGGGCAACCACCTAGGATGCCATGGTTGGGGGGGCTTTGTGGTCACCCACAACCACACAGGCAGCCCAAGACCCCTTTAACCTCCCTGAGCACTGGGGAGGGGCAGGATTGGGGGTGCACCAGTCAGGGGCTCCTACCATGTGCCGGGCTCCAGCTGTTAGACCCAGTTGGGCTGCAGAGGGGATAGGACTTCTTCTCCTGCATGGGTCTTTTCAGTGGGCCAGGTCAGATCCACCTCTGTCAGTGGCCCAGAAGTCAGGGTGGCAATACCATACTATGCCACCCTCACTTCTGTGCTGCTGCTGGCGGTGGCTCTGCCTTCTGAGGTGGGCTCTCAGGTAGCAGCTGCTGCTCTTCAGCCACCCAGCTCTGAAGGCAACGCCACCACCACAAGCAGTGCAGAAGTAAGGCTGGCAATACCGTGACACCCCCGCCCCCCGCGCGCGCACGCACACACAAAAAATAGCCTTGTGGACTGCCCCCCCCCCCGCCAGAGTTACAACACCTTGAAATTTCAGATTTAAATATCTGAAACCATGACGTTTTAGATTTTTTAAATCCTATGACCATGAAATGGACAATGAATTGGCCCTACTTATAATTTTACCAAACTTTAAACATTTGGGCTGAAATTTTACATGCTGGGTGTATGCCTCAGGCTGTGGGTTTTTGTTTGTTTGGGGGGGGAGGGGGGCGGGTTGAGCCAAAATGGTTCAGCCATGTCCAAGTCTGGGTCTTTGGAAAAGTATGTTGTTTTGCCCATTTTAAAAAGTTCTGGTGACCTTTTCTTTGACAAGCTCCATTACCCCAATGCTTAGGATCAGGGACTTAAAAATTTAGCAGGGGTGTGGCCCTCATGTCAAAGAGGGCCATCTCCATGAAAATCCATCCTAATTTGGACCAGTTTTAGGTGGTCCTATGGAAAAAATAGTTGTGATGGTGTAATTATAGACTGTAGCATAATGCCTACACACACAAGGGTTAAATTGAGGTTGCATAGGCAACCTTAATTCTGGCATTTCTAAACTTCTGACTGTTTGACTTTACAAACTTAATAACGTTCTTTTAATGTAGTTTTGTGTGTGTGTATATTTTAGTACATAATATGTCTGTCCATCAATAAAGCTTTCTTTGGATTATGTAAACGTACATAGTATAACCTTCTCTTCCCTTGAATATGATGTAAAATCCCCTGGTAAGGTGTGGGTTTAGTTTTTTACAAGTGGAAGACAGGAAGGAATATTTTATTAACATGGCCAGTATATGGAATACAATTTTTAAATCATATTGGTTGAATAAGGGTAAGCATTAGTGGCTGCAACAAAGTGAAGGAGTAGTTCTTCGAAATAGTCATAGGTTCTTAATGTTTCTTGTAAACAGAGATATCTGTATGTGCATGTATATAAACTAAAAACAGGACCAGATTGGAATTTGTTCTCCTAAACTCCGAATCTGAATATTGAAGAAGTTTGGAATCTATTCCAGTTCTGGATCTTGACTTTGCAATGTAGGACCCATCTCTGACATACGTTGTGCATTATACATGTTATTTATGCAGAATACACAGCTGTGCACTAAATTATCTGTCTTTCACCTCTAAGGATAATTTATGCGTCCATCTTTAAAGACCCCTCCACTCCAGATTTAATCAGTATAGTTTCAAAGTTCTGTTTTTCAAGATACAGGGGAGGACAAAGTGGGGGAAGAATCCCCCCCCCCCCCCCCATTTGCTAAACAGCCCCAGGAAATCCTTCAGCAGTTGTCTTTTTTTTGGGCGGGGAGAAACGGATTTTGCACAGTCACACCTATATGTATGAATAAAACCTCAGTGGAGCTAATGGGGCTTTCCCCAGAGCAGGGGGCTGCCAGTGTGGATCCACTTGCAGGATTAGGGCCTTAGCTTGTAATGGAGCCATGCTGATTGCAGTATTCTATTGAGCTGTTCTCTGTGTCTGTGGGAGAGAGATACACTACAGCAATATTTACCTTTCTTTGCACACAGCAGGAGTACATAGAGCAGTGGAATGTGTGACACACCTAGCAGCCCTGAGACATTTTTCTCTGAATTTAAAATATACAAAACAGGATCCACTGATGCTTTATGTAGCGACAGAAGAAGGCTGATACCTTAACAAATAATCCAAAAGGAGCTGTGGTATACTGATGATGCTAAAATGGCTGTTAATTTAGCAAGGACAAGCAAGTATAGGAACTGGCTGATTCAAGGTGGTTTTAACAAGTAAGATCTTGCAGGGTTTGGGGTATTTTTTTTGTTAATCTTTAGCTGACTTTGTTTGCCCAGAACTCTGAGACCCCTAGTTTATACTTTTGTATCCAGCAGTTGATAGATTGATCACCTTTTTTTTAGTTTAAACCTTCTTACTGGTTATGTAAAAATCTCTGTAAATTCCAGACACCTTCAAAAATCTTTTAGTTTATTAAACACACTGATAATTTCTGTGTAGAGTAATATTGCAGTGGGTAGTTCTCTGCTTAGCGAGACTCAGTAAAATAAAAGCAAAACTCTATTTTTTTTCCTTGCCACACAGACTGTCCCCAGAAAATGCAATACTGAAATGAAGAAGTGGTTTCATGGTTAGTGGGGCTTTTTTCTCTTGCTTTTTATAGCACAGTATGGTATATTGCCCACAGATTACCCTGGAGACTAATTTTAGAGGTATTCATACATAGTTGTTTTAAAAATACTGTTGTTTCCACCTCCAGTAATCCACAAGGTGGAAGCAAATGTGTAGAGTATCTGTATATATTTGTATAATGGGACTGTGTGTAAAGTGGATTTGTAAGTGTGCAATGTGTGCATGTCACCGAGAGAGCCCCCATTAACACTTCAGTGAGGCAAAAATTTGCAATTCACCACCAGCTTTATTCGTTGGTGGTTTGTACATGTAGTAGGGCCGTGGTATGGTGTTAGCCAACTCTTCTGATGCCTGGTTAGAGATCAGTTGCCCAGTTATTTTTAACTTCAGTAAATAGCATACCATTGAGGAGCGGGGGTGGGACACGTATGATGGGAAGTGGTTTCTTAGAAGGTGGATGTTCTACTTGTGCTAACAGAAGTTCTGCACTGTTAGCCATCACTGTGCTTGTCTGGCGTACAAGTGTTTGTTCACACTAGTGTATTTTCCTTTTCTGCTTTCTTCCTGATAACGCCCAATGTTTGCATGCATCCCTGCTCCTATGAAAACGGCAACACTGAATTGATGGGGAATTTATTTCTTTTAAACCCTTGGCCACGAGGATTTTAGTTTGAATGCATCTTCTTTCTGCAAGTAACCTCTGCTGAAAGGAATTAATTTTTTGCACATGATGTGAAACAGGAAGTTTGAGATAATGAAGCAGATTTATAGATAATTTGACATAGAAATAACCTTCTGAACTTTTCCTTTGGACTAAGATGCTCATGTTGTCATAACGGTAGTCATTTGAAAATAATTTTGCTTGCTAGATGCATTTTAGTTCATCAAATTTTTCTCTTGTATTTTTTAATATAAATAAAATTTAGTTCAACCTGTCTAGGTCCTTCATCACCTTTTTCTTCAGTTTGCTGGACTAGAACTGGGACTACTACCTAACAAGTTGTGTGCCCTTGGCAGTACCAGCTTCACTTGTAGGTTAGAGGCTCGGAGATAAAGATAGCATCAGATTTTTTTCTATTTTCTTGCTGGCTTTGAACAGCTCTGAAGTTTTGCTTATCAGTGAACTTAATATTTAATCCCAGAGATGCTCAAATTGCTTAAAAATTAAGTGTTTCCTTCAAGTGAGGATGTTTGCATTTTCAACTCAATATGCAAAACTTCCTTTCAGAGCCCTATACTTTTACTTAGTGCATTCTATCACAAAAATAAAATGGAGGAAGAGCTGAAAGAAACCATTTGTTTAGTCTCTTGGGGCTCAGCATCTCGCTGGGTCAGTCTGCTAACTAATCAAGGTTTCAGAGTAGCAGCCGTGTTAGTCTGTATCCACAAAAAGAAAAGGAGTACTTGAGGCACCCAAGAGACTAACACATTTATTTGAGCATAAGCTTTCGTGAGCTACAGCTCACTTCATCGGATGCTGTAGCTCACGAAAGCTTATGCTCAAATAAATTTGTTAGTCTCTAAGTTGCCACAAGTACTCCTGTTCTTCTAACTAATCAAGTCACTCAAGAATATGGTTATACAAGGAAATGATGATATTTGCAATAACATTTTTATTAGTAGCAGAAGTTTTAAACATGAAAAATAAAAAGCATGTGCACAGCAGCGGGCTGAAGGAAAAAGGTCAAAAAGTAGCTTTGAATTGCAAAGGGCAGTGGTTCCAAAGGACTTCTGTTGCTGCTGCTGTGGAGGCTAGTGGTGCTTCTTGGTATGAAGTTTGCTTCTGTTGTCTGAAGGGAGGGGAAGAGTGAGTGACTGTACCCTGTTAATCTGCTTTCTTAACTCTGCCTTGTTTGCTCTTTTGATTAAAACAAAATATTGCTCTCAGTCAACTTTTCCTGAGGGATGGCGGGGAGTGGGAGGGGTTATACTTTAGGCCAGTGGTTTTCAGCCTTTTGTCATTTGCAGACCCCTTAAACATTTTAAATGGCTGTGCTGATCCTTTTGGAAATCTTATACATAGTCGGCAGACCCCGACACATTAGATGTAGTCTGTGGACCCCTAGGGGTCCACGGACCACAGGTTGAAAACCACTGTTTTAGGCCCATGGGGGGAAAATGGCTACAGTCTTGCTGCTATACGTTGTGCTTAACTTCCTTCTCCTACATCAAAATCTGTGCACCGACGGAGTAAAACATGGCAGCAGTTTATGAAGCAAAACGGTCCCACTGTGACACAGCGTAGTAATTCTAAGGCAAAAACAGCTGATGGGTTGCGTCTACTGCTTGAACAGCATTTATGTCTTGCTACCTAAATTCCATGTTTTAGCTTCCCATTTGCTGCTGGACTGTGAGCACTATGAGTCAGGCTATCCGGTTCTGCAGATATGGAATCAGACAGTAGACTGTTGCTTCTTTGTGAAGCTTGGTTTCTTTACTTCAATTTTTTTTTGGTGATGAGACATCAAACTCTGGAAGTGGTCAACTACATATGCCAGAGTATGTGTGCACCATTCCCACTACTCCCCATACTAGATTCAAGCTTTGAAAATATTGTTTAAAAAACCACTTAGTGCCTTGGCTCCAGATGGGTTGTTGAGTACACGTTTTATGGTCTAGATGTGTGACGGTGCTATCATGCATTAGTACAGCATGGCTACTTATGTACTTTGACAGATTTTTGGGGTGAGGAGTGCAGGAGGGAGGTAGTTGAGTCCAGGGCAGTTTACGCTGGAAAAAGAGCAAGCAGCTAAATGCAGAAAACTTAAGTTTAAATGAAGTGAAGGATGTAATTCAGTTCATGTAAAGGAATTATTGAGCACCATTTGTGTGCTTGATGCTGTACAAAACATGGAGGAAGCCCCCTGACCCAAGGAGTTTGCACTCTAAAGTTTACAATCCGGACTATTTTTCCACACTTTAAACTCCATTTAACTGGATCTTATGCTTGAGCAAAGAATGCAGGAATGGACCCCAAGTATTTCTTGTTTAGGAAGACTATTGTCAATAAACTTTGTTGGAGAAATGGGTTTCCAATAGATTTTTGAATGAAAACAGGGGTCCTTGCAGGACAAAGAATGGAAAAAAAGTGATAAACAAGAGGTGGCATGTAAGTAGGACAGGCCACACATTTGTTCTCAACTTGCTGATAGAGTTGCCAACTTTATACTCGTCTCTGCACACTGCCCCGTCTGCAGGCACCGCCCCCACAGATCCCACTGGCTGCGGTTCCCAGCCAATAGGAACTGTGGAGCTTGCGCCTGGGGCGGGGCAGCATGCGGAGCCCCCTGGCTGCCCCTGTACCTAGGAGCTGGAGGGGGGACATGCCACTGCTTCCGGGAGCTGCACGGAGCCTGATTTAGCACCACTGCGCATCTGCGCTGCCGACCGGACTTTTAACGGCCCGGTCAGCAGTGCTGACCGGAGCTGCCACGGTCCCTTTTTGACCGAGCATTCCTGTCGAAAACCAGACACCTGGCAACTCTACTTGCTAATACTTCATCTTTAATTTGCTTCATTGAACCACAGCATTAGCGCATAGAAGCAGAATAGCTTGAAATATTCAAGCACAGATCTCTCATCCCTATTCCAATACTGAGCCAGTGCAGAATGGGTTAAAGATAAGTTTTCACCTCTAGATTTGCATTTCCTTGCAACTGTAGTCTTAAACATATTTCTATTGTGGGTGTATGTATATTTTCATACTTTCGTCCTCAGCAAAGCATCTTAAATAGCACCTTTTTGAAAGTTCCTTATGAGCAGTATACACTGAAGTTTCCTTCCAAGAACCTTTTATTCAAAGTTTCACAAGGAAGTTTTGAATCTGGATTTTTATCTCTTCTCCGTCCATATCAGCTGTTAATCTGGTCTGGGGCTGATTAGGGCTTTGTCTTTTAGGATGCTGAATGGGTTGGCCATGTTTTGCTGCAGTTGGGCCAATGTGGATTCATGCTATTAGCCAAGGTTATCTCCTCATTGACCTTGCCACGAAGGTTGAGTCCTGGCTACCTGCTAATTGGGTAAATGGAACATTTTGAAAGGGTTTGTAAAGGATGATTTTCTTTCTGAGAACGAAGGAGGTATTTTTTATAGAAACTCTTGGTTTTATTAAATTTGAATTTTGAGAGAGAGAGGGAGGAGGTGAGGGGAACGCACTACATACAAGGTTACAAATTCAAAGAAAGAAACATAATTGGAAATAGACCTTAGTTAGTAGAAGAAATAAAGGAGACATTCTACTTAAGTTTTTGTTGTTCCTAGGCTAGATTTCGTATTAACCTCCTCTTACCAAGGTTTTGAAAAGGGCTGTCAGCTGCATTAATTCTTGCCCTGTTTGTGCTTCATATGTTAGGTATTGGTTTAATTAGGTGACTTAAAGGGACTTGCAGAATAGTGATTTATTTATGTGGTGCTCATGCAGAAGTTTGCTTGCACCCCACCACTTTCCCTCGGTGTTCTGCCAGAGAACCCGGTGTTAATTTGCAGGCAGGGTTCCCAAATTTCAGCCAGCAAGGGCTCCTGCCCAAGTGATGCAGTGAGTCATCGCCAGCACAGCCCTTCTCGCTCTCCAGCCAGCGCTGCCCATTTCTTAGGAATGCGCTGGATGGCTGACTCCTGTCCTTAGTGAAACAGCATTTGTGGGCACATTGTGCCACTACAGTGCCATTCCAAGCAGCCTTCTCCCCAGGACCCTGGATCATGCTGACAGAATCAGACCTTCTCAGGAAGTATGCATCAGCTTTCCTAAGTCTATCTGGCCTCACTGTTCCTGAGGTGTGTCCTTGCAAATTTACAGGCATATGCTGTAGCTGGGATCACTGATTCTATCTGTGTATGCTGCATGTGGGCACTCACTCGCCGTGTCACATTTGTCGTTTGGTTTGTACAGTCGAATCATAAAGGTTCAGAATTTCACTGTCCTGAGGAACCAGTAAATATTTGTGTGGTGTAAAAGTAAATAAATAAAACATCTGGAGACTTTTAAAATGTAGTGTAACTAGGGGTCACTCTACTGTAGCTCACCTGTGTGATTGAAAGTATCTCAGGCTGTTTGTGCACTGAGCATTGATAACCGTTTATAGTTAATACATGGCATTTGTTTTCTTCCTCGTGATAACCCTTCATACCAGAACGTACTTTACTCACATTTAATTGGTTTCAAAATTTCCTGTGTTGAATTAAATGTGAGGTATGTTTTCAGTGTGCGGGTGGGGACCCTTTGTTAGCTCTGTAACAAACACTGCACGTGAATAGGTTTGAAAAAAAACAAGATGACTTTTCTAAAGGCATCAAGCCTCTCCCGTAGTGCAGCAGGGCATAGTACATCGAACTTAGAGACCTTTAAAGTACACGCTGAAATGGATGCTGGGAAGATACAGTACATTGCTTGGGCATGACTCCAAAACTCTCAAGGCAAGCAGTATTTAAACAAGCTGAACGGTCCCTTTAGGCAAGCAGCAGGAAATCCAGCACTCAGCTTTGTGCTGTTGCATGGTCAGCAGAAGATAAAAGTGTAAGCTGTTGCAGCTGGGGTTCCCTCCTATCCCTGGATGGCAAACTGTTAAGAAAAGATAAAAGGACAGGGAAGAACAGGGGTCGTCTTACTGAAAAGGGATCTTTCTTATTTAAGCTATTGAAGTGCTTTGAAAGATGTTGGGCCTGAATCTTCTCTCATTTACATTGGTGTAATGTAGAGCATCTCCACTGAGGTCAGTATGTGAGAGGAGAATCGGGCCCTTCGTTTCATCACAAACAACTGTTTAAACAAGGCTTCATTAGCTATAGGCATAGCCACTTCACAGCCAGCAAGCATTTAGGCAACTGTGTCTGCTACTGACCGGGGCTTTTATTTTCAAATGCTTCTAGAATCCAATCAACTGTTTTCTTCTCTAACTTTATAGCTGAAGCTCCATTCCTGATTGTAGGCTCTTTAATAATTAAGAGAAGAGTTTAAATGAATAGAACTATTATTTCAAGTCATCTGATCTCTATTTACTGTATTCCCCCCAACCCCATCCCCCCTTTCCCTGCCATGACAGTGTTGGTGTCTTAGGAAAGAGAGTGCTTAGAGCATTTGTTACCAATTTAGTAGCAAGTACGTGCTCAAATTTAGGTCTTGGGAGTTCTGTGTGTGCCATATGTGGCCAAAATGTAATCTTTGCTGGTTCTAGTGAAAAAGAACAAACATGATTTTGCTATTCGTCGGATAGTGTTTCTTTTAATTTAGTGCGATTTACGCTGGCACAGTCTTTTTGTTTTGGTAAGACAGTTCAGCAATTAGGCACCCTCGGGAGCACAGTTATGAACTGATCACTCCCCTGGGTTTACTGAGGTATGAAACACGGCCAAGGCAGAACCTCTGACTTCCCTCAGAAATGTGCTAATCCTCCTAATTACCCCTACCTTTCTAGGAGCTGCGTTACTGCTATTTTAAAGTCCATTGTAATTTCAGAAGTAACCTTGTTTGTGATATTTTTGGGCTATACAAGAGGATTTGTTGGGGAATCCATTAACTTGTTTTGGCTCTGATGACCCATATGGAATTTGCTATGGGGTGTGTTAGGGGTTATTTTATTTCAGTGTTTTATATTTGTAACAAAGGTCACCCTGTACATGATATTCCCCTCCCCGCCCAGGGCTGGGGTGTGTGTGTGTGTGTTACTTACCTTTATAAATTATATTTATATAGTGTAGGATCATAGTAGTTAGATATGTAAAAGGCCTATTAGAGTATGTCTACATTGCAGTTAGGCATCCGTGGCTGACCCAGGCCAGCTGACTTGGGTTTGTGGGGCTCGGGCAAAGGGGCAGTTTAATTGCAGGGTAGATGTTCGGGGGTTGGATGCCAGAGCTCTTGGACCCTCCCACCTTGCAGGGTCCTGGAGGCCAGACTCCAGCCCAAGCCTCAATGCTTACTCTGCAATTAAACAGCCCCTTTGCCTGAGCCAGCTGGCACAGGCCAGCCAAGGGTACCTAATTGCAGTGTAGACGTACCCTTAGATACTTCTTTAGCTGGGGATTAAGTGACAAGTACTGATACCTTCTCTTGCTTTCAGAAACTTTGCTTAAAGTCTGAATTAGGGAACAAATGAAATGAGTGTGGTGGCCTCAGCCCAATTCTTAACAGATAAATTGTACCACATCACTATATATGAAATTAGCATATTTGTTAACCAGATTGCTGCCACATCATACTGATAAGTCACTGATTTAGAGCAAGTGGTATTACTTTCCCCTGTAGCTTTCTTGTTTTAACTAATTCAACTATATACTTGTTTTAACAACAATATTATCGAGAGATTCAACCTCTTCAATTATACTAGGTAATCTCTCTTGATCTAACTAGCTCAGTTCTATTAGACTCTCACTGAAACATTATACTGCAAGGGGATGATATCTGAACAGGCAGGAGACTCTAATTTTGGATCTTTTGGTCCCACCATTTCATTATTTGCTACTGTTTAGTGTCTCTAAAGGAAAGTAAAACTTCAGCTGCAGTGTTTTCACATTGAGTGTATATCTTTTTCTGAATGAGTATGTGATCTTCCTGTTCCACTGGCCTTTCAAATCAAGCATAAATGCAGTCAAAGCTGTTATAGCTGTGACCTGTTCTGTGAACCTTTGCTGAACTTTCCCAGCTCTCTTAAATATTCTAGGCCTGATTTTCCTCTTACGCTGGTGCAGGTTATGAGTGGCACCACTGAAGCCAGCGGAATTACACTTTACAATACAAACTAGCTCAAAAGTGGAATGATCGACAGGAGAATCAAGTCACCTATTCTGGAATTATAAACAACTTGATCTTAGAATTGGAGGAGGGTCGGTCTGTCTGTCTGAGAGAAAACACACAGGAACATTGCTCATCCTAGTGAGTTTGAATGGCAGGATCATTGTCAGTATCTGTGAATTAACAAATACAGTGTTGATATCCAGTGAGTGTATATATGTAATTTGAAAACTGATTAGCTTAGTTTCACTAGCAAACTAATACCATCCTGCCAATGGACTTTGCTTCCTGCTGGATATGTAAATGTTTATAAAATAACTGTTCTTGTGTTTATGTCCCCAGAATCCGTCACAAGTATAATTGTTGTTAGGCTTGAAACAGGCTATGTTTTGGTGTTCAATATGTATCTCAAGGGGAGAAGGAAGGAAGTTGTCCTTTTCACAGATAGATTTTCAAAGAGTTGTCTGTGTCATCTGTTTTACTGTATGAGCAATGGAATTCCTCCTTCTTTTTGTAGGGGAGGGTGGTTTAGGACCAGCAACAGACACCCAAGCAGTTTGCCAGGAAATCAAGGAGTGTACCTAAATGTCTGCCTAGAATGAGGCACACTGCAACTGTCCTGATGTTTTGTAATAGATGTGTGGCTTGTGGAAAGAACTGGTCACAGGTTGCTAACTTGGTCCAAACAAGTGGAACATCACATGCTAGTAATTGTAGCCTCTTCATACTGAGCCTTTACAGTGAAGATGAGTAGAAGGATGAAAGCCTGTGGTGTTTGTAAGATCGTATAAATCCAGATAGCTGTGGTTGTTCTTCCTCTTATGTTGTATCTCCATAATTGAGCCCTTGTCTACACTACTGGTTACTTCAGGATAACTTACATCGCTCAGGGGTTTGACTAATACACACCCCGAGCGATATAAGTTATACCAACCTAAGTGGCGGTGTAAACAGCGGAGGGCTTCTACTACCGCCGCTCACGGAGGCAGGAGTTATAAAACTGATGGCAGAGCTCTCTCCCATCGGCTTAGAGTGTCTTCACCAGAAGCACTACAGCGGCACAGCTGCACTGCTGTAAGTGCTGTAGTCTAGATGTAGCCCGCAAGTTTGCAGCAATAGTAGCCCATTCTGTATGGTCCTCTGCTAATCTCTCTGAGGAATAATCTCCCAGGATCCCACATCGTCCATCCATGATCTTCTTTTTCTGCCTCATGTTCTTCTGTCATCAACTTTTCCTTCTAATTTCCGTAGACATGCATATCGCCCACTGAACCTCATAAAAGGTATCCTGCAAATTGAATCTTTCTTTTCGTAAGATCTTACACCAGTGTTTGCTGAATTCCAGTCCTTTCCAGTTGGTTACACAATCTATCTATATTTTCACAATTCTTCTATAACACCAACATTTGAAGGACTGTCGTTTCTTTATTATCGTTTGAATGTCCGTGTTTTACAGCTGTAATTTAACACAGACCAAATATAAATTTTTAAGTTAGAATTTATCTTCCAGATTTATGTCTGTTCCAGAACATTTCTTTCACTCTTGCTATTCTGGTTCGGACTTCCATCCTCTGTAATGATGCTTCCTAAGCAGCAATAAAGTTTCATTTCCTGTATGGCTGTGGTGTTCACTGGAATCTTACATGTTTTCCCAGGATCCTTGCATACCACCAGAGCTGTAGTTCAAGGATTTTGAAAGCTTTACTGATACATCCAGTGGAAGCTCATAGAGCCAAACTCACTACTGACACAGGTGGTCACAATTCTGGTGACTTTGCTGTTGTTTGCACCTCCATATAGCAGAGATGTTAGTCCTTTGAGTTCAGTAAACTTTAAACTATTCCTACGACAGAGTTTCCCAGGTCAGCAGGTATGGCCTGCAGCGCTTACAGCATTGCAGGAGCAATCTGCACCTTAAGCAGTCACCAGGCCTACTCAGCTGATTTTGGTCATTCGCTTGCTTACCACCACAGAGCTTACAATGCTTGCAGACTTTGAGCTCTGTGCTGACCTCCATGGAGTCTTTGTGGGTCTTAGGAGGCAAGGCATGTGTACTTTGTAATATCCTTTTGCAATGCCTGTGGGTCTTGTAAAGTCCATTGGACCAAAAGCAATACTACAAGGAATGTAAAAGGTCAGCAGGCATACCTGGGTGGAGGGGAGAAGAATAGGTTCTGTGTCCTCCTATGCCCACAGCCAAATACAGAAGTGTCTAACAAAGCTGGGGAGCTTTTGAATTCCATGAGCAATTGCTGAACTTGATACAGTAATACGTATAATAATAAGAGGTAACACCAAGGAACCCACGTCATGGACCAGGCCCCTTTTGTGTTAGGCACTCTACAAACACACAACAAAAAGATTGCCTTGGTGCCCAGAGAACTTCCAGTCTATGCTCCATTTGTGTCATAGGGTGAGATGCTCTGTGGGAGCCCTGCTGATCCTGGAGGATGGTGCATTGCCCAGCCGCTCCTAATTCATTTAAACACTCTTGCTTCATTTTCTTATACGCATGAAAACATAAGAATTTTTACTCCTCCTCCCCCCCCCAAGAAAATTTGTGTTAAGAAACAGTAATATTATTTTGCATTCTCACAGTGCTGTCCATCCGAGGAGCTCAACACACTTTAGAAGGTTTAATGGGCAGTCTACTTCATATATCATAATTAAATTAAATTGATCTCATTCGAACAGAAAACCAAATTAAATGGTTGATTTCAGAATTAAGGCTCCACGAATCACCTTGGCCCTGCCCACTTAAAAAGAGCTCATGGCTGTCCTCACATGTAATACAACTACTTTAGAAAAATTTCACGTTGCCAACAAAAATTATACATTTTACACCTGGGAATTCTTTTCTCTCCTTCTTGGGGGGAAATCACGAGCTCAATTTGTGTGACCTGTGGTACTCTGACATCAGCAGCAAGTGTATGTAGAAGGCACAAGATAAAGTTACATAGCGGGCCTGCATCTCTAAAGTGAGGTGCAAATCATAGAAGGAGAGGGAATGACTAACATACAATGAGGTATCTAATCTTAATGGAAATAATGGACGTGATATGTTGGTGTCTGGCTCAGAGCGGAATGTGGGATGATGTTGTCTGAAAACCTATTTAGAGAGTAAGATGCAAGACTGCAGGATGGTGGCCTGTAAGTGGGTCAGGTCTTTAGTCTGTGCCAAGAAGGAAAGAAATGTGTGTCTGGCCCATCATGGTCATGTGGACTGGAAAAGGGTCAATGACTAGGCAGTGGTTTCGAGATCAGCCTGAGATAGGGTTCTGTATTCCATGGTCGATATTATAGATTAAAGAAATGCAGGTGTAAAGAAATGTGTCTTATGGGTGGATGAGAGGTCACATATGTAAGGTCAGAATTTTTATTATTATAGTACCTTAACTCTGCATTCCTTCACTCCAGTATGTCTCCCTCCCTGTTGGTTTTCGTTTTGTTGGTTTGTGTTAAATTAAAACTTTCTAATTAAACTTTACTGTAAAGCAGAGGAGTGAGTTAGTGTGTGTGTGTGTGTTATACAGAAATTCTGATCTTTTAACTGTTTTAATAGAGTTTTTACCTGGAATACACAGTAGAGAGGATATATCCTGTGCTCACCCAGGAGCAGAAGACAGGAATATGATGATGTTAACAAGGTGGGGAGAAAAGGAGGTGTTTGTTTGGAAAAAGCCTAGTCACTAAAGCCTGTGGAGCAGGGAAACCCTGCTGATAACACCTCGGAAAATAAGAAGCTCTGTCTCTTTCCTGACTTTAAAGGAGTGGTGCCTTGTAATAAATGGCTGCCATGTGGCAGCTGTCTCCCAGCTTTGTGAGTCTGGCAGTAGTTAATCCTGTCAGCAAGGCACACTCCCTGGAAAAGAGCAGCAAGAAGAGCTGCACGTTCTTAAACAATTCTATCCAAAAAACTTTTTTGTTTTGTTGTTTAATTGAGTCTTTTCCCCATGAAATCAAATGTGGTATTTCAGTGAGTTTCTCATCTAAAAGTAGTATTAGTAGAATGTGCTATGAATTAAAAACAAAATGAAAATAAACAAAACTTCACTGCAGGGTGTGTAAGAGAATCACTGCACCAAGGAGGAACTCTCTCCACAGTACTGCCATCCTAAAGTATTCAAAAATTGAGTCAGGCCACCCCCCAAAAAATCATGACTGGCTTACAATGCCTAAGACGCTTAAAAAAATTTAATTTTATTTGCTTTCTTGTTTGTTTTTACCTCTGGGTTCATGCTTTCCAGCTTTTCTCCACAACTGTGAGGGCTGGAAACATACATATAAAACGCTTTTGAGCAAAAGCTGTGATGCTCATTTAATACCATGGCTCCATCAGATTTTACAAGATGTGATAAAATCGTGATAGGTGGCAACCGTGACATTGTTATTCCCCTGATTTCTAATCAAAGTTTTCTAATGTCATGCATCGTTTTACTAAATTAACTCATTCGGTGCAAAGTGCTGTGGGGTGCGGCCGTGTAAGGTGTTCCCAACTGAAAGCTGGGTGAGGGAGGGGGCTGTGCTAATACTGTTCCCTTAGGGCTTTTGTCTACACTGGGAAACTGACCAGCATAATTTTATCAGTATAGTTGTACTGGTATAACTCCCCATGTGAACACTCTTATCCTGGGCTAAGAGTTCTATTTTTCCTAAGCTGCTTCCAAAGTGACAGTATCACTAAAATTCCCCATCTAGCCAAGCCTTCTGTGAGTATCTTTTTAAAAAAAAACAAAACAAAATCCCTCTAAGGTGGTAGCGGATCATGACCAGGGCTCCCCCCAGAGATGCATAGCATTATCAGGAGATCGGCTGTTGCTTCCTGTGCACACTTCACACTGATGATCCAGCCTTCCTCTAATCCTTCCTCAGCCTGTTCCTGTTGCAGCTAATGCTACTCCAGCTACATAGTGAAGAGTGCAGGGTTAGGACACTAGTTGCTGCACAAATTAGTGCCCGACACACACATCTGAGTTCCATGAGGAAAGATGCACTGAACAGCTTCAGGGGAGGGTATTAAACTGGAGAGTGATGTCTGATACGTTTCTGCTCATCTGATCCACCAGTTGGGACTGGCGGGCCTCCCCTCCTGACCAACAGGTGCAGAGACCGATTGCCAGTGAGCAATTCGACATCACCAGTTTGTGGCTTTCCTTCGTCTCAACATTACTATGACTGCTGTTTTCACGATGCTGTAATAAGAACAACCAGACCAATTGTCCCCAACCGATTCATTACAGTGGATGCCTAGGCATCTGCATGACCAATTGATAAGACACAGAAGTTCCCGTTTGTAACTTGTCTCAGAAACAATTGATTGCAGGCTCTGGCTGCACTGCATGGAACACAGATGCCTGCTCTTGGCCCGCCTTTAAAGGGCAAAGCTGCAGCATCATGCCTTTCATCAGGTTCTCTCTCCTCCTGTTCATTTTACAGCAGGAATCCCATGGCTTGAACTGGCTATACCGTCTGGGATTTCAGCCTCTCTGTCACCGTTGTCCAGCTCTGCCTGCATGTAGCCCTCATAGGTTTTTTTCAGCAGACGTTTTTAGAATCCAGGAGCACTTTGTCTTGGGTTGTAAGTTTTTTTTGTTTTGTTTTTTCTGTTTTTCTTTTTCTTCCCCCCACGCCTCCTCCCCTTTTTTTCTTTTCACCATAAGCTTTCCACCTGGTTCTTCCAGATTTAATCCATCTGTTCTATTATTGAGGCTCCTGGATGTGAAATCCCTTCCATAAACTGGAGTACAGTGCCTGGCCATCCTTTCCTTTCAAAGGGGTATCTGACAAAGGTTAAAGTTTATTCATATTAATGATCTGGCTGTATTATGGTTCACCTTTGTTTTGTTTTATTTTTTAACAAACGAGGACCCAACCACAGATCTCTTTACCTGTTGCAATTTAGACCATGTTTCCTTATTTTACAGCCCCAGCCTGTCTGTCTTGGTCGAATGCAGTGTTGCAGCCCTGTCAGTCCCAGGATATTAGGCGAGGTGGGTGAGGTAATAACTTTTATTGGACCAACTTCTGTTGGTGAGAGAGACAAGCTTTCAAGCTTACACAGAACTCTTCTTCAGGTCTGGGAAACATATTCAGAATGTCACAGCTAACTACAGGGTGGAACAGATTGTTTAGTATAAGTAGACAATCTGTTCCATCCTGTGTTTTAGCTGTGACACTGAATAAGTTTCCCAGATCTGAAGAAGAGTTCTGTGTAAGCTCAAAAGCTTGTCTCTCTCACCAACAGAAGTTGGTCCAATAAAAGATATTTCCTAGTTGAGCTAGGGGGAGTGCCATGTGGTGCTTTGATGTCTGATGCACTACTTATCATAACGCACCACTAAAGGAGTCTAACAAGTATCCCTTTACCCCCCCCCCCCCCCAGGAGAAAGGGCACCTCTCATTTCTCACCGCTGCTTAGTGAGGGAAAAGAGACCCAGGAGCCATTACAGGGAAGGCATTTCCTCAGTTCTTTCATGGCTTCTCTGCAGAAACAGCGCCTGGCTATATAAAGGGCCACTCTCCTTGCTGGCTTGTTTTGTATCTTCGCCCCAATGAGGCTCCTGATCATGGCGTCCCCAAGAAATTCAAAGCACTAGCAGGAGTTCAGATACTACAGTAATGAGTGCCATATAAGAACCTATATAGAACAAAATAGAATTCTCCTCCCCATGGCTCTTTCCCAAAGGTTGGCTGTTTGAGGAATGGAGCTTGGAAAGTTGTTCTGTCAGTCCCTCTTCTTGCCCAGTGAGATGAGAGTCAATACTGTCTAAGCAGCAAAATAATGCCCAGAACTGGCAAATGCTCATCTGTCTACTGAAAGACGCTACGTGAAGTCTCAAGCTGCTCAGTATTCTTGCAGCCAGTGCCACTCTTCAGGGAGGGAACTTGCCTGGCTTGCCACTCCATCTAAAGCAAATAAACCAGACTTAAAGCCAAGAAACACATCTACTTCCTGGAACTCTAAGTCATTCACACAGCTGTCTTAGCTTTCAGAACATATGCAAAGCAGTTCTTATGGGAGACACAGTAATGCTTTTGTGTCTGTCTTTAACAAGCAGAAAAGGAATATAGGAATAGACATACCGGATAACACCAAAGGTCCATCTAATCTAATGTCTTCCTCTGATGGTTGTCAGTTCCTCCAGCTTCAGAGGAAGGCAGCCGGCTTCTCATTTCCAGTTGTGCCATGCTGTAGCATGAGGGGTTAGAGAGGAGAGGAGTGAAAACTCCTTCCTGATTTTTTTGTGGGCCTTCAATTTGTTGCTTGAGTGTTTTTTGTCTTATCTCGTGTAGCTGATAATTTTAGGGCTACTAACAACATTATCCAGATCACTTTCAAATTCTGATCTCCTCTTCACTTGAGCAAGGTCCTGAAGATACTGAAATATGTAGAACCTTATTTCCTGGGATTTTGTTGTTAAATAAGCTAAACCCAGAAATGGAATGAGCAGTAAGGATGTGGGGAGTTTCTTCTGACTAGCTTTCCATGTCATGTGCTAGCTGTTGAGAAGTCTGTAGGTGGGCGTGATTGGGAAAGAAGGGGTTTATACTCTTCAGCAACTATCCAACCTAAATATGGGTCAGTAGTGATCACCGCCTCAGTGTCTGACTCTCTGGTGCCTGGCACTTTGTGTAGTCACTTACACTTGTGCAAAATGTTACCCAATCAGAATGGGAATGTTTCACACCCACTGTGCGCAGATGTAAGTGACTGACTAAGGTGCCAGTCCATTGAAGAGCCAGGCACTCAATCCCTATCTGGGGCCATCCAGTTTTTGCTCTCACTTTCAGTACTTGCACAGTAGATCCAGCTTTATTGCCTCACAGCTTAATCTCAGTTAGGGAGGCAGTTCCCACCACATATACATAAACATACCATGTCAGACAATGAAGAAACTTTGATGCAACATTAAAGTTCAGAAATGGAGCACAAAAGATAAGATAGAGACCAAATTCACAGTTACATTAGGGCTGCTTTTGTGTCACTAACGTGGCACAGGGCAGCTGGAGCATACTCATGAATCTCATCCACGAAATGGCAGGGGACTGGTTCACCACTTCATTATTTTAGTTGCACGCCAGTATAGCTGTACTGGTTTCAGTACAGTTACGTCATGCATCTGGAGTAACTCAATGGTGACTCAAAGGGCAGTAGTTTTTTCAGCATCAGTAACTTGCCCATGTTGCCAATCCTACATGCTTTTATGGTACATATGTATTTTGTTATCTAAGCTCTTACAGAGGAAAAATAAGCATGTGGGTTATTGACTGGTCTTTGAGGGTAAAGGGATGGCAGGTTTGGTCTTTTTTTTTTTTTTTTTTTAACCAAGCAAAAGTATAAACCATTATGCCTACATAGACACTAATATAAATACACCAAATGTTGCTAACAAACTCTAATATAAATAACAACATAAAAGGCTCATAACCAAAGAGGCAGTCTCAGTTTAGTGGTTGGAGGATTCCCTTAAGGATGTGCTGCTCTGGGTTTTGTCAGTGACATTTTCGCTGGGTAAAATTTTACCTTTTATGTGTGTGTATTCAGACGTTTTCGGAAATATTCTCCATGCCTTTTTGGCTTAATGCTAAGTAGTAGAAAGAACTGCCGCCATAAAGTCCTGTTCCTCTGTCTTATCCTTTTTGCTTTTCTTTTCATATAGGCTGCTCTGTACTGGTGCTCCTGCAGTGGTGACAGTGAGGTGACGCTACCAGTAAACTTCTCTGCCGTTGGGGCCTCGCCAGCACCAATACTTCAGTAGCCAGGGCAGACTTGCTATTAAAAAAGGTCAGTTGGAAAACTTCCTTTGGTTTTCCTTTGCTTCAGGCAGTGGCACTGAATAGTATCACTCTTTCTTCTTCCCACCCAGCTTGTTTCCTCCCTGAAGGCTTTGATGCAAAATTTGAGTAAAACTATAATCCTGCTTTTGATGTGACCAACAGCATGGGAGATGAGTGGGGAGAAAAGTTTCCCATTGCATGCTCTGAGTGAAATTCATTCCAGTGCAGAAACTCGGCACAAGACCTATGTACCACGTATGTCTCGCTTAAGTCCTCATTTGAAGGCTCAAGTGCAACTTTAATGGTGAATAGGTTTGGTGCTGGACTTCTAAATGGAGGTGAATTTCAACCTATGAGATGTATCTTTCAGAACACCGAGAAAGAAACTATCGTGGGCTCTTTGTCCCAGATGAGATGTCCCCTTGCTGATTTGAACAAAGTTATTCCTCTCTAAATCTCTGCATTAGTAATGCTGCCTGGACTTACTTTTAAACAATCTTTGGTTTCACTTCTCATTGAAAAAGTAGATCATTTTAGGGGGATGGTAAGTAGGAGTAGTAATGCTTTTTAGACCCAGAAGGGAAAAGTGTTTTGAAATGCATTGTGTGTGTGTGTTAAGATGGGAATCCTCCTTCCTCCCCCTAAAAGAAAAGAGTATCCATAGTATAGAACATAGTGTGTTTAATGAAACCAAGAAAAGTGTTTGGCTGAAAGTATTAAATTTTCTCTGGCCCAATTAATTCACGGCTTGTATTTTAACATTAATGTGGGTTTTTGTTTTTTTTTTAAGTGGAACAATGAGCTGCTTTGTGCTATACATCAGATTTGCTCTCTCCTTGCCTGGACTGTGTGTATTGTGTGCTTCTTCCTATCTATTCCAAAGGGAGTGCTCATGTGCAAGACAGTAGAACAAACTGTAGTAAAAACTTGTAATCGCTCCAAAGGGTTGGGGCACACTTTTTGCTTCTGTAGCACCTTCTCTTTGGTGAGTCGAGTGACTGAAGAAGCATCTTCTCTCTTCCTACCCTCTTTAAAGATTGTAACCAAGGTTCTCCTGTTGCTTTCTCACTAGTGCGTTTAAAATGAAAGGAGAAGATGCTGTAACCATCAAGAATGATCTTTTTTTAAGATAAAATGGGGGGGGCGGGGAGGAGTAAATGTTGATGAGCTGAGCTTCAGCTTACTGTGGAGTCACATTTTATCCCAAAGGAGGAAATAGATCTAGCAAATGCCTTCCTGTTCAGACTGAATGGGAAGCAACAAGTTTTACATTATTTTTGTTCAAGCCTGTGCTTTACTGTGTCCCTTCAAAGCTGGTTGTCATTTGTTTCAGATCTCGCCTTTATCACAAACCGCTATTTGCAGTCTTTAGCTTTCTGTGGTCCTGCATTGTCTGTTGCCTACAGATGCTACACCCCTAGCCACAGCAGCCAGGACCAGAGCGAAGGGACAGATTCAAGGGAACCTGCAGTCGTGTGTGTGTGTGTGTGTGTGTGTGTGTGGAATGAGGATGGAATGCTTACTCCATAGGGAATTAATTCAGTGTTTAATACAGCCCAAGGTGGTATTGCCTCCAAGCTGAGCTCCCTCTTCACTGTGGACCTCCCTGTCTCCTTTAATTGGGAAGGGGGGTAATTGCCCAGTGGAGCAATAAGCAGAGGGATCCCCAAGAGCTTGAGAAGACAGGCACTCCTGTAGCCAGGCAATTAAAGAACTTCCATATTGTTGGCTCTGTCTCCCCAGTTGATTCCCTGAAATAGGTTCAGTGGGCCAAACCTTCCCTTTTCTACTTGGAAAGGGGGAGGAATGCACCCTCCCCTCCACAGATGTGTAATAAATTTTGCAAGAGAAGCCTCACCGAATTTTCCTGCCCCAGGGCCCCTCCCTGCCATGGGTTTCCCACAGGAAGAAGTGATTTGGCCCAGTATTCTTATTGTTGCTATATCCTATTGCAAATAGAAAGCTGTGCTTCCAGAATCAATGCATGCTATTGTCTTTGTTTCAATGGTATAGTTTTCCTTCCCACAACAGTACTAGAATATATTTTAGTGCACTCCAATAATACTTACTCTTTCAGAAATTAAGTTTAATTCTTTAAACTGTTTGCAAACTAGGAAGTTTTTAATGTACAGAAAAAATTGGTCTCCTGTTTAAAAACAAGATCAGTATCCAAACATCTTGTTTGAGTTGGCAGAAAGCTGTATTTTAGTTTGTCATAAAATAGCTATTTGTAAACAGAAGCTGTTATGGGCTGCAATTGTACTGTATTGTGCCCTTTCTGAAAGGTGTACACCAGGCATACTTGCACAGACATTGCAAAACTGAAGGTGAGATTTCAGGGTGATGTTTGCATGTCTGCCCTTTTCTTTCTTTCTGATGACCACTTTGAATCAACAGCTAAAAACAATGCTAGGAATTCAGAATTTATTTCTCTGAAAGGACCCCCTGCGGTATTTAAATTAATGTGGACCACACCCTGTTTTTACAGTGGTTAAATGGATTCGTTTTTTTGTTTGTTTTTACTGTTTTAGAAAGTATCTGATAATTAAGGATTGACATGTTGGTTATTGGGTGAAAAATTCAAGAATAGTTATTGATCTGCTCAGAAAGAAAGATGGTTAAACTAAGTTTGTTTTTTGCTTTAACAAAAACAGAAAAAGGGTTTAATATTTTTTCCAGTTTTTCTGTTGTATTAACTAAAGGGATGCTGTTAAGTAAGATTAAGTTTTGGCCAATGTCAAAAATTGTAAACTATTAGGGAAATGTTGTTGTTGTGATTTTTACTTTTGTAGTTGTTGTTTTTAAAATAAATCTACCCCTGCATGAACCCTTCATCGCTGAAATTTAAAAAGTAAAAAGCCATCACTTTTATGGGCCAAAATAAAGTAAGCTGACACTGCAGCTAACAAAAACCCTGATCTGAGAGCTGTGCAAAAATGAGGAAGATAACAAAGAAACTAATTTGAATTCTGCTAGGAACACAGTGCCTGATCCTGAAGTGCAGGTCACTTGCAACCCTTATTGAACTCAGTGGCCATTTTAGATACTCAGCCCCTCCCAGGATCAGGCCCACATCAGAAAGGAAAATCGGTGCTTGCGGAGTGGAAAGGTATTAAAATTAGTAGAGAGTGAGTCATTCAGGAGAGTATAACATGCAGTTTATAAAAGCCCAGTTTAGGGAGCAGGCCGCATTGTCTAGTGTGTAGACCACAGGACTGGAATCAGGACTCCTAGGCTTTAATGCAAACTCTGTTACTGACCCAAAGTGTCAAGTTATTCAGGTCCTGATTTAGGACAGGTACTTAAGCACATGGGTAACAGTTAAGCAAGTGAGTAGTCCCTCAGAGCTTGATTCTGCCATCCTTCCTCCCACTGAGGTGAAGATAGGTGTCGCATAAGGAGCTGTTCAGCATGAGCAAACATGGAAGAATTGGGCCCTCCATCTCTCTCTATGCCTTTGTTTCTCTACCTGTAAAGTGGGCATCACTGGGATGTTTTACTAATTCATTAATGTTTGCAAAGCTGTTTGGGATCCACTGAGAAGTGCTACATAAGTGCAAACATATTATGTAAGCTCAATGATGCCTTAAATGGGATAATTACAGTAAGATGTGCTCATTCTTTTTACAAGAAAATATTCCTTATTGTTTTCGCTGCTATTTGAGGCTTGTAGCCTCTGCATATAGGGAAATAAAAGCACGTAATGCCGTTAAAGGCCTGCTGACAGGAACCATTTTGATATCTGAGATGGTAAAGCTTCCAAAGGCTGATGTTCTTTGTTTCAATAGTGAAGTAACATAACTGTATTTTTCTTTAATGTTACCATAGTGCAACTCTCTGTTAAAACTGTAATTGCATTTTGCAATATTACCTACTAAAAAAAAATTCCCCCAGGAATCACTTTTTGTTTGTTTGTTACATTTTGTTGTTTTCCTGGAATGTCTGCCACTCTAAAAAAGGCCTTCAAAAAACTACTCTAGCATATTGGAACCAGAGAGGTGTCCTTCTCACAGAGTTGCTGACAATAGCTTGATAAGTGCATGTGTGGCTTCCAAAAAAAAAAAGAGAGAGAGAGGTGTGGGAAAAATTCCACCAGCAGTTGCACCAATTTATGTATATTTTCAATAATTACTGATAAACTGGGACACTGGATATGAGAAATGTGCTGAATGGTTCCAGAAATTTCAGTCGTCCTTTCCACTGTTAGCATTAATCAAAGGGTCATCATGAATTCATCTGTTAGAATAAACTGTAATTTTTCTAAAAGGAAAGTCGGAATGTATGAACTTGAATTACTGAAATTCTCCAGCTACAGAATACACTTGAATTTCTAAGCCAGATGTCAGTAGTGTCAGTGATGTACTCGGTCTAGCTCCCTTTTTTGCAAGTTGAATCTGGGACATAAATTAGGGGGATGAAGTCTTTCTCTGTTAAAACTACCTCGTAGTTAATATATTCCTTCTTCCCTCTCCCCTCCCCTTTCCTTAATACAGTACTAGAGGGTGCTATAGAGAATCTAGACTCTGCTAAGCCTAATACACTAAGTGGGGAGAGCAGCAAGCAAGAAGAAAACCTCATTGTTCAACAGTCAAGGGAGGAAAATGAAGGTAACTTATTTAACTAGAATTGTGTGCTTCATTAATGTAAAGGATCAGCAAGATTTTTAAGAGTTTTCCCCATCCCTAATAATTTTATTTATATATATATATATTAAGCAGAAGCACAAACACTTACACTCGCCACTGCAAGGCTTACAAATGAAGACTCTTTTGGCTCTTTTGGCACAGCATTACTTATCCCCATAAAACACCTGTTTATAATGTTCATACTTCTCTTTTGCCAAAACATGTTATATAGCGGATCAAGGGTACATGTACCTTGATATACATCCCCCGCATGTCGTCTCTTATATATATTCAGTGGCTTTCCCAGTATATATTCAGATTTTAAGTCTTGGGTTCTGTGCTGCTCATCTTGAATGATGAATCTGCTGGGGTTTTAAAGCATGCTCTTCTTATGTTTCTAAAGCAGGATATGAAAGACTTACTAGTATGATAATGTTTACGTAACATGTCCATAAATTGGAACACCACACACCTAGTGCCCCAACTATTTAAGCATGGTATCTGAAACAAGAACATCTTTCCTACGTGTACATATGATGTAGGATAAATATTCTGTGTATATTCTACATTGCACTTCTTATACTTTAATGTAACATTACCCAAAATACCTACTCACCCCCATAGCAATGTGTTTGCAACTGCAGCCGCTCATGAACAGTGCTCCAGTCTTTCACTGTGGACACAGGACACCAACAAGATGCATTATGCATTACCAACAAGATGCATTATGACAAGAGAATTAAGCTAAATCTGATTTTAAACCCAGGATTACTGGCTCTACAGTAGAACCTCAGAGTTAAAAACACGAGAGTTATGAACTGACCGGTCAAACACACACCTCATTGGGAACCGGAAGTGTACACACAGGCAGCAGCAGAAAGCAAATGCAGTACAGTACTGTGTTAAACATAAACTATTAAAAAAAAAAAAAGGGGGGGGGGGAGTTAAAAAAAAAAGATTTGACAAGGTAAGGAAACTGTTTCTGTGCTTGTTTTGTTTAAATTAAGATGGTTAAAAGTAGCATTTTTCTTCTGCATCGTAAAGTTTCAAAGATCTATTAATTCAATGATCAGTTCTAAACTTTTGAAAGAATAGCCATAACTTTTTGTTCAGAGTTCTGAACAACCTCCATTCCTGAGGTATTTGGTAACTCTGAGATTCTACTGTACTGTATTGGGGGTTTGAAAATCAAGTTCATGTGAACAGAGCATTCAAATAAAAAGTTGTAACTTGGCTTATGTTTTCTAGAACTTTAGTAGCTTTCCCATTAATAAAGGACCCCAAACTGTTATGAACTACTGTTTTTTACTTTTTCAGATCACACAGGTTGTGAATTCTTTTGAGGCATGGACCACGTCTCTTCCATCAGCTGCATACTGCTGAACATCCCATTAGCTCGCCAACTGATCATCTCAGCACCTTTTTTTGTTTACAATTTCAGAGAAGCAGCTCAAAAGCTTAACCAATTACAAGACACCAACTTTACCAAACAGTTTGGAAGGTACAGACTTGTCCTCCATTGACGCCATGATGTCAGCAGTAATGAGTGTGGGGAAGATCGCTGAAAATGGCGGGAATTCTCAGAACATCAAGTCCCCATCAAAGTCTCCTGCACCAAATCGGATTGGCAGGAGGAACCAGGTATATAATTCCAAGCATGCAGTGGGTGAGAGAGTTTCACAGTGGAGGAAAAGAGTTAATTTGCATTGTCATTTTTGCATTTCAAATAGTACATGGTGGCATCAGCTGCTATGCATTGCAAGTCCATGTGTGGTTTGTGACTTTTCACAGAATAATCAGAGAAATCTGATCTGGAAAAGACCTTGTCATTTGCATACTGATCTAGGAAAGCACTTAAACACGTGCTTAACTCTAAGCATGTGAGTATTCCCACTGAATTACCCTTGCTTACATGCTTTGCTCAGTCAGGGCCTTAGTCTGTCCCTCTACCAGTACACATTGTTCCTTAACGTATAGTCTTTGTTAAACAAGTACATAGACTTACAGCATAACGCAATGCAAATGCATAAGGGCTGATCAATTTTATCCCATTTACCAGTTGACGGCACTGTATCAATACCACCACAAAGAAGAGAATTATATCAGTCAAAACAGTGTTACTTATGTGATGTTCCTGTAGCAATTTATTAATAGCCTGCAAACTAGTCTTTCAGATAAATGGCTTCTGATTTGGCTTAGATTTTATTTCCTCAAAACTAAAATACGTTAATTGAAAAGAAAAATATGGCAGGGTGACATAAAGATAAATGCGATCATAGGAGTATATTGTCTGGCAGCTGGCATGAAAGATTTGCCTGCTAACGTTCGTTCACAGTCCAAAGTTGCATTAAGTGGGAGTGTGCTGTTCAGACTCATGTCAGTGGCAGGGCTACTAAACAGCTGTCTGCTGTTAGGACACCACATGATTTGGCTTCAGGAGAGTTTGTTAGTGTTGCTGACCTTTATTCCACCTGATATTTCAGTGGGCATCAGATCAAGGGATGCTCAAGGAGTAAATGTGACAGGATTAAGAGGGATTCTAATAGTGTAAAAATAAATAAATAAGTTAATAAAAGAGCTGATTTGTTTTTAGGTGGAGATAGATTACCACCAATGAGGTAAATACTTCTCACTGGAAAAAACGGAATTGACAGGATTTCAGGGCAATATTAAGTTTGAATCAGTCTGTTTTTGTAGCCTGACTCTAGCAAACCTGGATGCAGCAAATTTCTACGTACAGCGCAAAGCACATTAAAAGTGGTGAATTGTTTCAGTGCACTGCAAATATGAATCTGAAGTCTGGTGAGAATTGCCCCCCCTCCCACACCCTGGGAATAGTAAAAGGGTAACAGAATGTATTTGCTTTTCTGTGTCTCATTGCTATATTCCATGGGGTTATAGTGAAACAGTCTCTCCTGAATCCTTATCCCAAGTCTGTGGTTCTTTTGATGCTGCCTTTATCTTGGCTCTTGTCTGCCTAGAGTCTCATAAACACACATGCACATTAATCCTCGTCTATTATAACTTTTCATTTATTTTCTCCTAAAGAAAAGATGTTACAAAGAGGCGTCAGGGCACTTTTAGAGAGAAGAAGGGAAAAAAACAAGAAAACAAATCAACCTAATGCCAAACTCCAAAAGGGATTTGCCAGCAGTTGGGTGCAGAAGGGCAGTGCCAAGTTGCTTTATTTAAGCAAGTGTAGTTAACAGATGAGCTGCGAATTTTATCTTTCAGTTCGGGAAGTGCTCTTTCACCAGCACAACTGCAGCAGCTCAGATAGTTAGGCCTTGTCTACACTGCCACAGCGCTGCAACCTTCTGGCTTGGCAGTGTGAAAAAACACACCCCTGCAAGTGTCGGCGCTGTAAAGCACCAGTGTAGACAGCACTGGCAGCTCCTCCCCTCGTGGGGATGGTTTTTTTACGCACTGGGAGAGCTCTCTCGCGGCGCTGGTGCTGCGACGACACAGCCATGTTAAAGCATTTGCCACGGCAGCACTTTAGTGTTGCTAGTGAAGACATTCGCTTAGTGTCGCGTTTTTAATTCTTCAGTGATGCTGCTTTTACAGAAGCGATGCTAAACGTTTTTGTCTGGATTGAGTTAGTCGCCAGAATTCCGTGGTTAGCCACCCTTGATTTGGTTGACCTGTATTATGGTATGCAGTGTGTACTGTGTGAGCACTGGAGAAAGTTTGGGTTTTAGTTAATAATAAACCCCAGAGTCAATACTAATCAGCTCTGGCTGAGCTATAGTGTGTGTCTGATCTTTGCTTCAAGGTGAACCAGTAATGACTCTATCTTTTGTTATTTTGCTGATTCAAAGAGCAGGCAGTCTCGAAAGCAGCCTTCGAAACAATGAATTGTGTCATGTAGAATTGTATCCTTAGCTAAAAAGGGAAAAAGAGGTAGACTGATCATTTCACAGATATCTCTGGGGATTAAACACCATCTAAACTGTCAGCACAGCTGCAGGGATTTTCCTCACAGCACAGCGTGTTTGTTCTTCCAACCCAGAGCCAACTTTAACAGAGCTGCAGTGTAACTGGAGCTGAACATTACTCCACAAGCTGATTGTGCGCAATAAAGTTACATCTGTGGAGGGGAATATGTGTATTTTGATTACATATATATATATTCCATATGTGATATGTGCTACTGCACAGATTTGATCAGCTTTCTTGGGACTGTACAGATTTCAGAGATTCTCCCCTCCACCCCACTTGCCTTCTAATGTTTTTGCCTTCTAGTGTTTTGCGAATGTCAAGTACATGAGGCTTTGGCCCATGTTCAGGGGCTATAGTGAGGTCTGCTATAGAGAGTTGTGTATAATCATTTATAAACAGTGGGAGGATTTTTCTGTGTAGGAGAGAAGGCAAAAAAGGCTAATAATTGCAAATTAGATCACAAGTCTCATGCTTTTGGGATTTGAGATCAGTGTTATTGTTTACTCTGTTTTGGCTGAAAAGATGCAGAAAAATGGCCATTTATCCATACAGAAAAGTCCTATTAGAGGTTAATAGGAAATAACCATTCTTTTAGAACAATTCTATAAAATTTAGTAGATAAATTATATTCCCCTCTATAGGGTAGGTTTAACCCCCTCATCTTCTCCCCACTCAAAAAACAAACAAAAAAAAATCACCCCAAACAAACACAAACCAAAAAAAAAACTGTAGAGCGGTTACTGCTTTATTCATTTCTTTGGGACTTCAGAATAATTTCCCCAGCACCTGACTGGCAGCATCCCCTTTTAAATCCCTTTGTATGTAACCATAAGGGATTTTAGCCATCCACTTTTCAGTGGGATGGGCAACCTCCGTTCATGTGTATATCATACATTCTGGAAAAAGTTCTTTTTATTTGACATCTCCAGCGAGTTTTTTTAGAAAGAGGAAATGGATGGACACTGACACATACACAGTATCTCTGATGGAGGATCTAGTCATCTTTTTTCATTATTGCACCAAGAATACTTAAAATGGCAGGCAAGAAAGTTCAAGTAGAACATAGCTTTTCAGTATAACATCATACTCGCTAGCCACAATGATGATTTTTGTGCATTCTTGAGATACCAGGGGTTTAAATAACAACATTGGGTCTTCCTGGTAGGTAGAGAGCTACACTGTTCTGCAGAAGAACCATGTTCAGTTTTCAGTCTCAGACTCTCTTGCTTTTTATTTGGCGGCTCAGGTAATAACAGTGCACTGTGCTTCTGTGGAGGTTGTGGGTGGATGTGCCTTTCGTCACTTAACAGCAGCCCTGGGCAATTAGGTGAAATTAATTTGTTTCCACTTGGAGTCCCATTGCATCCTTGGCTTGGTGGTGCAGTCAATATCTCAAGGGCGTACTTAATAATATAAGGCTGGTTCTCCACTCTCACTGGTCTTATTCTGGCTTGACCATAGTTACTCTGGTTCTCACCATGTGAAAGGAGAATAACGTATATTGTGTTTGTGTTGATTATACTCTTGCATCATTACCTCTTGAAGGCTACAATTTCCTCAGATCTTGCAAACTTAAGAAGGGTTGGATCTGGCCCATATGTGGGTGGGATACTTCCAGGGAAAACCCAAGATGCTCTAAAAGGTGCTGTTGCTGATTCAATAGGTGCAGCCCTTCCCTGTGCGAAGCAGCAAAACTGTGATTCAGTGTTAAGTTAAGGGCACTGCACTCCTGCACTGTCATTCGGACAAGATGTAAAATATAGGCCCCTGTGATTTGTTTAAAGATCTCATTGGTCCGTGTTGGAAGATTAGTGGTGTTAACCCTCATGTCCTGGCCAACTTCCAATTTGGGTACTTGTGCTCTGCTCGCCTAAATTCCTTCTGGCACTTTCAGCTGGTCACAACGGTTGCCTTCACTTCCTGTCCCAAACTGCTGTTGCAAAGTTGCTGTGAGCTGTGAAACAGCTGCTGCATTTCCGTGGTGGGTGAAGTGACCGATACTTGTAAATTATAAAGTTTCTGAAGCTTCCCTTAGGGATCTTTCAGGATGATGATTGTGTAAATACAAGTTATTGTTCTGTTCTTTGAGAGATGTTCTTATGTTTCTTGCTTATGATTTCAATCCCCATCAGTAGTTGTGAGATTAGCTTTTGGGTTTCTCTACTTTTATGTTTGTGTGTTTGTTTTTCTTACAGGAAACAAAAGAAGAGAAGTCTTCCTATACCTGTCCTCTGTGTGAGAAGATTTGCACTACACAGCACCAGCTAACTATGCACATTCGTCAGGTATGCAGACTACTTGTCTTAATCGTTCTTTTATATTAAAGAGAACGCGGTGACTTGGAGAGAGATCCATTTTTCAGTAACAAAAAACATTTCCTTGTCCAAACCCAGAAGTCCTTCATTATGAATATGGTTCACTTTTCACGTACACATTTGTGCCTTCATATTTAAAAAAAATTTTTGGAAGGCACAAATGTTGCAGGGTTTTTCCCCTCTACCCCAGCCTATTCCCAAGCAATGAAATGTTTCCTCTTCAAGGCAGTTTAAAGTTATCTGAGGATTCAGAACAACATTTCCATTAGCAAGACGTGTCCTGCTTTTATTGTCTGTTTCGCCATAGTCACCTTCAACATCCATGCAAATTAAGGACAAGGAACACAGGAGCTATTAGCTCAGGCTGGCATTGAAGCACTTCTGTCCTATGCAGAGTCTAGCAACTCTGAGAAGCTAGGCAAAGAAGTGACTTTGAAAACAGCACCATTTTTGTGGAGCTAAATATGTCCTCCTGCTTCTCTCTTTTTTTTTTTTTTTTTTTTTTTCATAATAAGGAACAAAAAGAGATCTGCTCTGAACATTGAGGTTGTGGTTCGCTTTCTGGTGTCCATTGGATAAATGTGTACTTCAGTTTTCCCTTTTATGCTAAAACTAGGGTGACCAGATAGCAAATGTGAAAAATCGGGACAGGGGATGCAGGGTAATAGGAGCCTATATAAGAAAAAGACCCAAAAATCAGGACTGTCCCTATAAAATCGGGACATCTGGTCACCCTAGCTAAAACATATAGTTTTAATTAGCATCATCATCAACATATCACACTGATTTTAGTCTGTGTAAAGATCCTCACGTAGTGTTGATAACTAAGGGCCAGATTCTACCCTAAAAGGCATGTACATAGCCACAAAAATCTGGTGTCACTCCAATGGTAGAATAATGCTCTAAATTCTGTCACCTACTCATTTTAAATAAATGTAAATTGACACTGTAATGACAAAAAAGCATAAACATTTTAAAATGTTTCAAGTTTAAACAACACCCTCCACCCCTAACCATTTGTGTCTGGATCCCTTTTCGCCCTCCTGCATTGCACTCTACAGTGGATGTGCCTGTGCGATGTATTGCATAACACAGTAGGCCTACATTAGCCAGACATTCCTGGTGTGGTTTTGTGGCAGCGAAGGGGTTAATGAAAAGAAAAGCATGTAAAGTTTACCTTTACGTAGCGTACCTGCTAAATAACTCTTTTAAAAAAAACAAAAAACAAATCCAAAACACAACTACTTTTTTAGCTGTTACAGTTCTCTGATATTTCCTGGGCAGTACATAGGAGGAATTCAATGAAAATCATTGCTTTCTTTAGCATAACACTGACACTGGAGGGACAGACCATTCCTGCAGCATCTGTGGAAAGTCTCTCAGCTCAGCAAGCTCCCTTGATCGCCACATGCTGGTGCACTCAGGTGAAAGGCCTTATAAATGTTCAGTATGTGGACAATCCTTCACCACCAATGGGAACATGCACAGGTGAGTGCTGATCATGACACAGGAGTGTGGAAAAGATTGTGGAATGTGGGGGCATTATGTTTCCTTGGCAGGACTGTCAAGTAAGGAAAAGGCTTTTACATGGACAGGGAAGTATGAATTATGTATAGTGCCTTATTGCTGAGAGAGAAGCAAAGAAGGTGTGTGATGATATGCTCTGTGTCACAATAATCCTCCAGAACTGCCAGAATGCCGGATTTTAGGATGATGTAAGAATTGGGGATGAGTTTTTAGCTCAATCAACTATGGGTACAAATAATATCTGGAAGCACTATTTTCTTTTTGTTCAGGTGCCACAGAGGTTAGAATGACACATAAATGGCTCTCGAGGAATAACATACGGGGTCAAATTTTAAAGGGGCAACAACCAGCCTCTTATTTTGCAGCTTCAGTTTGGCAGATGCAAGAGGTTTCATGTAGACATCTGCATGATTTATGGGTGCGCTGGGTAGTTAAATATCTAAATACCATCAGTAAGGGGCTTCTTCTTTGTCCTGTCCTTTTTTACATATTTGCATGCTCTAGTCATCTTACTTCTTTACAAAGAATTTCCTAGATCTATAACAGGTTGTCAAAATTAAAAGTTAATATAGTTTAGTTTATATATAATGATACATATTGTTGTTGACTGAGGAAGCAAAACACTTAATCACACCCACATTTTTGTCTCATACAATTACTTCATTCATTTGTATTACTGTAACACCTAAAATATGCTAAGCGTTTTCCAAATTCATAAGAAGATTAATTCCCTGCATCGAAGAGCTTACAATTTACAAGCAACCCAACAAAAGACAGGCAAGGGGACAGGGATATGACATAAGTGAAGTGACCAGAGAGATAGCAGGTTCACATCTTGCAGTTCTCCAGGGGGTTCGGGAGTATGGTCTTGTCTGTTTTTCTTTGGCTCGAATGTGAGGTTTTGTCTATACTGGAACCCAAACAACAAAACGTTTGTCGTTCAGAGGTGTGAAAAACACACACACACACCCCCGAATGACAAAAGTTTTTCCGACAAAAAGCGCCGGTGTGAACAGCCACTGACAAAGTTATCGCCGCTTGTTGCGGGTGGAAGTTTTTTGTCAGTGGGAGAGCCAACAAACAGCAGCTACGCTGCGCGCCTTTTAATGGCACGACTGTAGCAGCACAGCTGTGTCGCTAAAAGGAGCGTAGTGTAGACATAGCCTCAGTAACCTTTTTTTTGTAGGCAGTGCTGCAAAGTTTGGTTTTAAAGGAGTGATTTCAGTTAGGCAGAAGTAGAGCATAGATGAATACTTGGCCAATGTTTCTTTGACATTTTTCTTGCTGTTTTATCCTCTCTGCATGATGAGTATCCAGTTTAAAAACATACTGTAAAATGACTATTTTTGCATCTGCATCTGTGTGATTTGTATAATTTTCTGACTGGAAGGGGATGGGTCTGAAGAGAGAGATCCTGGCCTCCGCTTAGCCATTGTAGCTGACTGGTAGTTAGAGTTGCCCAGATGCTAGTTTCTGTGCTCCAAGGGGTTTATTGGGTGTTGGAATAGTGGAGTTGTAAACACATTGCTGAAAAAAGAAAAGGAGGACTTGTGGCACCTTAGAGACTAACCAATTTATTTGAGCATGAGCTTTCGTGAGCTACAGCTCACTTCATCGGATGCATACCGTGGAAACTGCAGCAGACTTTATATATACACAGAGAATATGAAACAAATATTCATTGTTTCATGATCTCTGTGTGTATATAATATCTGCTGCAGTTTCCACGGTATGCATCCGATGAAGTGAGCTGTAGCTCACGAAAGCTCATGCTCAAATAAATTGGTTAGTCTCTAAGGTGCCACAAGTCCTCCTTTTCTTTTTGCGAATACAGACTAACACGGCTGTTACTCTGAAACCTGTCACATTGCTGAAAGTCTCCTATTTAAACATGGAAGAACTAAGTTTTCAAACTTCAGTGCAGTTGGCATTAAGGCACCTAAAATGTTTGACTGCTGAAATGCAGGATAAAAATTGGGCCCCTGATGTAATACTAGACACACTCACATGGCACATAAACTTAAAACTGTGTGCATATTTGCAGGGTTACATTTTCTCCTTCTGTCTAAGGTGGTGCCAATAGAGGAACCATCTTCTCTCTTACATTGGACAGAGTAGGAGCTCACAGGTTGATGATTTCATTTTCTGCTAGACTAACACTTTCCTGTATGTTGATTTCTGCCGTGTCTCTCACATATTGTGTATCTGACACGGTACTCCCTGCAGTGGCAAAGGCAGGCTTGTTTGTTTTGAGTCCAAGATGTTGTGACGGGCAGCACTGGAGTGTGAGAACTCCAGTGTTCCAGCATTCTCTGCTCTGTTTATATCTATTTCCCAAACCTGGGGTCAAATGTGGAGGGTTTGCTGTCTTTTTAGCTTTAATGTTCAGCATGTCTCATCATTTTTCTCCAGTGAGCAGGAAGTTGGTTCTAGTCACACCAATGACCTCAAGTCTCTGATTTCCAAATAGATGCTGTCTCTTAAGATACAGCTTGCCTGGCCAGCCAGAATGGGAAAATGCTAATTTAAAAGTTACCTACAATTTCTCTCAAGTAATTTCCAAAAAGGTAAAAAATCAGGGAAAATTAGGTTCTGGGACAGAAACATGATACTGATAAATGTACAGTATTGGAATACATGATCTCTTTCATTTTATGCTGTAGTTACTTGTTTTCGTGCCCATGAAAAGTGATGGATTGACAGACCTGATGATCCTTGATCTAACCGTAGACTGAATACAGTGCCAGCAGAAGTGCTTGCTTACCAGCACTGCTCTCTTAATGTGCCTCTTTGCTGGGCAGGAGGGATTGCCCTAGGGGTGAGATGGTACTTCAGATTCCCAGCCCACAAGCTTATCTCACTGCTGTGATTGACAGTGGGTGCATTTCTTGTCATTCTTTTGTGAGGTCATATGTTAAACAGAACAAGTCAGGTGCAAACCTGATCCCCAAGGAAGGGCAGATCAGCCAGAATGCAGGCTGTGGTTGACTAAAGAAATGACTTCTGTAAAGGAAATAAATGTATCAAAACAATATCAGTGCTTTGAATTTTTGTGATGTTTTTCTTTTAAGCCAAATGGCATGCAGTGCAGCACCTGTTAAGATCGTTAAGATGGGCCTACGATGAATAGACTCCCTATAAATGGCATTTTCATTGTCAGATATCTGGGTGTAGGTTTGAGACACACAAACTAACAAACCTTTTGAAGGCTCTTATTTCACTGTACAATTTCAGTCTGCAACAGCTCAATGAATGTTGCAGAAGTCTCACACTGTCCTGACATAGTCTGTCATTGCAGAAGATGATCTCAAACTACCTGCAGGGTGAAATCCTGCCCCTATTGAAAAAAATGGGAGTTTTGCCACTGATTTCAGTGAGGGCAGGCTTGCACCCCTGTGTGTTTTAAAGACGTTCTGTTTTAGATAATAGATTTTAAAAATCCTCAGAAAATCAAACCACTGTTAGAGAGCAAGCAGACAGATGATAAATACGAAGAGAAATTACAATATGGCTCTATAACGCTCTCAGTATCAAAAGGTTTATTTTGCACATTGGGTACGTCTGTCAAAACCAGGTATTTCTAGTTAAAAGGTGGTCCAAACTAAATTATTTTATATGTATTTCAAACACAACTGTAGCATCGAGTCCAACAAGCCATAAATGAGCAAGGGTAAAGGCTTTGCATCACATTTCATTCAAAACTTACTTCTATGTCAGCTTTGCCAAGTGAAGATGCACTATGGCTTGCTAGCTCCCTCTTGGTGTGAAGTTCTTACAGGCACTCTGCACCTGCAGTTCAACATCGCCTGTACCTGTGTTCTGTGGGGCGTAAGGCAAGTCCCCAAACCCCAGGATTGCACAGTTTTTCTCGTTTTCTTTTTAATATTTTATGCTAAAATTAAAATATTTAAAAGCTGACCAAAATGTGCCAAGTGGAGAGGGACGAGACTTTTATACCCTTATTGGCAGTCTCCAGTGATCGGTGTGATGCCAGGAACAGAGATCATGCTGGGGTATCGCACTGAGCCAGGAGCTAGTGATATTTAATAGATCAGTAATTTGTGGACCTGCCGCAGAAGAAAAAAGGTAACTTTGAATGCTTCTTGCCCTACACTGGGGGGGGGGTCTTGCCACCTAATACTGTATTTACCTAAAAGCCATTGAAAGGAAAGAAATGTGAATGCTGCATGTGTATACACAATATTTTTTGTTTTTCTAAAATTAATTCTTACCTAGCCCTTTAATCTGACTTTCATAGTTGTCTGGCTTTTTGTCCTAATCTTTACTCTGAAGTTGTCCTAGCCTCCCTCATCTGCAGTCTGGCTTCTTTTACATTTCTTGACAGATGTATAGAAGATATCCTTCTCAACCTTCAGAATAAATCTTCTATTTCTTTTGTGAATGAGTCATAGTCTCTGACTTCTTAAAGTTCTGTCTCTGCCATCCTCCTTGACCCTACACCCTCTCTCCACGAGTACAGCCAAACTGGTGCTACAAGCTTAGGGAAAAAAACACTGTTTCAGCACTTCTTCTGAAACGGAGGTGAACGCCGGCCTCATTTTCTGAACTGGGTGACTTTTGGTCAGCATTCTAAGTGGGGAGCTATAACTGTCCTCTGGACTGAGTGAGTGAGGGCATCTTGGAAAGGTCTCTGTCATGGCTACCAGGCTGCTCAAAATGTCCTGCTACTTTGGAGCTCCCTACTGGAAGGCGCACTGTACAGCCTGAAGCACTGGGCCAGGTGCCCAACATGGAGCCTTCATCTGGAAGAGCTGTTCAGTTCAAGGAACAACAGTGAATGGCACATAGACACTGAAGGGAAGTTAATTTATTGTACTTTTATTTCTCTGAATGGGGCACTGACTCTGCTGAACTGCTGCACTTAATGGAGAAGGGTTGTTGACGTGGTGGGGGATCCCTCCGAGTCTGTCAGGGAGTGGAATTCCTTGAGAGAGAGGAGAGGTTGGAGGCTGCATATTCCATTATGGATTTATTTCTGGGGAACACTGGAAAGAGTAGATCCATTTATTTCTTATGTCTTATAAAACACAACCCTATGGAGGAGTTAGTTATTGATCTTGTTCTTGAAAAGAACTAAAGAACTATTTTTCAAAATCCTATATTAAGGTTGAGACATAAACCTGGAAATGCAAGCTGTCTTAACAGGGTGGATTTAAAAGGGGGCACACAGGACCACTGCTATTTAGAGCATGCAGATCCACACATGCTTGTGCTAGAAAGACGGTGAGCAGGGTTTTTCTCTCATTCCCAGTGAATGGGTTATATGCTTTCACATTTTCAGTGTAAATGTTGTAAAGCATATGTGTGCACGTGTAAAAGAGGGCTTTCTGTAGAGCTGAAAGCATAGGGACCTTGAATCCTTTCTGAAGAAGAGTCTGAAGTAAGTGCTGGAGTAGATAAATGTTATGAGAGCATTTTAATCCATGCTGTCACTTTTGCCATATCTATATGTTGTTGGTGTATCCAATAACTAACAAATTAAAACCTTGGGAAGCTCTCTGGGCCTTGGCTCTGACAAGAAATGGAAAGTTGCAGCTCTCCAACCCTCAAAAACAAAAAAAAAAAAATAAGTTGCTCTGCTACTGTATTTTTGGAGCGATCTTTTATTAAGGGAACTTGGGGTATCTAAAACTGCTTGCCTGACTTAATTCTGTGGTCAAGTTTTGCTGAAACAAAACTTGTTAAGGACTCAATGTAGAAGCTGAAAATATCCCCAGGGCTTACCCAAAATAGTTCCTTCTGGACAAAAGGTCATCCTGCCCTGGATCCTCTTCCAGTTTTAGGACTAGGATGGTGTCAGGGCTCCCTCCCCACTCTGAACTCTAGGGTATGGATGTGGGGACCACATGAAAGACCCCCTAAGCTTATTTCTACCAGCTTAGGTTGAAAACTTCCCCAAAGCACAAATCCGCCAGATTTGAAAGTATCTTCTCTCCCCATTGGTCCTTTTGGACAGGTGCCAACCAGGTTATTTGAGCTTCTTAACCCCTTACAGGTAAGGAGGAATTCTAGGCTACCCTTAGCCGTACGGTTATGACAGATGGTCTGTACCCATCTATTTTAAATGGCATTTTCTGTCTGTTGAAGACAAACTTTCCATAAAATTTGAAGTTTTAATAAAATGTAAATATCAGAAGGTAGGTTTGATACATACTGACTCCTTTCTTGACAGTCTCTGGTGGCTGTTAAAGATTCTGTAGCGTGTTTTGAAAAGAATGATGGGATGACCTAGGTATTTCAACCAAAAAAATTATCCCGTGCAGTGCATACATGTAAAAATCTTGAAACTTAAGTAGAAGAGCAGAATTGCAGGAGCTTTGCTGTGGCAAACTGTTACAAAGACTCCTAGTCAAAGACAGCATTTTTTCTTTTAACCTTTTAGTTAAGAAGGCACTTCATCCATATTGTTTTTTCTTCAGTGGCGTTTTCCCCAAACTGCTTGAAAGGGATATAGTCAGTGTGCAGTGTCATAACTGCTGCTGTTTTTGTTGTTGGGAGTGATACAATTCTGCCTTCTGAGTAGGACATTTTTTGGAATCCATCCTCCCCACTTTTTGTATGTTTGAGTGTTTTGAGAGCTTGAAAGCAGCTTTCATTTAAAATTTGGGTGTATAAGTTCCTTAGTCAGTCAATGAGTGCACTTTGTGAGGTTTACAAAACATTGGTTAAGAAATAAGTGAGACCCACTTACTGTCCCTGAGCATAAACCAGATTTCCTTTTACTTTTTTAAAACATAGGTACATGCATCAGGTACAGATGTGCGTGTGTGCATACACTTAAGGTATTTGCACACAACTTTTGATTCTACAGACCCTCCTTCTGACCTTGCCAAAGCATCCTTTCCCTGCAACCCACCCATGAATTCCTCCAATGTTAATTCTGGTGCTGGATTCCTTCTGATGTGTATTATGTGCATTGTAGGTGCAGTGCATTAAATAGCATACGGCCTCAGAGTATGTGGAGTCTGGATAGAATTTGTACATTCTGATTCCCCATGCAGTCCTGCATTTATTTGTTTTTTAGATAGCGTGTTGAGAAGAAAATTTTTTTAGGCTCTACATAGTTAAACACAGTGACAAACTTTCTGCCTTTTAAAAAGGGGAAGTACAGTGCAAAAACGACCTAAATGCAACATTCAGTTTGACACTTTTTCAGAGCTGCCTAGGCAGTTGTTCTCAGGTCTGGGACCCCCTAGGGAGCCGCGAGCAGATTTCAGGGGGGCCGTCAAGCAGGGCCAGTGTTAGACTCGATGGGGCCAAGGGCAGAGAGCCGAATCCTCACTGCATAGGGCTGAAGCCCGGGCCTCTGAGCCCTACCACCTGGGGCTGAAGCCGAAGCCTGAGCAATGTAGCTTTGTGGAGGCCCCTGTGGCCCCAGGCAATTGCCCTGGCTTTTATATGCTGAAAACCAGTTGTTGTGGCACAGGTAGGCCCTGGAGTTTTTATAGCATGTTGGGGTGGGCCTCAGAAAGAAAAAGGCCTAAGGGAAAATTCATAGGAATTGGACATTTAAAATTCTAAGGGAGTTTTGAAAAGTTCAATCTATATGACTTAAAAATATATATGTAATAAATATAATAGGCGATTATCTCACATCATCCATGTACAGATATTTTGCACAAACAAATTAAGGCATTAAAATTAGCAGCATACAAAAGACTATGTGCAATATAGTCAAATTATATTTTCTGTATTAACATCATGAATTACCTGACTTCTGTGCGTTTATAATAGATACAGCATTGCATTAGATTCTCCTTTTTTTTTTAGTTTTAGATCCACTCGTGCACTAGGATGAGTTCTTGCTTAACTCCTGAGAATTTTTGGTTTACATGAAATTAAAACTGGACAGTATTCCTTAAACTGAACTAAATATGGAGGAGTGGGGTCAGTTGGACAAGTCATGTTTGACATGATCTCAAACTCCGTCTTATGATGAATGTAGGATCATTGGCCAATATCAAGGTGCTGTGACATCAGCATATGAGAGAGGATAGACTTGTTCAGCATTTGCAGATGCCCGAATTCTTGAGCACTGCACAGTTAGAACTAATTGCTTCTGTAGTAACAGATGATTTTAATTATAGTTGTAGCAGAAAACTGAGACACAGCACATTTGATTTTCTTTTTAATTTAAAAATGTGTTTTCTTTTCAGTAATATACAGTGTAAGTATAGTGAAAGCATGGACTGGGTGGAGGCTAAAACTATCAACAGGTATGCTCTGAGTAACTGGGTACCACCTATGAAGACTCCAAGTGAGGGACAGGAAAAATTGACAGTTTTGTGAACACCAGTGTAGCAGAAAGTGCTAGTACCATACTTAAAACAAACACACACCTTTTACTTACTATCTCACAGTCCAAGAAAGAACTAACCACTTCTCATACAGATATACAAGACCTGAATTTCTGTGCTTGAAGTGAGCTGTAGCTCACGAAAGCTTATGCTCAAATAATTTTGTTAGTCTCTAAGGTGCCACAAGTCCTCCTGTTCTTTTTGCGGACACAGACTAACACGGCTGGTACTCTGAAACCTGTGCTTGCTTAGTGTTATGTGATTTAAATAAAGCCTCTAAAGGAGTTGTTATGGTCAGTCATGTCCAAGTACGCAACAGTTCAGTGGACCTTAAGAGCTTGAGGGAGATGTCCTGATTACAGGTATGTGATACTCCACTTACTGCCATTGAAATATCACCCTCCTCCTCAATTATTATTGAAGAGCTGTGAAGAAAGTTAACCCAAACACTCATGTTGGAGTCTGATTAGAATCCAGAAAAGCAAGTAAGTTTGAGTTAAGGTTTATACTCTGTCCTTAGTTGGCTCAATTGTTCTTGAGAACTGAAGATATACAATAAGCAGCATTATATTTAGGGTGACCAACTGTCCCATTTTTAAAGGGACAGTCCCATTTTTGGGGACTTTTTTTATATAGGCGCCTATTACCTCCCACCCCTGTCCTGTTTTTTCAGTTTCTATCTGGTCACCCTAATTATATTTGCATATCCAGGCCTCTTCAGTTCTTGAACATGCAAGTGAATCAAGGGCGCTCTAAGTCTACAGCGTGGGTGTGTGGTCTCAGACCCTCTAATTTACGTAAATCTGGTCTTGTTCACTTTAAGACTTTTAGTCTTACACTTTTGTGCACTGCTGACAATGGGTTTGGGTTTCTGGTTAGCATGTGTGTGTAATGGGGAAGATGATCTGGAATACGGGGTAATACCAATTTCATCACAGGCAATAACATAAATCTCCATATAATAGCATGTATTCAGCATAGCTTAGTGCTGCTTTGTTTCCCGTGTCACAGTTCAAACAAGAACATGCCACTTGACATAGTAGATTCTAGTCACCGATCACATGGCTCCTTTTGACCTCTATTTATCTTCATGAGTACCTGCCCAGGAGCAACACCTCTTTAGGGGTATAGTATTCTGCCTGCTCAGGAAAGTTGCCTACACTCTCCATCTTTAATACAAGACTGCAAGAAAAGATAGAATTCCAGCTCTAGGGATTTAAAAATATCTTTGGGACTTGGAAGCTGTTTGTTGTTTGCTTTAATCCCAGCATTAGAGGATTTTTCTGTAGACCTAACATTTTAAGGACAAATGGCAATATGCCATGTTGCAGATTTTTAACGAGATGGAACAGGTGAGGAAATAGATTAATATACCAAGTGGTAAAAATGCGGGCCATTGGGGAGGTTTATGAGGAATGTTCTCTGCGTGTTGGAATACATCCTCTGTGTTGCGGGGGTGGGGGGTGAGGAATGTGTACAGAAATCTATATTGTTGCAATACCTAATGTATAGGGCTTCTCCGTCGACATAGCTACCGCCTCTCAGGGAGGTGGAGTACCTATGCCAGTGGGAGAAGCTCTCCCGTCAGCGTAGGTAGTGTCTTCACTAAACGCTACAGCAGTGCAGCTGCAGTGCTGTAAGTGTAGGCACAGGCCCTAAGAGAATAAGGAGGAAAACCTTTGTCCTTGTCTTAAACCTGTGTTTTTTATACTGGCTGTAGTTCCACCTTAACACATGTCTAGCTTTAACTCCCCCACCCTGCAATATATAAGCTGCCCAACCTGTTATGGTTTAGCATGCTGGAACTAGCAAACATCAGAATATAGGCACTCATTGTCAGCTTCTCCTTTCTTTAAAAAAAGGCCATTCATTAGCAATAAATTGTTTCCTAAAAACAGAAGAAGACTGGAGACAAAAAACAGCATTTGGATTCTTGAAACAGCAGCAGTCCGATCCTGGCATGCTCGTTTTCCCACTATGCTACTTGTCTGCATGTTACACCTAATACATAGGTGGCTGGCTTTCAGTATGGGGAAGATGCCTATTTATATAAACTGACAGTATCATTATATATTAAGTAGCTGGGTTGTACTTGGAATACAAATATCGCTTTGTCTTCCGTTAGGGGATCAACTGGTATTCTTCCCAATCCAAGCTGAGAGAATAAGCTCTCGTGGGGCCTTATCCATAGCCTGTTGAAGACTCTCATTGATTGCAATGAGCTCTGGATCAGGTCTATGTCCAGTGACTCCTCTGACCAAACTCTCCAATACGTCTAGACTTGAGAAAGCTGACCTGGGAAGAGGAAGACAGGCAACCCTCCCTGCTGTTTTAAAATAGAGGCACCTGTATTATTTTGGCAGGTGACACCTCTTCAGTGACAAACTTGAAACATGAGTAAGGCTATGTTTTAGTGACGGACATTTTTAGTAAAAGTCATGGACAGGTCACTGGCAATAAACAAAAATTCACCGCCCGTGACCTGTCCATGACTTGTACTATATACCCCTAACTAAAACTTGGGCCAGGGGTGCTCTGAGGAGGTAAAAGGCCAAGGGGGAGTTCATGGGTGGAGGGGGGGAGGGTTTGCGGGGCTGGCAGGCTCCCTACCCAGCTCTGCGCAGCTCCCCAGAACCAGCCAGCATGTCCCTGCAGCTCCTTTCAAAGGGTTGGAAGGCTGGGAGGCTCCGTGTGCTGCCCTGGCCACCTGCCACTAGCGCTGGCTCCACAGCTCCCATTGGCTGGGAACCGCAGCCAGTGGGAGCTGCGGGGGTGGTGCCTGCAGGCAGGGACAGTGCACAGAGCCCCCAGGCCCCTCCACCTAGGACAGGGGTGGGCAAACTTTTTGACCTGAGGGCCACATCAGGGTTCCAAAACTGTCTGGAGGCCCAGTGTAATGTATTAAATTGCTCCCAGTAGGAATGTGCTAGTTACGGTGTAGTAGTTACGGCTGCCAGTCCTGGTGCTCCATAAGTAGCACATTCCTATGGGGAGCAATTTAATACACTACACACCGGCGGCTCTCGCAGCCCAGAGTCTGGCGGCACGGCGAGCTGAGGCTGCGGGAGCGGGGCCGGGGGCTATCCTCAGCTACCCCCCTGGACAGACACGCAGCCTTTAATGATGAGACGTATCAGTAGTCCACATCTGCACTGGCTGCCTCGAAGTTCATAGCCCTAGAACAGAAGTTCCCAAATTGTGCTTGGTGTTCCACAGTGCAGTGTCTGGTGGCCCATAGAGAGCAGGCTAATTTTGTGGTGCTGGCACTCCTGTTTCCAGCTGCTAAATTTTATTAAAAGACATCTAAGAAATTCATTAAATATTTTCTTAACATTACTCTCCCACACAGGCAATTGTGGTTACCACAAGGATGCTATGGGATCACACATGAGAGAAATAGGTGGGCCACAGCGTCAGGCGTGGGAGGGGAGGTGGTCTACAAGAAATTCCTCTATTAGGATGTGGTCTGCAGTGTGGAGGGAAAAGGTTTGAGAATCTCCGCATAGAGTTGATTTGTTTCCCATCCTCCTCAACAGTCATTGATTTATACCACTGACATGATAGGGCAGAGATCTTGTTTTGTCTAGAATGTGGTTTTGTAATATAGTGCATTTTCCTTGGGATTTTTTTAAAAATGTTATTCCCTTTGTAAAGCACCTTCAGCGTTTGTGAGAACTGTGTTTCTTTCCTGTGCCATAGGACATAACAAGTTGTTCTGTGATGTTTGCCATTAGCGATACTCAATGGCAAAATGCTAGAGGGCCGTGAATGGAGTAGGCTATGTCTGATTCTGGACATAGTTGCTCATCATGTTGCGGTTTTTTTAATGAATAAAAATATATCTCCGATTTCTTCACCATGTTTTATTTTTAAGGGGGATAAAACTTTTTTTTTTAACTTGCAGTGCTCTGTATTTGTGCTGAAATTAAAGCTGCTTTAATTGTTCTCTCCTTAAAGCTATTTTTAATGGGAATGTCTTAAGACATTGAATAGAAACATCCAAATTTGTGGGTTAGTGGCTAGGCTTATGTGCATATGTGGTTAATAAACACAGCACAAATAGGGATTTCTTACAAAGCTTGCAGAATTAGAGGGCCCTGTTAAAGTGTCATGAGTTTAACTCTGCCTCTCAGTAAGCAGAGTTTCTTTTATCTACAAAGTCACCATATGTCATTTGTCATTGTTAATGTGGTGCAGCCTGAATCACTGCACGGTGCCTCGAAGCCAATTAGGTGGGGCTGCGTTGGGAAGCTCACACTGAATTTCCACCATCTCTCTCTCTCTCCGCTTATGCATAGCGTGATTACAATTGCAAATGAACCTCTTCCCCTTTGGGAAAACTGACTTTAAAAGCATGTACAGGGCAGGCTGCCACTATTGAATCACTTCACTGTTGCAGCAGCATCAGGCATGTAGTTTTGGAATAGTTGCCTCCTTTTTTCTTTCCTTCTTTTTTTTTTTTTTTTTTCCTGAGGTGTTATGACAACACTTTGGTGGAGAGCAGGGATAATGTCAAGCAAAGATGGGAGTGCATTTGTATCCGTCTAAACCTGTTTGAACTTGCTGACTTCAGTATAGCAAGTTAGTTGTTTAGATATTTGTTGATACAACATATACAGTTTGCTTTACAGAAATAGTACTTTTCCACTTATTATTTTGTAGATCTCTCTCTCACGCACACATTTCTGCTATTTTTTTTATTGGCAAAACAAAATATTCTTCTCTTGGGTAAAACTACTAAAATATAAGCATGTGTGTGGCTATGTATCTTACACTCTAGCTATAATGTGTATTGGCAGACTTCAGAAAGCTTTATGTTGTATGGCATTGACTATAATTCACAGGCTTCACTGGTGTCTCCATCAAGGAATTTATTTACCAGAATTGGAAATTAATCATGAGCAGCTTTTGCAAACGTCGAGCTTTCAGATAGACTTGATAGTTCTTCTAAACCATGAGAAATATTATCATAATGATTATATTTGCAATGGTGTTGTGGGGTTTCTTTGTTTTTGCTTTTGCTTTGCTCTGTTAAAGTTCTGTGCTGGAGATAGAGCTGTCCTGGGGGCGGGGGGGTGGCCCAAGACTGTGGAATGTACTCCACCAGGAAATAAGGACCATCACAAACCTCCCCACCTCCTGCTTTAGGTGCAAGGCACATTTCTTTCTCCTTGCCTTTTCTAACACACGGATACCTCAGTGTGTGTGTTTTGCGTGCACACGCAATGCAAAATAAAACATTCAGCTGCACGCATTTCTCCCCCTCGGGAGAGGATGAGAGAACAAACCCATGACAGATGTTAGCCATACTGCTTAATGCACTTTGGAAGTCACTCTAATACTGCAGTGATGAGTGCACTATAAGAATCTAGATAGAATAGAATAGATAATTGTCGTTTATTGTTTGTATTATTGTACTATCCAGGAGCCCTAGTCGTGAACGAGGACTGCATTGTGCTAGTATGTACAAACATAGAGCAAAACGACACCAAAGAATAGACTTTAGCCTTAGATATACCACCACCCTGCATAGGACTCTTTCAGCAGTGGCCTTTAAACCACTTTGAGAATCTGGAACTGGACACATCCTGATGAGCCTTTTTTTGGCCTGGCAGTCTTGCCAGTGTTTATAAGCGGTGTTTAAACTAAGGTTTTCCCTTGCCCATTAGGCCCCGATCCTGCAGTGAGCTCCATGCTGGAGGACTCTGCCACTTGCTTGGAGTTCTGTTAAGTTCAGCAATACTTCATGTGGGTGAAGGGCTCCCCCTGGACAGAGTTCAGAGCAGGATCAATCAGAGGGTTGTACTTCAAAGTAAACCAATAGCCCAGTGTTTAAAAAAACAAAAAAACATAAATGAAATACCCTACGTATTTATAGCCGTGGTTAACTGCTCTGAACTTAGAGAGAGCAAGTGCTTCTAACATAACTCTTCCCTGACCTGTTCGCCACACCCAACTCTTCTGCTGAGGTCACTTTGCTCCAGTGTATTGTGTTAGGTTTCTTATTAGCTTCGCCGTAGCCACACTCAGTTCTCTCACTGTTAGTTGCTCCTTGCTGATTCTAGCCATTAATCATTCAGCACCATGTGAATACTTCAAATAAAAGCAAAAATCTCGGCACTGACATTTTTCTTCGGTGTTTGGTTGGTAGAGTTTTCACAAGGTGGTTGAGGTTTTAGTGTTTTGGGAGGATCTGAATAGCAACTGTTGTCATCGATAAGCTGTTAAGAAAAACAAAACAAAAACCCTTCCAAATACCAGTCATGTTTCATTTCAGAATTAGCTGCATCTTTCTGATCCAGTGATTACAGCTGACAGTGTTGAATGAATCAGACTCTGCTAAGTAGTGGCTGCTTATAATTATTAGGACTGAACATATATTGTCAATACAGATTGATGACTTTGTTTTGACAAACAAATAACTGGAGGTTTAACTCCGGTACATAGTGTTACTGTACTTTGGAGTTAAGCTCTAGTCATCTTCACAACAAGGCTTTGGGGGAGGGCTAGCAGTCTTTGTATTGACTGATGACTCCTGAAAACACTGCTGCTCAAACCCATTTTGTATTTGTTTGGGATTTTCCCCTTCTTGCTTCAAATGACAGAAATGAGCCTGTACAATGAAATGTTTTTGTCTTTTATAGTTTTTAGGACACTTGGATAAAGTTAGAACCGTCAGGCAGAATGAAATAATAGCACAGGCATTTTGAGCTGGAAATGTGTCAGAATAGGTCCTGGTTTTGATATGAAGGGCATTAAAGTTGGCACTCTATTGCTCTTGAGCCACTTTCCATCCCAGGGAAGGACAAGAGCACAATGGGCCAAAACCTGGCCTGTCTTAAATCCTTAGCACTTCATTTGAATTTAATGTGGTTGTGCAGGATTGAAATCAGGGTGAAACTGGCCTTTTTTAAAATATAATTGTATTTTGAATTGTAAATATTTACTCTGTTGTGGAATATTGAAAGTATGTGGTTTTGATTTTGTTTTGATAAATTTATTAACATAAACTAAAATAATAATGCACTGAAGGTAGTTAGGGAAGAGAATTATCAGAATAAGTAGCAGACCATACTTAACAGTAATTTTTTCAGCTACATTGAGGTCAGAGCAGCTGAACCTACTGCCCATCTGACCAGCTTACATCTCCACAGAATGCTGAGCTTACTAGATTGGTAGATGTTGAAGAGTGTTTTGCTTTGAAGAATAATTTCTATGATATAGGTGGTAGCTTATGAAAGAAGCCATTTTCACTGTTGCTGATTTTATTCTGACTCTAATTGATTACCAGAATATCTAGATGGCTATAAATACTGCAATAATATACGGTGGTTTTACACTTGTTGTTTTCAGATAGATGTCAGATATATGGGTACCATCCATTTCTTTTTGAGGTCAGGTTGTGGTCCAGCATTCAGAAATCAAATGAGGGGAGAAAAGGCCTCTCGCAGTGCAGTGGGATGTATGGTAAATAGAGTGGTAAAGTGAAGAAAGCTATAGAGAAGTGGTACAGAAAAATGTGTGGACTGTGAAACCTGGACGTGATACTGGCAAACAATCACTCTCTGGATTGGTAATGGCCAGTTTTACTTTCCTTCATTGTTTCCAGAGCAGTGAGGGAAATGGTGTCCTGCCTATACACTTGCTAACGCTGTGCTCAGCAATTAATCAGGGGATTTTTGAGCCTGGAACTTTCTCAACCATCTCTCACTGAAAGTGCCTCCTGGCTTTCCTGTGGATTTGCTGTTCTTAAAGCAGTGTCCCTTTGGGTGCGCCTCGTGAGGATGTGTGTGCACCTGTGCATTCTTGACTAGTGATTTTTGTCAGCTGTGTCTGCAGGTCCACAGCTGTGCGCTAGACACCCCTGTGCACCCATCACCACTGCAGTTCCATCTCAGCCACTTGCGGCTTGAGATGGAGCATTGTGCTGTCCATTTAGCTAGCCATCCGGCTTGCTACACCTGTCGCTCATTTATTCTTTATTTAATAGATTTTATTACATCCTGTTATTTTGCACAGTTTGTGCTTTTGAGGGTATGGGATTCTCCTTCCCCTTTAATTCTTTGCTGGATGTGGGCCTTTATTGGTTTTTCTTGGGCTTTGACCAACAGCCTTGAGTTCAGGTTACACCCAAGACCCCAGGCTCCAAACCTTGCCAGACCTGCACTAGGTCTTTTCCCCACGGCAACAGAAATTGAAGCTGCCTTCTTCACTGCCTTGGGGAGTCTCACATCCCCACGAAGGGCTAGTCTACACTGGCAACGCTAAGGTGCTGCCGCGTCAGTACCTTAACGTGGCTTGTGTGGTCACGGCAGAGTGCTGGGAGAGAGCTCTCCCAGTGCTCTGAAAACGTCACCCCCAAGAGAGGCGTAGCTACCAGCGCTGGGAGCACTGTTTATGCTGGCGCTTTGCAGCGCTGAAACTTGCTGCATTCAGGGGAGTGTTTTTTCACACCCCTGAGCGAGAAAGTTGCAGCGCTGTAAATTGCCAGCCTAGACAAGCCCTAACTGTAAGATCTGCTCCAGTTTCAAGAGCAGATCTAAGAAATTGAGGGAAGACAAGGTAATGGAGTGCCCTCTGAGTCACCCCCTATACATCAGATCTGCGAGCCACCACTGCTCCAGGGGTAGACGAAGATCCTGAGGGCCCTGTAGCACCACCCAGGCCTTCTAAGAAGAAAAGACCCGATAGTCTGGAATGGGATAAGAAAAGGGGAAAGTCATCCCCTCCGTCTGGGTCTCAGAAGCCATGGGCAAAGAAGCTGCACACTGAGATACCTCCCAGAGTAGCACCAACATCGACACCAGACTCGGTGCCTTTGAAACAGGGAGCTCTAGAGTCAACAAAAAATCTTTGTCATGCACCGTTTGTTCTTCAGTACCGTCTCCATTGCTACCTGACATATTGACTCCTGAGGATCCCTATCCGGGGTCCCCAGTAGCTTCCAGAGGTCTGTTCCACAGGGACCTTTGCACCCTGGGAGAGCCTGAATCTTCACTTTTTTTCTTCTTCTTCCTTTTTTGACCCATTAGTCAAGGGTCATGAGCTACCTTCCTCTCCAGCTCTTACACTGCACCTCTCCCCTCTGCCTCCTTTATGGGGATAATCTCTCCCATTGTCTACCTTCCTGGGAGCTCATCACCTCAGGGACATGGATCCTGGAGGCGATTTCTTAGATTATTCCATTCAGTTCAGCTCTCTACCAGCCCCAACCCTTGGGACTGCTTTCAATGAAGCTGTTCCATGATCTGTACTGAATCTGCCTATTCAGCACCCTTCTCCCTGATGGAGGTACTGCTCAAGAGTCACCTGATGTGGAGCACCCATAGGAACACTGCTCAAAGAAGAAGAGGTTATTTACCTTGTACAAGTAACTGGAGTTCAAGACATATCGCCCTGTGTGTGCTTAAATACCTGCCCTCCTTCCCCTTTGCCTTGGAGTCTCTTGTTAGACTTTGGGGGTTGAGAAGGAACTGGAGTGGTGGTGGGTCTGCCCCCTGCCTGTGTACCCTCCTGTCAGAGTGTGACGGTGTGTAGGGCCCACGCATGAACCTGCAGACAAAAATCTCCGATCAAGAGTGGACTGGCGCGCATGCAGACACATACGTCTTGACGTAGAGCACTCAGAGGGGCACCCATCTTGAAGAACTTCAGTTACTGTACAAGGTAAGTAACCTCCCTTTCCTTTGGTCAGCCTTGGACCAGCCTATCCCAACTGACAAGCGGTCCTGCTCATGCCACAGAAGTAAAAGAAGAGGGACTTTAACCCCAGGCACTGGTCAGAGGCCACAGTCATCACCTTTTTATTCCATTGTTCCCCCAATCCTCTTTAAAGGATGTTCCTGGCTCTTGTGGGGGTATTAAAATCTTCAGAGAGCTTGTCTTTTGAACACACACAACCTCTGCATTGTCTTCACTTCTCCCTGGCACTTTAGACAGCACCCTTTCTAAAGGTCAGATCATGACCAATAAGAACCACTGATGCAAGTTTTTCTCAGGAGTTACCTCTGTGACATACTCAGAGGTAGAACAAAAAAACCCAAAACACTTCAAAAATAGCAAAACCAGAGAGATTCGCTTTTTTCACTCTTTCTTCAGTAGTAGCAGTGCTGGATTACTCACACGTTACTCTCCTGAAACCATATATTGTGGATCAGAGTAGAGCTGAAGATAGAGAAGGAAAAGCAGCCTTTTTGTGCCACGTCCTCTTGATCTGAATGTTTATCCATGTGATCATCAGAGTTCAGTTGCCTGTAGATGGGGGATGACAGGTAAGAGACTGAGCCTGGGGGAGAAGAAGATGACACCGATAGAGGGTAGGGAGTTAAAATGCACTAAAACTGTTGAAAAACACCTATGTGGCTAGAGGGTTGACTAATAAGATTGTGGCATTATCAGATATTCTTGACTCACCTGTGGAATTTTGGGAGGAAAAAGGGAGGGGAGTTCTTGCACACAAACTTGATGCAAAAACTTGGTTGAGCAAGATATCTGCATTTTTTACATAGCATTTCTTAAAGCTTTCAAGTTAGAGATGGAACAGACCTTTTAAGATCAAGTCCATTCCCCTTTCCGTGCCAGATTATTTCCTACACCTCTTCTGGTGTTTTGTCTGGTCTCGTTTTAAAAATTCCAAGTAATGAGGTTTCCATCACTTCCCATAGTAGATTATTTCATAGACTGATAATTCTCAGTACTTGGAAGTTTTTCCTGCTAGTCCATTTAAATTTTCACTTCCTTAATGTCATCCCATTAGCCCTAGTTACACCCTCTTGTTCCACCCTGTGCAATTCCCAAGTGTATGTGTGTGCATGTACATACTCAGGCTACCTACCTAATGCATAGTTTTGAGAGTGCCTGTGTGAAGTACCATATTTCTCTTGGGGATGTCTGGGCCAGATCCACGGTTGGTGTAAATTCACTTAGCTACATTGACATCATTAAAGCAATACCCTCAGCTGAGAATCTGGCCCCAGGAGTGCTGGAACAATCTGTATAGTGGGGAGGCTGAGAACCATTGAACCAAACTGTAAACCCTGTATATGACAGAACCCACTTCAAGCCAGGGCGTGCAGCAGTACTCCCAGCAGCCCTAGTTCCAGCATCTATGTCTGGCCCTCAATTTTTGCTGCACTATCTACCCCTAAAAGAGGCCAATTTAGAGCTGCTTGGTACATTTCTAAAGGAGGATACAGCAACACAAATATTAGTCTGTTTTCAGAGTTAAGAAACTTTAAATGAATGAAGCTTAGATCTGGTCTACACTAAAATTTAAGTCAACATAGCTTAGGCACTCAGGGCTGTGAAAAATCCACACTCCAGTGTGGTAGCTATGCTGACCTAACTCCTGGTGTAGGTGCAGCCAGAGCAACAGAAGAAACCTTCCATTGATTTAGCTATCCTTGCTTGGGGACGTGGTATTTCTACAGCAGTGGAAAAACTCCTTCCGTCACTGTAGTCTGCATGTACCCTGCAGGTAGCTATGCCGCCATAGCCCTCAGAGTGCAGATGTGCCATAGTGAAGGGACTATATTTCAAAAATAAATAAATAAAAGGTGGTGGATGCAATCTGACATCTGTTACAGTTCAGTATATGTCAGATGATACTGTTTTCTGAAGGCAGACTGAACTCAGTCATGTCCCTGCTGCAAGGTAAAGGAGATGATGAAGATTGTGTCTGTCCTTTGTACTGGTCTGCTTTCTCTTCCTGCTTATCTTGGGTGGTTGTTCTAGTAATCCTCTTTCTCTCCACCCGCAATTCAATGCAGTGAAACCTGTTTAACCTGTCAAAGAATAAATCTGCTCCTTGTACTGTAGGGGCAGATTGTGAATTTATTTGAGAACTTGGAACCTGCTTCTTTGTTTTTTTTTAAATGATTCCCCACAGAGAGCTATCAGGGTCTGACACGTTTGACCTATTCAGTAAAAGTCAAAGGTGCAGTCCGGGTGTCTTCCTGTTGATGGCTCGGTAGTTTAGGACTGCTTCACTTCAAACATGCAAAATTAAAACATGAACAGACTATAACATTCTGTGCTATTGGAACTGATTTTCCTCTCACTTGCACTCACGTAAACCAAAAATTGTTCCATTGACACTAAACAGGTGTAAAAATAGCATGAGAAGAGAATCTGGCCCTAAGGAATATTCTGCATATGTAGCTACTAATGGGAATTATGCATGCTTCTCAGGGATAGAACAGAATCTTTAAGCTGGGGTTTTTCATATTTTCTTTTATAGTGTAGAATTTTTCCTGGGAGAGAGAGAGTGTGAGTGTGTGTGTGTGGCACTGGCCAAATAATATTAGCTGTGCGTCAGTCATGCTGCCAAAAGGTTAAATATGCTGTCCTAATATATGTGTGTGTAACACAAATATCTGTATCTCACTTTCAGACTTGCCTATTAACTGGAAAACTATCTTAAAAAAAAAAAAGTCCCATACCTCTTCCAGCCTTTACCTTGCAAATGAATTGAATACTAAAATATTCGCTTCTTTTTTTCCCTGTTGCTTTTTCCAAGCTTATCTTCAACTATTGCATAAAATAATGAACAAATGGTTCAGTTCTACTTCTGTGCTTCTGTATGAACATAACTTACTGTTCTTTATCCTATAAATTTATCATCTGTAGAAAGATCTGGGGTTGGCTTGGTTGGAGCAGGGAACTAGAGCAATGCCTTCCCAAAAAAAAAAAAAAAAGAAACCTGGCTGGGGGAGATCTGACTGGCCTCAGTGCACCTAGGCATCTTGCCTATAGACTTTATTGTTGTCTCAGTTTTTTTTTTTTAAAACAAGCTGTTCCAGAATAATGAAAAGAATGACTGAATTTACTAGACTCTGCAGATCTGGAGAATCTGTTTCAAATATTTGCCATAAATATAAGCTAAGAATAGGACATTTATGTACTCAGTTGGGGGCAATTGCATGCCCTAAAGAAGGGACAGCACATAGTTGCTTATCTGTCTGAGGTACAATTTGGGTCCTTGGGTTTACTTCCCCATGCTCCAGTGGAGTCTTTTATTTATCTTCCCTCGTACAGTTCCGAGCGCTGGCTAGTATAGTTTGTGGGGAAGGAGGCTGTGCAGAGTCACGGCTTTGCCCACTCTCTGCTCTCCTGTGTAGCTGCTTCCTCTTTCCTGTATTGTAGCTGGTGGAAGGGGGCAAAGCAAAGGAGCACCTTACACCCTCTGTGTAGGTGCAAAGAAGAAGCCATAATCTTGCCCTGGGGGGCCAGATCCTATGAAGAGTGTAGTCTTCCTGATTTCATTTGGGAATTCAAAGCGGTCAGCACCTTGCAAGATCATTTTTGATCTTGCACCTGTTTTACATCAATGTAATTCGATTGACTAAACATGGAGTTACTTCTGATTTTACCCCACTTTAAGCAAGATCAAGACCGTGTGTGTGTGTGTTTTCAAGGTTCAGATGTTGTGAAAAGGAAATAAGCATGTAAAACATGTTGGGTCAGATTCATCCCATTTGGCTTTAATTGAGTCGCAGAAGCGGTCAGTTTGATTTGTTATGTTATCTTCACATGTCATGCACCTGGCATCTAAAAGTAACATTAATTTAAAATGTTGGGTGATTCACATGTAGCCAGTCTTCAAAATCATTGATTGTGTTTCAAGCCAGCCAGTTGCAGGAACATATAAGGTTTGCCTAGAAGATTGTAAACTTTGTCACAATTGAACACAATTGTGCATAATAAAATTAAATGGCGCAGTAAGGGAGCGAGGTGCCCAAATCCCATTGGAAAATTCCAGTCTTAATTACCAGTGTAGACCAGGACAAATTGCCTTTTAGTATCATATCTGGAAATAGTGACTTAAACCAGTAGGGGTAAAATTTCCAAATATGCCCCAGTGACTTACGAGCTGAAGTTGCTATAAACGTTAAATGAGACCAAGGCACATAAGTCAGTTAGGTGATTTTTGAATTTTTTTCCCAAAAGCCCATGCATAAATAAAAGGTTTAGTACAATGTAAGCCAAGACTATTTGTTTTTAAAAGAAACGCTTTTATAAGTGGTATAATATTTCCTGTAACTGAACATACCTGGGTTTGTTCAGTGGGTTTTTTACTTATTTATAGTATCTTTTATGATCTAACGATGCTTAGTCTTTTTCATCCAAGGGTGTCTCAGCACCTCATAAAGGTGGATGAGCATGATTTCCATATTACAGATGGGGAAACTGAGGCACAGATTGCTCAAGTGATTTGGCCAAGGTGACCTGAGTTAATGGCCTGCGTTTCCTTCCACATGTTATATAACAAGGCCTTGGTTAACCTGAAAAATCTATTTAACTTTCATTGGGGGAACCCAACTCTACATTTTATAAATTAGTATCTATAAATACATGATTATTTTCAACTTTGAAATGCATCCATACTTTTTATAAACCAATCCTTTTCAGTAAAATACAGACCACTACTGCTGCTTTGTAATATATTCATGTTTCATACAATTTTTTGGGGGGGGTGATATGGCGGTTTATAAGCGTGCCTGGTACAGTTAGCAGGGTTGCAAGATACATATAACAGAACAAGACTGACCTTGTTTTATAAATTTTAAGCTATAAAAATCAAACCCTGGGGACTTCATATTTTCATAAATGTATAGGACATGTTCTCAAGTTTTGTGATGCTTCCTTAAGCCTTGTGATTTCCATTTTCAGCTGATGTACGTTCTGGCATAGGAAAGAAGGGTTCTTGTCATCTAGCATGAATTAATTTTAAGCGCCCCATCTTGCAAACACTTACTGTAATGAGACTGCTCGTGCACTCGGTACTAAGCATTTGTAGGATCAGGCCCTACATTATGTGTTGCTTGAAAAACACGATCCAGTTTATGGGAGTTGTTTATTACTTGAAGTCAAATATTTGGAATGGTATTTGGATTAAAACTATGCTGAATTTCAGAATCCTGATCTGGGTGCTGAAAGGCTGTCTTCCTCCCTCTCCTACTTAGACACATGAAGATTCACGAGAAGGATCCAAACAGCACTGCAAGTACAACTCCCCCATCTCCTCTGAAGCGCAGACGATTATCCTGTAAGAGGAAACTTAGTCATGAGCCTGAGACAGACAGAGAGGAACGAACCCCTGCAAAAAAGGTTCTTTACAATGCATGTTGCAGAATCTGTTCCTGACAACCGTTTTCCCCATTTCAATTTCCTAACCTCTCATATCTGATATTTACCAAATTGTGCATGAAAGAACCTATCCAGAAAACACTGTCAAGTTAAAATCATATATATTTTTAAAACACAGATGTTCTTACCTGTGTTGTTAACATCTTAGATTATTCAAATTGAAAGAGTTTCAACATCTCTTTTTACATTTCACTATTTAAGCTGTTTTTCCTTTTTGTATTTCAATTTGGACAATGAAAATTAGACTGGGGGAGGGGGGAATAAATTACCCATTTAGGTTGAAACTCAGTCTGATGTGTGGAGGATTGTGTTATTTTTTGATAAACCTAACAGTCTTGGAAGGACTTTAAAACTCAAGTCACTAATATTTACTTTCAATCTTGACAACCGTTTAAATTTTTTCTCTGGAAAATTTATAGTCGGTTTGTAGTCCATTTCACATTGAGGTTCTCCCATACTAGCATACTGCTGCAGTATTTATCCTTCAAACACTCCAAGGAAATATTTATTAATTTGAAAAAAAATAAGTTGCCATTGGCATTTTTTTAATAAAATATTTCTATTGGGCTTGAGTTTCATAACAGCTTGTTTATACAAAACATAAATTCAATACCAAATTTAACTTGACAGTGGCCCTTTATACTCTTTAGGCTAGCAGTAACTCAATGTAGACATCTCTTGTTTCTGTGCGTTCTTTTTTTCCTGTAATTAGAAGATGTCTATAGAAAACATGAACAATTTTACTGCTCTTCTCTGGATCACTTGAGTTAGAGGCTGGCAGTGATTCATTGGCATAAATAACCTAGGCTGACAGCCTGGTTTGTGATGGGGGAGGGGTAATGATGCTAGTTAAATGGTCAGCAGAGTTGAACATCTCACGTGCACATTTTCTTCCCTGTTAAAGTTGTTTATGAATTGTTTAGTTCTCATAAGCAATGACGATCTGAGGTGATGCAGCTGTACCTTCTAAAGGACTAGTTAACATTTAGCTGATGTATCTTGTTGATCCGGCAGCGCTCTGTCTCTCTCTGGAGTGAGTCATTTTCAGTAGCCTGTAGCAAAGTCATGGGCTGGTACATTGTGACAGAAAGGCTCTGCCTGGATTGCATGTTTGGCTCACTGAGTGTAGTCCTTGTGACGGGCGTTTTCATCTCTCCGAAGGTTGTCGAGGAGGCTCAGTCCAGTGAGGTGGAGAAGAAGGCTGAGGAGGAAGTTTATCGTTGTCCAGTGTGTTTCAAAGAATTTGTATGCAAGTATGGGCTGGAGACCCATATGGAGACCCATCCAGATACCTCACTGAGGTAAGAAATAGGCCTGGACATGCTCCCTGTCACCAGAGGACTGTGTGGGAGGTTCCATTCCATCTTTTACACTGTTAACGGACTCCATTTGTGGCTTTGAACATGTTGCTTAACCTTTCTGCCCCACGTTCCCCATCTGTAAATGAGGAGTAATACAGTTTGTCTCACAGGGGTGCTGTGATGCTTAATTGGAAAAACCCATGAATTTTGGGGGGAGGGGCGGGAAAGCTGTCAAAAATCAAATTTTTGATGAAAAGCTTAATCTAACTGGAAGTTCGGAAAATTTCAACCAGCTTTATGTACAGAGTGTTTTGAAGATGAAAACCAGTTATAAGTGTTAATTACTAACTGACTCCCCTCTTTTAGGGGTGGGGGAAAGAAGAAGGAATGGATGGAGAGGATGGTTATAGTAACCAGTCATGCAGAAATGATTTTTGCTTTAAATAAGGGCAGGGGAGTTCCCATGTATAAGAAGCGATCTTACCAAAAATGTACACTTTTATGCTTTACCTTTTGAAATGTGAAGTATCAGATAGTGGTTTAAGGAAGAAAAATTTACAGTTAAACAATGTTTTTTAGATGTCATTTCATTTGGTTCAGAAGGTATAATTTTTTGTCTGAGTGATTGCTGTGACATTTCCTGTTTTTATAACAGAAAAAGGTAAATCCAAATGCATGAAGACCTAAATAACACAGATTTCAAGTCTGGTTTAAATACTTGGAAATTAAATATCTCCCATTGAAGAGCAGCAATAAATCACTCATGTACAGAGTTGGACACCTTTGTTGACTTGACTCTTCACCCTTCTGAAAAGATTTCTATTTCTGAGGATTTGTTTTCCTACTGGATGGTGCAGGGCAGGGTTGGAGTGTGGGAGTCTGTTGGAATGAGGCTGCTCTTTGTGACTTATCCACATAAGGATAAAAGGTGTGTCTGTAAAATGTTTTAACACTTTCTAAAATGCTAGCACTTATAGCTCACCTTGGCCAGCTAACCTTGAAATGCAGCAATCTAACATGTTTTAAAAACCCACCTTTCATCCTAGTCTAGACAAGCCCCAGGGCATTATTTGCCCTGAGCTGGCCCAATATAGCAGACTGGTCCCCCATGAAGTATTAGGTTTTAATCAAATTAGAGATTTTTAATAAAAAAAAAAAAGGGGGGGGGGAAGGGCAATGGATATGATAGCCACTGCAACTGGTTGTGCTGTCACTGCAGTGCAGGGAAGCAAAAGATCCTCACTTTTATTTGTCTTCTTGCGTTAAAAGCAAAAATCCTTAAATTAGGCCTCCTCTACACTGGGAGTTTGTGCTGGTTGCGGCTATCCGTGTCCTGCCACAATGTAGCTGCAGCGGTGCATACTTGTCCTAGTCTAGACAAGGACAAGCATGGTGTACCCTGCCTGAAACCCAGTGATACTTTACCAGTATAAACCATGGGCTTGGCTACACTTATATTTTATAGCGCTCTAACTTGCTGGCTCAGGGGTGTGAAAAATCACCCCCCTCAGTGCAGCAAGTCAGGGCCCGTTAAAGCGCTAGTGTAAACAGACTTCGAGTGCTGGGAGCTAATCCCTTCCTGGAGGTGGATTACCAGGAGCGCAGGGAAACCTCTCTCCCAGCTCTCGCGCGTGACCACACTCACACTTCAAAGCGCTGCCGCGGAAGCACTTTGAAGTTTCCAGTGTAGCCATGCCCCATGGCTTCCTTGTCTATTCATGGGGTTTGTACCAAAGCAGCTGTGTCAGTGACTGGCCATCGATTATTGGAATTGGAGAAATTTCCCAATAGTTGACTAAGTGTTTTGTTTGTTTTTAAAATTTCCCACATGGTCTGATTTTTTTTCAGTGTGTGTGTTTATTATTGTAAGACTGTTCTGTCTTCCACACACATACAAATGCTGTGAGGCCGAGTGCACTAACCTTTTCCCACCATCTAGGTCACCAATGTAGCTCTCCCCGTGGATTCAGAGGCATAAACACGGTACAGGAAAAATGTTCCTGGTGGTTTTTAATCACCATATCGTGTAGATTTAGCACTGCACTGGTGGTAGCTGCAGCAGGTCATTTTTCAGAAAGGTTCTTGTGTAAACAGCCTCTCTCACACACTTCTGCTTGTCAGAATCAGGAAAGGGAGCACTGCCCAGTGGTTTGTAGCCTCTGGGTCAGTATATGAGACTCTGTAATTTACAGGGCGGGCCTTTACCCTTCCCTTCTTGTCAAATGAACAACTTTACATCAGAGGGCTAGCTGTTTGAAATGAAAGAAAAAGACACAGGACATTGTCTTCCTGAGTGCTGCTTGTTTATGCAAAGCCTCAGAGCTGTGAGTACCTCATTGTTTACTTACAGCAGAATAAACAATACTTAATCCATTGATTATGTGAGCAGGGCTCCTTTTGGGAGAGTACCTTTTGGTTATGTAAAATCTTAAGTTCTGCATCTTTGTCTGATAATTATGGTAAGAACTGCTCTACCCTTTGGGCAATAAATAGAGCCCTTTGTTATGCTAACAATTGGCTTGAGGTACTGCAGCTCCTTCATGGAATTAACCTCTCTGGGTAGCCTCTCATCCCATTGAACTCTCTGGAAGCCACACCCTAATTAGCAACATTAGTTGGATAGAGCAACATTGTCTCACTGTCTTGCAGTGACCATTATCAGTGGGAGGTGGCACAACAGTGCTGTTTTTATCCTCTTTCTCCCCTGCTTGGGTTATTTAAAGAAGCCAGTGATTTCTCTGCAGGGCTCCAGCTATTTTGGTGAGTTTGTATCCTAGCGTTGATATAATTAGCTGAGCTGAGAAATGCTATGCAGCCAACAGGGAAAAGGAGAAATCTCACACAGAGGCTTACTTCTGTGGAATCTTTTGTGGCTCCCTGTTGTTGTCAAAAATGGAAAAATGCCTGTAAATGTCACCTGTTGGACCACTCACAACTGCATCAGCAGCACCAGCAAAACTCAAGAAGTATGAGACATGAGGATTTCCTGAGGAGAAACCTCTAGAGGCAGTGTGTGATGTTTCTCTTCTTTCCTTTGGCAAGTACAATGGAAGAGGCTTAAAGTAAAATCTGTGAGGGTTTGTTTTTTTTTAAAGTACGTACACCAAAAATCTCTTCACTTGGTTTTACTCTAACCAAAGGTTACCCTTTTTCCCCCCGCCCCAGCTATCTTCACTTCTCTCTGTACCCGTGATTGAAAGGGCTTTTAATTTTTCCTCCCTCACAGCTTCAGGGGGACACAATGACATTTTTCCCTACCCTAAACACTCTTTGCTCTTCAGAACAGAGACGAGGGAGGGGCTAATCATTCTGCAGGCCAGCTTTTAACACCTATCAAAAGCCTTCTAGACACATTTTAAAATAAATACATATTTTTATTTAATTACAGCAACTGCAAGAAGAGCTCATGTGGCTTCAGATGTGTTGGCCTGCATCTTAACGAGCCTTCAGAGAGCTTTTCTGTTGGGTTAAAAACTAGTTTAACTGAGCTGACTTGATTGAAAAATGTACTCTTTTGGGCCATTCAAGACGGTGCCTTTAAATGCACGATCCTAAACTCTTAACTTCTGTACAGGAGCCCAGCAAACTGATAAAATAGAAATGCCATTATGTGGAACATATTGCCCACCCATGGGTTATCAGCGGGGTTGTGAACTTTAGATCCATTGTAAAGACATTTACCACTTGAGCTAATGGAGTAACTGGTAACTGTAGAAGGCTCTTAGATGAAAACTCACAAACTTCTGTTAAGCATGTCCGAGCAGTGATTTTTTTTTAAATTATTTTTATTAGGCTTATAACTGAACCAAATTCGGGTAGATTTTCAGAAAGGTAGTGAAGGCACCCTTGGGCAATACATCCCATGCCAAATTTTAAATGCCATGGAAATGCTAGAGCTTCTCAACAAAACAGTTGTGAGCTCTTATTAACATAGGGGGAAAACTGACATCTTCCCAAACTTCATTTTCAGAATCAGCTGATCCATTTTTCTAAAGCTTTTCACAAAAAATTTCAGCTGGAGGCAGACCCTAGGCATGGAAAATTTCAGACCAAACAATGAAAGTTTCGTAAAGTTATAAGCAACTGAAAATTGGGTCTTAATACTTTCCATTTTAGGCAAATCTAACTTTAGGTGGTGTTCCCAGCACTGTCTAAGCAGAATAATTACTTGAACTTTAGTGTTCAAATGATGGAATCCTGGTGTTATATGACATCACATAGGAGGAACAAGTCAGTTCCTGTATCCCAGAGATGGGCTCCTGCTTGCAGTTCAGGTCAGGCTGAGTTTGTTACACTTCCTGGCAACACCTGTTGTAGGTGGCAGGATGCTGCACAGAGAGGCTGCATTAGGCCTCAATCCTGCAAAAGCTTATAGAAGTGCTTAACTTTAAGCATGTGAGGAGTCCGATTGAAGACATGCCACGGTGAAAGGGCCTTTGTGCTTGTATTCAAAATTATACTTGATAAATAAAGTAATGACACTTTTTAAAAGTATCTAGAATATTTCACATTTACAGCAGTATATTTCTGTCCTTTGTTATGATAGTTCCTTTAATCAGCAACCAAGAGAGAAACTAGCCAGGAGACTGAATTGTAGGATTTTCTTAAAGTGCACTGAAATTATTTTAGAAAACAACAAAAAAGACTCATTTAAGATCACAAATCATTTATATTTATCTAGGATATATCTGTAGACTTAAAAATGACAAAATAAATACATTTGAAAACAAAATGCTGATGAAAATAATTTACTTATTTGCCAAGACCCAAAGTTCTGTGTTTGTCTGCTTACATGACGACACTGCCACTTGAAGTAGCATGTAATACCAGAGACGCGTGCTCTGTGTAATACTATAAAATTTCATACCTGTTTTCTAGTACCAGTGCAAGCATAAATCAGGTCCAAGCCTTTTCAGCACATTGTAAATCTGAAAATCGCTTTCATGACACTGTGCTGAATAATCTTGAGCCCAACATACACAAGGACATACACTATTGCCAAGTGCTGGAGGAAAGGTATGAAATATTCCAGCATAGATGCCCCCACAGACTCCTTACTTCTGGTTTTGGCAAATTAAGAACCCTGCCATTTCACCTTTGTAATTATAGTCATCATTTTAAATTGTATTAGTGAGGATAGTTTACCCAGCCTAGTCTAGTAACTGCTACTAGACAAAAGGGGTCAGTTGCATGACATTGTCAATTTAATTCACTGGCATCCTGTTCTGTCACAAGAGCTCCTTGCTTTGAGAGTTTAAACAATGTCCTGCTGTTAGAAACAACAAACCAGATTTGGATGTCATTTACACCATTTTAAATCCAGAGTAACTCCAATGAGCTGATTTGAGTCACCCACATGATTGAGATCAGAGTGTGGCTTCATACTGGTAAGTCCTATAATCTCTCAAAGAAACTGCGGAATCACCTGATCAACATTCTCTACAGCAAACAGGGAAAGATTAAGAATGAGCTCTCAAAAATGGATACTCTCATAAAAAACCAACCTTCCACACAAACTTCCTCGTGGCTGGATTTTACTAAAACTAGACAAGCCATTTACAACGCACACTTTGCTTCTCTACAAAAGAAAAAGGACACTAAACTTTCTAAACTACTACATGCTACAAGGGGCCACAGCAGTGGTTCCCTCACCCCACCTAGCAATATTGTTAACCTATCCAACTATACTCTCAGCCCAGCAGAAGCAGCTGTCCTATCTCAGGGCCTCTCCTTCTGCCCCTCCACCCCCATGAACATGATACAGTTCTGTGGTGACCTAGAATCCTATTTTTGACGTCTCCGACTCAAGGAATATTTCCAAAATACCTCTGAACAACATACTAATCCACAGAGGCCTCCCTACCAACACTACAAAAAGAAGGATTCTAGGTGGACTCCTCCTGAAGGTCGAAACAGCAGACTGGACTTCTACGTAGAGTGCTTCCGCCGACGTGCACGGGCTGAAATTGTGGAAAAGCAGCATCACTTGCCCCATAACCTCAGCCATGCGGAACGCAATGCCATCCACAGCCTCAGAAACAACTCTGACATCATAATCAAAAAGGCTGACAAAGGAGGTGCTGTTGTCATCATGAATAGGTCGGAATATGAACAAGAGGCTGCTCGGCAGCTCTCCAACACCACTTTCTACAAGCCATTATCCTATGATCCCACTGAGAGTTACCAAAAGCAACTACAGCATTTGCTCAAGAAACTTCCTGAAAAAGCACAAGATCAAATCCGCACAGACACACCCCTGGAACCCCGACCTGGGATATTCTATGTACTACCCAAGATCCATAAACCTGGAAATCCTGGGCGCCCCATCATCTCAGGCATTGGCACCCTGACAGCAGGATTGTCTGGCTATGTAGACTCCCTCCTCAGGCTCTACGCTACCAGCACTCCCAGCTACCTTCAAGACACCACTGACTTCCTGAGGAAACTTCAATCCATCGGTAATCTTCCTGATAACACCATCCTGGCCACTATGGATGTAGAAGCCCTCTACACCAACATTCCACGCAAAGATGGACTACAAGCCATCAAGAACACTATCCCCAATAATGTCACGGCTAACCTGGTGGCTGAACTTTGTGACTTTGTCCTTACCCATAACTATTTTACATTTGGGGACAATGTATATCTTCAGATCAGCGGCACTGCTATGGGTACCCGCATGGCCCCACAGTATGCCAACATTTTTATGGCTGATTTAGAACAACGCTTCCTCAGCTCTCGTCCCCTAAAGCCCCTACTCTACTTGCGCTATATTGATGACATCTTCATCATCTGGACCCATGGAAAAGAAGCCCTTGAGGAATTCCACCATGATTTCAACAACTTCCATCCCACCATCAACCTCAGCCTGGTCCAGTCCACACAAGAGATCCACTTCCTGGACACTACAGTGCTAATAAACAATGGTCACATAAACACCACCCTATATCGGAAACCTACTGACCGCTATTCCTACCTACATGCCTCCAGCTTTCACCCTGACCACACCACACGATCCATCGTCTACAGCCAAGCTCTGCGATACAACCGCATTTGCTCCAGCCCCTCAGACAGAGACAAACACCTACAAGATCTCTGTCAAGCTTTCTTACAACTACAATACCCACCTGCGGAAGTGAAGAAACAGATTGATAGAGCCAGAAGAGTTCCCAGAAGTTCCCTACTACAGGACAGGCCTAACAAAGAAAATAACAGAAGGCCACTAGCCGTCACCTTCAGCCCCCAACTAAAACCCCTCCAACGGATTATTAAGGATCTACAACCTATCCTGAAGGATGACCCAACACTCTCACAAATCTTGGGAGACAGGCCAGTCCTTGCCTACAGACAGCCCCCCAACCTGAAGCAAATACTCACCAACAACCACATACCACACAACAGAACCACTAATCCAGGAACTTATCCTTGCAACAAAGCCCGTTGGCAACTGTCCCCACATATCTATTCAGGGAACACCATCACAGGGCCTAATAACATCAGCCACACTATCAGAGGCTCGTTCAACTGCACATCCACCAATGTGATATATGCCATCATGTGCCAGCAATGCCCCTCTGCCATTTACATTGGTCAGACTGGACAGTCTCTACGTAAAAGAATAAATGGACACAAATCAGATGTCAAGAATTATAACATTCATAAACCAGTTGGAGAACACTTCAATCTCTCTGGTCACGCAATCACAGACATGAAGGTCGCTATCTTAAAACAAAAAAACTTCAAATCCAGCGAGAAACTGCTGAATTGGAATTCATTTGCAAATTGGACACTATTAATTTAGGCTTAAATAGAGACTGGGAGTGGCTAAGTCATTATGCAAGGTAGCCTATTTCCCCTTGTTTTTTCCTACCCCCCCCCCCCCCCCAGACGTTCTGGTTAAACTTGGATTTAAACTTGGAGAGTTGTCAGTTTGGATGAGCTATTGCCAGCAGGAGAGTGAGTTTGTGTGTGTGTGTGTCCCCCGGGGGGGGGGGGGGGGAGGGGGAGGAGAGCCTGGATTTGTGCTGGACATGGCCCACCTTGGTTACCATGCACATTGTAGGGAGAGTGGTCACTTTGGATGAGCTATTACCAGCAGGAGAGTGAGTTTGTGTGTGTGGTTTTTGGAGGGGGTGAGAGAACCTGGATTTGTGCAGGAAATGGCCCACCTTGATTATCATGCACATTGTGAAGAGAGTTGTCACTTTGGATGGGCTATTACCAGCAGGAGAGTGAGTTTGTGTGTAGGGGGGTGGAGGGTGAGAAAACCTGGATTTGTGCTGGAAATGGCCCAACTTGATGATCACTTCAGATAAGCTATTACCAGCAGGACAGTGGGGTGGGAGGAGGTATTGTTTCATGATCTCTGTGTGTATATAATATCTGCTGCAGTTTCCACGGTATGCATCCGATGAAGTGAGCTGTAGCTCACGAAAGCTCATGCTCAAATAAATTGGTTAGTCTCTAAGGTGCCACAAGTACTCCTTTTCTTTCTGGGGCAGAAGGTAATTCCTAATCATCTCAAGGAAACAAAAAAAACATGTAGCCAAACTGGAGTCTGTCACTGACTAAATAAAGTAAAACTGAGTAATAAAACAGGGCGAGGTTTATTAGAGCATCTGTCCTTGTGGTGATTTGTCAGAACAGACTAGAATTTTAGCTACAGTGAACTCTAGCGTTTTTATTTAAAAGAGAACGAAGAAATTCTACAGAGCACTTGAGTCCTGCTCAGACATAGAGACTGCATGGTCACATCAGGGATCTCATTGTGCTGTGAGCCTGGGAATCTGAAGCTGCTGGATAAGATATCAGATAGTGAGTGGATGCAGAGAGGACATCCCCTGTGTGAAGCTGTGTAGGATGTCACAGGGTGTTGAATATCTAGCTTGGTTACAAGAATAGAAACAGGATGACGTGCTGAGTGTACTACAGAAAGGAGCTTTGTGCGTGGGCGCCGGTTTGAGGCTGGTAAAGCAGGTCATTAGTGTGCTAGTCCATCCCATCTCCCAGGATTTGTTGCACTAAAAAGACTACTTGGTGCTAGTGACCGCATCAGCAGGGGAGCAGCTGAACAGGTACTGAGCATGGTTTAGCTGCAAGTACAGACAAGGGTAAGCCATGTTCAGTACAGGTTCAGCTATACCCATTGCTGACACCTGTTGTCATCAACAGAAGCTGTTCTAGTGTAGACAAGCTCTTGGAGAGAGATGTGCTTTCTTCCTAAGTAATGTAGTGAGAGAGACCATTTATTGGGGCCCTTTTCTGTAGCAAATATCCTTTTATTAATTTCTGCAAAAGCTTTCTAAAATATGCAACTACTGGGTATTTGAAAGGAACTTGAAGGACTGAATTTTCAAAGGAGACTGCAAGAGGTAAAATTGCATTTGTGTGCCCATAGGCACGTCTGTACATTTACCCATCTGTGTGTTGTGCAAATGAAGATTTTTGTGGCCATTTGGTACTGAACCATACGATTTTTTTTTTCCAGGTACATTTGTAGTCATTTTTTAAAAAATAGATCAACATTGTTTCTGGTCAGATGTAGCTCTAGCTCTGTGATTCTGTCAAGCAGCCTCTTGATGCGTATCTTTTAGGACCAAAGTCATAAACTTAATGATAAGAAAATTAGCTACATTTTTTGTTGTACAAATAACTGTGGGCCATATTCTGTATCCTCTTATTTGTGCTAAGTTGTACCTTACTCCATAAATAATTCCATTGAAATCAGTGAGGCCACTTGCAGACTGAGGTACAACTCTACCCGAGTAGAGATGTCCGAATCTGCCTTGACGTTACAAAAATCGGTCATTTGCTAGTAAACAGAATTCACTAAGTTGCTGCCAGAAATGTGAAGTGCTTCCCCCTTATTTTTTAAAAAGGTGAGGAAGAATGTCAAGAACTAACCGAGTAATCTGTTCAGAAAGTATCTTATGATTTTATCTGGTAATGGTGAGCTTCACCTGAGTTACTTTGAGTATGGGAGTTATGATATATTAATGCTGAAACTGACTCTGCAGCATACCAGCAAGTTCTAAAATACTGTCTTTGGAACTTCACCCTGGTTTATATCAGAGCTGCACAAGCTTCTACACATTGGTCCAGACTGCAAGAGTAATGTGCAGCATTTGGAATGTACATAGCATTGTGCCCTTGCTAAGCATCATCCTATAAATAGAAAGTCTGATGAAATGGTTCCAGCCTTACTGCATCCAAGGTCAGGGGGTTGGTTGTTTTTTTTGTTTTGTTTTGTTTTGTTTTTTTCTCGGGGTGGGGGTGGGGAGAGGGAGAAAGAGATTGAAAGTAAGGAGACGAAATAAAAGCAAAGAGAACAGGCCATGGAGAATGAGGGAAAAGTTAAAATAAAAGCCCCACCTTTGTTGACTTAACTAGAGCTGCTTGCATCAGAGGCCTAGTCTGCTATGTCAGAAACTTCCCATTGTATACAAGGGAAGTCTCTCTTCAGCCTTGTGCTTTGTGTAGATTTTGCACAGTGTAGTATTGTAATGTGCAGCTTTTGTACTAACCCTTACATAAGCAAACTTGTCAGGCTCTTGCTCTGTGTTCACACCACATTGAATCTGGGTTGAAAAAAATGGAGTTGTCTTGTTGGAAGAGTAGAGAATGGGAGAAGGCATGTATTATACATCTGTGACTGTAGCTGAGTAGATTCTCTGGGATCTTTGGGAGACAGCAGCCGTGATCAGAGAGCTGCCACTATTCCATCACTCTGTCTACCAGCAACTGGAAGAGATTAGAGCAGCTGTTTGACATCATTTCTCAGGGCTGTGGGTAGGGAGGGAGGGGAGGGAAGGGGGTTGTCCAGAAAGGAGTTGAATGTCTGGAACCGGGTGGGGCTAAAAAAGAGCATAAACCAATTCATTCTCCTTCCGTCCCATCTCTCCCTGGAAGAGAAGGCAAGAGAAGTAAAATGTGAACAATGAAATCCTTTCGAGAAGGAATGTCTGTCACTTGATAAGAACTTTACAAACGAAATTGAAAATTTTAAATTTAAAAAACTTCTTTCGGGAGGTAAGGGGGAAATTATTACAGCATTCTCCACAGTTGAAACGATCAGTGATAGAACTGTGATTCCCTTGCTGTCCTTTCCCCACCTATGCGTTTGGAGTAAGAAGTTAGATTACGCCTTCTCATCGATCTCTTCCCCCCCCCCCTTGCCTCCCATAACCTCCCTACCTTGTTCCACTATCCTTGTAAAATGCCAGCACAGTATTTTGCATTGGTCCTTAAAGATGGCATTAATCCTAAGGACGATGTGAACTAGAAAACAGGAATGCCATATGGATTCAAACTTAATGCTGACACATTGGGAATTCAAGTGTGAGGAGCTGGATGATTTATTAGTGTAGCTTTGTGTTAAAGGATTCTGTCATAGACTGTTTTTTATAGCTAGTTTTAATTTATTCTGTTTGTGACAGTCACTTAAAATATTGGCTAGAAAAGGACAAAATCGGTATGGAAAAAATGTTCATGCATTTTCAAAATCTGCTTTATAGATTCATAGATATTTAGGTCCCCTCCTGCATAACGCAGGCCACAGAATTTCACCCACCGCTCCTACAAAAAAAACCTCACACCTATATCTGTGCTATTGAAGTCCTCACATCGTAGTTTAAAGACTTCAAGGAGCAGAGAATCCTCCAGCAAGTGACCCGTGCCCCATGCTACAGAGGAAGGTGAAAAACCTCCAGAGCCTCTTCCAATCTGCCCTGGAGGAAAATTCCTTCCCAACCCCAAATATGGCAATCAGCTAAACCCTGAGCATATGGGCAAGATTCGTCAGCCAGATACTACAGAAAATTCTTTCCTGGGTAACTCTGATCTCACCCCATCTAATAGCGCCCATCACAGGCCATTGGGCCTATTTACCATGAATATTTGATTACCAAAACCATGTTATCCCATCATACCATCTTCTCCATAAACTTATCGAGTTTAATCTTAAAGCCAGATAGATCGTTTGCCCCCACTGCTTCCCTTGGAAGGCTATTCCAAAACTTCACTCCTCTGATACTTAAAAAGCTTCATCTAATTTCTAGTCTTTCTTTAAATGGAGACTGGAAACTAATATAGCTTTTGTTTGCTTCCATACTTGCACAACAGCCTTGTTTTGATCCACACAGCTCTGAGAATTTTACATTTTAGTCATCTAAAAGCTTACGCTTCTGGAACATTTAAACATTCTTTTTATCTAGGTCTTTTATGTAAAGCAGAGGCTAGTATTTATTTTAATTTCTCAGTCACAGAATGGTAGAGGTATAATAATTTAGAATTTGAAAGACATTGACTACTGAAATCTAAAATTGTAAGAGAGTTCAAATTAGGTGTCTGCTATTTGCCTGTACAGTCTTTTACTTAAAAATTACAGTGAACTACACATACAGGTGATTCTGCATCTTGTTTTAAAGGAGTCATTCCATTTTTTAAAAAAAGTTATTTACATTGCTGACAAACTAGAATTGGCCCAGAGAATAAGATAATGACTAGTTACCTGCTTATGTAAAAAGAAAAGGAGTACTTGTAGCACCTTAGAGACTAAGGTGCTACAAGTACTCCTTTTCTTTTTGCGAATACAGACTAACACGGCTGTTACTCTGAAACCTGCTTATGTAAACCTCTCTTGCATATGTACTTTAGTCATAGGTGCTGCACATTTTGGCTTGCCCCATGAACAAGCTACCCAGAGTTGACTACTTCTCAAAAGGACCTTAAAGTGTTTTTAATGTTTCCACATCAGCATTCTCCTTTAAATGGTACATTTTATTCCTCACCTTTGTAAATTTAGGGCTTGTTTACATTAAGATAATTTGCACCAGTGTGACTACTCTTGCAAACCTGTACTATAATAATGTAGAGGTGATGCATTGGCCCAAAAATGGGGATTAAGCTCCAAGTCAACCCCACTTTACAGTGGTGTTTCACATCTACAGTAGGGGTTGGCACCCGTAACTTCTGGAGCCTGTTTTTCCCCTCTCTCACTTTTTACACCAATGTAAAGTGAGTATAAAATGCTACCAGATCAGAATGTGAATGTTTTCGCCCGCTTGGCATGGACCTGAAGGACAGCACAGGGTGCAAGGAGATTGAAAGTGAGGCCCATTATGAAACAGTCACAGGTGCACTGCAAATATTCTTTATTTTTGTTCGCTTAGTTGCCTGTAGTTCAGGGGTTCTCATGACCCTTCAGGGGGTCGCAAGGTAGTTCCATGGGGGGTTGCAAGCTGCCCGCTCCATGGGCTGGCAGCCCTAATCCCCATTAAATTACATTTACTCCCCCTCATTTTTAATTTATAAGGGGGGGGTCGCACTCAGAGGCTTACTGTGTGAAAGGGGTCACGAATACAAAAAGTTTGAGAACCACTGCTCTAGTTGGAGAAATATTCAATTGCAGAGATAAAGTTCACTTTGCATTCCTATTTATAGAAAATGACAGCAAATGTTAGGAAATTCTAAAACAATTCCAGCCTACATCAAGTACAGCTGGAAACCTGTTTTGCAAGTACAATATCTTTACCTTCTTCAGATGTTCAGGTGTCACTCTACTAAAATCCTTTGTGGACTTCTATCTGTGTTTTACGTAATCATCCCATCCTTATTTGACTTGGCAATGGACATGGGGCATACTTGTTAGATTGTAATGGGTTCACTGTGTAATGAATTGTAATGGGTTCACTGTAATTCACTGTGACTGAAGTATTGCCGTATGTTTCAAATGCTTTATTTGACGTGTCTTTTTTCATACTCTTTCCAAAGCCGTTAAGCACAGATGAAAAAAAGTTAAGCGTTCTCCTAAGCTATTTTCTTTGCTTCTTAGGAATATGGTTTTCAGCTAGAAAGATTGTATTTGTATGTGGTTTTTCATTTAAAAGATGAAAGATAATGCTGTCCATAAAGCAAGAAGATAAAGGCCTGGCTTCCTAAATTAAACAAATAAAATAAAATAAGTTAAAAAAAAAACACATTTACAATGTGGTGTATTGTCAAGCATGACAACTTATTTTAAAATGGAATAATATGAAGATATTTAGTATGTTGTTGACCATTCACTGGTATAATATGAAACTCCCCTTATCAGTTACAATATAAAGTGTAGCAATATCTGTATGTCTTTGTCATAGAGTTGGCATTCGTTTGTACAGCTGTGGTGCCATTGCATTGAAAGGTAAATTAATTGTACACAAAGAGCTCAGAGGTCCTTGGCACTTAATGAAAAAGTGTTGGGCAAAATGACTATACATTGACTCTGTAATGAAGACTGACAAGCCCAAGTGAGGTTTGCAAATCCTGGGAGACCTTAAGAGCCTACAGCTCTGTCTGCATTGCTCTGCATCAAGAATGGATTTACAATGACCTCCATTGTCCTTGGAGAGCATTTTAGAAACAAGGTGCCAAGAGTTAGCTGGGAGGCATTAGGAGTGGCCTGTTGGAGTTAAGTGTCTCTGGCTGATAGAGGCTGTTCCAAAAGTTTCTGGGTGATGACTTTTCATGCCGGTTTTATTTCAGCTTTCTAAGTTGAAGCCATGTCAACAGGTGTTGAGTGTGAGACAGAATTTTTATTCGCTACACTGTGCAATTTAAATCCTGAGATCGATCCTCTCTGATTCACTGCCTGAACCTTGGTACCTGTCTGTGAGATGGAGGAGTCTGAACCCCAAGAGAATCTAATCTGTGTGTTGCCTCTGAGAGAGGAGAGCAGGACATGCCTTTGTCTCCACTGTGTTGACTGTCTCACACAGCTCCAATACTGCTTTAAGATGTTCAGTCAAGGGGCAGTGCTTGATACATCCTAGGGCCCAGCATAGCAATGGCAGTATTACCTAGAGCTGGTCATGAAATTTTTGTCAAAACATTTAATGAACAAAAAGGGTTTTCCAACCAAATCAAAAATCACTTGACTTTTTTCTTTCCTCTTTCTCTCCCCATCCAGCGCGGGGAAGAAGGAAGGGAACAAAAAAAATTCAGTTATGAAAAATCCAAATTTTTTTCCTACATTTTTCTCCTTTTAAAGTTTACCAGAGAACATTTGCCATTTTTCAACCAGGTCTCTTGCCAACCTGAGGCAAGACTAGCAAATCCTTAAGACTGTAGATGGCGTAAGAGCACAGACAGCTATCGGGACTCTGCTCAAAGAAAGAATCTTGAGTATTGTTTCTGACGAGACCTCTGAAACCTGACAAGGACAGCATAAAGGCAGCCAGTATAGATCACACACAGAGTGGGCATAAGACGCTAGGACTGCGGTGCATCATTGAGATGTCAGCCTGAACTGGCTGTTAGCACTCCCCACAGAACTCTTATGTTCTGATGTCCAGATGCTGTGGTACTGTAGGAGACACGGCTGCTCCATTAGCTGTGCTGTCTTTCAGATCTGTTAAGTGGCGACAAGACCCTTTTATTCCTATTTAGTTTGTTCAGGTGGAAGTTAAAGAATGTACGGCACCATTTGAAAACACTAAAAGGGAGCTCTATACTCTCTGTTTCCTGCCTCTCAATAAAACAGATTTTAATGCCCAGAGCTGTGTCAGAGCTATTGCAGAGTGCACAATAGCTGCCATGTTTGTCTCCAGGCACATCTTTTACCTGTGTTTAACTCATCCCTTTATAAAATGTGCTTTAGGATATATTGCATCTGAAAGGTTAGAGTGTATAGAAAACAAAATTTACTTCTATCAAACTTATGTGTTTGTGGCTTTGATCTATGAGTGGAGTCTATTTGCATTACCACAGTACAAATAAATAATAAGACGTAGCAGAATGAACTTTCTGATCAAAGTAGCTAGGTTATATTGCAAGCCATGGAACCTTATGTAATAATACATACAGTACTTTAAAGTTTATTCCTCTGTTCCGGCACCATGGAAAGTTACTGATGACACTATTTGCTTTCATGTTTGACATGTCATCTTTTCTAAGAGTTTATACCTCTATGTTTATATGAGTTCTTTTGGTAATTATTTAACCCTTGATGCACTCCTTCCCATGTGGTCTCACACATGGGGTTTGTTGGGTGTTTTGTTTTTTAAAAAGAAAGGACAAAGCTTTACATCATAAAATAACAGGTATCACAGGCCTAGTAACAGAACAGCTGCAAATTATGATATTAAGAACTCTAACACATTGGTATTTCTCTAGCATGACCAAAGGCTGTCATCACATTTAGCAGAGCCCTTGAAGTAAACAATTGCTTTGTAAATGTGTATGATTCCATATTTAATTGAATGCAGACAGTATGCTGGCAGTAATTATTAAGGTAATATGCAAGTGAACTGACAGTGGAGATAAAGCAGATTAAAGCTCAAGAGCATAATATTCATGTCCTATCCTTCTACACAGCATGATAACAAAAGCAGTGTTACATATACTTCACACTCGTTTCTTTCAGCACTTGAGGAACATGAGGTCAGCTACTTTGTGGGTGACTTGGTTATCTCTTTGTTTTCAGAGAAGAATTTAAAAAACAAGGTTCCATGAAAGTTTGTAAAGTGATAAAAAGAGCAGCAATGGCAGTGAGTTAGGGGTCAGGACAGAAGGGGACTGTTTCAGGATTTTGTCAGAGAAGCTCTTTCCAATTGCAGGATGTTTTCTTATCTTGAAGACCGTTACTGTGCTTTCAGTAAAACTGCCATGCATTTAGGTAAGGCATAGCAGAAGTCAGGTTAGAAGATTAGCTAGTGATGATTTTTATTTTTTTACACTTTTTATTAATGGGACTCTGCAGTACTAGTAATAGTGGATGTCAAAAAAATTCTTTTTATGAGCAGTTTAAGGGAAAAATGACTTGAACACTGTTTTGTGGGTAAGTCTCTTATTGCAGAAAACCTCACTCTGGAGCACAGCTTGGCAGGAATGCAAGAAATAGGGTTTAATGTGCAAATATTGCTAATAAAATTTCCACTGGCAGAGTTTAAATTACTGTTGTTCATTGGCATTTGCTTCTGTGAAAAGGACATCTTAATGCAAAGTTGACAGTATAGTGGCAAGGTACTGCTGATGGAAGTGATCTGTCTTTGTCTGAATTCAGTGTGAATGTTTTGCTTACTATTTACAGTGTTGAGTTTTGAATTCTTCTTTATGGTATAAATCTAGGATACCAAATATTTAATCAAGTTCTTTACACTTGATCTTGGCATGTTGTCTAAATGTTGCTGCATTCTGAAAACCTTGAATTTTAAATGTGACATTTATAGTGCAAGTCAGCTTTGTGCAAATATTGTTTGGTGTGGGTATGGTATCAAAATGTGTTCGCTACTGCATCAGTCTTTGGGATACATTGACTATGAGAGTTGTGTGTATATAATATAAGACTTTTGAATCTGCTTCAGATGCTTTTTTCCAAAGAGGTTATACTCTAATGTAAAAGAAAGTGTGAGGTAGTGGTGTTACTTTAGGAAAACCAATGAAAGTATCCGCAAAAAGAAAAGGAGTACTTGTGGCACCTTAGAGACTAACCAATTTATTTGAGCATAAGCTTTCATGAGCTACAGCTACTCTGAAACAATGGAAGTGTGACAATGAAGTGGAGTGTAAAATAGTTTCTGCTATTTCATACATAGAAGTTTGTTGATAGGGTCAGTAGAAATTCTGTAATACAGTGAACAATAATTAAAAAGGTTTCAGAGTAGCAGCCGTTAGTCTGTATTTGCAAAAAGAAAAGGAGTGTGGCACCTTAGAGACTAACACATTTATTTGAGCATAAGCTAATTAAAAAGCCTATCAGTATATGATCTCTGGTGCTTGCTGACTTCAGTTTGACTTCTCATCCCTTCCTTCCCCACCGCTATGATTTTATGATGTTTGTAGCACTTGAGTCCCAGAATTTGTACTTAAACTAAACAACATAAAGCTATCAAAGTAGATTGTTTGAGACAATGGGAACAGTGTCAGCATGCTGCGGTCCCAGTCTCTCTTCATTGTCTGTTAACATGTGACATTCGGGTTACATGTGCTGCATTCTTTGAACTTCCTGTGAACTTACTGTACTAGCCAGAAGCTGGTAGAAAGTGATCAGGATTAAAAACTGTCCTATTTGTGTTACTAGGCATTTTATGGGACACAACTTTATTTATTGTTACCAAGTTGTTAGTATGACAGAAAAGATTACCATTCTCCTTACACTTAAAATCACTCCGTGACTTTTTACTCTGTTCCTTTTCTTTCCAGGTGTGACACTTGTTGTATTACCTTTCGCACTCATCGGGGTTTGCTGCGTCATAATGCAGTTATTCACAAGCAGCTTCCAAGAGACCCATTGGGAAAGCCTTTCATTCAGAACAATCCTTCAATTCCAGCGGGCTTCCACGATTTGGGATTCACAGACTTCTCCTGTAGGAAATTCCCCCACATTTCTCAGGTATTCTATATCCCTAGCTCTGAAAATCGCAGCTATGCTTATCTGTTGAATTAATTGAAGGATTTTGTATTGGGTAATGCAGGGACTAGCTGTAGAATATTTTGTGGAAAGCTATAGAACATATTCAACCTTGTTAGATTCCACAATTTTCTTTTCGGTGTTAGCTCTCAAGTGGCGTCTTGTGTGGTGCCTTTTAGGTTAGTTTGCTAAAGGCTTTTTACAATATTTTTTTAAAGGAAAACTTTTTGGGCTGTTAAAAACTAATCTCTGCTCCTCCTCACAGTCCCCCAAACAAAAAATTAGTTTTGTTCCACATTTAAAATACCTATAAAAGACACATGGTGGAGTCAGGAATACGTGATGGGTTTTGCTCAGCTCTTTATATGTACATTTTGGTGTGGTATAGAGGTTTTATCAGTTTGTGAAATTTATATTACTTGTGAATGGTGACGCCTTGGGTGAGGTTAGACAGGTCCCCCAAATGTTTGCCTATAAAATCTTTACGCTACCCCCATACCTGCATAAATTCTGAACGTACTACAGAATTTACAGAAAAAAGCATTTTGTAAGTATTTTTGAGTTGTGAAATTTTGCACTAGAAATTTTGTTTATATCCCTCTACTTGCAGAGCCCACCTGCCTTAATTACCATGAGTCCAAATGTAGAGGGCTCACAAGGAGAAGAAAATTAAAATTAACAAATTTACAGTGCCTCTCAAAAAAAGACCTGAAATACATTTTTGTATACTGAAGGGTCCTGACTTAAAAGTCTAATACTTCAGGACCATCCAGGTCCAGTGAGTGCCCCATTAAGAAGCTGGTAATCTCTCCTTCTCAGTGGGATTAATCTCTGTTTTCTAGCTCTGGCAGGTTGCAAGATATTAGACCAGGGTGGGCAAACTACGGGCCGCATCCGGCCTGCGAGCTGTTTTAAGCCGGCCCGTGAGCCACACCATGCGGCTAGGCCCTGCTCCAGCGCTCTGACCGGGGTGCTGGGTTGGGGCCGCACCATGCGGTTCGGCCCCGCTCCTGTGCTGCGGCCAGGGTGCTGGGTCAGGGCCGCAGCACGCAGCTCAGCCCCGATCCGACCAGGGTGCAGGGTCGGGGGCTGTACCATGCAGCTCCTGGAAGCCGCGACATGGCCCCGCTCCAGCTCCTACACGCTCCAATGGGAGCTGCAGGGATAGTGTCTGCGGATGGGGCAGCGTGCAGACCCACCTGGCCACGCCTCTGCATAGGAGCTGGAGAAGGGATATGCCACTGCTTCCGGGAGCCTCTTGAGGTAAGTGCCACTCAGAGTCTGCACCCCTTGAGCCTTTCCCCATGCTCCAGCTCCCTGCCCCAGCCCTGATTCCCCTCCTACTCTCCAAACCCCTCAATCCCAACTCGGAGTACCCTCTTGCACCCCAAACCTCTCATCCCCACCCCTGGGCCCGCACCTCAACCCCAATTTTGTGAGCATTCATGGCTCGCCATACAATTTCTGTTCCCTGATGTGGCCCTCAGAACAAAAAGTTTGCCCACCCCTGTACTAGACCTAAATTCTGTCACTGGCGCAGGACTGTGTATAGCTATCCCAGTCTGCATCTCAGAGTGATATGGTTTTTATGAAGGAATTCCACATTCAGAAAAGAAGGGAACATTTTTGGCAGGTTGATTTTTTTATTATTTTTATTACTAAATTGCTCAGAAGTTTGAAAAGTTAGAATTTGTCCTGGAAGGGCTGGATTAGTAGGCAGAAAGCAGATGATGTAGTCATAGGTTCCTATGAATGCAATTTATCACGTAATTATCACCACTGCATGTATAAGATATTTTATATATATATATACGCACATGGTTTTAGGTATGGATAGTGTATGTAAAAATGTAATATAATTATTCTCCAGGATTCTGCACAGGATTTACCTTTCTTTAAAGGGAGATGAATTGTAGGGCGTTAACATGTTGTCTTTTTAGAAACATCATTTTGCTATCCCTGCCTGTCTGAGTTGTAAACCCTGGAGGATACCAGAATAAACAAAAATGTAGATTCTGTAAACATAGTGTCCGGTGGCAGCTTAAAGACTAACCAATTTATTTGAGCATAAGTTTTCGTGGGTAAAAACCTCACTTCTTCAGATGCATAGAGTGAAAGTTACAGATGCAGACATACTGACACATGAAGAGAAGGGAGTTAGTTACCTCACAAGTGGAGAACCAGCTTTGCCTCTCCTGGAATTGACACCTCCTCATCTCTTGTTGGGAGTGGACTACATCCACCCTGATCAAATTGGCCTTGTCAACACTGGTTCTTCACTTGTGAGGTAACTCCCTTCTCTTCATGTGTCAGTATATTTATGTCTGCATCTGTAACTTTCACTCCGTGTATCTGAAGAAGTGAGGTTTTTACCCACGAAAGCTTATGCTCAAATAAATCTTAGTCTTTAAGGTGCCACCGGACTCCTTGTTGTTTTTGTGGATACAAACTAACACAGCTACCCTTGATACTTGTAAACATAGTGCTAGCCCTCTGTTTAAAAATGATGTCCTGGAATAAACCTGGCATGTATAAAACAATGGTGGACAAACTTTGCCTCACACGGCCAATACTAGCAACATGAGAGGACCCCGAGGGCTACGATTAATTCACACATACCTTAATAGAAGTCTGCATGAATTTAAATATGTTCCCCTTTGAGGTGTTTTACAATAAATTTACATAAACTTCACTTGCTGTAAACCTCTCTCCTCTTGTTTGTCCCCCTTCCCCTTTTTAAATTTCTCTGTTTTGTTAATAAAATTACTTGTTAACTTCTGATGGATATTATTTGATTGTTTATATGAAGGGATATTTTGTGTAAAAAAAAAAAAAATAATAATCTTCATGTTCTGAAAAAGGTTAGTTTACACTGGAAAAGAAGAAAGTTTTGCCATAAAATTTGCTATCTCTTGAGGGGGGAGAAGTGAAATTTGTTTTCTTTTTCTGCAGAAACATAAGGCTTGTTTGATATTTGGGTTTTCTAATTCAAATACTAGGTCAGTTACATTATTCTGTGGCTATCTTGTAGGTCTGGTGTGAAACGAATCTACGAAGATGCATCAGTGAATTTCATCGGTTTATTTGCGAGACATGTAACAAGGCATTCCCCATGCATTCGGCACTCAAACTGCACACAGAAACCCATATGGTTGATCAGGGAAAAGAAAAGCACAAACCGCAGATGAAGACCCCAGCTGGTGAGAATCCAGACCAGAAAGTCTACATGGCGTCCTTGGGCCTACAGCACACCAAAGACATCAAGCCTGTCAAACAGGAGGAGGTTATGCAAGATGAGGTCCAAGAAATGCAGCTTAGAACACTGAAGAGTAACCTACCTCAGGAACCTGGCAGCACTAGCCTGCTGAACATGTCTGCTCTGGAAGCTGCTTCCATGGGAGGTTCTTTTTCGGTCCTTCCACCTACAAAAGAGAACATGAAGCTCCTATCGCTGCAGCCTTTCCAGAAGGGCTTTATCATTCAGCCCGACAGCAGTATTGTGGTCAAGCCCATCTCCAACGAGTCCGCTATCGAACTGGCTGACATTCAGCAGATCTTGAAGATGGCTTCGTCAGCTCCTCCTCAGATAAGTCTTCCGCCACTTTCTAAGGCACCTGCTGTCCCCGGACAGTCTATTTTCAAGCATATGCCTCCACTGAAGCCAAAGCCCTTGGTGGCCCCTCGAACAGTTGTAGCGACCTCTACGCCACCTCCACTGATCAGTGCACAGCAAGCCTCGCCTGGGTGCATCAGTCCAAGCCTCCCGCCGCCATCACTGAGGCTGATCAAAAACTCCGTGGAGTCCGCTTCCAGGGCTCACCTTACGCAGTCCAAATCAGGAAACCAATTCAGTCCTTCTTCACAGTTATTCCCTCAGCCCAAGACAGAGCCACTGAGTCAGCACGAAATGAAAACCCAGCTGGAACAAGATAGTATCATAGAAGCCCTGTTGCCTTTGAGTATGGAAGCCAAGATCAAGCAAGAGGTCACAGAAGGGGACCTCAAGGCCATCATTGCGGGGGCCGCAAACAAGAAAGCGCCAGCAATGAGGAAAGTCTTGTACCCGTGTCGCTTCTGCGACCAGGTGTTTGCCTTCTCTGGTGTCTTGAGGGCTCACATTCGCTCTCACTTGGGCATCTCCCCTTACCAGTGCAACATCTGCGAATACATTGCAGCTGACAAGGCAGCACTGATTCGGCACCTGCGGACGCACAGTGGGGAGAGGCCGTACATCTGTAAAATTTGCCACTACCCTTTCACAGTGAAAGCCAACTGTGAGAGGCACCTGCGCAAAAAGCACCTCAAAGTGACCAGGAAGGACATAGAAAAGAACATTGAGTATGTCACCAGCAATGCGGCGGAGATGGTGGATGCTTTCTGCTCCCCTGACACAGTGTGCAAATTCTGCGGTGAGGACCTCAAGCATTATCGCGCCCTGCGCATACACATGAGGACTCACAGCGGCTGCCAGAAGAAGAAGCCGTTTGAGTGCAAAGAGTGCGGAACTGCCTTCTCAGCCAAGCGAAACTGCATTCACCATATCCTCAAGCAACACTTACACGTGCAAGAGAGGGAGATAGAGAACTACATCCTGGTAGTGGACTGCAGTCCTCAGGAGAACCAGCAAGACCCTCCACTACTGGAGGACAGCACTTACATGGACCACAAGTCCATCACGTCTTTCCTGGAATCGCAGAATGGCTTTTTGCGGGGGGCACCTTCTCATGTTCCAATCAAACTTGAACCTGCAAATAATTTCCCGATGGACTTTGACGAGCCTTTAGACTTCTCGCAAAAGAACAAAAACTTAAGCACAGTGCAAGTAAAGCAGGAGAACCTGTTTGGCACCTCTTCCTTGTCTCACTATGACTGTTCCATGGAGCCCATAGACCTGTCGATTCCCAAAGCCCTCAAGAAGGATAAAGATGAAGTCCAGAGTGAAGCCAAGAAACAAGACCAAGTTTCTGGGAATAGCGACAAGCTCTATAACTGTCAGCAGTGCCCTCTGGCCTTCAGTGCCAATGGTAACGTGGAGAAAAATGGAGCCCTCAAACATTCCCAACCACCGAAGGGTCCCTTGCATTTGACTGTCCCAATCATTTCCCCAGCTCTTCTCGGCAACCCTGGCTTGCTGCGACCCTTGAGGCCTAAACCACCACCTCTTTTGCCAAAGCCTCCGGTAACTAAAGAGCTGCCGCCTCTGGCTTCCATTGCCCAGATCATTTCATCTGTGTCTTCTGCTCCTGCTTTGCTGAAAACAGAGGTAACAGACTCCAGTCCCAAGGCAGCCAGCAGCTCCGCTGGTTCTGATAAATCAGGGAACTCCAAACCAAAAGCGACAATCACGATGGCTATCCAGAAAGATTCCAGCCTTCCCAGTGACCTTACTCAGAAGTCATACAATCCAAATGTTACAGAGAAGTCTCCTGTTGCTGATGCTGGATTGGCTAAGAAAAGAGGTAGGAAGAAAGGAACAAAAAACAAGCCTAAAGCGAGCAGCGGTGTGGACCTGGAGTCAAGCGGGGAGTTTGCTAGCATAGAGAAGATGCTAGCTACCACAGACACTAATAAATTTAGTCCATTTCTGCAGTCCACTGATGATTTCAAAGAGGAAGCTGACAGAAATGGAACAAGTGAAGATGAGAGAGAAACTGCCGATGATAAGCTGCTGAGAGGAAAGAGGAATGCTTACTCAAACTGCCTGCAAAAAATCACCTGTCCTTATTGTCCCCGAGTCTTTCCTTGGGCGAGTTCCCTGCAGCGCCACATGCTCACTCACACAGGTAAGAGAGCCTCATGCTGTAATGGCTAGGTTGTAGTCACTGAGCTTATTTTACCCTAAAAGAGACACTCTAACTTCTTGGGAGACTCAGCACGCCATGTTAGCTGGAGGGAGGGGGGGGAAGGGTATCATTCATTCATTCTTCTCCCCCTGTTTATTGTCTGAATAGTTTTACTCTTTGTTTTGTGACTTCTCAACCATTCCCATTATTTTGGGGTATGAAAACACAACATTCTACTATGGTGTTTCTCAATAATATTGTAACTCGCCTAACTTCTGTAAGCATGGACATTGAGGGGTAAATTTTGCTCTCCTCTATGAAGTGCAACTCTGGCACAAATCAGGTTATGTCTACGCTGTGAGCTCGGGGTGTGATTCTGTGTGCACGTACTCGCATTAGCTCGAGCATAAATAGCCGTATATTCGTGGGAGTAGCAGCAGAGGAAGAGTTGAGCCACGTACATACCCAGGCAGTTTGTCCTCGGCACAGCTCAGTTGTGCCTCTGCTAGCCCAATGAGAGTTAGTGCGAGTATGTGTGCACAAGCCAGGGAAGCACGCCCCTAGTTCACAGTGGTAAGCCTCAGTTGACATCAGTGGAGTTCCTCTGTTGTGCTTAGGAAGAGAATTTGCCCTCTAGTTTTCAATTATTCTAACTTTATTCTGAAGATGAGTTTATGTATCGAACAGTTGTGTTTGTTGATTATTTGTTTGGCTGCCTTTCTTCATTAGCGGCTTGTCAGCTTTAGTAAATATATAAGGACATTTTAAAACTGAGAGCAAATAAATGTAAAACTCTATAACAGAACAAGATCGTAGGAACCTCCATGCTGGATCAAAGAAATGGTCCCTCTAGTTTAGTATTGGTTGCTCATGGTGGTTAGTACCCCGCGCTTCCGAGGAAGATACAAGAAACATCACAATGATCAGCTGTGTAATAACCTGCACCACAGGGGATATTTCTTCCTAACTCCAGACATGTAGGAGGCTGGCTTATGCCCTGAAGCAAGACTTACTGTATATTCCTTGGAACTTTTTCTCAATATTGTGTTGCTGCGTAAATAACATTAAACTTTTATATTTGAAGGGCATTATGAGGAGACTGATCTGTTTGTTTTTCACTTTAAAACAAATAAATAATGCTGTAGTGAATGCTGCATTGCTTTTTACTTTCCCTTTTCAACTAGCATTGCAGCAGAGCAATGGGTAGACTCTCATCCTGTGTACAGAGAGAAGCAAAGCTGTAGTCTTGGACCTCTAGTCTCTCTTTCATTTTATTTAAAGAGGAGAAATAGCAGTTTAAGCTCTCAGCATTTGCTTTTATGTTGAGGAAATCCTGACATCAGGAAGAATAAGAGTAACAGGCATTTGTAAGCAATGTTCTCTCCCGTGGGAATTCTCTATATTAACCAGGTAGGGTTGATTCATAAAGGAGTTTACTGCTTGTAAAGACTGTAGGGAAGTTAACCTCCATTTTGAAAAGAATACAAAATATAATAGCTTACTGTGTCTCTAATGAAGAGAGAAAACGGAAGAGCTGGAAAAAGTTAGTTAAGCAATTTAAAGGGACTCTGACCCATAGAGCAGTCCCTGTTACAGACCACTTTGGGTGACATGAGCATGTAACTTGCAGAACACCCATTCAACAGTAAAGCTATTATTTTCTGCCTTGTACAGAACAGATTGCTTTCTCTCGCTAAATACACAGCTTGTTTTCAGTGGTAAGGGGCGTTTGAGGTCTCTGTTAATCATTTTCTAAATCAGTGCTACTCAAAGTGGTGGTCCACGGACCGGTGCCGGTCCGCAAGCCATCGGCTGCTGGTCTGCGCGCACATTGGAAAAAAAAAATGCCGGTCCCCCACATCAGATAGCTTGAGAAGCACTGTTCTAAATCACCACCCTCTAAAGCAGGAAATGCATCCAGTGTGTGAGGCAGAAGACTGTGTGTCTTCTCTTGGAGTTTGCTCTGCTTACAGCTGTCAATGACTAGCAACCAAAGTACCTGCCCTGGTCAGACACCTAGTGTAGACAGAGGAAACCACAATAAACCATGATGTGCACTGGTGGAACTTACCTTAACTCCAAGCTGGGGATGAGCTCCATCAGTTCATATAGCAGCTTTGCTTGTCTACCCTAGGGACTTGCACCAGTACAGCTAATTTGTGGCTGGCCACTGAGAGCGTAAAGTGGTGCAGCTCCCCAGCATAGGCAAAGAACATAAGAACAGCCAGACTGGGTCAGACCAATGGTCCATCTAGCCCAGTATCCTCCTTCTTGCTGAGCGGCCGCTCTGCTGATGGCGTCACTTACAGTGATTGTTACTATCAATTCAGATTCATCCTGGTACGCTCTGTCCTTGTCTACACGGAGTTTTTTAACAGTGACGCTGGTGTAGTGCTGGCACACACCCTTCGTGTCGATGTGGTTTGCCTATGTAAACTATGACTAGTGCACTAGTGCAGTTTAGCCTGGGTCACGGTAGCACGCTAACCCTATACTCAGGGTTTTACACCAGTGCAACAAAATTGACGGCTGAAAACTCTAGTGTAGACAAGGCCTCGGAGACTAAACCAAATGACTGAAGAGGAGTGCGATATGAAGGCCCGTGAAGTACTGGTCAGGAAAGCAGACGTGAATAACAAAAACAAGCTATAAATATTTTGAAATATTAATGGGGCCCTCTGTCGTAGGTGTGACCACATAGAAAAAATTGTTGGGAGCCAGGTATAGTAGATACAATATTGCTGGGTGCCAGAGAGGTAGGTATGATAGTAAAAGCTGTGCAATGGGAATTTTTGAGGGGGACAGCTTCAGGTTAGTAGAAGGTTTGGGAAAAGATAGTTTCCCCAAACCCCTTTCACAGATCAGAACTCCTTAATGTGTTGGGTAGCTCAGGTTAAACTTCAGAGCAAGTCAAAAAACATTCAGTCTGTTTAGCCTTCTTGTAATGAAAACTATGAATATTTTATTCAGTTAGCTATGCGTTCCCTGACTTGGGACAGTGGTGGAGGAGACACTTAAAGGTTTTGGCCTCAACAGATCTGAAGGAGTTAGGGGGAAATCTTGGAACTGTATTCTCACTTGCAAGGCCTACAGTCCTGGCTTTTGCCACTCACCACATCCATGTCCTCAAATCTTCCTATATTTCTGTAATAAGCTGTTGTGAAACAAATAATAAAGATTGATTTAGTAGGGGAAGTGGTGAATAACCTCTCCCCATCTGTTGTTAATCTGTGTTGTTCCATTGTTTAAATTATCCAGTTAGCTTAGCAAATGAGTATCCTAATGAGGAAAAGCTCCACCATTTCAAGCATTAAATTGGGCTTCACGTGCCAACATTAAGCAAGTGTGTTATACAAATGTGAAAAAGTTAAAATATATGTCTCTTATGCTTGTTAATAGTGGGGGTATTTCTTCCAAGGAGGATCAGAATATGTTTTTCATTTTTAAAAGGTGGTTCCCTTCTGCCCCCTCTATTTTAAAAAAAATAACTAAACACAGTCTGTGCTTCTTGCCATCCCATCCCATGCATGCTGGCCCCTTCCTCTTTGATACTGCCGGAGCACCATCACATCTTCATTGCTGGTGCCTTGCCCCATCATTAAGTTCCCCATCTGTCATCCTCTCCCACATTTTTTGCTCCATCCCTCGCACTACCAAGTCCCATATAGCTTCCTGCCACTTCCTCATCTCCACCTCAGTATGTCCCTGTGACTCCAGGAACTTTTCTCTGCAAGTATTTGACCTGTAAATGAAATACCATTGGTTTGTATTGTGATGCGCAGCATGTAGTTGGGCATCAGTGCATCAGGTATACTCTGATTTGGAAGAGCACAGAAGTGGTACCTGCACACTTGTATCACTGTGTCTGAGTACACCTGAACCCTTGTCCTTTTAATATCTATCTATCTATCTATCTTCATTCTTCTTTGCTTGACTGTATTTGATTTTTCTCAAGTTGTCCTCTCCCTTCACTTTATTTTTCCAACCCTCATCCCTCTGCTTTTCTCCCTGTCTTCCTCCTCTGTGTTCCAATACTAAAGTGAAACAAACAAGAGGGTACTTCACAGATGATTAATTTCACTTTGTTCCTTGCATGTGGGGCAGTGCATGGTTTAAAAAAAAATCTGGTGTATTTGGACCCCTGAGTCTACAGCAGGTTAATCTTATATATTTTAAATCAGTGGTGTGCTCATTAAAAACCTTCCTGAGTGATTCTTTAACGGATGCTGTCAGGTCAAATTTGGCCTACGGCGTAGGTTTTTAAAAATGAGCTTTTGGTATTAACATTTTAACACTGAGATGTTGCTAAGACTTACTGGTGGAAGCATTTTTTTAAACAAATAAACTTTGACTTGCAAACCTTGCAAAATAACCACTAGACTCTGAAATGAAATCAACTATAAATAAAATGAGACTGACAAGTCTGTTTTTATTGTCCATGCTGAGAAATAGTAAAGGCACAAATAAGGAAAAGTAACTAGGTTTTAAAAATTCTGTTTTAATAACCTAATCTGAAAAAAAACAAACTAATTTTGAATTGATATCTTCACTGTAACACTTTTTCATAGTAATTATGTCTTTCCCCCTTATGGTGACAGTGGAAAAAATAAATCAATTTTGAAAATACCATGAGTTGATTCTGTTTAAGAAAAGTTAAGAAATTCTCTTAAGTTATGCTGTAATTGTTTTGAAATCCTTTTTTTGTGTATTAAATAGATGCTACTGAAGATTCCCTAAAAATTGCCTGACCCAGACAGTAGTTCTTTTGCATTGCTTTCTGAGTTCTACAATGAGTCGTCTTACATCAGTGTGTAAGCTTCAGGCCAAGCAATGATGTCTTTATGGAAAAAGTAAATAATTAAAACTCAAAGCTCAGTCCTAATCAGTTTAACTAAAAAAAGTTAATGTACCTACTTGCATGAGGTATCCTATCACAAGAACAATTTGTTATTTAAAGCCTGGGAAAAAGCCTTGAGGCCAAAACATTATCTCTTCATGTAATTTGCTACCTGACTTAAAATAAAATGGGGGTAGGGGGAGGGTTTGGAGAAACTTCTGAGAAGTTTGCCACATCCTGAGTCTATTTGAAATAGTACTTTTGAGTTCATTGGGGAAAAAATCCTCATCATTATTAGTGGGATTACCCAGGATTTCCTGCATTTTCTTATGCAAAACTTTTTTCAATTAGAAAAAAGAGAGGGAGAGAGAGAGAGAGAGAGAGAGAATTGTCCAGTTTTTAAGTTCTTATTTTGAGGAGTCCAAAGTGTGTGGCCCTTCTGAGGCCTAACCGTGTTTCTTTAATCTATTAGTTTAAGTTTGATGTTGGCAAAATACATGGGTGTATGTAGGGGAAGTACATTTTGCACAACAAGCAGGACTTGTAGGTAGGACTTGAGACCTCAGTCTAATGTGTGTGTTTGTGTGAAGGTCAGAAGAACAAAAAGTTTAGGTTGTATCTGCTTTAAATGTATTAGACTGTTTTATACAAAGATGGCTGTGTGAAAGCTTTTCATGTTAGAAATGGCCAGGAGATTCTGATCTGAGAAGCTGGTTCTGAGTTATAAATAATTATTTTCAAACTAACCCTCCTACTGCATACATGCAGAGAAACATTGAAAAGCACAGAGCTAACGTGCAGCAAACTGCAAAAGGGCCTCCACTTTGAAGTTCTGTTTTATATTTGGATTATGGAAAGAAGCCAAGTACATGTGGAGACAAAGATGGTATAAATATTTCAAGTCTTAATTTTACAGCCAACATAATTAGCAGGCCAGCTAAGAAGCGAGCAATTTATCAGCCTATAGACAGTGGTACCATGCCACTTGCAGAATGCTGAATTTACACTGAGAAAATCAAGAAAGGGGAAGAAGCAGAACTCATCAGAGAGAGCCATGTGACTACCACCGTTCAGTTGTGAGATACAGGGTTGTTTAAGTGACACATGATTCCCTAATTCAGATTCAGATGCTAATTAGCACAGAACCCAACTCATGCAAGATTAAAATGAGGGAAGTGACCATATTATCTGCACTGTATGAAGGAGATGAAGCTACCCTTTGGTTTCTTACAGTAACTGATTTCCTTTTATACACACCCCTCGTCTCCACCTCTTCCTTCTTCAGCAAGGTATCTTTTAGGGCCATTTTTGTGATTCCATTGCATGGCATTTGTTTTTGCTTTGGCTTTTTTAAAGCTTTCTATACCCAGTTCAATTTTGCTGTTCTAGCTTTTTATATTTACTCCTTTTGTTATTCTCATTCCAAACATGCAGAGAGATGATCATTGCTGTTTACACAGGGCCTGATGTAGCTTCTGTTGAAGTCAATGGAAAAACGTCCCCAGTAATTTCAGAGGAAAGTTGCATCAGGCCCATAACACAACAGGCCTGATGCAACACACACACAGGGAAAAGATCCTTCTATTAAGAAGCTTACAACTAGTATGTTGTAGTAGTTTTCCTGGGATACCAAGGAGGTGAGAGTGAACTTCATCCACCCAGGCAGGATAGGATGGAATTTTAGTTGTAGGGGAAATATAATCGTCACATTAATCACATGTGGTCTCAAACCAACAAGAAACCAGAGAGGCTCTTATTACACATTAGAAAGACAGATAAATATTTTTTTTTTCCCGATTCAGGTCAGAAGCCCTTCCCCTGTCAAAAATGTGATGTCTTCTTTTCTACCAAATCTAACTGTGAACGCCACCTCTTGCGCAAACATGGAGTTGCCAACTGCTCTCTGAGAAGAAACGGGCTTATCCCCCAGTCTAAAGAAAGTGATGCTGGATCTCATGATAGCACAGGTAGTTCTTTCAGGTTGTTCAGAATAACAAGACAAGTTGTGTTAATTTGTTTGGAGACTGTAGAGAAATGAAGCAAATTCATTGCTGCATGACACAAGGCTTTAGTTAGTTTTCAAAGGGCGGAGCAGTGTTTGTTCAGAAAGGGCAAGCTGATAGGAACAAGGGTAGTGGCAATTATTCAGTAGTTTTTCTGTGTTGACTACATAGGAGAGACCAAACTTAGAGGGAAGCCAAGCAGATGGCTGTGTGAGTCTGTTGCCTGAAAATTATTTAATATGCCTCTGGTTGTAGTTTGCACGGGCGAACCTTCATTGAGAAGTACATACACACTTCGAAGAAACCTTCTATGTCAGGAATCTTTTGAGTAGGTTTCATAAAAGTTGTGTTCTAGCAATGAATTTAAAAGCAGCAGGAGGGATGTGGTTTTGATTAGCCTGTTAATGAAAGTTACAAATCAACCCCATTATAATGAACCCTGATTTAACCAACAGTCAGTTACATCAGGGTGCACCATACCTTCCTTCCATTATTCTGAATTCCCATTTATATGAGGATTTCCAATATCCATGAATTCTTTGATAAATGGCGTTGTACTGTAATGAAGAGAAGAGGGAGGAATCTGCAGGACACTAATTCTGTGCATGCACAGTGGCACAGAATTCCCCCAAGAGTAGTGTTGGGGAATGCAGTTACAATACAGTTCCTCCCACACAGCATAGTCTTGCAGCGAAGACAGGACCAAATTGTCTTTTAATCCTATTCCCAAATCATTGTACAGCCTTGGACTTGCAATCTCCTTTCGTTGTCCAAGGTATGTAAAGAGCATAAATGATTAACGCAAATTATATTTTTAAAATACTTTCCATTTCAGTGATATTACCTGGGAGACAGGGATGTTTTAATTCTTCTTCTGGCTCTTAAAAAAGGTGGGTAATTAGTGTAGTCCGGCTAACATGGAAGAAGTTTGCAAGGGCTGTGATTTTAAAGGTTGTAAAGAAGATGGCTGTCATTAGCCAGTGATTATCAGCACCAGTGTCACTGGAAAAGGGAAGGAGGGGATGTTTGGATGAGAGTTAGACACAACCACAAGCTAAATCAAAGAGGAAAGCTTTAAGGTGAGATGTAAAGACAGGAAATGCAATTTGAGAGGTCATGTAATATGAAACAAGTGTACAGGAGTTCTCAAAAACCAGGGTGTCATTTATGAATAGGATTCAGAGATAGATAGAGAATCTGTGAAAGTGAGAGAGGATGTGTATGTTCCCACTTCTTAGGTGAGAGAGTAGCTTGTACGCAGCATTCTGAAATGAAGGGAAGCCATAGAGTATAAACGAAGAGGATTGTAATAGTACAGAATAGAAGAGACAAAGTCAGACTTCAGGAGATGAGGGGAGACTTGGTATAAATAAATGTGAAGCCCTAGACCCAGGGAGGGGAAATAACCAGGAACAAAATGTGGGGGGACACAATAAAATATCCATATCTAACATATGAAAGCAGCTTTATTTTACTGTTTCTTGTGACTAAACACTATGCTCTAATTGATGCAGGGAAGGCGTGGAATTGGGACTGGGAGTTAGGTAAGAGAGGGCCTCTCTATTCTGTAATACAGAAAGACAGACAAATATGTTCAGAAAGTGGTCCACAGTATGAGAAAGTTGAGAACTACTTCCAGAGGTAACTAGGCAAATATTTACAAATAAGTATATTTAGTATGTTTAGCAGAATCCATCATTGCTTAGAAATCTCCATCTCTGTGATCCATCCTTACGTCTCTCAGGCCCTGTCTAAACTAGAGAATTATGATGTTGCAACAACTGTTGCAGCCCCCAGTACATGTCAAATAGATCATTGTTACTTTCTAGCAGGACAGAGGGCTTGAAATTGCAGTCTCTGTGGCCAGCAGGACTCGCATGCATAGCAACTTCAGGTTCCAGATCATAGTTCATGACAAAGGAAGAGCTGCTTAGCACTAGAGTGCATGACAAAGACAAGAGCCATGAAGTTGTTTTAAAGCAAGTGCTGTTGCTTAGTAGAGAATCTTGTATAGAAGATATATAATGATAGTTTGTATTAAGCCAGTGGAGTATAAAAACACTTTCCTGATTAAACAGTGGAATTCATCTTAAAACAGTTGGGAAATTCTTTAGGATTTCTGGTGTATTCAAATACTGATTTCTACTTCTTGGACAAATTAGCAGACTCAGTCTTAAACAGTTTCACTCATGTCAGTCAATAGGACTGTTCACATGAGTAATGACTATTCACTTGAAGAAGGTATTGCAGGATCAGAACCTGTATCAGAAGATAAGCAATATCATGGCATCTGGTTTTTCACCAGTTACTGTATTTAATAACTGTTTGGGGGGGGGGGGGAATTGGTGATTTTCCCCACATTTATTACAAGTTGATGGAATTTATTTATTTTAAATAAATTGCACTTGTCCTTTTATGCTTTTCCCTTTAGTTGGAAGGGTTTTAGGAGTATGACTGAAATCCTCAAACATCAACTAGCTGTTTTTAATGTGTATTAGTCTCATTAAAGGTGACTGGATTTAATAGGGGTATCAGTAATATATATTTTGAGTGAATATGAAGAAGAAAAAAAAACACTTTAGAGCTTTGATATCATAAGCCTCTTGTGATTGGGCAGGTGTTCCCTACTTTGGTGGTGGAACTAGGAAAAGCTGTACCTTGTGTGTATTTAAAACATAAAAAAAACTTACTAAATGGTTCCACCTAGTGGAAGCTGTTCAGATAGTGAAAGAAAATGTGCCATCTTACACACATGAAAGGCGGTGTTCCTTGGGATATCCTAGAAGTTTTAAGCACCGTGCTGGTGGTGAATGTAGATGGATGCTCTAATATTCTATTTTATTCTATCTTCTCCTTCTGGCAGTGTCAGTTGTTCCTACAGCATTATTTCTAGTACTTTGCCTACCCCAGTTTTTAAATGTCTTTATGTGACGGGGTTCCTACAGCTTCCTTGGAGACTATTAGACCACTTTCTGATAATAACTACTAATATTAAGGTTACAAAACGTTTTTTCCACTATAACCCCTAGTTTTCATACAATAATAACGCTTCTTCCTGACCCCTTCATGACAGCAAGTGTTCCTAAAAATATGTGCTGATCCAGATGCAGCCAAAAGTATCACTCCCAATACACACACACACACACAGATTTTAATGTATTCCTAGCTTGTATCTGAATTTTGTATCTGAATCTGAAACAGGACACCTTAATATGGCGCCTAGCTTTTGAAATGGAAAGCTCTCACAGCTAGACTAGCTATTTCCAGCTCACAAGGTCTTCCCTGCCCCTCACAACTCCTGATTGGCTCTAAGCCCCTCTCTACACACCATTTCTTGACTCCACACACGTAGGGTCACATGCTCAAATTCAATCTGTAATCCACCCACCCTTTTCCTGCATTGAAGAGAATGACAAAGGTGGGTGCATGGTCCCCTGTCCCAAGAGAAATAGGGTAAAGTTTGGTTGTTTTTTTTAAAACAAAACAGATATTCCTACTTTTGCACAGCATTTCTAGGTTGCTATAGATCCTCTCCGCCCCATCCCCCTCCATTCCTCTGCACTCCTAACCCCAGTCTCCTCATGCTCTCCATTGTTCTGCCTCCCCTCACTCCATCTCCTGCTTCCCACATTCCTCTTGAGTTCTCATAATTTCCATTCCTGTTCCCTAACACATGCCTGCTGCCCTCACTGCCCCATTCTTGGCACTTCCACATTCTTCTTTTCCCTGCCAGGCCCTCATGAGTGACTAAGGGGTCACCATCTTCACAGAGACCAGCCTGGCTTCAACCCATTGGTAACAGTGGGAGATAGCATCCCTGTTGCTGAGGGTCAACCTGTGGCTTCAGTCCCATTGACAGTAATAGAATATGGCAGCCATTTTGCGATGGTTCATCATATTTCAAGATCATTGTGACTTGCCTTTACCTCCCTGGGCTAGTACTGGTCTTTGGGGTGGATACAGAGTTTCCTCGCCCCACCCCCTCATTCCCTACATAGTTTTGCTTAGTGATTAACTAGAGCCTGTAGTCAAGACCCTGTCCTGCTCCTCGCTTTTGCCTCGACCTTTGCCTGTCACATAATTAGTGTAGTTAGGTCTTTTCTATTGAGAAGGCAATGGAGGCCCTCCAGGCACTGCGAAACAGGCTGTGTTAAAGAAAAGAAAAAGGCCAAAGATTTGTCTGTTATGTGCCATGACCCTTGCTACTTTGGAAACTGAGAATCCAATTGCCCTTTCAGTACCATATTTTCAAAACTAGGCATTTCAATTAGTTTAACAAAATGTGTGGCTAACAATAGATGCAGCCACCAGGGCCTTGTCTACATTATGGCTTCCACTAATCTCACCCCAGTTCAACTGAACAGCTGTTAGAACCAGTGGGAAACGTTTTTTTTGGTAAACTTTCCCAATGTGGATGTAGCCTGATAATGAGATTCCAGTTCTGCTCCCCTGCCAAAAACTCCACCACAAAACCAGGAGGCTGCTAGCTTTAAATATTACAATATCCAGAAGCATTTTCTGTGAATACCAATTCTAATATATAGGAGAGATTTTGTTAGTATGAGTAGGAGAGCAGTACTAGTTTTAGAGTTATGCCATAGCATTTCTATTTGATTTCTCAAATGACTATAGATGTCCCACTCTTTTGTTCACAACTCTTTCTTGTCACTTCCCTTGAAAATCCACTAGATATAAACTGTGTGCTAATATTACCCAAAAAGGGCAAAATATGAATGCAAATTTGTAAGGAACTTCCAGGTGATCTTTGTTTTTTAGAGTCATCTCCCTCCCCAAAATCCCTTATCTGCCAATTTATGGTTAAGTTCTGTGTTTTCACAGGTTGGAATATGAATTCTAGTGAAAACTTTATTGGTCCTTTGTATATTTAACTACCTTTGTAAACCAATCTATTCTGATTTAACAAGTGAGATTGCCTCTTGCTGACAGATCAGGGGTGGTATAGATAATGCTTAGTCCTGCCTCAGTGAAGGGGACTGGACTAACCTTTTGAGGTCCCTTCCAGTCCTACATTTCTGTGATTCTGTGGTCCTTCCTACCCCCCCACCAAAATGTATCAGGATTACGCTGTATTAATTGGGTATACACAATTACTGGAAGTTGTGCTTAGCCACAATGTTTCTTTACTTTCTGTTTCTTATCACTGTGAAGGTGTTGTATTACAAAAACCTATTCCAAACTATCAGGAGCATTATAATTATCTTACTATCATCTCTGGTTGCTCTCTTTATATGAAAGAAGCTTATAATAAAAAAATCTAGGCAGTTCTGAGACAAACTCCACGTGCTGTGTATGTGTCAGCCAGAAAATAATTTTTAAATTTTATCAGCATTTTTAAATCTCTGTAGTTACTAAGAAGCTATTAGACTTGCAGGTAAACACTAAATCCACTGTTAGTTATGCTGTGTTTTGGCTGCTAGTACATATAGCATGTTAGAGGTCTTTTCAAAATATTAGATCTGTGATAAATATAAAAGATGATGCTGTTCACTTGATGAATGCTAACATCTAGGCCTATATTCATGTTGTAAACAATTGACTAAAGCAAGGAGAGTCACAGCTTTTGGTAATGTGATTTGCCTAGCTTGTGTCCTGAAATCTTAACTAAAAAGAGGCACAATAGCTGCAATTACGTCCCATGTATCAGTCTCAACTTTGGCATCCAAATCTGGTCTGGATTATTTTCCATTTACATATTCACCCTTTATAAAGAATTCAGAAGCTCTCTATCTCCATTTTTCTTTAAAGAAATGAGGGACTATAACGCAAACTGTGTTTTAAGCAATGTTAAGAATGTGACACAAGTTGATAAAAGCAGGGAGCCCTACAGTAGTTGAGGCTGATAACTCATCCTATGTCTGGTTGTTGCAGGGGTCACAAAACAGTGGGTGATGTCGCCCATAGCTGCATTTTTGTCTTCATTTGGTGTAGTACCATTTTAATAAATGTGTTCACTATAGAGAACTGAATCCTATACTGGCACAAACTTCCGTGATTTCTGTATGTCGGATGTATATCAATATGACCTATATCTGTGTCTACCCAAATTCGGAATGTAACAATCTTTAACACTTTAATTAATGCTAATTAATTATATTTGTTTTTATTTTGCAAAGGGGCTCTATAGAAACCACACCTTAAACAGACAGATTAAGTAGTCTCTGAGAATGCATAAAAACTCTCCTGTTTTATAAATAAAAAATAATTGCAGATCTTTGGTATGCATTTATCATAGTATTGCACTTACCTCCCCTTCTTTGGTATCTGAGCATTACTATTTGTTCTCTGTAGTAAGAGTGATTATACTGTGGCTTAATGAAACTGAGACCCAAGAACCCAGTACCTGTATGTTGGAGAAGAAAGTATGTTGTTACAGACTCCTAATGGCCTCATTTTGGGTGTCTGTTATGTTCTCTTCTCAGCTGTACATTTACTGGCCTTGGCGGTAAATAAATTGAATGAATTAGAAGTGATGCTAGTAAGTCTGTGATGCCTTGACAGGATACATAGTTAATTCTGCGTTGATGGAGGATGTCTGACTGATGGAAATTTCCCTCTTTTCCTACAGACAGTCAGTCAGATCTGGAGACTCTAGGTGGGGTGCTGGATCTGACCTCCTGCGAGAGAGAGCAGCCAGAGGAAGAAACGGAGCTACCGGAAAACAAATGCAGTCCCAAACAGGAGCAAAAGGCTGACTCGCCCCAAGGAGAAGAGGATGTACAAGATAAAGCAGATGAGTATGAAGACGGACCAGAGGAAGACTCTGTAAGTAACAAAAGCCTTGACCTCAATTTTGCCAGCAAGCTGATGGACTTTAAGCTGGCAGAGAGTGACCAGAGTGCAGGTAACTGCTCTCAGACTGAAAAGAAACATGCCTGTGATGTTTGTGGGAAAACCTTCAAATTTGCTGGCACTCTTGGACGGCACAAAAAGGCCCATGCTCGCGAGGACAGAAAGGACGAAAAGAGCAGTGAGGATGAAAGCAAGTGTGTTCAGGATGAAGCTGGAGCTCCCCCAAAGCAAGACTCCACTCTTGATCAGGAAGAGCCCCCAATGGACTTACAGGTGCTAGAATCTTCTGTGGACTGTGAGGCAACAGGAAAGGAGAATGAAGAGTGTGAAAGCATCTCTGAGGGAGAGAGCACAGAGAGAAAGTCCTGTGAGAAGAGTGATGATGACAAAAAACCAAAGACTAATGGGGCAAAGAGTACCACAAAGGCAGACAAGAGGAAGAAAGTCTGTACTGTGTGCAACAAGCGGTTTTGGTCTCTACAGGACTTGACACGACACATGAGATCCCATACAGGTAAGTGGAGAACATGAGACAGTATTGCAGGGAGGAGATTGCTGCTTATGGTCAGCATCCTGTGAGCTCTTCAGCCAGTTGGACCTCAGCATGAGCAGGGACTTCTAATTTCTGCTGCACAATGAAACTGTGTTATGAAGCGAGTTTAAGTTTCTGTGGCAACATAAAATGAATTGGAGAGGAATGGGGAGGGAATAGTAAACATGCAAAATCCTTTACATCTGCAGAAAGCTCAGTGGAAATACATGTTAATTATATATTTATCTACCTGGGGGAGGTGCGTATTTGGCTTATGTTTTTTCAAAATTATTTTTCGACTTACGTGGTGCAGAATTTGGAGGTGAGGAGAGAGCGGGGAAACTATTGCAATAGCTCCCTGCCCCCTCCTCTGTGGCTCTGCACCTCTCTTATATTTTATTGCACATTGAAGTATAATGACACTATAAAGGGAATACATCAGAGGATGGGAGTCGGTTTATCATACGATTCTAGAGACCCAGCATCTCCATGCCTCCGTGAATCTGTTTGCTCACACTCCTCGATGTGTTTAACTGAGTGAGAGGCAACGCCATGATCAGCTTCCACTCTTTCTCTGAACCTGAACAGAGCGGATGAAATACATTTAGTACAATGCCCTCCAGTGATTTCGTTGTGCAGTTAGCTGTCATGGAATAAATGGGGTTCTGCTTATGCAATAGGATATTGTTCAACATTGCATTACGAGGGAGGATTAGATGACTCTGTCATTTTGATTAGTAAAATCGTAGTCATCCACATGTAGAATGGCTGAGCAATAACTATGACCCCAAAGAATTGTGAATCATTCACACCGCTCCAAATGTGTAGAATTCAGGTGTGCTTAATTTCACTTATCAGTAAGCTGAAGTGACATCAGGAAAAGGGACTTCCTTTGTGTGCTGTTTTTTGGCGTAGCTTTTCATTGTCACATATTTTCTGATTAAGCTTGGGTACGTCATATTTAAATTTTAATAAAAGGTGAAGCTTCACTTAAGTAACTACACGAAGACACCTTTAAAAAGCGTAAATAAAGAATGTATTAACTTCTCAGATGCAAAACTGATTTCTGATTGAAGTCTTTAAAAAAAAATAAAACCAAATCTCCATTAGTGTGACTTTTTCCAAAGTGCTGAGCACCCACAAATCCTAGAAGTCAGTGAAAGATCATCACCTTTGAAAATCGGGCTACAAGTCTGAAGGATAAGTGTTGCAGTGAGTTTAGTTTTCACTGCTAGACATGTGGGTTGTGTCACAAGGCAACACATTTTGTCTCATAGTTTGGTCTCATTCTTGCATTTATTTGTCTCCATTGCAAAATCACTACAACATATGATACATCTGTGTTCAAGAAAGCCTTTGGGGAGGGATTCTGAAGTCTAACTTAGCATTTTCTGATGAGCCAAATGGTGCTTTTGTGCTTTCTGAGGGTGCGCTCCTCAACAATCCATGTGTCAGATGCTTTTAATATTTTAATTGTTCCTGAAGTCTTGTCACTGGAGTCTTTCTCCCCCTCCCCACCCCCCCGGCTTTCTTTAGGTTTTTAACTTTTTCTGTAGTAGTCTTGAATAACTACCTTGAGCAGTACGTGATTTTTTCCTTCAAACGTAATACATTTAACTAGCTTCATTGCTAGTTGTTTCTAAAAAATTGTTTTTGTGACCCAATCCACATTTTCCCCCAACTGGGGACTCTCAATCACTTACATTGACTTTTTTTCCTCTTGCTCGTTCAAATTTATATGTGGCAAAAATCTGAGATACTTTCTCTTTCTTGAAAGGTTTTCTTTTTAAAGAAGACCTCTCAATAAACAAAAAAGAGGGCTAGGATCAGCATAGCAAGAATATTTTGGGTTAAGACTGAGGTGCATTGGCAGGGCTATGTGGGGAAATTTTGTACAATGCCTGCCTGAAGAATAAAAATAAGATACATGGAAGAGCCGTTTCCTCATCTCTAGTCCATTTCTCTTCCAATGCAGTATGGTCCCTACAGTTTATTTTCTAGTATATTATTGTACAACTTACACTAAATCTGGCTCAATCCATTGCTGTGGGCTCTTCAAATTTATGAGCTAACTCTACGCACTCATATTTTTTAAAAGATCAAGAAGCTATCATATTAGTGGAATCATACCAAACTTGCATAGTTTATTTTCCTTTCTGTTGATCATGGATGCAGGATATGAAGTGCACCAAAGGGCTTGTGCAGCATTAAACAGGACCTGATTCTGAGTTACAGTATCTGTACAGCACTCTGCCAGGTTTTTGTGAAAAAATTTTTGGAAAAAAAGAAAGGGGGGAAAAAAACAACCTTAATTTTTTTTCCTGGTTCCTAACCAGAACTTTTTGAGAGTAAAGTTACTCTCTGCCTCAGAAACCACTTATAAGCTTAGGCACGTTGCAGCTTGGTCTGTATTTGCATAGTGAATCACTATGGGACTCTTATTTTACTTAACAAGAGATGGAGTTTTGCTATATCCGAACTCATTTGTAAGCAGGTTCCATTCTAGTTGGTTTAACAATTTGTATGTAAAATGTTCACCCTTCTATCAGCGACTGAGGAAGAAACGTTTTCTCACATGCTGCTTGGCTTGTTTTTTAAATACTGGTTGCCCAGAAAAATTGGGCCCATCGTCCTCATTCCTTCTATGATCCCCATCCCCTGTGTGCCCAGGCTAGTCCTTACTGTTTTGTGGTAATTTCCATCCTTTTCAGGGGGAAAGAAAGTTGTGCAGTCTGTTTATCCTGCAAAGGAGACTGCTGCCTCGATGCCATTGGCTCAGTTTCACAAACATCTTTGAGTTTCAAAAGACTTTTCTGAACTTCTGGCAGAAAAAGTTGCTCACTTAAGGGCATGGAATTTTAACAGACATGAATTATAGATTCTGAATACAGCATGTCACATTACTAACCCATCTACCCAAATTACGACATAGTCCCTTTAAAAAATACATGTTTCAGCAGATGCCTTTACAGTCCCCAGAGGTTTATGTGATAGCTAAATGTTTAACAATGAATAACGGTATAAGCTGGATGTACTCTCTCGATACCAGATCCTGCTGACCTTGGGCAAGATTGAAGAATTCTCTAAGACCATTATCTTGTGTTTCAGTAGGGTAGTTGCAGGTAAATTCACTATTAAATAGGCAATTGGGTACACAGGTGGACATACGGTTCAGTATAGTTGTAGTTTTACAGCCAGATTTTGAAACCATGATTTTAGGTACAGAGTTATTAAATATCAGTTGTTACCGAAGTAGCAAGTCAAGCATTTATTTGTATATGACTTCAATAAAGCCAACACCTGCAAATGTTGGTGCCTAACATTACACACCTAAAGAAAAGCAGCCTGATTATCAGAGGTGCTGTTTACGCAGAAGCTCAGTACCTTTCTGAATCAGGACTCTTTTCTTTAGGAACTTAACTGTTGGCCTTCATACTCAAGTAGCAGGTAGTCATCCAAGTCACGTGAAAGGGAATCCTACAGTAAATGTTGGGACTAAACATTGTTGGGACTAGCCCTGGTGACCCCATTAAAAGGGAGTTGTGACCCACTTTGGGGTCCCAACCCACAGTTCATAGAATCATAGACTTTAAGGTCAGAAGGGACCATTATGATTCTCTAGTCTAACCTCCTGCACAGCGTTGGTCTAGAGCAGTTTTATGTGTTGTACTGTCCTGAAAAGAGAGAGGGAATTGTATTTATAATCTTAGTTACATTTTGGCCTTAATTCTGTCCTAGGAGAGAGACCGTACAAATGTCAGACCTGTGAACGGACCTTCACTCTGAAACACAGCCTGGTTCGTCATCAGCGCATACACCAGAAGGTCAAAAATGCTAGGAACCATGAGAAGGAGAGTGACAAAGAGGAGACCCAGTCTACGCGTGAAGAAGACAGTGAAAATGAGTCTATCCACAGTGGTACTAACCCCATCTCAGAAAACGAGTGTGACTCAGTTGCAGGCCTTGGTAACCATTCATCTGTCTCTAGAAACCGAAAAGAAAGTCTGGCCAATGGAGCGAAGGATTCCCTTTGCAGAGAGGAGAAAACCCCTGGACGAACAGCCAGTACTTGCCTTGCAGAGTCCAACAAGAATGCACAGAAACAGATCACAAAAGATCAGGAATCTCGGGGTAACTGTGATCACGAGAGTCCATCAGGTTTCATTCAGGACTTGCTGGAGATGCACAACAAAAAATCTCCCATGAATCACATTCTTGCCTCTGCAGATAGTGCACCTCAGCTTTTGGGAGTTGAGTGAATTTCTTACTATGAAATTGGACCCATCCCAGCACACAAACTAAAACCAGCAGAGCAAGGTTTTTGGAATATATTTTGTAAGAGTGACCTTCAGCTGAGGGATAGTATGGCAGACTGGATTCAGTGCCATATGCCTTTCAGTATAATAATGCAAGAGACTACAGTACATACTGATTTGAGTGCCTTACTACTTTATTAGATCTTTTGGTATCATAGGTTTTTTCAAAAAAAAAAAAAAAAATGATTTTTTTGTAATATTTTAATGAATTATTTGGAGAGGACCTTTTTCATTTAAGCATTAATGTTACCCTCTGTATTGGTGTGTGTGTGAGCTTGTTCTTGTATATCTGTTATAGTCGCTGTGTTTGTTCTCTGAGCTGGAAATGGGGGCAGTGGGGTGGGGAAGCCCTTGGATACTACGGCCAATAACTGGAAGAAAATTACATGAATTTCAGATGAGATCGCCAGAGGACACATGTACGAGATGCTGATTTTTCTCAGTATAGACGTTCTTGCATTTGCCATACGATGGAGCATTAATCCAGTTCCAGGTATTAATGACGTGGTGGTTGAAGGTGTTCGAAGTTGGTTAAAGCCAAAACCAGGAAAGACAAAGAGCTTTCAACCTCATAACTTGTTTCCACTTTTCAGCATTAGAAATGGTAATCTAGTTACCATTTAAAGACATTCTTTCTGGCCACTGTGGACTGAGTACACAGAGAAGAGTTACATAGCAACTTAACCTATGGAAATTATGCACCCGCTGTTATATATGTTTGATTTGCTTCAATATATTATTATTATTATTATTATTATTTTATTATTATTTTATAAATTCATCAGTTTGCTAGTCTCTGCAGTCAGCAGAAACGAATGGGCAATATTTGCCCAAGGAGATCTACAGTGCAGCTTGGATCCCCTGTTTAAGCTTTCACCAACTCCCCTCTCATGTTGCAGCTCTTCTACTGTACTTAAATGGAACCCTTCCTCTGACTGGAGAATCAAATGGAGGCCAGCAAGTAATCACCACAAATGTACAGGGGAACATCTCACTAGTGATAGCGTGCCTGCATGGGTGTGTGTGGGGAGGGCCATGAAAAGACTCCCCTTCCCACCTTGAGTGCATGAGGAAGGCACTGCAAATTGCTTCGTTCCGATCACATGACATTTGTTACTAATGAGCAAAGTTATTTAGTCTTCCAGTTGAAAGAGCATGAAAGAAATGCGAGCCTTACCGTGATCTTGCTCCCGTCTTTTTCTAAAGCAAGAAAATACTACTGGTAATAAAACTACAAATATAAAACATGTTAAAAATAAATAAAATAAATTTAAAAAAAAAAATCTTTCTTCCTGAGGTTTTGGGGTTGATGCTTGAAGACTAGTGTGTGTTTCTAAATTTCATAATGATAGTTTAACCGCTTTAATGCTGGGGGTTGGGATTTCTCCACAGGTCTCCTGTTGCCTACAACAGGAGATGTTCCCAACCACCAGCATTTATTGGGTTAAGCAAAATGTATCCTACTGTAGCTGTGCATTTTTAGGTATGCTCAGCATTCTGTTGTTCTTGTTGTCCTTCAGTCATGATCTCTGGGACAGACAGAGCCATAGTATTGCCGGAGTCTCACTGTGCACTTCCACCACTTCAGCTCCCTCACCCATACTGTGATCCTCCCTTCCCTTCCCATGCAAAATCACATGTCCTATGTTCATTAGACTTGGAAGAAGGGGGCCTTAAATCCCTCTCTCTCTCTCTCTCTCTCTCTCTCTATATATATATATATATATATATATTTTTTTTTTTTTCAACAAATTTCTGGAGACTGAAATCCAACTCCCCAGAATTCAAAGGAAGAAAAATGTTCTCAAGTGATGATCTCGCATATAAAATAAGAAAAAAAATGGTTGAGGTATATGTGATTTTTTTTTTTTAAATTAGGGATGTATGAACCAGTTTTGAAATAAGTTACTCCAAACTAATAAAAAATCAGAACCAATGATTCCTTTAAAACTTTACCAGGTGTGTTCTACTTAGTTTAAACCAGTTCACACATCCCTTAATTTTTTTATTACTATTATAATTATAATTATTATTATATTATTTTGGGTATTTTTGGTTTTTTTTGTTTGTTGTTTATTTTTAATTTTGGGTTTTTTTTTGCAGCTCTCCACACTAAACTGCGCAATATTGTGGGGGAGAAGCCATTACTAAACTATATGCTGCAGAACAATGTAGCAAGTAATCAATTCCCAGCAGCCTGCCGGGACGTCTGCTAGCAATAATCACTATTGATTTAAAGCTTTATTTAGCCTTTATCTATATCCTAGTAGATTATAAGGTCTTGCCACATTTTATTGACATTTTTATTAGTTGAGTTTGACTGAGAAAACTTTTGTTGTTGTTTTTTCCCCCAATATTAAACTGTGAAATTTATAACATGTTTAAACTATGGGTGAATCTTAGGCTTAGTTTGCATGTTCAGCTAATTTGTCTCTCTTTTTTTTTTTTTTTGTTTGTTTGAATCCTTTTATTTTTCCTTTCTCAGGGCTTTTACAAAAAAAAATGGATCTTCTGAAATTCTTTTGTCAGAGTTGCAATGGACTTAACAATGAAATAATTCAATCACTACATTAAGCACTTGACTGTGAAAGCGCAAAAAGAAAAAGAGAACTTATGTTTGTGACTATTCTCAAGTGGCTTTTCGGAGCTATGTGACAGTCTGATTCCATTTTCAGAATGATTCATAATCTTCTCTCCCCTTCTCTGTGTGTGTGTCTCTCTCTCTCTCCCTCTCTCTATTCAAGAAGGAAATTTAATCTTAGTGATTTCAGCCCATGCAGGAAACAATAATAAATGTGTAGAATTCATATTTTTTCTAAAGGGAACTTAAACTGCTGCTACAAGTTGTGTACAAGACTGGTTTATGCCACATGAACAGAGAATCACACATTGTTTTGGTACTTCTATTCCTCTCTTTATTCAGTTGTACAGTACTTCCAAATTCAAATTGAAAGTAAACCTGTTCTGTATCAAACCATCTAAGCAATAAAATGTTATATTTAAAAATTATAGGTTGCAAAATGGACACGGCTCTTCTTGTGGGTTTGTTGTAACTTGCTTTTAAGCCTATCTGTGAAGGATTATACACAAACCAGAGTCTGAGTTTACATGTAGGGATGGTCTTATGGTTCTCCTTTATTGTTGGGCTGTGTTTGAACTAGAGATGGTCAAAAGATTTTGAACATTTTGTTCTGTATTCCAACCAGTTTGGGGAAATCACAGCTTTTGAAAATGGTGGGGTTTTTTTTTGGGGGGGGGAGATTTTGGCTAAAATATTAATTAAAAGTTGGGGGGGGATTTTTATGCTAGTTTGCTTGAGCCGGCTTTAGTTTGAACTTCTCTTTCCACCTTTAGACTGCAGCTTCATGATCACATAAGTAAATGGCTTTGTCAGGGGTTGGTGCTGTTCTTAAAAAATAATAATAGTATTCTTTATAAATTAAATAGGTGTTCAGTGGCAACTACCATCACAGTTGAATTTTCCACAGAGAATTTTGTTGAGCTGTGAAATCTTCAGGATGTAACAGACAGCTATGTGCAAGTACCTGAGAATGATGCTTTATTTTAGATTGTCAGTTAAATATGGCCTTCCAACTTGCACTTTGTCTGCCTCCGTATAGAATGCCTTTCACAGGGTTGTGACGACCATCCGGGTTGAGCTCAAGATTCTAGAGCTCAAGGAAATGTAAGGAGTTTTCAAATCTGCTTGTTTTTAAATCCCCTCCCTGTGGATGATGGTTCCTGCCTTCTAAACCTGTAAAGTCATGTGTAAGGGAGTCTGTGCTGCTGTGATTTACACCTTTTTGTAGCCTCATATTTAAAACATACCAAATTAAGCTCCCCAGAAACCCCTTTGCTGATGTGTAACTTATACTCCCTTCCATTCCATTTTAATTTGCTCCTGCGACTGCCATGATTTTTTTTTCTGTCCTGGTTCTGCAACAGTTTAGGAGAGAAACCCAATAATACTACTGGGCAATACAGCTACCTACCAAAACCACATTACTTTGCTCTTGCTAGTCCCCCCATTGCCACAGTGACACTTGGTTTCTGAAGACCATTTGTAGGGCTGTCAGCTGGTTGGCAGATGTATGGGAGAAGTGCCAAGAAATTTGGAGCAATTGGTGTTACCTTTACGTGCCAAAAATGCTACCTCTGTGTTCCCTCAGATGTGCATTAAACATTAAGTTTTACACAGATTATTTTGATTCTGTTGACATATGTTTTAAGCAAAACTCCCACAGCGTGGGCAACAGAGCCATCCTGTTTTGGGAAAAACCATGGGGTTTCGGCTTCATTTTTGAGTGCCAACTACATTTATTGTTTTTCCAAGCATTGGGCTTGGGGAAAAGACTGATAGTTTCCCATTCACAGAGCACTGCATGGAATCATTGCTGAGAGTTAAGGGTGCCTCTGCTGGGAAAGGAACCAGACAGGACTACCTTCCTGTGTGGTGGTGTAAAGCACAAAGTTGGCATCTATAGCCGGGGGTGTGGGAATGGGAGGAGATTCTCAAAATATAGGAGTTGGGTGAAAACCCAGTATTTGCCTCCAGAGTGCAATATGAAATGTTGACTTGGGTTGCTATTGGTAAAAGATGATGGAAACAGCCTGGAAATCTCTGGTAAAGAGAAACAAAATATTTTTATTCCTGTTTGCCATTATCTCCTCAGTCACATAATAGAGGTAGTTGGGATGTGCACACACAGTACTTGCAGGGAATGGGGAAAGAATAGGAAATGAATAGTGACTGGGACAGATGCATGTGGTCCATTCTGTTTCTTAAGGTTGTACTTCTCATCCTCACACTGAATTGAAATCCTTACATACACCCTGTTCAGACTCAGGCTGGCAAGACTGAAAGTAAGGAGGCAAAAGACCAGAAGAAACATCCTTCTGACTTCCCTAAAACCTCCAGCTCAGATTCATTTGCTTGCTTTTGTGAAGATCTATGCTTGGGACTCAAAATTGCAGCCAACTTGCTAAGAAAAACAAGCCACTTGTGGAAGCTTCAAGGGATCCTGATTGTTGCAGCTACAACTATCTGGATTCAGGTGAAAACCCGGGGCCCTGCTGGATGCTTTCTTGGAACTGGCCCTGCAGCCACCCAGCGGATATAACTGTTATACCACCTGAAGGCAGCACCTTAGACTGACTATCCGTGCTAATATCCACGGAGAGAGACAAGGCACAAAGAGGAGCAAGAGACAACAAAGGGAGCATGTCTCACTGTCTGGTGTAAGGTGAAAGGAGCTCAATTAGAATTCACCATAGCTCGATTGCCTCTAGAAGCCCAGTGTCAAAGGTGTTAATCCTTATTAGTATTATAGCCTTGAGTATCCTAGTGTGACCCAAGAAATCTTGGCCCACTTGCCTGCTGGGACTGAGGCTGGATAACATGCTCCACCCTGGCAATAATCATAATAGTAATAGACTAATTTGCACTTAACATCTGTAACTCTGACTGATTTGCAAAGTTAGTATCATTATCCCCATTGATAAAATGGGGATAAACGGAGTCATGGAGAGGTGTAGTGACTTGCCCAAAGCCACACGGCAAGTCTGTGGGCAGAGCCAGGAATTGCACCCAGGCGTCCCTTCATCAACCATGAGACAATGTTGTCTCCTTTCAATTAGAAAGGAAAAGGGAGGGTCCAAAGCCGGGCTTTTGGAGTCAGGAGAGGAAAGTTTGTACATGAAGTGACTTGGGCAGAGAGTAAGAAATCACCATAAAAGGCTGGAGAAACCGCTCCTAGAGCGGTGACAGAATTCTGCATGGAGTACAAAGGCATTCTATAGCCAAGAGAGAGGGCATGTGGGGAGAAGGTGAGAAATTGGCCAGTCTCCTCTAGGAAAGTGGTCCCCTATGCATGGCCACCTAAAGTTGAGAGGCTCCCCTAGTGGTGAGGAAGCTACATAGTAAGAATGGTTCAAAGAGCACTGTGCTGGGAAAAGCAGGTACCTAGGAGCAGAAGCCTTGGTGACACTACCTCCATTCTGTGTGGGACGTTACTGTTGCTGCCCTATAAATCTCAGGATCTCAGTGATCCTAAAAAAAGGTAAACACTCCCCACAGGGCTACAATAGTGAACCCCCATCAGGGCCTAGGAGATCATCAGAAGGTCTCCTCATTCCCCTTTTAAATCAATATGAATTAGTGTTCCTTCCTTCTCCATGTAATGCTAACCCTGGAGACACATACCACCTTTGCCCTCCTCTTCCCCTCTTGCTAATTCTTGACTGCTTTTGCTGTCCTGTGATGTGGTGGCCACAACTGTGAACAATATGCAGAAGTGTTTGTGATCAGCATCACAACACATTGCCTTCTGTTGTGGGTGCTATTCCTCTCCTCATTGTAACTGATGCCAAACACTGAGTTGCTTGTGAAGGGTCTGTCCCCATCTCATCCCCACATCCTCTTCCATGTCAGTGTCCAGTAGTGTGTGTGTTTATTAGGGATAAGCCTTCCTACGTTTTGCCCAATCTATTTTTACATTTCCTGTCCACCTCTGCCTACCCCACCTCACCACTCTCCCCATTAAATTGGATGAGCTGCTTTGAAGGCCTTTGTAGTGAAGCGATGGCTCACTGGTGCGGCACCTCCTGCTCATCGTCTGGGAATTCGCTCTTTTCCAGCATATGGGGCGCCCTCTGCAGGCTGGTGTCTCGCCTGCCGCTGGCCCCGTGTCCCTCCTGGACCCCGGTGCCCTTTACCTCGGGGTGCTGCCCCAGCAGTACCCCCACACTCTGGGTCTCCCCTTCCGGGGGAACCCCCAGACCTCTCAACCCACCTTGCCTCAGTGGCTACCGCCAGTCGTCATCTAGCCCCCGCTCACTGGGGCAGACTGCACTCTGTAATGGCCACTCATCATTGGCAAGGGGTTAGGACCTGCTGCCTTTGCCTATCCCTGGGCTGCCCCTCTGCAACCCCAGTACCTTTTGGCCTTAAACAAGGCCTGCAGCCAGGGGGTTTACCAGGCTGGAGCTCCCCAGCTCCCTTGCCCTATTCCCCAGCACTGCTCTGCTTCGGTACCTTGCTCCCAGGCAGCTAGCCCTTCCCACTCCAGGACTAGAGTGAGACCCCTCCAGCTTCTGGCCCACAGCCCTCTTATCAGGGCTAGCTGGGCCCTAATTGAGCTGGCCACAGCTGTGGTTGCTTCCCCTCTCAGCCTAGCTCGTCTGCTTTTAACCCCTGTTATCCAGGTGTGGGGCAGCCACCCCACTATAGCCTTGCCCTCTTTTTAGTTAAGTTTCTTTTAGATCTGATGTCTCTCCCTCCTTGGTATTTAGAAACCCTCTAGTTTTGGGTCAGCTGTAGACTTGTAAAGGCTGCTGTGCATTCCTATGTCCAAGCCACCGATACGCCATGTGAGCAAAACCAGATGCTAATTCCTGCAGAACTCTGCTCATCACTTCCATCAAGGGAGAGGTGTTTTTATGTACCACTACCTGCAATCTTGGGTCTTGATTCTGCAAGCACTGTTGTTCCATTAACTCCAATGGAACTAGGCCTAGTGGTATGCTCTACATCAGTAACAAACATTTCCAGGACCAGGACTTGTATCCTTTTTTTAATATGAGGGATGGGTGGATGTAGTGAGGCAGTGTGGCCTCCCTGTGAGCCAGAGGGGAGGGACCACTCTCTGCACTCAGGTGAACAGAGTCAGGCTGGGCTAGCCCCTCCCACGGGAAGTTGAGAGGTGGAACAGAAAATATAAAAGGCGGCTCCTCCAGCTGAGTTGGAGCCAAGCCAGGGAAGAAGACTGATGTGCCTGACTTGCTGCAGGCCTCTGACTCTGTTTCTGAACCAAGCAATGGCCTGCCCCTGAAGGAGACCAAATCCGCAGAGGAACTGCTGGGACTGCCACTGGCTGTCTGCCCCAGGGAGATGGAGGACACCCATGGAGCCAAGGTACCTAACAAAAGGGTAGTAGGAAGTGTCTCAGGGACACTAGACTATAGTCTAGTTGGCTGTGGCCAGAATCCACGTCTGCATGTTGCACGCGAGTCCCTGCTGAGCCAGTGGCAGAGCAGTCCACCACTGTTAGGGCTCTGGGCTGGGACCTTGTGGAGTAGGGTGGGCTAGAGTCCCCTTACTCCCTGTTGCCAACCCCAACTCCAGGGCGGCTGCCTTCCCACCATAGGCCAGAAGGCTTGCATTTGTCTGCCATCTGCCAGAGCTAGGAAGACAGGCTGTTTGGTGCTCTGCCCCACCTGAGGGTGTGGACCTATAGTCTGCTTGATAGCTCGGCCCTACCTGAGGGCCAGAACATACAAACTGCCCATTTTCTCTGCCCTGCCTGAGGACCTGAGCCTACCGTCTGAGACCGTCTGGTGCTCCAGCCCACCAGGATGGTCAGGGTGCTAGCACCTGATTTGTTAATTCCCCAGATACTAGACAGCAACCCTGGTGATGTAGTGAGGCAGTGTGGCCCCTCTCAGACCCGGTGGGGGGGTGACCGCCACCCCCCTACAGAGGGCGTGGGCCACATTTGCTCAACTCCCTAAGTATCTCTTCAGTTGCCAGAGTCAAATCTTTCCTCTTTGTTACTCTTAAAATTCTGGTGTGGTTCAGCAGCATTAAGTGTTTGAACTACAAAAACAGAAAACAATCCAAATGTCTTTCTCTTTCAACATAGAGACAGTCAATTTATGGAACTGGTGCATCAGGAACATTATACTCAGGTTACATATCTACCAGGTGCACAGAACTCTAGAGGTCACTTCTCCCGAGACCACCAGTGCAGTGAGCAACACCTGGGACCTGTTCGCCTCTTAGAAAAGAAGTCCAACATATGCTGCTCCAGCACAGCACTGAGCCAGGCCTCAGGGGTGAGGTCCTTCTGTTATCCTGAAAGGACCACTGAGGTACACCTTTCCTCCCATCCCTATGTTACCCCTGGTTTTATGAAAGATTTATCACAATAAAGCTTGAGTCATTCTCACACAAAACTGATTCAGATAATTCTGGTTTCTGGACTGCTTACAAATGCCAACCCTTCCTCCTATCAACATCCATCCCTTCCTAGATCTGTTAACCCAGGAGAATGGCAAGATCAAATATCCCAACCCGAACTCCCTATATCTTACAGCCTGGTATTTGGATGAGCATCAGACCCAGAACGCTCATGTTAGAAGGCTTTTAAATCTATTCTCAGTCAAAGTAGAAAAGATTCCACCAGAAAATGTTATCTGGTTAAATGGACGCATTTCTCTAGTTTGGATGCGACAGAAACAGTTATCCCCAGAAGCAGCAGATATCCCTGATATTTTAAACTATCTCTTGTACCTGAAGACTTTAGGTCTTTCCATTAGTTTGCTGCAGGAGCACCTAGCAGCAAGCAATACCTCCATCCTCCAGTAAAAAGCCACTCTATCTTTACTCACTCAACAATAATTAGATTTCAGAAGGGTCTGGTTAGGACCTTCCCACCAGTGGTGAAACCAGCACCACAATGGGACCTCAACCTTTTACTTTCAGCATTTATCAGATCACCCTTCAAATTGCTGTCTGCATGTTCCATGTCCTACATCTCAATGAAGGTCGCATTCCTAGTCACCATTCCTTGAACCAGAAGGATGAGTGAACTGAGCCCATACGTCATATTTCATAAGAAGGCTTCCCTTCAACTCCACCCAAAATTCATCCACAAGGTAATTTCTGTCCAAAAAACCTCATACTTTCAATGAGGGGAGGAGACTTCCTGACACCAGATGAGCTTTGGCCTTTTTTGTCTACAAAGGACAAACTGATTAGGAGTCACCAAAGTTATTTGCCACTATAGCAGAGCAATTGTGAGGACAAGCACTATCTACTCAGAGACTCTCTAAGGTGATCTCTGGCTGCATTGTTCTTTATTGGCTGGCACATATTCCTCCCCTGAGCAGGGTGAGAGCCCATTCCACTAGAGCACAAGCAACCTCAAGTAAAAGTGCCTGTACTGGACATTTTGTAAAGCAGCTACCTGGAGCTTCATCTGTATCTTCACAGAACGTTATCCTTTAGTCCAGACCTCTTCAGCAGACACAGCTGTGGGGACTGCAGGCATCTATTCCAACTGCATCATGGCACCCTTGTCCTGTTTAAATACTGCTTTCCATCATCCATGTGAGAATACCCATAAAGGCCCACACTTCAAGAAATGGAGATTATTTATCTGTAACTGGAGGTTCTTTGAGATATGTGATCCCTTTCTATATTTCACTACCCACCCTCTTTCCCATCTGCTTTGGATCTTTCCTGATTTTGCAGTAAGAAGAGGAACTGGAGGGGGTCAGCCCACACTGCCCATTACATCCTCACTTTAGAGCACAAGAAGAGCATCTCCACAGGCAAAGACAAACGGACACTACTTAATAGAAATCTCCTGTCTCAGGTACATGGAGTGAGTGCATGAGTACCCATGTGTGGAATACAAATAGGGACCATATATCTTTACCCTCCAGTTACAGGTAAATAACGCCCATTTCCCCTCTTCCCCTCAGAAAACTCATCTTTGCTTCTGGCATGTTTCCCATGCTGTCTCCAGTACACTGAGGCAAGGAAATGTCTCATTAATGTTTCTGGTTTCACACACATGTGAAATCTCATATTTGTCTTTATATCATGTAAATCCTCTTTGCACTTGCAATTTTTCTTGCTCTTATCTTCTTTGTTTTCTTTAATCTTCTACATTCTGAAACTATTGACATGCCTTGTATGACCTTCACTGCTTTGCTCACAGGATTTTCCTGGTCATCCAAAATGTTTCCTAGAATTTAGCGATGGAAAGTAAATATGCTTTGTCACGTTCATTCATCTGACAATGCAAATATCACTCGTATTCCTTGTGTGCAAGGTTTTTTGGTAATTATTTACTCTTTTGAATGTTCCTGTTTTCTCTCCTATTTCAGTTCCAATACTTTGGTTTTTCCCTCCCATTTCTTACAGTAATTCATGCCATTTTTTGATTGTTTTGGGTTTTTTTTAAAGGATGCACACTGATGTTAATTTCAAAATTGACTTAAGTTATGGTCCAAGAGACCACTCCCTTTTTCTTTCTCCCTACGGTCATGTCTTTTGTGTTGGCAGCTGTTCTCTCTCAACCTCCCTTGAAGGGGCTCCCACCAATGTGTATTAAGCTATGTCCCCAATGCATGTTAACCATGGGATAAATAATCATGGGTAAATTAACATGTGGTAATCTAACTCACTCACAAAAGTGTCTGCATCCACAGGCTGCTGTCATGCCCTGTGTCCTCACTGGTGCTGTATCTGGCCATGAGAGCCAGTACAGCTGTTTCAGTGCATATTCTGTGGTTCATAGCACCACAGCTTGCTGCGCTTTGCTTTTGACCAGGACCATAAGGACAGAGCAGTGGGACTACTTCATGATGGAAACAGTGGGTCCAGAACTTTTGCCTGAGGAAAGCCCCATTCGTGGAGGTTTGTGAGGAGCTTGCTCTGGCCTTTGAGTAGCAGAATGCCCAGATGAGGTGAATAACTTTTCAGAAGTGCATCACTAGCCATCTATGGCAGGGGTGGGCAAACTTTTTGGCCCAAGGGCCACATCGGGGTTGCAAAACTGTATGGAGGTCCGGGTAGGGAAGGCTGTGCCTCCCCAAACAGCTTGGCTTCCGCCCCCTATCCGCCCCTTCCCACCCCCTGACTGCCCCCCTCAGAACTCCCGACCCATCCAACCCCACCTTCTCCTTGTCCCCTGACCACCCCCTCCTGGGACTCCCTGCCCCTAACCGCTGCCCCAGGATCCCACCCCCTATCCAATCCCTTCTGTCCCCTGACTGCCCCCCCGACCCCTATCCACACCCCTGCCCCTAACTGCCCCCGGAACCCCACCCCATATCCAGCCCTCCCTCCCCCAGAACCTCTACCTCATCCAACCGTCCCCTGTCCCCTGACTGCCCCTCCGGGACCCTCTGCCCCTTATCCAACCCCCACCCACCCCCTGCTTCCGCCCTCTTACCATGCCATTCAGAGCGGCAGGAGCTCACAGCCACACCGTCGCACTCCCCAGCAGGAGCAGTGGGCCAGAGTGCTGGCGGCGCAGTGAGCTGAGGTGGCAGGGGAGGGGCCGGAGGCTAGCCTCCCCTGCCGGAAGCTCAAGGGCCAGGCAGGACGGTCCCACGGGCCAGATGTGGCCCGCAGGCCATAGTTTGCCCACCTCTGATCTATAGCATTGAAAAAACAAGACGCAAAGGGAAGGAGGATGGTGTTGCCAACACAATTTTTGTAAATGGTGACCAAAAGAAACAGCTAGTAACATCTGAACAAGTGAAGGAGAGGAGAAAACAATAGTTGGAGAGTCTCTTACATGAGGCAAACACCTTTTTTTGGTGGAGTTGCAAATCTGTGATCCTAATACGGTGTCTGAGTCTGACATGACACAGAGGAGGAGTTGAGAAATGCAGTCCAGAGAATGAAGAATGTTAAGGAAGTAGGACCTGATGAAGTGATGACAGAAAGTCTTGGTCAAGAGATGCATAAAATGGATGAGCAGAGTGGTTAAAGCTGTACGGTGAGATGAGAGAAATCCTGAAGATTGGTGCAGGTCTGTCTTGGTCCCAGTACATAAGAAGGGAAGCATCCCCGACTACAGAAACCACTGAGGGATGAAGTTACTGGAAAGTATCTTGAATGCTAGGATTAGGAGAATGATGGAGCTACTCCTCAAAGAAGAGCCAGTTGGCTTTGGGAAAATATGAGGAACCACAGATGCCACGTTTTGTAATTTGGTCAGTGATCGAGAAACAGTTAGAGTACCCATAGGATGGCTTCTGTGCTTTTATAGACCTAGAAAAGGCATATGATAAAATGGCCAGAAGGATTCTCACACCATACTGAGGAAATATGGATTGTCTAATGATTTAATAGCTATGGTGAGTGATCCAAAACAGTGATCCAAACATATTTTTGGAATGACAAGTCCCTTTGAAGTGAAAGTTGGACTGCACTAGAGGTTGGCACTCAGTCTGCTGCTTTTTATCATATTGATGGACTATGTCAACAGGAGGAAGCCAATGGGAAAAGGTGAGAAGCTGCTGTACGCAGATGACATTGAAATAGCCTTAAAAAACAGCCTTAAAAAAAAAAAAGACCTAGAGGAAATAGTAAATCAGTGGTATGACCAGCTAAACTGTCACAGGATGAAAAGGAATATGATTAAGACTGAGGTCATATTGGCTAATAGAGGTGTCACAGGGAAACTGGGCATAGAGATTAACTGAGTGCAACTAAACTAGACTGACCAATTTAAGTACATTGGTGGGTGGGTCACAGAAGATGGCAATCTTGAATGTGAGATACAGTCCAAACGGGGAGTGCTGGAAGAGTGTGGAATAATATCTCAAGTGTTGTATATGACAATTGTATGCAACTGAGACTAAAAACCCAATTGTATAAAACAATAGCGCATCCCACTATTGGTGTATGGTGCAGAAGCATGGGTGGTAGAGATGGCAGGTTCAAGCTCTATAGGGGTTTGAGATGAGGTTTCTTTGTGCCATAAGAGGAGTTACATGAAGAGACAGATTTCAAAATGAAAGCATTTGGGTGGAAGTTGGAGTCTACAATGTGGCTGACAAAATCTAGGAAGCATGACTTCGCTGGTTCAGACACAAAGAGAGGATGAATGAAGAAGACATGGTGAAGATAGCCTGGCAGGAGAAAGTGGTAGGAAAGAGACCCCCAGGAAAGCTGAGGAAGCGATGGATGGATTGCATCCAAGAAGATGGTAAGCAGGTGGACTTTAGTGCCACTTCAGACAGATGAAGATGATGGATGCTTGCAGATGATGGGATAAGGGGATGGGAGGAGAAGAAGTGTGTGGCTTTCACCCTGTGGAGGCCACCAACAGATTTGTAACAGTCTGTGGATGCCAATCAGTTGATGGTTGGTAAAGCCACAGTTGGCACAGTAGGCATGAAGGTTTGCAAGGCTGTTAATGCTGTGCTGGCCTCCTGGATTGTAATAGTTGGAAATATCCCAGCAATATTTGCGGGATTTGAGCTGTACCCGTGCAATTGACAGGAAACGTGTACCCACCCTAAGGCCACCATAGAAAGCAAGCAAGTACACTAACCGGAAAGGATACTGCTCCGTCTTTATGCAGGGCCTTGTGGATCACTATGGCTATGTCCTTCCTTGGTTCTTCTTTATGGGGACTCACCACCCTGCTGTGCTCTTCCTGGTCTGGATCAACTAAGATACTGTGATTTGGGGCTGAGGTCCTCTCCCTCCCCCTCCGGAGAGAGTTCCATATCCTTGCAGACATCAAAATTCCAACACACACCCTTCCCACTTCTACAGATGATGAAATGGAGCTCCATCAGAGCACTACCAGACCTGGAAATGGTCTTCTGGTAGCTCACCTTGAGCCCTTTTATATTTTCCTTGCAGTGCTGTCCACTTTGGTTGATCCTGTGATCAGCCAGCAGCTGCTGAGATATCATTGTACTGATGGAGGCTCCTCTTTGAGAGGCCACGGTCATAGGTTTTGCTTGCTTCAGCCCAAAGGTGCACCAAGACTTCGGTGTTAGCCTCTGGCCAAGGGACTGCTTGCTGATATATGAGCTTCTTACTGGGCATTCATCTTGTTGCTGTATCGAATACCCGCAATGACAGAAGGTATAGAAACTGGAAGCCACATGGGTCAGAGAACACTGAGCAGAGGCATATGATGATAAGCCACTTGCAGTGAGGGATCAGAGCGTAATTAGATGGCAAGTTAGTACACAGGACTGGGTGCTCAGGAGCTTGTGGGAAGGGACTGAAGGACCAACAGCTATTGATTGTTGTGACTGGTAGTGGCCACCCAGTTTTCGCTGAAGTTAACCTTGACGTAGCTTATCCTGCTTCTTTCTAACTAGGGTCTATCTGGACATGGTGGCCGCCTCACTGTGCAGCATGACTAGAGGCGTGTTGATGTATGAACACTGTGTGTGTTAAGGGGAAAACTCTGTTGAAGCCAGCTTAAATTTTCAGTGCAGACAAACCAGTCAATTGATTATCAGTTGTGCTATTCCTGTGGTAGGCCCTAGTGGCAGAGCTTGCCCCCTTTGGAATCTATTCAGATCACCTTGCCTTATGAAAAAGCAAACAAAAAAAAACTTTTTTTGCCCCTAAGGTTTAGTTGAGTAGCATCATGGAGGCTTCACATTTAGTTCCCTTTTCCATTTTCTGCTGTATCAATCTCCTCAATTCGTTCTGTTTCAAATTTCAAGAGTTTGTGAAATGTTACTACTTGTATTGTGTGTTAGAAAGTATTTATGATTTTGTAAAAGACCCTGGGTGATCCAAGGTGTATGTGGGGGACATTAGAAATACAGCCAATGTACCATAGCTCCTTCCAGAGACCCTACAAGCAGGGGGAGGGGGAGCCCCTCCAGAGAAGAAGGAATTTTTCTATGGCAGTCAAATCACAAATCTCTGCAGTAGGAGGATTTTCAAGAGTGCAGAGCACCCTTAAAACCCACATAAATCCTAACACGTCCAGTATCCCCTGGAGAAAGGGAATCCTGCTGACAAAACAGGCACTTTCTAGCCACTGATAATGTAGCTGTAACAATGGGCAGCTCTACACTTAAAACGCTGCATCGACGCAGCTGTAGCACTTTAATGAAGACGCTCTGTGCCAACGGGAGAGAATGTCTCCCATTGGCTTAGCTAATCCACCTCCCTGAGAGGCAGTAGCTATGTCGGCGGGAGAGCTTCTCCCGCCAACATAGCGCTGTCTATACCAGTGCTTAGGCCAGTACAGCTACGTCGCTCAAGGGTGGGAATAATTCGTACTTATATCGAAGTAAGTTAGTGGCGTGGACCAAAGCAACATGTGCTACATCTCCACAACTCGTTCAAAAAGTGGAGCAGTGGAAATTCTTACTTAGTGATCTTCCCAACAGTAAAAACTGAAGAGAAAACTCTCCCCCTCCAATCCCTAAGGCAGTCTGCTTCGCCTCACTCCACGTTTTTCACTTGTTCTGCTCAGAGCACTGCCATTGACCCAAAGGGATGTTCTATACGCAGGAGTGGAGAATATGCCATGGAGAGATCTACACTGTGAATAACAACCACATTTGAACTTCTCTAGTGCCTATCATCAGAGAATGGTAAACCAATTTACAAATATTAATTGGGCAACCCAGTAGATAAGAGGTAAGCAATACAGATTGAAAAGGAGAATTTTCCCTTTCAATATGAAAGGCCTGATCATTTCCATAATTTTATGACTGAAGATTAATGTGGTAAGTGCAAAATAATTTGCCAGGGGCTAGTTTTCAGGCAGTAATTCTCTTATGCATACAACCCATGACAGAATATGGAAAATGGCCAAGTCACTGATAAAGATGTGTCCTGGTTAGTATAACATGCCAGCCTGAACCTTGAGAGACAGTCTTATTATGATACACAATCTGAGCAGTAGAGGTAAGCAAGCGGCAAAACACTTCTGTCAGCAGCATGTACACAGAGAACTGTTCAAGTATGTTAAGCATTGATAGCCTCTCTTCTGAGTCTAGGGGTGGGCAGAAGAACAGGCTCAAGAACGTTCAGGTAAACAGAATTCACCAGGCATACTCATGAAGCCCTTGCTAAGGGCCCAATCATGGGAGCAGCTTGAGTGCTTTCAAGCCTCTCTGAAGTCAATTAAAGTGAAAGCATTAAGTACATTGCAGGAGGTGCTCAGCACCTCAGAGAATCAGGTCCGAACTATGCAAAATGCTCTCTGTTGATTAATACACCTTTATAATTATTGGATGTTGGTTGTATTGCGGTAGAACCTAGGAGCGCCAGCCATAGACCCAGGACCCCTTGTGCTAAGCGCTGTACAAATTGAGAACAAAAAGATAGTCCCTGTCCCAAAGAGCTTCCAATTTAAACATACTCACTGCTATTCCTTCAGGTGAACTTGCCTTTATAGGACTGGTCTGTGTAGAGTAGGATAAAAAGTAGAGGGGGGGAGGAGGTTAGAATGTGTTAATTACCACGTTCTAATATAAATGTCATATAACTATAGTGTAGACAAGGTAAGTTGTATTGTAGCACATGTTAGTGTCAACTTACCGTAAATTAGACTGGGCTTGTTAACACACTCTAAAAAAACTATCTTCTATCCTAATCTGGACATATATCCATAGCTGTTTGCTCACCTTTCCTCTCATTAGCTCAAGTGTAGAGGATCTGTGTATGCAGAAAGGGCTGTCATCAGCTCACAGGTGGCCTCAAATTTCAGTGTTATAACAAATAAAAACACCCAAGCTCTTTAAAACCCCACAACCTAAAGAAAAGTTTTGGGGTGGTTTTTATTTTTATTTTTATTTTTATTTATTTATTTTTTGTCCTAATAGTGAGTTTGGGTTATTTTTATTCACCAGCAAACATTTTCATGCAGCATTTGCAACCCAAATATTGTGCTGACTGTAAACAAAGACATGTGAAATGAATTACTCTATTTTCCTTATCCACCCTGAGAGGAAAGCAACAAGCATAGATGGTGGAAAGCACAGTGTTTCTAAAGTTCTTCATACCTAAGGCAATGCAAGTGTATAAAGAATTTTTTTCTGTAAATGATTTTTTAACTAACAGTGTCCCTTTAAGTGTCTCCAGCTCCACTAACAACTATACAGTGTCTCACTATGTAAGTCGTGGAGTTTGGGTTGATTGTCTTCTGGATTTTGAATCCCTTCCTTGTCCTTCAGAATTGCAATTTCTTTAATTTGCTTAGAATGTCAGCTCTTTGGGGCAGGAACTGTCCGTTTGTTCTGTTTGTACAGCACCTACCACAGTGAAGCTCCTAGGGGTTACAGCTGTAGAAATAACAAATCATACTAAGCAATAACTTTCTCTCTGTCTGCCCCACTTGCCATTTGAATTGGAAAGTGCATTCTTCATGTCCTGTTCTAAAATATTGCCATGTGCCATGAACTTGAGAGAACTTTGCCCTGGCGTAGCTACACTTACTTGTTGTTACGCGAGTGCCCCACCTTAGACCAGTACCACACCTCTACACTGGGGAGATTGCAATAGTACATTGTTATAGCAACACCACTGCAAAAATGTGGACAAACCCCAAGTGTGCTCCATCCTGCCTGGGTTTCAGAGCTACATTCTCCTTCTCTTTCCCCTTACTCACGTAATATTCAGTGGAAGGAAGTTGTTAGAGAATGCAGTGGGGTGCTGGTCCATGACTGCGCCTCTGAGGCTCTATGGTAACAGGAACAATAGAAATAATAATACTTTGCACATCTGCAGCATCATTGCCTCTGATTTCACAGGGCTTTATGGAACAAAGCCTTCCAACACCCCTGCAAGGTACATAGATAGTATTATCCTCATTTCACAGAAGGGGAAACGAAGGCATGGTGAGTTGCCCAAGGTCATACAGCAAGTCTGTGGCAGAGCCAGCTCTATATCCCAAGAATTCAGACTCCTGGCTCTAGATTGTTATCCCTCAAATCTTGTAGAATGAGCACAAGTCATGACTGAAACTGCCACTGGGTATGTCTACCCTGCAATAAAACCCCACAGCAGCAAGTCTCAGAACCCACAGCAAGTGACTCAGGCCAGTGGGGTTTGTGCTACGAGGCTAAAAATAGCAGTGTAGAGATTTGGGCTTGAGCCAGGCTCTGAAACTCAGTGACGGGGGAGGGTCTCAGGCTGGGCTCCAGCCCCAGCCTGAATACCTACACTGCCATTTTTAGCCCCGTGAGTGCAAGTCAGTTGGCCCAGGCTCAGAGGCTCGCTGCTGCAGTTCTTTTATCGCAGTGTAGACCTATCCCATGAGGCCTGCTAGTGTGGCTGTCCCCCAGACCTGGGTCCCCCAGCGTTCAAATCCCGGAGTGCCCTTCCTGGGTCACAGGAGAGAGGAAGAAATGCCTTTTGAAACTGATCAGTGTGGTGACTAGAGGACAGGGGTGGTAGGTTTTGGCACTGAATGCCTACCCTGTTTTGGCTATTGGATTATGTCCTCACTTGTGGATCTGGTGATGGTACCCAGCATAGTGCTTGTCTTTCAATGTCCTCCAGACTCTCTTGGTATCATTATAGTGCTTTTTTTTTTTCTTTTTTCCAGCAGGCATGTCAGCCCTGCCTGGCAAAAGCCATTGCCTGATGATGAAGGTACTCACTTTAATTAACATACTTTTAATTAAAAGAGATGTCAGCTATTCCCTTGCTGCCACTTCTGTTTTGCTTAGAAAGGCTCCTTGTGGCAGTGCTTCAGTGAACTATTGCAGCAGTGGGATGTTATGTGATTTGCTAACACTTCCTTGTTAGCAGCCTGTTTTATTGCTAGCACAATACATCTCCCAGACACCAGAGTATAAATAGGATTCAGCAGAACTGACAGAAGAGTAATAAGGAGGGGCGGCACTTCCATACTGTCACTTTAAAGGAAAACTGTCTGGCAGTAGAAAAGAGATTTTTAAACACTAAATCGAATTACAAAAAAGAGTCCTCTACTACAGGGCCAATCCTGTGAAGTGCCCTCAGGGAGGGTGGAGGGAGCTTAGTCTCTTGCAGGATTGAGCCTTTCGGGTCAGATTCTACCCTGCTAATGCTGGTGTAAAACCAGAATAACTCCACTGAAGTCAATGGGGCTGTCTGCATTTACACCAGTGTAACTGATGGCAGAATGTTTGGCCCTTAATTGTATGTATGTATTTATTGCCAAACACACATGCCTTAAACCCAATGCAATGGTAATAAAATGGGCCAGCTGCCACTGGGACAAGCCTGAGGAGGTAAGTTAGGAAACGAGAAATGCATTAGAAAAGAAACTTCCCAGCTGGGGTAAACATAAAACCGGAAATGGAAAGGGATTTACTCGAAAGCACCTGCTAGAAAGACTGTGACTTTCCTATCCTGTCTAACTGGTAGATGCATTTCCTGTTCCTCACATTGCTTTTCAGCAGGTGGATCCTGTCTGATGAAGTGTCAGCAAAATGTCAGCTCCACAGAAAGAGATACTTGCACCCTGCACAAGTGAAACATTGACAGGTATTTCCAAGTTATCTAAGGTGATGGAGATAAACACTGGTTATTGAGCCCAGGGCATTCACTTAGCCCCTTTCTTCTTCTATGTATATTGTAGCAATTGAGTATTGTTAAGAGCCAGGGAAACTTTTATTAATTCTGAAATATATATATATATAAAGGAGTCTAGGGAGAACAAAGGACACTTCTGTTGCTTGAGTTCTTAGGACATTTACAAACACATTTATATCTCATCTATATTATTTCTATGACACTCCTCTCCATAACATCTAGACAACATGATGAGTACTCTTATACTTTAGCTGCTGCTGCTGCTGCTTCTTCGAGTACTTGCTCATGTCAATTCCAGTCTAGGTGTGTGTGCGCCCATGTGCCCAGTCATCAGAGATTTTTGCCTTTGCTGTATCCGTACAGCAGCTGTCGCACCCCCTGGAGTGCTGCGCTCATATGTCGGTATATTAGACACCGCTGGTCCGACACCCTCTCAGTTCCTTCTTACCGCTGGCGACGGTTGGTCAGAGTGCCTTGTCTTGCATTGCAAGAACGTTCGCGGGTCTTACAACCCATTTTTCTGTCTCCTTTGTATTTTTAGGTACTTAGTTAGTCCATTAAGTGTTAATCTAGTTTGGTAGTTAGAGTTCCAGCTGGGACTTCCGCTCGGAGTGGGGCATGACCCGTCCCCAGGCTTTAAGCCATGGTCATCGTGCAAGCGGCCGATGCCAATTAGTGACCCCCACGAGAGCTGTTTACAGTGTTTGGGGGAGTCCCAAAGAAAGGATCTGCAAAAACTTTCACCCTCGGACTCCGAAGGAGCAGGACATCCGCTTGAGGACCCTCCTCATGAAGGCTGCACTTCATCCTGCCTTGGAGCCCTCTCGATCAGACTCCACACCTGGCACCTCTGAGTCCACGCGCAGCACATCACAGCACCAGAAACCACCTGGCACCATTTCCCCCTGCCTGGTGCCTAAGAAGTAGTCGACAGGCTCTCTGGCACCAGAGGGGAAGGGGGTTTCAGGCAAAGGACCTGTGTCAGGTCACATGCCTTCCCCGGAGCTACATGAGAGTACTGCTGTGGTTAGACCTCCTAGTCCATCTAGGGATCCGACCCCGGGAGAGGCAGGACCTCCTCGTAGGACCTTCAATGCCCGAAGCAGCCCTGGTGGCCAAAGAACAAGTAGGCTGGATGGCACTGCAGATGCCAAGCCAAGCAATGGACCCAGCTAAGGCCCCGGCATCCAAGGGCAAGCCAGTTATGGAACAGCCCCTCTAAAACAGTGGAATGTCCCTGGTTCCCAGACTGCAGGTGTTGGTCCCCATTGCCGCTACCTCAGACCACAGCCTCAGTCCCTGGCTAGAAGACCCAGGCCCCTCACACCACGATCTCCACCTACAAGGCACGGGACACCTGAGTTGTGACGCCGATCCCCATACCCACAGTACCGGTGGACCTCCCGCCAGAGACCGCCACAGCACAGGTCACCATTGCCTAGGCGATCTCCCAGGTGTCAATCCCCCCCCCAGTGCAGGATCATTCCCAGTTGCAGCACTGATCTCCAAGTCCCCGGTACCTCTATTCGGGGAGGCACCAGTCCTCGCCCTTTCCTTACCGGTTGCTGACGAGGGTCAGTCGGCAGACTCAGGCCTCTACGGCTCCTCCCTGATCACTGAGTCAGAAGGAGAGTTCAGCTCCTCACCAAGGAAAGGTGAATCACCACTGATCTGTGAGACCAGCACGGATCCTGCTCAGTGGCAGTACCGGAACACCTGGGGTGTACCTGTTAGGCCAGTCCCATACTCCCACCATTCCTCCCTGGCTGCATGGGACAAGCCACCTCCAGCACCGTTGCCACTGGAATTGGAGCCCAGTGCCGAATCCGATGGCAGGCTCTGACACCCAAGGAGCTGTCCCCCGATAAGCAAGGGGAAGCCGCCCCTCTCCCTGCACTGCAGGGATTGTTGTCATCTCTGGATGAAGCTGTGGTGGGCCCCTCCCAGACAAACAGCCCCCACGACTACTTCAAGGAGCACTAGGCCCTCCTCAAAAGGGTGTCTGCCAATCTGAACTTGGAGGTCAAGGAGCTAGCAGAGGAGTCCAACAACCTCTTTCATGTCAGAGTCTCCTCTGCCCTGGCCCGGGTTGCACAGCCCGTCCACCCAGGGGTCCTTAAAATTGCCAGGTCTGTGTGGCAGACCCGTTCTTCCATTCTGCCTACCTCCAAGAAGGTGGAAAAGAAGTACTATGTCCCAAAAGGGTTTGAGTACCTGTATGCTCACCCTCCAGCAGGGTCCCTGGACGTGTCTGCCAATGAGAGGGCCAGGCGAGTGGGACACCGAAAAATAAAGATGCCAAGAGGCTGGACTTGTTTGGCAGAAACATTTATTCGATGACCCACCTGCAATTTCAGGTGTCTAACCATCAGGCCCTGCTAGGCAGGTACAACTTCAACCTGTGGGACTCCATTAGCACGTTCAAGGAGGCCTTCCACAGGACTGAGTCCAGGAGTTCGCCGCCTTGGTGGAGGAAAGCAGAGTGGTAGTGACAGGCGCCCTCCAGATGGCCTGGAATGCTACAGACTTGGCAGCCAGGGTGGTCGCCTTCGCGGTGGTCATGAAGCGCAGCTCCTGGCTACGATCCTCGGACTGTCCCAGGAGATGCAGACCACTTTGCAGGATCCCGCATTTGAGGGAGCAGGGCTCTCCTCTGAGCTTACTGATGCTCTGCTCCACAGCCTTAAAGACTCCCACCGACAAAGTACTGGCCACGCCAGCGCTTTTTGTCAGTAAAACTTTTGTCGGTCGGGGCTGGGGTGGGGGTTTCACACCCCTGATGGACAAAAGTTTCACTGACAAAAGTGCGGTGTAGACATAGCCTTAGTCACTTACGCCAACATAAGCTGTAGTGTAGACATACGCTAAGTAGCTGTGTTGACAGGCAGAAGGCTGTGTTAATTCCACAAAGCTAAGGGAAAAGACCTGAAGCCCTTTGGGGAGCTGAAGGACAGGACTATAACTGAAAAGGGGCAACCACCTGCTGCACCCCTGCCTAGGGTTGCCAACCGTCCAGGATCACCCTGGAGTCTCCAGGAATTAAAGATTAATCTTTAATTAAAGATTATGGAATGTGATGAACCCTCCAGGAATATGTCCAACCACAATTGGCAACCTTACCCTGGCCTGACCACTAGGTGGCACTGGTGGTCAGTGTTCCCTTTACAGGAGGTCAGCAAAAGTTTAGGCCTGATTGCCTGTCATGAAAGACACACAACCTCTGTGAAGCATGAGATTCAAACTCTGTTAGTGTTTCACCTATTGCACATGTGCAGAGAAAAGCCGGAGAGGTGGGATGGGATAGACCTATCACCCTCACTGAGGGAGAGATGGGAGTGTAGGAGGCAGAGGGGGTGCCTGGAGCCAGCTGATCTGTTCTTGGGCATGCTCAGGCTGAGCCTGTAGACCAGATCTCTGAGAGCACTGGAGGGAGCAGGGGGAAATAAACTGAGGACTTACAGGAGAAGGGGACACAATGCTCCCAAAGGAATCTGGGCAGGGTCCCCTTTCTCTCTCCTAAGTTTTATTTCCTTCCCTTTCTTCCTTCTGCTTCTGCCCAATTTGAAGCAAGGGCCAGTTTTGATTCTTCCAAGGTTTCCTGTCTGTATACAGGGGATCAGATCTATTCCAGCATCCCAGCAAAAGTGCAATATGGAATTCACCTGCAGAAAGTTCAAGGAATCAGTCAGTTGAACTGAATAGGATGATAATCTATTGGACAAGGCCCTGGCTGGGACTTGGAGAGCTGAGTTCTGTTCCTCCTAGTTCTGACACTGGGTGACCTTGGGTAAGTTGCTTCACCTTCCTGTGCCTCAGTCTTTCCATCAGTAAAAATGGGCATAGTGATACTGGCCACCCTTGTAAAGCCATTTAGATCTGCAGATGAGAAGTATCTAAGGGTTAGGCATGCACTGGTTTTATTACCATCTTTCAGAACTGGCAGGCCAGCACAGGTTTTCTAGAACTGGCAAATGTAGCGGTTAGTTGTCTGCGTGCCAGTCCACAGACAAAGTGCCGAAAGATCCTTTTCAGGTCATGCCCCACTGCTACATGGTAAACACAAGCCTTTAAAGCCATAGAACTTGCATCTGAACAGGATGCTGCAGGGGAATGAACTCAACTGAACAAAGACTTGGATACAGTAGATGCTCTGGAACACCTGGGTTGATTTTACTGAAGTGTATCGTGTTTGCATGCCTTTATGCTTTTGATTCTTGGAATCTGTCACAGTACATTTTTGTTCTGTGAAAAGTGGCACTCCCACACCCTGCAGCCCATGTTGGGGAAAGGAATACACAGCCTTATTGACTGATTCATTTCTGAAAGGATCGGCACCCCACACAGCCAAAAGGATGTCAAGCAACCTTTGGGAGAGGGGGAATGGGTGTGAACCTAGAAGGCTGCTTGCCATCCCCCATTCCTCTAAGAACTAACAGCAATAGAAATTATCAGCTGATTGTGAAATCGAGTGCTTACTCAGGTACTCACTGAGATTTTGATCCCTGTAAGCTTTGCCTCTGGGTTTCTGCAAGAGCTGTTCTCGCTGCCTGCAAGACAAAGATCTATGGGCTTGTCTACACTAGAAAGTTGTAGTGCTTTAACTAGACCAGTGTAGTTAGAGTGGTACAACCCCCTGAGTGTGATGTAGTTATACCAGTATAAAGGTGTTTATATTGGTATAGCTATTCCCACGCTGAAAGGGGAATAAACTATACGGCACCTTTTATAGCAATATACCTGTACAACCCCTAGTGTGGATGCAGTCATAAGTATTTTGGTGTAAAAATTACCATTAACCAAAATAGGTATGCTAGTAAAAAAAACTGTCAAGCAGGCTTCAAAGGTCTTACAGGTCCTTGCTGAGGATTCTGATAACCCTCCACTATTCACTATATAGAGGTGACAGTGTGAAGTGTTTTGCTCAGCATGTTGGTTATTTGTCAGCTGCACTTTGAATGACCACATTACACAGTAATTTTTAGATTAATTAGGCCAAACTCTTCTCTGACTTGGACCACAGAAGTGAGGGCAGAACTTGGCCCATCTCCTCTAACGAATCCTTAAGAAGCTAACCGCGTGGCTGGGTGGCATGGAAAGTTGGAGGCTGGGTTTGAAAGCCTGATTTAGGTCACAAGTGAATGAAGTTGTTGGTCTCCTCCTCCAATAATAAAACGCAGTTTGGCACGACTCGTGGAGCACAGGCAATAAGGTCTGGAACTGAAGGTGCACTGGTGAAGCAGGGGTGAAACATGCATACAGTTTGTCATCCTGCGCCTGCTTCCAGTGGCCCTCTGGGGCCAAATTTGTGTAACCATGATTTCAGGTGCAAACTGTCCACAAGCAAAATGTGGACTTGAACTTCTTGATCATGAAATCCTTCTCACAAGAAAAAGAACAAATGCAGTAATCCAGATTGAGGTTGGTGAGGTTTTTTAAATTTCTTAGTCGTGTTACCAAGTATCTGCATATATGTATTTTGCCCAAACTCTTTAATATTATAGCAGTACTTTAATATTCCATGGTACCACTGCAACATTAGTATAAGAACAAAGTTCAAATGTAAAGTTACATGCAGTAGATGCCTGTAATCAAAACATGATCACTTCATACTATCTAACAAACATGCAATTGGAGATGAGAAAAGAAATGTGACCATGGACGTTGGGGATGGCTAAAAACCTAAACAAACTGGTCAATTTAATCTGTGATCTTTCCATTCAGATGAATTCTGCTTTTTACAGAGTGAGCGGTTGAGAGAAGAAACTTTAGATTTACCTTTTATGAACATTAACTGTAACTTGCTTTTGGAGACCCCCCAGCTGGCAGCTTTTGGTACTGCTGCCTGCATAATCTTCTCCAGGCTAGTGTGTGATAAGATTTTCACCATGATCCTGTCTAATTAATGCTTAACTACTATTTCACCCAAGTGGTGCAGATTAACTGGTGGTTATACTGTCTGCTCTCAAAAAGTTCAAAATCTTGGTCTCTGGGGAAGGAACTGGTGCAAATTCCAGCTCAGGAAAATGAGAATTGATTTTGCTCTTTTGTGCACTTGGAACTCTTGGCTCTTGAATGAGAAGTATGTCTGCTCTTTGACTTCCATACACATTTTTCTGTAAATGAAGTTTGCAGGAACATATGTGTATCTCGTGGTCCTGGCACTTTTGCTGGATTATTTTCTTGTTTTTAAATCTTTGGGACAGGCAAGACTTGAAATGCTGGCAGACTTGTGACAGATGACACTAGTTTTCTTACAATCTTTGAAGGCAAATGGATGTGTACCGAGCAGGTTGAGGCAGCAGTCAGGACACCTTTAGTTCAAGTTATTAAAATCTGTACACAGCAAGCATACAGATTCCTGCAGGACTTGGAAGCATCCCTATTGAGAAAGGGTGCATAAATCCCATAGGTGTTAGCTAGTTAAGGATATGCTTAAGGACTGTCTTTAATAGGGATGGACTTAAGCATGTGTTTATGAACTTTCCAGAATTGGAGCCACAGGGTCTGATTCTCCAATGCCCCTACAGCTTGTCCAGTCACTTATACTTGTGCAAAGCTACAATTCTGATCTGGTAACGTTTTACAGTCACTTTGCAGATATGTAAATGATAACACAAGTGCAGGGCAATGGAAAATCAAGTCAACAAGGAAGCACAGAAATTGTGGAGTTACTTGCACCAGCGTAAAACACTACCACAGCATCATGGTAGCATTTTGTATTCACTTTGCACTGGTGGAAATGATTGCACAAGGTGCAGGGAAATGGAGACTCAGACCCTAAGTCACTTTTTAAGTTTGGTTTTAAGTAGAAAGCTTTGTTTAAGTGAATGAATAGTAGGGACTGGTGTCAGATTGACAATGCTGGACAGGGAAATGTTCTATCCTCACAACAGACGTTTCATGGGCAGCAGCCCGACAAGCATGGTCCAGGACTCAGACCCATGTCTAGGGGCACTTGTTTCTATGACCATTCAGGGCCCTTTGAGATTGTAAACAAAACTGTTAAGTGGTTGTTCTGCTGCGGTGGACTGTTGTGCATGTGACTTGCACTGAACCACAGATTTGTTCCATGCAGGTGACCAAAAGAGGGAGTATAACCTGTTGACTCCACAGTCTATGTAGTATGGTCAAATATTTGTTAGCATCTGACTGTCCAAAAATAGTACAAGGCTTTCAAATTGCAGGTAGGTGCCAAGGGAAGGACCTGGATTGCAAGGTAGACAGCCTCCCTCTCATTTGTGGCACATAGACTTGGATGTGAGGTGAGGTCAATTACTCCAGGCTCACTTTTTGAGGACATCGTGTTGCGTGAGATATTAATATGCAAATAGGGCTCTTCCTGACTTGGGTGTTTTTCTATTGCTGCAGATAGTTTAATCATATGACCCCATGAGTTAAGATTATTTTCCCCCCAAACATGACAATGGGACATGCCACAACCACCTTATTTTTATGTTGAGCCATTTTCCTACATGTCTAGTCTGGCTTTGTTTCTGTTTCTTTCTAAGTTCCCCACCCCTTTCCCCCTAACACAGGTTATTCCAGTTAGCGAACTGATCTATATGAACCCCTTTACAAAATTCGGTCATGTTTATGTGACAGCACACAATGTATGCTGTAAAAAAGGAAACTTTATGTGGCTCTGTGATTTCAGATGTTTAAAAAATGACAATCTAGAGGTCCACTTTTGTGTCTCACTTCTCTAGAAAGTAGTTCACTCACAAATTACAGAGGGCAAGATGGAGGAACTACAGGGAGAATTTCTATGGCCTGTTATGCAGGTGGTCAGACTAGAGCATCAGTGGTCTCATCTGGCCATGAAAATCTATTACATGTGCTCTATTTACAAGCACAATGCTGTATCTCTGAAGGCTAATCCTGCAAACTCAATCTGAGCTCTAAGAGTCAGACTGGGTGCATTTCTTCTCACAAATTATAACCAGTAATGCCCTCAGTAACAGTGTTGTCTATATGTTTGTACAGAGGTAACTGTCAAGCATTCTGTGATGATACACAATAGGGTCCAGCTCACTGCCTCTTAGCTGTGTTAGCTCTTCAGGTATACAATGAGGTAAAAAAGCTGATTTTGTTTGTTTTTGTTTTTTTGGTGACCAATGTATCCAGTTTTGAATGACTATACAAAGGGAGATGGTCTTATCCTGCAGACTGTCACTTTCTAAGAGACTCAGTTTAAAGCTCTGACATGACATTTTATAGTCTCAGTGAAGTACTGCGAACATATAAGGTGTGAATATGGCAGGTACAGTATTTCATTTGCTAAGATAGCTAGCAGGGAAATGAGGAGCAAGGGTCTGTCCACAATATAATTTAGTAGGACAATACAAAATGCTCACACTACCTATGGAGACAAGCAACTTGTGAAAGCAGAAATATTTAACTGGAAGTTTTTCCTGGTGGTTGTTCCAAAGGTACCCATCTCCTGCTCATCTGAGGGACATGCCAGGAGGACCCTGACCACACCTAGCTTTCATGATGAGGTGATCAGCACTCTCACTTTGATTGTGGAAGCCACTTCCTACTAGCTGTCTATACCCTGAGTTTAGCATTGTGGACAGAGCTGCCCAGAACAAGTTGGGAGAGGTGCAGAAGACCTGGTAAATAAGTAGTGTTCCAATATGTTGCTTCAGATATGGCGGAAGTGGTCTGAAGTCTCAGCTCTTGGATCTGCACAGGATTTGGGTTATTGACTTGCAGCACATTTCGAGGTTGTTTCTGGGTACTTCATTCCTTTCCAAGTGTTTGCTGCTTAGCTGTTGTCTGGCTGGCTAAATTGGGTTAAAGGCTGGACAGCTTCTCACTTGCAGATCATGTGATATTAGAGTTGTCACTTGGGGACTTTTTTATACTAACTTTGTTTATTTTCAAGTATGTACTTTAAGCAAGGCTAATTTTTAACATGCTTGACCTTACCTGACTCCATTCTCTATTTACTACTACTGCTGCTGCAGTAGGGGATCCTGTTGTCAAACTTAAACCTTGATGCTTCATGAAAGTATGTACAGTACAAAAGGTAAAACAACAGATGTGATCTGTTTTCTCCACCTGTTGAAAATAAATTATGGTGGAGATTTGCTTAGCTCTTGCCTAGTTATATAGTCCCTGTCTGATCAAGCCAGTGTCTCAGTCCTGCTGTACTCCTCTGTACTTTACACAGTACCTTTTTGTAAGCTATGAGGCTGAATGGAGTCTTCACTTAGTGGCTGCTGTTAAATCAGTCTTTACTATCTGTAAACACAAACTTGGCTATTGCCCCAGGGATCCAATACCAAATTCTAATGCCATATTTGCATTTTATATTCAAGTGTAAAAAGGATTAAATAATGTGTTAGTGTTATGCTGACAAACATTTACTGACCATCAGAATTAACTGAAAGAGTCAAGTAGTTCTAGAAACCAAATTACATGTGTGCATTCTGTAGTGTCAAACCTTAGGGGACTGGCCAAACCCAAGCTGCCTAATATTTTGGGCAATGGACAAAGTGTTTTTCTGGATTGCCACTAGTGAGTGCTATGCCAAGAGAAAGGATCTGGTTGTTGAAGCAGGTTGGAAGTCTTGGCTACAATGGCTCCCCAACTATCAGGAACTAGCAGAGGGAAGAGGTATATCATGCTTGGAAATTAGTACTGTGCAAAGAGTAGCATGGTAGGGTATCCACACGACCAAAGCACCAGCTAAGCGATAAGGGTACTGTTACAAAGTGAAGAAGCCGGCCGTGCCTTCCCCCTTATGTTACCAATTTTGCTCATTCTAAGACTTAAGGGAGCCTGGCCTCAGTTAAACTAGAGGCTGCAGCTGCGGGTGAAATGTGTATGAAAGAATTTGACATGAGGTCCCATTTCACGACATTAAAAAAAAAAAGAGCATAAGATAGATAAGAAACAAAATGAGCACCTGAACTATTTTTAAGCAACTACAGCTTACACCTTTAATAACGGTACCTTTTTAATTCCTTCAGTTTCAGCCTTCAAACTATACCACTATATTGCAGATAATTTACTGCTAATCCCATGTGCCAATTATGATCTTCAGAAGTTTGAGAGCTGGGTGCACCTGCCAGGGCTTGGAGCTGCTGCCCTACACCACAAGGCAGAAGCCTGGTGCTCCCCTGAGTCTGGTAGGCGGAGAATAGGGTAGGGGACATGGGGAGCTTCATGAGCTGCATTTTAACTGTAAAAGAGCCGCATGTGACTTGGAAGCAGCAGTTTGGCCCTACCCTATAGCTTTTAATGTACAAACTTGTATTCCAGCACTAGCTTCTGTGAAGACTTGTGCCAGGAATCCATACCTAAGGCTAGTTTGCCATCTAAGAAATGTCATAACTAAATTGTAGGTATATGCCAAAGTTCCAGTTTGCTTTTAGAAGGTAGCAGCACCAGAAACCAAAGATGAGAGAGGAAGAGTTTTTGGAAACTGCTTCTACTTCTCCTGTTGCTTGTATCTCCACTGTTCTGTAGCCACTTGAGCTTAACATGAAAGTTTGGTTTTGTGAATTAAAGTGCAGGCAATCATCAACAATGAATTAACTACTTAAGCATTTTGTTTGAGTCTCCTAGGTGCAGAAATTCATAAATCCAATCATCCAGGAACCTGTAAACCCTTTCAAGTTGGAGGTAACTGAAAACTTTCCTAATTGTAAATTTAACAGACCCCTGGAAGTGTTTCAGGAGGAGAATAGAAGATGATAAATAAGTTATGCTCAGAACAGGTGCTACTGCTTTCCCCCTCCCTCACAATCAAGTACTTTATTCTTTTTACAGATGAGCTCAGGCTGCTAGTTTGTGTACTACAATTCAATACAGAAGTAGCTTTTAAAAGTACAAGGTGTTTTAAGTCTGCTTAAATACGTATGCACAGTTAGATTACTTGGTCACTTATCAGCAAAAATAATCACATAGTACCAATCAGGCTTTTTAGTGCTATACCAGTACTTTATTTAACAAAACAAACTACAAAAACTAAATTTCAAGTTTGTTTTACAAAAAACAACCCTGGAGATGTAGTTTCAAGAGTGATTTTGCTTTCCCTTAAACTGTTTAAGAATTTGCAGGTAAAGTAAAAATGCAATTTGTATTTCAGTTGTGGTATAACTTCAATGAGCTGAACCTCAAATTGTCCAGAACAGTCTGTCCCTTCACTTTCAAAGGGATTCTCAAATTGGGTCGATAAACCATATCTGTTAAGAGCATATTCCCTCCCATACAGAATCATAACATTACTGTGGTAACTAAATTGCTTACAGGGAAAGGTGATTAAGATGGGTAGTGTACTGCAACCAGAATGGAGAGAGTGCAGTCAGCTTCTGAACCTACACTTTATTATACTGAAAGTTCCTTGTGGTTTGCTGTTCATATATTTAGCTAAACAAGAGTATGGTATGTGAAAAACAAATCCAGATTCTTATGACCCTGTAAGGCTGCTGCACTCTATTCAGTCTGAGCACTGATCAATTGGAAGGGCATAAAAGTCTTCTATACAGCAATCAGCACCTCTTCAAAATGAGGGTAGCGCCAAGTCTTGCGCACAATATTGAAAATCTTGACAAGTATTTCATGAGTTACTTCTATGAAGTTAGCATTTTTCATCTTCAAAAGACCTTAAAATACAATTCCCTATCTCTGCGGGGGAGTTACTGTTACCTTTTCCCCCAGCTGCCATAAATTCAGTGCTCTTCAGTGAAAGTAATGGGTGTTCAGCACCAGCAAGGATTTCAGGAGTCCTTTATAAACAGTGCATAAAGACTGAAGTATTATTCCCTTTTCACAGATCTGTAAAACCAAGTACAGCCATCTTAAATGTCTCCCAGTCATACTAAATTTGCAACAGGCTTAGCACTAGAACCTTTTCAATCTACTGTCTTGGTCTGTGCTTTAGCTACTTGGCCATGGTTCCTCATGGTATTGCATACAAAATTCTATTTGTAAGTCTGGCTTCAGTCACTTCCTCCTGTATCAGATTTGCCTGGAAAGCAGTTCACTCAGATTCACTTCTGTGCTTATTTGTTTCTGCCAGACTGAAATTTCAGTGATAGAGCATTTGATAGTAGGATGAAGGAAAAAGGAGCATTGGTCTGAACTGTTTGACACACACACTCAAATTAATAGTCAGCATGCTATTATGAGCACTAATGTTGTAAAACTGATTTTAATCACTTTCCCAAAGGAGAACTTGCATTAAAATAGCTTTCCCTTTTTAGGCTAAAAGTTAGACCTGAGATGCCCAATATGTGCACAAAGTAGGCTACCTACACCCCCCCCTTTAAGTTTATATGGGTAATCCTAAAATGTTTTACTACTTACCTCAAATATACAATTGCAGATGGTAAGGTAGCCCATTATGGCAAACAACCAAGTTGTATGTCACTACTTAGAGACTTCAGTGTACTAGATTGATCCATGTGCTGAGAGGAGATGCTAAAATCTATTATTGCTATAGGCTTGGCCATTTCACACAGAACTGCAGTATTGCTAAATTTTAACTATAGTATATTAAAGGGGAACAAGAAATTGGAACTATGCTATTTAATGCATGTAAAGTACTTAATGGAGAGCTAAAAGTAGGAAGATTCTCCCCAAGAAGTTGTTAGGGGTTGCTTACTAAAATTTACTCCTATCTAAGTCAATGGCGAGTTGCACTATAAGTATTTCATGCTAGTGGTGGAAGTAGTGCCTTAAAAATTAATTGTGATCACTACAGCTCAAGTCACTAAATAAAATTAGCATAATGTAACCCCCACCAAGAAGTTTTCCCTCTTACATCATACCTAGCCTCTACCACAACACCCATGCAAGTGTAGAAATTTGAAGACTGGCTCTATTTCCTTCTGTGCCACATAGCACTACCTTCTTCCTCCCATTCCAATTGGCTGGGTGCCCATTAAGTGTGACCTTGATTACCTAATGTAATGGAAGTATTAAACAATTGGCTCTCCTTAAAAAAAAACTTGTATAGATTACTTTGACTAATTTATAACAAGTTTTGTTCTAGTAGTAATTTTTAGTTCTATTTTACATTAAATTGCTTCATGGCTGGGGAAGACCAAGAGTTAAATGGAAGTATCATATTTGACAGTTATTTCTAAACACTACTTTAAAAAGTTTGCTTTTATTTAATAAAAAACCTACACTCACCTGAGTTCTGTGTAGTTGAAGAGCTGTACTTATTAAATCTCAAGTTGTACCATGTATCTGACTGTTTCAGAAGTATTAAGAATGAGGGCCACTTTCTCATTTATACTAAGGTGAAAGAATGAAGTTGGATACTCCAAATTGCTACCGTATGGAACCCCCATCACAATAAATGTGTTCTGGTCCTTTGCTTTTGTACAGTGCATAGGGTTTGCCTCCTGTGTGAAGACTCACAATCCAGAATTGTCCTTGTTACCTTTATTTTCCTTGGGAATGTAGATGGAGATAACACTTCATTTCCGGATTTCAAATGGACTCTAGGAGAGATGTTAAATTTGTGGTTGCCCATCACTACATGCTGAAAAGATTCTCAGTGAATTCAAGTACTCAGGCATAATCTTGAGATTAAAATGCAAGGGGTTCAGTCAGTTTCTCCCCTGATTACTTAATTGTTTTGCTGAATCAGGAGAAGTATGAATATAATCTGATAATCATTTGACTGCTACCTTCAAAACAACAACTTTGTACATCAGCTAATGCAAGCAACCAGCCACTTCAGCTAAATGGAGGATGGTTTAAGTGTATTTGATTTACTATGATCAGCCTGTACAACATTTTTAATAATCTATTAGATCCTGCAATGTGGTAATTAAACATTCTTTACTGGCTAGTTATATGTTGTCAAGTTTGTAAGTCAAGCACTGTTAAAAACAGGAAGTTACTTTCCACACCAAGACAAGAGTCAATAATTCACACTTCATTTACAGGGAAGTTTATAGTACAGTAGTGCCAGTACAGGGACTTTCAGACCTTAGACCCTGTTTCACACCCAGTGTGGAAATGATTTGCAGGTATTGTTCATCTGTCATTGGCTCAGATGCTCAGTCCCTGCAGAACAAAGGCAGATCAAGAAATAAGCACTAAGAAAACTATAAAACTAAAATACAAATCCCAAATCACTGCCTTTCCTAAACTGAGCAAACTTCAAAATGATGACTAAGGGACTTTTTAAAAAGGTATTTAGGCACCTAATGATTCAGACAGGTTGGATTTTCAGAAGCACCTAACTTTAGGTATCTATATTAAAAAAAATATGGCCTTATGTTCCTTCCTTTTATTGTCAGAGAATTCAAGACTGAAATCCAGTTGCCTATACCAAAACTTATTCTCCTATACATTTTTAGTGACAGATCTGTACTTAAGTTTATAGTAATCATGAAACTAGAGTCTTCTACAAAACAAATCCTATTTGAGGGTGCATAGCTTTGTATCTTTTAAATGTAGGTTGAACTGGCATGTATTTAATAATGGAAATAACCTGAAGAAGTTAAACAAAACTTGCATGAAGTACAATCCAATTTAAAGTCCGAGTAAGATTTAGGTATTTCCAATAGCTGTCATTTCACTGTGACTCAGTTACTTAAATTTTGTTGTAATATACTTATAGCTTTCTAAAGTACTTCACTAAGATCAAAACTTCAGATAACTACACAAAAAAGGGTCAAAGTTAATTTCTTTTTTACTGTCATTTAAGAACTCATAGCTTTGTACACCTGCAGGGTATATTTGAAATTAAAATTTGTTTACAAAAAGTCTTTACTGTACATTAACTAGTCTCTGTGTAACATAACTTCATAAGACCATTATCTTTTGCATCCAATGTAATTTATGAAACTCAATGCATTTTGCTACTTGCAATTCTTCTAGTTTTTGTAAGGGTAGGGAAGTCACTGAACACTAATTGGGGCCTATTAATTACTTGAGCAAGCATTCCACAGCTATCTCTATGGTCCAAAATACCAGAACTGTTGGCACAAGTTAAATAAATTAACAATTTAAACAGATATAACTGGGTGGTTTTGTAAAAAGAATCTTTTATAGATTACATACCATTTCATGCTTTGCAAGTTTTGCTGCTGTAAAAATCCCTAACATTTATACAAATACATTTGGATTCTTAGGTCTCACAGTGTGCGCATTATATCAAACAGCAGCAAAAAAATTCTGTACTGCTAAAAGCAGTTACACCTGCTTGTGCCTTTAGAATACTAGCTACATTTAAAAAAATGTCCAGATAATCAGTGCATCATCACTGAAGTAGGAACATATAAAAATCCTAATAAAAGTAGCTATGTGTGCAGCAAAGAATGAAGTTCATAGCTTTAGGATACTACATAATAAAAAAATGCATGAAGACTCATATATAAACAGGATACAATCAGAATAGATTAGGCAACTACACATTTGGATTTCTGAAAAAAATCCAGAAACTTCAGAAAGGTTTGCAGACAAGCCAGCATTACATAGGACTCTAAAGGCACATTTCAGGTAGCACAATGATTCTGTTAAGATCAACTGTTTATACACGCACGCACACACACACACACACACCTTAATGGTTACTCTCATTCCCCTGCCCCAAAAGCAATTTTGTTATCTTAAAAAAGGGATGAGAAGTATGTTTTCAGCAATGTTATCACTGGTCAGATAAATTGGTCAGTCCAAAAATAGTAAGTAGTATTTTCCTCATGTTGGTATGGATTCTGTGCACTACTGCAATCCAGGAAAAAAACGGGGGAGGAGGGGCAGGATTAGTAAAGGCTGAATTGTTGTATTAATTAACATTTACTCATCAGATCCCACTGATCTCTTCTGTACCCTTTTGCGGGGCAACCGCCTTGGTGAAGCTTTATCTGAAGGAGAAAAGGAGACAAAATTACTTAAACTGCTGCAAATAGTACATCCGATTAAAAGGGCACATGTATTCTTATGTTTTTCCTGAATAGAATGGAAATTGCTATTTGGCTTTCCAGTACACTGCTATGCAGGAGGCAGATTTGAGATGAAAGAGAAACTTACTTGATTGTTTTTGAACATGCTATTAGCATAGTATTTAAAACCTATTATTTAACTTCAGGGCATACAAGTCTTCATGTTCTTTGACATGTACCTCACAGGACTGATTATTATTTGTTTGTAAAAAAACAAAATAAAATGCTAAAATACATTTAATGAAAGGTGCTTTGCATTCAAAACATTAATCTGTACATAGCTAAAAGGATTACATGCTCTATTGGTTCCTTTAGAAGCCATGCCAAAACCCCTACACTTACCTTCCGTTAATTAAACGCCTCCAGCAATTTGCATATTATTTTCTATCATCCTATCAACTGCTAGAGAGTAATGCTTTACCATCTAACAGCTGGAATCAAGTATTCCTTTAATGGTTTGAGGTAACCACATCAGAATTCAGCGGGGCAAAAGAGATATTAGCCATGATGATTTTAAATCCCATGACTCTAGGAATCATTGAAGCCTTACAATACTATAAAATAATCATTTGATGTTTAATCCTGGTAGTTTACAAAACTGATTATGGCAGGCCTACAACTGTCCTTTGCTCTAGGGATGCTTTTTGTGCAACAAGAACAGAGTAGAAGAATTTTCAGTCCTTGTACAAGACAAGTGCAGCTATTCATGGAGGGGGGCAATATCTAGATCATTGGTGCCTTTATAGATCTAACCGTTTTTACAAATGCTTGTTAGGTTAAGACACTTCAAATATGGGTCAGTGTCTTCAACAGTCTTACTACTGAAAGTGTACAGAGATTCCCAGACAAAAAAAAAAAACTTTATTCTACCTTTTGAAAGCGGTAAATATACAATTTTTAAAAAAGTCTTAAATCTTTTACATAAACATCTGAAAGCCAGGAAGTTCAAGGTTATTTCAGCATCAAGTCACTAATTAACACAACCAAAATATAAAATCATGCCTAAATTTGAACCCCTGGCTCCAGAGAGTATTTTATGCCTTGCTGTTTAGACCCCTATCAATCTCTCCATTTTACTCTAAAATCTTCTGTTGCTAATTTATGCACCTTTTCATATTTCTGATATACATTCCCTCTACAAACCTTATTCCCTCTAGTGTCTTCTATACCACTTCCTCCCCACCAAAAAGACCTATGGAAAGAAACAGGTAGGATACAGGAAGGGACCCAATAGTTTTGTAGCATTTTACAATTATGATGCAAAACCAGTCCTCAGACCTTTACCAGGTAAGAAAATACTATTCCTATTTTTATTGAAAGGGAAACAGGCACAGGAAGTTTAAGTAGTCTGCCCACATTCACAGCAACTCAGTATCAGCCTAAGGATTATAAACTAGGTCTCAATAGCATCCATGCCTAATCCAGCAGACCAGCATCCCTCCTGAGTCATATAACCGTCAATTTTCTAATGGTTACTCTTACACTTCACGCCACATTATCTAAGGCCACAGATCCATAGCCACTATCACTTCCATCAGCTTGCACAACTAATTTCATACAGTAGGTGCAGACTGTGGTACTCTTGGATGCTGCTCCAGTACTCACCTACCTTTCTCCCTATCCAAGTTTTCTCCCAGTCCTCATCATGAGTAGTCCCACACCATAAGATAGATTTGTAAAGTTTCACAGATTTGACTAACAGTGTGCAAAATTCTACATGCAAGAGATATAATGGCATATGCAGTTATTTGTACTAAAAGTGAACTAACTGTATTTAAAATGAGATCTGACCTCTTTTCCTTGTTACATATACATGATTTTTGTTCTTTTCAGTAAAAAAAACCCCACAAAAAACCCCACACAAAACTTCACAATTGCAGCCTTCATCGATGCAGTAATATGAGGGGAATAAAACACCGTGCACTTTTAAACTAGATTACCAAAACAGAGTCATAGATCCTCCTTTAGTTTTAGTATTCTTGTATCTATTAGATGTTGCAAAACGTTGTTTACCTGCAACATCCAAGGTCTGTAATCTTACTAGGGCTGTTGATTAATCACACTTAACTCACGCGATTATCTCAAAAAATTAATCGTGATTAATCGTCGTTTTAATCACACTGTTAATAGAATACCAACTGAAATTTATTAAATATTTTTGGATTTTTTCTACATTTTCAAATATATTGAATTACAACATAGAATACAACGTGTACAGTGCTCACTTTACATTATTTTTATTACAAATATTTCACTGTAAAAATAATAGTATTTTTCAATTCACCTCATACACATACTGTCATGAAATCTCTTTATTGTGAAAGTGCAATTTACAAATGTGAATTTTTTTGTTACATAACTACACTCAAACAAAACAATGTAAAACTTCAGAGTCTACAAGTCCACTCCATCCTACTTGTTCAGCCAATCGGTAACACAATCAAGTTTGTTTACATTTACAGGAGACAATACAGCCAACTTCCTATTTACAATATCACCTGAAAGTGAGAACAGGTGTTCACATTGCACTTTTGTAGACAGCACTGCACGGTATTTATGTGCCAGATATGCTAAACATTAATATGCCCCTTCATGCTTTGGCCACCATTCCAGAAGACATGTTTCCATGCTGATGATGCTTGTTAAAAAAAAAAGTGTTAATTAAATTCTGACTGAACTACTTGGGGGGACAATTGTACGTCCCCTGCTCTGTATTACCTGCATTCTGCCCTATATTTCATGTTATAGCAGTCTCAGGATGATGACCTAGCACATGTAGTTCATTTTAAGAACACTTTCACTGCAGATTTGACAAAACGCAAAGGTGGTACCAATGTGAGATTTCTAAAGATAGTTACAGCACTCAACTCAAGCTTTAAGAATGTGAAGTGCCTTCCAAAGTCTGAGAGGGACAAGATGTAGAGCATTTTTTCAGAAGTCTTAAAAGATCAATATTCCGATGCGGAAACTACAGAACCTGAACCACTGAAACTGAAAATCAACTTTCTGCTGGTGGTATCCGACTCAGATAATGAAAATGAACATGTGTTGGTCTGCACTGATTTGGATTGTTATCCAACAGAACCTGTCATCAGCATGGATGCACGTCCCCTAGAATGGTGGTTGCAGCACCAAGGGACGCATGAATCTTTCGCGCATCAGGCACCTAAATATCTTGTGACACCGGCTACAACACTGCCATGTTAATGCCTTTTCTTACTTTCAGGTGACACTGTAAACAAGAAGCGAGCAGCATTATCTTTTGAAAATATAAACAAACTTGTCTGAGTGACTGGCTGAACTAGAAGTATGACTGAGTGGACTTGCAGGCTCTAAAGTTTTACATTGTGTACAAAAAAATAACTGCATTCAAAAATAAAACAATTCTACATTTGTCAGTTCAACTTTCATGAAAAAGAGATTGCACTACAGTACTTTTATGAGGTGAATTGAAAAATACCATTTTGTTTTTTACAGTGCAAATATTTGTAATAAAAAATATAAAGTGAGCACTGCACACATTGTATTCTGTGTTGTAATTGAAATCAATATATTTGAAAATGTAGAAAACATCCAAAAATATTTAAATGGTATTCTATTATTGTTCGCGCGATTAATTTTTTTAATCATGCAATTAATCGTGATTAATTTTTTTAATCGCTTGGCGCTCCTAAATCTTACCAGTGCCCTCATGCTATTACAATGACTCCCACATGCAGTGATGAATTAGAATTTTATCAAAGTCCAGTTAGTGTAGATGCATAGTAAAAGCCCCCCAGTTACTATAAAGCACTGTCAAAGTTTAAATGCCTCACCTCTTCTACTCTGCACTGAAGCCACAGGAAAGCAAAACAGAAAAAACAGCAAAAGAGAAGTTAGAAATATCCACAAGCATTCTAACAGCCTAAGAAAAATCAGATACTGAATTTGGGTTTAGCATTCTTAACAGAAGTTAGTGATATTTAGGACTCCAATACAGCTACACAAAACTTAGTCTTAATGTTTTGTGTTTGATAAGTACAAGATCATACACTTTGATGATCATTTGATAGTCTTAAATGGGTTCATTCTATAGACTGAAAACTCATGGGGGGGGGGGGGAAAGAGGTGAATGTCTTATTCCATTAGGACCACTTCAGATTTCTGTGATCAAACTTTGGTTGGAGGGTCAGCAGTGCTGAAGGCCAGTCTATGAAAGAATGGGTAAGAAAAAAATTTTTTTTATATAGATCACTTCTGCCATGTAACACCTATTTTGGACTTCGCTTCTAGCGAACCAGTGAGATGGAATCTAGTGAAAATGACTAGCAGACAGGAAGAAAAGTTTGTGGTGGCTGCTACTGTTAGCTCTACAAAAGTCTGTTTAGAGTCTACCTTTAAAAACAGCTTACTATTTAAAATAACTAATTACGGTGTAATACGCAAAAGTTATTTCAAAAAGGTGCATATGCTTAAGATACTTCTAGACTGAACCTGTTTCATGAAGCAGATGGCTTAAGAATCTGGTAAAAAATATTTAACAGTTTGATAAAACAAGTGAATCATGCCCCAGTTGTGAAAGGCTTACTACTTACTGATCTGATTTAAAGTTTCTTGAGGAATCCAGCTCATGTCAACGTCATTTTGATTTGATGTGCCCATCTCTACTTTCTGTGCTGGTCTCTTTCTCTGGAAGAGTTTGAGGCAAGAATATGTTTATCTCACATCAAGAGATGTGAACAGATTTGCCTTCCATAAGGAAGCTTTATGTAGTACAAATGTCAGGGTATTAAACCTAAATAAGAAATTCTTGTATTTAGTAAAAGCCAACTCTCATTAAGCACACACAAAATACAACTTTAAGCTTGTGAACAGTTACAGTGTCAAGCTCTCCTTGTAGCCTAACTTTAGCAAACTGGACACCTTAAGTAATTTGTCAGAACTCTAATAAGGTGTCAGATCTTAAGCTTTTTAAATTCTTATTCTCATTCTATGTGGCAGGAATTATATCTAGATTCCCATACAGCTCCATACATATCAATGATACAGTACAGTATTAAATAATTACCAACAAAAAAGCAGAAATCTACAAAACACTACTCTTATCTCCAGTGTACTTGTGATCTATCATTTTGAAAAAAAATTTAGGATTTTTCCCTAATAGCATTCTATTATTACTCTTTGAAATCAACACCCTTGTGGTACCTGGATTGTTGAATTACACTTTCACTAGATGTACTACTTGGCCAAATCAGTATGACGACAAACCATTAGTTGTAATATGATGATAGTGTTCAATACTCAGGCCTATCATGCTAAGGAAATACAAACATGTAGGAATACATGATCCCAGCCCCAAAGGTTACAATATAAAGTTAAGACAGGGCATTAAAAGTTGACATAACAGGAGGAAATGAGGAAGGACTTCAATGAGGTTGTAAACAGTATGTGAAAATGTAGTTTTGTAGCTGCACACTCCTGCCATTTGGATAACACCAGAGCCTTTTACTCCACAAGGCTCACCATTGCTATGGTGGAAGAAGGTAAGCAAAGGCACAGTGGTAGACAAGCAACTCATCAGCATAACTTTTTAAAGTTACAAAACAGCTCAGACATTTCTGTTCAAAGGCTAGGAGGAATTCTAGTATCAACCTGTTTCTCTTCAATTTCACTGATCAAAGTTAAATTTTCATGAGTTCTTTTGTGCCGTAATAGGCCACAAAAGGTGTATTACTCTGACTGGAAGCTAACGCTTCAGCATCAACAGAATACTATATATATGATAAGTGCATGTACATAATTGTTTACTTACTTTCCTAGATTCTAGTAATTGATGTAGACCAACAATGACAAGTAGGCCAAGTCCTGCCAGGAACACGTACATGAAGATTCTTATTTGGTAAGAGGGAGAGAGGAGGGTGAAAAGAGAAAAAAAAGTAGGGTCATCTTCAGTTTGAAGTCTAATCCGTTGTTTAAAACAAAGAATGAGAATTGCAGAAATTTTATCGGGCCCCTGGAGTGCCTCTGCACAGTGTGTGGTTTGACAAGCACTTTTTTTTTTTTTAAATAAGTTTTATGAGGTCTCTCTCCCATCTCTTTCAGGAGAAAGAAAGAAGCTTAATACAAAGTACTGTGAAATACAGAGTAAACCAAATAGAGTTGTTTGGCTCTGATAAGTTACAGTAATCTTAACTTTTACTTGAAAAAACAGGGCAAATTTTCATACAAAAGTGCCATTTGGCAGTCTTCAACAAATATATATTTAGCTGACATTTCTCCACGTTCACATTTGCTAAAGTTAACATGACATACCAAATTCTGAAATGGGGTGTGTGTAAGAGAATGAATAAATGTGACTGCTATTTTACTAATCAGTTACAAAAGCTATGGGACCACACTACATAATCACCTCTGTAGTATACACCACCTCAACGCACATGTTGCAAGGATACCCTGAAATCTTTACTGGTGATGGAGCATCCTAAAAAGTGGATATCTAAATTAGAACTTATGGAGGGAGTGTTCTACAGCCTGTACATTTCCTAGACTAAGTGGATAGTTGAATTCTTTTTCCATAGATTCCAATTATAGTTTACATCTCATTCAGTATTTAAGAGGTTAGGTTCCCTTATTATGAATAGTAGATCATCCTCCAAGGTCTTAAACTAACCAATTTTACAAGCTGAAGCTGACAAGAAGTTCTAAATCTATGAACCATAAAAATAATTGTGCCAAGTATCAGAGGGGTAGCCGTGTTAGCCTGTATCCACAAAAACAACAAGGAGTTCAGTGGCACCTTAAACACTAACAAGTTTATTTGCACCTGAAGAAGTGGGTTTTTTACCCATGAAAGCTTATACCCAAATAAATCTGTTAGTCTTTAAGGTGCCACCAGAATCCTTGTTGTTTTCATAAAAGTCACTGCAGAAAGAGCTTAACAATCAGAATCATCAAAAGAGACATTTTCAATAAGCTTTTGGAAATTTATTTGCGAAGCAGGCAAATTCTGGCACAGTCATCTGTAAATGCTTGTTATCTTTTTCAAAAGGGTGATGTAGGTGCTTTAGAAAATTCCACACAAAATATTTTAAGGTACGTTTAACAAGTAGTGAGAGCACCATCTCATTTCCTTTCTTTCGACAATTTAGTTAAATGCTCATAATGAATGCCTCTAATCCACAGATGAAGTAAAGCAGCTAGACGTTTCCCCAGAAGAAACTGCAAGCTACTTCCAGGGACAAGTAATTCTTTTTTCATAGCAATTGACTTTTAGCCTCTTTGCATTTCCCCAAAATTGTGATGAAGGCATATGTTAACTAGGAATTAGACTCACAATTCACATGTTGCCACCTCAGATTGCAACCCCTCAGATTGCAACTTGAACTAATTTAAAACAGTGCCTCAGTACAGTGAAATGGTATACCACAGGTACTTCAGCCTTCAAAATGTGGACCGCATCTCAATACCCTGAGCCATCTGTGTCACCCTTACTCCCTACGAATAATTTTATTTAGGAATACAGCCTCAGATTGAGGCTATTCCTGCAAATACCAATAGGCCACACTTACACTCAGGACTTGGATATCAAACAGAAAAGTAATGAAAGCTATCCTATCTGAAATAGTAATATTATGGCTATATTTTGAAATACAAATTAGGTACAGAATTTTTCTGAACTCTGAGAAACTGCAAATCCAATCAGTTTTATTTCACATTAAACAAGAATGCACAGCCTCTATTTCCTCTCCCCTCTTCCGAATGCTCTACCATCACCAGGCCATACAGGATTTCCAACATCCCATGAAATGAGGACAAAAGCATTTTTAACTGGCCACATATAGAAGTACATTACTGCTGATGTACTACCAACAAAAGCAAGTTCAAATTTCTCTTACGTTTCTCCATCCAATCCATCTTCTTTTTCAATAATTGTAACAGTTTGATTGAAGACAGCATCTTGGAACACATTGCCCTGCAATAATTATGATTAATTTTTAAAACCGTTTAACTTCTCGTAATTGTAATGCCTTCCAAGGAAATGTGATGAGATTCTAAAAACCTCTGCTGAGGACAAACTACTATGTGGCGAGCAGAGGAACCGATTAGCTCACAACAAAAAGGTAAGTCATATAGCTATGGAAGAAAACACTGCAAGGGGTTCTGAAATGAGCTAGCCGAAGACTTGAAGAGCAATACCTTTGGTAAGTATGTAGAATACAAAAAAAATCTTACATAAGAACATGTGATAGTGTCCATGGCTTTAGCACAAATGCTATTACCAATTTCATGTCATTCTGTAGTGTGATAGAGATGTTCTATTGAGCACTGAGGATCTTATTACATTGTTCACTGGAGGGAACTTTCAAAGGTGCAAGAAGCTGTTATATGTTTAACTCCTCTGAAAGTAAATGGGAGCCAAGCACTTAACTCCCATTAGTGCCTTTGATAAATCTTCTAAAAAGCTAATGACAACACTTGCCAGCATTGGTCACATTAATTCAAATTCATGGGACTACACAAATCTCACCCAGTGAGTTTACAAGATATCTCAGGAGAAAGTCAAGTTTTTCTGTAAAGACAGAGCACCATTCACTATCCTTAAGTGCTATAATATCCCTAGCTACTGTAAGTTCAAGTGTAATTTTATAGCACACAAAACATGTACAGATCTACAATCAAATACATATCCATAACAGAAAAAATAAGTTGGTCTAAGCATTTAATGGTATCTACACAGATACTAGGTGTTTTTAAAAACACTATCAACTGGATTAGCCTTTCCCTTCCTGCCCCCAATTCCACTTTAATTTGAAGGAGTAAAAGTAATTTCAAAACCGTCTTACATTTAAGTCTTTGTAGTTCAGATTTATAACCAGTCCAAAGGGACGACCACCCATAGGCTCCGCAGGGATGAATGAGTACTCAAATGTGGCCTGTCTTTGTGGTGGAACCACTGTGTTCAGAGGAAGAGCTGTGAAATTCTGGATGAAAAACTGATAGTCTTGAGGGTACCGGAAAGAGGCATCAAGAGACTCAATAATAAAATCCTCTGTACCCTTGTTGGTGAAGCCTACCAGGAACTTTACAATGTTGTTTGCTGGAAAGTCTAGAACATAATATCTTAAGGTTAGAAAAGTTTGTATACGCCATGCCAGCGTTAAAGTGCACAAAAATGCCAGTTTAAACTCAGTCCCCCAAAAAACTGTATAGTGCTTTATTAGGGCTTCAGCATTGTTTTATGCATGTGTAATGACATTTAAAACTAGCGACCAGTCAGCAACAGCCAAACATTTGATAGATTGCTACAGGACTCGTGCACACCTTACCTTCTCCTTTCACAAACAAGATAGTTGTATCAGCGCTAGGTGAGGCTTTAGGTTCTCCCGATAAATCTTCTTCCTCTTTTTCTTCTATCTAAGACAAGAGAATTTTTTGAAAAACCTATAATAAACAGTGAAGCAAAGAATGTGCACATTTTATGAGAACCCTATACATTAAGTGTAATGGAAGTATTTTGTTTTGTCCCACTAATTTTGTTACAGGATGCCTCATAACATTTACAGCTGCTGCTGATGCAGAACTATTCTGATGTGACAGACTGCCAACTCTCTGCTGTTTGCTTCTCTTTGACCCTGAGCTGCTAGTTCTCCAGCCCTGTAAATGGCTGCTGAGAGTTAAATGCAGCATGATTACCATATTCATAGGCTCTAGAGTACAAGAGGTGCTTAGAGTTGGTAATCTAAAATCGTGGAGTCTAGTTTCCCCCAGTTATGTGGTTGTTCTCTATTTTTTAAAAAAGAGCATGGTCTAAGCCAAGGGCTGTTTTGTCCTTCTCATCTAGTTACTTTATAATGAAGTGAAAACCAAGAACAAGGCATCCTCCTTGTAAATAATTGTTTATGCAATATAAAATTGTGTTAAATGTAAACGTATTAAGAAGATTTTCAAGTAACTACTTAAATAGCCAAAATATAGTTCCTTGTTTACTAACCAAGATAGGTGTATAAGTTTGTATAGTCTCTGCATTATTTGATGACATGACTAAACATAAAGCAGTTCAGTAATTTGACACTTTAGTAGTCAACCGTTACAGGGAAGATAATCTCAACTGATGTCTTGGCAAACACCTTTCAATTCTACCTAAAGGATAAGGCTTCTGATCACAAAGCTACAGGAGAGTGTCACTGTTTAAATGAACAGTCTAAACATAACTTCAAAAATTCAAGCAAGTTTCCATACCCACTGCAAGATGGTGTCAGTTGCTTATTAAAACAAAGATCTTACAGAAAATAGCTTAGACAATAGAAAGTAATTTTTGCTGAAGATAAAATCTTTGTTTAAAGACTATTTCAGCTTCATTTTAAGATGTTAATGGTACAAAAGTTGTATTGTGTTTGAACTCAGGTTCTGGAGTCCCTTTAATTGTTCTTTGAGTCCACATTCTGGTCAGGCTTCATTTTCTCATCCCTATATTATAATAGTATGACTGTCCGTCCATCTCTAAATAAGAGGACAGACTTTTGAAACAAGGCATCCTATGTCTTGTAAAAATTTTGGTCGTGATTTGCTATTCATCTAGGAATTCTTAAGGGCAGCAGCTATTTATAATAAAGGTGTTTCTAGCCTGGTAAGGGTATTACCAATGCTACAATCCTTGAAATGAGGTGCATCTCACATTATAATATTGTTTTCTACTTGTAAAACTCTGTAGATATTTTGTGAAATACTGTTAATCACATAAAAGTTAGTACGTGAAGGTTACTTTTAACCGAGTTCTGTCAATTCGTTGGTCAAGGTTAGGCTTCAATTAAGCTTACATTCTAACGTTTATTCTTGGACCAAATATTTTTTTGAAGAAAATCAAGCACATAGGAAATTTTTAGAGTTTTCACTACTTTATTCATCCCTAGGAGTTCAAAAATTTACCTCTATTCCCTTACTAACCCAAAAACTAAGAGAAAGACATCTCATGCTTCAATGCAAAGCCACATCTTGTGTTATTTCAAGTCCAGTCCTATACTGTTTGAAAACCGTATTTAACAATTTTCAACTTACTACTAGAGATGGCTAAATAGACAATGTACACTGAATGTATTCCATTAATTCCACCAATATTTAATTCCTGCTGAATAGTATCCAACTGCTCTTAAGCTGGTCATGTAGTATGGAAGGGCATCAAATAAATTTGATGAAAACCAGTAAAATGCATCAAATGTATTTATCAAGCAGTAATCTAGTAATTCTTTTCCTTTATTTTATATAAAAATTCTCACACATCCTTCTCTTTTTTCATATTCTCTCCTTTTCCCTTTATTTTCCCATTCCCACACCCCAAGTTTTCATTTTAATTTCTTAGCATTAATGTGCATGAGTTGATGTCAAGAGATTAGCCTCCACCACGTATTTAACAGCTGAATGTTAAATATGCCAGAGGTGACTAGTAACACTACATAAATCATATCACATCAAGATTTTGAAATACTTGCTTCAAAAAGGAAAGTGATATTTCTGGTGGCACGACAAATGTACCTTGGTGATTTTATTTCAGACTGTAGATGTAATTAATAGAAGCAAAAATATGCCTCAAAACTAGACTTCAAACATTATTGCAGGGCTTAAGTGAGACTTCAAAGAGACAATATGACAAACCAAATTCACACTGAAGAAATACCATTATCTTTTTAAAGTGAATGCTGAAGTGGGAAAAAGCATGAATTGTGCAATTTCACTTGGTGTTCTCCTTTTAAGATGCTGTTAGGCACAGTGTTCCAATTACTATTTAGTTGTTCCTCTTATATCCTTCCTAGTTGCCCAAATTGAAAATATTTCGAAGGTCCTTAATTATATTTTTCTTTAGCCACTTTAAAGAAATTAAATATGGACTACTAAAAGTGATATACCTAATCCATCTAACCTCTAACTTAAAGAAGCCGTTTAATCTAATGCTTTGAAACAAAAATCTATGCACATCTACCAAGTCTGTGGGTTCATCTTCTTCAACTTCAGCTTCATCGTCTTCATCTTCAACTACCGTATCTTCGACTGCTTCTTCATCCTCCGTAGCATCTTGGGCTGCAACTAGTGAACTTGAACCTAGTAACAAAACAAGATGGAAATACCATAAGTCATTTTCTGTAAGTGTGGTTGACTAACGGGACGTTGGGATCATACTTCAGTTTTCCAAGACTTACATTTACTGGTAGGAGATACAGCTTGAGGCTTTAGTTGCAAAATATTATGCAGAAGTTTTGGTCTGTATAAGCAGAAACTGCTATCAGTTTGGAAACTTCAGTTTCTATTGAATACAGTTTTAAAATTTAGTAATTTATGTACCAGCAATTTCAAAACAAATTAAAGCTTTGGTGCACACAACTGCAGAGAAAAAAAGTGAAAATAAGGTTTGTCAAGGTGTTTGCCATATGGTACTAGGAAGTAACCAAGCTGCTTCTTAGACTCCTGATTTTACCATGAATGTCTCATTATTGTAAGTTTATAACATTTGGTGTAGCGGATATGAAAGCATTCTTTATTCCTAAGTAATCCACTAAATCTTAAACCTACATTTATACAACAGGAAGTTGAAAAATCAGATGCTAATTTATTTAGTAATAGTTAGAAATAATAAAACCATGCTATTTTATGTACATTGAGGAATCTGACTGTTTGGATTGCTTTCATTCATGTAGTTCAACAATTCAGGTCAGAATCTGGACCTGAGAGATCTTTAAAAGGCAGAAATAAATGCACCATTTTACATGTACATTCAGCTGAACCAGAGGTTCTCAAACTGTGGTCCGCAAGCTCCATTCACATGGTCCATGGATAGTTCCCTCTAAGGTGCATGTCTGGGTGGCCACACACAACAAAATAAAGGGCCACCCACCTAATTAGTAGAGCTGCACAGGCATGGCTCCACTAATTAGGTGTCTGGACCCTGGAGAAGACACACATGTAAAGTGAGGTGGTGGCCTTGGGGGGGAACAGGGTGCAGGTGGGAGGGGACTGTGGGGTGAGAAGAGGGAGTTGGGGGGGAGTGGGGGGGGGAATTTGGGATGTGCAAGGCTGCGGCGGCCAGAAAAAGAGGCAACTTCCCCCAGCTCCAGAGCTGCAGAGAGATGGCCCTCCTTCCCAGCCCCAGCTCAAGGGCTGCTGCGACAGGGGAGAGAGGGCATATCCATCGCATTAGAAAGGTAAGACTACTGATATTAAAATGAGTTCTGCGCTTTTATTTGTAGAACAAAAAAAATAAAGGGTTTTTTTTAAATACAGTACTTTTATCCAAAGCAAATAGTTAGCTAATGATACAAACAACATTTGGAAACATCATTAAGTGGTCCGCCAAGACCCTATGCAATTTTCAAGTGGTCCACGAAAAAAAAAGTTTGAGAACCACTGAGCTAAACTAACTGGATGCTCCAGTGCTCATTTCCTATCCCTTGCTATGTGTTATATTGCAGTATTTTGGCTCAAGATGGGAAAATGTCTGAAATTAGAACTAAATGGAATCAAACATCTAAGCCCTTCTCATTTTCAGTTTTAATTTTTTCTTAAATTTCCCTGGAACTTTATTTATTGTTTATTCAAAAATTAAAATGGTGAAAATTGGTAAAATATGAAAACAAAAAGCAGCAGGCAAGAGATGGGAGAAGGGGTGTTCAGTGCTCATGGGAGCCAGGGTACTCATGACATACTGGTTGAGTGGTCTTTGGTGCTGGAGCCTGGCTCCCTGCCACTCCTGCTTCCCCCCCCCCCCCCCCCCCGTACAGAGGAAGAGAATGGGAATGCACTGAAGGGCTGAGGTCAGGAGGGGAGTGGAAGGCTGCACCCCATGAGTACTAACACTCTCCAGCGGGGGGTAAGGGGAGTTCTGTGCAGGCGCTCTCGGCTACTGGGACCTGGCTCCTGCCCATCTCATTCTCCAGGATACAGAGTCCCGTCCACTTCGCCTACTGGGCAGAGAACCCTCCTGACCTAGCCCTTCATCACAGCCCTATCCATTTCCTCACAGAATCCCTGCCAGCCTCTTCAGCATGCCTGGGCAGAGGAGGGTAATTGTCAGTTGGAGGCTGCTGCGCCTGCACGTTGGGGGAAATGAGATGAGCAGGGAGCCTAGAGCTGTCCCCCTGACCCCATCTGCTTCCTCAGTGAGAGTCCTGGGACCCCCTTCCCTCCCTGCAAATAATCAAAAAAAATGGGGGGGGGGGGAGAAAGAGGAGTAAAATCCAGATACTAGCTTCTTCAAAATCTTCGGGAGGGGGGTTGGGGGTGGGGTGGGCACACGCAATAAATACTAAGGCAAGGGCCTTGCTAATATATCATATAGTATATATCAAATTATAGCAAAGGATACAATTTAAGGACCTAAGAAAGTTCACTTTAGCAGGTCAAAATGATCAGAATGCTATAGTGGATTTATAACTAAAGGCATCTTGTGCTATTTTTCCACACCTGCTCTGAAATTCTTCCCCACCACAAATATCAACACTCACATCAATAATTGGTCTGGATCAATTTTCCTTTAATTCAAAGTCATCAGGCATTTCATTTCAGAGTAGCAGCTGTGTTAGTCTGTATCCGCAAAAAGAAAAGGAGTACTTGTGGCACCTTAGAGACTAAAAAATTTGAGCATAAGCTTTCGTGAGCTACAGCTCACTTCATCGGTGTTTTATCACATTCATGATATATGAGCACCTATAAAATTAGCTCAAATCCTCATTTGTAAAAGGGAGTCCTGACACACATTTAAAATATGTAGGCCCATACTGACGAAGTTTGAAGTCTACACATTTAATCCCCAATCATATGGCTCATGCAAAGCTCCCCACCAGAAACAGAACTGCATGTGTGCACAACCAACCATTTAAATGCTCAAGAACAAGTAAATTAAGACCACATTACTTGACCATATTACATATGTAATATTACATATTACAACTTGACCATATTACATTTCCTATTGAGTGGCATGGTTTCAAACATTAAGAGTTCTCATGTTTAAGAACATGAATACCTATGCACAACATAGCCACACCTTTTACAATAAAGTATACTTTAATTTCCTGACAAGCATTCAGAGGTCCAACTCTACAAACATGCATATGAATAACTCAACCTATGTGCATGAAGACCCACTGTTCTAAGCCCTGTGATCTTAAAGACAGCCAACTTAACCCCATTTGTCTGAATTAATTTACCTGTTATTGTTACACCTAAAATTACTTTAACTGAAGAGAAAGGAAATCCCTATTTACTTCATGCATTTGACAGCAATTCATGTGCAGCTTTACTATGTCCCCTGTGGGCCCAAAACCTGAGTGAGGCCTGGAGGCATCAACCTACCTACAAATAAATAGGAAAGATATTGTTTTAAAATATAGTAGAATGGGAATGTAAATCCAAAAAAATTGTCAGGGAGGTCAACGGTAGATACAGTACCTGGAGCTATTCAACTCATTTTAGATTAACAGATTTCAAATTCATAGTGACCTTTCACTGTTACAGAAACAAAATTAATTCCCCTGCTTTCTCTTCCTCATTCTACCCCCAAAAATAGAGGAAAAATCCAAAGTTATCAAGTTTAAGGAACTTGTAAGCAAAAGAGCAGCTTTGCACAGCACGGAGGGCACTTACTCCCAAATAAACCAGGAGCAATTCTCCTCTTCTGGACCGGAGAAAAATCTGAATTTAGTGTGGCACTACAGCAGTCTCAATCAGATTGATTTGAGCATAAGTTTTCGTGAGCTACAGCTCACAAAAGCTTATGCTCAAGTAAATTGGTTAGTCTCTAAGGTGCCACAAGTACTCCTTTTCTTTTTGCGAATACAGACTAACTCGGCTGCTACTCTGAAACCTGTCAATCAGATTGCTTATTATACCCCTGCGGTCGGCATCTCTCATTGGCTAGTTTAGGCAGCTTCCCGCCGAGCCTACTGGCTTAGCAGATTGCAGTCTATGGTGTCTATTTCTCCTCATCCATTATACAGGAGCCTAGGCATCAAATTCAGGCTTCTCAGATTGAAGTGTAATTCCTGTGATTTTCTAAGTGCCTAAAAATTAGGTGTCACAAAGTTCAGCCTCACAATTACTAAATCCTTTTGTGGATCTGTAAAATTCAAATTTTATGTTTAGCAATTTGTAGAAAGACTTTCTGAAACTTTTCAAGTTTACTGCTTAGCCACGACTAATTGAAATAATTTCAGCCCCTAGAAGATTTCAGAAAGTTAAGAGTTTGTGAATACTGGATTTATAATTAAAGTCCTGACATGACCTTAATTATAACCAGTGCCTGCTCTGTTATTTTATAACTCACTACATAAACGTGTTTTCTAAACAACACACTAATCTGTGATCCCTTCAATGGATTTCAGAAGGAATGATGATGTGGCAATAGTAGAAAAAGAGTTGCTTTTTTGTGGGAAGAGGAACACATGATATATGATGCAGTGCCCAGGAAGAAAAGCATGCAAGTACAGCGTTGCCCTTCAACCCTCTTACAACTTAATATTATCAGCAATTTTCAAGGCTAAATCAGATAAAATTACAATGTAAACAGACATGAGTGTTTTATTATTTGAAGGACACTTTGGGGAAGGGAAAAAAAGAAGCCTGGCGGCCAACGCATTATCCTGCCGTTTTAAAGTATGCACTCATCAATTTGTATAGCGAGTCCAGAAAAAGATCCTTACAGCCATTTCATGCACTCCCTGCTGTAATTTAGCAGCCTCTCTGCTTAGTCACACGGTCGAGTTTCGTTACTGGCTGCCTTGACATGATGCTCTCCCCCCCCCCAGAAGCGAAGGTGCCTGCCAGCAAGTTACTGCTCACTGCAGCAGTACAAACGGTGGCCCCGACGTGTCAGGTCCCTGGCCCCGAGGCTGGCGGTCTGGGCTCGCTCTGGTTTGTGACACCTGCCAACGGAAAACCACCGACCCCCGAGCCCCGGCTCGTCCGGCTGCCCAGCCCTGCAGCGCGTCGCGTGTCGCCGCGGGTGCCCCGGAGGCACCGGGGAGCGCAGCACATGCCCGGGAGGACGCCCCCGAGCCGGGACCGTTTCGCATGCAGGGGCCGGTCGCCGGAGTGGGGAGACCAGTGACACGTCAGCCTCGCGGATAACGAGCCGCTCAACCTCCCCGCCCGCTTCTGGAAGGGGAGCTCCCCGCGCCCCCCGGCCGGCCCCCGCTGAGCGCGGGAGAAGGCGCCGCCCTTGCCGCCGGCATGTCCAGCATGCCCAGCAACAGAGCCCGGCACCAGGAAGGCAGGACCTGGCCGCCTCCAAACTGGACAGGGGGATCCCGGGCCCACCCCTCGCCCCGACGCTCCATGACCGGATACCTAGCCTCTCCACCCACCCGGGGAAGCCCAGGCCCAGCCCCTCACGCGCTCGCCCGCTCCAGGAAGCGGTTCACGTTTCCCGTTCGAATTTCAAATATCAACGTCTCGCCGAACACGAGCGCGCGCGTTCTCACCCAGGCCGCCGCGACCTCCGCCGAGCAGCAGGGCGGCGGGAAAGCCCAACAACACGAGCAACAGCAGCTGGGTCGGGGATCTCATCGTAGCAGCTACCTAGCGCCCTCCGCCACTGCTGCTCTTGCCCAAATGGCGATCACCATCGCCTCCATCCGGGAACCTGGCGCCCTCACGCCACGCACGCTCTCCAACCCCGCCCCCGAACCGCAGAGGACGTGGCTCCGTTGAGGAAGCGGGAGGGGATCACGTGACTTAGCAACACGTACGCTTTCTTCTGGCCCTTAGGGCGCATGCCCAAAAACTCAAACGCATATGTGCTGCGGGAACGGTCTCGTTTCCCAGTCCTCTAGTGCGCGCAGGCAAGGTCATAGAATATCAGGGTTGGAAGGGACCCCTGAAGGTCATCTAGTCCAACCCCCCACTCGAAGCAGGACCAATTCCCAGTTAAATCATCCCAGCCAGGGCTTTGTCAAGCCTGACCTTAAAAACCTCTAAGGAAGGAGATTCTACCACCTCCCTAGGTAACGCATTCCAGTGTTTCACCACCCTCTTAGTGAAAAAGTTTTTCCTAATATCCAATCTAAACCTCCCCCCCTGCAACTTGAGACCATTACTCCTCGTTCTGTCATCTGCTACCATTGAGAACAGTCTAGAGCCATCCTCTTTGGAACCCCCTTTCAGGTAGTTGAAAGCAGCTATCAAATCCCCCCTCATTCTTCTCTTCCGCAGACTAAACAATCCCAGTTCCCTCAGCCTCTCCTCATAAATCATGTGTTCCAGACCCCTAATCATTTTTGTTGCCCTTCGCTGGACTCTCTCCAATTTATCTACATCCTTCTTGTAGTGTGGGGCCCAAAACTGGACACAGTACTCCAGATGAGGCCTCACCAATGTCGAATAGAGGGGAACGATCACGTCCCTCGATCTGCTCGCTATGCCCCTACTTATACATCCCAAAATGCCATTGGCCTTCTTGGCAACAAGGGCACACTGCTGACTCATATCCAGCTTCTCGTCCACTGTCACCCCTAGGTCCTTTTCCGCAGAACTGCTGCCTAGCCATTCGGCCCCTAGTCTGTAGCTGTGCATTGGATTCTTCCGTCCTAAGTGCAGGACCCTGCACTTATCCTTATTGAACCTCATCAGATTTCTTTTGGCCCAATCCTCCAATTTGTCTAGGTCCTTCTGTATCCTATCCCTCCCCTCCAGCGTATCTACCACTCCTCCCAGTTTAGTATCATCCGCAAATTTGCTGAGAGTGCAATCCACACCATCCTCCAGATCATTTATGAAGATATTGAACAAAACCGGCCCCAGGACCGACCCCTGGGGCACTCCACTTGACACCGGCTGCCAGCTAGACATGGAGCCATTGATCACTACCCGTTGAGCCCGACAATCTAGCCAGCTTTCTACCCACCTTATAGTGCATTCATCCAGCCCATACTTCCTTAACTTGCTGACAAGAATACTGTGGGAGACCATGTCAAAAGCTTTGCTAAAGTCAAGAAACAATACATCCACTGCTTTCCCTTCATCCACAGAACCAGTAATCTCATCATAAAAGGCGATTAGATTAGTCAGGCATGACCTTCCCTTGGTGAATCCATGCTGGCTGTTCCTGATCACTTTCCTCTCATGCAAGTGCTTCAGGATTGATTCTTTGAGGACCTGCTCCATGATTTTTCCAGGGACTGAGGTGAGGCTGACTGGCCTGTAGTTCCCAGGATCCTCCTTCTTCCCTTTTTAAAGATTGGCACTACATTAGCCTTTTTCCAGTCATCCGGGACTTCCCCCGTTCGCCACGAGTTTTCAAAGATAATGGCCAATGGCTCTGCAATCACAGCCGCCAATTCCTTCAGCACTCTCGGATGCAACTCGTCCGGCCCCATGGACTTGTGCACGTCCAGCTTTTCTAAATAGTCCCTAACCACCTCTTTCTCCACAGAGGGCTGGCCATCTATTCCCCATGTTGTGATGCCCAGCGCAGCAGTCTGGGAGCTGACCTTGTTAGTGAAGACAGAGGCAAAAAAAGCATTGAGTACATTAGCTTTTTCTACATCCTCTGTCACTAGGTTGCCTCCCTCATTCAGTAAGGGGCCCACACTTTCCTTGGCTTTCTTCTTGTTGCCAACATACCTGAAGAAACCCTTCTTGTTACTCTTGACATCTCTTGCTAGCTGCAGCTCCAGGTGCGATTTGGCCCTCCTGATATCATTCCTACATGCCCGAGCAATATTTTTATACTCTTCCCTGGTCATATGTCCAACCTTCCACTTCTTGTAAGCTTCTTTTTTATGTTTAAGATCTGCTAGGATTTCACCATTAAGCCAAGCTGGTCGCCTGCCATATTTACTATTCTTTCGACTCATCGGGATGGTTTGTCCCTGTAACCTCAACAGGGATTCCTTGAAATACAGCCAGCTCTCCTGGACTCCTTTCCCCTTCATGTTAGTCCGTAAGGTTCACGTTGTGCATGTGCGATGTTGTTCTTAGCTCAAGTCTATGGCGAGCGGCCCCTTCCCCCCGCGTTTATGCGAAGGAGCGGGGAGGCTCTGCGCCAGCACGTGCGGGGGGCTTGGTTGGTTGGCCCAAAGCGGGCAGCTATGAGGTGCAGACAGGCTGTGCTACTGGGGGGAGCGGGGGCCATGCTAGCTGTTGGCTGTCCCTGTGCACAGTAGCTTTGTGCCATGACTACGTTTTATCCATTTGAATAGCATGAGATAACCAGGCTACTGTTCCAAACCCAGCACCTCCCTGCATTTATTAATGCCAGTCCTACTTTTTTTTTTTAATCGTGTAGGAGGGGAGAGAACTAACCCCACCCCAATATCCATGTCCTATCTCACTAAGGCCCTCATGCTGCTGGCTGGTGACTCACCCCTCATTGGGGTTAAATCAAGGCAGGACAGTGCAAACCCCTCACCATCCACTCCCAGACACTGGCTTCTCCATCCAAGATGGTCCATGTCCCATGGCGGCACCAGGTATCTCTTTGGGGTAGCATACTGACAGATGAAGTGGACATGTCAGGCACTGGGTCTTTCATACAATCATAGACTATCAGGGTTGGAAGGGATCTCAGGAGGTCATCTAGTCCAACCCCCTGCTCAAAGCAGGACCAATCCCAATTTTTGCCCCAGATCCCCAATTGGCCCCCTCAAGGATTGAACTTACAACCCTGGGTTTAGCCTTAGGGTTTTGTTCAGTGTTACTAACTCTCACGATTGTGTTGTGAAACTTGTGGTATTTGGTGTCTTTTTTCTTAAACCATGGGATCAATATGAGTGGTGTGTGCACGTGTTGTGCGCTTTCCAGGAACAAATGCATAAAGATGTTTTTACATCTTATCAGTTAAACAGGTGCCTATGTACTTTTGAACTGGGGCCTATAAGCCTGATCCAATGTCCTTTGAAGTCAATGGAAAGATGGTTGTTGACTTTTGTGAGCATTGGGTCAGGGCCCATATGTGTTAGAGTACTCTTGCATATAAAAGTGCCATAATTTAAAATAGCCAACCATCTAGCAAAACTATGGGACCTGATTTTCCGCAAACCAGTAAGAACCAGAGATGCCAATTTTTCTATTTAGTACTGTATTTTAAAACAATTCCTAGTTTCTTTGAAGATTGTTGATATTAATATTAATATCTTAATATTATACTAGTGAGTTAATTGTTTAATTAAACTATGTTAAAAGAACACTATTAAGGTTGCAAAGTCAACTACTCAAAAATTAAAAAATCAAGCTTAATTTGTTCTCCTGTCACACATTCATTATGATACAGTATTTACCTGCATGACCACATACTATTTTTTGCGTCATTCAGTGCTCAGGATGGATGGTGTTCACTTAACAAGCAGCTATTCAATATTTTGTTTTCTCATAATAGTTCAGTGCGTGGCCCCAGGTCTTATTGCACAGTATCCAAACCCTGCTCTGAAGATAGAATTATTAATTTCCTCCAGGAGGCACTGCATAATTGAGCCTTAAACCTGCAGCTGCTTATTACATTATCCCATGCAGACTCCTTTGTCTAACCTGCAGTGTTTCATATGCTCCCAGTTTAAAGTTGGAGTTCATTTTTAAATTCTCCATCACAGATAGGCTATGCATAGAATGAGATACCTGCATTCGCTTCTCCACATAAATAATCCCAGGCTTGTCAACTACCAGGCTCTCCAACGTCAAACTGGTAGAAATTTTTTACTATTAATCAAAATGCAAGATATATATTGAGTTTGAAACTGGGAAAAGCCCTCCCCAGTCCAGTATGCAAAGCACTCAGGAAAGAATCCACTACATCCAAAAACTGTCCTCAAACTTTCAGTTTCCTCTCGTTGTTACTTCCATAATTTATATACAAAGGAAAGGTGAAAAATGAATAGTGTTTTGTCCATGGTTTGCATTAACTTTAATACATCACTTGAACACATGCAATTTACTGCTCTGACAGTGATAGAGAGAATATTTCATCTTCTGTTCTTTAGAATCTACATTGTTTCCATTTGATTTTTGAACATCTTGACCCTGTAAATTATAGGAAAAAACATAAATCACAATCTGAAGATTTCTCTAGGTTGTTTTTTTTTTTAAACTTCTGATTCTTAATGTATTGAAATGCTCTTATGCATCGATTTACAATAATGTTTAATCTGAAACTGGATAAGACTCTCTAAATCCTGGTTATTGGGGCAAGTATCTCTCAGCAGATAATATCCAAACAGATATATTATGCCAACTTTTCTGAAAATAAGTCACTTTTGATTATGAACAATCATTGGCAACGTTCTTTGACTTACCTCAGTCGTGGCTTTTGGAAAAGCAGACCAACATCTTTGCCTGTGGAAATTACAAAGATAGGTTGTTTCTGTGACATAGGAGGTTTTCTGTTTGGTGTGCTAGAACCTGGAATGATATCCTAACATCTTCTGGGCAACAAAGATGAAAATTATTTTCTAACTGAATTAACTGACCGCTGCCCCACATCCATTTATAAATGGACACTAAATGGTGCTGTTACTGAAACTGCTAGAGGTGTATTCTAACTCGCGGGTGGTGGAAGGCATATTTCAAAAGAGCTGGATAACCCCTATAGCCCAAGGGAAAGGTTGAAATTATTGTTATTTATAGTGTTGTAACACCTGAAGGCCTCAATTAGGCTGGGGCCTTACTGTGCTTGTATATATAATATACTAATATAGTAAATGACAGACCCTGTAACAAAGGGTTACAGTCTAAAAGAAAACATAACAAGTGTGTGAAACAAGCAAGCAGGTAGGGGGACAGGGACAGGAAACACTAACAGTAGAATGTTTTAGCATAGACTAGCTGTGAGCTCAGTTCACAGGTGTAATAAGCCAATCAGTAGCAATAGTTGCTATTATCACAACTTGATTATATGATACACCTCCTCTCTGATACTATTTCTGTGAATCAAAGAAGGAGCATTAGGAATTCCCTGTCAAGACATCTACAGAAGATCTGATTGATATGGACAAACATCTTTGTATTAGGATTACCAACCCCACAGGTTTGTCCTGGAGTCTCCAGGAATTAAAGATTAATCTTTAATTAAAGGTTATGTCACATGATAAAACCTCCAGGAATACATACAACCAAAATTGGCAATGCTACTTTGTATTAAAAAGAGTTATTTTCAGCTAGAAGGGGCTGATCATGACAGTGTTCAGTTATATAGATTTTTTTTCCCTGCAAAAAGGGCCCTCAGTTGATAGTATCTATTATAAAAAGGGTTGATTTTTTAAAAAAACCTTTTATTCTGGCATTTGAACTGTATGATGTTTACCTCAGCTTTCTGGCTTTCATTCTGAACTTCTTTATTAAGTCTTCCAGATGCTTGTTTCTTTTCTCTAAACTGTCAGCAAGAGACAATGTAACTGTTTGTACACTGTATAGATATAGATGTATCTATCCTTATTTTTCAGTACAAATATTTTTATTAGGTACAGTACAGAAATTAAGACTATCAAACTGTCTCTTCTGCATGTACTGTATGTGAAGACACTGTGTGGGTTGGATGCAAGGGGCAGGGGGCTTGAAGGGTGTATAGAAAGCAATTTGGGCAGCAGTGTCATCAGTGTAACACCACATTCTATGTCTGCCTAATTTTTCTTTCAACTCAGAATGGTGCAGTGTGTTTGTGTTCCCAGTGCCTGGCTGAGATCGGCACTTGAATGAGAACAAGCTGGCTGAAGCTAAATCCAAACATGATGGAGGTAATGCTTGTGGGACAGAGAGAATTCTTGGGGGTACAGCAGGGGTTATTCTTACCATCCCTGTTGAAGAGGTGTCCCACCTTTTGTCCAAGAGGTTCACAACTGGGGGTGCTTTTGGGTCCCCAACTGCTCCTATAATCTCAGGTGCCTTTAGTGGCTAAAAGTGCTTTGTACCTGCAGTTATTATTCTTAGATCTGGACCTTGCTATGGCTATTCATACCATTGAGACTTCAAGGCTGGATTACTTGGCTATTGAGCCAGGTTAGTCACCAATATTCCAGGAATAACACTGGTTTCCTATTCACTTCTGGATTCAGTTCAAAGTGGTAACTTTGGTGTATAAGGTTCTGATGCAGCAAAACACTTAAACATGTACTTAATTTTAAATACTTGAATAGATGCCTTGATTTCAGTGGGACTTCTCATATGGTTAAAGATGAGAACATGCTCAAGTGCTTTGCTGAATCAAGGCCTAAAGTCTTGGGAGGTTTGGGCCTGAGTTACCTAGAGACTTCTTCTCCTCCCATGTTTGGTAGCAGCAGCTGAAATCAGATGAGTCCCACGTGGCCGCCAAGGATATCAGCTCTGGCAGCTCCTTCATGGAACCATCAGCATGGGCATGTACCTGGAGCAGATCACTCCCATCCCTGATGCCTGTCCATTTTGCAGCATGAGGGAGACCCTGGCACACATTTATCTGCAGTGTGCCATGTTGCAGGCCCTTTTCCAGTTCCTTCAGAGCCTCCTTTTGAGGTTCTGGCTGCACTTTTCCCCACACCTTTTCATTTTTGCACACCCTTTTCATGGCCCCATGAAGTCACAAGACCTCCTCATCAACCTCCTCCTGGCGCTGGCCAAAATGGCCATCTACGATACCAGGAGGAGGATGTTGGACGGGAAAGTACTCACTCTGTGACTGTGGGGCCTACTTCTATTCCTCCCTTGTTTCACACATCCAGGCAGAGTTCCTCTGGGCAGCATCCGCTGGCTCCCTAGCCATCTTTGAGAAGCAATGGGCACTGTCCGGGGTTCTCTTCTCGATGTCCCCCTCTGAATCCCTGATTTTGAACCTAAGACCCTCACTCTTGTCCCTGCTTAATCATTTGTTGTCCCGCGCGATCACTTGAACCCTGGGTTTAATTGCTCCTCCTCTTAGGCTGTGGGAAGAGTCTTCTGATAAGGGCGGACTTGCGCTAGAATTCAGTAAATCAGATGAGGCACTCCAGATATCATTCTTAGAATGAAATATCTGGAACTGTTAGCAGGTTGTTCTCACTGATTATCACTCAACTCAGGAAGATGCTTGCCTCTGGTGAACCAAGAGAACCCCAGTATGTTGACCCTTAAGACACATTGCCTGCCTGAGTGGTGGTGGAATTGCATGTTTGAAGAGTTGGTGAGTTGATATTTAAATTGTTTTGGGGGAAAATCTCTTCCTTTAAAAATTGTATAAACTGTATTTTCTTACACATTTTTATACATGCACCTTGATTTTGTAATTAGATGCATTTTATTAATTAAATATAGCTTTTATAGAGAAGGCCTACACAATTTAAGAGAGAATTAGAACATGTCTATAGAATATTTAATCAGGCTAGGAAATCTAGAAGACAGGGTACTGGACCAGGAGTCAGGACACCTGGGTTCTACTGACCTGTTGTATGAACTTGGGCAAGTCACTTTACCTCTCTGTGCCTCAATTTCTCCTCCCACCCTTTGTCTGTCTTATTTATTTAGAATGTAAGGCCCAGGTCCTCAAAGGTATTTAGGCATCTAACTCTCACTGATTTCAGTGAGACTCAGGTGACTCAGTACCACTGCAGATCTAGGTATAAGGTCTTTGGGGTTAAGACTGTGTCTTATTATGTGACTGCACAGTGCCTATCACAATGGGGCCCAAATCTCAGGTGGGGTCTCTAAATAATAATAATAAATACATATCTGATCAACCTATACAATTCAATAGTAAGGATATAATTCTCTATTAAATTCTGTAGTTTTCTAGAGTCATTCTATAGAGCCATATAATCCTGTCGGTTTCAGCCCTATTATATTTCTATAGGACTTTTCTAAAAGGTAAATGACTATTGTATATAATAATTATAACTAATAATAGGTCTTACTGGAATATCTTACAATGGGATTTTCCCAATAAAGCATATACTTTACAGAGCACACATTTTACAATTTATTACTTCACTACATGTATTACTAGACTATTAAGTCAAAGTTTTCAAAATTGGCCTTTTGTTTTTTGTGCCTACATTTTTGGATTCCAAAATTGAGATACCCTGGGACTAAAGTCATTTTTGGATTCCAAAAGCCATGAGATCCCACAATTCTAATTGAAGTCAATGGGATTTGCAGATCTTTAGCATCTCTAAAAATCAGGCCCAAGGCATCTCAGGTTGGGCATTCAAAATCTGAGGCCACTTTTGAAAATGTTGGTTTTGGTCACTGAGCCTCTCAGTCAGAGTTTGACAGGCTTTTGTGCTGGATTTCTCAAATTAGAAAAGAATAACAGGAAAATAAAGCATGTTTTAAAATTGTAGTAGGCCTAAAAATAGATACTGAATGTCCCTACTAGCCAGACAATGGAAGACCTCAGTAGAAAAATAAGTTTTAACTTGTGTTTTTAATCCCCCACCCCTCCCCCATGAAATCCTCTGACACTTACTGTATTGATAAAGATAGTCCATAATACATATTTCTGTGGTATAACTGACACCACTAGTCCCATGCAATCTATATGGGATATATATCAGCCTTGGGAAAGAGGTTTGGATTACATAACCTTATTATCTCTTACATATTTAATCAACTGCATGCTTTTACAAACTCAGACCCTGATTCAGGGCAGCAGTTCAGCACATGTTTAACTTTAAAAGCATGTGCTGAAGTGCTGCCCTGAATCAGAGCTTCAGTGACCAGTCCTGCAGAACCTTATTTACAGAGCTTGGTGTTTACTACCCTTAGCAGACCTGCTGATGTACTTTGTACTACTCATGGTAATAAGTAGTGTGCATAGTGCAGGATTGGGCCTTGTCATTGTTACCATGTCATTTCCTGTCCTGTAACAGTAAAATAAATTTGTTACCGGGTATGATGTCATATTCATGTGGAGTCTAATTCTGCAAGGTGCCAAGTGCTCTCTGCTCCCATTTAATTTATTATTGGGTACCCCATTTGAGATCTGAAAATCAATGGGACTTGAGAGCACTCAGCACCTCAGAGAAATGGGTCCTAGGGGTCCATGCCTGCTCCTAGTGAAATAATGGCAAATCTCCCATTGACTTCAAAGGGGTTATGATTAGGCATTGAGGCTGGGATTTTCAAAAGCACTTTAAGAGGTTTAAACTTCAAGCTCTCATAAAATTCATTAGGATTTCAGACAACTAACTGCTTTGTGTTCCTTTGAGAATCACAGCCTTAAGAGTTTTAATTTCCAGAAAGGAATTGTTGCTGTTATACTGCAACAACATTTTCTCAAAAACATTCAGATTTTTTGTTCTGTCTAAAGAACAGTGATAACTGTTTGAAGATCAAACAAATAAAAAGAAGTTGAGAAATAATATGTCCTGTCAGCTTGACCACTTTTGATGTACTTGTCAGACACAGAAGAAATATAAACAGAAGATAGCTGTTGAAAGATCAAGTGATCTAGATAATTTTTTTGTCGTCGTTAAGGAGAAAGGTGGAACTGATCATGACTCTTTCAAGTACATTAGGAAGTGTAGCACAATGGATGAAGCACTCCAAATAGCCACACTTAAAAACATTTCCAACTTCCATTTGGTGTTGGTGGGTTTGTTTCTGTTTGTTGGTTTTGGGAAGAAGATTGATACCAAAAAATGTTATAAATAATATACAAGCCTCAAGCTGTATATATTGCAAAGCTCTTATCCCAGTTCTCAACTGGAATGGTGCAAGTTGGCCCTAAATTAGGCATAGCCAGGCCTGGGAAAGGCCCTCATTTTAATGGGATGCTCAGGTAATGTAAGGCAGCCATAACAACTTCTATGTCCCTCTCCCATTGCCACTGTAGGGAGCATGGCCAAAGCTCCAGAGGCAATCTGACAATCCACAGATGTCATATCAACTCTTCGGGACAGATGTAAGCCAATGAGTTGTAAATTGGTCCATTGCAGCTAGTGTAAGTGGGACTCACCCTTAGGCTGCTCTAACATACATTGTGTGAATGCTCCATGACACATCTTTACCAAGATAAGACCACCTTTGCAATCCCCTTCCAAAGATTCACTGTTTACTCCATTGCTGCAGCTGAGGATGGAGGCCTATCCTTTTAGTTTCGGTGATATGTATTGTACAAAACAACTGATCTTTGTTCTCATGTTTTATGTTGTACAGTATTTAGCACATTTCAGTAATTATAAAATATAAAAATACTGTCATATCAAGGAACATAATTTATTCTTTGTCTCCCTGAATAAGGGAAGCAAGGGAAAATCTCTCTCTCTCACACACACACACACACACACACACACACACACACACACACACTTCTCTGCAAAATGAAGAAAATCAAGTAATTAGTTCAGTCAACCTACTATGATATCTGGGAACTTGCTATCTCAAGCCTTTGGTCAGCACATTCAATAATTTCCTCATATGATGTTACCTTTCAAAATAAAATCATCAAGCGATTAGCTGCTGTATAATATCTAAAACAGCAAAAGACAGTTTCCACAAAGCAATACATTCTCATCTCCATAGGTCTTGCATTTGTATGTGTTGCTCCCACTGTCCCTAATGAGCATTCCACAGCTATATCCTACTTGTCCTGCTCATGCAGATAATTCTACTGATTTTAGAGGGACTAACCATGTAAATAAAGTAAGCAGGACTTGGCTCATATGCTAAGTTTCTACACATACTGAGTTTAGCTTCCTTTTCTATCAAAGTATATCAAACCCAGCTCTGTGTTCTTTAGAGGTTTCCCATCCAAGTACTGATCTGGCCCGACTCTGCTTACTTTGTGAGATATGACAAAGAGTTCACAAGTCTAAGAAGACAATTAAGATAAGTCGGAAGAGGGGGAGAAACATACAATATAAACAAATGTCCTGAAAATGTCAACTTTCCATTGTGTCAGGTTAACATGTAAAGTTTCTGCTATACAATCACACTTGTACCTTGCATGTCAAGCTACCCAAATCTCCTTGAAGCTTCTCATTTTCTCCTGTGAGTCTCTTACATTCTTCTTCCTTTAGCGCCAGATGGTTTTCCAGTTTTGTAATCTCAGAAAAACAACAAAAATATTTCATTGACAATTACTGTCTTAAATGTGTCCTGTTAAACATCAGAAATAAAGAGCTACCACTCAGAATGGAAGAGTGGAAGATAGATGGCGGCCATGACTTCCTGAAAAGGGATAGTGGTCTTTGCAAGCCTTTATTTGTCACTTGTCTCAGTTCCCAAACTGTAAAGTGAGGATACGCTGCTTGTACTTACTAGGGGTATTGTGAGGCATAAATCATTAATATTTGTAAAGTATTTTGAGGCTCCCAGATGGCAAGCACTATAAATAGAAAATGCCATTACTTATCACCACCAGAATGTGTCTGTGTTTGTATGTGTATGTAAATATATCCATAGGAGTACGTAAGGTTCACCAGACTTAGGAAGTGAACTAGAATGCAGTGTGACAAAGCATTATTGTACACTGTTTTCCAACAAAAATAACTTCCAAGGCCTTATTCTGTCATATACTGGTTTCCTCACCTGGCAATGGAGGTCATCACTTTGCTTATGGTATTCACCCAGTTTTGTTCTCAGCAAATCAAGCAGTTCTGTGCCACTCCCAGTTTCCTCTTGACCAGCACCTGCATCCTATGGATAAATGTGTCATTAAGGAAAATTGGGTCAAATCCAATATTAGTCATTATACTTGCTTCCTTTTCTATAATAATGGATTTCAAGTTCCATAATGTAATTAGTCTATTTTTACAACTATTATCCAAACCACTCAATCTACCAAAGACTAGTTTGGTCTTCAAGGTTTCCAACACACTCATTTTTTAAAAAAATTGCTTGTCAAAATCAGGACAATATACTCTCTGGGCCTGATTCTCCACTTGTTAATCCAGGTTTAAACTGGTGTAATTCTGCTGATTTTAGAAGTGTTACACTTACCTAAAACTGGAGTAATGCAGTAATGACTCAAATCCTCTATTTAGTATGTTTACATTTTCCTAAAGACTACATGCCAGAATTTAAAATGTTTGGTAAACGTGACTGATCCACAGAGTTCTATTCATTCTGATACAGCTTTTTAAAGTGTAAAATGTAAAAAGATTATGGCACAGAATCTCACCCCAACTCCACTCCCTTTGTGACTCTCAAGCAATGTAAAGGAAGCTGAGACTCACTATAACTAAGGCTAAGATTTTGTCATGGTTATTTTTAGTAAAAGTCACAGACAGGTCATGGGCAATAAACAAAAATTCATGGAAGCCATGACCCCTCTGTGACTTTTGCTGCTGTGGCTCCATGGGTTCCCCCACCACTGTGGCGGCTGGGAGCTGTGGGGTTTCCCCTCCACCCATGGCAGGTAGAAGCTGCGGGGGGGACCCCTCCGTCCCTGGTGACTGGGAGCAGCAGAGTGACCATATTTCCTAAAGAAAAAATTCGGACACCCCCAGCCGCTTGCCTGAGATGTCCCCCTCCCCCGCACAAGGCTGTCGCCTGTCACTGGAACCCCGAGGAGGGGCCCTTCAGGAGTCTGTCACCTGTTGCTAGAACCTTGCAGGGGGGCCCCTGTCGCTGAAACCCTGCCAGGGCCCCGCTAGCTGCCACCTCCAGAGTCCCACAGCCCCTGGGGCTGAAGCGGAGAATGTCACGGAGGTCTCTAGAAGTCGGATTCCGTGACTTCCATGACTTCCGTGACATAAACATAGCCTTAATTATAATTCCCATGCAAAGAATTCCCCCAGCACTGGATGTCCCCAGATGGCACACAGATGTCAGACAGGGCTCTAGGCTGCCTTCCTTGCAGGCCCTGGTGCCAGGGGTATATCAGGACTGGGAGTGTAGAGCAAATGACCAAAGTTTGACTCCCTCAGGCATTCCCCAACTGGACCATAGCCAGCTGGGAGAGGTGAGGCATGTGGCAATGGAGTATGGGTGCTGGGAAACAAACACATCCAATTCTGAATCCTGACCTACCTACACCTTGTCTTCTTGATAGTCAATAAAAATATAACAGCTCTTTTACAGATAGGGCATGAAATTTGGAAAGGGAGAGGAAGAGTGAAAAAGGAGGCCTGTCTACACTAGGTAAGTCACTATGTTAATGAATGGGGTAGCACCGCTGGCACTGTCTTGCCCTGCAACAGAGCAGTGTGACTTCATTAGACTGTTTGGTTTATATGTATTAGTGCGGTGATTCCAAACACACCCAACTGTTATTGTACCTATGCACTGAAACGCCTTCCCCAAAGTTCCCTGCATATCTGTCCACAACAGGGGCACTGCAGCAGGTGCTAAGCCGGCAGAACTCGGATACACACATCTAGTTTTTATTGTACTGTTAGTAGTAGTGTATTCGTCTTAGCACCCAGGGCCCTAATCAGGACTGAAACCCTATTGTGTTAGGCTCTATACAAACACAAAGGGTATGTCTAGGCAAAATCACAGGGTGTGCAGCTCAAATAGACTTTCCTGAGCTAACTTTAATTTAGCTAGCTCAGATCCTGGAGTAGTGAAGCAGCAGCAGCACACGCTTAGCATAGGCTACCCCTTAAGGTAGTTATCGAGGGTGCTGGGTTGGCCTGTGCTGCGGCAGCTTCACTCCAGGACCCAAGCCAGCTACATTAAAGCCACTCTGGGTTCATCTGCTTAAACTGCAATCTAGACTCACCCACAGAATGAGACAATCCTGCCCCTGGGGAACTAAGTCATATTTTAATCTAATATCACCGTATATTAATACTGACCAAACACCAACCTATTACCTCTAATTTCTATAACTGTTGATAATGTTGAACTCACCTCAGTCACTTGATCTTGGGAAGCTTTCTCATGAATAATTAACTCTCTCATGGCTGCTATGCTTTCCCTGTGTTTCTGTAACTAAATATTTACAGTGATTAAAGTACGTGAAAGAGAGAATATATGCCGCTCAAGTATAATTTATTTTTAACACATAGCAGAAAAACTATCAATCACACAAGCAAATCTTGGGTGGAGAGACTCCCAACCAAAAAATACTGCCTTATAAATGATACACAGAGCCTGGGTGTAGTACGTTATTTATATCACTTCAGTATCCACAGAAGGAAGCACAGCTACCAAATGCATCCAATTTATTCTGTTCAGATTTTTGTATCATGCCCTTTGCTGTGTTCATCCAACAATTTTTATCACTTCTCATCCCAGTCCAGGCACCTATGCAGGGGTACAGCTGCATGGAGATAATTGCAAGATCTGGGCCTTAGGGATCAAGAGTGCCTGTTAGACCCTAGCCCCTGCTGAAACCCACCCCTCCCCTGGAGCTGGCTACAGATCTGTTCCTTAATTTATTTTTTATTTATTTTGATTTTCATATCAATTTTCTCTTTTCTTCAGGCAGAACAGCAAACCTGGGTACATTAAGGGACATTTTGTAGCAGTAATAGAGTGCAGCGACTGACATTCCCTTTAAAGGAATTCAGAGTTCCAACTGCACTGTCATCTCTTGTGACAAGATTTTGGTATCAATACAGGGGCATAGTCACTCTGTAAAATAGTATGTTCATAAAAGCCTATTTATAAGGCGGTATCCAGAATGAAATGTGAGGATCAGAAGCCAGGTTCCCAAGATAAGTCAGTTTAACCAGCCATTCAAGGTTAAGCGGGAGAACAATTTGATTCCATTTAGAAACATATACTGAGTAAGTTCAAGTGTTATTTATTCCTTCTCATAATACAGGAACAAGGGGCCACCAAATGAAATTAATAGGTAGAAGGTTTAAAACAAACACAAGAAAGTATTTTTTCACGCAACGCACTGTCAACCTCTGGAACTCCTTGCCAGAGGGTGTTGTGAAGGCCAATACTATATCGGGGCTCAAAAGGGAGCTAGATAGATTCATAGAAGATAGGTCCATCAATGGCTATTAGCTAGGATGAGCAGGAATGGTGTCCCTAGCCTCTGTTTGCCAGAAGCTGGGATTGAGTGACAGGGCATGGATCACTTGATGATAACCTGTCTGTTCATTCCCTTTGGGGCACCTGCCATTGGCCACTGTCAGAGGACAGGATACTGGGCTTGATGGACCTTTAGGCTGACCCAGGATGGCCGTGCTTATGTTCCACCACTGTACAGCACAAGGTAGGGTGGCAAGATTTGCAGATGCAGAGTATTCCCCATCCATAGTACTAGCAATGGAGCTTGAATGCTTCACCACAATGGGCTTGGTTCTAGCTCCTCCTAGTGGACCAGTACAGAAGGTATGGACACTGCACGCAGTATTGGCACACATCCTAACATACGGCAATGTACCTGCCATTTATCCCCATTCTTTAGAGTCATGGAAAAGTCATTGCCTGAATTTGTTCTCGGTAGTCTTCCGAATTAAGCAGCCATGCTATTTGTCAGGTTGCTGAGTAAATGGATTCTACTGTATAAAATATTTTGACTGGAGTTTTGACTTACACTCCAGTGGAAACCTCTTGGCCAATTTAAAAGGTGATTAACAGAGGGATATAATACCCAGACCCACAGATCGAGGGCACTATTTTGCTGAGTTTGCCCCAGAAATTTGGGAACATATCTCAGCAGGAATTAGAATTATAAAAAACAGCATCATGGAATTATAGGTGATGCCTTTTATTGGAAAATTCAGAATTAAATGGGTAAGCTTTTGAGGATTGCACCTTCTTCATCAGGAACCAAACAGAGATTCAGACCCTGATGAGGACAGTTTGAGTCTCAGAAATGATTTTCATAGTCATTCCCATAGAAGACATCACCTAGCATTATGTTGTTGTTTTGCTGAATCTGTCTTTCTTCTCGGGACAGTCTGGGCTGGCAGGAGCCTCACTTCTACCTTCACCAAGAATGAGGGAATATTTACCTCTTTCTCCAAGGTTTTCTTTTTAAGGGTGACGTTCTTCATTTTTTCTCCCAATTCAGTAATAATTTCACTCTTCTTGGAATATTCGATGGTAGAATCCATGTCCTAGTAAGCATAACAGTGAGACAGCATTAACAACGTTTAAACAGTCAAACTAATGAGATTAACCAGGCCTAACTGAGGTCTGTTCAGAGCCATCAGGTTCTGAACTTGTTCCCTAGACCAGATAGTGCTGGGAACAGTAGTGACTTTAGGGGGAAAGAACACTTAATATTATTGTTCAGTGACATCCCGATGGCCTGCCCAGAGATAGTTCAGATTGATTTTGGAAGCAACCACAACTAGAGGTCCTTTGCTGGAAGTCCAACCACCAGGCTTTTAACCATGTAACAGCAGTACTCTGTGATCTGCATCGGCTGCTTTTTAGTTTCCAGGTGAAGTTTAAGGTGTCTGTTTTAACTTACATTGTCCAAAATGGTTTGGAACCACCTGCCTACATGAGAGACTGGCTCCCTCCCCTTGAGGCACAACCTCATCTGTGATCAGTGGAGGTTTTTGTAGCTGGAGAGCCCTGGCTTAAACAGGAAGGGCCTGCTGATAGGACATTTTCCATGAGAGATCTGTGACTCTGGAACTTACTTCCCCCTTGGTTTACCAGAGCACAGATTTGTGAACCTTCCAGACATGCTGTAAAGGACCATCTTTCTTCTCTTCCTGTTTGGGAAGCATGGCTTGAAGGACATGGATTGAATAAGGTAGGGAAGGGGAGGTTAGCTAGGATTACTGTCGTGGGAAAATATAACTATGCCAGTGGTGGGAGATTTAGTTTATTACACATAATGATTTCAGTGTTACCTTATCTATTATAAAAATTCATAGAGCAATAGGTGGACACTTGAAATAAGTAAAAAATGAATGACAGAAAGGAAGAATTGAGGGGAATAAAAATAATTCCCTCTCCCTCCCAAAGACTCCCCAAGGATTTGCCTGGGATTAAAATTGAAGGGTAGGCTTGAAGTCAAAATGGGAGCTGTTCTTTGGAATTTTGTGTGTGCATTATTTATTTTTATTACAATAGCAACTACAGGCCCACTGTGCTAGCCATTGTGCATACACTTAGCAAGACACAACCTCTGTCTCAAAAAGCTTACCATCCAATTAGACTAGACAAACTAAGGGATGGGAAAAATGGAATATTATTCCCACTTGATAGATGGGAACGGAGGCATAGAGAGAGTAAAGCCCTGGCTCCGCAACTGATGATGTGCGGTTGCAGCAGTACACCCATGAATAGATCAGTTCTCTTCACTGGGGCTCCATAGAGGCGCACTGCCACTACATGCAGTTAGCTGAAGGATCAGGACTCAGTGACTTGATCAATGTTATACAGGATGTCTGTGACAGAAATTGAACCCAGATTTCCTGAATCCCAGTCCAGTTGTGCAGAATTTGACCCCTGGTTTCAGTTTTGTCCTTTGTTCTGCTCTGAATTTGTCAAAGAGGGCTTAAATAAACACTCAAAATATTGAATAAAATATAGACATATTAAGAAATTAAATGATTAAATAACAAACATATCCATTATAGGAATAGCCAGTAATGCTGTTGTACATCATGAAACAGCCATACATCGGAGGAAGAATTCACCACTTCATTGATGCTTGGGTTTTGCAAATTCTTTACTCTTTTCAAACAATGAACTAAAATTAGTCTAATATCAGTTCTAAATTGTCCATCTGTCCATTTCTCTCTTCTCTTCTTCCGTGAGATTTGTAGATGTTCTGCCATGCAAGGAGTCCATACAACTTTAAAGGTCTTCAGTATGGTTTGAATAGAATAGGCCAGTGCTCCGTTTCCTGTACATGCCACATACTGTATTACCAATCATTATTAGCCTGTTTCCCATTGACTTCAGTGGGCACTGAGTCAGGTCCTAGATGCGAGGGGAGACTCAGGCTTCCAAGCTCTCCCTATAGTACTGAAAGAGGAAAATTACTGATATATTTTTAAAAAGATTATCACAAGGAATGTCATACAGACTCCTGCTACCTCTAGCAAGATTCAAACGGAATATGTCGACACACACTATGGAACTTTTAGTTTGTGGTAGCAGGGTCCACTCAGCAAGTTAATGCATGGCAGGCCAGTGGGCTGTAAATTTGCACCCTGGCTTGCTGCAAGCTAACTCACCATGTAGGCAAGCCCCACTTTTACAAACAAAGGCCCTGCTCCTGCAATGTGAACTGCATGGGTGAATCACTGCATCCACCTGGATCCCTGTGGGCTCTGCCCACATGTTGCTCAATGCAGGATTGGAGACTTAGGGAGGACAATGGAAGGAATAAGCTATTTTATACCATTGCATCTAGGGAAGGAGTCCAAATTTTTGAAAGGTGTTATTATTTCACAGTCTGTGTAGCAGGGGTGAAATCCTGGCCCCATTGAAATCTATGAGAGTTATGTTATTGATTTCAAAGGGGCCAGGATTTCACCCCAGTTCTTGCAACACTGTGAAACTTCACACATCCACTTGCGTACTGGCAAGACCTTTTCTCATTTCCATGGCTATGAAACATTAACATTGCAAAAGAAATCAAGAATATTCAGAAATTTCTATTTGCAAGATGAAATAGTCACCTTCATGAGGGATACAAGAGAGAACCATCCTTGGATCCAGTGGAGAATTTTCATCCTGTTCCAACAGTTCATTTGTTATTTACTGTAAATTCTCCCAATATGTTTGTAGTTTTATACAATTCCATAGTATCTGTGTAAAGTCAGCATTTTCTGTACTACAGACCAGATTCTTTGCTGCATCTGGTCAATGTAAAGTACAGCAGGGAGGACACAAATGAGCCATTCTGCAGCTCCCTGACTTTCAGACTGGTTCTGTCCCAGTCCTAGCCCTGCTGTAATTTACAGCATCTTGGTAAGTGCTCGAAATCTGCGTGTTGCGGGACGGGTTTAGGAGGGTTGCCAGTGCAGGGCTGGTGCTAGGGAGTGGCAAGCAGGGCAACTGCCCGGTGCTCCATGCCACAAGGAGCCCTGTGAAGCCGAGTTACATGCTTCAGCCCGAGCCCTGCTGCCCAGGGCTCAAGCCCAAGCCCAAGCCCCACCTCCTGGGCTGAAGCCGGAGCCCGAGCCCCGCTGCTTGGGGCTGAAGCCTGAGCCCAAGCTTAAGGTAGGGGGTAAAAAAAAAATGTTAAGTACAAAGGTGGTTGCCAGCAAAAGAAGGTTGAAAAATACTTCTCTAAACTATGCCTAAGGGCATGTCTACACTGCAATAAAAGACACACGGTATGGCTGCTGTTGGCCCAGGTCAGTTGACTAAAAATTGCAGTGTAGATGTTCAGGCTCAGGCTGAAGCGCAGCTCTGAAACCCTGCGTGGGTCTCAGAGCCTGGGCTCCAGCCCAAGCCCAAATGTCTACATACACTGCAATTTTTAGCCCCAAGGTCCAAGCCCTGCAAGCCTGAGTCAGTTGACCGAGGCTCTGAGACTTGGTGCTGCAGGTTGTTTTTTATTGCTGTGTAAATGTACCCTTTGTGACCAGCTAAGACAAACCAGAGCACAGTTGCACTCTGGCCACACCTCCAACACATCTCCTCTGCCAAGCCATGGAGCAGGGTAGCAGCCAGTCATGCCAGCTCTACTCCAGGGGAGGACACCCCAGGTTGGAGGAATTTTCAACTGAGATCCCATTTTGGCCCCTTAGTGCTGCCAGCATGGCACAAGTGGGCTGAAGAGGCTAAATAATTTGGCCCTACATCTCCAACATTGTTTATCTCCAACACATTCTTCTGTTTCCAGTAGACATTGTCTATAAAGAAATAATGTGATGGTAATGCACAAGAATTTTCACATTCTTTATACAATTGCTCAGGAGTCGCATGGAAATATTAATGGCAGCCATCGGTTCCAGAGATAGAGGACACTTCATAGCTACCAAATCAGTTCCCCAGGGAATTAAGTCAAAGGAGCCAGAAGCAACCACTGAAAATGTTTCTTCCCTGGTTTGACACCTATGGCTAAGCCAAGGATACTATGCAGGTAGGTATGGCCTACACCAGAAGCACTGCTCAAAATGCAACCTTGTTGCTAACCCTACTTCAGCTCCACTAGTGTTAGCAACTCACCAGCACTCACTCACCAGAAGCCTTTCTTTAGCAGCAGATCATAGACACACATTTGGTCTAATGCACAGTGCTTAAAAGGCTGGCAGCGACATGGAACCTAGTCTACACCCTGGCTCTCAGCATCGTTATGCTGGTGGAGCTGAACCGGTGTTAGCAAAAATGTCCCTATTGTAGTCAAGACCATAGAGGCTTACTGATAAGAGGAGAGAAATAATTTGATATTTTTCATTAACCTCAGTCACAATTACTTTTCTTTTAATACGTCTCTCGTGTGTGTGTGAATTTAATGCTCATGAAGGGTGCGGGATTGACAGTCCTGAACAACATCGACCTCTCTGTATCTACAGTATAAATAAAGCAAAGTACAGGCAGCAGCAATGCATGCGTCCCGGCAGCATCCCTCAAACATGCTCTGGAGAAACCACCTCTAGGAATGAGACAGTAATTCTGACTCCATGCTCATTCAGGCATTGAGCCAAAGTCCAGCAAGACTACTACTAAGGGTTCCAATGAGCTGAGGTAGTTTTTGTGATGTAGATACCTGTCCACTGGAACTGGACTGAGACCACCAAATCATTTCATATAGGCCACCAAATAGTCATCAGATGGCTGCAGACTTTGCTCACTACCTATGTTGGCTGGATTTGAAAGCAGCGTCAAAACATTTCTTCCACCTGTTTGTCAGTGGAAGGGAGTAGTCTGAGTGGGGTTTTGGCAATGCTAGAAGAAGTTTCAAGTACATCTCCATCTTTTTTTTCTTCTTCTTGCCTTTCCATACATGGACAGAAAATGTTGCCTTGGAGCCAGCAACCTAAAATCACTTCCAAGCTAGAGTTACCAGCTTAGCAGGCGAATGGGAGCTCAGCCGCGTGACTGTGGCTGGTTAAAGTTGCAGGGAGGAGTTAAAATAATACGTTTTTGTTTGTTTGTTTTCAAGACATGTCTGAAATTCCTTTATTTTAAATACAGCAAGAGCGAATACCAGGTGACTAGCTCCAAGTGGATCTGAAATCAGTGCCTAGGACCTGTGTAGATAGGCATTGACAGGGTTGTTTTGCATTACCTGGCAGGTAAGTAGTCCCTCTGTGAGGGACAGAAGGCTGCGAATTTTAGATAGAAGCTGGGATGCTCGCTGCACATATGGAGAACTGAAATGGTCTTCTTCGCTGTGGAGGTTTTTCTGGATTAAATCAGAATGCATCGACTTCATATCCTGTATGGACACATTGGGGTCTGTCAGATTACAAGACAAAAAGGATGCCTCCCAAATGAAAATGCAAGTAGTGTGCATAACTAGTCTTACCAAAGAAAAGCTACATGCAACACAGGATTCTCACCAGCTATAGTTACCATTCATAAGGAAAGCTTCAGCATGAAATCTGGGGACTGAACATGAGTACATGACACTGTGCTCTTAGTTTTTACTATGATGCTTGTATACTTCATGTTCTGACAAGGATCTCCTACATGGCCATTGAGGGCCAATTCCTATTTACCAGAATTTCTCCCCAAGGAAGGGACCATATCTTCTTTTATATTTGGAAGGGACCTAGCACACCATGAGTGTTGGGGAACCTTATGGAAGTGGAGCTTTCAGTTCCCACAGAACAAGCAGCGTGTCTCTCCTACCCAAGATACATCCTGAGATCTGTGGGGCCACCCTGCTGGTCTCACACATCAACAGAAGTGTGATACATTCATGCAAAAGTCCAGTAGTTCCTCACTATTCCTGGTTCTCCCTGACTCTCTTAGTAACTGCTCCCACTAGCTCCCCACTGGACCTATCCCCATTCTGTGAGTTTGACAACACAGAGCTGGAGTCTGCATAAGATAGTACATGGAAATCCCGAGAGGTGGTGGGAGCGGGGAGGAGGAGGATGACCCAGTCATGCCAAAATCATGTAGAAAGGTTTCTGCAGTGCTGGAAGAAAAAGGTATGATGCCACATTAGCTGAATCCCCCTCTCTCTGACATAATTTGGGACAAATTTGGTGTGCACATTCCATTCTTTAATCCGCTCCATTGCGGGGGGGATGGATGTGGACACAACTATTTTTCCACTTAAATTTACTGTACATTTCAAATTACAAACTGTAAAACTTATCTCCATTCTATGTAATCCAACGTTTGTGTGAGCCATGTATAAGATATTTCCCATCTTAAAGCCCAATCCAGCAAAGCACTTAAACATATGCGTATCTTTTAATTGCAGGAGTACTCCCATGTACTTAAAGATAAGCACATGCTTAAGTACTTTTTTTGGATAGAAGCCTTAGTACTTAATCCTGTTCCTGCACTTCTTACTCAGTCAGAATTTCCACTGGAGTCAATGAGAGTTTTGCATAAGTAAGGAAGAAAAGGATCATGTCATCTGTAGACATGAAAGTGTAACTGCTATTTCTATAATAAAGCATTCTTCTAAGAAAGGACAGCACATGTCCTAACATACCAGAAGAAACCTCCTCAGAATGTGCATCTTCCACTCTATTTCTTCTTCTTTCTTCCTTAGTTCTTCCTTCTGTATGCCAATTTTATGTCCGAGCCTCTGGATCATTTGATACTGCATCTGCTCCTAGCATGAAGACAGCAAAATTAAAGAAGAAATCAACATATGCTGCTTATATCTCTGCTCAATACAAAGGCTCATTTACTCAGACCCATACTCTCGCCTCTCACTGAGAAAAGGGGGGAAAAAAGATAGAAAAATACCACTTTTAGGGGACCAAAACTCTCCCCCCTCCCCAAACACACACATTTTGAACGCCATATTTATTTCAGTGAGGGATTTTAAATACATAATCAGTTCTTACAACCACAACATTCAGACTGTAAAAGTTGCATTTAGCAGCTATTTGTGACCTGCATTTTATGCCAGTGTGTGCGTTTGCTATGTGTGCTTTGGGTGAAATTCACCTCTGTATACAGAGGCAGATCAAGCCTATCACCACGGAAGCCTTCAAAATAGGTCTTAAATGGGGCACAGGCCTTGTGCTGAGCTTCTGTGGAGGGGTGAATTTCACCCCATCTAAAAAAGTGAAGGAAAGGCACATGGTGGTCACTGAGTATATAAGGCAGTTGGGCTCTCTATTCTAGTCTAAGTAACATAGGTTCTTTTACTTTTTACAGTAATACAGTATGTCAAGGTTCCAAAGTGTATACTAATACCTTTACTATTTGTGACTCCCTGATTTTGTCATACTGTTCTTTCCACCTGTCAGTTTCAAGCTGGAGAAAACGATTTTGCTCTCTGTCTTTCGCTACCTGTTGCTGAAGCTCTTGGTTCTCTATTTTGAATGCACTGATCCGTTGTTGCATTTTCTCTGTCTCAGCCCTCTCGTTTTCAGATTCTGTTTGCAAGATTTTAATCTGAGCAACCAGCTTGTTATATCTGGACTCCAACTGCTGCCTTTCTGCCAGCCAGTCGTCTTTCTGTCTCTGAAGTTCTGCCTGAAGGGACAGGAGTTGTTTCTCTGCATTCTCCTTTTCTTCCCTAAGTCTGTGCAAGGTGGAAGTGGCAGTCTTGACCTCATGATCCAGTTTTTGTTTAAGATGCCGCAGCTCTTGTATTTCTTGCTCTTTCCTGCGTATCGTCTGATCCATCTGTAAGCACTGGGTCGTAGATTTGGTCTTCTGCTCCATCTCTGCCTCATGCTTTTCCTGAAGGAGACTATAATCAGTTTTAAGTTTTTCCAGCTGCAGCAGAAGGGCTTTTCTTTCAGCCCCAGCTTCCTCAAGATGGTCCCTGGCACTGGATAAAGCCTCCTGCACATTCTTCAGGCAGCTGTCAGTCTCAGTCTTCTCCACAGTGATCTTGTCCTTTGCTTCAATTAGATCTTCGATGTTCTTCTTCAGCTTCTTTATGGTGTCTATAAAATGCTGCTGCTGGACAATTTCCACCTCTAGCTGTTTAATCTTAGTCTCCAGAGAAATGTTATCATAGTAAAGATCCATGATTTGGGTATGCTGTTTCTTCTGGTCCTGTTCTACTTTCTTCATGACCTCATCCAAATCCATACTCCCCTCTTCAAGCAGCAGCTTCTCTATTTCTTTAATCTTCTTCTCCAAAAAAATATTATCATACTGAAGATCCATGATTTGGTTTTGCTGCATTTGCTGGTCCTGTTCTAATCCCTTGATTACCTCATTCAAGTCCACATCCCCCACCTGAAATAGCCATTTCTCTGGGCCAAGCGCTGAGTTTTTTGTCTCATACATATTGAAGGATGCTTCATAGGGACTCAGGCAGAGACTTCTTGTACTATAAGATGGGAGAATTCCTCTGTCCCCTTGCTTGCATTCTTCTTGGCCATTGAGTGACTTCTCAGAAGACTGGAATAAAGACTTCTCAGATATACATGCTCCCTGGGGGACAACCACAACCTATTGTCACTTATTAGAAAAACAAAAGCATACATGACTTGATTGGCTCTGACTGTCTGCCTTACCTGACTACTTCACCTGAGGATAATTTGAATGAGTTCCATTTACTGTAAGAGAACCAATATTGTTGCCATTTTACCATTACAAACAGGAGGTCATATCCTGCCCTCTTTAGTCAGTCCTTCTTACTCACATTGCATTTCCATTAACTTAAATGGAAGTATTACTTATCTGAGAACTGAATCAATCTGGTCCAGGCATAGCAAAGCAAAACAAGGTTAACAGATAAATATAAATTTTCAAAAACACGTTTCATAATCATTTTTTTCTTTTGAAATTATTAACTCCTCATTTTTGTAACTGCAAAAAATAAAATTGCAATAAATTCAAGACAGACTCTTTCCCAACCAGAAATAGGATGCTGTGTATTTTCCTGGACTGACAATGAATAAAAAACAGCATCTCTCTAGGGTCCCAGTTCTGCAATGGCACTCATGGCTACTGTGTCTGTGCAGAGCCCCAAGGAAATTAATGGGGCTCACAGGGTGCCATTGTAGATTTGGGTTCTAAATTGTGTTGAGCAACCATCTTACAACAGGAATTTATTAAACTCAAGCCATCAGGCACAGCTATTGCACAGGATAGCATGAAAGTGGAGACAGAGCATTGAAGTTGAAAGGGCAAACAAGACCACAGATAAAAAATGACTTTCACTGATCCGTGCAACAATGTATGTATTGAATTTCTGTATGGCCTACATAAGGGAGATGTCACTCAATGATGGTACAATTCAACCAAAACAGAGATAAAGGGCCAACTGACTTCAGTGGGACAGAACTGGGTATCAGTGATGCCTAACACAAGAAGGCCCTGATTTTTGATTGAGGGTTCCCAGATGCTATCATAAAACTAATAGTAAATCGGAGCAGAATTTGGCCCACACATTTTTATGCAGCTTTTCAACTCATTTAAATAAAAAATTTCTTCCCCTTGTTGCATATCTGTGGCTAAAAGGATAGACAAATTATAAATAAAAGGCATCTCACAGACTCAGACAGAAGGCTGCCGCCAACACTTTCCTCTTTGTTGCAACAATGTGATAAGTTGCTCTTGATATTTTCTTTCATGAGTCTATTTGATTTCATCAGAGCTCGAATATATTCAATGTTTTCATCCAAAGAGACTGGAGAAATATCCTTCAAATTCTCTGCACAGTCAACATGTTGTTCAGTGGCTGTCTGCCAAAAGAAGGTGTTTGTAAACTGAATGGTTACGTCAGTGAAAATATGCTCTCTCATAAAATTCAGAGCTCAGTTAATTCAATAGGCATTTCTATTGCACCCAACTGTAGTGTCAAGGGGGGATTTAGAATACATCTACTCTATTATTAATAACATCATACATCAAGAGGTACACTACTCTCCCACAGAGAGTACTACTAGGTATACATATCGTTTCAAATATCACCACTAGCTATAATAGGGAACATTGTTTTCATCAACATGCTTCCGCTTTCTTGTGGATTGCAGTTTGAAATCTTACCATATTTTCTTCATGACTGGCTGCTTTGCCAGTCAAGTTAAAGTTGTCCTCTCTGAAAGATAATTCTTCAGTAACAAAACACGGATTTTTCTTAATTAAAGAGCCTGTGGGTCGAGTGAGAAAATAGGACACTTCTTTTATGGGGGATTCCTTAACAATGCACTCCAGCAATGACTCCCCCATTATCACAAATGGATCATCTTCCAGAGGTAACAATTCTTTTGCCAGTGAAACTTCCTCATTCTCAGTTTCCCATGATGCTTTTTTAATTAAGTCTTTTCCAGTAATGGAGCTTTCCTTTGACCAATCCAGCATTTTGCTGTGTTGTGTTGATTCTTCTTTGGATAATGATTCCTCCCTGGGGAAGAATATTCTTTCATTATCTGAGGATTCCTTCCAGTCTGCTACATACAGAGAGTCCTTGTTGCTAAGGCGTGTTCTTGTATCACATAATTGTGTCAAGACTTTCTGTGAAGAGTCTTCAAAATCTGCACATAGTCAGGATGGCATTGAGTAAATACATTAGAACTGGTTCATAGAACATTAATAGAAATATCACACTGTAACTGGGCAGAGGTATGCTGTTCTGTTTGGGGTTAGCACAACAGGTGTATGATTTCCTTTCAGTTTACATGACTTTCTGATCAGAAATAACCTAACCTGAACATGATGCAACTGCATGAATGCTCACGCCAGGGATTATGTTAGCACACTCCAATTTCAGCCCTCAGAAACAGGTCTGCAACATCCACTGAAATCAGTGTGCATGTCAGAGCAGAATTTAGCCTATGATGTTGGGGAATAGTGAATGATGCAAAAGAATTAGCGTGCTGTGGACTGAATCCTGGCCTCTGTTGTGCTGAAATGTAAAGGAAAAGGGTATAGGGAGCCTTTCATACTGGAGCAAGCAGCAGAGCAGAATCAATCCTGATGCTCAAGGCAGTTCTAGGAGGTACTTATGATTATCATGCTGGCTTGCACACTATGGGCCAGATCCTTAGCTGGTGTAAATCAATGTAATTCCATTGACTTCAGTGGAGCTACGCTGATTTTCACCAGCTGGGGATCTGGGCCTATAGCCTCTAGAAGAGGTAATCTGCCAGCTAGTGGGTGTGTGCAGCCCCCGCAGCCAGCTAAACACACATGCTGCTGTCAGCAGCAAGTGCTAGTTGGGTGTGCATCCTGCTCCAGCTCACAGGATTAGGCAGCAGCATGTTGTGGCAGCCTATTCTGAGCCATCAGTGAGCCTGCACGAAATGAAGGTCTGACAAGTCAGGAACAGCTGCGAGGACCAAATTATCTCATTTCGGTGTCACCATGGATGCAGTTGAAGGGAATTTATTATTCACTGCAATTTACAAGTGAAATTTGTGTGTTGGTGAATTCAATATGGACCTCATGTTTCTTCTCTAGGTTATTTTCTGTCCTGTTGACATAGTTGTGTTTTTATGTAAATAAATACACCTTTGCTTAAACAGTATCTTGATTATATTCCTACTGTTTCCAATATTTCCTCTTTGCTCCATCCTGTCTCTGTTGCTTATCTCCCTTACTAATGTCACATCTGAAAGACAGATGGTAAGTGCTTGATCTAAAACCTATTGAAATCAAGAGGAGCTTTCTATTGATATTAATGGACTCTGGACCAGGCTCCATGTGCTTTGGGGAAGAGAGTGAGTCTTTCTATGCCTTCTGTGAAGAGCCACTATAGCACACTTAAGGGCACTATAAAAGAAAGACAGTTAAAGTTCTTTCTATTTCATGATTCATTGCCAAAGAGGAACATACTGTATATCAAATTTTCCAACTCTGGCTCAAAAAGATGATCTCCTTTGTAGAGTCTACAGCCAGGATTCCCTTTCCTCCTCGCATTCTGTATTTCATCCTGCAAACACAAAAAGGGGAATCCTTAACAATCCTCATCAGTTGGATCTTCAAGGCCTTACTTATCATAAAAAGTCACTACACACAGACGATTTTTCTGTTTATTTTCTCCAATAAGTGTGAATCACAGTGTATTTCTTTTACTAGCCAAAGATGAGCAAGCATCATCATTAAGGTAACTGAACTGAGGGCACAGAGAGGTTCAGGGTTAGATTGAGTTTTGTGCCACCACCTTGGGTATGGAGCAGTGCACAGGTACAATTCCTTGTTCCTGGAGGTTAGTAAAAACATGATACCGACTGTGATCAATAGTAAATTACAGCTCCTCACATGCCAGCTCACTTATGCCGGCTGGCATGTTAAGTCGGGGTGGAGCTGCAAATTAGTCCTCTCTGACCACTCCCTGCAGACCTGTATGGAGTGAGGAAAACGTTCTGGGCACGCAAACCCTGCTTCCTCTCACCTGTGCTTGAGACCAACAAGACATAGGGAGGCTGCACAGAGGTGGTGGTGGTTGTCTTATAGCCCTGCACAGTCATGTTGGTCAGGTCCCACCACAAGAAAATAGCAGAACAGAAATTAGAATCCTGATCTCTGAACTCCAGCCCTCTGCTCAGTCCAATACATTACAGCTTCCTCACTGTTTCATTGGCTATCTAGCTATCACTGGGCTATCCATCAACATACTATCTGAGTTTATTTATTCTCACAACACCTCTGTGAGGTAAGGAAGTTTTATTTTTCCCGTTTCACAGCTAGGGAACTGAGTCACAGAGAGATATTAAGTGATTTGTGCCAGGTCACACAGGAAGACTGTGGCAGAGCCAGGAATCAAATCTGATCTCCTGAGACCCAGCACAATACTTTAAATATAAGATCATCCTCCTGAGGGCATGGTACTTTTGCTAGCTGCTTACAGAAGTAGGAGCTTCATTGAAATCAACCCTCTCACAGGTGTCACATATTCCTTAAGGAGTCACTTGCATCACCTTCTATGACTGTTTCAGAATGAGCATTGTTGGCCTCCTAAAGGAGCCATATCCAGCCCACCTTGGCTAGAGAGATGGTCGCCCACATGGAGGCCTTGAGGAAAGAAGGGAATAAAAGCAAATATGAGAAAGTATCCCTAGAGTAGGAAATAGTTAATAATCAATGTTACAAGCAAGCTAATTCCCAATCATTCAAATGAATCACCATGTTTACTTGAAGAATTCCTTATTAAATATATAATGGAGTAAACCTGCAAGTCTCTACTTTAAACCTATCCCAGGTGATCAGTAGTAGCTGAAACCATGGTATAGTTGATCCTAAAATAAATGAGTGGGTGATCTCAGCCCAGCTCCTAGTTCTCCCTGGCAGCATCAGCAGAGGCAAAGACTGAATGGGCACAGGGAATGATTTACACTCTCACTGCTGGTCCCCTCTAGGTCAGGGTCACCAACATGCTGACAGGACAGCATGAGGAAGCTTACGCTGCTGCTACTCACGCTTCACTTATTTTGTTGACACACAAAGAACTTCAGCCTCCGGGACCATCAACCCTTCATAAGCATTAGATTCTCTTTAAGCAAAAAAATATATAGAATACCTAGACTGCAGGCCCTTTGGGGAAAGGACTCCCCTTTTTGTTACTTGTCTGTACAGTGCCAAGCATAATGGAGCCCTGATGCTGGATTGGGTTTCTGAGATACTACAGTATAATAAAAAAGAAAAGGAGTACTTGTGGCACCTTAGAGACTGACCAATTTATTTGAGCATAAGCTTTCGTGGGCTACAGCTCACTTCATCGGATGCATAATAGTCTCTAAGGTGCCACAAGTACTCCTTTTCACTTCATCGGATGCATACTGTATGCATCCGATGAAGTGAGCTGTAGCTCACGAAAGCTTATGCTCAAATAAATTGGTTAGTCTCTAAGGTGCCACAAGTACTCCTTTTCTTTTTGCAAATACAGACTAACATGGCTGTTACTCTGAAATCTACAGTATAATAATAAGTAAGAGTACAGTTTGTTTTCCTATGCTACCTTTCATACTCAAGGCGTCTCAAATCAAGTTGCATTAAAATGATGTACATACTGACAGAACGTTAAGGCTGGAAGAAATGTTGCAGCTCTCTGCAGTGTACAGGTACTGGGCAGTAGTGCTTTAAATAGTTTGGGAGCCCTCTAGTGGGCATTCCTCCCTTCTATTTTTGATGCCACCAGAACCCTAACAGAGCAGTGGTGTATATATGGAGCTAGGCCTTGAATACATATATATTTAGTAAATACAGTTATTTGGAACCCAACTGTGTCTGTTTGGTTTCCTCATATTCCTAATGCTATGTAGAGAGCAAAGACACACCACTGTCTTAACAACAGCTCACACAAAACCATGGCCATGAGAACCTGCCTTACTGGGGGACAGGTTTCAGAGGAACAGCCATGTTAGTCTGTATTCGCAAAAAGAAAAGGAGTACTTGTGGCACCTTAGAGACTAACCAATTTATTTGAGCATGAGCTTTCGTGAGCTCAACATCTGATGAAGTGAGCTGTAGCTCACGAAAGCTCATGCTCAAATAAATTGGTTAGTCTCTAAGGTGCCACAAGTACTCCTTTTCTTCTTACTGGGGGAGAATATCAGTTAGGATACCAGCATGTAATTCCTCTACTCCTTTGGTAAAAATATTCATGGGATATTTAATTTCCATGTGAACTGATACCAGAGACTGGCATGGGGGAATTTAGAGATATCCCAAAGTAGCTCTATGACGTACATACCTGAGAGATCTCTGAAGCTGTACTGCTGCTTTCAACATTAAGAGAATCTCGGTGGGTCAATTGCAGAGAAGCATTACTGAGGGAAATGGCATCTCCTTCACTCATTGTATTTAAAGGCTGCTGAGTAAAAGCATCGACCTCTGATTTACTGATTACTGCCAAAGTCAAAAACTTTTGATAGCCTTCATCTTTACATACTGGATGGTGAGGAAACATCTACAAATAAAAGATTGTAACCCTTTTAATTTCACCTAGCATAAACCACAAACAATAGTAGCAAAAGCCTGGCCTCCACCTTCATTTTTCTAACACACCAGCGAGCAAGCAGTGATCAAACTGTCTGTGTATTTGTTATTAACAGTGTTGTGGCAGCCATGTTGGTCCCAGGATATGAGAGAGACAAGGTGGGTGAGATAATATCTTTATTGGATCAACTTCTGTTGGTGAAGCTTGAAAGCTTGTTTCTTCCACCAACAGAAATTGGTCCAGTAAAAGATATGACCTCACCCACCTTGTCTTTTGTATTGAATATTAAGACATTATTATGACATACGTAGAGAAATGTGATCTAGTGAGGACTGAAAATTGGAAACTCCATTGGGTTCAGTTGGAGTTTTGTCTAAGGAAAGATCTCATTAGAAGATTTTATAGTATATTATATACACCCATATATATAACACAGAGCACACAATCTACATTACATACTAAATAATGGGTATATGAGTGTGTATATATATATCTGCCTTCATCGAGTAGCAATCTTTACTCGAAGAAAGCTTCAACTGAAGTCTGTGAAATTTCTGCACCCAATATATATATATTCTGCCAAGTAAACTCTTCTTGAAAGTAGTGAGTATTTATTCCTAGTAAGGGTAAAAGGACTTCTGGGAGTGATAGTACTACTGATTTATGTAACCTATGTATGAAAATTCTGTAATTCACACCTGCAATGACCTTCAGAATACAAGGCTCCTCCCTGCTTGTCTATCTATCATTACAGGTCCTTTCAGTGACTGGGGTATCAGTTTAGAATAAGGGACAAGCAGAAGAGCATTTGGAACCATAGTGGTATTGGTCAGACTCTTCAGCCATAAACAGGACTGTGTGCTCACTATGTTCACAGTGGAGAAGTAAGGGCCTGATCCAACGCCTACTAAAAGATTTTCAGATCTAAGGCAGAATCCACTGATTCAGGTCTCCTACTCCAAGGAAACCCTAGTATTTTTGATAGCATGACATGACAAAGTATGCTTTCAATTTAGAATAAACTGTAACAAAATAAGGATGACTTTATAAATATTTGTATTCATCTTTTTTAATCACTAGAGTTTAGTATAAGGGATGGATGAACTGGTTTGAATTAAAAAGGCCTGGGATTAAATCCTGGCATTACTGAAGTGAATGGGAGTTTGGCCATTGATTTCAATGGAGCCATGATTTCACGCAGTTCTTAGACCAAACCTCTCCCTGACCCAATTTTCACGCACCTTTAGGCTTGCTGGTCCTAGTTGGATCAGAGGCATTCAGTATAAGCCAAAATAACATAAAAAAAGGGCAATTCTCATGGTATTCCTAGAAAACTGAAAATAGATTTACCAGAATTTTTGTGAGAGAGCCTGATTTTTGCAAACCAAAATAGTTCAAATTTTTCAGAAAAGCATCTGAACTTTGGAGCTTTTCACTAATCAACCTCCTTAAGGTTAATAGTTCATACCATAATATGGGACACTTTAGTAATTTCTCTCTTAGAAAAAAAAATCTCCTAGGGAAATACTATCACAGTAATGATAATAACCTACCCCTCCACGCCCTTTGTATTTTATGAACTGTATTTAATCCAGTTTAATCTTACAATTCTATTTGGGACTTTTTTATAAGTGGAGAAGAAATTTACCACTGGGCAGCACCTCTCTTCACTTCTCATAATCAGTTTTTGCTAGGTTTTAAATTCTAATAGGCTCACATCTTGGATCCATCAAAACTCTTCTGAATTTCGGCCAGGTGATTCCCGTTCCCTCCTAGACCATCTGCGTACGAGGTGGGTTGGGGGCTGGCTGTTCTTCTTAGAAGTCCGGTTGGCTAGGACTGCGGTGACGTCACAAAGACCCTCTGTGCATGACAAATCCACAACCAATCCCCCTACCTGAACGGCTGGAGAGGGGCGGGGATGAGAGAGCCTTGAAGCAGAACGTTGGATGTGTCTCATGGGCACGTGTAAACGGAATTGGTGCTGGAGATTTGTAACAACGACTCATCGGCCCGCGGCTCAAGTTTAGCCAGCGACTTGTCACTTAGCTTATCCCCCGCAACCTTACACCGCATTAAACGCTACTAGGTTTGACAGCCAGCTCCTTAACCGCGATCGAGATGCCTGATTTCAGGGTTCACAAAATAACACCTGTCCACACACACACATTTATGTGTACGAACGCGATATACATATAACTATGGTACGTATGTGTTGATTGATGTGTCTGTCCCCCGACTACCTACTGTGTTTCTGTATGAGTGGGAGATGTACCGTTTATGCACCTACTTGGCTTCCGTACCGTATGATGGGTATACTGCTGTGTATAGGTACTTGGGATATATGCATACTGTGTTTGCTTACACAGTGCACGTGGTGGTGCGTCTGGGATTTATGTACTTTGCACGGATGAGGTGTGCAGTCCTGGGGCCTCGGCATTGGTTTAAATGAGACCGGCACTCGGAGGGGTGCGGCTTCTCAGAGCGCGCGGTCGCAGTCGTGGCTTTTTGAGCCTCTGGCTGCGCCGTACAGGATGGCTCCTGGGTGGCGCTAGCGGCAGCCGGGGCGCGGAGGAGGCCGAGCGCCGGGCCCGGGGAGCTGCGGTCCCAGCGAAGGGGCCGCCCGCACGTAGCCTGGGAGCCGCGCGCAGCGAGGAGCCTGCGCACCACCCAGTAGGCTGCGGAACGCCTCGCAGCGCGCGCGTGTGTCACCCACGGTCCGCGGCAGGCTGCCTTCCTTCCTAATGCCCTGGCTGGGCGCATGGTAGCGCACCCAGCACGGCCTGCCGAGTGTCTGTGTATACCGCACCCGTGTAGTGTGGTCACTGCAACGTGCCCGCAGGGCCTAACCTGCGTACTGAAATATACACTGGACTGTCCTGAGCATACACTCTCCCTCTCTCCGTGTGTATATACATCTAACACACGTAGCCCTCGCATCCGACACAGCTTCAGTGTAAGCTGCAGACCTAAGAAACTGCACCTAGAATTTAGTTTATAGCTCATAAACACAGAGTACATAATCTATCTAACCCATTGTGTGTATGACACCGACAGATTGCAGTCTTCTGTACTCGGTGCGGAGACCTACTGCAACAATGAATTACAGGAAGGAGATGATGCGCCAAACAGTCCCAGGACAATTCGATGATGCAGACTCCTCAGACAGGTAAGGAGAAAACAGGCTGCCAAGATTATTGTCAGATCATGTGAAAAGTTAGAGCAGAGTTTGTTTTTCCCCTCACTGACCACCTACTTGTATTTTTAAGAGAGTGTCGAAGAGTTGGGGCAGTGTTGTGGGGTTGTTGGTGGGATGGTGGAGAACAAGATTTTTTTTTTTTAATACAGTGAGGAACAATTTGTTAATGATATTTCCTCTCCTGCTGTTTGCATGGGTACAGGGGGCATCTTGACAGCTCTATTCAGGATCAGAGCCTGCACTGTCTTGCAAATATTACTTATCAGGTGTAGTGCTTACTGTTAGGAATAGTCTTGCTGACTTAAGTGGAACCACTCACTTGAACAATTATATGTGTATGTGTTGCAGGATTGGACCCTTGATTACTAAAGATATTTTTTGCCTATCAGGTCCTACTTCTTCGCAGCATGGCTGTTGCTTCTTGGTCCTGCAGTGACATTGTAATCCAATGTTTTTTACTCCACATTCTGTTGCCAAGGGAATAATTTTGGTGTCAGGCAGTTACTATTGTAAATTAAATCCAGGAGCAAATAGGGACAGGGTTAGGGTGATTAGATTTAAAGAAATGCTGTCAGGTTAGAAATTTAATGTGAGACTATATAAAGTCTATTTACTTTTTACTATTTATGCTCTCTGCTTAGGCAATAAAAATGGATTGGTTTGTTGTAAATTTGTTTATAAGGAGTTTCCAGGCCGTTTCACATTGTGATTCTCCTGAATTGTTTCAAAGCATGGAGGAGAATGTTTTTGTTTGTTTAAATAAAATCATGGAAATATTTCCATTATGTGTAACATTTGTGAAAGATTGATTTGAACGGGGAAAAGTTTTTTCTTTTTGTTTTTTGTCTTTGTTTAACAAAACCTGTGTTCAGCACATTTGACATTCCACAGTCAGCCTGTAAAACTCATTGCCAGGGGATGTTTGGAGGACAAAAGTATAATTGGGTTTAAATAAGAAATTAGATATGTTCATGGAGGATAGGTCCATTAGTGGCTATTAGCTAAAATGGTCAGAAATGCAACGCAATTCTTTGAGTGTCCCTTAACCTCTCTGTGCCAGAAGCTGGGACTGGACTCAATAATTGTCCTGTTCTGTTCACTCTCTCTGAAGCATTTGGCGCTGGCTACTATTGGAAGACAGGATACTGGGCTAGATGGACCATTGGCCTGACCCAGTATGGCTGTTCTTATGATCTGGCAGGATCTCCATTCTAAATTGAATAGTAGAGTTGTCAGCAAAGGCTGGAGAAGTGCAATGGGGAAGGGAGCGAAAGGGTTGATAAATTCTTAAGGTGAAATTCACCTCCCCCCCCATTCCGTATTGGGTCCAGGTGAGACCTTCTGCCCTACTTGAACCCTGCAGATCTACAGCTATGGCATGTGAGAGCACAGTGGATATACACAGAGGCCTCCTCACTCCTTTGCTTATCGTGTAAGGAGGCTCTGAATTTATGCTGATGCAGTGGCTCTAAAGCCCAGAGTAGGAGGTGCTGAGGGGCAATAGGCCATAGGCTGGAATAGAAACCTTGGAAGGACTGTGGTGAATCTGTGGCTTTCCTGGATGTTGGAGGTAAAGTCCGTCTCCCAAATTATCCTTGAACTTCTTCCAAGAACCCATTTCCTTAAATTTTGTGCCGGGGAGGGGTAAATTTCACCTCTATAGCCTATGGTCTCATTTTTCTGTTGCGCTTGATGCAAAGATGTTCTGGACTGCATATACTTATGATAAACTGATCTGGAATCTAGAACTGGTATGTCTCAGGCTAAGGTGATATTCAGTTTATTTTTGAGTTGGGAGGGAAGCTTACAAATATCTGAGAGTATGTTTACATTGTGATTAGAAACCCTGCAGCGCTGAGTGTCAGAGCGTGGGTCAGCTGACTTGAGCTTGCAAGGCTCATGCTGTGAGACTAAAAATAGCAGAGTAGACATTTGGGTTCAGGCTGGAGCCCTGGCTCCAGTGTGAGCCCAAATGTCGACACTGCAATTGTGCAGCCTGAGCCCGAGTCAGCTGACTTGGGCCAGTTGCATCCATGCTTCATGTCTTTTATTGCAGTGTAGACATAGCATGAGGTGACTAAGGAGAAATTAGAGATGCATGGGAAGAATATGAAGAGACCTGGCAGACCACAGAGACCAGGCTTAGGGTGGATCATAAGCGCTCATAACAACTAAATGTTCCTTTCTAGCTCATCAGTTTTAGTGCTGGGTCTATTGATCTCTCAGACCGGGGTATTTGTTGAGCTTTCTGCAGCTCACCGGTAAGGTCCAGTTTGGGATCATCTCAGCTAGAATCCTCGTGTAGCCTAGTTTGTTAGGACAGTGGAGTTTGTCTGTCTCTGAAGAGTGAACAGGATGGTCTTTTGTAGTGTAGGTGTTCGGTAGGAGTTGCAGAGAGTGCCAGATATCTGTGATTCACTGAACAGAATAGTTGAACGAATTACAAAACAGCATTTAAGCAAAGGAAGAAGATACTTAAAAGTGCTATAGTAAAAGCGAGCCTCCATGCAGAAGAGCTCTTCAGGGCAGGTGAAATAATAAAATATTGAGCAGAGAGATACCCTTATTATTGCATTCTTCTGGATGACTGTACATTAATTTCACAATGATTCTGGTAATATGGGGTTTATTTATATAGATCTTTTTTTTTTTTTAAGTGAATTGACCCAGGGCACGGAAACAGTTAAAGGGGAGGAGGTAACAGTTAAACATCAGCAATCATGTTTGTCTGAGGAAGTGGACATTGATGAAATTGAATATGACGATGATGATGAGGATGAAGAGTGGGACTGGGATGATTCAGTTGGAAGACTCACCAAGCGTCATACTGCAACTGGAGGCTGCAACCCACAGGTACATTAAAGACACTTCCAGGACGCTTTTCAGAGTTTCTAATAGCAAACGGGACTAAAGCAGGGCACAGTGATATGTGAATATGGACCCCAACCATAAATTCACATTGGGACTTCTCATCGCACTCTCAGCTTAGGAGCGACCTCACACACTCACTCACTCACTCACCCCCCCAACCAATGCCACCCTCTTACCATGCCCCGGTGGTTCTCCTTCCTCAACTCTTATTGCTCGGTCTTGCTTGTGGCTGTACCTCTGTTCCATTCCTTTGGGGTCTCAACCTCTCTCCCCACCCTGATATCATTGCTATATCCTCTATATATATTCTTGGGTTTCCATCCTTTCCTTCTCACCAGTTTGTGAGACGACATGCTTGATGTGACTGGGGAGTGTGAGGGCAAGCATATATTTCGTATCATTAGTAAAGGAGGCAAGTAAACCTATGAAAAACACGAAAGGTGAATGGATTTAGAGGGGACTCTATGAGGTTAGAAATCTTGTCTGAATTACTAGCTTAAATAATTAACCCACAGAATTTGAAAACTAATTTACTTTTCACTATGCTCTCAGCTTGGGCAACAGAAGTAGAACATTTCTCCTTGTTTCTTTGACATATGGACATCAGAGTATCTCTGGGAAACTGAAGGGGAGCGGTTACAGAATGTTGTGACTGGCAAAAACATATTTCCTGGGCTACCTGTTTCTGCCTTATGGGCTTCGGAAGGAGACCTGGGGAGGAGGGAGTTATGTGGTGTGTGCTATCTAGAGGCTTATGATGGGGATCTGGCTGGGGCAGACATTGATTGGGTATGGAGAAGATTGTCTCTGGGAACTGATGCCTCTTTGACAAGCCATGCATACCTCTTCTTTGTTCTCTCTTTTTGCTCTGACTCTTTCCCATCTCAGTTTTTCTCCCCATCTCTCTCTTTGTGTTTTCTCTATTGTTTTCCCCATTGCTGGTGTTCTTGTTCCCTCTTGGGAGCTAAAATATGCTAGTTGACTGAGTTACAGTTAATCCCCTGATTAACAAGCACCTTCTCCTTGAGCTCTTAGCTAATAGGATTTTGAACCCACATACGTTTTTTGTTTTCTCTTAAATGAAATCATTTCCAGTTCTAAACTATGTCTGTACCCTGACAAATTCTGATTTTCTAAATGCAGATAAGCTTGTACAGGTGTTTAGATACATGAGCAGATCAAACTAGATAAGTTGATTTTTTTTTCCCAAGCTACTGTGTGTATTTAGAAGGGCTGCTTAGGGAAGGCAAATTATGTAACAAATCCTTTGTTTCAGGCAAATAGACAGACCCCTAGTTGCAATTCAGCAAAAATGTCCACTCCTACAGACAAGGCCCTAAGAAAATTTGAGCATAAAATTAATCTAGGTAAGTATAATCCTATCGTCATCTTTTATGGTAATAGGTACACCTTGGTGACATTCAGTGACTAATTCTAATTACATTGAGTTGGGGCTTTTAGGCATTATAACTAGCCAGCTGTTACCAAACAGTTAAAAGGGTTAATATTTGCTGTTGCCTTCCGACATCATGTTTGTCTTTAGATACCATTCCTGGAGTCGTCTTCTGCCCGAGAGCTGTCCTGTCTCTCTTCCCCGCCTCCTTCTGATCACACAAAATAACTCTTCTGTAATTTCACCCCAGAAACAATCTGATTGGCTTGGAGGCAGGGACTCAGCTGTCCGTCAGACCATCATCTGATCACTCGCAAAGTTGCAGAAGCTCAGCTTCTTTGGTTCTACAATACTCTGTATAGTCAGTATGCAGTGAAGTTGCTGAGTAACATACCATGGTATCTTGTGGTAGCAAATGTATACCAGGATACAGTGATTTTTGTCTAGTATCTTTCATACCAAAAGATTTCCAAAATGATGAGATAAGTGAGTAGGCCAGTGATTTATAAACACAAACAGCAGCAATACCCTTGGTATTAAGTCACATGCCTCCTTAAACATCAGATTTCGCGTTACTGAGGGAATATTGGCTTGGACGCTGAGGGCTATTGCTTACTCGGGAAAATGGCATGGGATTTTTTAAGTTCCTTGAGAGAAGGGCAAATGGACTTCTGTTTAACATCCCATCTGAAGGACAGCATTTCCAGGCACTGTCTCATCTCCAGGGCAGTAGCCCCTGTTGCTCCTCTATAATCCTGGAGTGGGCCTCAGACCCATAGAGGAGAATGCTACTACTAGTGCACATGTTTTGAAAACCTGATCATCTTGTTACAAGTATTTCTTTATGTGCCTTGAATGTGTGTGATATGTCTACTGGCAGCAGAAATGTAGCTGCAGTTTTGTGTGTGGAAAACTGCTTTGATCGTCACGTCTTTTTCTTTAATGTATTTTTCAGATAGGTTGAATCTCGCTGACTCTGTTATAAACAAAGTCACAGAAAAGTCTAGGCAAAAGGAAGCAGATATGTAAGTACTTTGGGTGGCTGTATTTCTGTTGATTTATTGAAAACTCTTATGCCCTCAAATTGTTTTCTACTATGAGCTGCAACTTGATCTATGATGCTGAATAAACTAGAAATTAGAGAACGTAAATGTTCTGTGTGCTGGTTGTATTTTGGATTGAGCTGTCCAGGGATTAAAAAAATTCATCATGATTAATCTTGCAATTAAAAAAAAAAAATTGCGATTAATCGCACTGTTAAACAATAGAATATAATTTATTTAAATATTTTTGGATGTTTTCTACATTTTAAAATATATTTCAATTACAACACAGAATACAAAGTGTACAGTGCTCCCTTTATATTTTTTTATTACAAGTATTTGCACTGTAAAAAACAAAGCAAAAAAACAAACCCCAAGTACTATAGTGCAATCTCTTTATCATGAAAGTTGAACTTACAAATGTAGACTTATGTACAAAAAACCTGCATTCAAAAATAAAACAATGTAAAAGTTTAGAGCCTGCAAGTCCACTCGGTCCTACTTCTTGTTCAGCCAATTGCTCAGACAAACAAGTTTGTTTACATTTGCAGGAGATAATGCTGCCCACTTCTTGTTTACAGTCTCACCTGAAAGAGAGAGCTGGTGTTCTTATGGCACTGTTGTAGCCGGCGTTGCAAGATATTTACGTCCCAGATGCGCTAAAGATTCATATGTCCCTTCGTGCTTCAACCACCATTCCAGGGGTCATGCGTCCATTCTGATGACAGGTTCTGCTCGTTAATGATCCAAAGCAGTGTGGACCAACACATGTTCATTTTCATTATCTGAGTTAGATGCCACCAGCAGAAGGTTGATTTTCTTTTTTGGTGATTCGGGTTCTGTAGTTTCCGCATCGGAGTGTTGCTCTTTTAAGACGTCTGAAAGCATGCTCCACACCTCGTCGCTCTCAGATTTTGGAAGGCACTTCAGATTCTTAAACCTTGGGTTGAGTGCTGTAGCTATCTTTAGAAATCTCACATTGGTACCTTCTTTGTGTTTTTGTCAGATCTGCAATGCAAGTGTTCTTAAAATGAACAACATGTGCTGGGTCATCATCCAAGTCTGCTATAACATGAAATATATGGCAGAATGTGGGTAAAACAGAGCAGGGGACGTACAATTCTCCCCCTCAAAGAGTTCAGTCAAAAATTTAATTAATGCTTTTTTTTTTTTTAAACTAGCGTCATCAGCATGGAAGCATGTCCTCTGGAATGGTGGCCAAAGCATGAAGTGGCATACGAATGTTTAGCATATCTGGCACGTAAATACTTTGCAATGCCGGCTACAAAAGTGCCATGCACATGCCTGTTCTCACTTTCTGGTGATGCTGTAGATAAGAAGAGGGCAGCATTATCTCCTGTAAATGTAAACAAACTTGTTGGTCTTAGCGATTGGACGAACAAGAAGTAGGATTGAGTGGACCGGTAGGCTCTGAAGTTTTACACCGTTTTGTTTTTGAGTGCAGTTACGTAACAAAAATCTACGTTTGTAAGTTGCACTTTCATGACAAAGATTGTACTACAGTACTTGTATGAGGTGAATTGAAAAATACTATTTCTTTTATTTATCATTTTTACAGTGAAAATTTTGGAATTAACGTTTTCCCCATAAAATGGGATGATTTGCTGAACAGTCACTAAAGTCATTGCCAGGTCTTGATCCTGCTTTCTTTGAAGTCCGTGGCAAATATAATTAATTTCAGTGGCTGTGGGATTAGCCAATAAGGCAGAAAACGCTGCTGGTACTTTGCCAGCAAAGGGAATCCCATTTTAATGTAATGATGCTTCCTCTTTTCTCTCCCTTCCTTGCCTAATTATCTTCTTGAGCACTCATTCTGGAAAAATTATTGGCGGAGCTATGGATGTTCTTCCTGGGTAGACCATGTCATGCTGTTATATTTTCATTTCCACTAGGTATCGAGTCAAAGATAAATCAGACAGAGCAACAGTGGAACAAGTAAGTTTTAAATATATCAAACTGTTTGTTAAAAGGCTTATTTTCATTTGAATCACTAACCAGAGGTAAAATCCTAGCTTTGTTGCTGTCAATGGCAAAACGTTCATTGACTTCAGTGGGTCAGGGTTTCATCCCATGTTTTTTCTTGTCTTTCTGAACAAGACTGCTTTATAGAAATTGTGTCTGCTTTCACAGCTGGTTTGGAGAACATTGTGGCGCTGAATATTATGATTTGCTGTTGTATTCAACTGGGATTTTGTTGGTAGGCATAGAATTTCATTTTAGCTTTACTCAAAAGTGGAATTTTCCATGGAAAAGATGAAATGGTCCTTTTTCTTTAATCCACACATTTTTGCTTTTAAAACTAGTATGATACATTAAAGGCCTGTATATCACAAGGACCACCATGTGCTATTGTGAATGCCTGGCACATTTTAAGATAGCTGAGTTCTAATGCACTTTTTTTCTTGGTACTGTGGATGGGAAATCAATCCTTTATTAGCATTAGCCTAAGGATGCATGTCAGATATTATAAATCACTGATTAGGAGTTGCATACAAGTCACAAACACGTTTTCCTCCAATATTTTAAAGATAATTCCAAAATTATAGAAGAAACAGAATACTATCCAGATAGAATTTTGAATGGCTTGGTCCACTAAGATGCTGTGGTTCTGTGGGTTCTTCAATTCAAGATGGATTAGTTTAATAATATTTTCAGTAAACTGGATAAAGTGATTTTGCTTGCTTTTTTTTTTTTTTTCTAATTTCCCATGAGGTATTGGATCCAAGAACACGAATGATCCTGTTCAAGATGCTAACTAGAGGTGTCATATCAGAGATAAATGGCTGCATCAGCACAGGAAAAGAAGTAAGTTTCCTTCCAACTGGCATGCTACAGACTTTCTTTGCAAACTGAAAGGAAGTTGACTCTGCTAAAAGGGAAATAGTAATTATTTATTATCTCTGGCATTAAATTAATTTTCTTGTGTTTGTCAAGAAGTTAATTTATTTACTGTAAAGTGAGACATCTGTTACTTTGAATTTCATCGCATATCAATAGTGAAGCTACTGAACTCTGTTTAATAATCAAAATATGGAGCACCATTTAAATTCCACTTAGACCATAAGCGGTCTTGAGGACTTCAGTGGTATGTAGGCCTAATGCTGAGACTTGGCACAGAGGCTAGTTTCAGTCTCACAGCCAAAGGCTGGTCTCATTGAAGTAACAGGCAAAACTCCATTGACTTCAGTGGAACCAGTATTTGGCTCTGAAGATCTGACCCTGCTTATCATACGTACAGTCCTCACTCATGCAGTTAGTTCCACTGAAGTCAACGTGACCACACTCAGGAGTGCAGAGCATCAGTGAGAGTTGAGGGTGCTTGGCACCTCTTTGGATCAGGCTCCTCTCTAGTTATCTGTAATGGACACCCCAGCCATTATTGTGAAGTTCTACTGCATGTATGCATTTTAGAGCTTTATACGCACACTAACATCTTCATATGGTTTTAGATCCCAATCCTGCAAAATATTCCCAGTGGTTGGATCCCTGGGCCTGTGCGAAATCCTGTTGACTTCAGTGGGGGCCACCCCTGTTGGGTCCAGGGGTCTCTAGGATTGAGGCATTTTACAACATTGCCACCACCTTATATCTTGGGGTGTCCCTGCAGCACCCCAGCCTCAGTTTCTCTCTTCTCAGGGCTCCTTAAAAAATTCCACACAGTCCCAAGATACTCAAAAACAGGGTTCCCCTTCTGTGGTCCAATTTATTAAGTCCTTATACAGTTACCCATAGTTCCCACCCCGCCATTACACTCCTTTAGTTCTATTTGGACTGGCAATAAAGTCTGTCAAAACAAGTGTAATTCAGAACAAAACCATCTTAACAGTCCTTCCTCCAGGGAATTTCTGCTGGAGTGCAGTTTTCCCACCTTTCTCCAGGGCTTGGAGGCCCGGACATACCACCAGGAAGCGTGCAAACAACCTTCCCCTGTGGTCTCAGGGTCTCCAGCAGGAGCTGTCTTGCTTTCTGCAGCTGCGCAGGCTCAGATCTCTGCCTTACCCAAAGTCTCTCCCTTCTGTACACCAGAGGCCTGATTGGGTCACCTCTCTGTGAAGGAGAGTTAGCTGTGTCATAGGTGGGATTCAGACCCATTTCCCTTTAAAGGGTTAGCCACCCTGTGACAAAGCCCAAAGGTTTAATTTCTCTCCTAAAAAATGGTGTTCTTGACAGTATTTGATACATGAGCAAACTGCTCAGTACTTAAACTATTCCCAGAACGTTAATATTGTTTCTCTTACCTTCACACTTATAGGCTAATGTCTATCACGCCAGTACAGTGAATGGAGAGAACAGAGCAATAAAGATTTATAAAACCTCTATTTTGATGTTTAAAGATCGGGATAAGTATGTGAGTGGGGAATTCAGGTGAGCTGAAGTTCTTTTCTTTAATGACAGCAAACCTCTAACTGTGCGTTTACCTACAGATTGCTCTTAATTTTTGTCACAAATATTCTATAAATGTTTAAGTCTCTGTGGTGTGCTTGTTTTTAAGATTTCGTCATGGATATTGTAAAGGAAACCCGAGGAAAATGGTGAAGACATGGGCAGAAAAAGAGATGAGGAATTTAATAAGGTGATTTTTATGTTTAACTTTGGTGCAGACATGACTTGTGCATTCCATTGCTGGTGGGAATGAATGTAAGTGTGTGCTGGCTGCTGCTCAGTGTCCCCTGTGTGGTATCTGTGTGGAAAATTGGTGGGATGAGATATCATGGCCTTCAGGGCTGTCACCAATTTCCCACCTGCTTATTTGGGGGCGTTGTTCATTCATACGCTGTTAATAAGGAACGTTGAAAAGATTTCCCCAATACTGCTAAGCAGCAAGATTCCCAGCCTGATGTGTCTAAGGTGTTTCTTCTGCATTAACAGCACTTGGGCAGACTGCCGCACCCACGCGCAGGCTCCAAACAAACACAGCTATCCCCCCGTCCACTGTCCATGCAGGATCAGGGTCTACATCGCACCAGCTGTTGTATTGTCTCTGTTCCTAAAACATTACTTTACTTTTTCTATATTAGGCTAAATATTTCCATTTACACTTAAGTTCCCCATCTTAGTGTGCATGGATTGTACGATGGGCCAAATCCTGCAGTCCTTATTCTGACTAGATTCCCAATGGAATCGGACAATCAGGATCTGGGACGTGACATTAAGCTTTGAAATCCGCCCTGTCTTTCTGTTATGCTGTGACTAGCTCATTCATACTGTAGCCACCTATTAGTTAGACTTTGATGGAAAGCCCTAAATTGCATTTCCCCAAACAAGCCTGTTTTTAATGCACAACCCTATTGTGATGTTTTTAAGTGACAGGCAGGCAGTAACATCGCTATAGAGCTCAGTATGTCACCTCGTTCCCTCACAAACATGGTGAACGGGAGAGGTGGCAGAACCATGTTTTTTTGCACTTCACACAAGAGATCCCTCAGGGCAGAGGAGCAATTGTTCATCACTGCAGTCTGGCCCTCTAGGAGAGGAAAGAGCAGAGATGCTGCAGGATGATTGTTTATCCTTGCCAGGGTCTGCAGAAGTGTGAGCCCCTCATGGTCACTGGGATCAGAGGCGCTGATGCATTTAAGGGTCTGATCCAAAGCCTGTGAAGATGAATGGAAAGACTCCTGTTGGTTTTAATGGGTTTTGGGTCAGGCCTCAAAAGAATCAGCACGGATGTGATTGTTGTTCATCACCACGTTGACATCAATGAAGACCAGTGCCTGTCCCATAAACAGGGCAGAAACCAGACTGCCTGGGAGCCAGGGAATCTGAAGACTCTGGGTGTTGCCAAGGCTGTTTGGTTAAAACCTTCCCCAGTATAGTAGGGTGAGAAACAAGGTGATCACAGGAGATATTGTCAGTGTCTTGGGTGATTCTCCAGCAAGGGTCAAACAATTACTCTTCTGAGTGATTCTGGCACCCTGCCCTCCCCGGGGAGGCATCAGTCACTGCTTCCTTTTACAGACCCACTGTCTTCCCACTAGATTTCGTGTGGGATTTTTGAAAAGTGTCTAAGTGAGTTAGAAGCAAAAGTCTCATTAGCTTTTCAATAAGCCTTGTTCTCCTCACTCTTTGAAAAATCCTGGTGATGAGGGACATGGATCTAAATCTCCAGCATTTCCACATCTGCACAATGTGAAACCGGCTGAAACTCAAGGAGAGACGACGACGTGGCCTCCTTCCACTAGGATCAGTGGTTTCTGCGTGTGTAGTGGGGTCTCAGGGAGGAGGGAATCAGGCAAGCTAGAGAGCTAGCCAATAAACCGGTGCCAGCTGGGGGTGGATCATTTGATGGTAGCTGTTCTGTTGAGCTCCTGTTTGTCCCAGGTGCCCCCACAGGTACAAAAGGTGGGTTCTGATTTTAATCTGCCTCAGATCCGGTCCTCAGTTATGGAGGAACAAGATGTTTGGAACCTGATCTCCCATATAATCCCCCATGACTCATAATGTCACTCACAAAGCCGCAATAGAGGGTGGGAGTCTTTAGTGCTGTCTGTTTCAGGAGTGAAACAGCAGAGCATTCCAGCCACTGCACCAATGTACCTCCCAGGACTGGGGATCAACCCACAGGAGACAGCCCTCCAACACACACACACAAGGGAGCTTTATTATCCCCCCTCTCAACCTGTGACAGCCATGACAGGGAATAATTGTAAGGCTCTGCTTGCATGCTGATTGTTCTTCCTCTTGAAGTCCCCTCTTCCTCCTTGGCATGATGCCATGGCACAGTATCTTGGGGTCCTCCTTCCTTGCACTTCTTGGTGTGGTGCCTTGGGGTCCTTACTCCTCGTCCTGCCCAAGCCCCAGCTCTGGGATTCCATTCCACACCCTCTGCCTTCTCAGCTGGATACAGGAGTCCTCCTCATGCCCTGCCGTCTCAAACAGCTGCTGTGTCCCAGATCCTGGCTGGGGGAATGGATCCACTTAATGTCCCACACCCACCACTGAAAATGTTGTCAGAACATGGTCAGTTTCCCCATGTAGATGGGGAGCCAGAAGTGCAAAGTATTATTTATTCCCTGTTGAAAAACTGTGACCTTTGCTGACCCAAACGCATCACACTCTATGGTAGAACACTGACTGATGGGCGCATTGCTTTCCACTAATGGGCAGTGTTAATGCCATTTTATTGCAGGGTAAAGTCGGTCCCCATTGCACAGACCCTCCTACCATCCCCACCCTTCCATCAGGGAAGAGAGTGGAGCTGCAAAGGACACCTGGGACAGGGCAGACCGTTGCCTTTGCAGACTATCAGTTACACAGTCACCATCTCAGGGAATCTTTTATTATTTCATCTTTTTGTGGGGGAAAAAATCACAGTGATGTCAACAACTCGTGACCAATTGTTGCTAATGGAGGCATCTGTCTGTCGGGTGAGATAAGGATGAAACACTTGGTCAGCAACAGAGAGACAGACTGGCTGATGCAGCTGGATAGTGGGAGGTGGGGTGTATGGGGCAATTTAGCTTAACAAAAATATATATAATTAAGGGTATATCTACAGGGTGTAGCAGTGCACTGCAGGGGTGTGATTTCTAAAGCACACCAATGTGTGGCACACTAATTGGTCCATGTAGATCCTGCTGGTGCACACTAAAAGTTCTCTAGTGTGCTTTAATGTGCTCTGGAACTTTTAGTGCTAAGCAGCAGGGTCTATACGGACCAATTAGTGTGCAATACGATAGTGCGCTTCAGAACTCACAGCCCCATAGCGTGTATTGCCACAGTGTGGACAACACTGGACATTTATGACATACCTTCTCACATTCCAAGTGGTTAACGCAGACTCAGTGCCACTCAGTTTGGGGGCCCTCTCAAACAGTGGGCCGGGCCAAACTGCCCTTCAACCTGGACAAGGGGCTTAGGGGGTCAAAGCATGACAGTCCTGCAAAACCCAGGACTGTCAGGAGGTCTGATTTATGGTCTTACGATTAAGACAGCAAACTGGGACTCAGGAGGTGTGGGCTCACTTTTCAGGTTTGCCACAGACTTCCTGTTCAACCTTAGACCTTCCTTCTGTGTGTCCATTTCCCATCTGTAAAATGGGGATAATGATACTTCTCTTTGTATATTTAAAATGTAAGCCCTTTGGGTCAGGGACTGTCTGTTACTCTGTACAGCACCTACAACAGAGGGGTTCCAAACTTAATTGGTGTCCCTCGGCACTACCCTAATACAAATTATAATAATAGATTGCATTTATTTTTTATAGGTAGTTATGGGTTTTTTGTTGTAATGTTACAGGTTGAATACAGCACAAATACCTTGCCCAGAGCCAATTATGCTAAGAAGTCATGTACTTGTCATGAGTTTTATTGGTAAAGATGACATGTAAGTATCCTCAGAAAATCAATGAGAACTTTATTGATAGGCTTGAACAAAGGTCAATTAAAAAAAAAATCTGTTGAATTTGCTTAGTTGATGGCAGAGGCTAGTGATTAATTGAGTACATTGCTCTGGTGTATAAATAAGATGTAAAATATCAAGATCCCTCCCAGCTCCTGCCTGATTCCAAAGCCTTATCCATGCAAGGAATGAGCAAATAGTCTGCATTAGCTAGAAATTAAGGCCCCAATTCTGTAACTGAATCTGCATGGGCCTTTTTATACTTCATAGAATACGGATGGTGAGGATTATATGTTCTAGAAATTTAAAATAAACGTCAAAGCTCAGGTCGTGATGTGTTAATGCTCTAGTTGGAAAGTTCATTAGCGATGCCCACAAGTGTTAATTCAGCATTTTGTAATGTAAATATTTAATATTTATAATGTTGTGGTCTAGTTCTTCAGCTGGTGTAAAACATAGTTCCACTTTCTACAGTGGCGCAATAAATATTTATATTAGCTGTGGAGCTGGTCAAGTGTTTGAGTAAATCACTGAGGTCTTTCCATTTACTGAATTAAAAGGGATCAAGTGTTGTGGTGAAGGGACTATACAGCTGGTGTAAAATGGGAGAATTTATTCTGGTTTTTGTTGTTTTTTTTAAATCCAAGGCCTGCTCCTCTGTTGAAAAACGCTCAGTTATCTGACTCAAAAGCCCGGGAGTTGTATCTACAGATCATACAGTACATGAGAAGAATGTACCAGGATGCCAAACTTGTTCATGCAGATCTCAGTGAATTTAATATGCTGTATGTTTTTAAACCTTGCTCTGTATTTTAACATCTAAAATGTAGGCATTGGTGGCTTCTCTCATAATATGTAGAGCTATGCAGTACACCTCTACCCCGATATAACGTGGTCCTCGGGAGCCAAAAAATCTTACCGCGTTATATCGAACTTGCTTTGGCCTCGAGCATTTCCATTATTCATAGTCACTTCCTGCCCCCGACTGACCCCTCAGAACCCCCGACCCATCCAACTGCCCCGACCGCTATCCACACCCCTGCCTCCAGACAGGCCCCCCAGAACTCCCATGCCCTATCCAACACCCCCGTCCCCTGACCGCCCCGCCCCCAGAACCTCCGAATCATCCAACCCCTCGGCCCCGGCCTGGCACGCTTAACTCGCCGCTCAGAGCAGCGTGTCGGAGGCTGACGCGCTGATCCGCTGGAGTGCGCAGCCCCGCCCCCCAGAGCACTGCTTTACCGCGTTATATCCGAATTCATGTTATATCGGGTCGCGTTATATTGGGGTAGAGGTGTACTAATATGCTCCTTTGGGAGGGCAGTATCTTCCTTTCATCTCTGCTTTGTAATTTACCTGATTATTGTACAGATTTCATCCCAAATCTCTCTCAGATAATTTAGCTTGCAAAATACTTCCCTGAATAGGTTATTCAATGAGGGTTTTTTTCATCAGCTGATGAATAAACAAGTAAGCTATTTTAATTCATTGTTCTAAAATTGCTTGTTGTGTTCACCAGGATTGTTCTCTCAAATAACGTGCAATAGTATAACTGAAAACAACTATTATATGGAACATGTCCCTAGCAAAACTTTAGTGTCAGGCCCCCAAAACTTGAATCATTTTCTCAAACGGTGGGATTTAAAAAAATAAAATAAAATAAAAAATCTGCTTTTCCCTTGCTGCATCTCTAGATACCACAGTGGAGAGGTGTACATCATTGATGTGTCTCAGTCGGTGGAGCATGACCACCCACATGCATTAGAATTCCTGCGGAAGGACTGTGCCAATATCAATGGTGAGTGGGCAGTAGTTCAACTCCTTCTAATAGCTCATTCCTTTAGGAAGGTTAACTGTGTACTTCCTTGTATTCGTCAGACTGACACTGTATGTAGAACAGGATGGAGTTAGTTAAAATGCACATCATCTTAGGATGTGTATAAGTTTAGTTAGGAAGCCAACAAACTACGCTACGCTAAGTACAGCCAAAGTAGAGTAGGTCACACAAATTCAGTTACATCTGAGCTTATGTTCTCGGCTAGTCTAAGGAAAACCGAGTTCATACAATTTCTTATATTACAACAAAGGAAATATCTACCTGCTGTTACAGCAGAGAACATACAGACCTGTTTTGTTCAGTGATTACAAATCAAGTACAGAACTTCTTAGTCAACAAGAAGTTACTCTTGGTTTGATCACATTAGTCCTTGCACCTGTGCAGAGCAGGTTATAGGTTTGGGGCCCTTGGTGATCTGTTGTTAAAGGACTATACTAATATTTTATATCTAGTTCAGCAAGATGCAGTGAGCACCCTCAATCAGTATTTTATTTAAAAATATTGAAATCGTTGTCTTCATAGCAGAGGTATGGACAACTCTGGTCTGCATTTTGCTCTAGGCGGAAAGAAATCGGTGTCTCTTTGTAAACATTGTCTTCCTTACTGAAATCTTTATTTAAGAAAAAGGAAAAATCCATAAAACAGAACTCACATTTTGATGTCACATATTGCTTGAGAGCCAGTGAACTAGTAATGTCTTATCTCTCTTGTGTTCCATGGGTTTGTGAATATTTCCTCCTGTAATTTTTCTTCTCTGCATTGTTCAGCTTGCTTTCTCTAAGTGCCACGTGACTTTGGAAGTTTCTTGGGCTGCTCTTTGTCATCCCAGTTCTCTGCTCTATTACTTCCACACTGGTATTTACTTTGTCTACTATAGAACTTGCAAGAGTATTTCTCCATGAGCAGTGATCTTAGATGCCATGTGTTCTGTCCCTGGGCTCTGAGAGCCATCTGGGCTGCTTCTAGGCTTACCTTTTGTTCTGTCTTTCTAATTCATTTCTCAGGGATGCTATGTTGGTTTATCCACAGAGAACATTAGCATTAGAGACTATTCAGCTAAATATCCCATGGAGTGCCTTTGGTGTTTACTTGAATATGGAACCTTATTTTCTCTGTCAACCTTCAGATTTAGTTAGGATTGGTATCTTAAGCCAGCTGGGTGTGAGTATCAAAGAATGGCCGTTAGCCTAAGACAGGGATCGGCAACCTATGGCATGTGTGCCAAAGATGGCATGCAAGCTGATTTTTAATGGCACGCTACTGCCTGCCGTGTCCCAGCCGCTGGCCTCGCTCAGCCAGCTGCCGAACCCAGGCCGGCAGTGGGCTCAGAGGGGCTGGCGGACGGGACCCCAGCGGGCAACAGTGTGCCATTACAAACCCTGCCCGTCCCAGCCTGCTCTTCTACACACACCCGCTGCTGCGCCCCCCCCCCCCCACACACACACACATTGAAGCTTGGTCCTGTCGGCTGCTGCTGCAGAGCAGGCAAGCTCCCCCCTCCCCCACCATGCTGGGTTCCTGCCCCTCCTCCTCTCCCTCCCTGCTGCAATCAGCTGATGGCCCTTGCAGTCCCTGCTCCAGGAGGAGGTGAAGAAGAGGTGGGGAAGGGGTCTTGGGGAAGGGGGGTGGAATCAGGGCATATCCCCTCCAGCCCCATGTCTTGAGCAGCTCTGGGCAGGGGGCTGGGGAGCACCCTCAGGACCCTGGTCCACACCCCCAGCCCTCTGCTCTGACCCCTGCACCCCCTCACACACACCCCAGCCCTGACCCCTGCACTCCCTTATGACCCCAGCCCTGACTCCAGCACCCCCCACACATGCCCCCAGCCCTCTGCCCTGACTCTTGCACATCCCACATTCCCACCCCCACCCTGAACACCAAACGAGAGCTCCTGCACCCCCCCCACACATTCCTACCTGCACCCCTTGCACCAAATGGGAGCTGGCCAGGTAAGCACTCCACACCCAAACCTCTTGCCCCAACCCTGAGCCCCTTCCCTCATTCTAGCTCCTGGCCAGACCCTACACCCCAACCCCCAGCCTGCTTCTTCACCCCCAGCCCTGTGCTCAGTGCACTCCCACCCTCCGCTCAGTGCAGAGAGAGAGGAAGAGAATGGGCTAGAACCAGGGAGAAGGTAGGTACCCACTCTATGTGGGCAGGGCCGGGATCCCAGACCAGCAGCGGGCTGAGCGGGGCCAGCAGCCGGGACCCTGGCTGGCAGGAGCTGGTGGACGGAACCCCAAACCGGCAGCGAGTTGAGTGGCAGCGGGCTGAGCCGCTCAGCCCACTGCTGGTCTGGGGTCCCGGCTGTTGGCTCCACTCGGCCCACTGCCAGTCTGGGGTTCTGGCTGCCGGCCCCTTGCCAGCCAGGGTCCCACTCGGCCTCCTGCCGGCCTAGGTGAACGGAACCCCAGGCTGGCAGTGGGCTGAGCGGGCCGGAGGCGTAAGATCAGCATTTTAATTTAATTTTAAATGAAGCTTCTTAAACTTTTTTGAAAACCTTGATTACTTTACATACAACAATTGTTTAGTTGTATAATATATAGACTTACAGAGAGAGACCTTCTAAAAAAGTTAAAATGTATTACTGGCACGTGAAACCGTAAATTAAAGTGAATAAATGAAGACTCGGCACACTTCTGAAAGGTTGCCGACCCCTGGCCTAAGATGTGCACCATATTGTCCCCCTATGAATGAAATTTAAATACATCTTAACTGTACCTCAGGGCACACCTTTGATTCTCATCTGTAGAAATTCCAGAACTGCAAATTTCACTGGTTGACATCTGCAAAGTTTAATCTCAATGTACTGCAACTGCTTGATCCTTTATGAAGCCTTCCCTTCCACCCTCCTGCTTTTCGCTTGTTTCCTGGTCGCATTTGGCTTTCACTGAAGTCTATTGGACTTTTGCCCTTAACTTCAATAGGAACAGGGATTGGGCTTTGAATTTGCGTGCTTCATTCAACATTTGTTGTATCTGAAAGGTGGGCAACTTGGGCTTTGGGTGACCAAGAGTTTTCTGATAACCACACCTGGTGGGATTCTGCAAACCTTGTAGGGAAGTTCCTCAATTCATAGAACCATTATTCTGTATTTACTATCACTTCAGTGGTGTAGAAGCATAAAGTGAACTTGAATCATGCTATCTTTGTTTTTTTTCCCTGCTTCCTGGCAGACTTTTTCTGGAAGTACAGTGTTGCAGTGATGACTGTCAGAGAGCTCTTTGAGTTTATTACAGATCCTTCTATCACAAGCAACAACTTGGATGCTTATCTCTCAAAGGTCAGACTTGAAGTTCCTGCTTATGTAAGAAGATTTAAGGAGTAAAATAAGATCTGGTTCAAGCTCATCTGTCCTGTTTATCCCACAACGATGCTTCTGCAGTAAAGATTGTGCATTGTATAATGAGGCAGCAATTTAAAAAAATATATAGAAATGTTTTAACATCAATACATGTAAGCCGTGGGAACTTATCCACACCTCCCTGCCATGTTTGTGTGGGGTGGGGCGTATGAGTGGGACGAGTGAGGTGGACTTGGGGGTAAATGGGTTTGAGTGGAATGAGGGAGGCTTACACTCCACCCTAAAATACCCAGCATCACCAGCTAAATGCTGATTGGTCCAGAAGATGAAAGGAACCTGCCTATTCTAGGAGGAGAGGGGTATGCTGGCTCAAGGCCCCACACCTGGAATACTTCAGGCTGGTCTCAGTTATCCACCACTGCTCTCTTCCCGTTCCCTCTGTGTCTGTTGAGTCTTGTTCTGACTCAAGCAGGGGTGCGTTTAAAGTCAGCTGGGATTCAGTTGTTGCCCCTTGGGATGCTAGTGAATAGATGATCACTTTCCAGCCCCCTAGCTCTAGCAGTCCCTTCGGTGTGTCATCAGCCCCAGCAACCACGTTGCATTCTCCTTTACCAATTAGCTGTTGCGGTAAATCCCAGCTCGGGTAGTCAAAGCAACAACGATGGTGAAGGATCAAATTAAGACTCCCGTATCCTGACCTCAGCCATGTTGGGAATGGGGTGACAGGAGACATTATTCCTGCCCCAACCTGGAATGCTAGGTAGTGGGCAATATGGGCTTCCAAGCAGCCCATAAACACTTGCACAGCTTTTCGGTATTCGCCGGTACACTGGGCTGGAGGGAGTAGGATGTGGCTACAATACTCCCATCTTGCTCATGCATGCTCCTCTGGCTATTCAGTGCTGCTGGCAGCAACTCTGCATCTGCGGAGTGTGGCAACCTCCGGTGTGAGAGCATGAGCAGCAGACAGAGGCTTCCTGTGACCTGTTATCCCACACTGGTGTAGGGACAGCCATTATTTGGCTCTGTGTTTGGATTGGCAGGAGTGGAGGGAAAGTTTTTTTGCTCTCATTAAGTAGATCAGTAGCCAGGAGTGGGATTTAAGTGGGTGTGCCCTGCAGAAGTGTTCAGCACCGTTAGGGGTCACTAAAGGCATTGTGGTATGAAAAGCTGGAGTGTTTTACATGAGCGAGAGAGAATAGTTTCCCAGCAAATGGAGTGGAGGTGGGGAAATATAGGTAGGAACAGCTAGGTGAGGGACTGGATTGTGAAGAGTGATGATTTTGTATTGCATTTCATATTGCTGTAGGTGATGGAAATAGCAACCCAAAGAACAGAGGAAGAAAGGTCCAGTCAAGATAACGTGGATGAGGAGGTGAGGATCTTTTTCCTCCGCCAGGAGGGAATCTTTGCAGTATCCCTTTTGAAGACTTTTTGAAATATTCTCTTTGATACCCTGATCCACAGAATGTTACATTTAATACACTGATACATCCTAAGCTAAGTGGAGAGGCTTTCAGATAGTAAATGGTTCTTTAAATGATATCTAAACACTTCTCATGATATCTTCTTTGCAATCTCTGGTCAGCATCACCTGTGTCATTAGGATGTTTTCTAGACCAACATGCTTGGCTATAACTGGTCTTGAACTTAGACATTACAAGGGACCCAGCTAGCAATGAAGGGGAAATCTTTGAGCTTCTGCAAATATGGCTGAAAGAATAATGTGCTAAAATGAGGATTCATACAGTGTTAAGATGTGAATAGTTTTTGCCCCCGGTTGTTCATATTGACTGAAAAACAATTCCAGCTCCCTCTCCGAGATTCTGATTTGGGTCTTCTAATTATGGTAATGTTTCTCTCTGCTTATTTCTGATGCAGCAGTAGCCAACATAGGTCTGTTTTCTTTGCATCGTTGAGGATGTGTGGTTCACTGACAGTATTGTTTAGCATGGGAGCATAAGACAAAATCACTGTCTTGATTTGATTCTTTTAACTTGTCAGCAGCAAAGTGATGGATTGCAATAAAACCTGAATTTAGTATATTGAGGGGCATTTTGTACCAGATAAGAACTTTTAAAACAGGTCACTCTTTGTCCCTTAGCTAACTGCTGGTGTGTTTATAAACCAAAGGCCCAGTCTGTGAGGTGCACAGTGCCTTCTGTGAGGTCCTGAGCACCCTCAGCTCCCACTGAAGGCAATAGAACTTCATGTATGTCCATCTGTGTTGTTGAATTCAGTGGGTGCTCAGCACCTCAGAGGAGAGGGCCGAACCTCGTTACATATTTTATATTGTTGCAAGCTGATCTTGTGTAAGGAGATCCACTATTGTAATTTATATGAAGTTTTTGTTTATATATAATTTAAGTGGACCTGTACTGTGAGAGGAAGGGTGATCTAGTAGTTAAGGCACTGACCTGGGACTTGGGACATCAATGGGTTCAATTCCCTACTCTGCCACAAACTTCCTGTGTGACATTTTAAATAAACCCCTTAGTATTCAAACAAATTAATGGTGAGGACGGGGCAATGTATGGAGGTGGTCGTAAGGAGGCCAATAGCTATCATGCTATCAAGACCTTAATTATAAAATCTTAAGATGTTGTTATGGGTGAGCTCCATAGTGTAGGACCCACCACAACGAAGAGACAATCTGCTGCTGGCCAAAGACAGTGAGGTGGGATCTCTAAATTATGGGTGTTGTCTGATCACAGACACCCATCAGGATGATTCCCAAGGAAGAAGCCTATAATCAGGACTAGATGTAAATCAATCTGCATGTTGTTTCATTTCACTCTGTTAGGTATTTAAGAAAGCTTACATCCCTCGAACCCTGACCGAAGTTAAAAACTACGAGAGGGATGTAGATGTCATGATGAAATTGAAGGAAGAGGACATGGCATTAAACGTGCAGCAGGATAATGTAAGTAGACTTCCCAAAACATTACAAACAACTTGAGTTGGCAGAGAGAGACAATCCAAGGCGGTACCATTAGCTGTGGATTCTCGTGGAAGAACCACCAATGGGGTTTGTTTTGAAGTATTGGTGAATCCTGGTTCTATAGCAATATACCATCAAAAACGTCAAGAATGAATGCATTCAAAAGACACACTAGCATGTCAGGGATCAGTTGCAAACAATCACATTCTCTTTCTGAGTGGATGTGCAGTAGCTGTCAAATCAACTTGACATTCAGTTTCAGCTATGTATGGACTAAACTTCATATATTGTGGGGGGAAAGACCAAATTAATCTCTGGTGTAAATTCATTGATCTTAGTTATATCTCAGCCTAGGGATCTCACCTCTGACTTGTTTTTACAGAATTAAAATGCTGCCACATCCCTTTGAAACTAATTTTATATTATTTTTTGCGCTCGCCTAGAAGCGTAAGGTGGAAATACATAAGATAGTGCCTGGAGTCTAGTAATAGGAATCACTGAACTTTTATTTTTCCATCATTCATTGTCCTGTTGGAAACTCTAGATATTTTCCAACTTTCCAGAGTAAAGCTAAAACTCTACTATAGGCAGGTGCTCATCCATCAACCTTACTTCAATAGAGCTGTATAACAGAGCTTCTGTGCTACCTGTGTACACATACCACTCACCATCAGGCCCTTGTTAGATGCCTCTGTTACTCCATGAATAGTGCAGATCTTGCTCAAGGTCTGAGAAGTCAATTTACTGACATGTTACAAAATGTAGAGACTGAGTGCTTAAAACCTATGTTATGCACAGTTGCAGATTCTAGCTCAGAAAAACAAGGCTTTCCAAACAGATCCCCCTCTCGAGTGACAAAAGAACATAATTAAAAACACCTGGATAGCTGAAGATTCTAATACGTGAAAATTAGGGAGATGATTTAAGTAAAGAAGTCAATCACAATATTCCCTTTGTGGGTTTTTTTGGTTTTTGTTTTTAAAAAGTGCCATCAGTGCATTGTAGCATATTGGCTGTGTACATGCGTTGAACCAGTATTATTTGTCCCTTTTCTAGATGATCTTCCCATTCTGGGTAGTGCGAAGAAAAAGCCAAATCACCAGATTGCTTGCAAAATATAGACAGCGTAGTCTATAAGGGCGGCATATCTCTGTCCTCCACCCTTCTTCTGTTTTGTCATTTTAGACCGCGAACTCTGTGGGGTGGGGTTCTGTCTTTCTGTGTGTTTGTGCAGTGTCTAACACATTTGTACACTACTGCGTATATATGATGGTGCTAGTGAGCTGATAATAAGACAAACCCTTCTAAGGCTTTACAGGAGAGAGCTGTGCCTTCTCCCTCTCAGCTCTTCCGTGTACATGTTGTGAAGTTTCTCCATACGAAAGATTCACAGGGAACAGACTCTGATCTCAAAAAGTGAAGGTCAGGCCTAGGGAATCTCTAGTTTCTAAAACCTGATGTGCAAAATCTACCGTCTGTGTGCAGAGAGCTCTGTGGGTGGGACTGGAAAACAGGCATATCTGGTACAGTCAGCCACCTGTTTTCTCTGGTTGGCAGGTTGAAAATGATAGTTTTGCAGCTAGATGTTTTTGGGTAATTGATTTTCATTTATCCCGGTGTATAGATTCTCTACCAGACAGTGACAGGACTGAAGAAGGACTTGTCAGGTGTTCAGAAGGTAAGATGGCCTGTTAAGTTTTTCTTCTACAGTGAATTTCATTGTTCATAAAGGTGCCTGAGAAGTATTAAATGAGGCCCGGTCTTACATTTGGTTCCATACAGGCAGCCCCCTGATTTCAGAAGGTTCTGACTGCAGGTTCTTCCAGCACAGAGGCAGTTGCAAGATCAGGGGCTAAGATCGCATCTTTACACCACTGTGTACTTGCATACCATGTGCTGCAGTATATGGAATTACTTTGCATTACTCAGCCAGTGCTGGAGTAACTCGGGAACAAAAATACTCAAGGAGCCACAAGATGGTCAGTATAGGAAGATATAACATATGGCCAGATCTACATTTAGGAAGGCGGGGGAGATTTCCCAGTGCAGAAAACTTTATATAGAATGCTACATTTTCACAAGTGTTATGTTTTGTGTGACTTGTGCTGTAATTGTTGTACATAGAGCATTTATGCAGAATAGGGCATTGTACTAACTAATGGAAATGTTGCAGTGCAGTACTTTAAAAACACACTGATTAGTACAGCATGTTTATCCAGTCTGTAAGTGATTGCAGATATCCTGCTACAGTAGGAGCCAGGTTGGGTTTTTCCTCTTTTGGAAACCGTGCTTAGTTAAACAGCACTAGGCAGACCCCGTCTACAGTGCACATATAACCATGTCAAGCGACCGGGTTATAACACGTTTGTTCCCCAGTATGATTAAAGTACAGGGCTCTTTTGCATTGTAGATGCCTGACTGTTAACTGCTAGAGCCCATGTGGGTCACCGCTAAAACTGGCTTTGGTATGATTCTTTAAAAAAACCAAGGTCTGCTGTACACCACAGACCTGAATAGTACTTCAACTCTGTGTGGTGGGGAGGTAGCGGTGCAACTGTTTTGTAAGCAAGTCCCCAACAAGCTGTATTTCCATTGTTTACTGTACCCTTTGTTTTTAACGTGGATTAATTTTGTTTCATTCTCTTTTTTGTAATTTTAATACCAGTGTCGAGAGGCACATTGATTGTGAAGAAGTGGATAAACACAAATTAGCTGAAGACTTTCTTTCTAGGAGGCTCTACCACTTAAATGCTACGTCTTTTTTTTTTTTTAAATGTTCCACTGACTTTTGGTTAGGGACAAAATCCTTCTGTGTTTCCTTTAGGTCCCTGCACTCCTTGAAAAAAAAGAAGAGGAGATGGAATCAGATTCAGAAGATGGGGGCAGTTCTGATGACTCTGACTCAGGCTGTAAAGAACAGGGAGAGCCACTGCATGCCAAAGATCAACCGACTGATGCTGACATGGACAAAAAGGTTAGTTGGCCAGGAAGTCATACAGTTTCCCCTCTCTGCTCCAGGGAACTACTCAAGTGACAAATATATCTATTTTTCGACATATCTACTGCTCAGTGAGAACAAAAACGCTTTTAATTTATTCTTTTAAGTATTTTAATTAAGAGAAATGAGAGCAGAGATTGAATGTTCCCAATGAAGTGTTGTTTGAAGTGCTCTCTTGGGTTTTGCTAATGTAATTTCTATAGAGTAACCTACACTTACACTTAAACAGCAGGCTGTTTAGCTAAACCTACACTTACATTTAACCTACACTTACCCACTCACCTCCAAGCCAGAATACATAAGCTTTGTGTGGGGAACTCCACCTGAGATGTGGGGAACAGAATCCGATGTGAACAGGGCACAGCACAATTCTACAGCGTGTTTTCTAGCTCTTGGGCTGGAAGAGGGGCCATGACCTTTACCCACTTTATATAATTGTGGACCCAGTGGCTATGGCTCCGGCTGCATCCATAGGGGTTTATGTAGAGCTGGGGTGTGAAGCCCAGCTCTGCCTGAGGACTAGGTATAGAATCTTCCTGAGTGTCAGCTCTGTGGCTTTCTGAACCCTGCACAGTGGATCCACTCCAGTGGGTCAGAGACCTTAGTGAATTTCACAGAGTGTCCCTACCCTTCAGCAGCATTCCAGGCGCTGCATGAAAGGAAAACTCTGTGCAGTTCAAAAGGATTAAAGTGTCATCGAAGATGAGATAATTAAAATTGAGCCTAAAGATCTGAACTACAATGGCTGTGCCGTGGTGAAATTCTTGGGGCTAGGATTGTAAAATGGAGAGTGCTTGGCCACTTCTGACCATCATTCCTTGTTCTCTTTTGTAGGATGGGATGTTACTTAATCGCATTGTATTGGTCAGATCCCAGTTTGAATTGTATTCTGTTTAGCTAAATTGCACCTGCTGTTTCAGTGAGATAAAATAGCATTCACCATCTGACTTAAATTGCTGCATAGTGTTGTGGTATCGAATCCCCTCCCTTCAGCTCTGATGATGATCAAGTTGCTGCATTCTGAACTCCTTGCAGACGATGGATTGGTCTCTCTTGGCAGTCCATGAAAGTGTTCATTGCAGTAGTCCAGCCCGGATATTGGAAAGCCATGCATCAGATTCCTATTACAATTTGTGTTGAGTGGAGTTTACAAATTAAATAGTATGAGTTCTCATCCCCTTTGTAATCTGCTATGTTCGGCAGTTGCTCCCACCATAACTTCCTGGCTTCAAACGCCTCTGAAATTTGGAAACTGGATTTTGTGGCTCAGTCTCATCTCTAGAAATGTGGAGTTCATTTAATTTCCTAATACAGCATTTCAAAGCCTGGGCCAAAATTGCTTAACTTCTGTCCTCCACCTTTTCTAACAGTAACATATCACGTGTTAGGAACCTGCTCACAATCGCTCTGGATCATTCTTGTAAATGAAGTGTTGTTCACTTTTTATAGGAAAGGAAAAAGATGGTTAAAGAAGCCCAAAGAGAGAAGAGAAAAAACAAAATCCCAAAGCATGTAAAGAAGCGAAAAGAGAAGACAGCAAAAATGAAAAAAGGCAAATAACGTGGCTTTGATCTTGGGGGCAGGGTTAGCTGTTGCTTACTATTGGTCTCCATCAGTTATTTTCGCTACAAAATATTCTATTTATGTAAATATAGATTTCACCGTGATGGTGGCTTGTTACCAATCTTGTGATTGGCTGGATGCAGCATATACCATTGCTTTTTTGATGGAGAAGATTGACTCGTGTGCCTGTGTAAAAATGTGCAAAGCCTTTAGCCCTCAACGTAGGTGGCCATTCTCCCACTTCTTGGACTGCCAAGAAGAAGGCGCTTTTTATGATTTTCGTCCAACACAGAAAAAAGAGAAGCACATACTTGTTTCTCTCTTTAAAAAACAAAGGAAAACCCCAACAGCAGCATGGACGTTGAGTTATACTTTATCATGGTCGGTGTTTTCACATGGCGGGGAAATACAGGTGCACAAGTCCTTATGTAGGTGCACATATAAGCACCTGCTCTCACGGAACACGAGTGGCAAAACTGCCATCGGCTGCCATGGAAGTAGGACTGAACATGAGTGATTTTTTTTTTTTTTGAGAGGTGCTAAATTCCCTAAATTGACTACAATTCCCGCTGGAGTCAATGGGAGCGATGAGTGATCAGCACCTCTGAAAATCAGGCCGCTGATTTAGGTGCCTAAATATGGGTTTAGGTGCCTGACTTGAGGTACCCAAGTTTTGAAAATATTGGTGTAGCTGTTGAAATGCTTCACCTTAAAACTCTTTTCCCCCATCTACGATGCTTCTCATACGGTTGATGTCAATTGGCTGCAAGCTGCTGAGAGGTGGTAATTGTAGTTAAGCTTCTAATAATTCTTCTGTGTCAGTTCCATACCTGTTGCTTCTGTGTTTCAATGCTCATTGGGTTTTCCAGTCGTAAAATTTAACATGCAGATGTTTCCATTTTGAGTGAGAACATCTGTACTGAGGTCATCACATAAGACTGCAGCTTCAAATCATTATGGCTTTGGATCCGCTTATGCAAGCAGAACTTTGTTATATTGTTGTCTGGAATATATTTCAGAATATAAGCATAATGTTTCGTGACTGGCATACTTCTGAAATGGGTTTTATTCAAATTCTAGTAAACAGTATAAATCTAAAAAGCTTCACTATGATGCTTATTTAATTATAAGCTGCTTTTGTTCTCCCCAATGGCTAAAGGAATAGCACAGATATAAGTGGTTGGTTCTAACAAGGGTGCTATGTACTGTTTTTAATCAGTAGATAATGCTAACAATTAAAATGAAAAAGCAGCCATATTTCATTTCACTATGTATGAATAAGATCATGATCATCACATTGGTTTGACATTTGATCAGGTCTTAAAACTGGTATTATTTTTACCATCCAGAGCTTGATCTCCAAGGTGCTGAGTGCCCTCCGCTCCTACTCCCATTAGAAAATTTAGGCCCTTGCTTCTCTGAGTCAAAGTGACACTAGTGATTTTGGGTACTTAACTTGAGACACTGTAAAGGAGACTGATATGTAGAAATTGCTGAGCACCTGTCCTCTGAAAATCAGACCCCTCTAAGGCACCTCACATGGGACACTCAAAATCACTAGTCACTTCTGAAAAGGTAGGCCAAAATGCTTAGTAGTATGCAAGAGGATTAAACATGCAGAATATGAATATCCACAGTTACACTGTCTAGGATAAAAATTAAGGGATGCTTTATCCCCATGCTTCAGGATGTAAGCCAAGCACTGGACTTAAGAAACTTTCCCCTGTGGGCATGTTGTTGCATATTAGTTGTTCATTAGTTGGTTTTTTAAATACCTTCCTCTACTTGTAGGAATCCAGCACTCTCCACTGTTGGAGAGAAGTGGATATTGGATTTACATGGCCTGATGCGGTGTGGCAATTGCTCTGATACTGCAATTCTAAACAACATATTTGTATTCTTTGGTCAAGCCTTGCAAAATTCAGCTCATTTATAAAGACGGTACTGGGCCAGGTATTGGCATGCTGCTTCTCTCACACATTAGATGTACGCTCTGTTTATGTAACTGTTGCGCAGCTTTGGAAGGTGGAGAAGTGCAGATGAGTTCTCCATGGTGAAGCCAGTAAATCCAGTTTTGCACATAAGGAGATGTTGACGGGGAGGTTTTTAGCTGCGCTGAAATATTTTGATGAAAGAATGCAAAACTAGCTCTGACACGCCTCTGTTGTACTTGTATCAGTCACTGTATTCAAGAGTTACACCTAAGATACTGCAAGATACGGTCTCTGAGAAGCAAGAGCCCACACTTTCCAAGACCCCTTGGCCTGCCCTGTAATTTTTCAGCCACAGTCAACTGAATGCATTCACATGCATGTGCAAAGGGTAGACGTGGACCTCTTAACTATCTGATTTGTGGGTACATTGGAGGTAGAAATGAAATTCAGTAATTTGTACCTGAAAAATTGATTGTGGATGCAAAATTGTGGATGTGAAATACTGTGCAGAGTGCAGCTGACTTCCCCTTCCCTGCCCATTCCTGATCAGCAGAGCCTGACCTTACAGGGCAGCTGCAGAGAGAATTTAATAGTAACAGAAAAAAGGAAAGCATGCTAGGGAGTCCACACTCCGATCTTCCACCCCCACCACTTGTCTCACTCCCCTCTGCTCAGAAATGGGAAGGAAGGAAGAACCAGGCCCTTAGTTGCTTAGATGTAATAGTGACAGGGGGCTCATAAAGTACTTAAATTATTTGTTTGTAATTGATTAAAAGAAAATTGATACCATGATAAATAGTTCAGTATATAGTTTAAAAATAAAACAAAGGATCCCTGTACTGGTAAGTTCTTGGGGTGTTTTGCTTTGTTAAAATTAATAAATGTATAACATTTTTTCTAAAAGCTCAGATAGTTTTGTTTGTTTGTTTGTTTTGTTTCTTCTTTCTTTTAAAGCAGTGGTTCTCAAACTTTTTTTTTCGCGGGCTACTTGAAAATTGCTGAAGGTCTCAGCTTAATGATCTTTCCAAATGTTGTTTGTACCATTAGCTAACTATTGTAAAGCGCTTTGGATAAAAGCGTTATATATATATATAAAAAACTTAATTAACTTTTTTTTGTTCTACAAATAAAAGCACACAACTCATATTTTAATATCAGTGATGCGATGGATGTGCCCTCTCTCCCCTGCCGTGGCAGCCCGCAAGCTCTCTCTGGCACCCGCAACCCTGGAGCTGGGAAAAGTCGCCTCTTTCTCTGGCTGCCGCAGGCCAGCACATCCCAAATTCCCCCATCCCCTCTTCTCACCCCACTTCCCCCTCCCACCTACCCTGTATTTCCCCCCAAGGTCACCACCTCACCTTACATGTGCATCGTCTCCAGGGTCCAGGCACCTTATTAGTGGAGACACGCCTGCCCGGCTCCACTAATTAGGTGGGTGGCCCTTCATTCTCTCATGTGCAGCTGCCCAGGCACGCACCTTAGAGGGAACTAGCCACAGACCACCTGAATGAAGCTCTCGAACCACTGGTGGTCCGTGGACCACAATTTGAGAACGTGTGTGTTAAAGCATCATTAGATGAAAAGAGAGAGCTCTGGCCTAGTGTCTGTATAATGTCCTGCTCCACATTTTATTTAACTTTATTGGAAATCATTTTTACTTCCTCTAGAGGGAGGTACAAGTTCTTTCTCAATACATGCTGGACATAAAATGAATATCACCTACATTTTGGGAAACTCAAGCAAGACAACTCTCCTGTGGGTTTTTTGGGGGTATTTTTTTTTTTTTTTAAATAGTGGAGGGACTTCTTAATTGCATTCATTTGTGAAAATATTGAGCTCGATCCTGTAGCCTTTATGAAAGTCAAACACATTATATTCCAGAGGTCTTTGATGTGTATGAGGACTGCAAGTTCAGACCCATTGTTAAGAATAAGCTTGTTTTGATCTGGATTTCAAATAGGCCAAAACTCTTGGTGTTCAAATCTGGTACAGCTGGTTTGGCCAATTATTCAGGTGTGGGCCATTTGCAAAATGTGGAATTGAGTCCAGGTTTGGATTTCAACACCCCAACATTTGGGATTTCAGTGTGTTTCAGTCCATCTGTGTTAATATATTAAAAGTGCTAATGAGTTTTGTACTTATGCATAAAAAAATTGGTGAATTATGGTGGGACACTCTCTCTCTCTCTGTACAGACCCAAAGAGAACTGATCTTTTCACATGTACAAAGACCACCCCCAAGAGAATGTCTGTCTGAAAAACGTATAGTTCTTCATTCAACAGAAGACAGTCCCAGGGCTGGCTGCGTTCATGATGTACAAACTGTAGCTTTCTGTGCAATTAAGTAGTAGTAAGTGATCTCCATACCACATGCTTCAGCAATTATAGTACTGATTGTAATCACTCGCCAGGGAACAGCTACTCTTTTGTTGGTGTTTATTTTGAGAGCATCAGTTAACTTTCACAGGTGACACCCACCTCAAGCATTCAGCTATCAGCTCTTTGCAGCACTTATTTTCTGCTCCTTAACAAAATATTTAATTTAAAAATGGAAAAAAAGGTTTGTTTGCTTTTTAAAAGAAGTGTCATTAAAAATCAAGTTGTATGCAATCCCTGGGGGTAGCTGTCTTAGAGGAGACATCCTGTGCAGCATTATAGATCCTCTGCTCTATTTTATCAGAGTAAAGGTTTGTCCCAACCAAACATTTCCCTCCCTAGTCCTGCTGTTGCCTGGCATGTTGTGCACCAGTTGGCTGCTTGCTTCCCTCAACACGGGAGGTGGCTGCACTTTTAGGGTATGCCTACAGTGCAGCTGGGAGCATGCTTCCCAGCTCGCTAGATAGATGTTTGCTCGAGCTAGCGCACTAAAAATAGCAATATTGTCGGGGTGTAATGGGTGGCAGCTTAGGCTGGCCACCTGAGGACAAACCTGCCAAGACCCACTGGGTTTCACACTCGGGCAGCTAGCCTGAGCCACCCCCAGCCACACTGCTATTTTGAGCAAGATATTTTGAGCAGAGCTAGTGCGTGTCTGTCTGTCTGAGCTGGGAAGTATGTTCCCAGATGCAGTGTAGAAATACCCTTAGTAGTACTCTGTATGGGTTCCCTTCTTGCAAATACTTATGCATGTGAGTAACCTTGAGTTTAATGAAACTACTTGTGCATAAAGTTACACCCTTGCAGGTGTGTTAGTAGGCTCAGGACTATAGATTGTCCATGCTTTGGGAACTGGGGGGATACAAGGAGCTTTTCAAATGTGAAGTGTATGTTATGCTTCTATATAAAAAAGCATGACTTGTGGGCTTATTTTCCCATAATTTTTAATACCAGAAACAACTTGCTCTGCAACAGTGATGCTTATGTTTCAAGTGAAGGGGCAACCGCAGGGGATGGGAAAACTAGATAAGAGAGCCTGTGGAAGGCCTGTACGTTGTTGCTCTAGAATGTCCCATTCCCCCAGAACTGTAGTAACTCGTGTGTGGTACTTTACTTTTCCATTAATCTACACATATGTAATGAGCACCTGCTTGCCCACCCCACCCCCGTTTTCTGGTTCATCCTACCTCTGTGTCCTTCCCATGGTCACATCCTTCAGAGTAGCTTGAGTGCCAGTTATGAGTGAAGGGAAGGGAAGGCGGAGGTGTATTTAATAATTCCGGAGTGGCTTCCGCTTGCTTGGGATGCCACTCTCTGTGTGGGCAGTGACTTCCTTCTGGTGCAGGGGTACCACAGTGTGGAGTGAAACCATGGCACAGTGTGGGTATGGTATAAACAAACACTGGGTCCTGTGAGGTGCTCAGCACTCTCAATGCCCATTGTGGGTAATGGGAGTTGAGAGCAGGATGAGGCCCAAAGGATGGGTACAGGGGAATTACTGGTTGAGATCTTCAAAGCCCATTAGGGGATGTAGTTGCACAACTCCCAGTGAAATCCATTTCGGTGGGAATTGTGTGACTAAATCCCTAGTTAGCTATGAAAATCTCAGCCACGGTTACTAACATAAACAGAAGAAAAAATTACACAGCTCCTTTAAAAACAATTTTTACTTGGATTTGGAGAAGAGGCGGTTCTGGAGAGGTAATTATGGTCTCTCTCTCCAGACTTCAATGGACATTGCCTGACAATGAGATTTAAAAAGGACTGTAGAAGATGAACGGTTTCAGAGTAGCAGCCGTGTTAGTCTGTATTCGCAAAAAGAAAAGGAGGACTTGTGGCACCTTAGAGACTAACCAATTTATTTGAGCATAAACTTTTGTGCGCTACAGCTCACTTCATCGGATGCATTCAGTGGAAATGCATGCATCCGATGAAGTGAGCTGTAGCTCACGAAAGCTTATGCTCAGATAAATTGGTTAGTCTCTAAGGTGCCACTAGTACTCCTTTTCTTTTTGTTAGAAGATGAAAAATATCTCATCTTTAACTGTCTTTTCTGATATGATGAGTCCCAGTGATTGTCATTGCTATCCCCCTATAGCAATCTCAGTGCTTAGTCACTAAATAGTAAAGTAGATGGGGAATTTAACCATAATCTCCCCCAAAAGTAAAACAAACCCAGCCCTGCAATTACAATATACACATTTTAAAACCAATTGATTTTACGCTTAACAAATCATTTGAAGAGGATTGAACTCAGCAGGCTGGTTTCACAGATACTAACATGGAGGTTTTCAAACTCTTTCAGAATGTGGACCACATCTTAATGGACAGATTGGCTCCTGGGCCATCTTCCCTCCCACTGATGATCCAAGAACACCCTGTGGTAATGACAGCAGTTACACAGAAGGAAAAATAGATAGTAATTATATAATAATGAGAGTAATGTATTTCCAGTGTCATTTAGCAGCTAGAAAGGAGGAGAAGCCAGTGCTATGTGACCAGTCAGTTCTTTGTGTGGGACCACACTTTGAACACAGCTGTCTTTAAAATACCCTACAGCCATCTACATGTTACACTGTTTACCACTGAAAGAACATTGTATTTGGCAGAGATTAGCTACAGCTAATGGGCTTTTTGCTCTGATCCTCACTTGTTTTGAAAAATGAGTACATCTTGTGGAGAGCTTAGGCAGCACAGGGTACCGCTGTGGAACAATGTGTGTGAGGTGGGGCTCTTTGGGCTGACTGGGTGACCTGAGGTATTCTGAATTCAGAGACTGAAAGGTAGTGAAACAGGGTATGCAACTGCTGGGTGACTTAAAGTGCTTCATATTTGAATCAAATCTTGAAGAAAACAGGAGAAAGTTGTTCTGTGCAGAGGTGAGAACTTCCTTAGGTTCTGTACTTTGGGTGTGGGTTGGGAGTGTGTGTGTGAGAGAGAGAGAGTGTGTGTGTGTGTGTGGAAAAGAGAGACACCTCACGGGAGGATCCCTCTACATAGGGAGATCCATTGGTGGCACTGAGCTGCTGTAGTGGTTCCTATACTCTGGTGCCTCGCGTTGGTCAGCAGTGGGTGCTTAGCTCAAGTGTATCTAGGACCATAGGTAGATGGTGCAAGTTAGAGCAACCTTCAGACTTAAATCTTAAATTGTGTGGCCCTCAAGTTATTGCATCAGGTTAACGTTTGCAAAACAATGAACACTGTAAAAAATGCTGATTGTACCACATGTGCTTTAGGCACTTCCAAGCTGCAGCCAGAAGCAGCCTAGTGCATCATAAAATAAATGTTGAAACGGGTGCTGGAACAATTTGTATAGTAGGGGTGCTGAGAACCATTGAACCCAACTTTAAACCCATGATGGGAACCACTTCAAGCCAGGGTGTGTAGCAGCACCCCTAGTTCCAGTTCCTATGTGTTGAAAAGACACTGGGCTGCTTTGTAAAATCAGTTCACACATGGCTTCCTTTTGTTCTGCTTTTAAAAATGTGTAAATTTGGGATTCATGAAATGAAAGTCTGATAGCACAGAATTGGAAAAGCGGGCTCTGTGCAGTCTTTCTTACTCAGCTCTGCTAATGATTTATCATCATTTGTATTACAGTAGCATGTGGAAGACACAAACAATCAGGGACCATTGTCCTTTGGTGCTGTACTAACAAGTATTAAAAAACAGTCCCTTCTCTAAAGAACTTACAATCTTGGTCAGAGACAAGAGAGAACCCCTGGCTGGAACAAACAAATGGATGGGAGTGGGGAGGAGGGAGGATAAGGTGACAGCCATACTAGCATGTTTTTGCACAGACTAGCTCTATGCCCAGTTTAATTCTAGCCATTATCAATTAGCAGCAGTTGGTAGGCGTGATGACAGAGCGTGAAGAGGAGCTCGGAGGAGGATAAGGTAGCGAGCAGCTTTATGGATCTCTTCAGGGATTCTGTGTCAATGCATAAAGGACAGCAAGGGGAAAAGTGCAAAGGTGGTTGGAGGAAGAAGGAGATTAACATCAGTAAAGGCTGTGCTCCCCCTGATATTCCAGTTCAGAGATTCTTTCACGATCCCCTCATAAATTACAGTGGAAACCCTGTACATCTTAAATCTTAAAACAGGTGGCCACCAAGTTATTGCATCAGGCAATGTTTGCAAAATAGGCAACTGTTGACTTCAGTGGGGTTGCATGGCTGTAACTGAGCAATTGCCTATTTTGCAAACATTGCCTGATGCAATAACTTGGTGGCCACCCATTTTAAGATTTAAGATGTACATGTACTATGCAACTGTCAATGACAACATATATTGTTTGACATGTAATCATGGCTACCTGAGCAATTCTGTGTAGCTGAAGTCAGGTTGCCTGGTGGAACTAAGAGTAGAACTTGGTCTGTAGGGTTAATAAGAGGTATCCAGTGTTACATGGGACTTCATCAGGTGCAAGGGTGTAAGAGAACAGACTCTGCTCTGGAGTGTATCCATTCATAATGCTACTTTCCTATATAGGCCACACCCTGCAACAATTAGATACTCTTTTAAACCCACCCTTGAACAATTAGTCACTGAAGCCCTGCCCCAAACTGACATCACTGGAAAGTCTGATAAGACAGCAGCAGACTTCCAAAACATCCCAAGGAAAGCAAAATAATCTGCTGTTGTGCAATATCTTATCTCTTATTTTTCAATATCATATACTAGGAAGAACTGTTGTGGTATTCGAGTCTACGCCTAGCAAATGGCTTCTGTGATCAGCAAAGCCTCATCTTCCTCAAAGGGCAGGTTATTGTTTCATTTCTCCTCGGATCTCATGAACATTATCCTCTGGAGGGTCCACTTCTGTGAGGAACTGAGTGTTCCCAATAGGAGTGGAGGGTGCTGAGCACCTTGCAGGATCGGGTCCTGCATGTCTAAGTCAGAGATACCTTTTTATATATGTCTAACTGTGTCCCCATCCCTTTGTACCTGATCAGTTCTTAGGGAGCATAATGACTAGTTAATCATGGGTGCGGAGGGAGAGAAATGTGAACTTGTTTTGCTTATAAACACATTTCCTTTGTGAAGAAAACTCTGAGGAAAACCTTGAGATTTTGTGAATTGGATCCTTGGTATGTGAGAAACTGGAAAGCCATCACATTCTTTGCATGAGAAGTGAGCAGGGAAGCTGGCCCTGAATCAGAGGAATTAGATCTTTCCAGGAGCATGTCTGGACTGGCAGGCCTATCATCCAGACAGAGTAGGATTATATTTTTCAGTTTTGCTTTGCCTGGGACCAGTCCTACAGAAAGAGACCTTCCGGACACAGTGAAACATTAAATGAGTTGCAAGAGAGTGGAAGAAAATATTGGGAAGTTATCAAGGAGAGACTGCTGCATATTAACATGGGTGATGGAGGCACAAATCTTTGTGATTGTAAACAAAAATTTTTACCTTGGCTGGCATATGTATTTCAGTTTTGGGTGTAACCCTTTCATGTGCACAGCTGCACTCCCCATTCCCATAGTTCAGAATGATGGGTAAAGCTTTTGATCTTGCATTCTAGGCTTACTTTGGCTACATAGTATTTATTAAGACTTTCTAACTCCCCCAGAGCTGGGCGTGAGATATACTTCTGGAGGAACTGCCCTCTGGAACCCTGTGATTATAGCAAGTTGTTAGTTTCTCCCTGACAGGTGCAGGCAAGTTGGTTAAAAAATAATTTTAGTAAAATGAAACCTACCTCGTGTCAGCTTGCACACATGGGCCTACACTATGGAGGCTTGTTTTCCTTATCTAAAGGTGGTAGTTTTCCTTTTCTCCCAAAATATGTGATCTATTTGAATTGCAAATGACCTTTTCCCTCTTGCTCTTGCCATTCTGTGTCAGCAGTGGCTGAACACATAAGACATGGAACAATTTAACATCCATTTAATGCCTCTACATTTTTTTTCTCTGTCATCCAAAGCCCCTTGAAGTCAGTATGAGATGGTGGAGGGAAGTCTTTCCATTGACTCCAGTGGACATTGGATTAGGCCCTGTATAAGGTATTGGTGCTGATCCTTAATTCCTTGCACAATCAAAGCTCCCTTTGACTGAAACCTCCAGCATTCTGCACTTCTGATGGAACTGACTGTAGATTTTGATAGCTTCAAAGAAGCAGTGCCAGCCTTCCCAGTGATTCCCTTTCTCCTACACGCCTCTGTGATTTGTAAAATGCACTGCATGGTTCCAGAGCTTGGTAAATAAAAAAATAACTGTCTGTATTTTTCACTGATTGAAATATTTTGTAAGTTTAGGCAAGCTTGTATACAAACTAGGTGCAGACTTCAGGCTTCTGACAAGCAGCCAGGCCTTTGGTGCTGAAGAGGTTAGGTACCACTTCCTTCATCAGCCAGAGGAGTCCCTTTTGAGTAGTGTGAGATAACGCTCTTCCTCAGAGATTTTTGTTTAAAGAAACCTTTCAGTCTCTGAAGTGCTGCACGTATGATTTTGTTTGCCCAATAGAAACGGGAGAGTAGAAGTGCTTGGGACACTACCTGTGTGTTTCAGAGAAGTTGTGTCCTACCCATTCAGTTCTGTACAAGTGTGCTGCAGAAACTGGGCATTACTGCAGTGAGCTAACGAAAATCTACATTTGCATATAGGTGCTGGTTATTTTAAATGGGAAAAAAAAAAAAACCAACCATTTCCCCCCCTTAAAAACACAGAATCATACCTAGATGCTGATGAAGTCAGTGGGAGTTTGGAGTCACCAAGGAAGGCAAGATCAGGCCCCTAATTTCTCTGCTTGCAAACAAACCACTCTGTAATTAATCTGGTCCTATCAGAACCCATACTGCGTTTTTGAGGAAAGGAGGACAGCATAGCCTCGTGTCCACCACTGCGGCCTGGATCAAACTCCTTCTGTGTAAAATACATAACATACAGCGTTGTGTGTCATCCACCGTTCAGCCACACTCAGCAGCTTTCTGGAGTGTAACAAAAGTGCTTCAGGCACAGGCGTCTCCCAAGCTACATTAATTGCTGAAACTGAAGCTGCTTCCCGAGCGTTCTTGTCCTGTGCCTTGTTCGATGAGCTGGCGCTGCAGCCCTGGCTAACCTGAATGGCTGTAAATGAAGTACTCTGCCTTAAGCAGCACATGTTTTATGTATGGCATCTGACTTACGAAGACTACACCCAGCAGGCAGCATTGAGAGAGAGAAAGAGGAAAGCTTGATAAATCTACGGGTGGTTGTTTTTCATATTTTCTTTTTATTAGAGATGGACAAAAACCAGATCCTCAAATTCAAACCGCTTTGAAGCACAATTTGAGTCCAAATTCTGCCCAGTGGTTTTATTTTAGTGCCACTGTTGTCACGTGAGAATGGCAGGGAATCAGAGAAAGGATCACTTTCTTCTAAGACAGAACAAGGAGCTTTAGAATAAGAAAATAGTTTTCCTGAAGCTTTCCCCTTGCTCCCCCACCTGCTTCGCTGTACCCACGTTCTAATCGGTGCCCAAAAGTAGAAGAGGACTCTTTTCCAATTATGGTTTGGATGTGTCTGCAATCTCACCAAAAAACAATCCTCATGAGATTTTGGCACAAGATAAACTGGGATTGACCCCATTCAAAATGGCAGCAGTCCTGGGAGGTCAGAGGATCTTATGATCTTAAGGCCATTTTGGGTTGAAATTTTATGAGACCAGCTCATAAGATTGCAGTAATATGGATTTCAGTACCAAATCCAAACTTAATCCCGAGTGTCAGCGAAAGTAGCAATAATTCTGTGCCAGGAGAGGAAGACATTGGCTAGTCCTTACATATGCATCTCACTTGAATGAGGTGCGTAATGTTCTGCAAGCCCTCTGTGACACATGGCCAGAAAGGGTTAAACAGCCTGCAAAATAAATAACCCTCAAAGACATGTGGGGAGATAATGTTTGTGTTTTTAAATATGTATGAGTAGGGTTGACAATGTAATCAACAGTCCCTGTCTATGATGTATTCTGGTAATTTGGAGGTGAAAAAGCATCCTATCATTTAAATGAATTGTAAACACGGGATATCTCAGTATTCATCTCTCTTTGAAATGTACTGGGAATGGTGGAGGAACAAGCAAATTGCCTTATATTAATTCTATAGCTAAGTACCGGTGATGGACTGCCTTCAAAGTCATCCTAATTACCTTTTAAACTCCAACTTCTCAAAAGACATGAAATTTTATAAAAGATCCTTGGGTCCTGATTCTGTCATCTCAGATCTGCTTAGGCTTCATCAGGGGAAGTTTGAGTCGCAAGACTGAGGTCCCAGTTATGCTGGTATGCCCTGAACATGATATTTGGACATTGGACTATAACCTATGACCTATTTCTGAAAGAACTCTTTGCAACTACAAAGGTCACCATCTCTGCTATGAATCTGCACCTCAGTGAATTGAACTCATGTCTGTATGTATATTTATTGATCTCTCTCATTTTTTAATAAATTTTAGTTTCGTTAATAAGAATTGGCTGTAGTGTGTATTTGGGAAAGATCTGGAATATTCAATAAGCTGGGAGGTAATGTGTCTGATCCTTTGGGATTGGTAGAACCTTTTCTTTTATATGATGGAATAAGATTTACAGAAATTTTCATCGTATTTAATGTGGGTACCTGTATGGAGGCCTGAGGCAGGGGTTCTCAAACTGGGGGTCAGGACCCCTCAGGGGGTCGCGAGGTTATTACATGGGGGGTCACAAGCTGCCAGCCTCCACCCCAAACCCTGCTTCGTCTCCAGCATTTATAATGGTGTTAAATATATTAAAAAGTGTTTTTAATTAATAAGGGGGGGTCTCACTCAGAAGCTTGCAATGTGAAAGGGGTCACCAGTACAAAAGTCTGAGAACCACTGCTTTAAGGGAACTGTGTTGTTTGGACTTCTAAGTACCCAGTAAGGTAATAAAGAAGCTGTTTTATGCTGACTTGGTAAATCTAAGTATTGGAATATCCACCAGCTTTATGGGGATTGTCTGCCCCATTTTTTGCAGTTCACTCTAATTGAGTGATCACACTAGGCTCCCCACTAGGACCTGGTCACACCCTCCCTCCCATTAATTCCTCAAGTTCTATGGAAAATGAAACCATCAAGGGGACCCAGGATCCTCCTTTCAGAGTGGGCTCATCCGCTGTGGTTCTCACACCTCCTCCATCTTGCTTTCAATCTTCCCAGACTACTTCTTTCAGAGAGACTGAGCAGGATGCCCATTACTTACTTACCTACGCCAGAGCCGAACTGGGTCTTGTATCTTTTTATTCTGGAGCAGAGTGGAGCAAAGTCACATCCTGCCGACCACAATCATATAGTAGTTTAAAAGTGACAATCAAAGGTATCTCAGCCCTGGTCTACACTAGGACTTTAGGTCGAATTTAGCAGCGTTAAATCGATTTAAACCTGCACCCGTCCACACAATGAAGCCCTTTATTTCGACTTAAAGGGCTCTTAAAATCGATTTCCTTACTCCACCCCTGACAAGTGGATTAGCGCTTAAATCGATGTTGCCGGCTCGAATTTCGGGTACTGTGGACACAATTCGATGGTATTGGCCTCCGGGAGCTATCCCAGAGTGCTCCATTATGACCGCTCTGGACAGCACTCTCAACTCAGATGCACTGGCCAGGTAGACAGGAAAAGAACCGCGAACTTTTGAATCTCATTTCCTGTTTGGCCAGCGTGGCAAGCTGCAGGTGACCATGCAGAGCTCATCAGGACAGGTGACCATGATGGAGTCCCAGAATCGCAAAAGAGCTCCAGCATGGACCGAACGGGAGGTACGGGATCTGATCGCTGTTTGGGGAGAGGAATCCGTGCTATCAGAACTCCGTTCCAGTTTTCGAAATGCCAAAACCTTTCTGAAAATCTCCCAGGGCATGAAGGACAGAGGCCATAACAGGGACCCGAAGCAGTGCCGCGTGAAACTGAAGGAGCTGAGGCAAGCCTACCAGAAAACCAGAGAGGCGAACAGCCGCTCTGGGTCAGAGCCCCAAACATGCCGCTTCTATGATGAGCTGCATGCCATTTTAGGGGGTTCAGCCACCACTACCCCAGCCATGTTGTTTGACTCCTTCAATGGAGATGGAGGCAATACGGAAGTAGGTTTTGGGGACGAAGAAGATGATGATGAGGAGGTTGTAGATAGCTCACAGCAAGCAAGCGGAGAAACCGGTTTTCCCGACAGCCAGGAACTGTTTCTCACCCTAGACCTGGAGCCAGTACCCCCCGAACCCACCCAAGGCTGCCTCCTGGACTCAGCAGGCGGAGAAGGGACCTCTGGTGAGTGTACCTTTTAAAATGCTATACATGGTTTAAAAGCAAGCATGTGAAAGGATTACTTTGCCCTGGCATTTGCGGTTCTGCCTTTGCAAAAGGTTTCTGGGGAGGGCAGCCTTATTTCGTCCTTCATGGTAGGACACTTTACCACTCCAGGCCAGTAACACGTACTCGGGAATCACTGTAGAACAAAGCATTGCAGTGTATGTTTGCTGGCATTCAACCAAAATCCGTTCACGCGGTGGGAGGAGGCAAAATGCGACCTTGTAACGAAAGCACATGTGCTATGTATGTAATGTTAACAGCAAGGTTTACCCTGAAAGAGTGTAGCGACTGTTTTATAAAATGTGTCTTTTTAAATAGCGCTGTCCCTTTTTTTTTCTCCACCAGCTGCATGTGTTTCAATGATCACAGGATCTTCTCCTTCCCAGAGGCTAGTGAAGCTTAGAAAGAAAAAAAAACGCACTCGCGATGAAATGTTCTCCAAGCTCATGCTGTCCTCCCACACTGACAGAGCACAGACGAATGCGTGGAGGCAAATAATGTCAGAGTGCAGGAAAGCACAAAATGACCGGGAGGAGAGGTGGCGGGCTGAAGAGAGTAAGTGGCGGGCTGAAGAGAGTAAGTGGCGGGCTGAAGACAGGGCTGAAGCTCAAAGGTGGCGGCAGCGTGATGAGAGGAGGCAGGATTCAATGCTGAGGCTGCTGCAGGACCAAACCAGTATGCTCCAGTGTATGGTTGAGCTGCAGCAAAGGCAGCTGGAGCACAGACTGCCACTGCAGCCCCTCTGTAACCAACCGCCCTCCTCCCCAAGTTCCATAGCCTCCACACCCAGACGCCCAAGAACGTGGTGGGGGGGCCTCCGGCCAACCAGCCACTCCACCACAGAGGATTGCCCAAAAAAAAGAAGGCTGTCATTCAATAAATTTTAAAGTTGTAAACTTTTAAAGTGCTGTGCTTAAAGTGCTGTGTGGCATTTTCCTTCCCTCCTCCACCACCCCTCCTGGGATACCTTGGTAGTCATCCCCCTATTTGTGTGATGAATGAATAACGAATGCATGACTGTGAAGCAGCAATGACTTTATTGGCTCTGCAAGCAATGATTAAAGGGAGGAGGGGAAGGTGGTTAGCTTACAGGGAAGTAGAGTGAACCAAGGGGCGGGGGGGTTCATCAAGGAGAAACAAACAGAACTTTTACACCGTAGCCTGGCCAGTCATGAAACTGTTTTTCAAAGCTTCTCTGATGCGTACCGCGCCCTCCTGTGCTCTTCTAACCGCCCTGGTGTCTGGCTGCGCGTAACCAGCAGCTAGGCGATTTGCCTCAACCTCCCACCCCGCCATAAACGTCTCCCCCTTACTCTCACAGATATTGTGGAGCACACAGCAAGCAGTAATAACAGTGGGAATATTGGTTTCGCTGAGGTCTAAGCGAGTCAGTAAACTGCGCCAGCGCGCCTTTAAACGTCCAAATGCACATTCTACCACCATTCTGCACTTGCTCAGCCTGTAGTTGAACAGCTCCTGACCACTGTCCAGGCTGCCTGTGTATGGCTTCATGAGCCATGGCATTAAGGGGTAGGCTGGGTCCCCAAGGATACATATAGGCATTTCAACATCCCCAACAGTTATTTTCTGGTCTGGGAATAAAGTCCCTTCCTGCAGCTTTTGAAACAGACCAGAGTTCCTGAAGATGCGAGCATCATGCACCTTTCCCGGCCATCCCACGTTGATGTTGGTGAAACGTCCCTTGTGATCCACCAGAGCTTGCAGCACTATCGAAAAGTACCCCTTGCGGTTTATGTACTCGGCGGCTTGGTGCTCCGGTGCCAATATAGGGATATGGGTTCCGTCTATAGCCCCACCACAGTTAGGGAATCCCATTGCAGCAAAGCCATCCACTATGACCTGCACATTTCCCAGGGTCACTACCCTTGATATCAGCAGATCTTTGATTGCGTGAGCTACTTGCATCACAGCAGCCCCCACAGTAGATTTGCCCACTCCAAATTGATTCCCAACTGACCGGTAGCTGTCTGGCGTTGCAAGCTTCCACAGGGCTATCGCCACTCGCTTCTCAACTGTGAGGGCTGCTCTCATCTTGGTATTCATGCGCTTCAGGGCAGGGGAAAGCAAGTCACAAAGTTCCATGAAAGTGCCCCTACGCATGCGAAAGTTTCGCAGCCACTGGGAATCGTCCCAGACCTGCAACACTATGCGGTCCCACCAGTCTGTGCTTGTTTCCCGAGCCCAGAATCGGCGTTCCACAGCATGAACCTGCCCCATTAGCACCATGATGCATGCATTGTCAGGGCCCATGCTTTCAGAGAAATCTGTGTCCATGTCCTGATCACTCACGGGACCGCGCTGACGTCGCCTCCTCGCCCGGTATCGCGTTGCCATGTTCTGGTGCTGCATATACTGCTGAATAATGCGTGTGGTGGTTAATGTGCTCCTAATTGCCAAAGTGAGCTGAGCGGGCTCCATGCTTGCCGTGGTATGGCGTCTGCACAGGTAACTCAGGAAAAAAGGCGCGAAATGATTGTCTGCCCTTGCTTTCACGGGGGGGGGGAGGGAGGGAACGGGGGGCTGACGATATGTACCCAGAACCACCCGCGACAATGTTTTAGCCCCATCAGGCATTGGGATCTCAACCCAGAATTCCAATGGGCAGCGGAGACTGCGGGAACTGTGGGATAGCTACCCACAGTGCAACGCTCCGGAAGTCGATGCTTGCCTCGGTACTGGGGAAGCGCTCCGCCGAGTTAATGCACTTAATGCACTTAGAGCATTTTCTGTGGGGACACACACACTCGAATATATAAAACCGATTTCTAAAAAACCGACTTCTATAAATTCGACTTAATTTCGTAGTGTAGACATACCCTCAGAAGCAGAGGACAATATGGGGGCTAAAAATATTTTCCTAGTTTGAAAGACTGGTAATTTAAAGACAATCCCTAACTTTTTACTCAGTAAAAAAATACTTATCTCACTAGGAATTATATCACTAAGGGAGGAAAAAAAACCCCATAGTCAAAGAGGTTTCTGACCATACCTCCTTCCAGAGGGCCTGGAGAGACTATGATAGAGACTATTCCACTGTTAACAATAATGAGATAGGGAGGGAGCCCGTGCGTTCCAGCAGGAAGCACTTACTCCAGGTACCAATTAGCCATGCTTTTTCCATAAGGCTCTGTGAAACCACAGCTGCCAGTTTTGTTGCACGTGGTTCAAGTGTGAGTTCATAACAAACACAAACAATGGGCCCACCTCCTTCTTTCATAAATGCCATGCTGTTTAGTATTATTTGCATTAGGGTAGTACCTAGAGGTGCCAACCAAGATCAGGAGCTCAGTGTGCTAGTGTGACATTACCCAGGGTACAATCTGGACTGTTGAACAGCTGTGTAACCCTAGTTCTCCAACCTGGGGTGCCTTGTACACTGTTTCACTGTGACAGCAACCACTCCTGTTCTTCTCACACACAGCCTCCAGCATGTAAATCACTCCCAGCTATACTGTATGAGTGTTATGGCCAGCCACTCCTGAATTACACTGCAGGGCACCACCAGCAAATTCCCACTCCCAGACTTGTCCCCAAAAATATGTCTTGTACTGCCCAGCTCTCTCCTTCTGGACAGTACAAGCTCATATAAAGTCTGTCATTTTATTAACAGAAAATGATACTCACAGATCCTATTATTTCAAATGAAGTTTCCTAAACATTTCAGTCTAAACACACTGGTTTAGGTCAAACTAATTTATTAATTACAGAAAGAGAGATTTTAACTGATTACAAGTAATGAGGCATAAAAATCAGAATTGGTTACAAGAAAATATAAAAGTAGAACACAACTAATACTTCACTTAACAAGCTAAGTGAATTCAAAGCAAAAATCTCTCACCACATGGTTCAGCAATCTTACTGGCTGAATCTCTTTCAGACAGGATCCCTCCTCAGTTCAAAGCTGTCTCTTTTCTTCAGGTGTTGTGGCTGCTGTGGATAGAGAGAAAGGGAGGGATGTTTTGGGGTGTCTGTTCTGCTTTTGTATAGTTCTCTTTTGAGAATCATTTCCAGCTGAGGTTCAGAAGACACAAAGTCCATGTGGATGGGAACCTCAAGCTGTTTTTTGTGTAAATGTAGATTTCTTGCTCACACTCTCTTTCCTGCCAAAGAATGGCCACTTAACCAGGTGATAACTCATTTGATTTTGTTGACACCTGGCTGAGGTGTCAGTTTGCCTTTTGTCTCTGAGGAACTGGTTTGTGGCTGCTTTTCTGAACTTGGAACATGTCTCAGTAATGAATCATAGGACTGGAAGGGACCTCGAGAGGTCATCTAATTTAGTCCCCTGCACTCACAGCAGGACTAAGTATTATCTAGACCATCCCTGACAGGTGTTTGTCTGAACTGCTCTAAAAATCTCCAGTGATGCAGTTTCCACAACCTCCCTAGGCAATTTATTCCAGTGCTTAACTACCCTGACAGGAAGTTTTTTCTCACGTCCAACCTAAACCGCCCTTGCTGCAATTTAAGCCCATTGCTTCTTGTCCTATCCTCAGAGGTTAATGAGAACACTTTACCTATCTCCTCCTTGTAATAACCTTTTATGTACTTGAAAACTGTTATCCTGTCCCCTCTCAGTCTTCTCGTCTCCAGAGTAAACAAACACAATTTTTTCAATCTTCTCTCATACGTCATGTTTTCTAGATCTTTAATCATTTTTGTTGTTCTGCTCGGGACTCTCTCTAATTTATCCACATCTTTCCTGAAATGTGGGGCACAGAACTGGACACAATAATCCAGTTAGAGCTAATCATCCTCGAGTAGAGTAGAAGCATTACTTCTTGTATCTTGCTTACAACACTCCTGATGTTTGGGTTATTTGCAACTGTGTTACACTGTTGACTCATATTTGGCTTGTGGTCCACTATAACCGCCAGATCCCTTTCCGCAGTACTCCTTCCTAGGCAGTCATTTCCCACTTTGTATGTGTGCAACTAATTGTTCCTTCCTAAATGGAGTACTTTGCATTTGTCCTCATTGAATTTCATCCTATTTACTTCATACCATTTCTCCAGTTTTTCCAGATCATTTTGAATCTTAATCCTATCCTCCAAAGCACTTGCAACCCCTCCAAGCTTGGTATCATCCGCAAACTTTATAAGTGTACTCTCTATACCATTATCTAAATCATAGATGAAGATATTGAACAGAACTAGACCCAGAACTGATCCCTGTGGGACCCCACTCATTATACCCTTCCGGCATGACTGTGAACCACTGAAAACTACTCTCTGGGAACTATTTTTCAATCAGTTATGCACCCTTATAGTAGTTCCATCTAGGTTGTATTTCCCTAGTTTGTTTATAAGAAGGTCATGCAAGACAGTATCAAAAGCCTTACTGAAGTCAAGCTATAGCACATCTACCACTTCTCCACATCTACAAGGCTTGTTACCCTGCCAAAGAAAGCTATCAGGTTGGTTTTCCATGATTTGTTCTTGACAAATCCATGCTGACTGTTATAGCACCTTATTATCTTCTAGGTGTTTGCAAATTGATCATTTAATTATTTGCTCCATTATCTTTCTGGGTACAGAAGTTAATCTGATTGGTCTGTAACTCCCAAGGTTGTCCTTATTTCCCTTTTAATAGATTGGTACTATATTTGCCCTTTCCCCAGTCCTCTTGAATCTTTCCCCTCTTCCATAACTTTTTGAAGATAATTGTTAATGGCTCAGATATCTCCTCAGTCAGCTCCTTGAGTATTCTAGGATGTATTTCATTAGGCTCTGGTGACTTGGAGACATCTAACTTGTCTAAGTCATTTTTAACTTGTTCTTTCCCTATTTTAGCCTCTGATCATTTTCACCGATATTCACTGTGTTAGACATCCAATCACTACTAACCTTTTTGGTGAAAACTGAAACAAAAAAGTCATTTAGCACATCTGCCATTTCCACATTTTCTGTTATTGTTTTCTCCCAGTCATTGAGTAATGGGCCTACCCTGCCCTTGGTCTTCTTTTTGCTTCTAATGTATTTGTAGAATATTTTCTTGTAACCCTTTATATGTCTAGCTAGTTTAATCCGGTTTTGTGCCTTGGCCTTCTTTCTAATTTTGTCCCTACATACTTGTGTTGTTTATATTCATCCTTTGTAATTTGACTTACTTTCCACTTTTTGTAGGACTCTTTTGAGTTTCAGATCATTGAGGATCTGGTTAAGCCAGGGTGGTCTCTTGCCATACTTCCTATCTTTCCTACGCAGTGGGATAGTTTGCTCTTGTGCCCTTAATAATGTCTCTTTGAAAAACTGCCAACTCTCTTGAACTGTTTTTCTCCTTAGACTTGCTTCCCATGGGACCTTACCCACCAACTCCCCAAATTTGCTGAAGTCTGCCTTCTTGAAATCCATTATCTTTATTGTGCTGTTTTCCCTCCTACCATTCCTTAGAATCATGAACTCTATCATTTCATGATCACTTTCACCTAAGATGCCTTCCACTTTCAAATTCTCAACCAGTTCCTCCCTATTTGTCAAAATCAAATCTAGAACAGTCTCCTTCCTGGCATACAGTAATCCCCTACTCTCATACAGTAGAATCTTATAACTTTACATATAATGTTGCCATTATTCCAGGACAATAATGGTCAGCAAATTATGAGTTCTCGAACAATACCTCACAAGGGATACTTTGTGCAAAATTTATCATGGTCTTGTAAAAGGGGTGAACATAGGGGTACAGACTGTCACAGTTAGGCACTGTACATACATGAGACAGTCCCTGCGCTGAAGAGTTTACAATCTAAACAGAGAGAAGAGAAGAATTATTATCCCCTGTGACAGGGTCGGGCCAGATGGCTATAGGAGAGTAACAGAAGGCAGATATATTAGCCCCAGGTTAAGTAGGTCCCTTTTCCCTGGGTAAGGTAACAGGGAACGTTCCAGAACAATCAGGAACCTTCTGGAGACAATTAAGACAGGCTGATTAGAACACCTGCAGCCAGTCAAGAAGCTGCTAGAATCAATTAAGGTGTGCTAATCAGGGCACTTGGGTTTAAAAAGGAGCTCACTTCAGTTTGTGGTGTGCGTGTGAGGAGTTGGGAGCAAGAGGTACTAGGAGCTGAGAGTGAGAATGTGTACCGTTGGAGGACTGAGGAGTACAAGCATTATCAGACACCAGGAGGAAGGTCCTGTGATGAGGATAAAGAAGGTGTTGGGAGGAGGCCATAGGGAAGTAGCCCAGGGAGCTGTAGCTGTCGCACAGCTGTTCCAGGAGGCACTCTAGACAGCTGCATTCCACAGGATCCTGGAACCCAGAGTAGAGCGCGGGCCCGGGTTCCCACCAAACCTCTCAACTTCTGGTCAGACACAGGAGGAGTTGACCTGGACTATGGGTTCACAAAAACAGCCAAACTGAGGGCTACCGTGAAGCTCCAAGGCGAGCAAATCCACCAATAAGCGCAAGACCCTCCAAGGTAGAGGAGGAACTTTGTCACACCCCATTATACACACATATTCTGGGTTCAAGTGTGTAGCTATTCATCTGGGGCCCAAGGGCCATTGAAGGGCCAATGCACCTCATAGGAGGCACTTAGCACCTTCCCGGATTAAGTTTCTAGACAAGAAGGTGTATGAAGGAATTGAGGATTAATTATATAGGGCCCAACCCTACAAGGTGCTGAACATCTGTTGTGAGGTTCTGATTGCCTTTTAACTCCATCTGAAGAAAAGTTGGAATTGATGGTGCTCAGCTCTTTGCTGGATCGGGCCCAAAGAAAGTGGTGTATTATAATGGTCTCTACTAAGACTGCTACAGTTGATGGTCAGTTTCTATTTCTATCACAAACTTCAGTTTTTAGAATTACCACTTGATCATCTGTGGTCAGGAAAGGCAGTCAGCAAAGAGGGGATGAGTTGGATTTACTTGTATCCTGTTGTGGAAGAATTGGCTTTAAAATAGAAGATTTTTTCCCAAAACCTGATCTGATATTGTGAGTTTTGTGGATGAGACCAAATCAAATTCCAACCCCCCAGGGTTTGCCCATCCCTCCTACATACTGTATAGAATTTTGATGATAATAATGGGCTCTTGAATACTACTGTTGGACTTGGTAAAATGGAATAGAATCTATACTGTGACTCACCAGAGGCAGAATCTTTCATTAACCATTAAAATGCAGCCATTTCTGGGGTCGAACATGGTGCACATTTTTACTCAGAACAGTCAACCACATAATAGTTTAGGACAAGTGATAAATAATGTATCCATTCAAGAACTTAAATGTACGGAACTACAGCTGAAATGTAGCCAGGACAATTGACCAAACAAAACTCACCTAGTCATTATATTGACCACTTTGTTTTCATAGTGTTTCCCTTCTTACTTCTGTTTGTAGTTTGTTAGTCTTTTTAGATGGCTTCAGGGCAAGGACTGTGTCTGTATAATGCCTAGCACATTTTGGGTGTTCTTGCAATGTAAATAATAACCAATAATAATTTTATTTTTATAGCATATCCTTTTGTAGCCAAAACACACAGATAGCTACACAATAGAATACTAACCAAATGCAATAAAATAAAAACACCACAAAATAACACCCAATTAAAATATATATCCTTATTAGCCTGGTCCTCAGCTGGTGTAATTAGTGTCAATCCACTGAAGTCACCAGCTGAGGATCTGACTTATAAGATTAGGAGCAAATAAGGGCATCCAGTTTAAAAAGGGAAAGGCACTGAAAGAGATGATCATAACTATAGGACTGAGTGTCATTGTACCAATACCTTGGCAATAAAAAGTTTTGAGGGGAGGCACCAAATGAGATTGATTTTATGGGGAGCAAATTCCATGCAGCAAGACTCACGACAGCATGATTACCTGTTGACATTGGACATCTGCGTGAAAACCCTAAACAGCAGGCAGTTTGTAAGTGTAGCTACTCAGCAATATGGAGGGTGGACATGAGATGATCATGCTTGCCCAAACCAGTGAGCAATTCTGCTGTAAGAACTGACCAGCTGTCAAGGTTCCTCCCCCACTCTGAACTCTAGGGTACAGATGTGGGGACCTGCATGAAAAACCTCCTAAGCTTATCTTTACCAGCTTAGGTCAAAACTTCCCCAAGGTACAAAATATTACACCCGTTATCCTTGGAATGGCCGCTACCACCACCAAACTAATACTGGTTACTGGGGAAGAGCTGTTTGGACGCGTCTTTCCCCCCAAAATACTTCCCAAAACCTTGCACCCCACTTCCTGGACAAGGTTTGGTAAAAAGCCTCACCAATTTGCCTAGGTGACTACAGACCCAGACCCTTGGATCTTAAGAACAATGAACAATCCTCCCAACACTTGCACCCCCCCTCTCCTGGGAAATGTTGGATAAAAAGCCTCACCAATTTGCATAGGTGACCACAGACCCAAACCCTTGGATCTGAGAACAATGAAAAAGCATTCAGTTTTTTACAAGAAGACTTTTAATAAAAAATAGAAGTAAATAGAAATAAAGAAATCCCCCCTGTAAAATCAGGATGGTAGATATCTTACAGGGTAATTAGATTCCAAAACATAGAGAACCCCTCTAGGCAAAACCTTAAGTTACAAAAAAGATACACAGACAGAAATAGTTATTCTATTCAGCACAATTCTTTTCTCAGCCATTTAAAGAAATCATAATCTAACACATACCTAGCTAGATTACTTACTAAAAGTTCTAAGACTCCATTCCTGGTCTATCCCTGGCAGAAACCAGCATACCGACAGACACAGACCCTTTGTTTCTCTCCCTCCTCCCAGCTTTTGAAAGTATCTTGTCTCCTCATTGGTCATTTTGGTCAGGTGCCAGCGAGGTTACCTTTAGCTTCTTAACCCTTTACAGGTGAGAGGAGCTTTCCCCTGGCCAGGAGGGATTTCAAAGGGGTTTACCCTTCCCTTTATATTTATGACACCAGCCCTACTCAGCACTTCAAGGAAAGGGAATTACAGTAGATTCCACTTAATAGAAATCCCAGTATTAACAACTTTTGCTTAATAAAAACATTTTGCTGGGAACCAATTCCACCCCACTGGCTTTAATATTAATGAGATTCTGACATTGACAACATACATGTCGCTTACTAACACCTTTTGGGGGAAGAAATCCCTCAACTGCAGTCAGGTTTGCAGGGCTGCAGCCATGGAAGGAAGCACTGGGGCTGCATGGTACTTCTCCCTGTGCTCTCTGGGCTGTGTCCTGCCCGGGCACCAGGGGGTAAGCTCAGTACGTCCCCGTGCTTCCTTCCCTGACTGCAGCCCCACAAACATGCCTTCTGCTTATTGGTAACTTCTGGATAATGGCACCTTTTTGCTGGGAACTGAGAGGTTGCTAATAAGTGGAATCCACTGTACAGTAATCAAGACTCTTGGGCACAAGGGTATGCGCTGCTGCCCCAAGGTCATTGTGAATTAATAGTAGTGCAACACAAATTACACCCTACCCCTTTGAAAACTCCACTTTCTTTCACGTTGAACATGTGGCCTTCCATGCGGAAAGGACAGTCCACTGTGACATCAGAGAATGATGTAAACAGAAATGGGGACTGGCTTGAAGCATCTATATATAATAACAGTTATAAAACTATTGATAATGTTATTTCCCCTCACTCCTGACAGCTATTTCTTAGTGAGAAAAACTGGATTTGTCACTGAAACTCTGATGCCCTTGGTGTCCTGTCTGTACTTCAGATATCATTTTCTCGAGCACGGTGTCCTGACTCAGAAGCTTGACTGGATTATGGAATGTGCAGTTCTTTTATCTCATCTTCTGACTTCTCTGTGTTTATGTGGGGGGAAGGGGCTGAGGCTGGAGAAAGAGAGATAAAGCAGGTTTGTTTATGGGTGAATCGAAGGCAACTCCACTGGAGAGTTTTATTTTAAACTGATGGAAATATTACTCACTGGGACTGCAGCTGCTCCCACTGATTGCTGGAAGGGGCCTGGGTTTCTCAGGGTATTGCCAAACTGGGATATCCAATGATGAGCTCTGTATAGAACTCAGTCAGTGGCAGGTATAATTACAGGGTTATTAATCAGCATGCAGGCGGCAGAAGGACTCTTCGTTATTTGAGATTGGACACAGCATTACCACAATGGTAATAATCATTTTAATTGGCTTTTGGGATTTGTATTAGCAACTACATAACCAGAGCATTCATGGGTAAGTTACCAAGTGTGTATTAGCATCTTCAGCAAACAACAAAGTCATAATGTTAGTACCATATTCTAGGAGAATACTGAGCTGCAATCAGCATAGTACAATGTGGGAAAATTATGGGCCGGGCTTTTACAGTTAGTTGGATTCAGTTGCTCACATATATATATGCATATGCCAAGTTTATGTGCACAATAGTCTCTTTTGTTCGTGCAAATCAGGTATTTATGCTGGGCTGGAAAAAGGAAGATTGGCTTTGTGATTACAGCAGTGGGCTTGGATTTAGGAGGTCTAGGTTCAAGTCCTAGATCTACCACAGACTGTGTGATCTTGGGCAAGTAATTTCTCCCTCAATTCCTCATTTGTAAAAATGAAGGTAGTAATGTTTCCTTTCTTCCACCCGGCATCTCTCTTCCCTATTTAGCTTGTAAAGTCTTTAGAATAAGAAGTGTGGTCTTTTACTATTGTACATACAGCGCCTAGCACAATGGGGCCATGATCCCAGTTTTGGCCTATAGGGACTACTGGAATACAAATAATTAATAATAATGTTTCCCCCAGATTTGCTTTGAAATCATTAAGCTGGTAAATTTGTCACAACCTTTGCAGAAGCTGTGGATTCCATCATTTTCCAATTTTTTTAGTCCCGTTACTTTTTTTTTTTTTTAATGGTGTAGAGCTCAGTTGGGGTCCTAAAAGTGCCACAGATGGCTCCCTCCTTGGGCGCTATTCTGCTGGCAGAAGTGGAGGACAACGCTAAGGCTGCAAGTACCTCATACTGTGGGATAAAGATAAGGTATTTTGCAAGTTCTTCTTTGCAGGCAGGCGGAGATGAGCCCCTTCCATTTCAACTCCCCCTTCAGATAGTGGGAAATGGTTCAGATCACCACAGGGCGCGAACACATTCTGATTTGCTGCCTGGGCACTGACCAGTTTTCTAAACCTACATTTTTCAAAGTGTTGCACTAATTTTTGCTGCATAACTCTCAATGGCAGATGCTGGGTGCTCAGCATCTCTGAAAACCATGCCATTTATTTAGGGGCCTAAATATGGATTTAGGAGCCTGACTTTTGGCATCAAAGTTTTAAAAGGTTGGCCCTAACCTCTTTGTGCCTCACTTACCCCAGCTATAACCTTGGGTGTAAACACAGCTTCCCTGAAGGATGTCATATATACACTTCTTGGAACTATTATTTTTTTGTTTTCTGACAGTGCTTAGAGGCCTCAAGTGAGATTGGTGCACCGTTGTGGTCATTGCTGTAGAAACACACAGCAAGAGACAGTCCCTGCCACAAAGTGCTTATAGTCTAAATAGACAAGCCAGACCAGAGGTGGGCAAACTACGGCCCGCGGGCCACATCCGGCCCGCAGGACCATCCTGCCCAGCCCTTGAGCTCCTGGCCGGGGAGGCTAGCCCCCGGCCCCGCTGCTGCTGTCGCCCTCCCCAACCCTTGCTGTCCCCCCTCCCCTGCAGCCATGCCACCACAGGGGCTGCAGGGGTGCGAGCTCCTGCCGCTCTGATTGGCATGGTAAGGGGGCGGCGGTGGCGCACGCGGGGCTGGGGGGGGTTGGGTGGGGATCCCGGGGGGCAGTCAGGGGACAGGGAGCAGTTGGATGGGGTGGAGGTTCTGGGGCAGTTGGGGATGGGGAATGGGGGGGTTGGATGGGAGTCCCAGGGGGCCTGTCAGACGGCCCCCCAACTTGAAGCAAATACTCACCAGCAACCACACAACAAAATCACTTACCCAGGAACCTATCCTTGCAACAAAGCCCTTTGCCAACTGTGCCCACATATCTATTCAGGGGACACCATCATCGGGCCTAATCACATCAGCTACACTATCAGAGGCTCATTCACCTGCACATCTACCAATGTGATATACGTCAGCAATGCCCCTCTGCCATGTACGTTGGCCAAACAGGACAGTCTCTACATAAAAGAATAAATGGACACAAATCAGAAGTTAAGAATTATAACATTCATAAACCACTCGGAGAACACTTCACTCTCTCTGGTCACTCGATTACAGACCTAAAAGTGGCAATATTACAACAAAAAAACTTCAAAAACAGACTCCAACAAGAGACTGCTGAATTGGAATTAATTTGCAAACTGGACACCATTAACTTAGGCTTGAATAAAGACTGGGAGTGGATGCGTCATTACACAAAGTAAAACTATTTCCCCATGTTTGTTTTTTTCACCCTACTGTTCCTCACACGTTCTTGTCAACTGCTGGAAATGGCCCACCTTGATTATCACTACAAAAGGTTTTTTTCCTCTCCGGCTGGTAATAGCTCACCTTACCTGATCACTCTCATTACAGTTTGTATGGTAACACCCATTGTTTCATGTTCTCTGTCTATAAAATCCCCCTACTATATTTTCCACTGCATGCATCCGATGAAGTGAGCTGTAGCTCATGAAAGCTTGTGCTCAAATAAATTTGTTAGTCTCTAAGGTGCCACAAGTCCTCCTTTTCTTTTTGCGGATACAGACTAACACGGCTGCTACTCTGAATCCTACAAATATGAGAAAACAAGTAGTGATGGCGGTATAAGGACAACTGATGATACAGGGTGGGGTGGGGGATCCTGAGGAGCACAAAGAGCATGGATAAGGTGGACAGCTGGAAACATATTCCTGCGGTGGATGTCAGGGAGATATCCCAGGCCACTCACACCAAATCTTTTCTTTCCTTCTTCTGTCCTCAAAGGCATCATCTGCCTGGATTCCTGAAATCTGTACTGAGAATTGTCTGTGTTGGAGGTTCCTCCAGGACACAGTGATTCCTTTGTCTATAAAGAGCATTGGCCACCCGTCTCTGCTGTGCTACAGGCACACATCATGTTATTTACTAGGACACAGGCAATGTTCCTTTTTCTAATTTTAGACCGGCTGTGTGCGCAAAAAATTTCTTCTGTGCAAATTTTTGTGCGAGCACGGTTTGGGCTCTGTGTGCGCATGTGCGCGCACAGCTTAGAGGGAACAGTGGACACAGGTTGTCAACAGGTAAGTAGCTTGTGATTCCCTTGATGTCCCTTGAGTCTTCTTTTGACGCTGAGCATGTTCATCTCCCTGCAGGTCTGTGATGCATAACTGAAAGCAGGGAGGCTTTCCTTTGCTCACCACTGAGTCATTCCCTTGTCCCATACACATACTGCAAGGGGATGATTGCTTGTAGTAACCCAGTTCAGTCAAATACCTGCTTTCCTTTTCTTTCTTTCTTTCCTGGCCTTGCCCCGTTTTCTGTGGTACTGCATCATCTAAAGTTTCTAAATGCATCCCTGGCACACCGCTTCTGCTTGCTCTCTGCATGCAGGAGGTGGTGGGGACTTTCTGTCTCTTGATCGGTCTTACAGCTAGTCCATTAAAATCTACTTACTTTAATATCACAGTCACACCATTCCGGGGACAGGGTTTCCATTTGTCTGAGTTTCTCTGAGTGAAATCATTCCCTTAAAAAGTCGGAATGCACTGTGAACCCCCAAGTCTTGGTTTTGGCTTTTAAAACATTGTCCATAACCCTCTGCCTTCTCAATGGAGTCTGGCTATCAGCACCACCTCTGGTGGCCGATTGTCTGCATTATTAGGTACAAGTATTGCTCTCAAATGTATCTCATTGTACTAGTGTAGATGTATTTTACACCAGAACAATCCTACTTTGTTTGATTGTCAAGCCAGGGAGTCATGTACAGTTTTCAAAGGTGGTGAACACATAGGAGGAGATCATGGGTGTGAATGGGGAATGGCAAGTATTTTTTTCCATTCTTTTGCAATACAGTGGTAGGGCTGCTACTCTGTCATGTGATGGAGAGGGGAGGGAATGCAGATATTTTCTTTAGTTTGGAATGAAGAAGGAAGGTTTACCCCTAGCTGAGGGAAGCTCTGTTTTCTCCAAGCGACTTGCATCCTGGCCTTTTATATAATCACAGCCTAGTAGCCCTATAAAAATATTACCTTGTGTTTTCTGTTTGACTAATTGCTAATTACCTTAAATGTATCACTTCTAGAACAAGAGCGAGCAAGCAACCACCCACAGTGCATGTTGCTACCTGCGCTGGCAAGTGGAGGATTTTCATTTTATCAAGGGCAGGGATAGGGAAGGGTGGAAGCTGCCTGCCTTCCACACCCAGTGCTAACTGGTGAGAAAGCAAGCCACGTCGGAGCTGAAAGCTGTGCAAAAGACATTAGAGGGGAACTTGCTGCTCCTCACCCAGGAGAAAGGCGTGTCCCTTTAAAGGCTCTGCTCCAGTGTAACTTTGAAAAGAATACATGGGAGCTGGCTTGCCCAGAAGGTATTTCACTTACACATGGGTATGGCTTATCGAGAATGATCAGAGCTCTCAGGACAGCTACATTCAATCCTGAGACTGAGATTGACTGCTGACTGAGCACTTGGCAATCCGTCTTGGTCTGAAAGGGCTTCTCACAGTGAAATGGCTTGGGAAGAGCTCAGTTTCAATGTAGCAGCCTCAGAGCAAACAGAGACTTGCAGCTGCAGCGAGCTATCTGTTTTCAGTGTACCGTGTGGTTCCTTCAGAGCCACCCAGCCATGGAATTTGAAGGATTCAGGCTTCTCTGGATTGCTGGGCTGGCGACTTTTTTGTTGTATTTCAGGTAGTTTCAAAGTAGCAAATACAAAAAAAGGGACAATTGTTCTTTTCTTCCTCTTGAAACAGAAATTATTTTGAATTCTGTAGTGCACTCTCACAGACATCCTTGAACTGAGCTCTGAAGCCCATGGCACTGGCTGTGGTGGGAGACAGGTTACTCGTCTACAGGAACAGCTAGACTGGGCCTGGAAGGCAATTCCTGGGTTCCTCTGTATACTGAATCTAATCGCCATGCCTCAGCTTGCTTTCCCCTCTGCATTTTAGCCTTTTCCCACCTGTATTCTTGGCTGGGCCTGTCACAGCTGTTTCTCACAAGTGCTGGATTGCTCTGAAGTAGCATCACTCCAAAAATAACATAACCAAGAAAGACGCATTGAGCCCAGCGTACAGATGACAAGCTAAGAAAGAAACCAATAACAAATGCACAATGCCTACTAATACTGATTCTAACACTAACTGGACAGTACAGTGGAGCAAACCACCACTGGTGTAGCTCCCTTGATTTCAGCAGAGTCACACTAGGGATGAATTTGGCCCAGAAGTCTTAAACTCTCTTTTTCTGATCAGCTCTGTGGACACTCTGGTAACTATGAGCCAGAGCTCTGGACAGAGGGTAGTGCACAGTTGCTTCACCCCAGGCAGAGCATCCGGAGGCATGTGTCTCAGAGAGGTGCAGCAGTATCTCCTGGAATTCCCAACCATGCAGGAGGAATCTGCCTGCTGATGCACCCATCTTGTGTGACGGGGGGCACAGTATGTGCTCCCTTGTCTGACCAGCCAGCTCTGCTGGGTGGTGTGGAGGGAGCTTAGGGCCTGGGCCTCCCCTCCTCCTCACCCTTTTTTGGTTGGCTAGCACCACTTCAGGAGATTGAGCATGGATTGTAGCTGTGGCCATTCAATCTGCAAGATGTTCAAGGGAGGAATTTTCTTGTGCTCTCCACCTCCCTTGTGCATCAGTGTAGGAGATAGCAAGGACCAGATTGTGGCTGTTTAGCTGTTTTTGTCCACATCTTCAGCTGTCATCAGTTACTGAACCAACAGACCTTTAATAATAAGTGCTCTCTAGATGTTTTGACTCACTAAATTCAATAGTCCTTCCCCTTCTTGGGAGACACAACAGTTGATAAAATTCCAGCCTGTCTGGATGAAATCCAGCTGTCCAGCTGACTCCAGACAATACCTGGAGGACAAGCCGTCCAAGGCACCAGGAAATTGGCCTGGCACTTGACTGCTTCTGAAAAATGTAATCCAGAATTAATTGCAGGAAAATGTCTACCAGTGTGCTCCTCACACCAGCACTCAGAAATGAACAAATCCTCACTTTCCAGAAACTGTTGGGTTGTTGTTTTTTAATTTTGTAGGGTGACAGAGTACCATTAGATAAAAAAAGAATACACAGTAAGTAGAGCCACTAGAAGTGGAAGATGTCTGGAACATTCAGAGATCTGGATCCTAATGTGTGTCTCTCCTTATGAGAAAGTGACAGAATATATAACCTTAGAAACAGCCCTTATTTACTGAAGGAAAGAGAAAAGAGAGAGGGGCAGAGTTCTGCACTCTTCTAAGACACAGCACAGCTGGCCCAGCCCAAGGGGAGGGAGGCAAAGGTGGGTTTATGATACTTTTATGCCACCTGGGTTCTGCCTGTACCAGGAAACAATTTGTCGTCTGGCATAAGCCAGAGCATCTCCAGAGGCTGCTCTAAATTATGGAATTCTTACCCAGGCTTCCCACTGGCTGCTCTGCAGTCCAGGATCGTCCATAGCACTCAGATGGAGAGACATCTACAGGCAACAGTGTGGGGATGGGGGGGGAGAAACAGCCCCCCCCCAATTTTTGCAAGTAATATATTCTTTATTAGTTACATTTATGAATCAGTATCCCTTGCCCCAAGTTGTATATTAAAATAAATCAAGTTGTACTCGCTTCCCCAATGACACAAATAATTTAAAAGTGTTCATTTCCCTCCAAAGTCTGCTGTGAAATTGATAGGGTAGACAGAGCATAAAGCACACGTTGGATCAATCATTTTCATTAATCAATCCCCCATGCCATGTTTCTCATGAATGTGCTAAGTTTGAGTTCTTTAACTAAAGACTTCTTACAACTGTATCGGTTTTAGAACTTGCAATAGACTCTAAAGATAAATAAGAAAAGTGCAGAAAGGAAAGCAGAGATGGCTATATGACAGTGTGTACAGAGTTTAAATGAACAGACTTGTGCGCCTCTCTCTTTTGGGCACTTTGGCAATCCCACCCTTTCCCAGTGAGATGGGATCTAAGTTGCAGCGGGCAACATGAAGTTCCCTGAGCATTTCCAGATCTTCAGTGAGTGGAACATGCTGAAAGTTGAGGAGAGGAGGTGGTGTGCCTCCCTCTGCTAGGATCAGTGGTTTGCATTCTGGAGGGGCAGGGAGGTTTCAGTAGTGCAGCAGGAAGGAGGGAATGGGGGCAGCTAGAGAACTTGGACACCTGCTAATCCAGTGCCTGAATGGGATGGATCCCTTGAGGGTAGCTGGTCTATTGAGCTCCTGCCTATCCCAGATGCCCCCCCAGGCACAAAAAGTGGGTTCTGATTTTAACTTGCCCCTGATCCTGTCACCAGTTAGGAAGGAACAAGGATGTTATCTGAACCTGACTGTCACAAACCCATCACACGCATAGCCATGACTGAGGGGGGAGTCCTCAATGCTGTCTGTTTCAGGAGTGAAACAGCAGAGAAGCTCAGCCACCTTACCAAGGTAACTTCCAGAGCTGGGGAACTGCTGAGAGGAGACAGTTGTTGAACCAAAACAAGGAAAATGTATTTTCTGTCTGTCATTTCCTTCTTGCAGAATCCCATGTTTCCAAGGGGATCCCCTCCTCCTCCCTGCATGATCTCCCATGGTCCCATCCTCTTTCCTGTGTGACCCCGTGTGGTCCTGTCCTCTTCCTGGCATGCTCATGTGTCCCCATCCCCTGCATGATCCCATGTAGCCCTGTCCTCTTTTTCTGGGAGATCCCCTCCTCCACACTGTGAGATCCCATATTGTCCCAGTCATCTTCCTGAATAAAGTTACAGTAGCGTCCCCAGACCGACCTGCCTGTGTTGATGTCTGGGGACAAAATGGCATGGGGCTGCTAGCCAAGAACTCATTTGCTGACACCATACCACTGTTGTCAGAGACAAGAGCAGCTCCTGATCTACCCAGCCACCCCCCGTCATTTCAAAGATTACCAGTTTCAGAATAAAAAATGCAAGTGTTTAGAGAAGCCAGGTTCTCCGTTGGTTAGAACAAGGGCCTGCGCATCAGGTTCCATTCCTGGCCCTGCTGCTAACTTTCTGTGTAGCTTTAGGGGAATCACTTCCCTGTGTCCCAATGCTTCCAACTGTAAAAAGGAGCTGGTAATGCTGACCCTTTGACCCCCCCCATAAAGCAAATTGCTCTGAGCTCCCGTGAGGGGGCACCATGCTGGAAAATGTCAGAGTGTTAGTAACTAGCCCAGCTCTCTTGGCTCCTTGTGCTGATGTCCCCGCTCCTTGCTGCTCCCTGCAGGTTCATGCAAGTGGAAGCCCCCAGTCCCCATCTGAGACATCAGAGTCTCTCAGGAGCTTCACCCCTATCCTGAACCCCGCCATTGATGCATTTGCACAAGTCTGGGAACAGATGGATGGAAAATCCCAGCCCCTTGTGGTTAATATATTTTCAGTCACCCTGTTTTTAGCTCTGGGATTCCATTCCATTCCCTCTGCGTTCTCAGCTGGATAAAGTCCTCCTCACTCCTTGCCCTCTCAAACAGCTGCTGTGTCCCAGGTCAGGGGTGGGGAAAGAAATCCCCTTATATCCAACACCCAAACTCAGGGTTTGAGGGCTAGTTAATGAACAATGATGGGGGTGGGGTCGCCAGGTGCCCGGTTTGTGACCAGAAAGTCGAGTAGAAAAGGGGACCCGACAGTGTCCAGTCAGATCTACTGACCGGACACCCAGTGTCCAGTTACTGTGGGCGGGGGAGATGGAGAAGTGCCTGCTCATCACCTGTGTCAGCCCTTACTCAGCTGGGGCTGCCTCCTATCTGTGTCAGGCAGCTGCAGCTCCAAGCCCTGGTTCCACAGGCGAGTCCCTCCTGACCTGGGACGGGAATGGGACAGGGGCAAGGGAGTGATGGGGGAAAACAGCAAGTGATAGGGGGGACAGGTGTCGGGGAAAGGAGCAGGGTGGGGTTTTGGGGAGAATTGGAGGGGCAGGGGTAGGGCCTCGGGGGAAGAGGTGGGGCAAGGGAGGTTCTGGCACTCCTGCTGGAGTGTCTGGTTTTTAAATATTACCAAGCTGGCAACCCTAGGGTGGGGGTTTGAAATCCTTGGGCAAGGGAGGGTTCAGGGCCAGTTCTGCTGGGAAACTCTCTGCATTCAGGGGAGTAAGTGTTAGGACAGTCTGTGCAGTGGGGACAGAGTTCACCCAGCATTAACGCTGCCCATGAGCGGAAGGCAGCGTGCCCATCAGCCAGCGTTCTATCATGGAGTGTGATGGGGTCAGTGCAGGGAATGGCATTTTGATGGGAAATAAATAATTCTTTGTATTTCTGGCCGTGTTCTGAAATCTTTTCAACAACTGATCTCGAAAGTGGTTTCTACCAGCAAATTTGGAGCAGCAGGTTAGATGGGGAACATCTCTGCCTAACAGGATCCTGAAAAGTCTGGGGCAGGGGAAGCCATTGCTTTTTTACATTTTCAGTTATGCCTCTTCTTTGGGGGGGGGAAAGAGGATTGTATCTATCTTTCTGGAGTGGGCAAGTTGGAGTAAGAATAATCAATAATGACACAGAGAGCCTGCTGTAGACTTCCTGTGTGACCTTGGGCAAGTCACTTAATCTCTTTTTGCCTCAACTCCCTGTCTCCAAAATGGGGGTAATGATACTTCCTACCCTTTGACTGTCTATGAGGAGCGAAAGCTTTTTGAGTCAGGGTCTATCTTTTACTGTGTTTTTACAGCTTGTGCAATGGGCCCCTGATCTCAGTGGGGAGCTCTAGGTGCTTGTCATAGGGTGGTTGGCTCCTTTTGGGGAGATAGGCCTCAGCTCCCCCTCTAACAAGATCAACTCACTTCCCCAAGTGGGAAAATGATTTTGGTCATGTGACAGGAAGGTCATGTGACTAACTCAGGCCAGGCCTAGGGATCTAAGGGAGAGGCCTGCAGGAAAGTGGGATGGGAGCTTGAGTGAGACCCTGGGACACACCTGTTAGGTGCAGCTGGAGTGCCAGACAGGGCAGAAGCTTGGAAAGCCGGAGCTGGCTTAAGGAAGGAGGTGAGTATTGTAGGGGTCAAAAGTGGCTAAAATAGGGAGTCAAAGGTCTGTTTGGATTATAACCCAACTCTGTGAAGGAGGGCTGAGGATTCCTAACATAGACCACAGTTCGATCTCTCTCACTCCCTATCCCCTGGTTCTTAGAAAATGAGACCATTTTAAGGAGGGGACTCCTGACTCAAGGCGAGAGTGGTGTGAATTGCAGAACCATTGGTCTGCTCAGTTGGTGTGAAGCAGTAATATTTGTAGAGACTAAATAACTGAATTCCCTTTCAAAAGGGGAATGTTATTAAAATGTGGAGTTTGAGTAGCCCTGAAGAAAGGGGAGTAGAGGTGGGTGTTTTATAGCCATCCCTGCCCAGGAGGAGATGCTCAGGAGGTAGGTGACCTGTTTACTGTGCTACTGTGATGCAAACAATAATGGGACTGATGGAACAACTTGACTAAATAAATACTCATGTTTGAAATGTAGAAATTTAAATTACTCAGCTACTGACATATGAATTCAATTGCAGGTTGCCTTCTCAGAGCGATAACTCATGGCCCAGCCTCACACTGCATCCTACCTACACTTGAGTTAAAATGCTAAACCCAACAATTAATGAGGGTCAAGCTGCCCTCTGAGTGAGTGTCACTTGCATTGAAAGTGATGGGTGTTGCATTAACTTCTCAGAGGGAAGTGTCTGGTCCTTTGTGTTAAGAAACAAAAGTGTAACTGGGTTAGTTTGTATAACTTTCTCCTCTAATCCTTTATAAAACAGAAACCCATTTTACACTGTGTGTGGACAGTGCCTAGCACAATAGAGTCTTGGTCCATGACTGGGGCTCCTAGACGCTACTGAAATACTAGTACTGATAATAAATGGAAACCACCTCCTCATGTATCTCATTTCAACCCTGCTCCAGTTTATCCAAATAGCTTCTGCTCAAATCATTTTCCTTTCCTGCTGCTCTGATCCCGTTCATTGTAACCATGGATTACTCTAGTCAGAGAGAAAGGAGACAAAGCTGCAAATCTTGTTAAAAGGGAAGAGGGCTTGAAGTGAAAGCTATCCAGAAACTGAGTGAGGGCCAGCATCTAAACAGGGTGCTATTTGTGAAACATGCATACCCTCTATGATGGAGGCCATGCTAGCAAACTGTTCAGAGGCAGTGGGTAACTTGTAGTACAGAAGGGAATTTTGCTAATATACAAGTGTAAAGCCTGAGGTTCTGTCTTTATGGTTATTTTCTGTGTAACTCATATCTGTCTGCTTTTTCTTAATATTTTATCTTAGAGACTTCTTTTCTCCGATCACACCTTTTGTTTGTTTTTACTCTCAAACAGGTCTCTGTTGTCCAAATGGTGGCATATGTGTGCAAGAGTGAGCTGATATATAGGGACAGATTTCATTCCTTTGGGAGATGATGAACCACAGAGGAAAAAACCAAGTGTCTGTCTGGTAGTTGAGAAATTGAGGATGAATTTGGGAGACTTGGGACCAGAAGGACTACTGCGGTCTCCCTACAAAGAGTAACTAGGCAAGTGGAAGCCAGGGTGAGGCCTTTATGATTGAAGGCTGGCTACTGGGGTCAGAGCTCTGAGCCATAGCATTATAGCATAGTTACAAGGTAGGTGGTGATCTCCACCAGGTTACTGGTTTGGGCGATCTCCAAAATATCACAATCATCTGGAGCTTTTATGGTAACTCAATGAACTGTTCTATCTCTATCTGTCTTAGGCTGTAGACACCCTTTGGGACAAATACTGGTCTTCTTGAATGTTAGCGAAGTGTTGAACACACTGTTAGAGCTCAATAATTGATAGACACTCTTTTTGAAAGCCTGCATTCAGGCCACACTGCAGAGGAAAGTAATGAAATGTAATAGAAAATATGTCTCCTAAACAAATATATGGGGTCAAATTTTGGTCCCGCTGAATTCCATGGGAGATTTGCTATGGACTTCAGTTGGGCCAGGATTTCGCTCAGGATATTTTAAGAGCCAGTTCAGTTCCTCAAAGTAGGGGCTAGTAGCAGGAGCACTGCTGAAGAACTGGTCTTTGTCCTTGGATTTCTCACAAGCTCTCTTGGGACCTTTGCTTTTGATGAAGCATTGAATAGGGTCCCAGTAGTGACTCCTCTTGGCCATTCCTTAATAAGGCTTCATGCATGTCTTTATTGGATTGGGGTTTTGTTTTTTGTTTTTGTAAGGGTTGCCTGCACCTCTGCAAGGTTCCAGGCATCTGCATGAGACATTGTATAACACTGCTATAACAATAGTGGAATAATGCTGAAGTATGCAGCTCCAGGAGCGTGCAACAGCAAATGGACCAATGCTGGTATTCTGTTAGCATTTGAATGGGGAAGTGGCATCTAGTCAAGTGGATCCCAGAGCATCAGAGAGCCCATAGGTAAACAGACACACAAGTCCCAGTGTCCTGCAAAGCAGTGTGGGATAGCAGTTGGAGGACTGCCAAGCTAGTGTGAAGTAAAGATGTGTCCACAAGCACATTACTTTGCACTAACTCAATCTAATTAAATTTGTAACTTTTCAAAGTGTACAATAAAATTTGTATTAACTTGCCAGTTAAAGCATAAGAATTGCATTGTGTGGATGCAGGTCATTTTAAAGCAATCAAACTAAAGTTAGTGTGACATATACCCCCCCATCCTGTGTAGACAAGGCCTTTTTAAGGTACAATCCTCTCCCTTCAGAATCACGCCTCTAGTATTCTCAGTGCCCCGCTTATTCTACTTACCAAGTAATCTACAGACGGTTTCTTTAAAGGCATTCTATCCTGTCATAGTTAGCACACACAAAGTATTATCACATCCAGTTTTCCTTCTTGCCCTTCCAAACTGGCATGGTAACAACTCTGTTCAGAATCCATTCACCTTTCTGGAATTTCTTTGAGTAGGTTTATGCCAGGGGGAAGGAAGGGGCAGCATCAAATTTTTCTTGGTGTAATGGTGCTTTAGGAAACTGGGGCTCTGAAATGTGCTGAAGGCCATACAGAGAATACCCCACAGGTGAGGTGTGGCAGGATGACTGCTTCAGACTTTGCTTCCTACGCGTTGTGATGTTTATCAATATGAAAAGACACACCCCAACCCTAATTAAAGCAGAGCTAATGCCATAAACCTATTGGCACGCTGACTGAAGCTGGCATCTCTTGAGAATGAGTTATCACTCCCTCTTGTGCAGCATGTCCTTTGAACTTGAAACAAACAGCTTTGAAACATAGCGAGGGCCTATGTTTTGGGAATCTTAGTACTTTAAACTATACCAATTTTGAAGTCCCTGCCACTCCACTGGCCAGAGTGAATATCTAACAGGAACAGCATTGATGAGTTCAAGTGATTTCTCAAAGCACCTTAACTAAAGACCATTAATGGCTGACAGAGAGACAGAGAGGAGAGAAAAACAGACACTCCTTAAGGTAGGGCACTGCATCAGTACTAAATAGGTGTGACTCATTGATGCCTATAGTCCCAGCAGAAGCCACACCTCTCAAATAAGTTTTGTGTGCCAGATGGAAAACTGTTTGCCTGAGCAAAAATCCTATAGTTCATGTTGGAACAAGTTTCTCAAAGGGCTATTCCCAATATAAAGAGCAAGGTCCATTTTTGGTGTTAATCGCCTTCTCAATGCAACACGAACACTGGCTTTTACAGGTGGATGTGCTTGGGGACATCCTGTAAGAGAAGGGGAAGAGGATGCAAGCGAAAAAGCCCCCAGTGAAGCAGGAGATGATCTTTCTGTTGGTAAAAGGCATGAAGCAAACCCATCAGCCTGTCAGGCAAAAAATCTGGTTGTCTCCTCCAAGACACTTAACAGGATGTGATTAACAATAGTGAAGAATATGGACATGACAGTGACACTTGGTTTTTCTGCACATCTGTAGGTGATCACTTGTGCACGCACTACTGAATGTCCTCCTACAAATCCCTGATTTGTATACAAACTTGGCTAGACAGACTCTTCTCTAGTCATGTGCATTGCATGAATCTCTGACAGAAGAGGAGTCAGGCAGAAAAGCACCTGCATGCATGCAAGAACAAGCCCACAAACTCACTGAAAGTGAGGCTGTGCGGCAGAGTCTACACTGGATTGCAGAGAAATTTCTCGTCGTTGCTTGAGCACCAGGCCAGCCTCAGCAATAGGAGATGGCGAGACTGCTAGTGCAGGCAGTGCTTTTACCACAGAAGGGTGCAGCCTCGCTCAGACGGTGGTTAACCCCATTAGTACCCTGCCTATGCCAGTGCTCACATCATTGCTAGCACCTGTGGGGATGTTATGATGCTAGAACAATAGGGCGGGGGCGGTGGGACACATTTCACTAAAACCTTCAGGCCTATGTCATCACCCGCACTGAGAGGTAAGGTGCCCTCCGTCTTCTCTTGCACTGAATGCCCATACCACAGGTTGCAATGCAAGAAGGGACGCTGATTCCACAGAGCCTTTATAGACAGCTGGGCAGAGCCTTGTCCCCTTGCCTCCACTGAGTTAGCGCACTAGCTGATTCGTACAGGCCTACCAACGAGTGACTCACAATCTGCACCCTGGGCTGCTCCTAGGACCGTGCAAGTATATATTATCCCTTACCCAGGGAAGATTGTAAAGTGACAAATCTAGCCCTAAGTTTAGACAAGGCTTCTCTGCCTACTTTTTCCTTAAAATAAATAAATAAATCAAATATACAAACTGGTCATTTACAATTTCAGTCTTCCTGATCACATCCTTTTGCCTTCCCAAGAAATAATCAGCAGTGTTACGATACAGTGCACTCATCTGGAGCTTGGCATGCAATCTCTTACTTCATTTTAACAGTGGAATGCTCCTGAGTTTTTCTAGGTAACATGCCAAGGCCTACCTTTCTATGTTCCTTTTCAAAAAAGTGTTCATTTGAAGGTCGCTTTATGACATGGGGAGACAGAGACCTGAGTATCATTATCATCAAAGCAAATCTCAAAGGGATGTAGCCTCCTTGCAGATCAAGTGCCACAGGGATCAATCTCTAGCTAGGTCTTTAAAGTAGTCTGGCTGGATATTCACTTTGTCTTTCAATGGTGATCTTATTGTGTCTCCAAAGCTCTTGGTGACTGCCATCTGTGTACTAGAATCCCTTGATAAACGTACATGTTTACCAAAAGAACTGAATATGACAAGAGACTAATGCCTGGTGGTTTTTAGTTTTGCCACATAATCTTTCATGAGACAGGGGACCCTCTTCCCCACCCCGCTCCCACATACACACACAAAGAAAAACCACCACTGCTGGCAGAGGGAGGCACACCTCCTTCCTCAAGTTTCAGCAGGTTCCACTCTCTCAAGTTCTGGAAATGCTCAGGGAACTTCATGTCCATGTACCTCATCGCTGGTTAAATCCTGTACGGAGATGTGGAGTCCCTAAAAGATGGAGAAAACCAAGGCCTCACTGCTGAGGACAGGGTGCTCGCATCTGTCAAACAAGTAGATTTTAGGCTTTTGCTGAAGATCTCCTGTTGTCCCCTTGGCTCCTATCTTCCTAGTTTTTTGGTAAAACAGCCTTGGCTCCACCTGGAATCCTTAGATTTGTGGGATCCAGGAAGACTGGTTTTGTTGCTGTTTATGGAGCAGACATAGCCCTCGTCTCAGTGATCTTCCCATAGTGATGGACAAGATCACATCCATGATGGTTCTTTTGGGGCCTGACCCAAACCTATTAAAGTCAATAGGAGTCTTTCCATTGACCTCCACAGGCCCTGACTGCTATTCACTGCATTTGATCCCAGTGACCATGAGGTGATGATGCTTTTGCAGACCCTGGCAGAGATAGATAGAGTCACCCTTAAGCACCTCTGCTCCTTCCTCTCCTAGAGGACCCAGATCATAGTTATCCTGTCGCTGACAGAACAAATGAATATGAAATCTGTCTGTAACCAAGAGCACACAGTTTCAGTATAAACATGGGCACAATTCATACTATTTTATTACTACAGTTCTTTTTGCAGACCTAAGTGTCCTAATAAGCAAAGGAACAAACAGAATCCTCTCATCTTAAGTATCTGACAAGGAACAGAATTGTTATCTAGAGCAACAATTGAGATAACATAGCAAGCTCGACATTTCCCTAATTCAACTGTGTTCGGAAAAAGTGGCAACAATTAAGGAGCCAAGCTCTGATCCAGGCAAAACCCACCGTGCCTCCTCACTGCGAGCTTTATCCAAGGAAAGAATAAAGATTTCAACCAAGTTTTCTTAATACTTAAGAGGTGAGGGGAAATGGTGAAACCTATTGTCTATAAGAATAGTAGATACCAGAGCACCAAGTCCATATTGATGAATGAATTCAGAGCCGACCCCTGAGTCCTACTGAGATTTGTCACCACTAGTTTTTACCTCATGTCCTTGAAATACATGTATAAATGAGAAGTTGGTGGCCATATTATTCATTGGTGTACAAGGAAAAACCTTTGTTGAAGTCAGGATAGTTGAAAAGAAGAAAATTTTGTCCTTCTGAGTTAAATCCATTAGGATACATTGATCTTTGGTGTAATAATATTTTGTACTACGAGCAGAAGTCTGAAGCACTTTCACTGAGCTTGCCTGTAAGAAATATAGCAATGGGCTAGATATCTGTGCATCACCACAGATCTGGAAAATCTGCTGCTACCTGTGCAGTAACTGATTTATTTATTTATTTTCAAGCTTATGTACATGATTCGTCTCTCCTTTGCTCAGGCAAAGCTCCAGGCTGAAGTCAGTGGGAGTTTTGTGTCAATAAAGAGTGTAGGATCAGGCCCTGTGCGGTGAGTCTCGCCTAACCACGCGGAGAACTGAACAACCAAGATTTTGTGAGAAGTACTGATTCGGGCTGTTTTCAGAAATCAAGGTTGTGATAACCTTGATCCCTTTTAGTGGTACTTTACTCATCAAATGACCTAATTGAAACCAATGGGACCACTAGAGCAGTAACATATTACTCATGGGAACAAAAGTATCCCATCTGACAGTCATCACTTTGCTTCCTTGTATCTATCAGGCCTGAGCAGTGCCAAATTTTTGCACTGATTTGACTATTTCATTGAGGGGTTTGACACAGTTATCCCAGAGAAGGGTACCTTATATTGGGATAGCTTATTCCCCTTCCCTTATGAGAGAGAGCTGTACCATGTACAACTGTGTCCACACTAGGGGTATTGCACTGGTGTGTGTAGATGAAGCCTTAAAAAAAAATTCTACTCAGCAGGCCAACCCAGCCCTTTCTCATGTTTTTGTCAGTGCACGTGACACAGAGTGAGGCCACCAGGTGAGGAGGTGTGATTTCCTTCCTTCAGAGCAGCCTGTGTTGGCAGTGCTGCTTAAACACAAGTTGGGATGCTCTTCTGTGTAAATGAGGCTGAAGAGCCAGTTGAGGCAAGTTGAATCTGCCCACTCCCGGGCTAATAATAATAGTACTGATAATTTACACTTCTAGTGCACCTTTCATCTGAGGATCTTCGAGTGTGTTACCAGCCTTAATGAATTTACAAACATTGAATTGCACAACACCCCCGGGAGGTGAGTATTGTTCTTTAAAATGGGAAGATGAGGCAGCTAAGGTACAGCATGGCTGACTAACTTGCCCCAGAGACATGGTAGATTAGCGGAAGAACAGGGAACAGGCACACAGATACTGTGGTGATGGGCAAGGCCTAGAAAGGGGCAGAGAGAGCACTCCTTGCCATGAGAATAATAGCAGATGAAATCTTATGTTACAGAGTCACTTTGGGAACGATGGGAGGGGTGCAGCACATAAGGAGTCATGCCAGGAAACACTATGCTTTTGTGAGGCACAATGGCACTATGAGGAGCATAATGAAAATAATCTGCAGTGGGCCTTGCTTCCCTTTCAATAATGTGTACGTGCCCCTGCTTCCTCTAGCATTCTCCTGCCAGGGTTTGCCTGTGTGGGGAATGGTGCATTTGCTCTGAGCCCTTAATTGCAATGGTTAAGATACTGGTATGTAATTAGGGGGGTGGACACTCTACTCAGGCAGCCTCAGTCAGACCCTTGCATCCCCACTGAAGTCAACACGGTTGCAGAGTACAAGTGAAGGGAGAATTTCATTCATGGTGTGCGTTTAGATCTATGAAGCCACAAAGGGCCTCTATGTAATGCCACAGGCCAGGACCCATGATGATTTGTTAAAAGTACAAGTGGCGATTTTCAAAGTAGTCAAGGGCACTGAGACACGTATCTGCTAGTGACTGTAGTATGCAGTGTAGTTGTAGCTGTGTGAGTCCCAGGATATTAGAGAGAGAAGATGGGTGAGGTAATAGCTTTTCCTGAACCAACTTCTCTCGGTGAGAGAGCTTGTCTCTAAAAGATATTACCTCACTCACCTTGTCTCTCTAATGATTTTTTTAATAGCAGACTTGTTTGAATCTCCTCAACTACTTGGAAAATTTTCAGCCACAATCACCATAAACAAACAAAAAAGCAGCAGTAACCCTACAAACTATAAAAACAACAACAATAAATAAACTAATACCCCGCTGTCATTCCTTAACCAGCATTTCCCTGCTCAACAACTCTCTTAAAGATGAAATTTGCAGCATGCTCTGAAGATCGGATCTGTTGTATTTCAAATTAAAGGAGGGGAGTGCTCCACGGGAACGGGACCATTGTGGCTGGAAAAGATATGCCAATAGACCCTTCTCATTTGCAGGATTGGAGGGTCCAGTTCTGTGGATCTCAGCTGCAGCAGTATGACATGGGTAAAGAGGCATTCTCTTATGTAGGCAGGTTCTAGGCCATCATACCATGCTTTATAGATCACTGCAGCAACCCACTGGCAGCCAATCATTTCACAAAACACTGATTTAAATTGTTTGCAGTGTAATGCTCCACTGAGCAAGATGGCTAGTGCTAAAATACTATGGTGACAAGGGCCATAGAAGAACTTAGAGAAAGAGATTCTGCACTAACTTAGTTTGTGAACGGCTGTAAGGTGCAATCTCAAATAGAGCAGATTACAATAGTTCAGTCTGGAGGTGACAAAGGTATGCATCACAGTGGTGAGGTCCAGGCTGGAAAGAAATTGTCACAACCCACTAGAATGACAAAAAATGAAAAAAACAATGGTTTTGGCTACCATTTAGCAATGATTGGGAATCTAACTAGACTCCTAGGTTAAGTGACACATGGCAGAGAAACTCCCATTGGCAGAGGGACAGATCTAATTTTTGCCACATCTTTTGACTGCTTTCTGCAGCCTACCAACATCATCTCCCTTTTATCTGGATTGATCCTCAGCCATCTTGGCCTCATCCATGTCCCAAGCTCACCCAGAGACTGGGAAAGGAACATGTAGCTGAGTGCCATCAGCTTAGTGATATATTGCAGCCCTTGCTTCCTCGCCAACCTTCTTAACAGCTACATATACAGACTGAACAAGAGAGAGGACAAAATGGAGCCCTGCAGAACTCCACAGGAATATACCGTTGGATTGGAGGAGCAATTGTCCAACACTATCTTCTGGGTTCTTCCCAAGAGATAAGAATAAGTCACATTAGAGCATCTCCATTTCTCTCAGCAAGCTCTTGCTTCAGTGTGTATTGCAAAATATGAAGTAATATGAATATAGATCATGATTACAATTCCAGCTCACTGCTAGGGGCCAAAATCTGGCCTCACTTACGCTACTGGAACCTCATTAATTTCACCAGTGTAACTGAGGACAGAATATGGCTCATTTTAGATAACAGAATTGCTGAATAACATGGAGAAAGAATGGGGTAGGGGGCTGGTAACTGTAACAAGCTATGAAGTTTTCTAGATGATGGTTTGAATCTGGCCCCCGATGACATATCCCAGTGTTGTTACCATTTAATGGGTGTTGATGTGAAATGAGTCAGGCATTTTGGTTCAGTAGCTATTGGACAGAATTCTACATCACAAAATCAACCACAGTAGTGGTTGCTTGTTAGTAGAGTGACCCTACGTCCCGTTTTGGCCCAGACAGTCCCCTTTTTAAGCCCTATCCTGAGCAACCCAATTTCTTTTTTTGTGTGTGGCAAAACTGGGCATTTGTCCTGTTTGCTCTTGCCAACTGATCATTGGAGGAGGGATGAAGGAAAGAAAAACCTGTTCATTGTCCTATTTAAATACAAAAGCCAAATTTTCAAACTTGGGTGCCTAACATTAGGCTACTAAATCCATATTTCCACCCCTACATAAAATGGCCTGATTTTTCAAAGTGCTCAGCAGCTCCCATTGACTTCAGTAGAATTTGTGGGGACTGAGCACTTACTTTTTATTTTGGGGCCTAAATATGGATTTATGAGGCTAATGTTAGGCAGCCAGGTTTGAAAATTTGGCGAAGCTGTTTGTGTCAGATTGTAAGTGCTTTAGGCCATGAAGCTCCTTCCCTGGGGATTTCTTGTTTTTTAAATACTTTCTATTTGATGCAATCTGGTTTATTCCAAAAAGCAAAAACAAGATTGCTTTTAAGAAGTGGTTTTTATGCACCTCAGGGATGATTTATAATGTCCAGAGAGGGAGTAAATTCCACTAGAATCAGGAAATCGTCCCAAGTTTCCCTTCAATTTGATTTTGTAGGGGCTATATGTGTTTCATTGAAAACATCACTGGAAATTTTAAGAGGTGGTCCATTTTCCATACAACCAGTAGTATCATGATTTAGCCTGGTCTTAACTTAAACTCCTACTATATCCAGCAGAGTAGACCAAATTCAGCGCTGGCATGTGTGGGTGAAAGTCAAGGGGAGGAGTTGCACCCACTTATGCCAGTGTGTAATTCGGTCCACTAATGGTTGCTTAGAACAAATGGCATAAAGCATTGAGTGGGGGCAGTTGGTTTCAGTGCCTTTCATGAAACTATAGACTGTCCTCAGTCCACGGGCACACAACTCCCAGTGCCAAAGAGGCACATCTGACACTCATAGGAACAGACTGCACATGGCTGAGCTGAAAAAAAGCTCACCCAGTTGTTTGAGGAGCAATCAGCATTCTGACAGATAGGAGCCCAGCTGACAGCAGCTGAGAAAGAATTGAAAGGTGGAAGGAAGATGCAATGGGCCTGACACTTCAGATTGCTAACCGTAATTCAGTTGGTTGAGACAAAGTCATATGATGACTTCATCCAATTGTTGACAGGTCAATAGCTATTTTTCAAACAACAGTACAAAATTACTTTAGCTGGTATAATACCCTGAAAGCAAACTGGACTGTGATTGTGAATCCAATAGCAGGCTAATTTCCGCCCACAGTAACAGACATGTAGCCCCATTGTGCTGAGAAAGAATTCAGTGGTACTTTTAGACTCTGAATCTTAGTAACAAAAGGATGCTCCAGAAATAATGACAGAAATTATCTCTGACATCTCATCCACTTTTTTCCCCAGCCAACCAGATTAATTCTGTTTTAACTGGATTGAATTTCTGCTATTTAACAGAAGCTGTCATCCGGGGCTGGACTAAGGCAGACTGGAGCCCTATGACTTAGGCAGACATTTCTGCATCAGCTACCCTTGGTTCATAGTTTCAAGCTATTCTTCAAAACTGAGAGTAAAAAACATAACTCAAAAAAATAAAACCTGAGATTCTGATGTTGTCACGTAGGTCCAAAAGTAAGGGCCCTAGGTACACACCCATAGTGCCTATGCCTTAATTTTGTCCTGCTTCAAATCCTTGTTCAGGTGTTTGGAGTGTAAACTCCTTGGGGCAGGGACTTTGGCTTCTTATATGTCTTTAAAACACTATATATACCTACAGCATTGTAGGTAGATTATTAATACTATAACTGTTGTTGCTGACAGCAGATTTTTGCCCATTTTATATATAAATATATACCACACACTAGTATGGTATACAAAATAACACACAGATATAGAAATAACAAAGGGGTAAATTCTGTGCATGGGACTGGACTAGATGATCTATAAAGTCCCTTGCAGTCCAACATTTCTATGATTTCAGATCCTAACCTCTTGTCATTTATTATACTTGGAAAAAAATGGCGTGGAGGATGGAAAGGTTAAAGGAAAGAAATGGTAATGATTCTGCTCCTTCACCTACCACTGAACTGCAGCTGTCTCTGAGAAGGAAACTGAAATGTAGCAAGCTGTTTAATAACAAACAGCAAAATTATGCAACAATTTAGGATTGGGAATGAAGAAGAAAAATATACTAAGTAGAAACTGCAGGTGAAATTTAGGTAAACACTGGAATTTGGTCAGATCAACTTGGTTAACCCCCACCCTACGCTTGCTCAAAGTATCATGACATTTTTAATAATCTCAGTTGTTGTGTGATCCTACTGCCAATACCACTGCAACAGTAGCTATTAATCTTAAGAAATGGTAGTGTCTTGTTGTGGGAGATGGAGAAAATAAGCTTTTAATATACAAGACCCTAAAGCCTGCCATTTGTTTTTCTTTTTAACTACCATGGCTCAAAAGAATGGTGCAGTAGGACTGGCTTCACCCTATCACCTCTGATGTTAGAATTGAGGGTATTTTTTTGTTTTATCTCTTCCTTTCCTGTTTTGTAGCTCACATGCTATAGTAACTAAAGTGCCTGTTTAAAGATGTTCAGGAAGAAGATGCTCTGAAAACATTCAGGGCAAGATTCTGGCCTCTGATAAGACTTTTTTGCACTTCTCTGACCCAAAGCACCCTTAAAGCTGCTCTAGATAGGCAGCAAGAGATTTCCTTGGTGCAGTGAAATCCCTGGCAGCTATAAATCCATGTATTTGGCTCTGTGCCACCTCAGCTGGCTCCCCAAAGAGGTGGTGGTATATTGGGGTGAGATGCGGGTGTGAGGGGGCATGGCCAGAACACACTGCCGTCTGGCAAATCTGGCTGGGATAATGTCCTTTGAGCAATAGGGGGGCCATTAAAAGTGACATAATTTACAGCAGACCTAGAAGACAAACCAACCTTCAATTCCCCAGCGATTGGGAGAACACAAAGATGGCACCTTTTCTCTTCAGCTGTGAGACTCAGAGTTTTGGCACAGCAAAGAACTGGACCTTTATCTTTTTCTCTGTTAATTATCCAAACAGCTATCATATCATTATCCAAACAGCTATCATTTCATATTCGATCTGACCTACAGATCGAATACGAAATGGCAAACTCTGTGAACTCCTATAGGAACTGGTGACCAGAGCATGACTATGTCCTGTTGATCCGCAGCAGCAGGATCAATCCCTTGTGTTTCACTGATCTGGGTGTAAATTAGAGGAGCCCCAGGGGTATCCCCAGTATCAGGGGAGAGTAAAGGTGTCTTAAAGCCATCATTGCCCCACCTCTAGTTTTGTGCCAAGTGTAGCTCACCTGGCCTTCAGCATCTAAGCCTGCATGTGTAACTGTCCACATAATGAGAGTGAATTTGCTTTTTCAAGCAGCTCACATTTATTTTCAATCATTAGCCCACATAAATTAGTATGTATAGCATGTATACTTTCTATGGAGATCAAAAAGGTTTCAGGCTATTAATAAAAATAACAATAAAAAGTAGCCCTTCTGTGGCTCTCGACATCATCCACTTTCTTTTCACATATAATCTTTTCAAGCTCTTATGTTTCATCAGCCATTCATTAAACAGAATTGTTAAATTAATTTCAAGGTGGTAATATAACAGTAAACAATTGGCTCTGCGCTTTCTCTGGGAAATTACCCTGTGAAAAATAACATGAAACAAAAAGCTCTGAAGAATTACAGTGCACTCTCTCTGCTGTCCACAGTGGGACAAAGGATGTTTTAGCTGCAATGGCTTTTGCCACTTGAAGCAAAACTGCGAGGCATCGGAAGTTTTTTATCTGAGCGGTCAGTCAGGTTTGATGCGACTGACACATCTCTCACCTCACCCTTCTTTGGAAGTTTAATTTCTTCATTTTATGGAAACAAAGATACAGTCCCACCATGACTTTTTTTTTCTTGAATTTAAAGGGTCGTTTGTTATACCACTTACCGGTAATGTAAAGGCTACAGTGCAGAATATCTACAAGGAGTACAGCCAGTGCTCAGGGGAAAGGCAGCCCATGAATGATACTGTGAGCTTTGCATCCCTGGTCCCACTGCTTTTTGGTACAGAGTAGGAGCTGCTTTGTACTGAGTGACAGCTCTGTAGTCATCACTTGAGTCCCTAGAAGAGTTAGGCGGTCTTTCATTTATCACAGCACTGGCTGTAGCCCATCTAAACGTTCAAGTGGATTGGGCTACAAGGGGTTATAGAGCTGGCCAAAATAATTAGAAACCACATAAGTTGGTCTGGGATAGGTCAGTCCCCTGTAAAAGGGCATTGTTGATGCATTTAGAGGAATTGTCTGAGCCCTACAGTTCTGTTACTAATGAAATTCCAGGTCACTTTCTGAGCTGCTGTAGAGTTTAAAAAACTCTCTGTAGCTGTACTGAAATCAGTGGTGCTACACTGATTTACACCAGCTGATGATCTGACCCTCCATGGAAAACGAACTCTATAACAGCAGAGTCTGTCATGAACTGACCAAATGTGACCCCATTTAGGTTGTGAAATCTTTTGAGATAACACAGAGAAGATGTGAGAAGCCTGATACGCTGAATAAGGAGTAGAAATTCCTGGGTTCACCTTTATTGCCTAAGAATCACTGAATTTCTCGCTGCTACCATTTAGCCAAAGACAGGGAGACCACTGTGTAAGAATGCTGATGCAGAGTAGTGATATACTAGCAAGATACATAGTTATATTAATGGCTTGCCTGTGTAGACTTGGCCTCAATATCCAAAAGTGGGGGAAGTTTGATAAACAGAAATCAAATTCTAATTTTGCTTACAATTCAACTGACATTTGAAGTCATAACATTGAGTTTTTCTAACCAACAATAATGAAAGTCAATAATCAGGCCTCTTAGCAGACATGTTGGGTTAACAACTTGTTTTTTCAGCTATGATATTCTCATTTAGTAGTTTCTTGTTCACAGAGATGTCGAGGGAGTGTCTTTAGATATACTCAGGTGATTGTACATGAACAAAACCTGCTAGGTTGGGATGATAGCTGGTAATTAACAAGGATTTCAGCATGTACTTGAAAGGCTGCCATATGAAAGATGGAGAAAAAATGTTCTCTCTTGCCAAAGAAGGTAGGACAAGAGACAATGAGTGAAAACTACAGCAAAGCAGATTTATATTAAATTTCAGGAAAAACTTCTTACCTGTGAGAAAAGTAGGACAATGGAACAACTGCCTAGGGAAGTTGTGAGATCTCCTTCACTGGAGGTTTTTCAAAAGAGACTGGATAGCCATCTGTCTTGGATGGTTTAGACACAACAAATCCTGGATCTTGGCAGGGGGTTAGACTAGATGACCCTTGCGGTCCCTTCTAACGCTATGGTTCTATGACAGGCACCCAGCTGAGATAGAGACAAATTCAGCTAGTCATACTCACATAATTAATTAATAATGAAAAGGACCCGGACCAGTAGTTCAGGCCCAAAACTTTGCTTGTTTGGGGGTTTTTGGAGGGCAGGGGAGGGGAAAGTTTTACAAAAGCTGATAGGATAGATTGTGCCTACCCCTTGTGTAATGCATAGAGGAGCCTCCCACTTCTCTGCACAGAGTTCAGGCATAAATTCACAGATTATGCCTTGCTAGTGTCCTCTTGGTACAAGCCACCCCAAAAAGGATGGAGATGGGTGGAGAGGAAGAAGGTGGGCCCTGGCTCAGCCCCACTCTACACTGGCCAGCAAAGCTGATTTGATGTGTAGGGGAGAGAAATGTTATACCCACACCTGATGTGGATCCTCTAAAGATCTGTGTGGTTCTTGGGGCTTCATGGGTTAAAGGAATGGAACCCTTGGCTTCATTCCCAGGGGGACAAAACATGTCCCCCTTGGTGGAACAATGAGTAAGAAACTCCACATGTTGAAATTAGTAGATTTTAATCTCTTCTATGTGGAGGGAGAATGACACCCACAGACTTTACTTCAAGTGGGGATTACTCAATCCTTACTCCAGCAAACTCTTTTTGAAGCCAAAGAGTGTTAAGGACTACAGCAGAGGTGGGCAAACTTTTTGGCCCAAGGGCCACATCAGAGTGCGAAACTGTATGGAGGGCCAGGCAGGGAAGGCTGTGCTCCCCAAACAGCCTGGCCCCTGCCTCCTATCTACCCCTCCCACTTCCCGCCCCCTGACTGACCCCCTCAGAACTTCTGACCCATCCAACCCCCCCTGCCCCTCATCCACTGACCGCCCCCTCCCAGGACCCCCTGCCCCAAACCACCCCCCCCAGGACTGCACCTCCTATCCAACCCCCCCTTGCTCCCTGACTGCCCCCAGCCCCTATCCACCTCCCCGCCCTCTGACAGGCCCCCTGGGACTGCCATCCTACCCCCCCTGTTCCCCATCCCCAACAGCTCCAGAACCTCCATCCAACCGCTCCCTGTCCCCTGACTGCCCCCCGGGACCTCCTACCCACCCCCCCCACTGCCACGCGTGCCGCCACTGCCCCCTTACCATGCTGCTCAGAGCGGCAAGCGCTCGCAGCCCCGCTGCCTCCGTGGTGGTGTGATTGCGGGGGGAGGGGGGACAGCAGGGGAGGGGCCAGAGGCTAGCCGGAGCTCAAGGGCCTGGCAGGATGGTCCCGTGGGCCGTACTTTGCCCACCTCTGGTCTAAGCAATGTTTTCCTATTTCTAATTGGGACACTGACATTTTCCACTAGTAAATGGAATTTTAAGATAAACTTGCAATGACTTGTTATTGTCAGTCCCTGTTCTATCAACTGTCCCTGTTCTATCAAATGAAATATTCAAAACAAAGTTTGTTTTTTATAGGGTAAAAATAGTTATATTTTATAATTATATGGAGAATTAACCATTTTACAGGTCAAACCCTTCTTACTTTACTCAGTCCCGTGGATATGGAGCTATCTGCATAGAGTAGGACAAGTGAAATCTAGCCCTTTTGCTATAAAGCATGATGTACATGTCCAGGAAAAAATGACTCATACAGCCTTTGGGATGTATCACAAACATGCTGCATGTCCATTAAAAATAATGGAATGTCTCACTAAGCTGTAAGCCAGTGTGAGCTGAAAGGTGGGGCAGAACAGGGCTTCTTTTAAAACTAAACATAAAAACAATTTCTGAGATATATTAACCCAGTTAGCAGATTTTAAATGTTTATAAAAATGCATAGGCCACATCCTCAGCAGGTGTAACTGGCAATGCTCCGGAGAAATCAATAGAATTATGCTGATTTATGTCAGTTAAGGTTGTAACTCATGTTCCTAATGCTGTGCTAAGAAAGCAGTTGACACTGCTTACTAGATAGGACATTGGGCTAAACTACTCATGTTTATATGTGAGAAACCCCCTGAAGTCAATGGGAGCTGGGGATGTTAGGCCTCTTGTTTGGATGCCTAACTACAGATGTAGGTGCCTAACTTTATGAACCTATGTTTGAAAATCTTGATCCTAGGCAGAACTATGCCAATAATTCAGTAATCTGCATTTAAATAAATCCTTTAATCAGATTTTAGACTAGAGGGTCTGAGGCATAAAACTCAACCATCTTCTCATCCCTCTAATAGGTGTCCTTAACTTAGCTCCTGCCTCTGCCCTTATTTCCTTCCATACTCCTTCCTGTTTTCCTAACTTCGCTGAATCATCAAGTTTAAGTGCTCACTTGTTCTTATTTGCTCATCCTTGGTGTTTTTCTGCACTGTTCCCTTATGCCTGCAAAAAACACCCAAGTCATGTGCATAAAACTCAGTCACCCTCTTCCTTCAAATAACCCATCACTGAAAACCCATCTGTTCTCTGACAAAGTAGATACCATACAAACACAGAGTTGCAGTTAGCATTTTAAATTGTTTACATTATATATAGCCTTTAGATTGCCTACTGAGAGAAGGAACCTGTATTTGTTTAGAACAGTTCTCCTCCTCTAAAATGTCCTGTGTACTTAGGGCTACATTCTGATCTAATTTACACTGGTGTCTTCCCAGAGTAACTCCTTCGACTTCAGTGAGATCAATGCGTACCCAACACTTCTAAAAATCAGGCCATGTCCATTCCTCTTTTCTCCAGGCATGCCCCCAACATGCCCTTCCCATGCAGGCTATTCCTAGGAGCTAGAATGGCTCCTTGGAAACTGAAGTCAGCACAATTTTATAATGACCCTGAGGTTGTTCTAAATTGATCCTCAAGACTAGCCTAGGGGCCTGAGGATAAAGAAGCCATAATGCATCTTATAGATATCTTTGCTGACTCCACATTTTACTGAGAACAGACCAGCCCAACCCTAGAATCCAGCTGTTAATTAAAACAACACCGCATAGATTCTGGAGCACAAGAGGGCAGCCACCAATGAAAACTAGCAATGGGTGAGTCAGCCCAGTTAGACCCCTGGTTCCTGATAAAGATACCCCTGCTCCCCAATACAAAAGTCACAGACACCCTCTTCCCGCTGTGCGCCATACAAGAGATTCTCTCACACACACATGCTCCAGCTCCCCATACAAGAGAGAGACACACAAAGTCCGCAAATTACTCAACTCAGACGTTTCCTTTGCTGACACAGGAAATGCAGCGCTACTTCAGCGATGCATTTGATTTGGACGGTAGGAATCTTTTCCACATAAACAGAAAAATGTTCCCAGAATCACGACTTTATTGACAGTGGTGATGAGATGGTGATTTACTAATACACAATGCAAACCCTTCTGGGGGCATGCATGGTGGTCCAAATCAATCCCTGCTATGGCTCTATTAATGCAGATTCTTTTGTCTCTTTGTGCCTGTATTGGTTCTGCCATTTATAACAGACTGTACCTATTAGGCACTGGTGCCAGCTTTGGGTGCAGCGCAGCTCTCTACTATCTTAGTAGAAGCTCTAGGAAAATTACCCTCCGGTAGGAGCAGTACTTGTGCAGTCTGGCCTTCCCTCTATGGCTGCCTAGTTCTGCCCCTGCTGGCTTAGAAGGGGGTGTGACCACACCTCAGCCTTACTTCCTCGCATTGCCCGAGGGGAAGCCACCAGGCCTCAGTCCCTCCGAGCAGGAAAGTTTGCAGCGATAGTCGTGCCTAACCCGTGAGTGCACGCGAGGGGAGGCTCCCTGCACGCTGCGCATGGTGGGTGGGGGTGAGCGCGTAGGTCATCCACACCCGAGAAGCCCGCTGCTGACTCTGGGGACGAGCAGTGTGGAGCGGACAACAGAGAGAAACCATCCATAGAAATGCAAATAGCTAGCCGTGGCTCCCAGCTGTTAATAAAAACAGCCACACAGTTGCACAAGGCGGCAACTCGCTGGGAGGGGGATCTGCAATGAGCCGGTCATTCGGACGCACCGCTGCGCAGCTGGGAACAGCGCGCTCCGCTTCCCCTGCGTGGAGACACTCCCATGCGCTGCCTCTGATCGTCTCCCTGCCTCCCGGTGGTTGGGTGGAGCTGGGGGCCTCTGTAAAGGAAGAGCCCAGCCGAGCTCGTGTGTGTGTGTGTTGGCCAGGGGCCCCGCGCCCTGAGAGCAAGCGGCTGGGCTGGGGGCGGGAGTCAGATGCCGTGTGAACCTGAGCCAGACACAGGAGGCGAGGACAGGACAGAACCGGACGGGGGAGGGATGGGAGCGGCGGTGACTCCACGCCCAGGCTTGTTATTGTTTAAAAAAGCACCCAAAAGGTGTGGCTGCGCCTGTCCTGCGCCAGCTGGGAGGGACTAGACCTCACCACCTCCTCCTCCTCTACCACCTGCAGCAGCCCGGCTTTCCTGCCACTGCTGCTCCTACCTGGGCACCGCGGAGACAGACGCCTGCGCCCCTACCACGCTCTGCTTAGTTTTATACCCGGCCGGTGCCATTTCTCCTGCTCCCCTCGCTACTCTGCTTGGCAGGCCCCTCTTCTTCCCCTCCCGCTGAGGACAGCCGATCCGCCCCCCCCCCTTTGCACACCTGTGCCTTTGCAACCCCCCCCTTTGCACACCTGTGCCTTTGCAACCCCCCCCCCCATTCTGTAAGTCTGTCCCCCTCCTACCCTTCCTGGGCAGACGCTCCAGCTAGGGGCGCTGGCATTTCCCCCCTTCTCCTCCCCACCTGTCGGTCCCGCCCCCCCGTCCCTTTTTCGTCCTGGTGCTCGCAGCCCCGATCCCTGGGAGCCGGCCTGGCCCTGAATGACTCTGCCCCGATCGCTTTGTCCGCCCCGGTGCGTTCGCTGAGCCCCTGCCCGCCGCCGCGATGAGCATGAACGGCGAGTCCCACCCGCGGCTCAACACCATGTCCCGGATGGTCGGAGCCGAATCCGGCCCGGATATGCACTACGAGATGAACTCCCATGTGGTCGGCGGCGGCGGCGGCAGCAGCCATGCTACCCACAAAATGTACACCATCCAGAAAAGCTACGCACAGGACTTCAGCTCGGAGGGATACGGGTAGGTGCAGCCGAGGGCCGGCCGTGTGTCCCCCAACGGGATCGCGGGCGAAAAGAAAAAGGAAACCTTGCTAGGCAGAGTGGGGGGGTCGCGACTCAGTCCCAGAAGAGATCAGGCGCTGCAAATGAGTGGAGAACCTGCAGACATACCTCTTCCTGTTCCCCTTCAGGTACTCTTGATGCACACTGTGTAGGGGACGAGTTATTCCACCCAAACGCCTTTCTAACGCGAGTGAGCCTTGAAGTTTGTAACTTACTGCTACTTTTGCATGCTGGTTTTCTGCAGGCGATTCATTTCGCCTCAGTAGTTCCTTGTTTGTTTGTTTGTTTGGTACATTTGGGCAGGAAGAAAGGAGAATACTCCCTGCACGAAGAGGGAGTTATTTATAAGTTACTTATTCCATGTGCCGAACAAGGTCTGTGTCCTGGACGTTTATCTGTTAAAATATGAAACCGTTACCTTGCCAGTGCTCTTTGATTTCCCTTCCTGTGAAATACAAGAACATTTTTGGTTGTTATCCTCTCTGGCTCTGCAGACTTTCTTTTTACTCTCCCTTGGAGTGGAGATCTGGGCCTCTTCAGAAGCTGTTAGATAAAGCTCTTTAAAAAAAGGAGTACTTGTGGCACCTTAGAGACTAACCAATTTATTTGAGCATAAGCTTTCGTGAGCTACAGCTCACAGTAGGCATCCGATGAAGTGAGCTGTAGCTCACGAAAGCTTATGCTTAAATAAATTGGTTAGTCTCTAAGGTGCCACAAGTCCTCCCTTTCTTTTTGCGAATACAGACTGTTAACACGGCTGTTACTCTGAAACCTGTCATAAAGCTCTTTGCAACTCATCTACGCCCATGGTATTTTATTGCCTGTGGGCGAAGCAAAATTAACCATAACACAAAGAGAAGGTTCAGCAGCCTCTAGCCATCTCAAAATGGAATGAAAATAAAAAGAACCATTGAAAGACTGTGCAAACACTATAATAGGGAAAAAGAAAAGGAGGACTCGTGGCACCTTAGAAACTAACAAATTTATTTGAGCATAAGCTTTTGTGAGTTAGTCTCTAAGGTGCTACAAGTCCTCCTTTTCTTTTTTGCGGATACAGACTGACACAGCTGCTACTCTGAAACCTATAATAGGGAAGTGATTTTGTTGGGGGTTGTTGCTGTTCAGTACCCTGGAAGGGATCAAGCTGCCTTATTGTCTTTGTTGCTGTTTGGATGCATTGCTTTAAAAAAAAATATCGAAGGTTACCAAGTGCTATTTATTCTGTTTCTGTAACAAAGCCCGGCTTGACGTTATGGGGTTCTAACTCTGAGTTCGTATCCAGAGCAGGGACGTGGCAGGGTTGACAGCTTGTGTAGAAGTTTCCACTTTCGGCCGTATAAAGACTCCTGTAATGGCGTCGGTGTTGCTTATTAACGGGAGACATCAATCACTGTTGCTCTTAGCATTCTGTCAGGTGCTTTTAAGTAGTTAGGAAAAGCAAATTCGAGTGGATTGTCTAGGTGGACAAAAAGAGAACTAGTTTGGAGTTCACCTTTACTTTTCAAAATCCGGGTCCACTTTTTGTGAGTGCGTGCAGCTTGTAATACAGGACACTTTTTTGAAAACTGCATGTTGTGTAATTCAGAACCTTTTATCTCCTTTCCCCCACCCGTCAAATTCTTTGAAGAAAATCCTTTAAAATAATTAGTTGGCCTTAGGGTTGGTGGAGGCAGTCCAATAACAGAATATTTTCATAAACATTTCTGGTTTATTGTAACTGCTGTGAACCAGGTTTGAAGTCAACTCAGAGATTAGTACTATTTACAGCTTATTGTATTGGAGTTTGCTACTGTTTTCTAAGTAAGCTAATTTTTGTGAGTCCTTTGAGAGCAAGCAAAGAATAATTTTAATTATTACTTGGATCACTTTTCTACTTCATAGAGGGGCTTTCTCTGCAGGACTTAGGTACTAGTTAGAGCCACTACAATATTGGATAGTGAAAGCAGGAAAATCCCCCTAGTGTAGATGCAATTATACCAGTATAAAAGTGCCATATACTTGTACAGTCTGTTCTGGTTTGCTGAAGTGAAATAAACTATGCTGGTACAAAGCACATTATACTGATATAATGCTGTGTGCATATTAGGGCTTTTACTGTCATAACTATGAAAGTGAAAAATTACAGCTCTTACTGACGTCATGCCAGTAAAACTTTTTATATGTAGACCAGACCATAAATTGTGAAATCGCTTTTTATTAATTCTTGCATTTGTTTCTAATCTCTGCCAGCCATTACAATCTAAGGCCATGACCCTGTAATGGATTTCATCAGATTAGACCCCTGTACTCCCAAGAAGAATTTCTCTACATAGTTCAGTTTGTGAGTCTTGGTCCTAGTTGTCAAATTCTGATTTACTGAAGACTTTGAGAAACTATGGGCTAGAACTTGGCCCTACCAAATATTTGTAGTCTGGTCAAGGTGTATATAGAAAAGAGCTTTTCAGTTAATCCTTTTGGTTCGTGATTCACATGGCTGAAAAGTAGCATATATATTTTACTTCAATCATACATTGATATTGCCTGCATGAAAGATAAACCCTCTAAGTCAAATCCTGCTCTCAATTATACTTTGGTAAATCTGGAGTACCTCTATTAAAGTTATTGACTTCAGCTGAGTTCTTTGGCTATACAATGGTGCAACCCTGACTTACAGTAGAATTTGACCCTGTGATTTTTTTGATGGCACATTGTCTCATTTCTTCCCGGGAATGCGTGAAAGGAACTAGACGAGTATAAACAAACTGTATTGAATCAAATACCTCCATAAAATACATTTTGCAACTTGCAACTCTGCTTAGGTACATACAATCCTTTATTAGTGGGCCACACAACAGCAAACATTACATGTTTGTTTATTGTGAATTAGATGCCCAATCTTCTGGTTCTTAGTTTAGTTTATTTCTGATAAGGTGCCCTCACGTCATAATTAAAGATAATTGTTATTACAAACCAATATATTATTATTACACATATTGTAATAATATAAATTATAATATCTACTCATGTTTGAACTCTAAATTGCTGTATAACTGTAATAATACGATGTTTTACCAGTGGTGTGTAGCATCACTCAGTTGTGGAATCTTTTGATGGAGATCTCCTATACTTTAACTCCGAGATACACAGGCTGTGTTACATTCTTAAGGCTTATTCTGCCATCAAGAGCTCACCCACAAATCCAGTTAATAACATTTAATATAAGCTATGCATGTAAATTAATGGAAGAATACACTCCTCCTCTACTCTAGTCTGTCCTTTATGGGTTTTACCCCAGTGTAACTACATTGGCTTCATTGGAATTATTCCTAAATTTCTCCTGATTTGAACCAGAATAATTGACAGATATGAGGTTCCTTTAATTTATTTTTGTTTAACACTCATTTTAATTAAGCTTTTCTTTATTTTTTTAATAGTGGTATAACATTTCAATCTGGACTTGATTGAGAGTGCTGTCGTTAAAGGTCTAGCATCAACATCCTTTCATTTCTTCTTGACAGCCTATCCTTTGTTTTCATCTTTTTACTGACAAGGCCAAATCTTGCCAGGAGTTCAGACTAAAAATCCTCTTGACTCCATTGGGAGATCTCCCCATGGAACCTTAGATTTGGTCCCATTTTCATAAGATTTTGTGTCAAAACTTCATGTGAATGCAGGGGTGCTGGAACAATTTGTACAGTGGGGGTGCTGAGAGCCATTGAACCAAACTGTAAACCCTGTATATAATGGAAACCACTTCTAACCAGGGGGTGCGGCAGCACCCGTAGTTCCAGCACCTTTGTGTGAATGAGAAATTAATGTTATAAACAGAGAGATGAAATGCATTTGTCCAAAATGTTTGAAACTTTTCTCTTCAAAACATTGAACATCTTTACCCCAGTCTGAGGAATAATTCTTTGCAAAGGTTGATGTTTCTAAAATCAGTTAGGTGTTTAGCTGGGATGTGTCCAAAAGATATAAGGACATTTTTATTACTGTATAACTAGAAAATAATTAGCACCTGATCCTGCAGCTGTGCTGTTTGCAGAGCTCCCATTGAAATTGAGAGTTCTGCCTGTAGCAGGTCTGCAGGATCGGGGCCATAATCTATTCAGTCAATCTTATAAATGGCATTCAGGCTGGCAGTTTGTATGCCAGATTTCAGTGGAGATGTTAAACCTCCAAAACTGGGATTTTTTTAAAATGCAAAAGCTACTGTAGCTTAATCTTAAAATCAGTAGGGTTACATTTGGGGCCTCATCCTGCTGCTTTGGGGACTACACCCCTCCCCCTCTTATTTGCATTGAGTAACATCTTACTCACAGAGCAGTGTTAGGCACTCCCTACCCTTAGGGCTGAGTATGCTGTCTCTGCTGTATTCCCAGCTTCTGCTAGCCTGGGAACTCTGGATGAGCTTGAGTCCTGAATGTAGATACTGTTTGACAAAACTTCTCACCAGTTGCCAGTTCATCGGGCAATTGACTATCTAACCCTTTGCTATCTAGGGATAAAATCCAATATATTATGAAGGGAAAAAAAGACAGTGTCAAATTCTGCAATTTCACCTGTCATTTCGAAGATCAGATAAAAGTTCACTCTATAGCTAATTATCAGGCAGATAATACTTGGCTACAAATCCAAATTCACTTAAATACATGAGCTATTTTGAAAGTACTGTAGCTCACACGCCCAGCAAGTTGCAAGGGAGTGGGAAATCCACATACCAGACCTGAAGTAACTTGTAGGGTCTGGCAGAATAACAAACAGTACACTGGGAAGAAAAGTCTGGAGTTTCCTTTGTTCCTGCCTATCGAGCATTGCTGTGGTTTACAGGGCATTTGCTATACACTGATAAGATTGCTTCCCCTTCACTGATAATATTGCTACCCCTTCACAGTCTCAAGCTGTGAGTGAGGTGGGCCGTTGCTGTGACCAATAAAAAGATCAGACGATTGTGTTCTTTGCTTTCTATCAATTTGCCAAGTGCACATCAAACTAACAAAGCTAATTACTGTCTGTAGGTCAGCAAAAGAAAACCCACAGCAAGAAATGGGGTGGGCAATTGGGAATTGTTTGGGAAATAAGGAAGAAAAACAGGTTGTCACTTTTCATAACTCGCTCTTTACAGGAGAGTGGGTGAGACCACTTCCTTACAAGCTGTCTTCCTAGGAAAGAAGCCTTTTTCAAGTGATGTATTTAGTGTAGTTGTAGCTGTGTTGGCCTCTCTTTCAAGTGAGGCTTCTGCTAGAAGAAGTATATTTCCTGGATCTGCACACTAAGCTACAGCCTTTGGGCCCAATTCCATGCTCCTTGAGATTTAAGAATGGGAAAGACAAAGTTATGTGGGTAAGTGTTAGTGAAGCATATTCTACTTAGCAGATAAATAATGTGTTTAAGAAAATGTTGTTGTTTCTAAGGCTTAATCCTGTATGTTTTAACAGTGAAGAAACTCCCATTGAAGTCAGTGGGAGTTTTGCATACGTAAGGTCTGCAACTTGGGTGAAATCCTGGGTCCATTGAAGTTAGTGGGAATTTTTCCATTGACTTCACTGGAGCCAGGATTTCACCCAAGTCTTTCTTTCTATTACAGGATTAAGAGCTTTATCTAGCAAGGTACTGAGCCTCCTGAGCTGTGCTCCCTTAACTTCTCTTGAGTGGAGGATGCTTACCATCTCTCAGAAGTTGTTCAGCACCTCACAAGATGAGTCTGTCTGGTGAGGCTTCAATATGCAAAATTAGCATTTGTAACAAAAGTGATATATTGAAAACTCAGTTATAATATTCCTGATTTTTCATGCATTCGCCTTGGGAAACAAATCTTGTTTTATGGTATTTTAATTTTTGGTTACATCTGTTTGAATATTGTGACTAGATATGTAGCTACTTTTTTATATGCTCCTCTTCAAAATATCTCTCATTTGTATTTTCCTGTGAGCATATAAAATTTATAACACGCAAGTTACAGCTTTTGTTAGTATTTGATTGGAGTGCTTTTGTGTCCAAGTTCAGGACCACCTGTGACTAGCAGGCAGCAAATATAAAGCTGTTCAGCAGTTGTTTAAACAATGATGTATACATCACTTGCTCTTAGAATTTAGAATCCAGTTCAGGTTTTTATTAACTACTGCTGAGTGAGCATATCAAATAATACCTTGATGAATCTGTTGCTTGTTCAGACAAGTTTGAGAGAGTGGGGAAAAAAACATGATTTTTTTTTTCTCAAGTGTTGGCTTGTTGCATATAGCAATTGCTTGGGTCTTTGAACCTGAGCATAAAGATCATTTTAAAAACTTGTTTTAATTGTGAAAACAGGAAAAATTGTTTCTCTGGGGGGCCAACCATTGAATGCCTTCTTTAGGTGTCTTTGGCCCTTTGATGTGTAGCCTTTTACACACAGGTTTGGCCTTTTTGCATCCCTTCTGTGCTGCTGACCCCTTGGGTTCTGTACTGAGAACAGCTCAGCTGCCCTTGAGGATCAGGGCTTAAGTGTTTACAAAGGAGAAATCACTTCTTTTCAAAACCTATAATGTAAGAAATCTTTAGACTATTTAAATGTTTCTAATAACACTAACAATGAGCAACACTGGATGCTGGAGAAGAGGCTCAGAACTGTAAGCGAGTTCTTGCTTAGTGCAGCTCTGTTGCTGACTCCTTGCATGGCCTTGGGAAAGTGTCTCTTTCTCATTTAAAAAGTAATGTTTTCTTTTTTCCTCCCCTGGGAGTTGTGAGGATTGTTGCTAGTTAACAGGCATATATAGGATTGGGTGTGGGAGGTCCTGTACGTGCACAATTGAAAACATGGTTTAAAATCTAAGGATAATTAGTTAGGACCAGATTGAGACCCACCCTTCTGTGGGTGTGGGGAGCTGCTCATGAAATCTCCTGCTCCTGAACAAAGCAAGGATCACAACAGCAATCCCTGAGGAGCTGCGGCCTTGCTCCCTCATGGAGAACCAAGGACTAATGTAGTAGTGATGATCCTAATGAATGGAGCAAAGTGCATGCCTTCAATGCACAAGGAGAACTTTGAGGGATTCTGCCTCATTCCCTTCTGGTGCTCCTCCTGGAATGGTACTTGCTAGACTTTTTGCAAAATACACAACCCTGCCCTATGTTTTAAAAGCTGCATCTCTGCCCCCAAATCAAATTGTTCTGCTATACACAATACTTTTACATAAAAGCGCAAAATGCTCCTTTGCTGCTTTAGGATATTTTAATAACATGCTTTTGGAAGTCATGAATTCGCATCAGAATAAATATTCTTCTTTAAGGCTTTGAGATGTAATTAAAAATATGGATTTATAAATCATTCTAGACCTAAGGCCTGATTCGCCATTGCCAGACTCTGTTCTTATGCCAGTGTAATTCCATGGGTTTCCATTAACTTAAACAATGTAAAACTAGAATAATGGAATGGTGAATCAGGTCCCAAATGCATATTTAGTAAAAGTCAGTGCACTCTTGTTTTGGAAGTCCAGGCAAAAGACCTCATCTCTGATTTTTCCCTCTATCTAAATAGACAGGTTATTTGATTTTGACATTGTGAATCACAGGTTCATCTAGACTAAGTGAAAGAATGACTCCATATGTGATAGGGACCATCTTCGTACTGTGTGTGTGTACAATGTCTCGTGGAACGGGACCTTGATCCCTAACTGGGGACTCTGTGTGCTATCTCAGTACAAAATAACAACAACAATCCTTTATTTTCATATCTGGAAGTCTGTTTCATCTCAAACAGTCTCTGAAGATGTGTGTGTCAAAATGATGCTTCTGTAGCAGCTCGCTTGGTTTGAATCACATCAGGGTTAACTAGATCCTACATCCTTGTGAGGAACATAAATGGAGTTTGAGGAGCAGCCGTGTTTGTCTGTATCCGCAAAAAGAAAAGGAGGACTTGTGGTACCTTGGAGACTAACAAATTTATTTGAGCATAAGCTTTCGTGAGCTACAGTTCACTTCGTCGGAGGCATCGGATAAATGGAGTTGAGTGCGGAGTGTATTGGTCATTTGGATGAGCCTTTAAAAATCAAGGTTCTGTCTTCCATGCATGAATATTAAAGATGTCATATCACATTTTACAAGAAGTGGGATTTTGCCCTGATTTCTCTGGCCCAAGCTTCTCTTCCCAGCTGTTCATCCACTTGTCTGTTGCCTCCATCACAAGATTGGCTATATGATTGCTAGGCAGCATGATTGGGATTTTCGAAGGAATGCAGCCTTGTCCTAACTGTTCCTATTGAAGTCAAGAGGAGTTTTACCATTGACTTCAACAGGAATAAACTCCTCTAACTTAAGTAGGAGCAAAGAGTTAGGTCATGGCTGATGGTTTTTTGAAAATGCTACCCTGTATTGCTTATAAAGTACTTTACAGTTCTAGAGAGTGAAAAATATTATGGTGTATTAATGTAAGAGATTGCAACATGTTGATGAAAAATCATAGTGATATTTAATCCTTGATATCATAAGAGGTGGTATACATTTCAACAACCGGTTAGATTTGCTTGCTGCCACTGTTGTAGAGTTTCTGTGTCAATCAAAGTGGGTTTAGGCATTATATTAGCTAATATTTCTAACGAGTTCTCAGTTGAAAGTTCACTTCCATATTCTTTTAGTTTTAAAACAGGAGGGACATTTTTGAATGTGAGTGCATGTTTGTGCAGAAAAATCCTCTGCAAAGGCCAGCTCCTTGGCTAGTGTAAATCGGCATAGCTCCATTAACTTCTTGGAGCTACCCTGTCTTACACCAGCTGGGGCTGTTGCACCAAATAGCTACACCTGCCTGGCGATTCTATGCAGAGCTATTTTTGTTGCACTTCACCAAAGCAAAGTTTTTATTTCTGGAGTTAGTCTTTCTAAATTTTTAAAGTGAAACTGATGCTGAAGTACAGAAGCTCGTACTTTCAGATACAGGGATCTTTTTCTCTAGTCAGTGCATGCCACAGTTAATGCACACATACGTGTAGACTTCCTGGATTTATACTTGTTCTTCAGTCTTTTAAATGGTTGTAGTAGGTTAGTTTATTTGGAAAGGATTTTCTTCATCATCTTTGGAGATAATTAGACTGATATAATGGACCATTTGGAATTTTCATACATTCTTTGTGCCTTACCTCAGTTGGTATGCATCCACAGAGCTCCACTGAAGTCAAAGAAGCTATGCTCCTTAGCCCCAGCTGAAGATCTGGTCCTTACATAAAACTCCTGTGAATGTAAGGCATTTTACTTTCAGAGAGGGCACCTAAAAATCAGTAGGCAAAAATACTGTTCTTATATGCTAGTTTAAAAAAAAAAAACAAAAAACCAAAACTTGAAAAATGTAGGCCACTTAACAAGAATCCTCCCTTTTTATGTTTTGTCTTTTGAGTGCAAATAATTGCAGGTGCAATTGTTGTAATGTAGATTTTAGGGGGAGACAGGTACTTGGAGATCCAAAGACATCAGCTGAGCCCACAAAGAATTATGGCTGTAGAAAAGGAGCTTGGGTTAAAATCGAGTCCATGCTGTTTGGCTTTTCTTCAGTCTGGTTTGAAATACCCAGGAGTGCATATGGCCCAGATCCTGTGCTGCTGCCGAGCAGTGCATGCTGTAGCGTGGAAAGTTAGCTTTATGTCACCTTTGTGCTTCTCCAGTCTTGGGTTGTTTGTACTCCAGTTCTGGTCTCCTGGAATAACCTAAAGCCGCTTAGGCGTTGCTCTGAATTGTGCTGGCTGCCATTGGCTGTTCCAGCAGATGCTTATTGCTGGGGCACAGAGAAGCCCCAATCGTACCTCTTTGCCCCAACCACCCCTCCTTGGCTAGCTGCAGGGAGGTAGGTGCAATAGGAGCCGTTACAGCAGCTCTTCACCACTAAAGGATTTTCCTGCGCTAGAGTGATCCTCGTGTGTCCAGCTACAGCAAAGGATTTAGTGCCTTTTTGTGCTGGTGGCACAAAGCAGGGGAGAATCCAGGCCTGTATCCTTAGAGTTAGTATCTTAAGGCCCAGTTCTGAAAACCTGTTGTTATAGGGCCTAATCCAAAGTCCAATGGAAAGATTCCTGTTGACTTCAGAGGAGGTTCTCGCTCATTAGATGTCAGTGGAATTACTTGGGATGAAGATTTGGGTCTTTAGCAATTTGTAATGGGAAAATTCTATATACAGTGAGCATGGTACACAGAGAGCTGGGTTAGTACAGGAAGCATATACGTTTCTTACCGTCTCCTGGCAGTCGTTTATTTCTTTTTCAGTGGCAGGATATGTTGGAAATATAAACCTAGGAACAGTCTGAGTTTGTCTGGGAGCTGTGATTCCATCTGCAAGGGGTGGTTCCCAGTTTGAAGCACCTCACCCATGTTCAACTACCACTGCTTCGCTTTGGTGGCTGAATCGAAAGATAGGCAAATACTGACAAAAAAAAAAACCTGTACATGGGCACTATCTGGTCATTTGATCTATAGGTGAATGGCAATATACAGTAGATCATATGCAAATAATCACCCAAAAAGGAATTCCACTCCGACCCATCTACTTAACTTGGGCACCCATATTTAACACCTCAGATAAATCTAGTAGCAGGTTTTTGCTTAGAGCCCTGAATTTTTTTTATTACTATTATTATTTGGTAGAACAAGTGCTCATGCAGTTCCCTTACTGTAATGCCTTTAAGACATTGTGGTAGCTTCAAATATTACCTCTGATACAAGGATACTTGATGCACCTAGCCTCATGATTACGTTAAATTCAATAATACTTCACACAGGCAGTTGTGACACACATCTTCCTAGCTCTAATGTATGCTGTTCCATAGGAGAGTGTAGAAGGCCCGATCCTGCATTCCTTTTGCACTCCAAAGTTCAGGATCAGGCTCATAATGTATACAGATTTATGTGCTACTATTTGGTATAGACTATGAAGAATTTAAGGAATTTGTTACTCTTGTATGATGGGTATGTTCCCCTGCTACGGTCACAGATCTGTGCTAGAAGAAGAACTTTCTCCTTTACCAGGTGCCAGCTCCTCCCTTCTGCTTGGTCCTATCTTGAAGTTGTCATCAAGCCTGTGCTTCTAGAATTACAGCCTGTTCCCACAGAGATTGTTATGATGTTGCAGAGTCAGCATTCTGACTTCACTGCAGGATAAAATAGGAGGGGCAGAGTCAGCATTCTGACTTCTCTGCAGGATAAAATAGGAGGGGCAGATGCAGCATATTGATCTCTGGGAAGTCTGACTAAATTTATTGTTTCATATCACTGTCCTTAATTGTTGGGAATATGAATTTCTTACTTCCTTTGAAAAATGTATTTAAATTAAAACCTAATTCGTACTTCAAATTTCATTCTACTATTCCTCTTTTTCCCTCCCAGTCAAAATGGTACCGGTACCATGTCAAGACGTCAGAACACCATTCAGGATCTTTTGCAGAATTGTGCGGATTGCCTGATGCGTGCTGAACTTATAGTGCAGCCTGTGAGTCCCCTTTATTTTGCTTATCCTAAATGAATATTAACACTGTAGGTAATGGTACTTCAGAACTTTCACACAATTAACTTTGGTTCAAAGTTGAAATCCCACTTTCCCTCTTCTCACTGATCCTTTCACTTGTTCTGCAAAGGAAAGCTTGCCTTTTGTCTATTGTCCTGAAATACTATGTATCCTTTTCAGATCTCACTCTTGAAACATGTACCTTTCACTTCCGATTGACTTTTCATTAGAGCTGATTAGAAAAAAAAATTAATTCCAAGATTTTCTGATTAAGAAAAAGGAACACACTTTCTGTGAAAATTGCCATGGAACATTAATCACACCAGCTTTAATTTTCAATGTTCGACTGAGACCACTGTCAGGGCAAACCATCCCCCTAAATGGCGTGGCCACTTATATGCTCCCCCAAACTTTGCTGTATTTGTTCAGCAAAGTGTTCTGAGCTGCAGTTGCCCTGAAATTGAACCAGCCCTGTGCAAAACTGCTATATCTTGACTGGTAAGGAAGGGTATAAAACTAGGCTGAGGTCCCCTTAGCTGTCTCTTCTTAAATGTATCCATTCCAGTTCTGCTCTCCCCCAGTGTAAATGCAGAGTTGGTCAGTGATGTGCAGTGGAGTTATTCTGGATTTACACTGGAGTAACTGGGTTCGGTCCTGCCAGGTGTTGAGCACCCTGAACTCTGATTGAAATCAAAGGGAATTCAGGATGCTGAGCAGATGATGAGATTGAGGTCACGGAGATCTGAATTAAACCCACAATCTCTGCAGAGGATGTAATTAAATTTACATTTTAGGGCCCGTTGGGGGCACTAATCTCTTCCAGGAATGAACTCTCTGGTTCAGAGTTTTGTTTCCTTTTCTGAGTCGTTGCACATGTGTCCATGCTTTTGGAAATGTCAGTGCCAAAGCAAATACTGTCTCTTTCACCGAATATTATTTCAGTGGAGTTAAAACAAAGAAGTGCTTCGTTCTGGCTCTGTGCCACTTGTTGCACTGTTTAATTTTTATTCTTTTGGGGCCAAAGAGTGTGAAGTCCATAAGAATTTTGCCTGCCTAAAGGTGGAGGGGAAAAAATGCATGTTCAATTGTGACTGGTCCCATGTAGGGAGACAGGTCAGGGATCCTTTACCCCTTGTGCAGCAGCTGTCCGCATTCTGGTTTGTGCCTCTGAGGTAGCAATTAGTGTCAGCCTCCACAAGTTGGTAGGGAGGAATGTGAGAGGGGCTGGCCATGGCCTATCCTTGCTCTATCCCAAGTTAATAGCACTGGCCCCATGGAGGGTGAGTGCATTCTGTGATTTTCAGAAGGTATTTCGCTTGAATCAGGACAATGTCTAGCAATTCCCACTGGGGCACAGCACTTACTTATTACTCCCTTGAAAGTGCAAAGCATCCCTCCATAAGGTCATTGGGATTTGATTCCTGGGGTGAAATATTGGCTCTATTTAGGTAAATGGGAGTTTTGCCATTGACTTCCATGAAGCTAGGATTTCATCTCTGGTGTTTATAAAGACCATATGCATCCAAGTCTTTTCAGTGAAATTGTCAATGGACTTAGGCACAGTTCTTAACACAACAACGTGGGAAATGTGATCATTGTGGACAAGTATGGAGACATTTTTCATTTTGAGGGTTAGTATGGTGGTACCAATGCTGGATTCAAGGAAACCCAAGCTATGTGTACTAAGAGCCTATAATTTTTTTTTTGGAAGGATTTGATTTGTATCTTCAGTGCTGGCATTTTGGTATAGTGGGAAATAAAACAAAAACAGAGACATTAATTATTATTTAAAAGTATAATCACAGAAGAGGAGATTCAGAAGGAATTCCGAAATAGTCACATTTCAAATCATAATGTTCATTAATATTAATTTCTTATTTATTGATTGTTGACAGAACTGAAAGCAAAAAGTTCACCAGCTGTCTGAGTGCAGTGTGTCATACCTTTTAAATGTAATTGCTCCTGATAACAGATCAAAGCATTGTCTCTCTGTAAATAAATTACTGAGCTGGAATTTGTACAATTTATGATTTTTTTTTTCTTCTGTTTCTTTTAGGAATTGAAATATGGGGATGGCATTCAAATAAGCAGGAACAGAGAACTGGAAGAATGTTTTGCGCAGACTAATGAAAATATGGATATCCTCGATGGACTGATCAGAGAGATGAGGCAAATGGGCCAGCCCTGTGATTTGTATCAGAAAAGGTACTGCCATTGGTGAATTACAAGAGGAATGTGGTCCCATCACATTGTAAATAAACAGCCTTCTCATTATGCCTTCAGAGCTTTAAAAACCCAACTAGCAATGGGACAAATGATTGTGATCTTGTTTACACAAAAGTGTAAATCTGGAGTAACTCCACTGAAGTCGGTGAAATTACCCTGCTTTTATGCTGTAACTGAGATCAGAATCTGGTCCAGCATGCTGTCCTTATAGTACGGAATCTTTGGCACATGAAAGCACATACCATTTTATTCCTTTTTGTATGTGAATTGTGTCACACCTTGTGCATATAAAGCTGGGGGAAAACCAAGCCACCTAAGCTGTCAGAAAAGATAGCTTTCATGAGATTTGTGTGCTGTGTACACAGGCATTTCTGCAGCAGAGGCCAGCAGAAATAATTACTTTCCGTGTACGTATATGAGACTTGCTGCTGCATGTGGACACCACTGGGGTTTTTTTAGTGTGAAGCGTTAGCAAACAGGATTTAGCTCTGTCTGTTTGACCTACAGTAATGATCCTTCATTTGAGGATTGCAAGGATTTCCTTCTGAACCTGTCGTCGTCACTCCCCATTCAGTCAGAGGAACGAGTAAGGAGTGATATCCGGGACTGACTGTCCTTCTCACCAGACACAAATTTGCTGCCTCTGAAATGCTGACAGTTCCTGCTGCTAGAAAAGCAAGAGATCAGAAGATGGAACTAAACTCCAGTTCCCTTCATGCTAGGGCAGGGCAATACCACTCAATGGGCCTGGTAGCATTATACTTCTTATGATATATGTCTCAGTTGCTATTCTGAGATTTTTGTCAAGGTTCTGTTCCTCAGTCGGCTCATTTGGGGGATTTTCTTGCACACTTACTGGTTCAGTAGGAGATGGGAATTGCTTTATTTACATCTCTTCTGGTTATTTTCCTGGTTTATGCTAACTATTTCCTTTCCCTTTTCAGGCTTCTTCAGCTTCAAGAGCAAATGCGTGCCCTTTATAAAGCCATCAGTGGTCCTCGTGTCCGGAGGGCCAGCTCTAAGGGTGGTGGCTGCTATTCCTCTCAGAGCGGCTCAGGCTGGGATGAGTACACCAAACGCATCACCAGTGAATGTTTGGGCTGGATGAGGCAGCAGAAGGTAAATCTATCCTAAGCACAAATAGGGTGGTCAAAAATGGTGTAGCGTTGAACCTCACTTCACACTCAGTGGTGTTGTGGGAACCATCAAAACATTTTAAAAACCACTTGTGAGACAATGTTGCGTTGTCTTGTCTTTCTTTTTTCTTTTAATTGCAGTTCATTATATATATGTATTTTCATTGAAATAAAGACTAGGATCCAGAACCCTATGTAACAGGGAGAAAAGGTGGCTCCCAGATGGTATAACAATTTATTTATTTCAGATTAGTGCTCAGCATTTGCACTCTGCCTGCCTGCCTTTTTGCCTTCACATATACCTCAATGCCTCTGATTTGTACCGTATTTACCCACTGTCCAGTGAAGACCATCTGCCATGGTTTTATCCTTTTGGCCAGCATGCTGTAGCTAGTACCCCACTCCTGTATCTACATCCCAGCTAGAGTAGGAAAATAGCATTGCTAGTTAGAGGACTAAGTTTTCAAAAATGATTCCCTAAATAGCAGCATTTCAGATGTGACAAATGTTCAAAATGTACCCCGGCTGCATGTGCAATATTCACATTTGTCTGTATAACCAGGTAGCTGTGTACACAAGTTGCTAAAAACACCTGTTATAACCTCGTAGTCTGGTTCTGTGCTGATGAGGTGGTTACCCTATTTTTATGACTTGATATATCCCTTTGAGTGCACCCATTATCTGGATGGTGGGAGGTGTGGGAGAAAATGGCTGCAATTGGAATTTGCACCAATCCAGCCTTGAAATTTGGATTTCTATCTTTCTTTTCCAAAACCAAGAACTATTTAATCTGCTTTTATGATAATACTTACGGCTACGGCCCCCTCTTCCTAGCTTCTGTTTAGTGTTTGCCAGGTGGCTTTTTTGCAAACCACATGAGGAAAGATAAGCTTCTTGCACACACCCTTCAATCCTTCACACCTGTGTGAATACCAGTCACTCTCCAGTGCTGTGGGTTCTGTAATAGCTCTAGTACACAGACAGAGGCATGTTGTAGGGGTGGGTGGGGAAGTGGAGATGCACTAGCATTGTGCCTGCAGAGGCCAGGAGTAGGTATGATTCCTCCAAACATGCTGTGGGAGGAGCACACTCACTGCTAGCCCTTGTTACAGTTTAGGAAATGGTGTAGCTTGCACGGGGGGACTTCCAGCTTCAAGCCAGTGTGAAGACCAGAGCTCACCCACCAGCCATCGTACTTAACACGGGACACCCCATTCAGACAGGCTTACCTGTATACAGAGAGCACAGGCTTTCTGGCTGCATCCTGCATAGAACCTGTAGAGGAAGAAGAGGGTTCACTCCCCATGCCAGTTCCCTTAGCTTACCCAGGCTGGGGCGGCCATCATTTGGCCCCTTAGCACTTTTTTTTTTGTTTGACAGTTCACATTAGTTTTGAACTCTTCCCTGCTCCCTGTACTGCACAATACATACTGTATTTCACTCCCCTGGAGTCTAGGATCTATTATGCAGAGCCCAGCTACAGGACCAAGGTCATGTTTCCCCTAGTAATATGATACATGGGAAATCATTCACAGCAGCTGCTGCTTTCTGCCTGTGCTTTATTTTTCTTTCATGGTGGTTTGTTGGTAGGAGAATCAGATGCTAAATATCCCAACTGACTTTCCATGGTGAACAGAGGGGCAGTGAGCTGGAATTCAGCCACCCCTTATTTACACACAGGCAATCACATACGGTTGCTGCTGCTTCAAACACTTTGGGCTTTAGCTGAAATGAAAAGGGTCAAAGTCCTGTGTAACTTCTAGATGGCCGACTGTAGAAAATGGCTTCCTTTGTTGGAATCTTTCCAGCTCTGCCTAACCATGGGTGTGGCTCAGGATAACAGGTACTGTAGTAGTAATTGTATTGCAATGCTGAGTCATAGCGATTTGGTTCCAGACTAATAATTACCTGATGTGATCTCCGCCCAAGAGTGATATGGGTATGTATTTGTATGCACAGACACTACGTATATACATATCGATATCTCTCTCAGACTGAGATAATATTTGGCAATTATCAGCGTGGAACCAAATCTCTATATATAATATAGAAGAAGCCAAGTATCAAAAGAAGTGATTTGGCTGTGTTTTTACAGTTGGAAGCATAAAGATTTTGATCATCCTTGTAATGGATTTAATGGACTTTGGTATTTAAAAATATTAAAACAAGGAATTGTGATCCTTGCTGTCAGCTTTTGCCTGGGTTCAACGTTTTTCAAAGAACATTTCTAGAGATTTTCCCTCAACATTGCAAGCTTCCCAAATAGAAATGTTACCAATTGGTAAGGCCCCACCAAATTCACGGCCATGAAAAATGCGTCACGGACCGTGAAATCTGGTCTCCTCCCATGAAATCTGGGTCTTTTGTGTGCTTTTACCCGATACTATACAGATATCGTGAGGAGACCAGCATTTCTCAAATTGGGGGTCCTGACCCAAAAGGGAATTGCAGTGGGGGGTTGCGAGGTTATTTGAGGGGGGTCACGCTATTGCCACCCTTACTTCTGCCCTGCCTTCAAAGGTGGGCAAATGGAGAGTGGCTCGGAAGGTAGCTCCCCACCAGCAGCAGCGCAGAAGTAAGAGAGGCAATACCATACCATGCCATCTTTACTTCTGCGCTGCTGCTGGCCGCAGCTCTGCCTTCAGAGCTGGGCTCCCAGCCAGCAGCCGCCACTCTCCAGCTGCCCAGCTCCGAAGGCAGCGCCGCCGCCAGCAGCAGCGCAGAAGTAAGGGTAGGAGTACTGCAACCTCGGCTACAATAACCTTGTGATTCCCCCTTCCCCCCCAACTCCTTTTTGGGTCAGGACCCCTGCAATTACACAGTGAAATTTCAGAGTTAAATAGCTGAAATCATGAAATTTACGATTTTTAAAATCCCATGACTGTGAAATTGACCAAAATGGACTGTGAATTTGGTAGGGCCCTACCAATAAGCCACTGTGTCTTGAATGGTCCCTTACCATATGTGCTAACTACTTATGCTAAACAATGGTTCCGCTTCACATTTTGCTCTGAGGCTAGGAGTATCTTTCCCAGACCTGAAGAAGAGCTGTGTGTGGCTGGAAAACTTGTGTGTCTCACCAACAGAAGTTGGCCCAATAAAAGACATACCTCACCCACCTTCTCTCTCTCATATCCTGGGACCAATACAGCTACAACTGCATATACTGTATCAACAGGCCAGACGGACAATGTGTTCCAGAGCCATTCCCATCTTAAAACTATAATCCAGATTCCACTCTTAGATATACCTGTGCTGCCCCTTATTGAAGTCTGTAAGTTACTGTAATTTATCTTGATGGAAATGTGATGTGTAACTGAGAGTAGAATTTGGCTCCGTGTGCTTTTACAAGCTACCTGAATCTCATAGAGTCACAGGGCCAGATTCTGTTTCCAGAAACATCAGAGCAGCTCCTGTGATGTCAATTAAGTTACGCTGGGAAACATAAAGGAACAGTTTAGCTCAGACCCACTAGAGATGAAAATATACCTTCTCTAGTCCAGTTTTAAGTGACTCAAGTGATGGTTCCTCAACCACTATGTTAGAAGCCTGTTACACCATCTAATAGATCTCACTTTTAAGAAACTTTTAAACTCCTATTCTGAGCTTCCTTTTGCTCCATTGTACACTTTACCTCCTAGAGTGAGATTTCCCTGTGTGTGTGTTTCGCTGGTGCTTTGTTTTGGGTAATATGTGCCTTATTGCAAATGACGAGACATGCTTTCCCTTTTTTCTTTAGGCTGAAATGGAGTTAGTGAAATGGGGTTTTGATGCAGCAGCTATTGAGCAACAAATTAATGACCACAGGAGATTTCACAATGCCATTGGGGACTATCGATGGCATCTGGACAAATTGAAAACAGATCTGGTAATAGACTTTCTCCACCCTTCTAAGTTCATATCCACAGGTTGCTAAAATTACTGCAGCAGTGAGGATAGCCAGGTGTCTTCTGTTCAAAAGGCCTGGCTGTCAAGATTGCAGCAGCTTTAGGCCCGGATGCTTGAAATCCCCCCTGCCCTTTTTGCTGTTCCCTTCTTTTTCCAATATCTCCATGAAGATAACGATATTGAGCAATGATGTGGAATTGCATAATTTTGTACAAACCTTAACAAATGAATCCTTACAACACTTCAGGAGGGTAGGTCAGCATTGTTGTTCCCATTTTATAGCTAGGGGAGTCTGATACACAGAGATTAAGGGCTAGATTGTGCCCTGTAAGTACAGCCGTGAGCAAGGGGTGCTGTGAAGACAGCTCCACCCCAGGAGCAGACCAGGCAGGTATTTTGTCTGACCTCTCTGAGGCACAACACCTTCCCTGTTCCCCTTTGGTTCTAGGGTGGGGACTGGGGCAGGCCTTTAAAAGGTGGTGCTTACATCCGCCTGATACTTGGCCACAAGTGGGAGGAATGGGGGAGCCAAAGGTCCACCCTTCTTTATTCCTTTCCCATGCACTTGGTCACATGGGAGCTCAAGGGCTGTGTGCTACAGACCTGGAGCCAAGACCTAAGTGTGTCTTTCTCGGCCAAGCAGAATGGGGTCGGGTCGGGGGGGGGGGTGGTTTGGGGGGAGCATACTCCTTTTTACTCCCCTGCTTGGACAAGTAAGAAGGGGCACAATCTAGCCCTATGTGATTTACCTGACGTTCCGCAAGGAGTCAGCGGCGGACCTGAGATTAAAAACAAGAACTTGCAGCTCCATGCTCCAAACCACGAGATTGTGTTGTCTCTGGGTATATGTCTACAGTGCACATTCCTTACAGCGGCGTGTGGGGTACATACACTACTCTCTTCCCTAGCATGGCTATAAATAGCAGCGTTGATGGTGAAGCACTGCTTAGGTGAAGAAAGACACACCTGAACCCTTGGGTATATACCCTACACAGCTCTCTATACGCCCAAGCAATGTCTCGCCCATCTACACTGCTATGTTTAGCAATGTAGGGTCCCACTGCCTCCTTGCTCCTAGAGCCTTTGCCTGTCGCTGGATGCTGCCTAGCCTTTCCCCGCTACCTCCCCTCTGCCAGAGCCGTTCACTGATGTATGTAGCTACACGCTGCAGCGTGGATGCAAATTGCTTTTCATTGCAGCATGTATCTAGACAGACCCTACACGCTGCTGCCAGGGGTGTGCTGTGTGTGCATAGCATTGTAAAATTGTAAGGCTATCCACTAGTTCTAAAAATGTGTCTGTTCCATGTAATTGCATGGGACACCCACTTTCAGGAGCAGTTCTGTGTATTACAGAGACAATGTGCGTACCAAACAGCACTGGGGAGATTGCTCATCCAAAGCATGGTCAGACTGTCCTGGTGCTGCCCAAAGGGTGCTGGAGCTCTGCTCCACCCCCTGCGGAAAGCTTTGCCAAAGTGTGCAGTCTGGGGCTTAGTTAATTGGGTCATAAGAGCACGATTTTTTAGTTCCTGTAACGGAAATACGAGCAGACAACTGAGCCTATCTGACATCAGTTCATGAGACAGAGTGTGAGTTCATTCAGCCCTAATATTGATCTGATTTAGGATTGTCTGTGGCACCCATCACTATAGTATGGTAAGCATCCTAGAGTAGGCACAGATCTCTCATCTCTAGGTTTGTCAGTAGGCAAAGCACACTAAATAATTATTGTCTTTGTTTCAGCGTGAGAAGGCTGCAGTTCATCAGCTAGAAGAAGAATATGAAACCCTGCTGGTAAGCACATTTGTTTACCTCTGACATGTTTGGAATGCGTGCTCTGTTTGATTATTTTATCCTTAATGTATCAAATGTAAGCAATTAGTCTCCTGTGTAGAGGCCCAGCCCACAGCTTGTGCACCTTGCCAGTCCCACTTCAGCCCAGTCTGCAGAGGGGTGAATTTCGTCTTCACTGAAGGTTGGATTTTAAAACATAGATGCTGACAGTGTCTTAATTTGCACTTTTGTATCATACTCTTTTATGCATCTTGTTGACCTGAGTTCCACTTCTAGGGGACTGTTCTGCTGTTGGCACTAGTAGTAATGGGACTTAGCAGGGGGAGCAGCAAAAAAGGACCCCTTCATTTTTAGTCTCTCTCTTTATATATATATTTTGGTATCTTTCTTGCCTGTGCAATTTAGTCCCTACTATTTGGTACCTGAAGTTCACTACTCTCTGGTCTACAGCAGTTTTATCCCTTGCTGGGCTCTGCTAATGGTTGTACCAGTAACAATCTCACATTGTGTTTCTCCTTAGATCAGTGGGACTTCCTTGAACTATTTCCTCCTTTTGGAAGTAAATAGATGCACCTCTTTAACAACCCAAACCCGCTCAACAAAACATATACAAATACTGAGTCATGGTGTTATATTTATGCTTGAACCGAATGTTTTCAGAGGCTGATGACTTCTGGATCCCACTACTTAATAAATCCAGACACTTTGTCTATTTTCAACAGTTGTCTTGCAATAATTTTTTTGTATTAATTGTAAAAGAAGATGCATTTTGTGATTCTGATTTTTTTTTAACCTTTTGGTTATATTGTTTCTTGTTGTTTTTCCTTGTAGAGATCCTCCTTTGAGAGAATGGATCAACTGCGTCAGTTTCAGAACCTCATCCAAGCCACTAGCAGAGAGATCATGTGGATCAATGACTGTGAGGAAGAGGAGCTTCTGTATGACTGGAGTGACAGGAACACAGATATTGCCAGGAAGCAGGAGGCCTTTTCTGTAAGTTAGTGCCAAAAAAAACCCCTCCCTGTGGACTTTTCATAATAAATCCTGATGACCGGGCACTGCACTGCTTAGGAGACTGGTACTGTGTCTGAATTCCTTCACTTTCCGGGTTGCTAGTTTGTATCTATCCCAGTTGGGTAGTTACTGTGTAGTGGGTATTTAAATCAGGATTGGATGTCTTTTTAAAAGAGAGGCTGTAGCTAAACTAGAAGTCATGGGCTTGCTGCGGGAACCGCTGGTAGATATTCTATACATTGTGCTAAGCAGGAGGTCGGACTAGATAGCCATAATGGTCTTTTCTGGCTTTAAAATCTGTGACTCTCTGGTGCCTTCTGTGGTATGGCTTGGTGACCTCAGGCCAGTTCCTTATGGACTGATAGCCACATCTAAAAGCCCCATTATTTCCATTAACACTTCTGTTGGCAAACTGTGCAGAGACCAATGATCACATGGACATAGAGAAGAAACTGTCTCACCTCTATTAATTGTCTCTCGACACACAAGGAGTGTTGGGAGAGAGAGCTCGCATTATTCACTGTCTAGATGTCTAAATGCAGCATCTTTCCCAAGCACTACATTCATTTAAAGAAGAAAACAAAATTTACAGTTCTAAGCAGATACTTTTAGTCATGTTATGTTAGATTTTTGCAAGGTGCTGCAAGTTTTTTCCTTTGAGCACTGCACGTAGACTGTAAGAGCTAGAGGGTGGGTTTGTTGCCCTGCAAAGGGAGCAGTACAGAGCTCGACAGCCCCAGGAGTAGCATTGGAGAGGTTGTTCTTTTAACAGTTTTTTATGGACTATATTAATGTATCACTTTGAATACATTACATATAATTATTTAATTTTTATAAGCTAGTAGTTTTCTGCAGTACTTTTCAGCCTTTAACATTTTTGGGAAACTCTCTTATTAAACAAGATAATGACGTGATTGTTAATTTGCCTTTGAAGTGTTGTTTAATGCTGTGCTTTGTATTCACAGAAACGCATGAGCCAGTTGGAGCTTAAAGAAAAAGAGCTCAACAAACTTAAGCAAGAAAGTGACCAACTAGTGCTCAATCAGCACCCTGCTTCTGACAAAATTGAGGTAGGTTAGGCTGTCTGGGATTAAACCCGATCCCATAGTTCTTCTCTGAGTGAAATTCCCAGTGAAGTGGAAGGTCTGTAAATTAAATTCCATATTTGTATGGCAGCTCAAGGAGACCCGTTTTATTGGCAAAACTGATCATTTTCCTAAAGGAAGGAAAGTGTGTGTGTTCAGAAAATTCATGGTTGGTCTTAAGGCAATATTTAGGTGTATCCTAAATTCCTTCATCTCGCATGGATTGATTTATATGAAACATAGTTAATTGTAGCTAGGCATCTCATTCTTGTTGCTCGGATTGTTTAGCTGCCGAGGTTTTGAAGGTAGCCACGCTTTCTCCAACTGAAATTTAGAATGTAAATCAATAGCTAGGCCAAGAAATTTTTGTTTTCACAATTTGGAATACGTTGTTTTGTCTTATCTAACATTTAAAGAGACTCCATCAATTTGAAAATAACCTTTCTGTCTGAAAACATTAGAACTACTATAGTTACAAGTAACATCTAAGAACACTGTAACTGAAAAGTTACTGGGGGAAAAAAAGATTGCTTACTTTGTGCATTTGACAGTGCTTTGTGTAAAGTCAATATTCACAGTTTCCTCTCTATAGTCAGTTAGCTGGTCAGTTGCTGCCTTGCGGAAAAGTGAAATTATTTGCATGAGTCAAGTCACTCACGGTTGCATGTATTTGCAGTAGCAGACCCTGCCTTTGTAGGTAGCTTAAAGAAAAAGAATCCTGTTCTAGGCTTGAGGTGAGTGGAAGATTGGTGCAATGAATCATGGTTTTTTAAAATTAATTTTTTTAGGCATATATGGACACGCTGCAAACTCAGTGGAGCTGGATTCTTCAGATCACCAAATGCATTGATGTGCATCTGAAGGAGAACGCAACATACTTTCAGGTGAGTTCTGGTGTTTGCAGTAATAATGCTCTTTGTGAATCAGAAGTTTTATTCCTCTTCATTTATACTTCAAGCTTTGTATAACATTTTTTGAAAATGTCACATTTCAAAAACTCAGTTAGATTACTACCAACTTTGAGTAACATAAGACTCTGTTCTCTGGCCCTTCCTGGAGTAAAATTCCCATTGATTTCAGTGTGAGTTTGGCTCAAGTAAGAACTGCAGAATTAGGCCTGTTGATTTGACCAACAATTCATGGGAAGTCTGGCATTTCCCTTACTTCTGTAGTTGATTAAAAGCATGAACTTTGTCCCTAGGTACCTGAAAGCCATTTTTCCTACGTCCAAATCTTCATATATTCATATAGTTATGTATCAAGTACCAAGTAACATTATATTACTGTTTTATACACTGCACTTCTCCATAATGTAAATTGGGATTCTCATGTTAGATAATGATTCTGATTCCTTTTACTTGTGAAAATACCCATCCCTTCTTAAAGGAGTAGTTTTTGAGAGTTCTGTGTAACTGAAATCACAATCCTTCTTTGTAGTTTTTTGAAGAGGCCCAATCAACTGAAAACTACCTGAAGAACCTACAGGACTCTGTCAGAAAGAAGTACATATGTGATAAGAACATGTCACTCCAGAACCTGCTGGAACAGATCAAAGAACTTGAGGTACTGTCACACCTTGCAGATTTCACTAACAAATTATGGGCCTGCTCCAAATGAAATCAATAGCAAAACTCTCATAGATTTCAGCAGAAGCAGGATTGGGCCCATTTTGGGTACTAATGCATGCTGTTCTCTAGAATATAAGACAGAATGACACTACATTGGTGGATCTTTCTGGTCATATCTCATATGTGGGTCAGCATCATTTGAATTTGTATTTCAACACTTCATAGGCAACTTGCTGAACATTGCGTTATGTAATATAGTGTGGGCCCAGCTCATTTCCAGATGTAAGGCATGCTAGAAAATAGAGAGAACAGACGTCAGATGAATCTGTAGGCATTAAAACGGATTCTCTTCCTTCCCCTCCCAAAGAAGTATAATATGCTTAATAAAGCATCTAACACATAATTTTATATTATAATAGCCTCCTTGGCAAATCTTAAGACTTGAATCTATATTTGACTTAAATGTTCATCAGGAGCTGGTCATACAGTCCTGACTTACTCCTTATTCAGAGAAAACAGCCAATTATTTTAATGGGCGCTTGCCTGAACAAGAAGAGGGTGAAGATTCAGGGTGCTATTGTTTTGATTCTGAGAGAATGCATAGTGTGCTATGCCCCAGGCTTTTGCACTTCACTTTAAACAAGTCATAGATCTGGATAAAACACTATGGGATGCCTCAGTAGCTGGCAGAGCTGTAGAAATACTTGAATTCACTTACAGCCTTTTTAAAAAAAAATGACAGTTTTTTCATAGATCAAATCCCGGTCCCATTGAGGTCAATAGAAGTTTTGCTGCTGACTTCAGGGAGAGCCAGATGTGGGCCATTGTGACATTAATACAGATGTGCGAAGAGTGTTTTTTTTAATGACGTGTTAAAATACAATTTACCTTTCCAGAATGAACGAGAGAAAATTTTGGAATACAAGAGGCAAGTGCAGAACTTGGTGAATAAATCCAGGAAGATTGTGCAGTTGAAGCCTCGTAACCCAGACTACAGGAGTAACAAGCCCATTATCCTCAAGGCCCTGTGTGACTACAAACAGGATCTGGTAGAGTACTCATTACAGACTGAGAATGAACACTATAAAAAGTAGAGCTGACCAAATAATTCCCAATGATTCACTGATCTGATTATTGTAACCCTTTAATTCTCTCTTGGTCAAGATTTGAATGGATTTGAATCTTTCTGAATAGTTTGCTCAAATATTCGTAACTGTACCGTGTCACTTTGTTGTTATTGGTCAGAGAGATTGCATGCTCTTGTTTCTGTCCCCTGATTGGATGAATTCACAATTTGTCCTGGAGCAGATATTTGCACATGCAAATGTTAAGTTCCTCTGTGGATCAGAGGGCCAGCGCAAGGTTCTTGTTGCCAAGAAGGCCAATGGCATTTTGGGATGTATAAGTAGGGGCATAGCGAGCAGATCGAGGGACGTGATCGTTCCCCTCTATTCGACATTGGTGAGGCCTCATCTGGAGTACTGTGTCCAGTTTTGGGCCCCACACTACAAGAAGGATGTGGAGAAACTGGAGAGAGTCCAGCGAAGGGCAACAAAAATGATTAGGGGTCTGGAACACATGAGTTATGAGGAGAGGCTGAGGGAGCTGGGATTGTTTAGTCTACGGAAGAGAAGAATGAGGGGGGATTTGATAGCTGCTTTCAACTACCTGAAAGGGGGTTCCAAAGAGGATGGCTCTAGACTGTTCTCAATGGTAGCAGATGACAGAACGAGGAGTAATGGTCTCAAGTTGCAGTGGGGGAGGTTTAGATTGGATATTAGGAAAAACTTTTTCACTAAGAGGGTGGTGAAACTCTGGAATGCGTTACCTAGGGAGGTGGTAGAATCTCCTTCCTTAGAGGTTTTTAAGGTCAGGCTTGACAAAGCCCTGGCTGGGATGATTTAACTGGGAATTGGTCCTGCTTCAAGCAGGGGGTTGGACTAGATGACCTTCTGGGGTCCCTTCCAACCCTGATATTCTATGATTCTATGATTCTCCACACCACTCAAATGCTGGATAGGAGCTGATGGGGAACTGCAGGTGTAGCAGCCATCGAGGGGTGCCTGAACAGCCTTGCATGCTGTAGAAAGGGTCTCCACACCAGCCCTAGACCTGTATTCATGACTGCCCAGTGCCTGAGTAATTGGGCTGTACATTGGAGAGGTGTGTTTGAGGGCAAACAGAGGGAGGAATCTTCCCCTCCTGGATATGGAGGGCAGTGGAGATGCATTGTGGCCATGACTGCAGCCTCAGGGTTGCAGGAGCTCCTGGCCGCCATGGATGGTGGATCTGGGTAATTATGGCCCACGAGCACGGTGCTTTGGGAAATGCCAGTGAGGCACCGGGTCTCCTTATGCCACCATAGGAAGTGGGTTAAAGCCACAGACACTGCCCACCTCCCCCCCCCCCCCCCGGTTAATGGTCTGTCTGTCTTGCCTAGAAAACCATATTTTGCTTAAACGTAAGTAAAATATTTTAAAAAATAATTCTCCTGCTTTACTTACAGAAAACTGTGCGTAAAGGAGATGAATGCATACTGAAGGACAACACTGAACGCAGCAAATGGCTTGTGACTGGCCCAGGAGGAGTGGATATGCTGGTGCCATCTGTCAGTCTTATTATTCCTCCTCCTAATCCATTAGCTGTGGATCTTGCTACTAAGTGAGTTACTGACAAGGTTCTGAATATTTTGCCTAGGTTTGGGAAGAGTCTGTTTAAAAAGCCCTGCTTTATAATTTGGGCCCGATGAGGCACAGGAGTAAAGGATCAGGCCCCTTATTTGTAGAAATTCACCCCATGGGTGAAACTTGGTGCATACTAAGACCATTTAAAAATCAAATTGAAAAAGAAATGTTGTCTGTCTACATCCTTGCTCCCTAACAATCTCAGCTGCCTTGGAGCCATTGGCAATTGACACAGATTAGAGTAGACCACAAGCTACTCTAACTTGTGCCGGGGATTGGTGTGGTGTGAAGCAGCTGTAGGATTGGGAACTTCCCCTCTGACAGCCACACTGAGTACTCCTGGAGTGAGTAGTCCTGTGGATCTGGCCTGGAGAGTCTGAATAGTCTTCAGCCAAAACTTTTTGTGGCCTTTGCTGGTTTGTGTCACACTTCTAACAACATCACTTTAATGTGGCCTGCATGAGATGGGGGAAAAATGGATTGTGCCCCTTTTTGGCTGCTTCATCATATGTAAAAACCTTCTTCCTTTTCACTAGTAGCTTCACATGTCCTTATGATTAAAATACATTGTAGAACTTGATATACTACCTGTAAATTAATTTGTATTTTCTGGTTTAAAAATAAGCCAAAGCTAATTGACAGGGATCATTTCTAGTAACATGACAGTCTCAGCACACAGCTAGACAGGCTGACTGGAGTTTCTCAAACTTATGTTTCTGTGATGGGCAGGAGGCTTAGAAGTTCTAACGTGGGGGTTCTCAGACTGGGGTTTGGGACCCCTCCGGGGGTTGCGAGGTATTACATGGGGGGTCCCGAGCTGCCAGCCTCCACCCCAAACCCCGCTTCGCCTCCAGCATTTATAATGGTGTTAAGTATTTAAAAAAAGTGTTTTTCATGTATAAGGGGGGTCGCTCTCAGAGGGTTGCTGTGAAAGGGGTCACCGGTACAAAAGTTTGAGAACCCCTGTTCTAACTGATGGTGAAATCTCTTTTCCCGTCTCAGGATTGAGCAGTACTATGAAGCTATTCTGGCTCTGTGGAACCAGCTGTACATCAACATGAAGAGTCTGGTGTCCTGGCACTACTGCATGATTGACATTGAGAAAATCAGGGCTATGACTATTGCTAAGGTGGGTATTCAACTGGCCTTCACTGTGGCGGACCAGTGGTGCTCAGCCTTTCCGTACGGCTATGCCAGTTGACTAGACTTCTTGCTAGGCCAAGCAGTGCTCGCTATGTCCGGTTCAGCTGTCTCTCTAACACACACTAGAATGTGGGGAGCTCTGAACTCCCAGTACTGTGATTTAGAACAGCCTAAACTCTATCTCCGGTTACAGCATGCACATTAGTTAGAGCCTTGCATGAATACAAAAATTTGGATCCACATCAAATTCATGAACTGCGAAGGTGGTAAACAATACAGATATCCTTGGATATAAAGCAGATAGACACAGATTTGTAGAGCGCTGCACATTCATATGGTAGGAGGACTGGGGTCCAGAACAGCGATTCATCATTAAAGTGGGCCAAAGCTCAGAAAATCAGTCACCAGAAGCCTGAAATACTGGTCTTGCCACTGACCACACATACTATCTTGGCACTGGTGTCACATGTAGTCATGTCTAGACCCACTGTCTTAGACTTTATGACCTTGTTGTGCAAGGGACTATAGAGAGAAACCCTTTCATTATATTAATGGAGAAGCAAAACACAATCCTATTTGACTGTGGAAGGGATATATTGGAAGATTAGCAAGTGGGAAAGTTTGCCTTGTGGATCCTTTCATAGCCCCCTCTCCATTATGTACTGCTGGTACTGACAGGTGCTGAGGTGTGAACAGCAGACCCATTAAGTTACATTCACTCTCTGGCTGCCAAAGTTTGGTGGTATCTGCTCTACAGAGCACTCACTTTCAATTATAGAGAGGCTGGGGAACTTCATTCTAAAGTGTGCATCCGCCATGGTTTCATAGCACAGCTAGGCTAACATTTCCTGGTAATTTAACTTCTCATTAGCCTGATCCGGTGGTTCCATTTTTAACAATTTCTGCATCTTTGTTGTAGCTGAAAACAATGCGCACAGAAGATTATCAGAGAATCATAACTGATCTGGAGATCCATTACCAAGAATTCCTGAGGAACAGTCAAGGCTCAGAGATGTTTGGTGATGATGACAAACGGAAAATCCAGACTCAGTTCACTGATGCTCAGAAGCACTATCAAACCTTGGTTATACAACTGCCAAATCAACAACGGCCACAGCAACAGCAACAACAGCAAGGTTTGTCTGGGGTTTTTTTTAGTGATTAAATTTTTTTTTTTTTCTCCATGAAAATATTTATTATGTTTAAGCTCCCTCTTTGGCTAGGCCTGATCCAATGTCATTTAAAACCAATAAAAAGACTCCTGTTGACTTCACTGGGCACTGGATTGGGGCCCTACAGGCACAGGAGTAATTTAAGAAAATCCCCTTAAGATGCGTGCCTAAGAACCTCTATTGCTTACCCCAAGAAAACAAAACTGCATGTGCAATAGTTTGCACAGAGGAACAAATTGTGTTCTCAGTTACACTGGTGTGAATCTGAACGTGTCCTGGCAAAGTCCGTGGAGATGCTGTGGGTATGCACCAGCACAAAGGAGAGCAGAAGTTAGCCCATATTGCAGATTTACAGCGACCAGAAAGTAAAACCTCGTTCTTGCATTTTTTTTTTTTAATACAGCCTTTTCTTTGTGGCCCCTGATTTTTTGGTTTGTTCTTATTATGGCTGCATAAGAATAGATGAAGGATTGGGATCTTAATTCCACAAGCCAAATTAACTGTTAGGTGACATTGTCATTGCCTTGACTTTGCATGTTAGCTCTTTGACAGGTTTCCTATGCCAATGGTTATCTCCCAATATGTTCTACAGTGATAACTGAAGTCACTCAGGTGGATGCATCAAAACAAGTTCTAATTAATGAAAGAAACCGGGAACTTGAGAAGCAGGAGGCCTGGCTGCTGACTGAACTCCAGAAACTTCGTCGGCAAATAGAAATCTGTGAGATGCGTATGGTGCAACGAACCCCGCTCAGAGTGGATCAGGGGGCTTCCCACAATTTTTCAGTCAAAGTAAATGAGTTAGAGGTAAGTGTAGATGTTTTTTCCCTGAGCCTTTCAGTCCCAGTGTGAACATTTCCAGTAGACTCTGCTGTATTGCATTCCAGATCAGCTAGGAAATAGCTAAATCCTGTTCTTTTCTCTGAGTGTTTGTGAGCGTAATTGAGAGAAGACATTTTTCGAGTGGGAACTAACTATAGTTCTCTGGATTGGATTTTCATTCTTCTCTTGCGGGATTAAACAGAAAGAGATGACAATCTGAGAAGCAAACTCTGTTGCACTAGATGCAGGCCCCCCTGGACCGTAGCAGGAGTTCATGTTTTGCACACATGCAAAAGCAATGTTAACATCTTCCTGCACAGATAATCCCGGCCATAGGCAGCTGTAATCTGTGTGAAATGCAGACTGCATGCTCCATGTTTATAGGCTCTGTCCCTGAATTCTCCTTCCATTGCTTTGCCTGCAGCAGACCTCTGGGCTACAAACTCCGAAGGGGAGAATGAATCAGAAAAGCGACCCCTGGCAGTTCCGCTCCTGACCATGACTTTTTGGTCGTGTGCCTGTTCATAGCCTGAATTGGGCCCATTGTGTAATGATTAAAAATATGACCCGCTTCAGTTAATTGTACTAGACTGTACTTCAGAGTCCCCTTCATGCAAGATCCCGCAGTGGCTCAGAAAGCGATAAGAAAAGAAGCTGGTTTTCTTTTTCTGAACGGACCCATTTTTCAAGGGTGAAATCCCCCAGGGGCATGGAGGCTGCAGAGGCCTCCAGAAAAGCAGGACCATGGCAGTGCTGCTGTAAGGGTTGGGCAGCGCCGAAGCAGGCACTGTTGTTGGTCCCTGTAGAGATGAACTTCATGTAGCCCAACGTAGAGCAGGAAGGGCTTGGGGGAGGAGTGGCCAGTGGTTCTACAATCTTTGTGCTTGTGCATAAAAGTGAATAGATCCCTGCCTAGAGGTAATAGGTGAATATTATTAATGCAGGTTGAGGACACTACTTTAGTCCTCACTCAGATCCATTCGATAAAGTGAAATATTTTGGAGGGAAGATTAGTGGCATATACAATGCAGAGTGTTCATCTAGCCACGAGAAATGTATCTGCATAAAACAGACATTTCGGTCTCTTTCATCAGGGTATACAGAATGATTCACAAACAATGGCCGACACCCTCAACAAGCATAAGGACTTGCTGCCCAACTTCAGAGGCTCTGAAAAGTATGTCTATTTGCAGTTGGAGATAACTAACTTGTTTCAGAAACTGGAAAATATTAATGGTGTCTCTGCTGGCTACTTAGACAGGTGAGAAAATAAGTTTTATAACAGCAAATCATGAACTTTAAACATTTTTCTTTCTCTTAGCTAGTCCCATAAATCCCACAGATTCCCTTAGTCCAGAAATCTGCTTTTGTTTATCAGTAAAAAAGTTGTTTTATGTAGGGCCTTTCATATGAATATGTAACAAAGCACTTCCTAGAATTAATATTCTAGGTCTTGATCCTGCATAGTGGCCTGTGTGGGTTGGCCCATACGCCTATGTGGACTTCCATCTCTGTTTCTGAAAGAGTCTGGTGTAGCAGGGTTTTATTTTATGTCACAGGCTCCCCCTTTTGACTAATAAGATATAGTGAAATTATACTGGGTTTAGTGCATGGATGCTGGGTGATGCTGGTGGCCTGTGATATCCAGTAGATCAGACTAGATGATCTGGTGGTTCCTTCTGGCCTTAAACTCTGCTCCTGTAAAACCAAACAGCATAATTTTCCTGCGTAAGTTATAATGGATTTATTTTGGGTCACGTTTATTTATTGCAGTTTGAATGCACTGAGATCGCTGCTCCAGGTTCTTCTACAAGCGGAAGATGTGATCAAAGTTTTTGAAGTCAGACTTACCGAGGAGGAAACGGTTTCTTTGGACCTTGACAAAGTGGAGGCTTACCGAGCCTGTCTGAAGGTGAGAGGTTAAATGCCTGCTGAAGTGCTGTATTTCCTGAAATTCCAAAGACGCTGGAGAGGAGAGATCCTCAGCTGGTGTAAATCGGCATAGCTCTGTTGACTTTCAGTGGAACTATGCTGATTTATGCCAGCTGAGGTTCTGGTCCTGTGGTGTTTAGAAAGCTTCACAGGGTGATATTTTAGCTTTCCTGACATCTCAGATGTGACCAGTTAAATCATAGTGTTGTGTTAGCCTGTGACCTGGTCCTGCGACGGCGCTTACCTCAGTTCTTCCACTGAGAGTTAGGCACATGCAACCCCTCAGCTGCAGGGTTGGATCCTAAATGAATAGGTATCGTTGGCTTTGACAGAAAATAGTTTGATTAAATGCTTTTACAGCTAGAGATTATGAATATGTATGGATCCTGGTGTATCTGTTAGGGATGTTTTTCACACACTGAAATTCTATTTTAGATTCCTGGTGACTTTCAGGAATAAACCCTGTGGGGGCGTGGGGTGAGAGGGGACTCCGATGGTTCACTGAGTAACAGGGTTAGGGTCTCCTAGATTTACTCCCCAAATACCTCTTCTTAATCAGTCTTCTAACTGAAGATGTCTGAAGAGTGCATGTTTGTCCATAGCTGATGAGCTACGCTTCTGAGACATGATTGTGCAAACTAGGGACGGAGCGGCAGCCTTTATTATGAATTTATTTGGATTTGATATCTTTTGTAGGTTTAAGTTACTCGCAGTGGACCAGGTCCATAAGTGGAGCAACTGCTTTGCGCTTCACTGTGGGTAGAATCTGGCTATAGAGCCAATTTACCTGGCATTGGGATGATCACCCCGCAGTAAGGTCATCTTCTAGTAGAGTATACATTCCTATGCTGCTCTTCCGTCCCACTGCTGGTGTAGTGGGAAAAAGAGGCTGTGGTCAGAGCAAAGGGGGCATAGTTGGGGTACCCTTACACCACACCGATCCACAGCTGTAGTTTCAGCCATTTGCAGCCGTTGTAATTTAGAGCAGCCCCAAGGCTACTTGCACTTTCACCCAGAGACCACCATTGAATAGAGCAACCCTAGGATTGGGGGAGTGCAACAATATGCAGTTTGGTGACACCTCAAATTTATTGTTATTAGATTTTTATTTTTAATGCATGATCTTCTGTAGTGGTTTTTCAAAAGTCTACTATAAAACTAATTAAAGAAAAAAGTCTGGTCATTGTTTTAAAGATCCGCAAAGAGGTTGTTACTTTTTATCTAACTGTATTTAAAAAAAAAAGAAAAAATTTGACGGTATTGTGACCTGATCCTGCAGAGGTTCCATGTACAGATAAGTCCTCTGAAATTAAATGAGACTTTCAGATGTAGAATAATTGGAAGAGCAGGCCAGACCCTTCACATTTAAAATCCACCCTTTACCATTTAAAGGAGCCGAGATGGTAGTCACAGACAATGAGAGCTCAATTCAAGAAAGTACTTGTGAACATGCTTATTTTTAAGCACATTCTGAAGTCCTGTTGACATCCATATGGTTCAGTGCTTTGCTGAATCAGGGCCGAAATGCCAAAACCAACCCTTATAACGCAGTATACATACTATAGAAGGTCAAGACCTGGTGGGGAACTAAATGTTTCATTGTTTTCTCTCACATCCAGAAAATGAAAATAGACCTAAACCAGAAAAAGTCATTGCTGAACGCCCTGGAATCTGAGCTGCAGAAAACAATGCAAATCCACTCGCAGTCTAGCCAGGCTTATGTCCTCTATGATTTGGACCTGACAAAGTACACTGACAAAGTCAACCAGCTAACAGACCGTTGGCACAGGGTAGAGAAACAGATAGACCACAGGTTTGTCTATATTTCCTAATGGTTCTCTTTCCTTCTTCTCTCTTCCCCACTCCCCCCCCCCCCCCCCCCGTCCTTGAGAAACAGATAGATAGACCACAGGTTTGTCTATATTTCCTAATGGTTCTCTTTCCTTCTTCTCCCCCCCCCCCCCCCGTCCTTGATACTGTGATAATCATCATGTTGTAGTTAGAAGGAAAACACTGAGCTGATGTAACCAGCATTCTGGGAATTTTGGTGGTCTCTGCGTAGAGCTTGGTTTTTTGGCAATGGGAGAATTGTCAAAATAATAGGCTAAGCACACTTTAAAGGACACTGCTGGGTAGAACAGGCCCAAAATGTCGAGTTTCGTTGCGGGAAGGGAAAGACTTTATATAACCTAATAAGGAAATAAATGTTTTTAGAATTTTTTTTTTAATGTCACTAAAAATAGTTGACTGTTTGGATTTAAAACATTCCCATATAGTGTTTTGCCACTTGAATACTGCAACACTGTGCTAGTGTGTGAGAGCCAGAAAATGACACTGACTAGAAAAAATGAAACTGATTAATCTGTATTCATTGTTTAGGTTGATTAAATTGAAAAAAAAAATTGAACAGCATAAGGAGTAAAAAGGAAATTACATTTTTTTAAAATAATATTTCACTTTTAATATATTAGAGTCAAATCCTGAAGTTTCAGAGGAACAGCCGTGTTAGTCTGTATTCGCAAAAAGAAAAGGAGTACTTGTGGCACCTTAGAGACTAACCAATTTATTTGAGCATGAGCTTTCGTGAGCTACAGCTCACGAAAGCTCTCTAAGGTGCCACAAGTACTCCTTTTCTCTAAGGTGCCACAAGTTCTCCTTTTCTCTAAGGTGCCACAAGTACTCCTTTTCTTTTTGCAAATCCTGAAGTTGTTACTTCAGGCAGTGGTGCTGGAACCATTTTTACAGTGGGGGTACTGAAGGTGGAAACCGTGTATTTGGGTGGTGGTTGTTACTACTTCAAGCCAGGGGGTGCGGTAGCACTTCCAGCACTCCTAGTTCCAGCACCGATGACTTCAGGCCAAATTCTGCTCTCGATTACAGTAAACAAGCTTATGCTGATGTAAATCTAGGTAACTGCATCAGTGGTCCTGATTCTTGTCATACTGAAGGTCTGATCAAACCCTTGCTTCCTCCCCGTGGCGCCCCCCCCCCCCCAAAAAAAATTAATAGGAGTCTCTCCAGTGACTTTAGTGGGAATTAGATCAGGCACTTATATGGTATCCTCGCACAACAGTTAGGCAGCAAAATCCATATGGAGCAACTAAATAAGTGGTCTGATTTTTAGAGGTGCTGAGAACTCACAATTTGCAGTGACATCTGAAAATAAGAGCAGTTATTTAGTTACCTAAATATGGGTTTAGATGTGAATTTCAGCATACAAATTTGAATATTTTGACCTTAAATCTTCTTTCTGCAGCTGCTGTTGTTTTACCTCTTGTAATAATGAGCACACAGAGATGGGATTGTTTTAAACATTTGAAAATTTGCAAAAAATGAGACTGTACTCTTCACATTGATGGTTTTTCTTTGTTTTTTCTAGATCATGGGATCTAGAAAGACAGGTCAAACAGCTGAAAACTTACCGTGATTTATACCAGGCTCTGAACAAATGGATCTGTGATGCGAAGCGTAGGCAAGGTGCTATTGAATCTGTGAAATTAGGAGATTGCAATGCCATCATGAGATATTCACATGAGCAGAAGGTACGTGGCACCTTACTGCAGTGTTTTCAGTGAACCAGATTTTTAAAATGTATAATTGTGCAGCAGTGTTGTCTTCATAGTAATAGCCTGTTTTGAGTTAGAAAATATTTGCACCAGCAAAAAACCAAAAACAAGCCGCAGGCAAAAGGGTGCCTCAGGGTATGTATGGCATTAGTTGAAAAGTTGATTAAACTTAGCCACTTGAGAAATGCAGCAACCATCCTGAAACGCTCCCCATAAGTGACTTATTACTATTCTGAAATGGTGTTATACCTAAATATGGAAAACAAACTCTTGCCACTTCCCTCTTTGGGACGGTGACTTCAAAAGCTTTCTTTCAAAACTCGCGATTGTATGCACGGCTGTCATGCAAGTTGGTCTCTCTATGGTCTACTGATATCCAGTCCATGTACCGGGTCTTTGGCCTCCCACTCTGTTGTCTTCCATGTGCGATTATTGCAAGGGCCATCCTACCACTATAACTCTTAGGTCCTAACATGGGAATCAGACTGACCTGTGTATTTTCTTGGCATTATTCATAAGTATGACATTGTTAGGGTTGTTACTTTTATGGTAACTGTCATCCTATAAATAAGGTAGATAACTGACCATCAGAAAGGACATTAGAACATATAGATTGGTCAGAAATCCATTCTGGAAGTACTGTCCTCCAGCTCTTAAAATACGGTGATTGCCACAACCTGAGTCCTCGCTGGTGAGTTGAGTGTTTAGAAATACCAGGTATTTCTGTGCCAACTCATCCCTGCTCAAGTAGAGTCTAATTTTGCTCTCTCAAAATTTCCAGCCTATTTTCGGGGGTGGGGGGAAGCCTGGAGCCCAGTGTGCCTCATAGAATTCAGGGTCAGGAATGGTTTTGTCCTTAAAGCATTCAACTGGGACTCAGAAAGGCTAGGTTCAATTCCTGTCTCTGCCACTGATTTTCTATGTGACTTTGATCAAGTCACCTACAGCCAGACTATGAAGCTCTTCCTCATACTGGTGAGCACTTACTGTCACAAGTAGTCCCATTGAAATCCACAGTACTACTCGTGAGTAGCTGCTCACCATTGTGTGTAGGGTTTCACAGTTTGACCGCCAGTCTATCTGTGCCTCAGGGCAGGTCTATGCTACAGCCTACGTTGATCTAATGTACATTGCTTAGGGGTATGAAAAAGCCCCTCCCCCTAAGTGACACAAGTTTTGCACTGTCCACACTGGCGCTATGTTGGTGGGAGACGCTCTCCTGCTGACATAGCTTCCGCTTCCCACCGAAGTGGAGTACAGATGCTCCCCGACTTACGCAATCGTTCCGTTCCGGAACGCCTTGCATAACTCGAATTTTGCGGAAACGTATACACGACCATTATGCAAAAAAACAAAACAAAAAAACCCACCCAACCACACAGAAAATACCCCCCTATTTCTAGTTTACGGAACTTTTTCTGTGAGTGCGGATTTGCATAAGTTGGGTCTTGCGTAGACCGGGGAGTGTCTGTAATTATGCTGACGGGAGAGTGTTCTCCTGTCAGCATAGTGTGTCTTCACCAGATGCTTTACAGCAGTGCAGCTGCGCTGACGTAGCGCTGTAGTGTTGACTTGCCCTCAGTTCTGTATAAATGGAGGGCGCAAGGCAGTATTGCCATCCCTACAATTGTGCAGCACACAGCCAAGGATTGAGCACAGACCCTCTTAGACTCCCACCCACCTTCTGACACTTCCTTACACATCACCTTTGAATGTAGTCCAAGGGAGTCGAATTGATGGAAGTTACGTGATAAGTACAGCTGGAAAATCAAGTAAAAAGAGGGTTTTTAATGGGTGTAAACTAAAGTCAGGCACTTCCCAAATCCTGAGGTCCTTACTCAGTTGTTACTAAGTCCTTAGGCAATGGGAGTTAGTCCGTGGAAGGCCTGAGTATCAGAGTGAAGATTTTAGGCTTAAGCCGTTTATGTTTCCAACATATTATATTGCAGTCACCCTTTCAAGAAAGTGACAGGCACCTGCTGCTCTCTTCAACAAGGGAGACTCTTGGCAAGTGGAAGTGCAGTAAGTTTTTTAAAATCTATTTTATTGTTTCCTGGACAGAACTTGCATAGTGAAATAACAGGAAAACGAGACAAAGTGGAGGAGGTTCTCAAGCAAGCGGATCTGTGTGCAGCTGCAATTAAGGTACACTTACTCCAGCACTTCAACAAGGAATGGCTTTTCACTATGTGGACCCCCTTCTGCAGTTTTCACTTAGCTCTTACTCAGGCAAAACTTCCACACTCGCTCCTTTTATACTGGACTGTATGTGAAGAAATTGCTTGTGTAAAGCACTTGGGGGAAGCAGAGCTTCCTGAAAGCAGTTTGTATATTTAGGGCCATCCCTTCCTTTCATCCCGGCATGCAGCTCCCACTGATGTCTGCTGGATTTCTGAAGGAGGATCAAAGGCACTATATATACAGACCTTCCACGTCACACATTAAAAGGGTGGGAATGGATGAGAAATCTGGGGCTCCTGGGTTGCTTTGGGAGGCAGGGCCAATGGCAGTGCAGATCAGGGAGGAGGAGGAGTATAGAATAGCCACAGAGGTCAAGAAAGGTCCACAGGGGACAATTTTGGTGATCTTTCTATGTGGCTTGCCCTTGTCTCCATGTTTCTCCCAGCCCCATCTCCAGTTGTGCAGTAGTAGCTCTGTTGCATCTGGCAAGTGTTCACATCCTTTCTGTGCTGTAAGAAAGACACAGAGGAGGTTGTTCTGTTAATGTTCTAAGGCAGTGTTCTAATGTTCTCAACCTTTTTCTTTCTGCGGTCCCCCCACCAGGCTATGCAAACTCCACAGCCCAGCTGTGCCACAACTGTTTTTCTGCATGCGAAAGCCAGGGCCAGCATTAGGGGGTAGCAAGCAGGGCAGACGCCTGTGGCCCAACTCCACACAGGGCCCAGTGAAGCTAAGTTGCTCAGGCTTCAGCTTCAGCCCCAGGTGGCAGAGCTTGGAGCGGCGGGGCTTCAGCTTTCTGTCCTGGACCACAGTGAGTCTAATGCTGGCCCTGCTTCGAGGACCCCCTGAAATCTGCTCATGGCCCCACTGGGGGCCTTGGACCCCTGGTTGAGAACTGCTGTTCTAGGGGACAAGGTGACAGAACAATTACGCCCAGGAGTCCTTCCACGTCACCTAACTAACCATGCCACCTCAGTCACAGAGCGACAAACACCTTTCCCCTCTGCGCAGTACGCGCACACGCTCATCTGAGTCTCCTCTGCAGCATTCAGGCTGATCAGATTCCCCCATACTCCATAAACAGAGGAGAGCATGTGGCCTTTTACAGCAATAAATACTTTGTGTACAGTTCTGAAAATCTGGACCAGGAGAGGTTTCTCGGCATTCATTAAAGATGCATTGTATTCTGTTCCCATCCTTACAGGATTATGAATTACTGGCTGCTTCCTACGGTTCAGGACTGGAAACGTTGCTCAACATACCTATCAAGAAGACTATAATTCAGTCACCTGCAGGGTTGATTCTTCAAGAGGTACATTGCCTTTTCCCCCAAGATCCTTGTAAACTCTGTTTATTCACATGAGCTGTTTCGGCTGAAACTATCCTGCTAGATACGCTGCTGAATCCTAATCACTAGCACTACTGTTGTTTAGGGTCTATAAGCATTTCTGTTAAGCCAGTCTAGACTCTGAAGGGAAAATCCTTTCCATCATGCCATGCCTGACTTGCCAAACTTTGTGCCGGAACGTTCCAGGGGGTTGAGTGGATGGATCCCCCTGTGGAGCAGCAACAGAGCTGCTCTCACACATGTCTGTGTAGCTGATGGATCCACATTGTCATGGAGCCAACATCCCAATTCTTCCTTCTGGAATCCCCAAATCTCCTTTCACACCCTTGTGTAGAGAACCCCCTGTGCCGTGGAACTGCACCGGTTTCACTGTGTCCAAATCCCCCTTTTGGATGCAGAAAATGAGAGAGACAAGTTCTTTGACATCATTACTGCTTCACTGTAAGAAATGTTACATTCCATTATACATCAAAAAAAGTTAGAAGCCGCCAAGATGTTCTGTTTGTAATGTTTAACTTCAGCACGTCACCACTGAATAGATAATGTGGTCACAAAGCATTTTTGAATCCGTGCTTTTTAAAATAAAATTAGAAGTGTGAAACCTTCCTCTCTTATCCTAGGAGCAGAGCTGAGATCAGTGGCTGAAATATAGAAGTATTGTTTCATTAAATCTCCCTAATCAGGTCTTAGGGCAGGATAGGGATATCCTCTCCATTTTACAGGTGGGGCACAGAGAGGTTAAGGGTAAAATTTTCAAAAGTGCCTAAGTCACTTTTCAAAATGGAACTTAGGTTCATTAGTCACTTAGGTGCTTTTGACACTTTTTTACCTGAAGTGACTTGCCGCAGTCACACAAGAAATAAATGGTGATGTGGGGAACTGAACCCAGGATTTCACACCACATCTGCAGTGGGGCAAATGGATCTTGGAAAAAAGAGGCATAGCCTTCTCAGAAAGGGGCATTTTCACTTCCCAAAGTCTCCTAGGGTAATTGGGAGGAATTTGAAGGCAGAGAATTATCTCCACACTCTCTAAATCAATGTTTCTTGTAATATATTCAAACCATTTAAAAAAAATCACGAGCTCCTCTCTGGTCTCATACAGCTTTCTAATATAGACTGACCATAGTTTTATTTTTATTTTCCAGGCTTCAGAAATTCAGTCGCGGTACATAGAGCTTCTTACAAGATCAGGGGATTATTATAAATTCTTAAGTGAAATATTAAAGAGCATGGAGGATTTGAAGGTAACCTGTTTGTTTTATTTCTGGTACTTTTACATTGTCACCACAGTATCCGACAGCAAGGTATCACTGGTCAAAAGCTTTTTCCCTTAGTGAAATGCAAAACAAAGTATTGAAAAGGAAAAAGCATCCTGGATTATATCAACAGCAAGCTAATTAATCCTCACAACACACTTCTGAAGTAGGTAAATAAATTCCATTCTCCCCGTTTTCAACTTGGGGTAGTGACTTGCAGGGCCAATTTTGAGGTGATGTAGAAACTGGTGTATATTAGACTTACACGTGAGGTGGTAATATCAAAAGTACCCAGCATTGGCCTATTAGGTCAACCCTGACTACTTCTGCAAACCTCACACCCATTCTGTGGGCCTGAGTCTGATTTTATGTCCTTTTTGCAGTGTTGTGATTCCACTGATTTTTAGTGGCTTTACTGCTGATGTGATGCATCATGGTGAGACCAGAATCAGGCCCAATTCAGAGGTCACGTGTGAGGATTGTAAGATATATGTAGGAAAGTGATTGGTTGCAAATATAGTGAGCCCATTAAAGTGAGCTTATTTAAGGGCACGTGTGCTTTTTGGGTACACCATCTCTGAAGGAGCTCCCTGGAGCACGGGGAATGTGCCCACTTCTACGCTTCTTTAACGGCATGTAATCCACTCACTCTGCTATACTAATCCTGTTCTACAGGCCGTGCAGACAGCTGGGATCCTACCTCCACCCTACCCCTCTTTTGGGGCACTGTGCACCTCCGGGAGAGGGGGGTATGAATCAGGCTAAGATTTTGTCATGGATATTTTTAGTAAAAGTCAGACTGGTTATGGGCAATAAAGAAAAATTCATGGAAGCCCGTGATCTGTTAGTGACTTTTTTTTTTTTACTGAAAATATCCGTGGCAAAATCAGGTGTGGGGTTCCCACATCACCCCCAGTGGCTAGACAGCTGTACGGGCCTGCTCGGAGCTCCAGGGGCTCCCATTCCCTGTGCGGGCTCGGAGCTCCAGGGTCCCCCCGCTGACGCCTGCAGCAGGAAGCTCTGGGGTACCCCCACTGCCCCTGGCAGCTCTGGGGTATCTCTGCCAGGTGGCAGAGGGGACCCTGCAGCTCCTGGTCGCCGCGGTCTGAATTCATGGAGGTCGCTGGAAGTGACGGATTCCGTGATCTCCATGAAAGAATTGTAGCCTTAGGTATGAACAATGTCAATAGCTAGTAAATTCCGGGTAGAGGGGAATTTAAATGTGTTTGAAGCTAAGATATTTCATTCATTCCCAACAGCATGTAGCATTGGGAGCTTTGATGTTGCCAAAACAAAAAGCCAAATTTTGCCACCCATACTCACATCAGGTAGAATCTTATTCTGGAAATCATCCTATTGATTTTACAGAGTAAGGTACTACTCGGTGTGAAGATGGGTATCTGAATCTGTCCTGATGTGATTAAATAAAAGTCTTGTGAATTGTTGGGCATGTCCCTTACAGTTGTTGTTGGTTTTTTAAGGTGTAATTCATGGGATGGGTTCAAACTAGTTATCACAGCCCATTTTTTCAATTTTGATCCCACAGATGAAAACAACTAAAATTGAAATGTTAGAAGAAGAGCTCAGGCTTGCCAGAGATGCAAATTCCGATAATAGCAACAAGTATAAATTTCTGGAACAGAATCTGCAGAAGTTCCAGGTGGACTGTTCCCAGCTCAAAGCAAAGCTCATGAGTCTGGAGGAGTTGAAGAGACAAGCTGAGATGGATGGCAGTTCTGCTAAGCAAAATCTGGACAAATGCTATGGTCAGATAAAGGATCTCAATGACAGGATAACAAGACTGACTTATGAGATTGAAGATGAGAAAAGGAAAAGGAAGCAGATGGAGGATAGATACGAGCAGCAGAAAAATGACTATGACCAACTGCAGAAAACAAGACAAAATGAGAAAGATAGCCTGAGCTGGCAAAAGTTAGAGTCTGAGAAGTTCATCAAGGAGAAGGAGTACGAGATAGAAAAGTTAAGGGTTCTTCTCCAGGATGAAGGCGTACGGAAGAGGGAATATGAAAATGAGCTGGCTAAGGTAAGGAACCAGTTTAACGAGGAGATGAGTAATTTAAAGAACAAGTATGAGACTGAAATTAATATTAAGACAACCACAATCCATCAGCTAGCTTCCCAAAAAGAAGATGATACAAAAAGTCTCAGAAACCAGTTGGATAGACTGGCAAGGGAGAACCGAGACCTTAAAGATGAGATTGTGAGACTCAATGATACCATTTTGCAAACAACAGAGCAACGAAGGAGGGCAGAAGAAAACGCTCTTCAGCAGAAGGCCTGTGGTTCTGAAGTGTCACAGCAGAAGCAACAGCTGGAGCTGGAGCTGAAGCAGATAATTCAGCTGCGTAATGAAGACAACTCAAGGTACAAGCAGGCTCTTGAGGAGGCTGCATTAACCATTCAGGAAAAAACTAAGGAGCTAGAAAGATTAAAGATTCAGCTTCAGGAAGAGGCTAAAAGCCAATGGCAACTTGAAAATGAACTGGCTAAGGTAAGGAACAATTTTGATGAGGAAATTATTAGTTTAAAAAACAAGTACGAGACCGAAATTAATATCACCAAGACTACAATTCACCAGATTACTGTGCAAAAAGAAGAGGACACAAATAGTTACCGAACACAGCTTGACAATGCCATGCGAGAAAATAGGAATTTGTGTGAGGAAATTAGGAGACTGAAAAACACAATAAGTCAGACAACAGAGAACCTTAGAAAAATAGAGGAAAGTGCTCAACAGCAGAAAGCAACTAGCTCGGAGATCTCCCAGAAGAAACATCAAGTGGAGGTTGAGCTAAAACAGGTCATTCAGATGCACTCTGAAGAAAGCATGCGATACAAGCAGTCACTTGATGATGCTGCAAAGACCATTCAGGAGAGAAACAAAGAGATTGAAAGACTGAGAAAGTTGTTTGAAGTGGAAACAAGTAAAAGGAAAGACTTAGAGGAGGAAAATAAACAATTACAAAGAGTTCAGTTTGATCTGCAGAAAACTAACATCAGTGCGACAGAGACGATCAACAAACTGAGGATCCAGGAACAGGAACTGACACGACTGAAAATTGAATATGAAAGAATTTCACATGAGAAAAAAGGGAAGGATCAAGAAAGTGCAAAGTTCCAAAGCACTGTAAAAGACTTGCAGCTCCAGAAACATAAACTGGAAGAGGAACTTTGTAGGCTGAATAAAAATGCAATGGAGGATTCTTCCAAGAGGAAGCACGTAGAAGAGGAATTAGAAAGTATGAGGAGATCTTTCAGAGAGCAGTCAGTTAAAATCACCAATCTCACTCAGCAGATAGAGGAAGTGTCCATTGTAAAGAAAAGGAGTGAGGATGACCTTAAGCACCAGAGAGAGTTACTAGATGGTCAAGTAAGAGAAAAGCAGAGATTCATGGAGGAGATAAGAAAATACACATCTGAGCTTGAAACTTTAAGCCACCAGTTGGTTCAAGAGCAGGAACACTTAAAACAGGCTCACCTCCGAAATGAGCACTTACAGAAAGCTACTGAGGACAAAAGCAGGAGCCTGAATGAGTGCAAAATAGAAATTGAAAGACTTCAGTCTCTCACTGAGAATCTTACCAAGGAGCACTTGATGTTAGAGGAAGAGTTGCGCAATTTAAGATTGGAATATGACGATGTAAGAAGGGACAAAAGTGAAGCTGATGGTGAAAAAAATGCTACTATTGCTGAACTAAAGAATCAGCTCCAAACAAGCAGCAAGCAAACCCTGGAACTTCAGGGGCTGATTACTGATTTACACAGAGAAAGGGAAAATTTGAGACAGGAAATTGAAAAATTCCAAAAGCAGGCTCTAGAGGTATTCACAAATATTTGATCACGACTTTACTGTTTCTCCAATGTTCTAATTGACTCCAATGGCTTTTTGAATCCATTTAATTTACTCTTTGCCGTTTAATTATAATGGAGATTAATTTCCCTTTTACATTTGATTTTTAAAATGGTCAGATCCTGGCCCCTTTTCTAGCTCCTCTGCACCCCTGAAGCAGTGTCAATGGGCTATAAAGCAGTCTTACTTGTCCAGCTGAGGATTTCCCCCAGGGTGAGGGAAACTCTAGCTCCCTACTAATCCCCCCATTTTACAGCCACAGGGGAAGAGGGAGTACCTGGATTGCAACTGTGTTTCAACTCTGCCCTGTAGGCTGTTTACTCCTTGGGGACTGTTTCATCCAGCACAAGTGAAAGCAGTCCAGAGACTGTTGTAAATTGCAGCAGGTGCTGAACCAGCTGCTAGCCCCAGAATTGAGGAGCTGCAAAAGTGGCTTAAGAGACTTTTCCCCCTCTTCTCAAGTGGGTTGAGTATATCTTTGGCTGCAGCTAAGGATTAAGGGTAAAATCTTCAAAAGTGCTTATGTGACTTAGAAGCTTAAGTGTCATTGCCTTTCAATGGGACTTGGTACTAAGCCACTTAGGCTCTTCTGAAAATTTTATTCTGAGCCCATATTCCCCAAAATATCAATGATATTTGATTACAGAGAAAATTTTAAAAGATCTGATTTTATCCTTCATTCGTTTGCTTTGTCACTTGCCAAAGAGCAGTTTATATTTATTATGTGTACAAGTGAGCATTTATGAAACCCTATCTACTGAGCAGGTTTGAATCTACATATGTTACATTACTATATATATAATATATATATATATATAACAGAACAAATCCACATCTGTTTTACTTTGTTTTCCAGAAAGTAATTCTTCCTTACAATCTGTGTGTTTTTTATGTATATGGTTGAATATCTGTGTAAATAAATATATTATGTATACACCACTATATTACATGATATATTTATGCATGCATATGTAACTATGAAATACATAGTTATGCTATGCTATCTGTCAAAATAAAAACATCCTTCATAACTCTGCCACTTTGCAGTTTTATTTCTGTGCTTACTTCAAAATATTTTTCTATTACTTCCATGATTTTCCCTATGCTTACTTTCTGTAATCTTTTACTATTACCATCCTCGGTATTTGTCTTTTGATTCTGTTCTCAGCATCGTTCTTTCCCTTTGTTTTTCTCTTAAACTGATAATATTGTTTCTCTCTTTTTTTTAATAGAGTCTCTGTATCTATCGATCTGTCTGTCTCTCTCTAGACAGAAACACACACACACACACACACATATTTATTACATACATAGTTTATTTAATTTAATACAGTTGATGCATATAGGGTATGCATTCTATATATCTGTGCATGTGTGTACGCATATGTTAAGTGGCATTAAATGCATTAAAATTTAAAGAAATTCAAGTAAAAATATTTGGAACTGAAGAAAATAAAAAATATGGACAAGAAGAGGAGGCATAAGTAAATGGAGCTATGCCCATTTTCACCAGCTGAGGATCAGGCCCTTGATGTGTCTGTGTACACTGTACATATATAGTATGAGTAGCCGTAAAAATGTAGTCAGAAGGTAACTGATCACCATAAAACCAAGGCTTCCCTAACCCACAGACAGAATTAAAAACAAGACGGTTAAGAGGGGATGCAGTACAGTCTATAAGCGAAAAGTAGGTATGAGGCACTATGTGCTAGGTGGTAACAGGAATGTTTTCAGAGAAGGTATCCATGTATATTAAAACATATTCATAGTCTTGGATACAGCATAGGGATATTCCGAAGGTTTTCCAGTGCCAATATATGATAGATTAAATTATGGAAGAGGATAAAGAACATTGTAAGTGGGAATTATAACATTTTTCTCTCTCAATTTTTTGCTTTTTAAATTTTAGGCATCCAACAGGATTCAAGAATCCCAAAGTCAGTATACTCACATTATGCAAGAAAGGGAGACCCTGCTGATAAAAATAAGTACCTTAGAACAAGACAGGGCAAGACTGCAGAGATTAGAAGAAGAGCTGAACCGTGCAAAGGTTACACTGGAATCAGAGTCTCGTTTGAAACAACGGCTGGAAAGTGAGAAACAACAAATCCTGAATGACTTAAATCAGTGGAAGAGCCAGTATTCCCGAAATGAAGAGACCATTAGAAAGTTTGAATCTGAGAGGGAAAAGAGCGAGAGGGAGAAGAATGCCCTGAGGATTGAGATTGAAAGGTTACAGATGGAGATCAAGAGGATTGAAGACCGATACAAGTGCAGATTGGAAGAGATCAGCTGCAAAAGCCAATCGGAGATGGATGCCGAGCGCCTCAGAATGCAAAGGGAGATTGAGAAATTTAAGTATCGCCCATGTGGGTCCCACAGATGTACTCAGACGGAAGAGGACTTTGCCATTGATCCTTCCAAATTGCTGTTTAATGGGCTGCGTAAGAAAATTACAGCAATTCAGCTCTATGAATGTCAGTTGATAGACAAAAGCACCCTAGATAAGCTCCTGAAGGGGCAAAGGTCAGTGGAAGAAGTTGCTGCTGACATTGAACCTTATCTTAGAGGGGCAGGGGCTATTGCTGGAGCATCTCTTACTCCAAAGGAGAAGTACACTTTGTTGGAGGCCAAACGGAAGCAGCTTCTTACCCCAGAAAACACAGTCCTGCTTTTAGAAGCCCAGGCAGCTACAGGAGGCGTGATTGACCTGCACAGAAATGAGTTGTTGACTGTGGACAGTGCGATTGCGAGAGACCTGATTGATTTTGATGACCGAGAACAAATCTATACAGCAGAGAAGGCTGTTACGGGATTTAAAGATCCATTCTCAGGAAAAACAGTGCCAGTGTCTGATGCCATCAAGAAAAATCTGATTGACAGGGAAACTGGTATTCGCCTGCTCGAAGTCCAGATGTCTGCAGGAGGCATTGTTGACCCTGTCAACAGTGTTTTCTTGCCAAAAGATGTTGCTTTGTCTCGTGGGTTGATTGACAAAGACCTGTACAGAGTCCTGAATAACCCTCAAGGTGCTTCAAAGAATTTTATTGACCCTGCAACCAAGAAGGCGGTCAGTTACATCCAGCTGAGGGAAAAATGCAGGATTGAACCTCACACTGGTTTACTTCTCCTTCCCGTGCATAAGAGAAGCATGTCATTTCAAGGGATTAGGCAGCCCGTCCCCATAAGTGAACTGGTCAGCTCTGGAATTATTCAGGAATCAACAGCCTGTGATCTCGAAGCAGGCACAATTAGTGTGGAAGAAGTCAGTGACAGAATTAAGGATTTCCTCCAGGGCTCTAGTTGCATAGCAGGGATCTACAATGAGGCCACTAAAGAGAAGCTTGGCATTTACCAGGCCATGAAAATAGGCCTGGTTAGACCGGGTACAGCCCTTGAACTTCTAGAAGCCCAAGCAGCCACTGGTTTCATAGTGGATCCTGTCAGCAATGCAAGGCTACCGGTTGAGGAAGCTTACAAAAGAGGCCTTGTTGGAATTGAATTTAAAGACAAACTTCTCTCCGCTGAAAGAGCGGTCACAGGGTACAAAGACCCCGAAACAGGAAATATCATCTCCTTGTTCCAGGCAATGAATAAGGAGCTCATTGAGAGAGGCCATGGCATTCGTTTGCTAGAGGCTCAGATTGCCACTGGGGGAATCATTGACCCCCAAAAAAGCCACCGTTTGCCGGTTGACATGGCATATACACGTGGTTACTTCAATGAAGAGCTCAGCTTAATTCTCTCAGACCCGAGTGATGATACAAAGGGTTTTTTCGATCCTAACACCGAAGAAAATCTGACCTACCTGCAGCTGAAAGAAAGGTGCATAAAGGATGATGCAACAGGGCTCTGTCTTCTCCCCCTGAGAGACAAGAAAAAGATGGTGCAAACTTCACAGAAGAACACACTTAGGAAACGCAGGGTTGTCATCGTAGATCCAGAAACAGACCGGGAAATGTCCGTGCAGGAGGCATACAATAAAGGCCTCATAGATTATGACACCTACCTGGAACTTTCTGAACAGGAGTGTGAGTGGGAAGAAATAACTATTACAGGGTCAGATGGAAGCACAAGAGTGGTCCTTGTGGACAGGAAAACAGGCAATCAGTATGACATTCAGGAGGCTATTGATACGGGTCTTGTCGAAAGGAAATTTTTTGACCAGTACCGTTCTGGAAACTTGAGCCTTACGCAGTTTGCAGACATGATTTCCTACAAGAATGGTGGCGATGAAGTATTTAAGCATGAGTCAGTAACTAAATCTCCCACAGTGCTGAGTGTCAGGAGTTCTTCAGTGAGAAAGAGTGGTTCTTTTTCAGCACCCCTGGAGGAATGCAGCCCCATTGCAGCCATATTTGATACTGAAAACTTAGAAAGAATCTCCATTTCAGAAGCTATACAACGGGGCATTGTTGACAGCATTACAGGACAGCGGTTGCTCGAAGCTCAGGCTTGCACAGGAGGCATAATGTGCCCTACCACAGGCCAAAGGCTTTCACTTCAGGATGCAGTTGCTCAAGGCATCATTGATCACGATATGGCCACACGGCTCAAGCCAGCTCAGAAGGCCTTCTTAGGGTTTGAAGGCTTAAAGGGTGGCAGTAGAATGTCAGCAGCAGAGGCCGTGAAGGAAAAGTGGCTGCCTTATGAGGCTGGTCAGCGCTTTCTTGAATTCCAGTACCTCACTGGAGGCCTCGTCGATCCAGAAGTGCGTGGAAGAATAAGTACGGAGGAAGCCATTAGGAAAGGATTGATTGATGGGCGGAATGCTCAGAGATTGCAAGACACTAACAGCTATACCAAAATTCTGACCTGCCCCAAGACCAAGCTGAAAATATCCTACAAAGATGCAATGAGTCGATCAATGGTGGAGGACGTCACTGGGCTGAGACTGTTGGAAGCTGCTTCTGTTTCGTCCAAAGGCATCTCTAGTCCCTATAATGTCTCCTCTGCCCCTGGCTCCCGCTCAGGCTCCCGCTCAGGCTCCCGCTCAGGCTCACAAAGTGGATCCAGGAGAGGAAGTTTAGATGCATCAGCAAATGCTTCATATTCTTATTCCTATTCAACCTTCAGCAGCAGCTCTATTGGGCGTTAGTAGTCAGTTAACAAGTGTATCTGAATTTTAATTTCATTTAGATGAATCTGTATTACTTTCACTTAAAAACAAAACAAACTGGTGGTCATATTATTATTTGCTTGGGTGCAGTGACCTTGCTGGAAAATAAAGTCATGCCCAAAATAAATCATAAAGTCTTTTCTGGGTGTGATTAACTTCTCTACTCTTAAAAAATCTGTAAAATGTTTTGGGTGTAGACTTTTGAAGAGAAGATTGCAGGACAGCAAAATGCAACAGTTATGAGTTTCATATTTTTTTAATGTTTGGATTTTTGATTAATCTCTTCCTGTATATTTTGCATGGGCTATTGTTTGCTTCTCCCATTTCCATACCCTCAAAATTGTAAGCTGATAACCAAGATCTGCAAATATTGTAATAGTTTCCTTTTTTCCCCAGCCTAGCCACTTTTATTTTATTTTTTATTTTATTTTAAGAAAAGTAGTTACATTGTGGATGGAAAACGCATTTCCTTATCAATCTGGATACTGTACTGTAACATGAGAAGCTGTATCCTCTTCCACAGATAATGTACTTGGTTGACTGTTCAATTATAACTTCATTATTGGGGGATATTATTAGCATGTACTTTTCTTTCACCATACTCTATATTTTTTACTCATTTTGCTTGTTCATTTTCCATGTAACATCAAAAAAGGCTGACTGCTGCATTCTGGCAATAAACTTTTAAACTTTTAAAGTATTTGTGGTTTATTTTAAAATTTAGACATGAACACAGCCTTGGAAGGAAGGGAAATAGAAAGAGCCTTTCTTTGCCAAAAATGAACAAATGTTTCCAGTGCCACAGTTACTGTACAAACTCATGACGTTAACTCTGAGTCTCAGGAACTTGTTTATGTCAGTCCTATTATCTTCATGAGCATAGAAAACTAAGCCTGCATTTTCCAAAAGAAAATAGAGACAACGTGAACTATGGCCCCATAAGCAGAAGGCCACTTTTCACATCTGATTGCAGTTAAGGACAGAAGAATTTTTTTCTCCCACTAGTGATCCAACACCTGTTTGCAACTACAAGCAGAAGACTCTGGATCAGATTCTCCCCTGCCTGAGGGTAGCCTTCAGCCAGCACACCAAAGACCAGTTTAGCCAAACACAGGATGATGACCCAGCACAAGGGGATCTTCTGATAAAAGTGATTAGCATGACTTTGAAAGAGATCCATCAGGGTACTTAGCCTTATGTTAATTCGTATAGCTATTTGCTTTTTCCTCCACCATTCACAGTACATTTCAAAGAGAGATGTAAACACAGGATATCTCGGTATTTAATTCATTTAAATGATAGGATGTCTTTTTGATCTCTGAACTATCAGAATACAGCATAGACAGGGACTGTTGATTACATTGTTGACCCTACTCATACATATGTAAATACACAAAAACACAAACATTATCTCCCCACATGTCTTTTGAGGGTTATTTATTTTGCAGGATGTTTAACCCTTTCTAGCCATGCATCACAAATGGACTTTCGTATCTTTGGCCCCAGCTGGAGTTTAGCCTGTAACCTTTTCAAGAGTTCATATGTTATCGGGAGATAAAAATCCACATATAAAATCACCAGGCGCGCACAATCCAAATTATCATGCTCTGTTCAACTGAGACCTAGGAAGATAAATTGAGTGGTTCCATCCTGACCCCAGGCACCAGTGGTGAAAGGTTCAAGTAGCTGAGAAGGTGAACCCTGCACAGAAGAATCCCCTGGGAGAGACCAGAGTTTTGTAACTTGGACTCTATAAATGAAACTCATCAGCTGTGCCCTAAGCTGAAGGGATGATCCAATGTCAAAATAGCTTCTACTGACATTTGCCATCCACTAGAGAGATGCAGCTTTGTAACATTTACTGAGACATGAGAAATGGTTCAGAATCCCCTGTTTTAAGTGGATTTCAATCTTTTTGGCTACAGGAGAGGGGTTCCTGAATTCAGTAAACACAGTGAAATTTTGCCATGGGGTGTGTGTGAGCAATGCCTATTGGAATCAAGGGGAGCTGTATGTGCACTTGCTGAGGCAGAATTGCCCCTGTACTGTAAGTACACTTTTGCAGGAGCAGTTCTAGGCATTGTGGGTTCTCTTTGTCAGGCAAGCGTCTGTGGGGCTGCTTAAAGCTCCTTTTCCCCTGCGGCTGGTTAGAGCCCCTCTTATACTCCCTGCAGATCAGTAGAGTTTTATAATAATGCTGTCAAATGGAACCTGGCTTTGATGGGCAATCCTGTACACCAGGCATTAGAATGGCATTCTGCACATTTTACCTGGATAGCTAAAGACTCTAGCCAAGCTGTGAATCCTCCTTTGATATTGCCTGGCAGCTAAAGTTGTACTGAGCTGTGCCATGTGAGACATGGCTCTGGTTTTGAAGCGTTGGAAGAGTATATACAAGCGGAGATTTTGTTTTGCTTTTGTCAAAACGATTCTGCTCTGTGGAGGCTGTTGGGTATTAAAATCCAGCCCTCAGGTGGAGCATGGGTAGGACAACTGAGAGAATGAATGGACTAACACATCTCGCTGGTGGCAGTGCTCTTCAGGAGCTCCCTTGCTGAACTCAGAATAGGCGTGACCCTCACAATCAGGGGCGAGAGATGGATCCCTCTGTCATGCTTAGTGTCATGGGCATGGAGAGGAGGGGAACAGACTAGAGTGGAAAGACAGAGAAGGGAGGGGGAGAGCTCAGGCCCAGGGCACATTGGGTGCAGTTAAACTTCTGAAAATCTCTTGAGCACACAAACATGCTCTAAGTTGCAGCTGGAGCATGCAACAGACTATTTGCATCAGGTACCACGGTAGTGGGAAGCCTTCTCACTACCTAGAGAGAGACCACCTTTTGAAAATTTCTGCAATAATCTCTTCTCACAGTTGCCTGAGATCACAGCAGCCCTGCACCCCTTTCTACAGTCTCAAGGACTGGTAGAATCAAGGCACAACTGCAGATTTGGCCTGGTTCTGTATATACACACTCCCTGTACTCCGTACCTCAGTGCAACCACACCCCCAACTAGAACTTTGAGTATTTAAAAACACTTTAACTATGAAGCAACATTTTAGTGTGGATGCATAGGCTAAGCCCTCAATGCATTAATTTTTGTGTACTTTTATTTTAATCACCACTTATTCACCACCACCACCCCCCACGAGAGAGAGAACCAGGAAAAAGTGGTCTTGGTTGGATTTAGTGGAGGGAGGGGTGAAAGATAAATCCATTATTTTTTAAGCAAGAAAAGATTTGTAATTTGAAAAACAAATCTGCATATGTATTATTTGATTCCCTTCTGGAAAGAAGAATGTGAAGGGAAATTTATTTATAGAAAGGAACCCATCAAACTGATTCTTGGTCCACAGACACTGTTACCATTAGGAATCCAGAGTAAACCTTCAGAGCTAGATTGAGACTTTAGGCACATCCCTGACAAGGTCTGCACCAACCCAGGAATATCTCTAGGAGACACTGTGGTACCTGTCAGTTATAACTCCCCCCCTGCTTGCTTCTTAGGGTGGGTAGGAAATGGGGGTGGCCTACACCACCAGGAGGTTACTACCTCCCACACTGGCTCAGTTACTTTGGCCAGTGAGTAAGGCAGGATGGGGCCAGTTTCTGCTCCTTCCCACCCCGTGCTCTGGGGAGGGAGTAAATAGGAAATAGTCCCACTCACTCCTGCACATCCAAACCCGGTATCCAGGTTGCACAAGTCTAGGTATATGGTGGGGTTATTAGTCCCCTCTGATGTCTTGTAGCCTTGGTCACATTTAGCCCTTAATTTTTTTTGTCAGACAAAGATTTGCTGGTGGCAGCAGCAAAACATGCAGAAACCAAAATGCTCAAAGCAGTAGCTCAACGTGACAGAGTCCAAACGTAGCATTTCAGCCTGTCATTTTAGTCGAGCTGACAGGAGGCTACAAGATCCAGGGAAGTATGAGTGAATTGCAAATAACCAACAGTTGTGCAGAAAATGTAAAACTTCAAACATGAAACCCTGCCCCACTGTTAACACCCTCCTCTCCCCCTCAGTCCTGACAAGTATCTCTATCCATGTGAGTTCCGTTGGATGTGTGCTAGGCACCTTACAGACAAGCCCAAGACAGTTTACAGTACATAGCATGGGACAGAACACAGGCTGGGAACCCCACAAGCAGCTTCTGAACTGTTAACAGCAGTAGCTGATAAATAAAAACATAGAAAGCTTTGAATGGGGTGCCACAGCCTTTCCCAGTGAAAAGCCAAACCCACAAAATGGTGAAGAGTGGTGGGTCAGCTGTTGAATACACATAGGGCTTGATACAAAGATCACTGAAATCAAGTGGGAGACTTTCCATAGACTTTAATGGGCTTTGAATCTGGCCTTTAAGGTTCAGTTCTGCACCACTGAAACCAACGGGAGTTTTGCCATCGCCTCAGTGAAAGCAGAATTGTGTCTTTAGTTATGAGCACTAAAGGTAGCCACTTCCACCTTTTTTCTTTCTGATGTTGTTCCCCCCCCCCCCCCAACAGGCTATAAAAATTCCATGGCCCACCTGTGCCACAACACCTGGTTTTCTGCATATCCAGTAAATTAAAAGCCAGAGCTGGCATTAGGGGGTAGCAAGGCGGGTGATTGCCCAGGGACCCACAACAATAGGTTGCTCAGGCTTCGGCTTTCAGCCCTGGCAGCGGAGCTTCGGCTTTGGCTTTCTGCCTTGGGCTTCAGCAAGTCTAACACCAGCCCTGCTCTCTGGTTTATTTTGGTGGACCCCTTGAAACCTGCTCACGGCCCCGACAGATGGCCCCAGACTCCTGGTTGAGAACCACTGCCATAGAGAACAGGCTTCTGCTAATAGGGGAATTGGGAATAACTGCTGAAACCTTTCTTTACTGAACTAGTCATCTAGAGATACAAACAGTGGCATGAATCCTGCCAGCCTTAATCAGACAAGACACCTATTGAAGGCAATGGCTTGAGAAAGGATTACAGCTTTTGGCTCTATGTCCATAGAGCACTGTGTTGTTTCCACAACAACAGCCAAGTTCAAACAAGGATTTTGTCTGTCGTCGTCTGTTTGATAATATAAACATGCCAAGGTCTGATTAGTCAGCCAGCTTTGTGAATTACAAAATGAGGTGCAGGAATACTATAAAATAGCCAGTGTACAGTTCAGTATAAAACAGGCTGAATTAATAGACTGTGGCTGCCTATGTAGAGATTTCTTTTAAAAACGCATCCTGACATACAGACTTTTTCAATCTGATAGATAAATTCAGCTCATCTGTCTCGGGTAGATCCAGAAAAACAATTTACTTGGCTGAAGTTGCTCTGGGTTTAGCCCATTATAACTGAGAGCAGAATTTGTCCTTTCTTGTTTATCTGCAAGATTCAACATTCACTTGGTTTATAAGAGACCCAGAATACATTTTAAGTAAAAGTCAAGCAGCTTTGTTTCTCAATGGATAATCAAACACTCAAGAACTTTAACCAGAACCATTAAAATGGGGTAGTACTTGATGGCTAAAAATTTATTCTTTTAGCTGGACTCATTGTGATGTTTACTTATCTGCTGTTTAATGTTCGTGCACCAATGATTTGAGGCTGAAAGGGTACTTCCACAATACACCAGTTGCACAGGTTTGCATAAATATAACTGGGGAATGTAATAAAGAAATCACAACATTTGGGGTTTAATGCCTAAAATCAGTGTCCCATTAGCCCACTATAACATTACTAGGCCACCAATGAAGAATCAGGCAGTGGTGTTATTCCAACAGGAAATGAGTGCCATCAGGATATTTTTCCACATCTATCCTGGCATCATTATTATTTTATAATTAAACAGATGGCCCCTTTACTAATCCCTGTTCTGACAGAGAGTTAGGAGCATAGATCCTGCAGTCTGCTGCTTCACAAAGTCCAGGGACACCCGAAGGGCCAGGAAACCCTGGCTGACCTGGAGGACCATGGTAGCCAGGGGGACCTACTGTGCCTGGCTGACCATCTTTGGCAACAGCAGCATGTCTATGGAATCCTAGAAGAAGAACGAAACAAGGAAATTATATAAAGAAAAGGGGAGACTCGATGGAGCTGAGTCCTCTTGCCCCAAAACGGGGCCTGATTTTTCCTTTTATTCATACTGGTGTAAATCAGTCATAGCTCCACTATTGCTGTTGGAATTACACTGATGCAAAACTGATCTAAGAGAGGTCAGAATTAGGCTCATGGCTTGTAGAAATTCAAGAACATGAGCAAATTGTGAGGGTGAAAAAGGTCAACAGGGAGCTATCTAGTGAATTAGTCTAGGGGCACGTACCATCTCTGTTAAATTCCTCTGCATGTGTTCTTCCCCTCCCCCTGTACGGAATGAATCTACATGAAATAAATCCCCTTCACAGGACCTTGCTAAACCTGTACAAAGGACCTCAGTCTCAGTGTAATCTAGATACTTGATAAGGGCAAGTGCATTTTAACACAGTAAAAATTGTGCCAGGGTCATCCTGACACTAGATGCTAACTAGAGCTGATTGGAACATTTTAAATTTAATATATTTTTGTTGACATATGATGCTTTGCTGAAACTGGAGTGTTTTATGGAGCCATATCAATGTTGATGAGAAGGTTTCTGAAGTCCATGGTTCCTTGGTCACTTCTGACCAGAGAGAGAGACACACCAATGTTTTCAATCTAAAAACGGATGTTTCCACACTTCTGTTTCACAAAAACATTCAAAAGGTTTTGGGTTTGTTCTAGTGAAGAATGAAAACAAATTCTGAAACCTTGAAAGTTGTTGTGAGAATTATCATCCTCCAGCCAGATCTAGCATTAACTATTCCAATATTATTAGCACACCATTTTAGGGGTAGGAAATCTGATTTCTTTCCTTCATCAAGGTCAGGAAAAAATAGTGGGGGGGGGGTCCTCTCTGTGACCCTTTCTTTGAATTCCCAACCAGTGATTCTCTCTCGACATTTCTTTTACAAAGATCCTGCTGACACACACCACTGTCAGTGTACACATCAGGTGCCATTAAAATCTTTACAGGTTTGCACAGTGATCAAACTAGCAGTGTGGCCTCCCCCATACTTACAATAGCGATTATGTAGGAAAACTGTGAAGCTCATGAACAAAGTTCAGTATTTTCACAGAGAGTTGTAAATATTTCAGTGGCAATCATTGTACCAAAAATAACGACTTTATTAAATAAATTGCACATATGTGTTTCATAGCTGAGTCTATAAACAGTTTTATGGTGAATAATTAAAAAATATAGAGCAAGGAAGTTAAAACCTCAGATAAAACATCCCTTGAAATTCTCTTTACCTCTAAAGCCTTGAGGTCCATCTGAGCCAGGGAGTCCCATGCCTGAATCTCCTCTCTCACCTTTCTGGCCTCTGTCTCCTACATGGCACAAAGCACATAAAGAAACCAGCTTGCGCATTGGATTTGGCTATAGGGGAACATTGCTTGTGAATTAATCTAGGAGTCAGATTTCAGAGGAACAGCCGTGTTAGTCTGTATTCGCAAAAAGAAAAGGAGTACTTGTGGCACTTGTGTAGCTCACGAAAGCTCATGCTCAAATAAATTGGTTAGTCTCTAAGGTGCCACAAGTACTCCTTTTCTTAATCTAGGAGTGTGTATGTCCCTACCTTGTTCCCCAGCTGCTCCTTTAGCTCCAGGAAATCCAATAGATCCTTTTGGACCAGGCTCACCTTTAAATCCATCAAGACCTGTTTTTCCCTATTAAAATGATATAAGTGATTTTAATTTTTAAAGGCACAAACCAGGGGGTTTGCCATCATCATAAAAAATGGCAATTTTGAGAAATCTGTTCTCTAAGAAAATGAAAACAAGCAGGCCAAGGAATCTCAGGACTTCAGAATTTCACCTGAAAGCAGCAGTTCTGAGATACAATGAGAGCAGAGTTTCTCATTACATGTCCAGTAGGGACCCAACCAGAGCTATCAAATAATTGATTATACATTTTTCCTACCCCACTCTCCTATGCTTATTCTTAATGGAAGTCTCCAGGCGTCACCATAGAAATTCAGGATCAAATTGTCCAGGTCTAGCCCTGAGCTGAGTATACTTATGCTTTGCATCAGCTCTGCTCCAGTCAGCTAGAAAAGCACTGCTGGGAACTGAAGGCACAGTGCAAACTTATTCCAGCTGTTGCCATCTCTTCTTATTGAAGGCTCTCCAGGGTGCAATGTTGTGTATAAGAAAGGTGACCATTTATATCACTGTTATACAATTTCCATTAGTCTTATACAAAATGGATCATGTAAGGTGTCAATGGAAAAGTTACAATGTGTTGAGTAGGATTATCTTGGTAAAATCCAAGTATCATCTCTGGATATGACGTTATGAACACTAGATATGTATTTGTATCTCAAACATGTTTGTTCCTGTGTGAAACCTCTCAAATAGATTTACATCAAGGCTAGACAGTTGTGTTGATGGCCCATCAAGGACATTCAATTCTCACAGTGGGCCATAGACGAAACTCATTCTGCCCAACAGGTCCTCCTCAGATGTCAAGGAACCAATGACCACCCCCTGTGCTGCAGCAAGCCAGGTAAGGACATGTAATATGCTCATGTGACCCTGGACTCCATCTTGAGCCAGTACCTTTCCACAAACAGGGACTGTGGGCTTTGTCTGGGACTGTAACTTTCCCATGCACATGGCAGAGGATATAAAAGACCCCGAAACATCTCCATTTTGTCTTCATTTCCTGTTTCATTTCTCTGGACTGGATTTCTAACAAGGGAGATTTAAACAAGGATTGATGACCCCCAAACTGTTTGGGTGATTCTACAGAGACTTTTGCAAACCTGATATAAGGTCTTTGCAATCACTTGTATGTATATGATTCCTTAGCCATTTATAACTTTCTCTTTTCCCCCCCTTTTATTAATAAATCTTTAGTTATCTTACTGAGGATTGGCTGATAGCATGATATTTGGGTAAGATCTGAGATTCATATTGACCTGGTGACGCAATGTGTCTTGTCCTTTGGGATTAGAAAAAACCTCACATATGGTGAAATGGGTTTTCAGTAACCCTCTCACTATATAGGCTTGGTTGTCTGGGTAGGAGCCAAGGGCTGGAATGCCCAGAGCGGACTGTGTTTGGCTTCGGTTAACCAGAAGCACTTTTAATACAGCCTTCTTTCAGTCTGCCTTGAAGGTGGCATTCTCAGTGTGGCATTCCGGGCACCCGGTCACACATGCCTGTGAGTGCCAGAGTGGTTTTCCTGGCTGGCAGTTTCTGCTGGTATCAATGCTTATCAGGCATCCACGTTAGATGTCATACAAGTAATGACTGACATGGACAAATACCTGGTGTGTGTAATTTGAAGGGAAGAGCACACTATTTTATGTCACGATCAGTCATGACACTGGGGTACAAACAAAGAAGGACCTGACACAGAGTGTACATACACACTCTGGTTGAAATCCTGGCCCCACTGAAGTGAATGGCCATACTTCCACTGACGCCTGCATACATATTCACATGCACACTATCTCTGTATCAGAGAGTTCTCACCTTTTTCCCTGGTGGTCCTGCCATTCCATGAGGCCCTGGGGGGCCAATTAGTGTCATGTTAGCAATAGGACAGGTGCTGGCACATCTGTATCTGATAGCAGTTGCATATTGGGCAATCTGAGCTATGACCACATTACGACACAGTTCATACACCTGCTCCTCAGGCATCCCTGGACCCTAGGATGCAAGTATGAATTTATAAACACAACAGAAATAGCATTGGGATTCTGTCTGTATATCTCCCAAGGGTATTCATTAGGCTATATACATTCACCACATAGTTTGGAGGAACAATTTACCACCTATGGGTTGCTCATGAACTGTTTGATTTAACTGTGCTCCGTGTGCGATAGGTCACCTAAGTCACATAGTATTGTACAGTCTCATCGATTAGACAACAGCAAAGACATCACTTTGTGCCAGATCTGAGGATGATTTGTGATGTGTCCCCAAGCAAAACTGAACTTTGATAAACAAACTCATTCTGGACAAGCATTTATATAGCCATCACATAGAAAAAGCTTTCAGTACCCACCAGTCTGAGCTGGATTTGAACTAGTGACCTAAGGATGAAAAGCTCTTTATCCCATTACCACCCCACAGGATTAACTTCTTTAACGTTTACACAATACATTTGGTGCGATGACTGAGAAATAAGGGGGGTGCATAGTCAACAGCTGTCCCTGAAGATCTGTAAGCAGCAGCAGCGAGAGAATATGTGGATATTCACAAGCAAAACCACCAGCACTCCAATAACCAAATAAGGAAAATGCAAAGAAAAAGAAGGAGCTGGAACATACTTCAGGTCCCCAGGACCCTGGAGAGCCAGGGGGTCCAGTTGCTCCATCCTCTCCAGTGGGGCCAGGGAAGCCTCTTGGACCAGGTAATCCGGGGACCCCTCTTTGTCCCTTTGGACCAGCAGGGCCAGGAAAGCCACGTTCTCCTTGCTATGGGAGGAGATGAAAGGAAAAGTTTGAAGGGAGAAAAATAGCAATAAGCATGGACAAAGAGGCGCCTGTGTTCCTTCATCTACCTTCCTCCCTCTGTCCAGCCCCATCAGTCTAAAAGGGCCCACCACCATCATATCTGAGCTCACGCAGCACAATTCTTACTTCTCCTTGGGGTTTGTGTAGGTCCTTTTCATTCGGCCTAACTCTATACCTAGCAGGGTGAGCATTATAAGAGAGAATGATTTTAGGTTCCTGTTGGGCTGTGGTAGAACATCATTTGCCCAGAAGCTATGGGAGGCTGTGCTTGATAGCCCCAAATCTTAATGTCACCCTCCCCCAGCATGCAGGAGAGAGAGGCTGCTTAAACTCTGACAATGAATAGTTAGCTTTGGACATCCTGGACCACCAAGACCTAATCCAGGTCTTCTCTGCTGTGTGACGTTTTGAGTCCAGAGCATCAGGGAAGGTTGAGTAGCAGATTCCATTCAGTTCAGCCATTCAACTTCTTTATCAATTATATGCACCATGGTGGCTTACCATTAGAGGAGTTTTACTGCATGGCACATGTATTAATTCTTTGTGGACACATTTATTCATCCTGTTTGGCCTTTCTGACTCTCAAAGGAAGGGTTTTCATAGGGAGATGTTTCAGAGTAACAGCCGTGTTAGTCTGTATTTGCAAAAAGAAAAGGAGTACTTGTGGCACCTTAGAGACTAACCAATTTATTTGAGCATAAGCTTTCGTGAGCTACAGCTCACTTCATCGGATCATAAGCTTTCGTGAGCTACAGCTCACTTCATCGGATCATAAGCTTTCGTGAGCTACAGCTCACGAAAGCTTATGCTCAGATAAATTGGTTAGTCTCTAAGGTGCCACAAGTCCTCCTTTTCTTCATAGGGAGATGGTTCATTTCAGATAAGCTTTCACCAGTCTGGGTGGCGAGCCAAAGCTTATCAGAACACGAGAGACACCAACCCCCTTGACATTCCAACAGTCCCCACTTCTCTGGCCTTTGTGCATCTCCCCCTCCCTGTCCAACAGACTCCACCTACTTGAATGTTCACAGAACTTGGTATCACCCAACCAGTGCCTGAGTTTATTTTCTGATTCCGGAGACAGGCAGGAAAGCCTCTCTAAATATACAGAGAACAAGTCGGTTCGGAGCGAGTTTTAAGTAGGGGGTTGAAGTAGTAATCAGATAGTTCTAATGAAGGTTAACACTCTAGGTTGCTCTCCTGAACGGGAAACGCTTCTGCCCAGCACACAGCATGAGTAACTGGACTTCACTGTGGCTGCTCAGTTGTGAAGGAACAACCTGCCCAGTTTGTGGGCAGCAACCTTGATGCTCTGTGACTGCTGCTGCTGCAATCTCAGGGCTGCAGGAATCTGGATGGTTGGTCTGCTGCTCAGAAGTCAATGGCCACAAAGTCATGGAGCCCACCTGTCTTGGCTCATGCTACCCACAGCCCACTCCAAACACATTATGTGCTGGGGCATGGGGCAGAGCTACATGGCCTATGCGGTGTGCAGGTCCAGCCATGAACTCTCCTAATCCTGCCCCCCCCCCCCACAATGGACAAACAAACAAACATACTTGTCCTTTGTCTCCTCTGTCTCCATCATCCCCCTGTCAGAGAGTAATTGAAAATAGGTTAAAAATTCAGGTTTATGAAGCTCAGCATTCACCAAGTACTTAGACATCATCTTTAATTTCAAAGGGCATGGGCTGTACCTGGGGTCCAGCATCCCCACGGCTTCCTTTTCTTCCCACATCACCCTGTAGAGGAGAAATACAGTTTATAGCTTTGCACAGTCTCTCATTAGAGAAATATTTCCTGTGTTTATTGTTTGCATTTCCTGCTCCCTCTGACTAAAACACTAAGGGCCCTATTGAACCCTTAGGCTCAGCCCTGCGGGTGGGGAGGATGTTCATCGCTACCTGCCCTGGAAGGAGTGCTAGGAAAGAACGGGGACTCTTGTAGGAAGTATGACCTAGTGGTTAGAGGGCAAAAGGGGACTGGGAATCAGGACTCCTGTGCCCTATTCCTTGTTCTGCCACTACCTTGCTATGTGGCCTAGGGAAAGGCACAACCTCTCTGTTTCTCATTTTCCTGAACTGTACACTGGGAATTCCTATCACACAGCAGTGTAGGGGTATTATTTGTTAAAGTGTTTTGAGATCCGTGGATAAAACACATTGTTCTCCACCATCACTTCCTGCACACACACACACACACACCCCGCCGCCAACCTTAGGAGCCTGTGTCATGACAGCCCTTCTTGCAGCCAAGAAGGGCTCAAAACAGATCCCTTCAGAGTCCACCAGTACTGGTCCTTCATTGGCCACAGAGGGTAGTCAGGTGAGACACAAGATGTCCCTCCTCTCCAAAGACTGATGTTAGTGCCTCCACAGTACTTCCTTCCATTCCTTCCCACCTCAGGGAATACAGACCCAAGGCTGGGACATGAACTCTGACCTGCTGTGTGGCAGTAGAAGCAGCCTGGTGGTTTTAAATATGTGAGTCAGGTTTGTGGAGAATATAAGGACATCCGAGTCATTCTCAGAACCTCTTAGCCATAAGCTCCATTACCATACGAATCGCAACTGAAATCACTCATTCTTGGAACACTCAGGAAGATCTGTGTGTGGTAAATCCCATTCATAGGCCAGAGATGCACACCAGTCCCATTATAAAGTCATTACAATGCAGCTCTGCATTAGGAGATTTATAATCTCCTTTCCCAAGTATGCACTTCAAAAGCAAATAACAAGCCATACCTTTGGGCCGTCATCTCCAGTCTCACCTTGAGCCCCCTGTGGGAAAGACAGGAGAGGGACTGACATGACTCACATAGAAGACTGAAGTGACCATTTTACTTATTCACCTTTAACATGGGACTTTACCTTTTGGCCTTTTATTCCCTTAGAGCCAGGGTTACCTGGTAGGCCAGGATCCCCCATTTCACCTTTGGTGCCCTGTATGGAAAAGAGAAAAATCCTTACCAGCTTTCCGCAAGTTCTCTTATGCTTTCTAGTGATGCACCTCCTAGGCCTGACTGAGCCCAAAAGGATCACATCTGCTTACAGAAGGATTTTTTTCATACGTAGTTTTCTGAATAGGGCAGCTCTTGGGGATACTTTAGCATATGCCTTACCATGGAACCTGGCCTTCCAGGTGGGCCTCTTGGACCTCGCTCGCCTTTAGCTCCCTGCAAAGACAGTTGAAAGCCTCTTTCAATGACCTTTTTCAAAGTGGAATTGGTGGCAGACTTTGATCTAGTTTAGTACCCTTATCCCACAGTTAAGATGATCCTTTCCAAAAGAGGGCTTTTAATTTACCCATGTTGCAACACATGGGAGCGTTTTTTTAGTGGTGAAAAAAACCAGTAATCCTCATTTTTCTAAATGATAATTTTTTTTTCTTTTTTTCTTTTTTTTTTTTTTTAAACAGAGCACACAACCAATAGGAAAGCTAGAGCTTGGAACACTGCTACGTTGGTCAATAACCTTAACGTCATTACACATAATAACACTCTACTGAGCCTGCAGTGTCATTTTGCTTCGACAAACTTTCATCTGTGAGTTAAGACAGCATGGGGTCTTGTAGTGCTGGAGGATCAAGCCTCTTTTTTTGCTGTCATCTTCACTTCATAAATTTCTAGACCATTTGCAAATGATCAGCTCATGGCTTTCTTGTTTTCATTTAATTATCAAGTTTTTTTTTACCTTTGGTCCCATGAGTCCAATCTTGCCTTCTAATCCTGGTATTCCCAGAGGGCCCTAGGAGACAACGGAATCTCTCTTAGGATATGGCTTTATTGCCTGAAAATGGATTTGTTTAGCATTATGAACTAGATCTTACATCCATTCCTGGAATGCCATCACTGCCTGGTATTCCTGGAGATCCTTCATTGCCCTGAAAATTATAATATTAATATAATCAAAATAGCAACACTACCTCATAACTCCCTATAAGCACACCCTCACCTCATGGGTACCCCTCATCTCCAGTTGCAGTATTGCACAGCATCCTTTTCTCTGCTTCCCTCTTCCCCCAACCTACATTGGGCTCTCCCTTGGACCTTCAATGGCCTTTTACTGCCTGCATCTTCTCCCGATTCTTCCTTTGAGTGTTCTGTGACTAGGCCTTCTGGCCAAGTCACATAAAATTCTAGAACTCTTCTGGCATAGCATGACCAAATCCAAATAAAAGTCCAAACAAACCTTTAAATTAATAACCCTTCCACCACTCTCAGGCTTCACTGTAGTTCCCTTGTTGTCTCTACCTCAGGGCTACCCCTACAGGAGTCTAACTCACTCCTTCAGTGTTCCTCCTCTGTTATTTCCTGTCTGTTAAACCCTATCCCAGAGCTTCACCCTACCAGAGAGACTTGCATCCTCTGCAATCCCTCCCTCCAAGTGAGTTGCCTCAGTCAGATTATAAATTATCTAGCCAGGAGGGAATTAGTTAATCACCCCCCAGGTGAGAAACATGACTAACTGGAGTTCTTTCCCATGTCTTGTAGGTGATGGTGGTTAAGTCCCATTACTCTTCCCAGCGATATTACAAAAGATCTAGTTTTCTGGTTTTGTCTGTATGTTTGACTGAATTTAGTACTCATGAAAGAGTCTGGCTTGACAGCCCTGTAGCCTTTATCGAACCGCAGAGCAGGCACAGCATGGACATTGGACGTTCAAGTATCCATATAATGCCCTAATTTCAGTGTGACCATCTCCGAGGTCGAGAGAATCACTGAGTTTCCACGCCCATTCCAAGGAGAGTGGAATTGTTACATTCCCAGTGTTCCTCCAGCTCATCCAGCAAAGGAAAGGTTTGCTAACATTTCAACAAACAGTGACGCTGTGGTTGGGGAAGTTCATACATAGTTTGAAATAATATAGCTAAAGAATAACATAGAGTGAAATCATTTTGATAGTAGGAATAAAGTAATGTTTTGTAGGTGAGATACTGGTGGCTTCCAAAATGTGCATCCTTCGGATAGGGCACAATAAACCATTTGCACTATGCATTCCTAAAATCCTGTACCTTCTTTACTGTTCAAACTTTTTAATGCATAGGTGTTCAGTTAATATCTGGTCCCGTGCTCACTGACAGCAATGGCAAAACTCCCATTGACTTCTGTAGTACAGGATCAAGCACTTAATCCAAGCAAAATAGACCTTTTTCATACCTTTGGCCCATCTTCTCCAGTCTCTCCTGGGGCTCCTGGATAACCCTGAGTGGAAGGAAAATTAAAGGAATGGTCGTATAATAGAGTTATACAAACATTTATGTTATGTAAAGTGAAGGACATCAGTAAGATCATGATTCTTTGATTGACAGACATTATAGCCTTCACCTCTGATCAGTCATTGCTTCAAATTAGACATAGACCATGCGGTTGGCTTCTTGAAAAACATACAGTCAGATGTAATTTCCTTTAATAATTACAATTCCATTACACTTTGATTCTTTTATAAGGCCCTTCCTGAATGGCAGCTCTTTATAATCATTTTAAGAAAAGAATTAAAAACCTACAGCAGTGTCATAGGATATGCACCCCACACAGCCCTGGAAGGGTTAGTGTGGGCCTGAAGGGCCAATTAGGGTATCCGGCTGCACCTGGAGGAGAGCCACGCTTAACTCAACATGAAGCCCAGCTGGGCAAAAGCAGGCTGGTTAGTATAAAAAGATTGGAAGTTGCAAGCCAAATAAAGCTGCAGGATGAGTCTACAGTCACTCTCTAGAGAGTGGGTAGGAATAAAGCCAGGGGACAGTAACAGCCCTGGGATCCTAGCTCTGTGGGAAAGGTTTACCTAGAGTAGTTGAGGGGAAGAAAGCCTGTAGAAGACTGAGTAGGAAGAAGCCCAGGGAAAATGCTGCAAGGGTTGAGACTGTGAAGACCTTGGTTGCTGGTGATAGGGTTCCTGGGCTGGAACCCAGAGTAGTGGGTGGGGCCAAGTTCCCCTATCGGCCACTGGGGAAGTGGTACAGACTGGGAGTTGGCACAGAGGACTGCCAGGGACTGTGAATGGACAGTTGGTCCAGAGCAGGGGTGGCCAACCTGAGCCTGAGAAGGAGCCAGAATTTACCAATGTACGTTGCCAAAGAGCCACAATAAGCAGCAGCCCCCATCAGTTCCCCCGCCCCCAGCACCTCCCACCCACCAGCAGCCCCGCCCATCAGCCCCTCCCTCTCCCTCTCCGCACCTCCCGATCAGCTGTTCTGTGGCATGGAGGAGGCTCTTGTGGGGGGGAGCAAGGGCACGGCAGGCTCAGGGGAGGGGTGGAGTGGGGGCAGGGCCTGTGGCAGAGCCTGGGGTTGAGCAGTGAGCACCGAGCACCCCCAGCACATTGGAAAGTTGGCGCCTGTAGCTCCAGCCCCGGAGGCGGCACCTGTACAAGGAGCCGCATATTAACTTCTGAAGAGGTGCATGCGGCTCTGGAGCCACAGGTTGGCCACCCCTGGTCCAGAGAGACTTTGATACCCCAGAAGGGGGAAAACTATATAATGACCTGGCTGGAGGGCTGAGTCACAAGGAAAGCACTGTGAGTCCTGGAGAGCGAGAAGGGCCATGGAGCAAGTGACGGAAGGGGGCACTAGACTGGATGAGAGCTGACCCCCAGACCCAGCGTGAGTGAATCCTGTTATATGTAGATAATGACATGCAATCCACATGGGGGGAGGGCTGAACACACGTCTATCTATCATGCAGACCTAAGTCAGAGACCTGCCCTCTGCTGTTTAGGAGAGATTGTTTGGTTGCTTCAAGACATTTTTTATCTGAATTCCCTTTTCATTTTTGAGGGAGTAACAACTTTAAATAGTAGACAACACTTGGGAACTAATACATAGGCCAATTCTATGGGCTCAGCCTACCACTTCTAGTAATGGTAACACTGCTCTGGGCCAAATTCTGTCACTCTTATCTTTAGTGGTACCTTACTCCTTGAGTAGTTCCATTGAAATCAACAGGACTGCTTCTGGAGTAAGGGATTACACTAGGTGAGTAAAAGTAGCAGACTCTGTCCCTGTATTTGAAGTCTGGTTGCAGCAGGACTACTTGGCGGATATGCTACCCATTGTGGGCCCGTCCCTTGATGAGCACTTTCTCATTGCCAACAGTCTTGCTGCTTTCAATGGGACTACTTGTGTGAGTGTTCACTAATGCAAATAGGAGTTCCAAACAATCAGGCTCTTTATGAGCTAAGTCTACACTATTACATTAGGACTCAGTTCTGCAAGACCTCTGTGCATAAAACTCCCAGGGACCTTAATGGACTTATGCGCACTGAGAAGTTGTGTGATCAGGCCCTTACCCTCAGCTCGGATAGAGAAATAAGACGTAGGGTTTGGTAAATTTACCCTATATCCTTGTTCTCCGTTATCTCCTTTGTTTCCTTTGGCACCAGCAAAGCCCTAGGATAGAGTTTTGACAGCTGTTATTCCAGTGCATTTTATTGTTCTTCACTAACTAAACTATCTCTAAATCCTCCAAATCCATTCTTCAAAGAATTCCTCTCTCTGAGTTCCAAGTCATGACCATCTCTCAAACTGGTAACCAGCCTAGTGTGGAAATGAAATAGTCAAGGATAAATTAAAATTGGACCCATGAAAATCTCCATTTTGGATCCAAATACAGTTGAAGCCACATGTTAGTTAATGATTCGGAAGGCAGAAATGTTAACGTGGTGTTTTCTAAAATATATTAAACTGCACAATATACAGTAGAAGGGAATACACAGTCATGTAAAGTCTGCAACTCTGTGTAGCTGGGTCACTCTGACCGCAGGGACTAGTGGATACTACAGCTGGGCGACAAAGCTGCTTCTACATGGAGGAATTCTGGATAAATCAGTTACACTTCCTCCAGAGGCCCTCCCTGCAGTGTGTATCCTTCAATACCTCCCCCCATACACACCTTGGGCAATGGCTTAAAAGCACAATCTGGTTCTTTTCCTTTTCAGTGATGTTCACATATCACATTGGGAAAAGATTGGTAACTGTAGGCACAGCTCTGAGCTAAGGGGGGTGCATAAACAGCACCACTCAGGAGTAGCCTGGGAAATATTGTAACTCAGACACATCTCTGGGTCCCAATTCTTCCTCTGCTTCCTCCTTGCTCCCAGGGGTTCTACCAGTTGTAAATTATTATATTCTCTTTTCCACACACACTGGCTCAGCTAATCTGGCAAGTGAGGGGGCAGGGAGAATAAAAACCCTGCCCATTCCCTGTCCCTGACCAGTCTATCCACTTCCCACCATCCTCTATCTCAGGGGTAGGCAAACTTTTTGGCCGACACATCAGGGTGTGAAACTGTATGGAGGCCCAGGTAGGGAAGGCTCTGCCTCCCCAAACAGCCTGGCCTCTGCCCCCTATCCGCACCCACCCACTTCCTACCCCTTGACTGCCCCCCTCAAAATCCCCAACCCATCCAATGCCCCCCTGCTCCTTGTCCCCTGACCGCCCCCTCCCAGCACCCCCACCCCTAACCACCCCCCGGGACCCCACCCCCATCTAACCATTCCCTGTTCTCTGACTGCCCCAACCCCTATCCACACCCCTGCCCCGTGACAAGCCCCCCGGATCTCCCACACCTATACAACCCCCCTGCTCCCTGTCCCCTGACTGCTCCCCCGACCCCTATCCACACCCCCAACCCCTGACAGGCCCCCTGGGATCCCACCCCCATCCAACCTCCCCTGCTCAGTGTCCCCAGACTGCCCTGACCCCATCCACTCCCACGCCCTATCCAACCCCCCCATTCCCTGTCCCCTGACCGCCCCCCCCCCCAGAATCTCTGCCCCATCCAACCACCCTCTGCTCCCTGTCCCCTGACTGCCCCCGGGACCCCCTACCCACCGCCCCGTGCCACCACCGCCCCCCTTACCATGCCGCTCAGAGTGGCAGGAGCTTGCAGCCCTGCTGCCCGGACGGAGCCAGCTGCACTGCCCACGCGGTGGCGTAACTGCGGAGGAGGGGGGACAGCAGGGGAGGGGCCGGGGGCTAGCCTCCCCGGCCAGGAGCTCAGTGGCCGGGCAGGACGGTCCCGTGGGCCAGATGTGGCCTGTGGGCTGTAGTTTGCCCACCTCTGCTCTACCTTGACTGGTCCTATACAATATGTGCTAACTACTTCTGCTAAACCATCTGTTCCACCTCGCATTTTGCTGTGAGATTGGGAGTACCTTTCCCAGACCTGAAGAAGAGCTCTGTAAAAGCTTATCGCTAATAAAATATATTACCTCACCCACCTTGTGTCTCTAATATCCTGAGACCGACATGGCTGCAACTACACTGCATCTGCATCTACACTGGGATAAAGAGAAATTAGCTGTTTATCCCAGTGCACCAAAATCCAATGTCCAGATAGTCGGTGCAGGGGTTTCATGGGGATCTTGCTCCCTCCTAATCCAGCCTTTAACCATTTTAGGGAGTTATCCTTGCTTCCCTCTCTTTCCCTCTTTTTCTTAAAATGGTATTTTAAGCCTAATATATTCATGGCTAGTTGGAGTTGCTTGGGTTTTTCTACACCAGCACAGTGTGGAATTACCTTGAGTCCCACAGGCCCCTGAGGTCCTTGTTTTCCTGGTCTTCCTCGGGAACCTTACTCCACAACAAAACAAAACAAAACAAAGCCAATGTCTCGCTATTTTAATATAAACAAGGAAAATAACAATGAACAATGAGTGCATCTAGTATGGTTTTAAAAATACATTTTCATGCATTCAGTTTTGGAAACACTACCTTGTTAGAAGTAATATTACATGCTGAATTTGTCTGGAGTTTTGGGGGGGAATCAACATATATAGTCCTCAGTAATAAAGATAATTGCGATTGTACACAATTGCTGAAGCATGTTAGACACGGCCATTGTTCAACATGTAGAAATTTGCCTGTGTAACTTCATAATTCTGTGCACATGGCATAATTCTGTGCCATATTCAGTAAAAAAGAGAGCAGAATAAATAGAGAAAATAGTAGCTTGGAGATTGGACTCTCTAAAGTTGGAATAACAGCTGTAAAAAGAAAAGGAGTACTTGTGGCACCTTAGAGACTAACCAATTTATTTGAGCATGAGCTTTCGTGAGCTACAGCTCACTTCATCGGATGCATACCGTGGAAACTGCAGCAGACTTTATATACACACAGAGAATATGAAACAATACCTCCTCCCACCCCACTGTCCTGCTGGTAATAGCTTATCTAAAGTGATCATCAAGTTGGGCCATTTCCAGCACAAACCCAGGTTTTCTCACCCTCCACCCCCCCACACAAATTCACTCTCCTGCTGGTGATAGCCCATCCAAAGTGACAACTCTCTACACAGTGTGCATGATAATCAAGTTGGGCCATTTTCTGCACAAATCCAGGGGTGAGAGAACCTGGATTTGTGCAGGAAATGGCCCAACTTGATTATCATGCACATTGTGTAGAGGGTTGTCACTTTGGATGGGCTATCACCAGCAGGAGAGTGAATTTGTGTGGGGGGGTGGAGGGTGAGAAAACCTGGGTTTGTGCTGGAAATGGCCCAACTTGATGATCACTTTAGATAAGCTATTACCAGCAGGACAGTGGGGTGGGAGGAGGTATTGTTTCATATTCTCTGTGTGTATATAAAGTCTGCTGCAGTTTCCACGGTATGCATCCGATGAAATGAGCTGTAGCTCACGAAAGCTCATGCTCAAATAAATTGGTTAGTCTCTAAGGTGCCACAAGTACTCCTTTTCTTTTTGCGAATACAGACTGACACGGCTGTTACTCTGAAAGCTGTAAAAAGTTATCAAGCAAAGAAAGGGAAGGGGTCTTTTGAACAGTGTGCTTCAAAGAAAGGTTGCTTGAAAGGGTTTCGGAAAATGTGGATTGTTGTATAAACATGTTGTATAAACGAGTGTTTCTGTTGTTCAAAGAGCAACAGAAACACTTGGGGCACTTGAGGAATTGACTCATGGATAGAAATGGGCTCCAGCTATAAAATTTGAAATTTGATCCAGATTTCCAAATGAGTATGTCAAAGTACAACATGGAGCACAGTGCATGATAGCAGTGTTCATAACAGCCGGTTAGTGATTGGCAAGCTAATGTGCTGTTGATTCACACCTTGGCTTACCGTGCTCTAACTCTCTGTAGACGAGCCCTAAGAATAATGGATTGAAATTAAGGAGGGAGGGGGAAACATTTTAAGCTGAATATCAGTGCAAACTTCCTGACAGTGAGGTGTTTAAAACTGTGTAAGTGATAGAAGTTTCATGGTTTGTTAAAACTAGACTGGAATAAAACAGCATGAATCTGTGTATATTGTACTGAAGGGAGATGAGCTACAATACATGACTTAAGTATTTTCCATCTCTAATTTACATAATGAGTCTATAATACTTAAATCTGTGAGTATTTTGCTAACCCCATCACTACTGTACCACAGTAATTGGTTCAGACACTTATCTTGGTTCCTTCTATATCGTACCCGGAAAATAATGCAGCAATGGCTAACATTGTGATGTCAATTCAAGCTATGACATGCCTTCCAGAGGATGCTACTTTTGAGAATGACATTGCAGCAGGGCAGCTTGACTCACCCAGAGCTCATATGCATCTTGGTATTAACGGGCCAGATCCTCAGCTGGTGTAAACCATCAGAGTTCTGTGACAAGGCAAGGGTGCTATGACAACTGAAGATCTGCCACAATGAGTATTATTATCTGGTACCAGGTTTTTATTCTGGCTTATTTCTGGTTTAAAAGTAGTGGGCCACTAATGCATTATTTGCATCAAAGAACCTTATTGGGAAAGGCTTATTGCAGGCTCAGATCAGGTTTTCTGGCTGTAGTGAGGTGAGACATTCTTTACCATAGAGCACAGGGCCACTACTCTCAGGCACTCAGGCTCTCTGAGCACAGCGAACGCAAAATGGTTCTTCAAGCAGGGACATTCCTGTGGGGTGCTCCTGTTGCTCTGTGGAGGAGGCCTGGAATAGTGAGCTCTGTTAGGCATCTGTGGCCCTGTCATAGTTATGTCCCAGTTATAGATGTATCAAAGTCCCAGTAAATTGAGGGAAATAGAATTTGGGGGTCTATTCAAGCTGAAGTCCTATTTTAGCCCAAGCTTGTTGCTTACACTGAAGATACACTAGCATCCCAGGAACTAAGGATTGTTGTTTCTCCCCACACTAGTCAAGCAAGTGCCATGATATTGCTTACTGTGATTCTGGATTAGAGTAATGGAAAATGATAAAATTCAATAAAGACCAGGGCAAAGTACTACACTTAGGAAGGAAAAATCCAATGCACAACTATAAAATGGAGAATAACTGGTTAGGCAGAGGTACTGCTGAAAAGGATCTGCGGGTTGTAGTGGATCACAAAGTGAATGAGTCAACAATGTGATGCGGATGTGTAAAAGCTTCATATCATTCCAGGGGTGTATTAACAGGAATGTCATACATAAGACACAAGAGGTAATTGTTCCACTCTATTCAGCATTGAGTTTTGTGTGCCACACCTTAAGAAAGATGCAGACGTATTGGAGACAGTCCAGAGGAGAGCAACAAAAACAATAAAAGTTCTGAAAATATGAAGAAAGGTTAAGAAAACTGGGCTTGTTTACTCTCGAGACAAGAAGAATGAGGAGGGACCTGATGATAATCTTGACATATGTTAAGGGCAGTTACAAAGAGGACAGTGTTCTTCTATTCTCCATATTCACTGAAGGTGGGACCAGAAGTAATGGGCTTAATCTATAACAAGGGAGATTTAAATTAGATATTAGAAAAAACTTTCTAACTATAAGGATAGTTAAGTTCTGTAATAGGTTGACAAGGAGTAATTGGAGGTTTTAAAGACAGGTTAGAGTTAGATAAACAGCTGTCAGGAAAGGTCTAGGTAGAGTTACTCCTGCCTTCATGTGTGGGGATGGACTAGATGACCTCTTCAGGTCCCTTCCAGCTCTACATTTCTATGATAAAATGGGAAAAACAAAAGAATCTTGGGATAGTAAGAACAAGTGTTAGATTTTAATTGTTGCTTTTAAAGAAATTCAAACAGGGGAAGACAGGAACTTAAACATGAAACGAGAGTCATTCCGACAAAAGAGAAAATACATTGATGACCGAACTGAATGTTGGCTTAACATTACACAGTGAAAAGTTATGCTTGAACACCTGGTACCATGGGAATGTGGTTATTTACAACATTCACATTGTTGGACCTCATTTTTCAGCTTATATAGACAGTGCAAAAAGACAAAGCCTGACAGACACGGCTTGATTGCAATAAATTGCCATTTCATACCTTCTCCCCTGGATCACCAGAGCCACCATCCTCACACTCCCACCAGCATCCCCCTGAAATGCAAAACCAGCTGCTACTTCTGGCTTCAGCATCTCTACAGCATCTAGAAGCTTCCAGAGACAAGCACAGAAAGAGAGAGACTGATCACTTACAATTTCTCCTTCTATTCCTGATTCACCTTGAGGTCCAGGCAAACCAGGCTCACCCTATGACAGAGGAACAAAGTTACCTTCTTTGTTTAGAAAGGGTCTGTACTGCTGTTGACATACCACTCATTCTGCTGATTAACAGATGGGCTCATTTTCTCTTCTGTGCTCAGATCCTTTCCCCATGATAAATCATTGATGATTGTTATTGTGCCAAGGAACCCCACTCAAGGATCAGGGCTCTATTATGTTAGGCCCTAAGCAAACAAATAGCAAAAGACAGTCTTTTCCCCAGAGAGTTTACAATCTAGATGTAAGACAAGACAGGTAAGCAAGGATGAGGGAGCTGGGAGGACAAACTAACAATAAAACAAGCAAAATTTAGCATAAAAACAGAATAATATTTCCATGTTACCTTTTTCCCTGGGGGGGCAAGTTCACCTGTTTCTCCAGACACACCAAGGAAACCCTGAGGGAGTAATGCAATGTTATTCATTTAACCCTTGAAAGAAGAAAAAGCAGTATAGTTTTGCACCTTCATGTTTTGCTTTTCCAGAATTTTTAAATTACTTTCACTTTTCAGAACTGTATAAGAATGAAGTTAAAAAATATCTGCAACTGATTTGCATATTTTGTCATATGATAGCAGAAAAGATAGTAGTTAACAAATGATAGACGTCAAAAGAAAACACCGATCGGTATTTATTCTGAATCTATTATACTTAGATGATTCTAATCAAACTCTTGCCCATTCCCTGCAATACCTCACACAGCATATGTAAAAATGCATTGGACTTGTTTACTTTCTGCCCACTTACCATAGCTCCTGAATATCCAGAGGACCCTTCAGAACCTGGTAGTCCTGGCTCACCCTACCAAACATTGTGTAGATATTTTATTACAAGTCTCTAGTGCATTACAGATAAATGTACACAATACTGGCACCCTGTTTTCAAGCTGACATTACTCTTATGTGATCCATGTTCATGCATAAATGAAGAACGAAGCTGTTTCTGCCACATGTAGCTTTAAAACACCTGCTACCCCAAGATGGTACTAGCCATCTGTGGCAGAAGAGAGATTGCTTTGTAAGAATTTAAGAATGCTGTGCGTTGATCTGGTTATTGGGACTTTAACTGTACGAATTTATTGATTGAGTTTCATAGGGGCTGTACCCTTGGTCCAGGATCACCTCTTCTTCCAGGAGCACCTTTTGCTCCTTTGTCTCCCTATGGAAATATTTCACTGTGTGACTTTACTTCTAAAGACAAATAGAATGCTCTTATTTTTTTTACAGCTGTCTCTGCTATACCCAGGATCTGACCTACCAATATTTCACACACACTCTTCCACATCTACCCTTAAAGGTCTTGTGTACTGAACAGAGGGAAAGAGATACAGGAAGGATACTGTCTTAACATGTAGGGTATAGTGGGGAATAATGGGTTGCAGAAGAACCTCCCTCATTCTTATTAGTGAAGCTGAGAGGATTTGTGAATTATGGAAGTTTGTGAATTAGCAAGAGAACAACATACAGTTAAAAAGGATCACAGCATCACAAGATGTACTTTATTTATTTGAAAGGTGTAGTTTAGTGTTAATAATGTAAGAATATTTCACAGTATATTGGTAGATAGTCTGTAGCATATTTTCCAGAAGAAACAAAGTAATGGGCCCAATTCTGAGATGAGTTAAACAACTCCTGCAATTTCAATAGTGGATGAGGAGTCTCAGTACCTGGTAGGATCAGGTTTAAAGTTTTTTGATTTTGAGCTTGTCCTGTTAGGAACGAATGGAACAAAAGACTCTCTAATTCCCTAACACAGAACTAATCCAACTCCCATGAAAGCCAATGGAAAGACTATGCTTGATTTAACTGTAGTTGGATTGGGCCCTGAGATTACAGTTTTAAGAATGTTTTGCTTTGCTACTCTCATCCATGTCCACTCATCCCTTCACCAAATTAATAATGGTCAGTTACCTGTCTTCCTTGAAATCCTGGGAAGCCTAGAGCACCTTTTTCACCCTGCAAAGTGAAGCATAAGAAAATGCACAGAAAATGTTGCATTATGTGAGGGCAGCTGCAATCGGTGAAAGAGACCACATTTTAAAAACACTGAAGGGTGGTACTCTCCTTATTTCCTAACTGGAGTTTCTTTGCATTATTCTATGGTCACTCTGCTAACAGTTCCTACTGTCTGATGTCTCTTTGCTTACCAAAATCCAAACATGAGACAGTGGCTCTTATAGTGGCCTCAATGTCTAAAGTGAAAGTCACAAGCCACTAATCCCTAGGATGGAAAAAGTCCAAAAATAAAATGATAATTATTTGTTGCTACGGCAGCATTTAAAAGGCTGTCGTCTTCATAGCATCTAGGTGCCCGCCCTTTGCCCGTCTTAGATTTAAGGCACAAACATTTCCCGAGGATAGGACATGATCCTGAGAGATGCTGAACACCCCTAACATCCATTGAATTTTCTGGGAAGTGAGCTATTCTCAGGGTCAGGTTCACAGGGAGGAACTATCCTATGATCACCCTCAGCACCACAACTTTAAAGACCATAAAGCAGAAATAATCATTTTAATAGCAAATTGGGTTTCCTGTAGAGGTTTGGTTTCATGTTGCAGTGCTTGAGATGGGATCAGTGAGAGGAGCACAATGCAGCATATGTCACACAGCTTTATACTGAGCAGAGGGAGATTTGGCTCCAAAATATGAATCAGAAAGTTCAGAGTCTGTTATATGAATAGCACCCACATCAACAGTATGTTAAAATTCTTTTTAATGAATCGTCTAAAAACCCAGTGAAATCAGTGCCAGACTCCAAAATGCAAACATACATGCTTGCTTTAGAATCACATGCATAAATGAAAATACTACAGAATTTAGGGCTCAGATTTCCAAATGGCCCAGCCACTGTGGGGACAGGGAACAACCTGATCCTGCAAAAGCTACACCCGCAAGAGAGCTGTGGCTGAAATTTACACCACAATTCAAAGGCAGGAACAAATAAGGCAAGAAATGGTACAAGTACTTATGAAATTCTGGCTCCAGTTAAATGAATGGGAGTTTGCCATTGGGTATGTCTACATTGCAAAGAAAAACCCTCAGTGCCGAGTCTCAGATTGATTTGGGCTTGGGCTGTGGGGCTAAAAATTGCAGTTTAGGTGTTCCCTCTCAGGTTGGCGCCCAGGCTCTGAAATCTGGTGAGGTGGGAAGGTATCAAATTGACTCCAATGGGGCCAAGATTTCACCCCTAGCCTTTAAGGCTTTAAAAAGAAACTTAAACAAACTTTTTCTAAAATGCCCAATGTGACACATGACCAGAAAAGGATAAGCATCCTGCAGAATAAATGACTCAAATTCAACCCTTAAAAACATATGGGGAGATAATGTTTGTGTTTTATATATATAGGTAGAGGTCAACAATGTAATCAAACAGTCCCTGTCTATGCTGTATTCTGTTAATTCAGAGACCAAAAGAACATCTTAGCATTTAAATGAACTGTAAACATAGGATATTGCTGTATTCATCTCTCTTTGAAATGTATAGCCAAGCATCTGCGAATGGTGGAAAAACAGGCAATTGCCTTCTGTTAATTTATGTAGCTAATTACCGGTGATGCTTAGGAAATAGAAAAGGAGTACTTGTGGCACCTTAGAGACTAACCAATTTATTTGAGCATAAGCTTTCGTGAGCTACAGCTCACTTCATCGGATGCATACTGTGGAAAGTGTAGAAGATCTTTTTATACACACAAAGCATGAAAAAATACCTCCCCCCACCCCACTGTCCTGCTGGTAATAGCTTATCTAAATCTTAATCCTCATCATATTTGACGTGGGTGTCTAGGTGGAGGCCTGAGGCTGGGTTACTTTAAGGGAATTGTGTTGTTGACTTCTGAGTAACCAGTGAGGTATAACAGAGGCTGTTTTGTTCTGGCTTGGTAAATCTAAGTATTGGAATATCCACCAGCTTTGGGGATTGCCTGCCCCATTCTTTGCAGTTCATCCTAATCGAGTGACCTCAGCTGGCTCCCCTGGGCCTCTGGTCACAGCCAACATTACACATTTGTTTATATTTTCTGAAATCCTTACACTTCACTCTCCATTTAAAGCTAACTCTACATTAGTTAATAATAATTTTCTCTTCTTACCTTTGGACCAGGAAGGCCAGCATAACCTGGTTCTCCAGGCTGGCAGTTGCAATCCTTTGTCGTTTCCATAAGTCCTGAACTAGCACACTTGGGGGGAAACACAAATGCACATTTGAACTGTATTTTCCTTCTGCATTTACGGTGGAAGAGAACATTTACATCTGATTTCCGTATTTATAAATCCATTGAATATGCTTTTGGGAACTTACCCGGTCATCTTCCTGTAAGAGACAAAAAGAAAAAAAAGTGAAAAATGGGGACAAGAATTTAATTGTAATTTGAGAAAGCATGTGTATTATCTGCAAGTCGAAACTCACCACTCCAGGTACTTCACAACAGGTTTCATCCACTGCCTGGTTATGGTCTGTGTAAAGCTGAAGTTGCTGCACATCAACCTATTGAATCAATGGAAAAATGTTCTGAAACTCCAGTAAAGCTTCACCTGCATTACTATCTATCTGTCTGTCTGTCCCCCTCACCACAATATCTAAACACCTTCCACATACTGAACGGTTGGCACAGCAGTAATATTTTCTTCCCAGCCTGTGGGAGAGAGAGCTTGATAAGTTTATTGGCATTTCAATTTGCATTTGTGTTTGTGTGTGAGTGAGTGGTTGGGTTGTGCTGTGGTGTCTGTCCGTGAAGGACTTACTGAGGGAAAACTATAATGAAGCAGTATGGATGTAGCTGGGAGAGCGGTATGGTCTGAAATCCTTCTTCTCTCTTGCGGGAGTGAATTCCATAACTCTAGCCCCTGTAAAAGTTCTGTCTCCTGTACGACTGAGCCTCCCCCTATGGGCTGACAGTCTCACTGCTCCAGTGGTAGGTCATTGTTATGGTCAGTAATGGTCACAGAGGGAGAACTCAGATAGTGAGAGTGAATCCCATAGACTACTTTGAATATCAGGACAGAGACTTTGAAGTGGACCCTCTATTCAGCGGGGAAACAGTGCAGAGAGTGGATTGTGGGAGTGATATATTTAGCAACTTCTCATGTTAAGGTGAAGGCCTGAAGCATTTTGTACCAGGACATGTGGCTTCATTGCTAGATAGTAGAGGCCAGAACCTCAGCCCCAGTACAGTGCAAATGAAATTGAACAAACCCTGTTTCCTGATCCTCAGTTCAGAATGGGGAGTGCAAGTCTGATTTCAGTGGCATCCTAGGCAGGCTGGGCACATTGGAAGAAAGGTTAGTGAAGTAAAAGGCTCATGTCACAGACACATATACCAACATGAGTCCATATTTCCAGTAAGTCAGAATTATGTATGATCCCTTTTTTGAATGTCCCTGAACAGTCTAGGTTAAGGATAAATCTATATGTAGTAAGCTTCATGGCTTGGTACTTGCCAGTGGAGTAACATCATCCTTTACTCTCTTGGCCAAAACACTATCTCCATCTGTTCTGATTGCTCCATCATGAGTGACAGGGGCTGTGCCCACTTGCTGGCAATCTACATACAAAGTAATGTGGTGTTTCCTGGCATGCAGAGCGAGCTTGTGCCATGCCCCATCAAAAATCTTCTCCAGGTTCTCAAAGGTGGTGACCTCACTACCTGTTGCTGCTCCTGCTGCATTATATATGTCAACTGCATAGCTCTCACCATACAGACGCAGCCTGAACTGATCAGCACCTTCTCTGTCCGTCACCTCCCACAGATCCCAGACCACCTCTGAGGTGTCCTCTCTCATTCTGAAGGTGGAGACTATAGAGAATTCCTGGGGGAACCCATATGGGAGAATAAATCTAGAAAAGAAATGTATGAAAAACCTAAGAAACTCTACGCCTTAGCATCAATGTTCAACATCAAGTCCCCTTGAAAATGTTTATTTTCCATTAACAACGTTTGTCATGGGCAATACTGACTCTTATAGACTTTAAAGCCAGAAGGGACCATCATGATCATCTAGTCTGACCTCCTGCACATTGCAGGCCAAAGAACCTCATCCACCCACTCCTGTAATAGGTCCATCACCTCTGGCTAAGTTACTGAAGTCCTCAAGTCTTAATTTAAAGACTTCAAATTACAGTGAATCCACCATTTACTCTAGTTCAAACGAGCAAGTAACCTGTGCCCCACACTGCAGAGAAAGCTGAAACCCCACCAGGGTCTCCGCCAATTTGACCTGGGGGAAAATTCTTCATGGCTCCCAAATATTATGGGGATTCATTAGACCCTGAGCATAGAGGCAAGACCCACCAGCCTGGGAAAGAATTCTCTGTAGTAACTCAGAACCCTCCCCATCCAGTGTCCCACCTCTGGCCATTGGAAATATTTGCTACTAACAGTTGCATATGGGCCACACACCACTGTAGGCAACCTCATCATGCCATCCCCTCCATAAACATAACAAGCTAAGTCTTAAAACATGTTAGGTTTTTTTGCTCTCACTACTCCCCTTGGAAGGCTGTTCCAGAACTCCACTCTTTTGATGGTCAGAAACCTTCATCTAATTTCAAGCCTAAACTTATTGATGGTCAGTTTATATCCATTTTTCTTGTGTCAGCATTGTCCCTTAACTTAAATAACTCCTTTCTCTCCCAGGGGTTTATCCCTCTGATGTATCCCTCTCAATGGAAAGGGATTAACTATAGAGCAGGGGTTTCAAAATCACAGCTGTATCTCTAGTGCAGACTGGGCCTTTTTGTCTAAAGAAGACCGTATGTCTGGAAGTGAGGAGTGAAGTATTACAGACAGTCAGGGGACAATGTTATAGTCTCATGCCACAGTAGATGAGGATTCAGGAAGACTTGGAACTCTTCATTGCCCATTAACTTATATGGAGCTATACCGATTTAAACCAACTGAGCATCTGACACATTGACTGTATACTTCAATGCATATACTGAAGTTCACTGAAACAAAAAATTAAGAGGTTAACAGGATTAATGGGTTTACATAATCCCAATTTAAAGGCCTAATAGTTTGTTGATGTCATTTTGCATACCTGGTTTCTCTTCTGACTTGCACGCTTGGTCCAAGCTGATAAGCTGTCAGGTTGCTTTGTGATCCAGGAACAATACTGACTCCAGAAGCCCTGGGTACTCCTAGTTCTTCTAATAGATCAGTGACTAAAATGGAACAGCGGTCAACATGACTAACATGAAAATGGTGAAAAAAGTCATCACGTGTTTGGATAAGGAGCTACCACCAAAATATGGAATGGATGGTGATGCTCCCAACAGGGGAAGGGGGATTTTCCCAACCTTTCTCACTAAGTAGAGCTGGAGAAAAAGTAGTGTTGGCCACAGCTAATGTCCTATTACCTAGGAGTAACATAAGAGTGAGCAGAAAAAAAAATAGGAAGAAAATGAAATATTACATCATAATAAGGAAATGAGCTTGGGATAGAAATTGGGTGAATTAAGATATACTTTGGCTTGTTCAGCCTTAGACATTTCTCACTCCAAACTGGTTTGTATGTGAACATGCAGCTGCGATATGGATATTGTATACAACTGCTGTAGCATACTATGTGTTATAGAGGGAAAAGTAAGGGAAGAATAAAGATTATACATACCTTGTGCTTCTCTTGAGACTTCAGGAACTGGGAAAAGATTTTCCTCTCCACTGAATGAAAGTTGTATCATCTCTAGCATCAACATAGTACTCTGTTGGGAAAGTGTGTTTCTCTCTGTCCGGGTAATAACCTGAAGATGTTGACTCATAATATCCACCTGTGGTTTCCTCTGAGTAATATCTACCAGGGTAGTCTGTGAGGTAAGGGATGCTTGTGGATGGCATCCTGAAATCATCTCCTGATTTATAGCCATCATAAGATATACTTCCTAATTCAGGCAAATAAGGGTATGATTCTGCCGCGATTTTCCTATAGGTGTCTTCGTCACCTAATACATTTTTGAGATACCAATAATAATAAAACATTAATCACATACACAGGCACAATAAAGCACTTTTTATACTAAGGCCCAGATCCTAGCTCTCATTGGTATCAGTGGGAATTAGGCACCTAGCTCTCTCTCAAGATCTGGGCCTAAATTCTCAGTCCAGTGCTTTTGGGTACAGCCATAACTATAAATGCCATAAATGAAAAAGATGGGTCTAGCCAATCATATCACCAGTCTGAGGTTTTTGAAAAGCAAACAACAGTGATCGGAATAAATACAGGGAGGCTAATAACAAAAATTTTAAAACCCCATCAAGTTTATATTTATTTTCTATTTGTCGAGCTGCTTAGGTGGGACCTGAGCCACCACAGATGTTATCATAGCTGTTTCTGACTCATTTTGGAACATGACCGAGGACACTGAATCTCTCTTAGGCCTGATCTATGCTGAAAAAGTTATAGGCATAGCTCTGTCAGTCAGGGGTGTGAAAAATCTACACGCCTGACTGAAGGACCCATTCTGACATAACCCCCAGTGTGGATGCAGCTATGTCGATAGAAGACGAATTCTGTCAACATAGCTAATGTCATTCGAGGAGGTAGTGTTCCTACGCCAACAGAAAAAATCTCTTTGTTGTAGGCGGCATCTACACGACTGGGCTATGCCGACATAATTATGCTGGTATAATTTCATAAGTGTAAACATAGCCTGAGCCACTTGGAGCCTGAATTTTAAAATTAGACAATCACATTTATGTATGCAAACACAGGCATTCGGGTTTAGGCCTAAACACTACTGTACATTGGACTCATGAAGTAGTATCAGCATCTCAGTATTCAGCTTGTTCCTATTTCATTGACATGTTCGCATATGAGGTGTGGGAACAAACTAAAGGCTTGCGTCTCGCTTTTAGGTGTACAGTGTTCTTTTGTGTATTACTTCTATTAGAAATTGGATGAACTCTAAATGCTGTCATGCCATGCAGTGGTTTTATTTTCATTTCTAATATATTTGCATGTAAATAGCATTTTGTTGCATAGACATAGGAATTTATTTACTCATAGGGGCTACTGTATAGCTTGTCTTACTATAAGACCCAATCCTGCAGTTTCCCAATGGGTATTCAAGAACTGCAGGATTAGGAGAATCATAGAACTGGAAGGGACCTAGAGAGGTCATCTAGTCCAGTGCCCTGCACTCAAGGCAGGACTAAGTATTATCTAGACCATCCCTGACAGGTGTTTGTCCATCTTGCTCTTAAAAATCCCCAATGATGGAGATTCCACAACCTCCCTAGGTAATTTATTCCAGTGCTTAACCACCCTGACAGTTAGGAAGTTTTTCCTAATGTCCAACTAAACCGCCCTTGCTGCAATTTAAGCCCATTGCTTCTTGTCCTAACCTCAGAGGTTAAGAAGAACAATTTTTCTCCCTCCTCCTTGTAACAACCTTTTATGTACTTGAAAACTGTTAATGGGTTCATAGCTCACACTGGGGAAGTCTACACTGCAATTAAACACCCGTAGTTGATCCATGTCAGCTGACTTGGGCTGGCAGAGCTTGGGCTGTGAGGTTGTAAAACTGCAGTGTAGACATGTGGGCTTGTGCTGAAGCCCAGGATCTTGGAACACCATGAGCAGGGAGGGTCCCAAAGCCTGGGCTCCAGCCTGAACCCAAATGTCTGCACCACAATTTTGCAGCCGAACCCCAGCAAGCCTGAGTCAGCTGACACAGGCCAGCCACAGGTGTTTAATTACAGGGTAGACATAGACTCAGTCACACAAATGAATGTTGCATCAGCCCCTTTCATGCTACATTTCTATTGCTTTTTATCTACAGATATTATTGTGCTTTTCCCAATTAATCAACGGGTATTTAAATAATTGGCTTCACCAGCTCATGGTAATTTTTCAGCACTGTGCTCATCATTAAATTTCAAATAGCTCATCAAAGAACCAAATGAAAAGGTGTCGTCGAGGTCATTGGCAATCATTCTGGTAAAATATTTACTTTTTTATCATATTTGTTTTTGGAGAAGTTAATTGATTTATCAGCTTGTACCTGAATGGTATCCAGAGTGCTCTTGTCCATTGACAAGAAAGGACTGCATAGCAAGAAAGACATAGACAAGTACCCATGTCCCAGCTATGTTCCTTGGCACAGATGAAATCTGGCAAAAAGAATCAGGAAACATGATTAGAACTAAAAGTCAGCCACAGCTTATGGCAAAACAACAGGGTCTCTGTGGAGATGCTGCAGCCACTACGCCTGTCAATTTACATTGCAGCATAGCGGACTATGTTATAAACCGAGGCAAGATAGTACTATAGCAAACTGCAGTGAAGAGTAAAAGAAAGAAAGAAAGAAAAGATTAGTTACAAGATAAATTTACCACTACATAATTCTTTGTTATAAAACTAACTGATTGGAATTGTTAAAATACAGCATGGTTTGCCTTTTGTGCATAAACTTGTACATAATTATCAGTGACAGGACTTGATCACATTAAGAAAACGTGGTGTTTTGCACCCAGTTCTACTTACATCCCTGATATTATACACTGTTCCAAATCCACACACTTCCTCAGAGAAAACATAAAATGCTTCACTCTACACCACCAGGATGCATTTCTCCTTTGCAGAGAAAGTGTCCTTCTCCTGCTCTGGGGCTTCAACCCATGTTAAGTTAAGCATATGCCTAAGTGCTTTTCTGAACAGGGATTCTTTCCTGAATTTGGCCAAAGCTTGAGAAATTTTGTACCACGCAGTGTGTGAATGAAAAATCACATATCCAGCAAGCTACTGTGTGGGAGAAATACATGCAACAAAGGGATTGGAGGGTTGGCACAAGCCAAGCATTGGCAGAACTGGGGCCTTAATTTAAAAAATAGAACCTTAATTCCATTACATTCACACTATTTAATGTTATGTCTAAAAATAGTCATTTTAAAAATTAGCTGGAATATTTATTTTTAAAAAGCCCACCACAATTTTCCTCTTGGATTAAGCCTGTGTTTGCCCAGTTAATTTTTCATGGCAATTATGAAAAATGCCAAAGAAACGGGTGTCTCCAATGAAAGCGCTACTAGAAATGTAACTGGAGAGGAGGAAATGAGCAAGTTTTCCCCAGTCTATAAGAATTATTAATCATTGAGTCTAGTCAGGAGTGTGAATAAAAAGAACCAACTGCCAGCAAAGCTGGACATTCCACACTGGAAAAAAAATATTGCAGAGGGGCTTCTGCAAACACCAGTTGCACAAAAGAAGGGTTCATTGCTTTAAGGACTGGACAGATGTGTGGTTTGCTCACTCCAGCTTGTGAAACCAACAGGCAAGTGCAAAAGCTTACTTCCATTGCTGCTTTTGGCCCTGATTCAGGAAACCACTTAAGCAAGTACTTAAGTGCCCTTCCTGAACAGGGATGCTTTTGTGAGTGTATGTAAGTATAGTGGCTGTATGTAACAAGTTCGAATCCATTTCTCAGTATTGCATTTGCCATTGTTTATAAAATCTCTGATAGAAAATGGCTTCAGCTAAGACTCCATATCTGACCAGGTTGAGACAAGTGATTATAACAGCTGAAAAGTAGTCATTCTGTCTGCCTTTTTCTGCCTGATGTATCAATACATACAGAAACTTTACCAAAAAGTTGCATTTACTTATTTATGACTGAGCATAAATTAAGATAAAATTTAATGGGTCATTCAACACCATAATACAGCGAAGATTATAATAATTTATGCAAAAATGCTCTATACAAAAATTCTTACCAATATATTTCTGCCAGAAGTATTAATTTAACTTTAATATAATATATGCCCACAATGATGCCCAGATCTTTTCCTGGAGCGGTTACAGTTTCTTCAGAACGCAGCAAGGTATACGGGTTGTCCTTGTTGCTACTTCACACAACACTAAATTTCATCTGTTGTTGTGCTGCCCATTCACCCAGCTTTGTTAGGGACCTCTGAAATTTCCCAATATTCTCAAATCTTAACTGATCTAAATAATTTTGTGTCATCTACCCATTTTGCCACTTCACTATTAAATGACCTTCTATAACACCAGTTATCTCACAGAATTGTAGGGCCCACATGGGTAACTTTTGCCGTGTTGAAAACTGACCTTCTCTTTGTTTTCTTTCTCTTAGCAAGTTTCTATCCATGGCAGCACTTTGACTCTCACTCCATGATTACTTAGGGCAGCAGTTCTCAACCAGGAGTCTGGGATTCCCTAAGGAGAGCACGAGCAGGTTTCAGGAGGTCCGCCAAGCAGGGCTGGCGTTAGACTTCATGGGGCCCAGGGCAGAAATTCCAAGCCTGAGCCCAAGCCCTGCCGTGTGGGGATGAAGCCAAAGCCCAAGCAACTTAGCTTTACAGGGCATTCTGTGGCGTGGGCCCCGGGCAATTGCCCTGCTTGCTACCCCCTAATGCCAGCCCAGGCTTCTATATGCAGAACAATTGTTGTGGCACAGGTGGGCCATGGAGTCTTTATAGCATGTTTGGGGGGGGGAGGGGCCTCAGAAAGAAAAAGGTTGAGAACCTCTGACTTAGGGTACATCTACATGGCAAAGAAACCCCACAGCAGTGAGTCTCAGGGCTCGGGTCCACTGACTCGGGCTTGTGGCGCTCACACTGCAAGGTGAAAACTGCAGTGTAGATGTTTGGGCTTGGGGTGGAGCCTGAGGTCCAAGACCCCCTCCCCTCTTCCCTCTCACCAGGTTCCAGAACCCTGGCTCTAGCTACATGGCATGAGCCTTGCAAGCCCGAGCGAGCTGACCTGGGCTCTGAGACTTGCTCCTGTGGGTCTTTTTGTGCAGTGTTCATGTACCCTTCATTTCTTGCGAGGGAAGGGTAATGAATTTGTAGTTAAGGTACGGAACTGGAACTCAGTAGATGTGTTAATTTCCTAGCTCTGTTCAAGACTTCCTTTCTGAATTTTAGCAAATTACTTTTAATCTCCCTCTTCCTCAGTTGCCTATCTGTTAAATGGAGCTAATAATACTTCCCTACCTCACAAAATAATGCACAATAAGACTCAATATTTTAGAATATTATTACGTTAATATTATTAAGAACTATAGAAATATAACTATATACCTATATAACCTAGTAGCAAGGGGAAAATGTGAGTGATACAATACATTTGGAAAAAATCATTAGGGTGTATTTCATTGTGGTTTTGTGCCAATCCTTGGCTGGTGTAAGTTAGTATACCAAATGGAGGGATGGATCTGAGAATCTGACCTTGTGTGTTTTAGATTTATGTCAGTTTATATATTTCGTGAAACTTTAGAAGACTTTTTCATCCAGAAAGAATCCTGAAACTTATTTGTAACTTATTTATAACTTATTGGGACTTATTTTCAGCATAAAAGACCTAACTGACTTCCCCCCCGCAACACTTTTTAAGGCCTTGATTCAGCAAAGCATTTAACCGAACGCTTAACTTTGAACTTGAAATCAGTGGGACTTTTAACCATGTGCCTAAGTGCTTAGCAGAATCAGTGCTTAAATGACAACAGAGCAGTGTAGTAATGAAAACATGCATTTTCAATGAAAAGGTAATTTTGAATAGTCACATTATCACCAAAATAACTTCCTCTAGAGGGCAAACAAACCATGATTTATTAAGGCAAATTACTCAGATTAAAACTATACAATGTTCAAATGCCAGTGAGTTTTCTTATTACCCTGCAAAGTAGAAAGGCAGTTTCACTGTTGGCAATTTTAAGCAGCATTGTTTTAAATACAAAGCAAAAGCCACCAACCTCTCCCTCCTTCCAAATCTTGTTTTAAGCAAGATATTGGTTCTCATTTTACATATACCATATGGCATAATACTGTACTCCTGCAGGGGAAACCCCAGGACTCCAGGGAGGTAGAAGTTTGCACTAATGCCCAGTGTATTTATTCTGGCAAAGATATTTGATTTTTCGGTAGACAGCATGTTATCATCCAGGTTGCTAAAAAATAGAAATATTACACATGGCAACGATGGCTAATACAGGGCCTGATCCTACCAACAGACACATAAGTAACTATTCGTGGAAGTAGGCCAGCTGAGTTCATGTGTGTAGTGTTTGCAGGATTGAGCACATATACTGTGGTAATCTGTACACTGTCATTTTGTCTTGCTAATAATTTACTCCTGCTGGGCAGTTCTCCAAAAAAGATGTAAACTTCTTCCCATGAGGGGTTTCCATTTAATTGTAAAATGGGAAAAAGTTACTCAAATCAAGGTGTAAAGCTTAATATTTGGCACTGATGTGAAAAAATGAATTCTTAAAAATATAGTTAGAGAGCAAGTCTCTGATCAACAGGAGGAACTATCCTGTAGCCTGTCTTGGGGTAAAAATCATTTAAGGAAATTTTTGGTAGATTTCTTGCTTGTCCACAGAGTGAATGTTTAAACAGACAAGCAAAACACCAAGGTAGGAGTTCTTAAACTTTTTCTTGGAGCAGACCACATTTTAACAGAACAGTTGTTTCATGGATCGCCTCCAATTCACAAACCCAAAACAATGCTGTGGAAACTACAGTAATTACTTATATGTTAAAGTAATATTGGGGAAGTATGTGTGTATTTCCAGTTGTCTTTTAATTACATTTAGCAGCAGGAAACAAAAAGAGCTAGCACTCAGAGCTCCGATCCTGCAAATTCTTAAGCAGTCTCATTGACTTCAACTGGGTCTATTTGAGTAAACCTCAAATAGAATCTATGCCTTGAAGTCAATAGGACTGCTCAAGCACATGCTAAGCGCTTTGCTGTATCAGTGCCAAAGTTCTCAGCGCCTTACAGATCCAAGTCCTATGTCTCCTGTTGAATACAAAAGAAGTCTTTCCATTGATTTCAAAAGAAGATGGATTTTGTCCTATGGAAAGACAACATTAGTGAATGACTTTGAGCCTTTGCTTACAACTGTTTCCCTCTAAAACAGGAGCATATGTAAAAAGTACTATGCACTTATAGCTTTTTCACATTCCTTTTGAATATTACTATGGCCTTTAAAAACCCCACAGAGCAAATGTTTTGTTTACCCTTTCATGGACAAAGTACAGAATGTCTTTCCTTTAAATTCATTTTAAGCAAATGTCTTACATCCAACTTACCATCATGCAGTTCTGCAGATTTCATAAGCAGTTGATTTAATGAATATAGGAAGGAACACAACCTCTTGGTCACACGACACTCAGAAATGGATATCCGTGAAACATGGCCACAAACATATACATATAAAGTACATTTCAGAAAATATCTTTTGAAAGTAGCTTCCCCCCCCCGCCGCGCCATCATACATTATTTTAAAAGCTAAACTATCTTGCTAATAAAACTTTGAGAATGGATCTTAAAGACAATGATTGAAAATTAGCAATGGAGGTGGGGTGGGGGGAAGAAAGATTTGACTGTACCTTTGACAACAAGTCTGCCATAATTCTCCAATTGTGAACCCCTAAAAGTACTGTCCAGATATGTACCAGCAATTACAGATATGGTAACAAACCCGCTTTGCCCTTAATTCTTCCTTTTCATTGCTGTGTCTCTGCATATTTTCTCTCTCTTCCTTGACTTTTCCTCTCCATAGCTCAGTGAAGTGACACTTCCAAGATTTCATCAGCCTTCCTGTTTGCCATCCAGTGCATGCTGATCTCAGAAAGCCATGGGCGGCCTATAGCAATCCCCAAAGTGGTGAGAAATACCCCACTCCCAAATGCAAATATCTCTGACTGCCTTCAACTTCTATTCTTTGTCCTCTCCTTCCAATCCAGCCTTCACCCTGTAATGATTTATGATTTAAACAGTACATGGCACTTTTGCATCTCTCATCATTTTTTCCTTTTAAATAATAAGTGTAAAAACTATATAAAAGGAACGTTAAGCTCACCTTGTTTAAATGACAGGGCAAAGCATAGTTAAAATTCCTAGAGTAATTTAACCCACATATGCAGTATTTGCTATTCTTCTTTTGGTTAAATGTGTAACTTAATATAGGTCCTTTAAAACTTTTTTGTGGTGTAGATCACATCTTAATAGGTACTGTTTCATGGACCGTCTCCCCTCCATGTCTTGCCTGAAAAAGTCAATGCCTGCCTCTCTATTACCCCATCTCACTCCTCCCCTTCATTTCTGCACTCAGTAAGAGCACCATGTTTAATCATTGCCTTGATTTTCTCTCCTCCAGCTCTGCCTTGGATTCCTTCCCATCTGGACTCCACCCTCTCCACTCAACTGAAATCACCTTCACCAAGGTCTCTAGCTAAGTCTCGGGACCTCTACTTCATCCTTATCCTCTGTGACTTCTCTGCTGCTTTTGATGCTGTTTATTATTCTCACCCCCTTGACATTATAACATTAGAAGACTTTTGTGACATTGTCCCCTCTTGGTTTTCCTCCTACCACTCTGACAGTTCCTTCAGCTTCTCTTTCAATAGGACCGCCTCCACCCCTCTCTCTTTCTTCTTGTCCTCCTCCCTGATCTCCTCACTCTACACCCTGGGCAAGCACATCCATTCACAGTGCTTCAGTTACTGTCTCTATGGTGATGATTTGGAAATCTACCACTTCTCCCCTGAACTTCTAATTCCATTCTTGTATTTCAGGCAGTCTCCTCTTGGATGTCTTGTCATCTGCTTCACATTGACATATCCAAAATCAAATTCCTTCTCTTCCCTCCAAAACCCTCTTCACTTGATCTCTTTATTTCTGTCAACAAGACTATCATCCTCCTTGTCACTTAGGCCTCCAATCTGAGTTGAATGTTTGATTCAGTCTCTCTTGTCCCATACATCCAGGCCATATCCAAATCCTGCTGCTTCTTCCTCCTCAACACATTCAGGATCCATTCTTTACTTTCCATCCTTGCAACTAAATCTCTCATTCACTCCCACTTTGACTACTGCAACACCCTTCTCTCTGGCCTCTGTAAAGCCCACATTGCTTCATTCCAGTCTATATAAAATGTTACAGCTAAACTCATCTTTCTTGTCCATTGATTTGATTGCCATTTTTCTCCTCAAGTTGTTCCACTGTTTCCATTTCTGTTATTGTATCAAGAGCCAGGACCTGTCAGCTCTCTGCAGACTACCAGTAAATGTTCTGTGGGTCACAGTTTGGGAATCTCTGGCTTCATATTTTATTCTTTATGACCCTTATCCTGCAAACCCATAAGGCTACTCATGTGCTTAAAGTTAAGCTCATGAATAAGTATTTGCAGGATCAGGACCTACATTTTTAAAATTTACCCCAACCCTGCCCCCGCCTCCAACTGAGCTGTGCAATGTGGTCAAGTAAATGTTCCTGGAGGATTCACCTTTTGCATATCCTGGTTATTTTAAACCAGCAACCTTATGGTTGTATTGACATCATTATTCCATTTAATAGTTTTAATTGTTCTTTTCGTTTAAAATAAACTTGACTAAAGCAGATTTTTATTGTTAAATCTCAAGATCTTAATTGAAGAGCAGATTGTTACACTCTCATGAACTATGGAGAGGTCTGTCCCCTGCCTACAACCAGCAGTGGGTGGATTATGTCAATGTACTATCCGTGGGAGCAAATCATATTAGAGTGGATACTTGCGTGCATTACACAGGGGTGTAAAGGGAGTGATTATGGTAGCCCTTTCCAGTCAAAGATTTAAGGAATCATTATATTTGAACAATACTTTGAACATAGTTCTCCATTATTGTTTTTGTTTGGGAGCATGATTGAACTGTTTGAAATGAACCTCCTTGGGATTTGTTATCAAAGTACAATCTGTGAGGATCTGGTACACTGCATGTATTGTGTACTTCTGTACTTCTCTAACAGTTGTATTCTCAGATAGTGTAAACTGACATAGCTCTATTAAAGTCAATGGAGTTATACCGATTTGCACCAACTAAGTAACTGATCAGTGGCTTGAATTAGTCATGGCCTCATTTATACAGCTCACTCCAACCGTCAGATTTAGATACTAAGGGCGCACTAAATTACACCAGCTGAGTATCAGGCCATAAATGTTCATTTTTGTCTTTATCAGGTTGTTGGATGATATAGTGGCTCGACGGTGATAGATTACACCATGGTCATCTCCCTCTAGATTTCCCTGTCTGATCATCTCACTGAGGACATGAAGAACTTCCACCTTAACCTGCAGGGGTAGAAAATGCACTCAGTGTACAGTACAGTAGACAAAGTACAAATAAGAGCAAAATCTTCCCACACTGACAAGGGATCTGTTATAAATCCTATACTATGGGCATTCATCACAAGAAAAGGAGATGTTAACCTCCTGGCCTCAACGTCATGTGTTATAAACAGTGTGATACGACAAACACAGGCTGGAGGCCTCTTGTGTCCTGCACTCCCTCATCTGGAACTGCAACTCCCATGCCTCTGGATGTGCCATGTATGCACTTACACTCACACATACACGCACATGCACTTCAATCAGCATAGTCAATGTCACCGTGCCACTGGCTGCCCAAACCATGGTTTCAGCACCACAGACAGTTCCTTAAAACAACATCACAAGCTAGTATATGGGAGATCTTTGACTTTCCTGACCTTGCACAGAAATGTTTTGTCCATAGTAAACTAAGCATTAATTTTACTGCTAGTCTCTCTCTCAAGAGAGAGTAATGCTTCATTGTCATTCATGGCACTGCTGCTATCCCAAATTCTCTTACGTTAGCACCTCGGTCTAGTAGATTAATTTTGACTGCTTTTACTGTGTTTTTTGTTTGTCTTTCATCTCCATCCTCTGAAGCGTCAGAGATGGCCACGTCTGGAGATGGGACATCGGGCTGGTGGGCCAGGGATCTGAGGTGGCACCAAGCATTCTCTTTTCTGGCTGGTTCTTGCTCACATGCTCAGGGTCTAACTGATCATCATATGTGAGTGTAACAGGGTACACTCACAGGTGTGGTGCCTCCTTGTGGCTATGTCTGGGGAATAGCTTTTGTCTCATCTGGCACCCTCCCTTCAATCAGTTACTCATGCTGTGACCCCTTTCTCTCTCTCTGCAAATTTGGGTGCTTCCTCTTCATGACTTGGCCTTCCGACCAGGTCTCTATATAGTTCTCCCCTTCTGGGGTAACAAAGTCACACAAATAACAGTCCAATGCCTTTACAACAGGTCTTCAGCCCCCAGCTCTGGGCTTCATGGTCATGCACCCTCTTGGTTTAAGGCTTTGAATGTCCTTATCCCTTACATCAGGGGGCTTTATGCTACCTTCCCCACAGTTGGTAGGAGATGCCAGGCCCATCCTCTACTTTGGGTTCCAGCCCCGGACCCTGTAGCTGGCAGCCAATGTCTACTCCCTCAGACTGCTTGCTGCTTTGCTGGACCACTTCCTACCTCTTCTATCCACCAGAGAGTGACTGCAGACTCTCTCCCTGCAGCCCCTTTCTGCTGCAAGTTTCCTGGCTTTATAATCTCCACCCAGGCCCTCCCCAGTTGGACTTCATCAATTAAGCCTGGCTTTCTCTCTTTCCCAGGTGTTGCCAGGTAAGTTAATTGGCTTCTAAGGCCCACATTAACCCCTGCAGGGCCTGTGTAGGGCACACAGTGGGTTAATGTGATGAAAGGAATTTTCCCCAAGATCAGATTGGCAGTGACCTTCAGTATTTTTCACCTTTCTCTGTAGTGGGTAGGTGTGGGTTATTTGCCAGGATTATCTGGGTATGTCTCATTTAATCATTTCCCTGTCATTGCAGGGGCCGCGAGCACTGGTGCACCTCAATCCCTCCTGTTCTCTGCCTGTGGCAGATAATAGTCTAGTCTTCTGTGGGCTGTAATGCTTTGGTCTCATTTCAGTTGTTGGGTTTAGCGTGCAGGTGTTGGGTGGTGTTCCTGGCCTGTGATATTCAGGAGGTCAGACTAGGTGACATGGTGGTCCCTTCTGGCTTTAAACCCTATGCCTCTACAAGTAAGTACACATTCTCCAAAGTGTTTAGCACCCACAAGTCTCCACTGTGATGCATGTGGATAGATTTTCAGACAACTCAGCACCCAGTGTGGCGAGTGCTTTTGAAAACCTGACTTTATTTTACAGGCTTCACAGAAAATAAAATGGAGACTGATTCTTCATGGCCTTGTTATTTGTTCTGGCTTCTCTGACCTTATGCCATGTGAGAGGAGAAAGAATATGCTGAGAACGACAATCTATATGTTGTCATAAAATGGCTCTCTGCTGCTTACCTGGAAGACAGTTCTTTTCTCCACCTCATCCATCTTCTAAAAAGATACAAGACAGGTGTTTTCCTATTGTTAGTCAGGGATCCCAGAGCTCATTCAAGAGTCAGACTGACCAGTAGGTTATCCTATAGAAACAAAAACAAAGGCAGCATCCTCAACATACTGGCCAACTGATGGCAATGGAGTTAGATGGCAATGGAGTTAGGGATGAATGTGGTCCAGTGAACTTATTTCCATTAGGTTGAGTCTGTGGGGGTCTTCCCTTCTGAATAGAAAAGAGGAAAATAGGCAAAATAAATTGCTCAACAGCTTTGGATGTATTTAATGTTGCAGAGGGACACTGTGCATTGTTCAATAAAACACTTCATCTTGATGGTGTCTCTCAGCTCTGGACTCTGCCTCCACAGGTAGGTAATCCTCAGGACACTGTGCACTGGGAGTATAATAAAGGCATTGATAAAGCAGTATTTAAGCTGCCTGTGTAGAGACTAAGGGTATGTCTACACTGAGAAATTAGGTCGAATTTATAGAAGTCGATTTTTTAGAAAGTGATTTGATACAGTCAATTGTGTGTGTCCCCACTAAGCGTATTAAGTCAGTGGAGTGCGTCCACAGTACCAAGGCTAGCATCGACTTTCAGAGCGTTGCACTGTGGGTAGCTATCCCACAGTTCCTGCAGTCTCCGGCGCCCATTGGAATTCTGGGTTAAGCTCCCAATGCCTGACGGGGCAAAAACATTGTTGTGAATGGTTTTGGGTACATGTCATCAGTTGCCCCTCCCCCCGTGAAAGCAATGGCAGACAATTGTTTCGCACCTTTTTTCCGTGTGGGCGCCATACTGCTTTCAACAGAGGGTGCAGTAGGTCTGCAAACTGTCATCATCGAATGAACGCTTCCACTGCCACTCTGCTCTCCTGCTCTCCTGGTAGTCTCACAGGTCCTCTATATGACCGTCGTCATCCGCTGCTTCCTCTGCAACTCTGCTCGGCTGCTCTTGTCTCGCCATACCACGGCAAGTGTGCAGCCCCCTCAGCTGTTGTGTCCTGGCAGCAGATGGTGCAGTAGGTCTGCAAAACTGGTCATCCAACCACCGCTTCCCCTGCAACTCTGCTCTCCTGCAGACGCCATACCACGGCAAGCATGGAGCCCGCTCAGATCACCATGGCAGTTATGAGCATTGTAAACACCTCGCGCATTATCATGCAGTCATAAGCGTGTGCAGCACATTTCATTAGGGTGTGCACCCAGGGAATTTTATTTATTTTTTTTAAAGGCGAACTTTTATTGAATACTCAATCATAAAGTTTTTTTTTATTCATCAAACAAACTAAAGAAACTAAAACTGAACTTATTGTTTTTTAAATTAACAACTAAACTTTATTTAAAAAATACAAACTTAAAAAACGAGACACAAAATACCAAATTTTTGCTGTAATGATAACCAGGAGTATACAAAGATACAGTCAATTTTCATGATCTTTATCTTTAACCAGATAATGAGCAAACCCAAATTGACCAAAACAGATTAAGGTTTCTTCATCTTCCTGTCCTAGAGAATAAGACGTCGCTCACCAGGTGTTATGGACTTAAATTCCTCAATCACATCATTGTAATTAACGACAAAGCCAATTCTTGCTCAATGTACAAAATCATGAGTGAGTTGAGGCGCTGTTGGGACATTGTACTTCTTGGTTTGTTTTTTACAGGTGCTAGTTTCGAAAAGGCTCTTTCACATGAACAACTTGTAACAGGTAAAACTGCAAAGCATTGAATAGATTTGTAAAAGGCCTGGAACATGGAAGACTGATCGGATTCCTTTAGCCAATCAAGCCACTTTCTGGTGGTGTTCGTGGTGCTACCTTTAGGAACAGATCCATCACAACCCCAAAGCAATCCAACTTCAGCTTCCAACTCATCCAAGGACACTTTAAATTTGTTGACCATGATTCTCATATTGTCCCTGCCAATGTCTAAGCTCAGCAGTTTTCCCATTGCAGTCACAATTTTACAAGTCTCCTGTTCAAATCGCTGGTCAATGCCAGTAATCTTTGAGTCTAGGAGTGGGTAAAACAAAGTTATTCTCTCCTGCTCCTCTTTTGTATCAAAGTGATGCTAGGACTCAAATGCGTCATCAATATGAGTGGACGTTTTTCTCTTCTTAACTGGAGGAATCGATATATCATTCTCTACACACATTTTCACACTGTCATTGAAAATAGATTGAAAATATTCTGGGCCACTTCTCATCGCAGCCAAAGAGTTACACAAGCTCTTCACCCCTGTCATTGCAGTAAGTAAGTTGAGATATGGAACTTGAAGAGCCTTACTCACTTTTACCACCATCTGGAGAATAGGGTGCATCATGTGAAGGGCAAAGATGAACTTGAATAAATTTAGTTCATGGATAAGGCCCCTGGCTTTTTTAGTGTCAACAAGGCGAGTTGTTTCAATAATCTCTTGTAAAGCTTGTAAAATGATGGAGTAGTTTTGTTTTACAGCAGCCACTGCTTCTGCTCTGCCTGCCCATCTTGTGTTTGATAGGGACTTCAAAGTCTTCAACTGGGATCCTACTTCTTGTGAAATCTTCTCCATTACTGCATGTCACGCAGGACTCCCCTCCATGAAGGCATAAAGAGTCTGAATAACATGAAAAAAATCAAAGACAGTTCTGTTTTGTTTACTTGCAGTGCATGCATCTTCTAGGATGAGGTTCAAACAATGCGCATAGCAGTGTACATAGAGTATTTCACTGTTTCTTTCTTTACATTTCATTTGAACTCCCAGAGTACATCCAGACATAGTAGATGTGCCATCAAAACAGACAGACATCACTTATAACCAGTCAATTTTAAGAATGCCAAAGGCGTCATTTAACTGGTCAAAAATAGACTGAGCATCAACTGTTAATAGTCTCTGAACAGACACAAAATGTTCAACTGGATTATGTTTTTCATTGTCAAAATACCGCACCACAGTGGACATCTGTTCATGGTGTCCACAGTCAGTAGTGTCATCGGCAATTATTGAGACCATTTTTCCATTTATTGAAGACACAATCTTTTGTTGCACAACGTTGCGCAAGGCTACAATTAAATAATTTTGGATGCGATTACTCAGATAGGTAGCATTTCGAGGAGATTGTTGCACATGCTTTGCCATTACGGGATCATATTTTTGGAGCATATTGACAAGATTTAGAAATAAACCTTTCTCAAAACTGTCAGCTTTTTCATTGTGACCCCTGAATGGTCTCCCACCTTTCGCCAAACACAGAACAATGTCAATCAGTCGCTCCATTACACTTTGGTTATGGCACCGTTCTTCTTGTTTAGACAGGTAAGCCTGCTTGCCCTCATCCAACAATACATCAATAGGTTTCCCTTCATTAAAACTTGACCATGAAGAACAGCTCAACACATGAGATTTTGACAGTTGGTGGTTTTTAAAACATTCGTTAGCCCTATGCCAGTTTCTGAATCCCTTATCAATAAATGCTGGATCAGTGTGACCTTTGTTTGCTGCATCATTAGAGGAGATGAAACGGCAGTAAAAGCAAAATGCTGCGTCCTTTGATGGGCTATATTCTAACCACCTATACTTTTCATACCAATCGGACTGAAAACGTCTTTGTTTATTCCCTATTTTACTTCTAGGACACATACTCAATCTAGGCTGATAAGGACCTCTAGATAATCGAGACTGGCGTTCTAATCTATTTTTTGGAATATCACAGACCGGGTCATCAGATGGAATGTTTGATGGTTTTGAATAGGAACTACACTGACCTGAACTAAGAGACAAAGTCTGTTTCTGTTGGTCATTACTCAGTTTATTGCACACACTGGAACTGGTGGCAGCATTATCTTCACGTAAGTTCTTAACCGAGGAGTCCAAGGTATTTGCACTACTATCAGCACATTCATTATAATTCAGTTTGTCTACTCCTTTTCTTATATTAACAACGAACCGATCCATATTTTAAAATTAAAAGGGGGTATCATACGATTGAATTAAAACATAAAGCCACGGGCTTCTTATGCTATTTCAGTAGAGTACACGTGACAAAGATTACAAACACTGTAGACACTGCGCTGGGCACGCCTGACGCGGCTGCTTATATAGGTCACAGAATTTTCTAGAATAGTAGTCGGAGGAGGAGGGGAGAACCAATGGAAATGCAGCTCTGGAGTAGTGGGGACGCATGCTGGGAGCGGACGCGGGCTTTCTATACATTTCTACAATATCTATATTGTGCAATTCAGCGCTTATTGCATAATACAACATAATATAACTGCAAAATTAAGCATTTCTGATAGTATCTTCTAGACTGAGCACTGAGTCCCAGTGGGTAGATAGAAAGATTAACCTAAAAAATCTATACAGAAGCTTGTGGAATCCCATAAGATTGGGTCCCTAATCCATGAACTATTACAACTCATTTACTAAACTTTTCTTAAACATTACATGAATATATTGTCTCATACTATAGAATTAGAATTTATAATCCCTATTCCATTATGAGATATAATGTATCTTAATTAAAACTATCTTTAGATATATTTTTTCCTCAAAAATCCAATTTAAATAAATAAAATCCAATATTTTTGATTTTTTTTAAAGTCATTGATTTTTATCCACCCTAACAGCTGGACATGGTGGGGACGGGGAGAAGGATTGGTCCCCAGCTGGAGCGAGGCAGAGGCCAGGGGCAAGAGCACAGTGGGGCATAGGGGGATTGGTCCCCAGCTGGAGTGAGGCAGGGGCCAGGGGCAAGAGGAGCATAGTGGGGCATGGTGGGAGGATTAGTCCCTGCTGACTGGAGCAAGGCAGGGGCTGGGGGCAAAAGCACGGCAGGGCGGGAGCTAGGGTTGGTCTCTGGAGCAAGGGAGGGGCTGGGGATAAACTGCAAGTGCAGCAGGGCTGGGGAGGGGGTAAACAGGATCCCCCCCACTCCTGCCCACATAGAGCCGGAACCTATCTTCTCCCTGGTTCTAGCCCATTCTCTTCATCTCTCTCTGCACTGAGCTGAGGGTGGGGGTGCACTGAGTACAGGGCTGGGGATGCAGGGTCTGGGAGGGAGTTAGGGTGCAGGAGCAGGCTGGGGGTTGGGGTGCAGGGTCTGGGAGGGAGTTAGGGTGCAGGAGCAGGCTGGGGGTTGGGGTGCAGGGTCTGGGAGGGAGTTAGGGTGCAGGAGCAGGCTGGGGGTTGGGGTGCAGGGTCTGGCCAGGACCTAGAATGAGGGAGGGGACTCAGGGTTGGGGCAGGAGGTTGGGGTGTGGAGCACTTACTTGGGGTAGCTCCCATTCGGTGCAAGGTGTGCAGGTGGATATGTGGGTGGGAGGGCTCAGGAGCTCCCCGTTTGGTGCTCAGGGTGGAGGTGGGGATGTGGGGGGGTGCAGGAGTCAGGGCATGGGGTGTTTGGGGGGGTCTGGGTATGTGTGGGGGGTGCAGGAGTCAGGACATGGAGTGTGGGGGGCTGGGTATGTGTGGAAGTGCAGGAGTCAGGGCTGAGGTGTGTGAGGGGGGTACAGGAGTAAGGGCAGGGTGTGTGGGGGGGTGCAGGAGTCACGGCTGGGATTGGGGAGTGCAGGAGTCAGGGCAGGGGGCTGGGAGTGTGTGAGGGAGGTGCAGGGGTCAGAGCTGGGGAGGTGTGCTGGGGTCATGGGAGTGCTCCCAGACCCCTGCCCTGAGTGGTTCACAGCAGGGGGCTGGAGGGGGTATACCCTGATTCCACCCCCTTCCCCAAGGCCCTGCCCCTGCCCCTGCCTCTTCTCCACTTCCTCCACTCTCTCCCTGGCACACAGCTGATCGGGGGAAGGGAGAGAGAGTGACAGGAGGAGGGGCGAGTATGCAGCATGCTGGGGGAAGAGGCAGGAGCTTGGCTGCTGGCTGCCGTGGAGCAGCAGAACAGAGCCCAGGGCGCGCAGCACCACCAAGCTTCTGCCCCCGCAGGGGAGAGCAGGGGCAGAGAAGAGAGACCAGGCCGGGACCCTCGCTATCCCGGACTTCCCCGCCCTCCATCTCCGGCAGTCCGGCAACCCTTTTTTTTTTTTTTTTTTTTTTTGTGCTTGGGCCGGCCCTGATTAGGGTGTGCCTGGGCACACCCGGCACACCCCGTGCGCACGCTTATGCATGCAGTATATGCAGAACCAGAACCTGCAAAAGCAGGCGAGGAGGCGACGGCAGAATGGTGACGAGAGTGATGAGGACATGGACACAGACTTCTCTCAAAGCACGGGCCCCGGCAATTTGGCCATCCTGGTGGCAATGGGGCAGGCTCAGACCATGGAACGCTGATTCTGGGCCCAGGAAACAAGCACAGACTGGTGGGACCGCATAGTGTTGCAGGTCTGGAACGATTCCCAGCGGCTGCGAAACTTTTGCATGCGTAAGGACACTTTCATGGAACTTTGTGACTTGCTTTTCCCTGCCCTGAAGTGCAAGAATACCAAGATGAGAGCAGCCCTCACAGTTCACAAGCTAGTGGCAGAGTTGAAACATTTGCAGCTGTGGGAGGAAAAAAAGGGAGAGTAAAATTGAAAAAGACACACTGGCCATTTAAAAGGAGGGGCTGATGTTTTCGGATTAACGTGCAGCACAAACCCAGCTAACCCCCCACCCCCAACACCCAATTCTCTGGGATGATCGCTTCACCCCTCTCCCCACCGCGTGGCTAACAGCAGGGATGATTTCTTTTCAGCCACAGGCAAACAGCCCAGCAGGAACGGCCACCTCTGAATGTCCCCTATTAATAAAATTCCCCTATTTCAACCAGGTGACCATGAATGTTATCACTCTCCTGAGGATAACACAGAGAGATAAAGAATGGATGTTGCTTGAATGCCAGCAAACACTGGGACCACACACTGCCATGCTTTCTTATGCAATGATTCCAGACTACATGCTACTAGCCTGGAGTGGTAAAGTGTCCTACCATGGAGGATGCAGTAAGGCTGCCCTCCCCAGAAACCTTTTGCAAAGGCTTTGGGAGTACCTCCAGGAGAGCTTCATTAAGATGTCCCTGGAGGATTTCTGCTCCATCCCCAGAGACGTTAACAGACTTTTCCATTAGCTGTACTGGCCACGAATGCATCCCAAGTCTTCAAGGCAAATTAATCATTAAACACGCTTGCTTTTAAACCGTGTATTATATTTACAAAGGTACACTCATCAGAGGTGCCTTCTTCACCTTCAAGGTTTGGGAGCCCAGGTTGGGAGGGTATTAGCTCCAGGGTGATAAACACTTCCTGGATGTTGGGGAGAAAAGTTTCTCCGCTTGGTGTGCACTATCTTCAACCTCCCACTCCTCATCATTTTCCTCGTCCCCAAAATCCTCATCCCTGTTGTGTGAGACTCCCTTGCAGGAGTCCACGTACAGGTGTGGGGTAGTTGTAGGGGCACCCCCTAGAATTGCATGCAGCTCATCATAGAAGCGGCATGTCTGGGGCTCTGACCCCAAGCGGGCATTTGCTTCTTTGGTTTTTTGGTAGGCTTGCCTGAGCTCCTTAAGTTTCATGCAGCACTGCTGCAGGTCCCTGTTATAGCCTCTGCCCTTCATGACCTTGGAGATTTTTTCAAATATTTTGGCATTTCGTCTTTTGGAACAGAGTTCTGATAGCACGGATTCATCTCCCCATACAGTGATCAGATCCAGTACCTCCCGTTAGGTCCATCCTGGAGCTCTTTTGCAATTCTGGGACTCCATGGTCACCTCTGCTGATGAGATCTGCACAGTCACCTGTGCTGATATTGGATCATATTAAAGAAGTTCTGTATTAAAATCACAAATGAGTTTGATTCCCCATAGTTTAAATTCCAGGGTATTACTAATTAAGAGGTCTCTTGGTTTTTGGTACTGTTTCTCTCCCTCTATGTGTGAAACTTGCAAGCTGCTAATTGTGTTAGTAAATTCTAAGACAGAGTCTGTTCTCAAAGCAATTCTTTGTAACAACAACTATTCACACAGAGAGAGACTCAAAGCAATACTCTGTAACAATAGAAACAGCACCCAGAGACTCCCCGCCCTTTTGTTGTATTCATCTTGCTTTGTTAACCATTGTGATTAAAATAGAGATAGAGGTATGTATGTGGATGGATGCTTGGTGTGGATAATAACTGAATGATCAGGGAGGTGCCAGCCTAAGAATCCAGTGTCCATCGGCTGAAGAAGGCGTCAAGTGGAAATAACCAGAGGACCCTGGAGGGCAGACTGGAATCCACCCAACACCCTCAAGAATGGGAGAACCAAAGAACAAGATAACATCTAGCAGCGTGGAGCTATCAGGAATGTGCCATCTGCTGATTGATTCAGCAACAGCATGATGAAGCAATTCCCATAGACTGAGATAGGAAGAAATTCCTATAAAAATGGACTCTGGAAAGTGAGAACTTTGGGGTCTGATTCTGCAAACCAACTTCCAGGAGCATCAGATGAGCATCTGACAAGGCCCTGCTCCCTCCTCATGTCCAGGCCACCCGGCCAGTGGCTTGGCATGAGCAACTCTAAGGCTGGTAACTATGATAACAACCTTGCAGAACCTGTGTGTGTGTGTGTGTGTGTGTGTGTGTGTATGAATGAATGTGTGAATAAATATGAGATTGAATGGAATGTTATAGCTATAACTAACTGCTTACTATGATTCTTTCTGTATTCACAATAAATGTGGTATTTTGCCTTTTCCCCTTTAATAGGATCCTGCTGGTTTTTATTTTATTGGTATAACACTGATCAGCTTGCCACGCTGGCCAAACAAGAAATGAAATTCAAAAGTTTGCGGGGCTTTTCCTGTCTACCTGGCTAGTGCATCCGAGTTGAGAGTGCTGTCCAGAGCGGTCACAATGGAGCACTCTGGGATAGATCCTGGAAGCCAATACCGTCAAATTGCGTCCACACTACCCAAATTCGACCCAGCGATGTCAATTTGAGCGCTAATCCCCTCGTCAGGGAGGAGTACAGAAATAAATTTTAAGAGCCCATTAAGTTGACAAAAATGGCTTCGTTGTGTGGATGGGTGCAGGGTTAAATCGATCTAACACTGCTAAATTTGACCTAAACTCGTAGTGTAGACCAGGGCTAACTGATTCCACAAGACCAAGAAACCGTGCTTCTGTTTTGCAGCTACATTGGAAGGAAAACCTACCCCAGGAGGATCTGCAGGCGAAAACAGTTCCAACTAACTGCATCTCTGCTCTGGCAGTTTGTTCTGTCCCTGCCAATGGAACAATCAATGTAAATAATCCATTAGCACTTTAATAACTTTCCTTACTCTGGCCCCTGTTTCTTTTTTCTGCATGCTTCTCCATGAGGGGGCACATTGCTCACCTGAAATATTAGGACGCAACTGCTTTTTTCACTGTTAGCTGTATGTCCAGAACTTAATCTATGCCAGGGCTTGCCAGGGCTGCATCCTGGCACCTCTAGGCTTGGCAGGTCATAGTTCCAGCATTTCTGTGCTTGCCATGTCAGTCATGAAAGTAAAACAATTGCGTGAGCCCCGGCACCTAATTGCATGAGCCCTGGCACCTCTTTCATTACAAATTATGTCCCTCAGCCAAAGAGAAAGCACTTCAAGCAAAATACACTGGTTTAGGTAAAGTATAAAACAGATTTATTAACTACAGAAAGAGAGATTTTAAGTGATTATAAAGTAGTAAGCAGAAAAGATCCGAGAATGTTACTGAAGAAAGCAAAAGAAAAATGTACACTCTAACTCTTAAACCTTATTACACTAGGTAGTATTTAGATCAGCAATTTTCTCATCTCACAGGATGTTACAGTTCTTAATACACAGGCTTCCCCTTAAGCCTGGGCCAATTTCCTCAGATGACCTTTGTCTTCTCTTCATTCCAGTTGCTTCCAGTGAAGGTGGGGGAGGAGAAAAGCAAAAACTTGCTGCCCCAGTGTCCTATTTTATATCTTTAGACCATGTGCCTAGAAGATATATCCTGGTGGCCTTTGCTGAGTTACTGAGCTGGGCAATCTCCCTGGTGTGGTCTTGAGCAGCTGAGTCATAGAGTTGAGCAGTCCCCATTGTGTTGTGCTTGGGCAACTGTCACTGGATTGTAAATCCCTTGATTATAACTCCCCTACTGATGAATGGTTATTGAACACCCTCCTAGGCGTGGGTCCTTTGTATGTCACTAGCAAACTCACACCATATTTCATTAACAACCAGAGAGCAAAACTTATAACTGCATACGCATGAATGAATACATATTTGGACAGAACCATGGGTTTCAGCAGATCATGGCCTTTCATATGATATCTTACAAGGCATGATTTATATGAAACATATCATGACTATATGAATGATGAATGTGGGGGTTCCAGGGTGCTGCTTTGAGGCACAGGGTGTCACAGGAGTCCAGTAGCTACAGTAGGTTGCCACAGGAAGTAGATGGGTCAATGAAGGAACGTCAGTGAAGATCAGAGGAATTTACTTGTTCGCAAAATCCTAGTCTTTGCAGATTAAACAGACCGTGCCCTGGTTCCTAAGAGTTCAATATACCACTAGAAATATATCGGTTCACTGGAGTGAAGTTGCAGTCCTTTAAATGAAATGCAGTGCCTGCCTTGCCTAGTCCATGAATCTAAAATCTCCTGCTCCCTTTCTGAACTGCAAGGTTCTAAAATGTGAGTGCTTTCCCCCAGAGTGTTAATTTTTCAGTACCTGTAGAGAAGACACAGAATAGCAATGGATACTTGCTTTCATGGATTCCTGATCTTGGCATGTTGCTATGCCTGTGACACTAGGTCCATCAACAGGCAAAGAAAATCCCTTAGGAGCTGCAAGCCTGCATCCCTTACATAGGTGCTATCCCTGCACTCTTGTGAAAACCCAGATGCTGAATCTCATATGAGCTCTAGTTTCTTTTTAATGGTTCTGAGTACACTTTGCATGTGATTCCAAGACTTAGGCTCTTTGGTGGCAGCTGTTATTGGTCCCGTGGTCCCATGACAAAAGAGATGTTGCAAACTTTGATAGCTGACACGAATGATGAAGCAGGAAGTAAAACTGCCATTGTTGAACAAGATTTGAACACAATACAACCCTTGAATTTTTATTTCTCATGGTTTACATAATCCTGTTGTCTTGAAACCTACACGAAGAAGCAAAACAGATTCTTGACCTCTATTGCAGTGGTTCCATGTTCCCATCTCTGGTTGGCTAAATGTCTACTAGCTAATCAGCTCAGACCTGTGACCCTTTATTTTTATAGTTGTGTTGTTAGCACTATTAATAACTTAATAACATATTGCAGTAGCATTTAAATGCCTCAGTCAGGTTAGGGTCCCATTGTGCTAGTGCAATACAAATGTATAATAGAGACAGTCCTTGCACTGAAGAATTTACAACCTAAATTATTTTTTGTGTCCCTTCACTTATACAGCTAGGTGCCTTAGCTACTATTAGCCCAGTTGTGCAGTGCACAGAGAGAAGAAACATTTAACTAACGTGTGTAAAACTCCCCTAAATATTACCTGAAATAGCTTTTCTGGCCACAAATTGTCTTAACTTGAAAATGTGATATCTCAGGCAGATCCCAGGCTAGAACCAAGTGCTGTGTTTTCCATCAGGATGCTGGGAATCTCCCCTTTCAACGATATAAACTCCTGTTTCAAGCTCCTCAGGGTTATGCAATGTCAGACCTTAAACCTGTCACTGCCCATTGACTGTCTGAGCTTCAGAGGATTTGGGGAAGGTATGCGTGAGCGTGGGGGAAAGGGAATCCGCCTTTGGCAGAAAGATGGAAATATTTCTGTCAGCTGTGTGATGATGCTTGGGAGCTTGGAATGTTTAGAGTAAGTCCCACTAGAGGTAATTTAGCACATAGTTCTGCAATTTACCATGTAGTTTCAGCTGAAATGTTTAAACAGCCAAGTACAATGTGCAGAATAATGTCCTTAAAGTGCCCTCTACTGGCTTGTAGCAGAGATTGTCTATCAAAGCAAAACAAAGTTCCATTTGACTGAATTTATTACAGGCAGAAGGATCTCAGCCCCTCAGTCCAGACAGCAATTGAAGAGGCCATTGCAACTATTCACATTCAGCAGCACAGAATGTGAAAAGTAAAGAATGCAGTCCAGCTTGGTCTCGAGATCTGTGCAGAATGGGGAGCCTGTCCCCAGTGTTCAAATGCCCACAGAAGTCTGGATGCTAATATGTCTGGTGCAGCTGGCTATGAAAAGAAAGTGGAAATAAAATCTACAAATGGATCTTTGAATAGATTTTTTTTTAAATGCAGAAGCAACACATGGGGATAATTTCATTTATTCTCTTACAAAATATCTATGTACAAGAACTGCAGTGTTGAAAAAACTGGAGCTAAAGTTACAGGGCCAGATCCTCAGTGGTGGTGTAAATTGGTGTAGCACCATTTAAAGTCAATGGAACTGTGCCAAATTACACCAGCTGAGGATCTGACCCATCGTTTTCTAGCTAGAGTATCATAGTTTGGTTGAAAGGTAAACAAAACACAAACCAAGCAATTCCATTTTAAATCTCAAACTGCATTAAGTGAATTAATTGTGCCGTTTGAGCTATTAAGTTCCAGGTGGGCTCCTAGCATTTAATTGTTACTGCTTGTGTTTTTGAATCCTTACAGTGGCATTAGTTCCCAATAGAACTCATCAGTTTTGACTACAGTAGAACCTCAGAGTTACGAACAGCAGAGTTACTAACTCACCAATCACACACCTCAACTGGAACAAGAAGTACACAATCAGGTAGTAACAGACCAAAAAAAACAAAGGGGAAGCAGCATTTTTCTTCTGCATAATAAAATTTCAAAGCTGTATTAAGTCAATATTCAGTTGTAAATTTTTGGAAGAGCAACCATAAAGTTTTGTTCAGAGTTACAAACATTTCAGCGTTACAAACAATCTCCATTCCCAAGGTGTTTGTAACTCTGAGATTCTACTGTATAGGCTGTTTGCCGCAGCTGGCAAAAGAGTAGTAATAATTCAATATGACTGAATCATAAAATTTTAAAATTCAGAAGACCACAGAGCATTCTCAAAACTTTATAGTCATTTTTTAAATCTATGTTTAAATTTTAAGACCAGTTTGTATTAACTCCCACCTCTAACTTCCTTTATTTCTTCCAGGTTCTTCTCCAGCTGTTGGAATCAATGGCAGATCCACGTCCAGCTCCCATTATGCAGATCTGTGGTGGCAGTGGGAGACAGCACTTGCTACCAGAGAGTGTAGGTCTGCTAAGTCATCACAGATACAAACTTTACAAGAAGACACAAGGTTAGCAGATCTTGCTTCCTTCCCCCCTTAGTCAGGGGTGGCAATGCAGACCCATAGAGCACATGAAATTGGTACTTTGATAAACCGGCTGGCCAGGCGTGACATTCTTGGATTGAAATCAGTGTTCTCAATCACGTAGGGGGTGACAGAGATGAGAAACAACTTGGCTAAGGTCACCCAGCAACGCTATGGTAGAGCTAGGACCAGAACCCAGGTCTCCTGAGGCCCAGTCCTTCACCCTCTCTACTGTACTACACTAGCTCTGCAAGATCCGTAGAACCAATCAGTAATTTAGAACCTACAAGAAAAGAGTGATTGGTCCTAAAAGAGTTCACCTTAGTCAACACTTGTCATCATAATTAATTTTTTTAAAACTGTATCATGTTTTGCAGCATAGTTCTGTTATCTTGTGAGGCTAGATCAGGGGTGGGCAAACTTTTTGGCCTGAGGGCCACATCGGAGTTCCAAGACTGTATGGAGGGTCGGGTAAGGAAGCCTGTGCCTCCACAAACAGACTGGCCCCCGCCCCCTATCTGGCCCCTCCCACTTCCCACCCCCTGACTGCCCCCCTCAGAACCCTCCACCCATCCAACCCCCCTGCTCCCTGTCCGCTGACTGCCCCGACCCCTATCCGCACCCCCGCCCCTGACAGGCCCCCCGGGACTCCCACGCCCTGTTCAACCCCCACCCCGTTCCCCGTCCTGACTGCCCCTCCCCAAACCTCCACCCCATCCAACCCCCCCTGCTCCCTGCCCCCTTACCATGCTGCTCAGAGCAGCATGTCTGGCAGCTGCGCCACCCAGCCGGATCCAGTCACACTGCCGCGCTGCCCAGCAAGAGCTCACAGTCCCGCCGCCCAGAGGGCTGGCAGCACGGCAAGCTGAGGCTGCGGTGAAGGGGGAACAGGAGGAGAGGGGCCGGGGGCTAGCCTCCACAGCCGGGAGCTCAAGGGCCGGGCAGGATGGTCCTGCAGGCCGGATGTGGCCCGCGGGCCATAGTTTGCCCACCTCTGGGCTAGATTGTGAATGAGTGCAGTGTGATCACATTGGCCATGACTCAGGCCAGTATTTTCTTTAATCTTAAGCATGTGCCTAAGACCCATTGACTTCAATGACACTTAAGCATGTGCTTTAAGTTAAACATGTATTTAAGTGTTTGTCTGGGTATGGATGCTTTCCTGGTGTGGGGTCATTTATTGGCATAATATTGAGAAATATTTATACAATTAACATGTTCATGTTGTCGTGATATCTATTTCTAATAACTTGGGAGGCACTCAGATGCCATGGTAACAGGAAGCCAGAAGTACTTCATAACCTTCCAAGACCTAAATGTATGACATAATTTGTGACCAAAACCCAAAATGAAGGTCATGAAAATAATTCAAGCAGGAAACAAAGTGTTGCGAGAATCATTCCTAAGATATAAATAACTCTATAAATTCAGTTTATTATTATGCATTTCTAATGCATATAATTTTCAACAATAAAAGCGAGGTGACCCACATTTGTGTAGTTGCAGGTAACTTTGGGACTAAAAGGAGTGACATCTCTTGAAATGACAGACACTTCACTTGTATGAGGCCAGATGGATAAAGACGAGATTATTTTATTCTGGTTCTGTTGCTGCACCAAATCATGAACTATAAATACATGCTTGAAGCTGACACATTCCCACAGCATCCAACTCTCTAGTTTCTTTGAAAAGTGCTAGCATTCTTTGGAAGGGTACTCTTCATGGGGAAAACTTTCAAGCAGCAAAGATTTTTCCCATGAAAATTTGCTGAAGATTTCAGCTCACCACAGAATATTTGCAAAGCAAAATGCAGATGTTTTTCCAAGTTCTGCTCACATTACCTTTAATTTAAAAAGTTTCTCCTTAAAACTTGTGGCCTATAAGCATGCCTGGGGGAGTTGACCACAGTCATTTAGAAATCAAAAGCTCTAGACATGTGGCTGAAATATGGCTGGGAGAAAAATAGAACAAAATAAATTAACTGACACTGAAAGTAACTTGAAATGCAACTGTTTAATTATGATGTTTTCCAGCAGGATCTTGGAGATTGAGGAAAGAAGGGAAACAAGGTACAAGCAAGTTGATTTTGCAGTGTTCAATAATTTATGCAGTGCTGCATATTGTCATTTATTGTTTTTATTTAGCTTTTGGTTTGTAAAATGCACCTATCAAGCTCTCTGAGCACTTGAACATCATATGAAACAGATTAAATATTGACAGGTTTCAGAGTAGCAGCCGTGTTAGTCTGTATTCGCAAAAAGAAAAGTAGTACATGTGGCACCTTAGAGACTAACAAATTTATTTGAGCATAAGCTTTCGTGAGCTACAGCTCACTTCAACGGATGCATTCAGTGGAAAATACAGTGGGGAGATTTATATACATAGAGAACATGAAACAATAGGTGTTACCATACACACTGTAACCAGAATGATCACTTAAGGTGAGCTATTACCAGCAGGAGAGCAGGGGGGGGGGGGAGGAACCTTTTGTAGTGATAATCAAGGTGGGCCATTTCCAGCAGTTGACAAGAACATCTGAAGAACAGCGGGGTGTGTGTGGGGGGGAATAAACAAAGGGAAATAGTTTTACTTTGTGTAATGACCCATCCACTCCCAGTCTTTATTCAAGCCTAAATTAATTGTATCCAGTTTGCAAATTAATTCCAATTCAGCAGTCTCTCGTTGAAGTCTGTTTTTGAAGTTTTTTTGTTGAAGAATTGCCACTTTTAAGTCTGTAATCGAGTGACCAAAGAGATTGAAGTGTTCTCTGACTGGTTCTTGAATGTTATAATTCTTGACATGTGATTTGTGTCCATTTATTCTTTTACGTAGAGACTGTCCAGTTTGACCAATGTACATGGCAGAGGGGCATTGCTGGCTCATGATGGCATATATCACATTGGTAGATGTGCAGGTGAACGAGCCTCTGATAGTGTGGCTGATGTGATAAGGCCCTATGATTGTGTCCCCTGAATAGATATGTGGACACAGTTGGCAACGGGCTTTGTTGCAAGGATGGGTTAGTGGTTCTGTTGTGTGGTGTGTGGTGGTTGGTGAGTATTTGCTTCAGGTTTGGGGGCTGTCTGTAAGCAAGGACTGGCCTGTCTCCCAAGATATGTGAGAGTGATGGGTTGTCCTTCAGGATAGGTTGTAGATCCTTGATGATGCATTGGAGAGGTTTTAGTTCGGGGCTGAAGGTGATGGCTAGTGGCGTTCTGTTATTTTCTTTGTTCAGCCTGTCCTGTAGTAGGTGACTTCTCTCCAAGGAGAGACTGCTGAATAGGAATTAATTTGCAAACTGGATACAATTAACTTAGGCTTGAATAAAGACTGGGAGTGGATGGGTCATTACACAAAGTAAAACTATTTCCCCTTGTTTATTTCCCCCCTGCACCCCCCATTGTTCTTCAGATGTTCTTGTCAACTGCTGGAAATGGCCCACCTTGATTATCACTACAAAAGGCTTTTTCCCCCCAGCTCTCCTGCTGGTAATAGCTCGCCTTAAGTGATTACTCTGGTTACAGTGTGTATAGTAACACCCATCATTTCATGTTCTCTATGTATATAAATCTCCCCACTGTATTTTCCACTGAATGCATCCAATGAAGTGACCTGTAGCTCATGAAAGCTCATGCTCAAATAAATTGGTTAGTCTCTAAGGTGCCACAAGTACTCCTTTTCTTTTTACATTAAATAATGTCGTCAACAATTAACAAAATTGACTCAGTTTGCCATTTAAACAAGTCAGTGAAATGCTCAGATCAAAAATGTTTTAATACATTAAAAATTTGCACACTGAAATAGTGAAAATGGAGTTCCTTTTAATTATTCTCATTAATGGCATCCTTTTAGTTTCTGTCTTGGCGGAGAAAGAAAGGACGGAGTGGACACTGAGACTCAACTAGTCTCCTATCACTTAAAAAATTATTCTCTTCAAGGGTGAGGGATGGACGCTTCCACTGCCATAGTACTGCTTATGCTGTTCTCAAAAGGAAGTTTGACACTGGAACTAGTGGGGCACTGCTCCACATAAAAGACCAAGAAAATAAAATTAGTGTACAATAAAATTACTTTAATCTTAAGTTTCTTCACCAGTCACTGCTGTTTAATGGAATAGCTTTTCCAGATAAAGGAACCATGGCAGGCTCCTCTTTCAGTGCCCTGGACCATACATGCGGAATGTGCACATTCAAGTGAGAGACTCCAAAGCAGCAGCTTTGTAATGAATAGCTCAGTAACCACAGAAGAGTGCTGAGGACCATTTTCACAAGTACCTTTAAATAATAAACTCATGTGTGTGTCCCATTAAGTTGCAATTCACAGCACCCCACTCAAAATTTTGATCAAGGGCTGCCACTGCCTCTTCTGTAGCTACACAGAAAATGTTATTCTCTTAGGCTGTTAACTTAGCTTCTTTTACAGCACAGTATTCTTGCAATATCTCCTCAGACCTAGAGCATATTCCCACACAGGGTCAGCCAGCTCTCCAGGCCAGCCCATGGGATGGAGGTGCAGCTATGGCTGAGCTCTTTCTGTTCCCCAACTCAGCTGCTCCAAAGGAGAAGCTTCTAAGGTGTTAGACCCTGTGTTTCTTTGAGAGCTGGAGCTGCTACCTGAACAGTCATTATTACATGGGTTGAATAAGGTGGAATCCTTTTTCACTCCAACTTCCCTGCATAGGCATGATAGCAAGGCACAATCTAGGCCTTGGGGGGTTAGCCATATGATTTCCTCTGATTTTATTGCACATTGAGTGGCTACATAAAACCCATGCATCACTCTGAAAACCACTTTGCATTGCATTACAATCTGAGACGTATCTGCAGTACTCATTATCCCTTTGATAAACCTGGGCTTCCGTCACTTTTTTTTTTTTTTTTTGGTAAGGAGATGTTTTCATTGCTGCTTTGCTAATATTTTTCATATCCATATTAAATAAAACACTGCTGTAAATATCTTTCTTACGTCACTTCCCATGGGTCCAAGTATTAGTCCAAGTTAGATATGCAGCTGGCTCCCTGCTTTCAAAGCTTCACTCTGGATCATGGCCAGGGCCTTTGCAAATAAACTCTGAGGGTTTCTACAAACAGTGAACAGAGGCTACTGTAACCACCTCTGTTATTCATCATCAACTCCTTTACTTATTGGAATTCTGTAGACTTAAAAACTAGCCAGATAGTCTTCCAGGAGACATATAATCTATCCCAAAATAAAACAGAAGTAATTAAAAAGGCCTTATGATTTGCCAAGAAGGGTAATGATATTAATTATACAGTAAAGAATAACCTATGTGTTCTTTTGTTGCTTTAAAAGATTAAAATAGTCTCCTCAAACCAAACAAGTAAGTCCAGGCAATTAACTGTATATGGTAATTGTACCACTTTCTTTGTCATATTGAAGAAAATACTCCAGATGAAATCCTGGCCCCATTGAAGTCAATGGCAAAACCCTCATTGACTTCAGCAGAGCTAGGATTTCACCATCTACGTTTTGTTCATAGGTGAATGGGTATAGAGACAAGACAGGCTGAGAAGGTGAAGGATATATAGGATTAGCCAGACCAGCTGGACAAATAGGTAAGTTAACATGAGGCATATTAAGATTCTTAAGGGACCCTAGTATTTTAAAATAAAAATGTGTTGAACCCGTGTAGCAAATTTTAGGTATCCTAAGAGGTGGAGTTTTCCTATAACTTTAAGTCAGATGAATATGTGTGTAACAGGGCAGCCTGCCCCTTTAAGGACCAAGAGGCCTTGGCCCAGACTGTCCTATTCAGTTAGTCCCCTCCATAATTAGCTGCCTCTCAGCCTGAAGGCTGGACAAATAAAGTAGGTGTTAGCCTGATAAACACCTGTGCTTCATAAAAATGTTGAGCAAAGTTGGAGAGAGGAACTACAGGAAATAGGCTGTATTAGGCTCTGGGACTGGCAAAGGGGCTCTGAGGTAGGGTATGTGGGGAGCAAGGTGGGCTTTGGGAGAAGCTGCTAGAGTTAGTGGGAACCTACTAGAAAAAACAGTCTCTAGGGAGAAAGCCCTGGGAGATAGTGCTCAGATAAAAGAACAAAGAAGAATGCTGCAGGGCCTGGGAATAGGGGTGCAGAACAGGGAACTTCAGTGAGTGATAGACTATGAGAGGGACTCTAGGGAAAGCAGCCTAGGAGTCAGTGCTCTACAGCAGAGGCGGGACTGGCTTAAAAGTAGACCAGGAGTCAAGAACTGATTCTAGAAGGTGGGCTGAAGCATAGTTCAAGAAAGGCAGAAGAATCATAGAATCTTAGGGCTGGAAGGGACCTTGAGGGGTCATCTAGTTCAGTCCCCTGCACTCAAGGCAGGAGTATTATTTAGACCAGGGGCGGGCAAACTACAGCCCGTGGGCCACATCCGGCACATCAGACCATTTAATCCGGCTCTCAGCTCCTGCCGGGGAGTGGGGTCGGCAGGGGCGGATTTACCATGAAACACACAGTGCCCTGGCACGGTTCCCCCAGGGCTGGGCACTCGGGCAGCTCAGCACCGGCGCACCTGTGCAGGGCGGCTGCTCCACGGGAGGGGGGCTGCGGGGGTAGACGCTGTGGCGGGCAGGAGAGCAGGGAGGGAGGCTCACCCGCAGCCTCAGGGGAGCAGGCGGGAGGTGCGGGTGGCGGGAGAGCTGCAAACGTCGGCCGGAGGACTCAGGAGTAGCACCGCGCAGCCAGCCGGAGAGAAGCGACGCTTTGAAAGGGAAACTCCCGCTTCTCCCCGGCTGCCCCTGCTCCCCCCGAGTCCTCCAGCGCCTGCTCGCAGGGCCGGATTCGGAAAGGGGGCGGGGCTTTAGGGGCTGCAGCCCGGGGCTCCAGGGCCCACTTAGCGCCTGGCGGGCGGTGCCTGCGGGGCAAGCACAGGGCCGCAAGGAGCCACCTGAACTCCCCGCACCTGCACCAAATGGGAGCTGCCCCAGCTAAGTGCTCCGCACCCCAACCCCCTGCCCCTGCCCTGAGCCTCCTCCCACACCCTAACTCAGGGGCAGGCAAACTTTTTGGCCTGAGGGCTGCATCGGGTTTCTGAAATTGTATGGAGGGCTGGTTAGGGGAGGCTGTGCCTCCCCAAACAGCCAGGCATAGCCTGCCTCCCATCCGACCCCTCCCCCTGCTTTCTTGCCCCCTGACAGCCCCCCTCCAGGATCCCTGCCCCATCCAACACCCCCTGTTCCCTGACGGCCACCTGGGGACCCCTGCCCCATTCCCCCTCTCTCCCTGCTCTCGGTCCCCTGACCGCCCCCAGACCTCCTGTCCCTAACTGCCCTGCACTGCCCCATCCAACCCCCCCTTCTTCCCGACTCCTCCCCCCCGGGACCCGTGCCCCATCCAACCATCCCTTCTCCCTGACCTCCCCCGACCCCTTGCCCCAACTGTCCCCCACCACCCTATTCAACTCCTCCTCCTTCCTGACTGCCCCCCCCCCGGACCCCTGCCCCATCCACCCCCCTGCTCCCTGTCCCCTGACCGCCCTCTGCCACCCCATCCAACCACTCCTTTCCTTCCTGACTGCCCCACCGGGACCCTTGCCCCCATTCAACCCCCGTTCCCCCCCTCTGACCTCCCAGACCCCTATCCACTCCCCTGCCAACCCCCCAAACTCCCCTGCCCTCTATCCAACCGCCCCCTTACCGCGCTGCCTGGAGCACCGGTGGCTGGCAGCGCAGCTGCACCAGGATAGGCAGCTCTGCTGTGCTGCGCAGCACAGAGCACCGGGTCAGGCCTGGCTCTGCAGCTCCGCCACCCAGAGCATTGTGCCACACGGCGGCATGGCTGCAGGGGAGGAGGGACAGCCTCCGGGCCAGGAGCTCAGGGGCCGGGCAGGACGGTCCCGTGGGCCGTACTTTGCCCACCTCTGCCCTAACTCCTGGCCAGACTCCTCATCCCCATCCTGTTCCTACACCCTAACTCCCTCCCAGACCCTCCATCCCTAGCCCTGAGCCCCAGGGGGAGAATGCAGAGAAAAAAAAAAAGAAAAATGGTGGTGGTGGGGGGGAAGGAGGAGATAAGAGAGAATACTCCCCCTGTTGGGGGGGCCCAACAATGAAGCAGGGCACAGGGCCCCACTAACTCTAAATCTGCCTCTGGAGGTCGGGGGCTTGCCCCGCTCCGCGCAGCTCCCAGGATGCAGCCAGCATGACCCCCTTTGGCTCCTACATAGTATGCAGAGGCGTGGCCAGGCGGCTCTGCACGCTACCTTGTATGCAGGCACTGCCCCTGCAGCTCCCATTGGCCATGGTTCCCAGCCAATGGGAGCTGCAGGGGTGGCGCCTGCGGATGGGGCAGTGCACTGAGCCGCATGGCCACGCCTCGGAGTTGAAGGGAGGACATGCTTCCGGGAGCTGATTGTTGTAAGCGCCGCCCAGAGCCTGAACCCTTGAGACCACCCCATGCCCCAATCTCCTGCCACAGCCCTGATCCCCCTCCCACCCTCCAAACCCCTCGATCCCAGCTGAGCCCCCTCTTATACCCCCTCCTGCCCTCCAAACCCCAAGCCTCACCCCAGAGCTCGCACCCCTGGTGCACCAACAGTCTGCCCCATCCCTGATCCCCCTCCTGCCCTCTGAAACCCATTGGTCCAAGCCTGGAGCCCCCTCCTTCACCCCAAACTCTCACCCCTGGCCCCACCCCAGAGCTCAAACCCCCAGCCGGAGCCCTCACACCCCTCCCCTGTACCCCAAACCCCTGCCCCAGCCCTGATTCCCCTCCCGCCCTCCGTACCCCTCGGTCCCAGCCTGAAGCTCCCTCCTGCATCCCAAACCCCTCACCCCCAGCTCCACCCCAGAGCCTCCGAGGTCAATGAGAGCAATTTTTCTCCCTCCTCCTTGTAACATCCTTTTAAGTACTTGAAAACTGTTATGTCCCCTCTCAGTCTTCTCTTCTCCAGACTAACCCAATATTTTCAATTTTCCCTCATAGGTCATGTTTTCTAGACCTTTACACATCATTTTTGTTGCTCTTCTCTGGACTTTCTTCAATTTGTTCATATCTTTCCTGAAATGTAGTGCCCAGAACTGTACACAGTATTCCAGCTGAGGCCTAATCAGCGCAGAGTAGAGCAGAAGAATTACTTCTCGTGTCTTGTTTACAACACTCCTTCTAATACATTCCAGAATGATGTTCGCTTTTTCTGCAACAGTGTTACACTGTTGACTCATCTTTAGCTTGTGATCCATGACCCCCAGACCTCTTTGTGTAGTACTTTTTCCTAGGCAGTCATTTCCCCATTATGTATCTGTGCAACTGATCTTCCTTTCTAAGAGGAGTACTTGGGCTTTGTTCTTACTGAATTTCATCCTACTTACTTCAGACCATTTCTCCAATTTGTCCAGATCATTTTGAATTTACTTTGTCCTCCAAAGCACTTGCAACCCCTCCTAGCTTGGTATCATCCACAAACTTTATAAGTGTACTCTCTATGCCATTATCTAAATTATTGATTAAGATATTGAACAGAACTGGACCCAGAACTGATCCCTGTGGGCTTCCACTTGATATGCCCTTTCAGTTTGACTGTGAACCACTGATAACTACTCTCTGGAAACAGTTTTCCAACCAGTTATGCACTCACCTTAGAGTAGCTCCATCTATTGTATCTCCATGTATTGTATACATGCATCCATATATTTCCCTTTGGTTTGTTTGGTCTTTTGTTGCCCTGGAAGGGAACTGAACTTGAAAGGTTTGCTAGCTGGAGGTATGGGCCATGCAGGCTGCTACAGGATTGGAATAACAGCCAATAGGAGGTGCTAGAATAGAAGAACTTCTGTAATGCTGTGCCCTGGCATGAAGGAATGCTCTAGTGGGGAGTTCCCCACTTACAATGTGCTTTACAAAAGTATTGGAACATTTACAGGAAGATATTGAAAATAGCTTTACATTTTTGAAGTGCTAGCTAAACTTAATGTCCTTTATAAGGACCAGCTGAATGGTTATTTATTTGATGAAAGCATTCTGTTTTTCTATTATGATCAGCAAGTAGGGGTGCATGCTGATCTCTAGTGATTCAGGATTGACTCACGGCTAGAGAGAGACTTTGGCAGCACCAAGACAGGAACCCTTAGATCATGAAAACTACACCTCACTTTAACTTATGAGGCCCCAAAGATTGCGGCCCACTGCAGTTATAAAATATACAACTTCCTGGGGCTTCCCTGTAGGGAGTTATATTCATAGAGAGGAGAATATGCCCCACGGTAGTATGCATGTAGACTGTTTATTTTAAAATCCTCTTTCTCTAAATGCTTTCTTCCTCCTGTTACAGTAAATAATACTTTGGTTTGAAGAAAGTTGTTTTGTCTCTGCACACCACTGGTCACAGATCTCTAGGTAGAAGAACCACAGGTGCCTGAACTCAGTTTGACCTGACCGTAGTTGACACGGACACTTGTGGCCAAAGGCCTGGTCTACACGTGGCAGAACTGCAGAATTCCACCTCAAACTAGGTAAAAAGATGATGCCTTAGGCAGTACACCCAGAAAGATGACAGAGGTACAGCTAGCCCTGTAACCATGACACTAGCTACCTCACAAACTTTTCCCAAGATGAAATAAAAAATTACCATAACTAGGTACACTAACCTAAATGTACACATCTGTTAGAAGAAACTTATTGCCAAGTGGCATAATATGGGCACAGTTGTCAAACAACAATCTACAACACACAAAGCTGCTTGGATTTCACAGGCATCGTAAAGCTTGTCATCCTTACTGGAAACATAATTAGAACCATCTATTACTGGCCAGTCTGTGAGAGTTGCCTTTTAAGCCAATGCGTTGAATATGAAAAGGTTGTATGAAGAACCTGCTCTCGGGTTTGCATTCAAATGCATATCATCACTGTCCAGATGTATATTTATACCAAAGCACTGCTTTCTGTTTCTCTGTGTTTCCTCCCATCTCAGGAGTGGGGTCTGTATAACCACTTGTGGGCAATCAGTAACACCAAGCATATTAAGAAATCCTCCTATGTCATTAAAAAAAAACCCCTCTTTTTTATTGCTTGTGTTTTGGCAAAGAGGAAAAAATACTCAAGATGTTTCTGCATAGCTTTTGGAAATCATGCAGATGGCGGCACAGAGAGGACTAGGACATAATGCATTAATTACAGTATATCCCTAGCCACTCATTTTTCCATTACAGACAGGGTTGACAGATTCTTTTGTAAACATGGTAATAATTTCTCTATGCCTTGTAAAGAGCCCAAAGACTCCATTTAGCAGGTCACTCAGGTCTATCCCCCAGAAATGCTGCACCCTCTGTGCTTGGTGCTTATTTCACTTATTTGGCAGAAATCTGTAGTGATTCCATAGTCGTCAAGGCAGTGACACTAGTGTAAACCCAGTGTGAGGTTACAGCTAGCTCATCTACAACTGTCGTGCAGGGTATGCACTCAAGTATGATAGACCTTCTGTGTGACCACCTGCCATCCTTTTCACTCTCCATTAAGAAAAAACACGGGCATATAATTAAAAGGCATAGCCATTTTAACCAATATTTGCCCGTAGTTAAAGAATATACAAAATTGCTATTTGGTAACCATTTAAAAAAAAAAAAAAAAAAGACTAGTAGCACTTTAAAACAACCAGTTTGGCTCCTAGGAAAACAGCATTACCTGGTCATCTATATCTACCCAGAGGGGGGGCAAACTACGGCCTGCGGGCCACATCCAGCCTGCAGGACCCTTCCCTCTGGCTCCCGAGCTCCTGCCAGGGAGCGGGGTCGGGATAGGCTTGCAGAGGAGCCAGCCCAACTCCCCAGCAGTGTGGTGAGCAGGGCAGAGGCTAGCCCCTGGCCCCTCCCCTTCTGCTCCCCTCCCTCCCTGCCTCCCTCGCAGTCACAGTTCCCCCAGCTCTGGCCAGCGTGGCTACAGCTCTGGGTGGGCGGCATGGCTATTGCGCCGCCAGACCTGGTGCTCCAGGGCGGCGTGGTCAGAGGGAGTTCGGGGGCAAGTGAGGAGCAGAGAGGGTTGCAGGGAGGCTGTCAAGAGGCCTGGGCCTTGCTGCCGGGGACAGGGGCAGAGCAAGCCAGAGCCCCCCTCCACCTCCAGCATGCTTGGCCCCTGTCCCCAGCAGCCAAGCCCAGACAGGGAGCGAGCCCTGTCCGACTGCCAGGGAGAGCAGCCAAACCAGCAGGGGAAATGCACAGGGAAAGGACTGAGCCCCCTTTTCCCCCTCCCCTTAGGTAACGTGGGGTTGGGAGAGCGGGAGGGTTGGATAGGGGGCTCCAGGGAGGTGGTCAGGGGGTGGGGAGCAGGGGTGTTTGGATAGGATGCAGGAGTCCCAGGGGGTAGTCGGAGTGGGGAGCAGAGGGGGTTGGATGGGGGTGGGAGTTCCTGGGGGCTGGAATGGAGGCGGGGGCCATGCCATGCTTTGCTGTTTTGGGAGGCATAGCCTCCCCCAGCCTTCCCTAACCAGTCTTCCATACAATTTCTGTACCCAATGTGGCCCTAGGGCCAAAAAGTTTGCCCACCCCTGCACTAAGTAATGAATTTTTTTCAGTTAATAAACAAGTACCATTGAACCAGGCTGCAATGTACCTACATGTTATTAAAATGTTCTGTATGTAATTAATACTTTACTGAACAGCTGCCTGCCAGTTAAATGGTAGATGTGGGTCACCTGCTCGATTGATACAATCACCTGATGAGTGTGGCAAAGCTCAGCAGGGTAACCAGGGTAACACTAAACTTGTTAAAAATTTCAGAGATAGCTTCCAGCTGGCTATCTCTGACTACAGAAGCACTGTTTTATGGCAAAGATGGGAGAAAAACAAAGGAAAGAAAAGCTGGACTTTCCTGTAGTCCTTTCTGCAACTGTTTCAATGACTACACAAGAATAAAGCTTGTGGAACTGGATCTGTGGCGATCCACAGTGGCTAATACAGGTGAAACCAAGGACGTAGCAAAGCTCTAATAGCACATTAGGGAAATAAAAGTAAGATAAAGGAGATGGGGAGCAGGAAATACTGGTTTCAGAGTAGCAGCTATGTTAGTCTGTGTCTGCAAAAAGAACAAGCTTTCGTGGGCTCCAGCCCACTTCATCGGATGCATAGAATGGAACATATACAGAATAGAACATCCATTCTATGCATCCATTGAAGTGGGCTGGAGTTCACGAAAGCTTATGCTCAAATAAATTTGTTAGTCTCTAAGGTGCCACAAGTACACCTGTTCTTTTTACTTATAGACTGTAATGGAGCTAGTAGTTGAATGACTGATGCAGACATGAGTAGTATGGAAAGGATGACTTGATCAATCTAACAGATGATCAGAAACGGAAAGTGTGGGGAATGATCACAATGGGTATGAGTGCTCAGGGTTAATGCCATTTCAAAACTCGGAGTTAAACAGAAAATAGAGATATGCGATTAACATCCAGTGTGCAAGAACACTGGCACAAAGCTTCAAATTTAGTGTTTGAGGACTATGTTGCTGATCTTAGAGAAGACATGAAGATAGCATACAATTTTTGACTGGCAAGAGTTACAAAGTTTTTTAAATATTACCACTTTCCTGGTTTTGACCTGTAACACTGTAATGAGTGTATGTTCAGCACGCTCTTGAAAAAGTATGTCACTTTGAATGATCTTAGTGATTACGGACAGATACACATCAAAACCCCTCATTCCCAACTGTTGCATGTAATTATTTGAACAAACCGAAATTCATAGGTAACTTACAGGGCATATTGGCCCAGCTGAAGTCAGCTAGATACCTGATTAAATCTTCTCCTATGCCTGGCACTTGACAAAACACAATTTTGGTCTGGTCTATGTACAGATTTTGAATCAGGATAACTACATGTGTTATCTACCAATGTGATATATGCCATCATGTGCTAGCAATGCCCCTCTGCCATGTACATTGGCCAAACCGGACAGTCTCTACGCAAAATAATAAATGGACACAAATCTGACATCAGGAATCATAACATTCAAAAACCAGTAGGAGAATACTTCAACCTCTCTGGTCACTCAGTAAAAGACTTAAAGGTGGCAATTTTGCAACAGAAAAGCTTCAGAAACAGACTCCAATGAGAAACTGCTGAACTAGAATTAATTTGCAAACTAGATACCATTAACTTGGGCTTGAATAGAGACTGGGAGTGGCTGGGTCATTACACAAATTGAATCTATTTCCCCATGTTAAGTATCCTCACACCTTCTTGTCAACTGTCTGAAATGGGCCATCTTGATAATCACTCCAAAAGTTTTTTTTCCCCTCCTGCTGACAATAGCTCATCTTAATTAATTAGCCTCTTAGAGTTGGTATGGCAACTTCCACCTTTTCATGTTCTCTGTATGTATATATATCTTCTTACTATATGTTCCATTCTATACATCTGATGAAGTAGGCTGTAGCCCACAAAAGCTTATGCTCAAATAAATTTGTTAGTCTCTACGGTGCCACAAGTCCTCCTGTTCTTTTTACATGTGTTAGGAGTGTGATTTTTACTGGAATTAACATAGGTGCTGGAACTAGGGGTGCTGCCACACCCCCTGTCTTGAAGTGGTTTCCATCATGTACAGGATTTACAGTTTAGTTCAATGGCTCTCAGCACCCATACTATAAAATTGTTCCAGCGCCCCGCTGGAATAGTGATACTAATGCAACTTCTGGTGTTATGTAGTTATAGCGGTGCAAAGGTGCTGTTTTACTGCTATGTCTTATTTCTCTTCTATTAGAGGAAATTGTATACTGGAATAATTGTGTCTACAATAGAGGGTGGCCTTACACTGCGTTAACTTTCCTAGTATAATTACAGTGGCATAACCCCTTCATCAAGTAAAGGTTCAGAGGGCAATACAAACAGAGATTAGAAGCCAGTAATGTCTGTCTGATTTGCAAAAATGAATATTTAATCCTGGTCACTTTTCCTAGAATTCATGAAGACTCATTGCCACCAATGTGGTGGCATGCAGTTGTGATAGTGCCTAGTACAAAGAGGGCACCTAAAGCAGCAACAGGGGGCAGTTCTGCCGGGGATAAGGACAGGGAGCACATTCCCCTGCTCTCTCACAGAGCCGGGCTGGAACAAGGGTCTGGCACACCCAGCAGAAGACTGGACCCTCTACTTCCCGGCCCGAGGACGGTCGCATGATCTGGGTCCAGGGGCTAACAATGGTCGATACTCCTGTTACATGCCAGAGATCAGCACCCACTGGCTCCAATTGCAGCTGCCTCCCCAGTGACCCTCCCCGCCTGCTGACAGCTGAAGAGGCGGCTACCTTCCCTGGGGGCAGCCTGCGGCTTCAGTGGTGGCGAGACCAACGGGAGGGGGGCGGGAACAACGGGACCGGGGCCATTTTGAAAGAGGGTAGAGATCCGGAGCCGCTCAGGCCAAGTGGGAGGCTGGTCCGTGCGTGCGGGCCACAGCTGGGTCGGGCTGCGCCTTGCGCGCTGGTACCACCCGCGTGCCCGGGGGGCAGCGGGGCGCGGCTTCGGGGTCGCTGAAAAGGGATGTCCGGGCAGCTCCTGCGCAGCCCTGCGCGCCTCCTCTTCAGGGGGGCCCTGGGCAGCCGCCGGGCGGCAACAGCAGCGGGAGCAGGGACACCGGGAGGCGAAGGTTTGTGTCCCCGGCAGAGGGCAGTGCTCACTGGGTTGCTGACGGGACAACACTTAACGGGGAAGGGAGGGAGGAGCAGCGCCGCCCCGGCTGCCGCTGCCGGAGCGTGCGATGTGGAGGCGAACTCCCCAGGGAGCGGCAAAGCCACCCCGTGCCCTTCGCCGCTAGAGTACAGGAGTCCCTCACCGCTGCTTCGCGCCTGCAGTCGCGCCCACGCTGCTAGATTACAAGCGCTGCCAGGCGTCTCGGAGCCTGCGTGGTTTTTAGGAGGCCCCGCTCACCCCATGGGCCTCAGTAAATGTCACGGTTTACGCGCTGAGCAGTAATAGCTCCCTTCGCTTCGAGAGGCTTTCGGGTCATATCAAATGTCCGTTTCTAGGACGAATTGTTCTTTAGGGAAGGATCAGCATTAAATTCTGAGTAATGTATCCCAAGGTGGGGCGTCTGGTGGGAGCTGCAGATTCTAAGCTGATTTATAGGGGGCTCTGAGCAGTTGATTTATTGGTCTTGAAAACCAAAACAGAAATTCTTGATTATTTGGGGACCGCACGTTTTCATGTGTCTTGATGACATTCCATTTCTTTTGTTGGAAATTTGACCTCAGCATGAAAAACAGCACTGTACCCTATCCTGAAGACAATGGTCCAGATTCAGTGTTACCCTCTGCCTGCTTTATCCCCTTACAGAGCAGCTGATAACCCACTTCAGCCAGGTTCATGGCCCCCTTGTGTCATCAGAGTGGCACAGAGCTGGTGAGTGTACCAGTGAATCTGCCCTGATGAGGCATACAACAGAATGGAGACTAAAGGATAGTAGACAACAAATTATTTCAGAGTAGCAGCCGTGTTAGTCTGTATCCACAAAAAGAAAAGGAGGACTTGTGGCACCGTAGAGACTAACCAATTTATTTGAGCATAAGCCTTCGTGACAAAAGCTAATCACGAAAAGCTTTTGTCACGAAAGCTTATGCTCAAATAAATTTGTTAGTCTCTACGGTGCCTCAAGTCCTCCTTTTCTTTAGACAAGGACTGTTATCATCCTAGTTGGAGAAGTGATGGTTGCAGGACCTCTGTTTATGTTTCCTTCATGAGATAGATGCTTTGCCTTGAGAGTGGTCTTCACCTTGCACTGGACAAAATGAAACTGATGAATAAATGGTAAACTATACAGCAGGTGACTCAATTTTTTAAAAACTTTTTATTTATTTTTTAAGTTAGGGTGCTGCACTCTTAAAGAATTGTTGTTGGATACAAGGCTCTACTGACTGAGCCCCAACACTACCTTGGTGTTTCATTTTTGAATAGCAATGAATTTCTTGCATGGTGTCAAGTATCAGAAGGGTAGCGGTGTTGGTCTAGATCTGTAAAAGCCGCAAGCTTATGCTCCAATACGTCAGTTAGTCTATAAGGTGCCACAGGATTCTTTGCTGCTTTTAATGAATTTCTTGATTCTAAAGCCCCAGTCTGCTCTCTTCTCTAATCCCTATGCTTCATGAAGGGTGAAGTCCTGTTCTGAGACCTTAAGTGGGATTTGTATGGGTCAGGGGATTTGTATGGGTCAGAGGATTTGTGCTGACCCATCACACAGATGAATTTCACGCAGAAAGAGTCAAGCTTTAGAAGTATACATGGATGACCATGCATTTAAAATGGAATGCTATCTGTGCAATTTGGGGTGGTTGTAGACTGCCGTAAATATGTTTAATAAAACGTGAGAATAAAGGCTGATTTTATTTTAATCACCCTAGGAATGTATCAGTCCCTGGGAAGTGGAGTGTCTTATTGCTGCTGTTACATCCGAAGGGAAAAATCCTGGCTCATAATTGGCTAAAACAGTGATGTGATGAGTTAGTAGACTTCTGCTGCCTAGGCTCCTTAGCGGTGAGCAATATTAAGATCTAGAGTAATATTAATCAATCAGATCACATATGTCAAACAAATAAATGCATCCTGAGTGGATGCATCTGAGGTTAGTAAAAACTATCTGACTCTAGCCAATCCGACAGCAGTTCTTATTTCTTTCAATGTAAAATGTATACCACCTATCCTGGACTCTAGGAGCCTATGCCAATAACTTAAAATAACTTCAGAAGCATAGCCAACAGCTTCTCCTCCACCCAAAATAGTAATAAAATAAAGCTCCCCAAGTGCCCCTTTCTGCACAAACACCATCCCTTATATCCCCCCAAACTTGTGTAAATAGATAGCTATGCAGTATTCCCTGACTGTCCACAGACTCAGGTGGTTTTGCACTAATGGGGGAATTGGGTTCCAAAGCTGAGGGCTCCTCACAGCAAATATCCTGCTGGGAGACTCCCCTCTCTCCTTTATATGGAAGAACCTCTGCCAATTACAGCTGTGATAGTGTGGAACATGGAAAAATATGATCTCTCAGGTATAAAGGTCTTCCTGACTGTCCCATCAGAAGTGAATAACTGGGCCAGAACTTCAGCTTTTGTAAATCGGATTTGTTCTATCGAGAGCAGGGAAATGAGGCCAATTTACGCCATTTAACTGTAAAGCACCATGCACAGCTATGGCAGAACTAAAACATAACTATAAAAACAATACTGTAGAAATAACAGATCATTAACCAAGATTTTTCCCATCCCCCAGCAGTTAATCTAGGATATTTATTCTACTGATTCATACACCAGTGGTAACTTGAAAAGTGCTGTGACACACAAGTAACAAAAGATCCAAATCCAATGAGAACCTGTTACTTTTTTTTCTGGACTTCAGATTTCAGGTCCCTGTAGACTACTGCTTTAAAGGAAAAACTTAGATTTTCAATTAAGTACAAAGAAAACATTTAGAATATATGTAAAATTACAGGTACTAAGCCAAATTCTGCTCCTAGTTTCATTGCTGTGTTCTGGAATAGCTCCTTGTAAATTCATGCAGTGCCTAGAATCCCCAGCTAAGACCGAGACCCCATTGTGCTGGGTACAGTACGCACACTTAGTAAGAAACTGCAGAGAGTAAATAATCCAACTACTTACACTGAGAGCAGAATTGTACCCTTGGTTTCCTATTTTGGTAGAAAGAGAGAGTTACTGTATCTTGAGGTAAATATGATTATTTACTACATTAAACATTCTTGGTAGTTATCTAATTAGAAGCTAATGTTTATTGTAAAATGGGTTATTGAGGGCTGTTTTAAGCAACCTGATTGCCTGCTTTGCTTAACATTAATTCTGTAGAAATTCCTTTACCTCCAATACCAGTTGAAACTACCTCTTGCATTTAAAAATAACTTTTTCCCTTCATTTTTTAGCAATAACAATGACACCACAGCGCATTTCACCCAGAAGAGTGATCCCCAGCTGTGCTTGAGACAGTCCACTCGTCACAGCTGGTCATTGTATAAATTCTCAGGAAATACCTTCTGTCCTTATTTACTGTTGCTTAAATACAAGCCTGGCAAAGATACTATATATTAAAATGTTTAAAAATGTTCATGAAGGAATGATAAGTGGTAAAAGTAATATGTTGGATTTACCTCTGTCTGTTTATTTTAAATGTCTCTGTTGTCTAATAGTAAAACATTTTAAGCCTTTCAGACCCCTTTTTTAATGTATTAATGACTTACTAAAAGGAATGTAAATATACTTTTACACTGATTGTTTTTCTTTCCCCCCCACACAGGGAAGAAGAATGTAGTCACTGAAAGACATGGAACCATCATGACAATTGGGATCAACAGGCCGGAAGCTAGGAATGCTGTGAATCAGGAGACTGCAGCAAATCTTCTGCAGGCATTCACCTCATTTGAAGATGATACCTCACTAACTGTTGCTGTACTTCATGGAATAGGTGAGATTTGTTATAGCCCTGCCTTATTTCCCCCTCCCCCACAGTGGGTGGTCACCAGGTTGTTATAATCAGACCCAACATTTGAATCCAACCTGCTTTCCAGCCATCTGGGTCAGGGCAGAGTCCAGTCACTGTCTGACTGAGCCTGTAGGGCATGCTCCTGGCATGCAGACTTCCTGTCTGGCCCTCTTCTTTGGGATGTGGGACTCCTCAGTGTAGTTGCCTTCAGCCTAGAGACCAGTGCTGAAGCTCCCCTGCTGTCTGTGCATGGTTTCCCCATAGCTCCATCCCCAGGGGCACTTTAGTTTATAGTTTAACTCTTTGGGGAAACGTGGCAGTTAAAGTAGGGAACACAGACTTTATAAAGGAACTTCTTAAACACACATACTTTACTCATAGACAGCACAGCAGAATTACAGATGTAGGCAAAACAATAAACACATGAATGCAATTCCTCTCCTGCCCCCGAGAGGCCAGAGTCCTCACCGCTTCTGAGAGTTCTTAGGGTTTTGGTCAGTTTCCTTGGAAAGGGAAAGCCTGTTCTGTGCCCACTTCTCCAGCTGTGTCCTCTATTTCTTGTGACGGGCTGACTATCTTGCCCAAAGTGCTCATCTCTTTTTAAAAAGCAATCTGTAACATCTTTTCTTTTTCTGTCCTTGTGCCGGGGATTTTCTGTCCCCCAATTCCCAAGGCTTGCTACGCAAAGAGTTTTTAAAACTCAGTGGTTCTGCTGGTAGCAACCTCCATTGGCCTTTCAGGGCAAAGCTATTCAGTTGTTGATGGCCCTGTTTAACTTCTCCAGACATAGTTTGTTCACTACATGCCAGGTCCCTGCCACCAAATGGATGATCTAATTCATAATGGCTGTTACAACCATAAATGATATTAGGGATTTATATGTTGACACAAACATATTCCCCAAACTGTCACAAGGCTATTCTCTTCCTCCTGAGATTAATCTTCTACAATTTTGAAAAAAATTGAATGTATTAATTTCTACAGAGAGGTCTGGTAGACGGCTCTACCTTGTTTGAACAGTAGGTGACGAAAAAGCCTTCTTGAGTTTATTTAACCCATGCCATGTCTCCTTATCAGTCTAAACACACAACTGAATAAATGAATAGTGAAGTATGATTTACATCCAAAAGCATGATTCTGCAAACACTTGCACATGTGAGTAACTTTATGCCCATGAATAACTTATATGTAAAATGTTTGCAGGATCAAAGTTACTTGTGAGTCTGTAGGAGCAGGACCCTAATTATGAAAATTATTATTTTTTTTTTTTGGACTCATACTATAGTTTCACAGACAGTGAAGTGGACACTGATTTTTGGATGCCTCATATTTTGTGTGCTCAGCTTGAGACATGTTGGTCATGAACTTCAGAGGTGCTACTCACACTTCTGATGCTCATGCTGACTTCCAGAGGAGATGTGAATACTCAACGCTTTGGAAAATCAGTTCGAAGTTGTCTTAGGTTTGGCATTCAAAAATGGAGGAACCCAAAATAAATGACCACTGTTGAACATTTTGGCAACGATATACCTTCACAAGCAGTGAATTGGTTAATTATAACCTGATTTTGGTCAGGGTCTCTTTTTTCTAATAAACATCACTGTTTATATTGCTGCCTTTTCAGCAAAATAGCAGCTGTTCCCAGATGCTGCTAAGCTTTATAACTCATGCTTTCTTGACTGTGTCAATGTACATGTTCACTTATACACTGAACTTAAAGTTATGAAGAGGTAAAATATTTTAGATACAACTAAATGAATTCATTTGATGCTTGTTGTAAAATGTGCCCTTGAGTAATAGTTGTTTATAAGCTAATAAGAAACTCTGAGACAAATTCCTGTTTTTGTTCTTTGAAATAGGTATAATATCATGATAATTATGATTGAGGGTCAGATACCCAGCTGGTATAAATTAACATAGCTCCATTGATTTTCATTAACTGAGAATCTGACTGTTGGAGGGTTTTTATTGTAATTATACTGCTCAGGTGCTGTGTGACTTTTGAGAAATCCTTTATATTTTGAATTTATTCTACTCTAGGTGACGGAAAACCTCCCAATGACTTATTTTGTCCAATACAAATGACTTATTGTGCCCACGGACTAGGGTAAGACAAGGCACATGTATCTGAAAATCAAAACAGGAAATGAGAACATGCATATTATCTAAGATGCATGTGCAGTTTTTTCTTGCTTTATTGATTTATCTTGGAAGCGCTGCAGTTGAATTTAGGATGATTGAGACATAAAACCCAGCACTTGGAAAAAACAACCTCCCCCTAAACTTCAAAGAGTATATGAAAGTACTTGTGTGAATTGTCAGATGGAGGTAGCAAAATAAGAAGAGACACATTGCTAAACTTTAATTAGAAGTAGCTGTCTTGTCATTATCCAGAGAGGAGGAAAACATTCACATTCATGGTGGAAATATCATGTTAGTTTTTTACAGTCAGAACATTTAGTAGCAATTCCAGCAGTTCCTAGCAGCGACTGCCACACCAGTTTAAAGACACTTTACATTTGCAGGGTCAAATCCTGGCCAAGTCACCTCCCATTTACTTCTACAGGATCAGTATTTATAACTTATTGCTCCTATTATTTTAATAACTTTTTGTGCGTTCCTCTGTTATTTCCTATTATCTGGCCTGCCTTGATAGCTCTCAGTAGTCAGAGATGCTTTTATCACCACTACGTATGGAGATCTGTTTTCAGGTAGGATAAAAATCAATGATTTTTTTTTTTTTTTAAATGCTTTTTGAGGAAAAAACTTATGTAAAGATAGTTTTAATTAAGATACTGTGTGTCATTATAGCTCAAGGATATCTCATCATGGAATAGGGATTATAAATTCAAATTCTATAGTGTGAGACAATATATTCATGTAATGCTTAAGAAAAGTTTTGTAAATGAGTTCCAATAGTTCATGGATTGGGGACCCAATCTTACGGGGTTCCATAGTCTTCTGTATAGATTATTTAGGTTAATCTTTCTATCTACCCAATGGGACTCAGTGTTCAGTCTAGAAGATACCATCAGAGATGCTTAGTTCGTTTTGCATTTCTCAAACTGTGGATTTGTGTCTCCAGACATAACATCAATTTGATTAAATCAAATCTACCCTGTCTATTTTGTTCTAGTTAACTATTTTAGTTAAAATGCACACATGCATGTGTATCTTATTATATAAATAGTTCAGCACCCAAGACTCTAAAGTTGTAACCATTTAAATGGTGAGATTTTAGATGTCATTGATGCAAAATAACTCATTTCTAGGTCGTGTTCCTTAAAAAAACAAACAAACAAAATGCAAAACACTTTAAAATACAGGCCCAACAAGTAAGGCCTATTTGTTTTTAAACTGGAAAAAAGGCCAAATAAAAACAGTGTCTCGTTTTTGAGAGAAGACATTTATTTTTCTCAGGGGAGGAACAAGTCAAATACCCAACCTGCCATTAGAGTTTTGTATTTGGAGATTCCCACACTTTTCCAAACCATGCAGGTAGTTTCCTAGAGCAGAATTCCTCTTGTAAAATTAGATCAGCCTTCACTTTGACATGGGCCTATAATAGGATTTAGTGGCTGAGTTCATTCGTTTGTATTTTCTTTAATTTAATCTATCATCTCTGGCCCAGATTCACTAAGTTTTAATCAATGACGCTCAGGATATGTCTACGCTACCAGCTGGATCGGCAGGCAGCAATTGATCCAGCGGGGGTTGATTTATCGCGTCTAGTCTAGACACGATAACTCGACCCCCCCGCCCCCCGAGCGCTCTCCCGTCGATTGCTGTGCTCCACCGTCGCGAGCAGCGCAGGCGGAGTCAATGGGGGAGTGGCAGCAGTCGACTCACTGCGGTGAAGACACCGTGGTAAGTCGATCTAAGTACATGGACTTCAGCTACGTTATTCATGTAGCTGAAGTTGCGTAACTTAGATCGATTTCCCCCTGCAGTGTATACCAGGCCTCAGTCTTCCGCTGGGAATGAGTTATCAAAGGCAACTGGGCTTGTGGATTTCTCTGTGGTATTTATTTAATTTATGCCAGTATATGTAACGATTGACCTCTTAGGTGTGTAAGGTTCAGCAAGAACAGACTCACCTACCCATTTTACAAGAACAGTCTCTGTTGTTCACTACAAGAAAAACTCACTGGGCCAAATCTACCCCTGGTGTAACTTCACTGATTTCAGTAGAGTTACAGTGGGTATGACTTTGGATTATTGGCTCTGTTCATACATCTCATAGTTTCTCTAGCCTCACTCTTCTGACTTCTCAGTTTGCCTTTATATGATTCCTCTCACTCAGCATCCTAACTCCCAAACCAAGTATCAGCACAAAAGCAATGACTGTCCGATCTCTGGGCGCTACCATGTATTACTGGCAAACACTTATATTCCTTGTCTTTCTTGTTTTTTCTGAAAAAACAAGATTTTCAAAAGCGACTTGTGATTATTATTATTATTATTGGTGCTTCAAACTTTGTGTGCCCAAAATTGAGATACCATAAAGGGACTTGGCGTTCAGAAAGTGCTGAGCCTGCTTTCTGAAAATCAGGCCCCTTTAAAGTATTGCAGTTTGGGCACCCAGAATCACAAGTCACTTTTGAAAACTTCAGCCTAGGAGTGTTTGGGGGATTTTTTTCTGTCCCCTGTCTCCAGACTGATGATCATTCTGTATGTATTAAGTATTATGAAGCTGAATACATGCTAACAAAACTAATACATTCTTAATATTACTACATGACCATTCTTATTCAAATAGAAAAGAGGTGCTAGGCTGGAGTCAGTGGTACTACTGAAGTCCTGGGAAAATTACAGAAATTGTTGTCGACTAAAAAAGGAAAGTTGTGTGTATATTTTAAAGCTTTACATCCCCAGGACATATGCATGGGTTATTTATGCCACCCTAACTGACTTAACAGAGAGAATTAGAACACTGAATTTTGCAGCCTAGTACAGTGGTTCCATCTGTTAAACTGTATCAGGGAGGTTCTTGCTCTGTGGCCTTTTATGTTTTAGAGACAGCAAGGGATTTCTGTACGTCGTACAGCTGAATATTAAAGTAAATGTGGTGGGTTTCAATGTTTTGATTTTCATTGTGGTGGAGCAGTGAGCAGCAGTGCTTTCTACTACTTCCAGAACTCTGAAGAAACGATACCTCAGTCATGCAAGAAATGGTCTGAATTCACTCTTTCTGCTGCGAGTAGCTGTGTGGAGGAGGCATACTTTCAGTGATAAGGAAGTGGAGGGGGTGGAAGGGCGAATAGGTTTTTGGCATGCACCAGTGAGAACCCTGGAAATGAATTCCTGTTTACTTCGTCTTCACTTTCTTTTAAATGACACATCCATATAGAATGCAGCCTTTATTCAATGTTTAATCATAAAATTGGCATCTGCAAAGGAAGAGAATATGGAGAGTTACTAAAAAGTCAGTGCAATGCTGATATTAGACTGGGATCTTCAGTGCCAAAAGACCGTTTTTTTCATTTTCTTTCACCATCAGAAGATATTTATTTCTATGTTTACTTTTTAAGAAGCTATTTCATAATCTCAGCTAGCATATGATACCACTGTCTAGTCTTGCCACAGCCCAAATGGTTTAAACATGCAACTTGTGGCCTCTGGGCACCTATGTGAGATTAGGTGGCCTTGCTGCTCTTCATAGAACCTCAGATTTAAATATAGGAATAACACGTATTGTATTACATGACATAAAGGCAAATTCTTCCCCACACACTCCTTTGAGGAGGTAGAGTGGCCTGCCTGCAGCGGGACTTGCGTGGTTCCCCAGGGCTGGAGCGGGGCTGGGCTCCATGCCATGGGCGTGAAGCTCTTGTGCCTTACAAAGCCCATCTTCCTGGAAGCACACGGTGCCTCAGCACACAGGGGAGGAGTAGGAGGTTTGCTAGTTGATCCCTGGCTACACGAATCTGCTGGGCCTTCTTAAGGGAGTCTGTGCTGCAGAAGTTATTGTAGCTTGGAGATCGCAGTCGTGTCCGAGAAGTAGTTTAGTTGCTGCCCACATCTGTGAGAGAATCTTCTTCTCCCTCCTGCCCTCTGCCCCAATAGAACTAAGACCAGGAGAGTTAGTGCAGGGGAGAGATTTTTTTTCTTCAAAGTCCATTTCTGGAATAGTGAACACCACCAGTGTCCCCATCTCTTTCCCCCAAGGAACTTTGATCTGTTATAGGTAAAAGCTGATGGTGTATTGTGAAGTAACTTGATGTTTTCTCTTGTTTATTTGAAAACTGAGATGCAAACAGGACTACCCTAGTAAACTGTAAAGACTACTGTATTAATATTGCCCTGAGTGCAATAACTTGTGTCATACTGCACTGCAGAAAGCTGTCCTCATGTCTCATTCACAAATGATTTAGTCTTGGGAGACCTTGTCTCATGTTTGTCAGAGAGCACAGGGTTTCTTTCAGCATTAATAGCATAGTTGTTCTTGTTCCTCATTCCCATTAACAGAGGTTAATTTTCAAAACAAAATTACTTTGCACTTATTTATATTCATTATTCATCTCCCCAATATTAAATGTGTTTTGAAAATTGTCATGGAGATGCTTAACTTACACAGCGTCACATAAACTATTTTATTGGATAAAGTGTTAGAGAGCTAATGACACTCATTTGGTTTATGTTAAGAGTATTTAATACCCACTATTACATGCTATTGCACTGACTAATGATTTGGAACATAAAACAGAAATAGGTTTTGCAGCATCCCTTGGAGGAATCTTACAGAAACTTTAGAGGTTGTGGCTAGAACATATGTTTTAACCTAGTTTTAGCATAATTGGGTAAGGTCCACACTGGCTGGCCAAACTGGCTTATAGCCCAGTTCAGCCACAACCATTTTTAAAACCTGCTTAACCACAGCTGTTAAACACTGTTATCTGGCTTTTGTAGATAGGGCTTTAATTCATACTCAGGGTCATGCTTTTACAACAATGATTTGGGAGATTTCCTTAACCAGAACATGGATTGTTTGATTCAAACCTGTATGAAAACTTTTCTCCCAAGAGTTCATTTTCTGACATGGATATCTTTTAGATTTCTAGACTTGGTATTTCCTTCATCTCACTCACACAGCTAACTTGAATGAAGAAAGAGTTTAATTTTGTGTCAGTGTGTTGTGTAACTCCTAGGTGAATTTAGCACTTATGAAAATGTTATTCTCAATTATCTTTTAACCATAGCTCAGACTGGATTTTGGATAGCAATATGTGTTTATACAGTAGTTGTTGGCTTTCCACATTCAGTGACTCCTCCTTTCTTGTATCTCACAGAAACAGCTTTCATGAGAGCTTCTTCATATTCATTTATTAGTCAGGTGTTTAACTCTTCCTTGGGAACTAAATTTCATCCTGTGTTACTATATTTTCCTCCTTTCAGGCTTCTGCGTTAACTGCTGTCATGCAGCCTTTCTTGTAAGGGAAACGCTACCTTAATGTAAAATAATTAGATTATTGCATATGCAAGAGATCGTCTCACTGTTTCCTGTTTTTTTTCCCCCCCTCTCTTCCTTCCAGATTCTTTACCAAGCAGGTTTTGGAGTTCCAACAAAATCATCTCAAAATTAAAGGGAAAATTCTGCCCAGCCTTATCTGAGTGCACAGTGCCACAAATATCCTCTCCCCACTCCTCCACTACCCTTGCAAGGTCCAACCTGCATTGCACTCCCTGTGCTTAGGGGAGTGATAAGATTGCTCCATCCTTACTCGCAATGTACATGGTGCCCCAGAGGGCACAGGGACTAGGCAGGGTCATGACTGTATCCCTGCACACTGACTAGGGGAGCTCCCTATAGCAGCGTACATGCTATCTCTGTATACACAGGAAGAATGTTTTCTCTGAGGCAGAATGCCTCTTGGGTTCTCTTTGGGGCAATGTGGCTCTGCAATGCCTTCCCAATGCAAGGCTGTGCCGATAAGGCACAATTAAGCCCTTTATCTGCTTTCTTTCCCTGGCATCATTTGTCCATTGGTGAAGTCATTCCTCATAAAATAAAGAGAGACTTCCACCTCACCCTAAACCTGTTCTTTTTTCATCAATCGGATCAGCTATTTATAGCGTACATTCCCAAATTCTGGTGTGCTGCTCATGTGAGATGTCATCTTTCTGACTATTGTTGTTGTTTATTATTTGAATTATCATAGCCCCTTTGAATCAGGAGACCTGCTACCTAGACTCTCCCTTTCTGCTTTCTGTAAGCATTGCTGCCTGGCATGGACACTTTCTTCCACAGAGCAATTCAGAACAAATAACAGATCTGATAACAGATGAGATCTGTGGAGGTGATCCCATTAAAGAGAAAATAGGCTGATTTATCAGTAAATGAAGTTCTCTTACAAGTTTATCTCTCCACACGCTCATAGTCTCCCTCCTCCTCCTTGTTGCTTCAGATCTTAAATTCAGATCTCAGTACACAACCTGAGGGCCAGATCCTCAACTGCTGAATGTTGGTGTAGCTCCATTGACATTAATGGAGGACCGGATGAGGATATGGTCCTGAGTTGGTGATGTTAGCCCAACACTTAAAAAATAACTGTTTGCTTGGGATGGATGTTGAAATGCACACTAAAGCTTTCTAAGTCTATGTTTCATGGATCCCACATCCCATGTATTGATAACATGAGCTTAATAATGTGCCTCTATGGAGGAAATAAACCATTTGGAGAACCAACTTACATTACTATTAGGAAGTCTTTCCCCCTCATTAGTGATGTGACTCAACAGTACCTGGTTAAGCTGTAGTCTAGTCAATAGAAACGATGAAGTTAAAAATATGTTGAGAGCCCAGAGGGAAGCACTCAGGCTGTGGGATGGTAAAATTAAGGTTGCCTGGACAATTTTTTACCCTGCCTTCTTTTGTGTGTTAGATGTATTAGATTTAATGTTTTAAAATATGACACCCACTAGCTTTCAAACAAGTAGTTCAATGTACTTTTAAAAAGACAATCTTATGGACACATTTGGCATGTTGTAGCCTTTCAGGCAGTGGGTGCTGTTGGGCCTTACATTGTTTTGCAAATTCCTTAGAATATCATACAACTTTTTTCTTCTACCGTCTTAGATATGTTTTAAACCCACTTCAAGGCCCTTTTGTGCTGCCAGAGTGATGAAAAGGGATCGGAGTATAAATGAGAATCAGATCCTTTGTCTTCATTGACTTACCTTTATACAACTGAAAAAGACAGGTGTAATGGAAGTGCTACTTCCTTTTGAAATATAATTTAAAATTGATGAGTCAGATCTTCAGCTGGTGTAAATTGGTACAACTACACTGATTTCAATTAAGCTATACCAATTTATGTCAGCTGAAGATCTGGCCCTGTGTCTGTAATAATAATTATTATTTTTTGTATCACCCTAGGATATAGGAGCCCTAGTCATGGACAAGAACTCTGCTAAGTCTTACACTTGACAAGAATATTAACTTCAAAATGAATCAGAAAAATTTAAAGGTAGAATAAATAAACAACCTAGATCCAGAAAGCTGTTTAGGATCCTAACTTCCATTGAAATCAATGGAAGTAAAGGGGCTAAATATCTTTGTGGATCTGGGCCTAAGTCTCTCACATAAAACTGGATGGATGTACTATACATTATACGCCACTTTGGTGTGGCATAATGTGCCCTGAAACCAGCTTCACTGGGTAAGGAGCTGAAAATGACCCCTTGACAATGGAAATTTTCATGCAACTTTGACAGTAGGTGTGGCTACACTTTCATTATCAATAATCCCATTTGAAAGTCACATTGTAGCAAAATGCTGCTGTCACTAAATGGATGGACAGAAATATTGAAATGATGTTTGTCTGAGATATACGTATACATTTTCTGATCCAGATCTGTTCCTTAGATGTGTGTATAAATTGTCTGATGCAGACTCTCAACAAGGCTTTCAGGGTTAAATAAGCTTCTGAATAAAAGAAAATGGTCCTTTGAGCCACTCCAAAAGCAGCTCTTTGGACAAACCTCAAGGAAAAAATGTGAATATTTGGAGCTCCACTGACCCCACACTGGTGCTTTCCTGGATTCATTGCTGCGGAGTCTAATTTTTGCGGTGTTTTGTAGGAGGTAATTTCTGCGCTGGTTATGATTTGAAAGAGCTGGCCCACAATCCAACCTCAATCAAATTGGAACAAGATGTCACCAAATGTCCTGGTCCCATGGTATGTACTTGGAAACAGAACTGTGCAGCGAGGAGAGATTTTGGGCAATTCAGTGAAACTAAAGTCAATTTTCATGGCTTGAAATTGCTGCAGGACCAGATCATTGTGTTTCAGTTTGTTTTGCTATATGTGTGAGAGGCAGCTGTTTTGTTTTTGATAGACAAGAAAACTTTAAAATCCTGATTTATGGAAACAAGTGACAAATTTCTGTTAACTTGCAGACACAAAAAGGGGAAAATATACTTGTCCTCTTTGAAGTTAACTAAAAACAAATGGGATTGTTTCCCCAAAGGAAAAGTAGGAGTTTAGTTATGATGCATCACCTCCTAGACATCTTGGAAATTATATATACTGTACCCTCTGTTTATATAAATATGAATTACATGATTGTGGCACAGGGTCATTTCTAGTTCAAATGAAAATGTAATAGGCAGAGACTGTTGAGGGATAGACAGGATCCAAAGATCTATTAACTATTTTCCAACATGGTATATCATATTTTTTCTTTAAGTTGAGTGGTAAAGAAAACTTTGGCCCAGTATCATATGTAGGTATCTTAGTCACATCTGGAAAGCAGGATTTTCACCAATGTTAATATGACTCCAGTCATTCTCCATTTGCATGGTATCTCTATCATGAAGACTTTGGTGCAGGAGTTCACTGTTTTGCTCAGAAACAGACTGATTATGAAGTTAGAAGAATCTTTCTGCCTCCTAAAAATGAGTATCTTTATATTCGTACTTGCTATGGCTGGCGATGTAGGAGAGGTACATATGAAAGCATAAGAACTTCAGGTTAACTGGGGAATCTTGCTAAAGACAGACCACTTGTAAGGTGGAGGTGTTAGGTAAGTGCTTTTTTTCAGTATGTTAGATAGCTGTGCTCAATGCTTTGAACATCACTTTATATGGGCACTGAGAGATTTATATGTTTCCATATACAGCACGTTCGCCAGAAGTACATTAATGGTGACATGTTGATAAAATCAGTAGTCTCAGAAAACAAAATGTTGAATTAGATACTTGGGTATCAGAATTCATTCTCCATACATTAAAAGAAAAGGAGTACTTGTGACACCTTAGAGACTAACCTTAGAGACTGTATTTTGTGAATACAGACTAACACGGCTGCTACTCTGAAACCTGTCATCACCATACATTGTCAGTTTTGTTCTTATCTTAGATAGAGTGAGGGTCAATAAAGTCACTAGGCTTCTCCGGTTGAGATGAAAACAAGGTGTCAGTCTCACTGGATAGAGTAGTGCATATTCCTGTCTGAAGTTTGCTGCTGCTTCTCATATCTGTAAATTTATTTAGCATTTTGACAGATGAGGGTGTATAACTCAAATAGAATGAAATCTTTTCTTCCTGAAAGTTATTCTAGAGTGTTTTTGAGAATCTTGTCTGAGACTCAACGTATACAAGCAAAATAATCCTGCTGTTTGAATTGTTGTGTTCATGAAAGAGTGGTAATTTGAGTGGGCAAATAGCTTATTTAACTGTCCCTCAATTTCTCCATCTTTATAATATAAATAACAAAACTTTTTAGCCCTTCTAAAGGAGTTTGAGGTCCTCTGATGAAAGATGTGGTTTAAGTGCAACATATTTTTAATAGACAGCCACGAGGCTATAGGTCACAGTATGCAGTCCTGTGTCTTTCACTTGCTGAGCCCAATAGTCTCTCAGAGGCATGCCTTTGTATTAACGCTAACAGCTGTGGGTTGCATTTGGTCTGTTAGCATACTGACTACTTCTCTAAATTACTGATGCTTGATCCTTAATACAGTCCTAATATGCATAATTATGGCATTCAAATGTTATATGATTGCAGTGTATATCATGAAATTTGAACACATTGGAAACAAATCAAGGATGAAATGCCTTCTTTAAGAAGTGAATTTCCTTCCTTCCATGTGTACAGTGTCTCCCTGATATCAAAACTTGCTCAGCTGACAAGTAAAATGTCTTTCATATGGTCAGCCCTAAAAATTCAACATGGGCTCTGAAAGTGTAGCTGGGTTCTTTCTACCTTGAACATCATAACCAGTAATAAAGGCTCTGTTAGCCAAATTGTGCCCTTGGCTGCACCTGTATAACCTTTTTGCCTTCAGATTATGCCTCAGTGGTCCGTGCTCAAATTTAAAGTAAAGTTTGGAAGACCATGGAGTCGTACAGATGTATCTGAGGTCATCATTTGGTTTGTATCTTTACATAATCTATACAGGGCAACTTCTGTGATGGAAGCTTAGAATTTCACTACTGTGAACATCTGCTTTAACACCAGTTTAACCCACTGGCACTGGATAAATGTCTTATTAATTTTTCCTACTGCTGTCCTGATTAAACAGCAATCATTGTCATTCAGTCTCATTAGGCTAATTAGGTACCCAGGGATATATCCCAGTAAAGCAATCCCGAATAAATCAAGTAGACTGTATTAATAAAAAGGTAAATTGATCACAGCAAAACCAAGATAATAAATGGAAGTTAGTATATGTGGGTGCATTAGCTGATGTGCTGGTTGCAACCATCCTAGATATGGTCCAATCCTGTAAATGCTTATTACAAGGCATAGTCCCGCTGAAGTCAATAAACCTCCATCCTATATTAAGCACTACACCCAACAGTGTTTGCAGGATTGGGTCTTTGGTATGTATACTGTGGTATGAATGTATTAATATATCTTTTATTTTGATAGGGTCCTTCCCGAATGAAGTTTTCCAAACCAGTGATTGCTGCAGTAAGTGGATATGCAGTGGCCGGGGGTCTTGAGCTCTCTCTTTTGGCTGACCTGCGTGTTGTGGAGCAGAGTGCCGTTTTTGGAGTGTTCTGCAGACGCTTTGGTATGTTTTCATACAAAATCTCTACAGAGATAGCAGAGACCAGATTTAAAAAAAAAAAAGTCTTTAGAATTGCTCTCCCAGTTCTTGCAAGTGCGAAACCTATCTCTGTATATGTGAATTGGGTACATAGATCCACAATTTTCTGATTTGTATGCATGCAGTTTGCAGGCACATGGTTACAGATTGATTTGAGAATTGGGCCCTGATCTCTCGGGGTCTCTTTCTCTTTGCTTCTTTGTCTGCTTTCTTTATAGCCAAATGTTACAGGAAAGTTTGGAAATTAGAAAACTGCTAGCTAACTAAGGGCTCATCTACACTGGGAATTTATATCGCCATAGCTACGCTGCTTAGGGGTGTGACAAATCCACATCCCTGAGTGATGTAGTTAAGCAGACCTAACCCCCCAGTGTACACAGTACTAGACAGACAGAAGAATTCTTCCGTTGACCTAGCTACTGTCTCTTGGGGAGGTGGATTACCTACACTGACGGGAGAATCCCTCCCATTGGTGAAGGTAGTGTCTACACCAGGGTTGGGCAAACTTTTTGGCTCGAGGGCCACATCTGGGTATGGAAATTGTATGGCAGGCCATGAACGCTCACAAAATTGGGGTTGGGGTGCAGGCTCTGGGGTGGGGCCAGAAATGAGAAGTTGAGGGGGCTCTGGGCTGGGGCAGAGGGATGGGGGGTGAGGGCTCCAACTGGAGGTGTGGGCTCTGGGGTGAGGCGAGGTGCAGGAGGGTGCTCCACGCTGGGATTGAGGGGTTCAGAGGGCGGGAGGGGAATTGGGGCTGGTGCAGGGGGTTGGGGCACGGGGGGGGTGAGGGCTCTGGCTGGGGGTGCTAGCTCTTGGGTGGGGCTGGGGATGAGAGGTTTGGGGTACAGGAGGGTGCACTGGGCTGGGATTGAGGGGTTTGGAGGGTGGAGGGGGATCAGGGCTGGGGCAGGGGTTTGGGCATGGAGGGGTTCAGGGGTGCAAGCTCCAGGCAGCGCTTGCCTCAAGCAACTCCTGGAAGCAGCAGCAGCATGTCCCCCTCTCTGGTTCCTATGCGGAGGCGTGGCCAGGCAGCTCTGTGCGCTGCTCTGTCCACAGGTGCTGCCCCTGCAGCTCCCATTGGCCGCAGTTCCCTGCCAATGGAGGTGTGGGGGCGGCACTTGGAGCCGGGGCAGCATGCGGAGCCCTCTGGCTGCCCCTACGCATAGGAGCTGCAGGGGGAACATGCCTCTGCTTCCGGGAGCCACAGCACACGCAAGCGGAGTGGCCCCCGACTGAGAGGGGATATGACAGAGGTCTATAAAATCATGACTAGTGTGGAGAAAGTGAGTAAGTGTTATTTACTTCTTCTCATAACACAAGAACTAGGGATCACCAAATGAAATCAATAGGCAGCAGGTTTAAAACAAACAAAAAGGAAGTACTCCTCTACCTCAATATAACGCGGTCCTCGGGAGCCAAAAAATCTTACCACATTATAGGTGAAACCACGTTATATCGAACTTGCTTTGGCCTTGAGCATTTCAGTTATTAATAGTCACTTCCTGTCCCGACTGACCCCTCAGAACCTCCGACTCATCCAGCCCCCCCACCCCGCTCCCTGTCTCCTGACTGCCCTGACCCCATCCACACCCCTGCCCCCTGACAGGCCCTCTGGGACTCCCACACCCTATCCAATGCCCGTTTCCCATCCCCTAACCGCCCCGCCCCCAGAACCTCCAAACCATCCAACCCCCCCTGCTCCCTGACCACCCCCCAAGGCCCTCTGCCCTTTATCCAATCCCTCAGCCCCAGCCCAGCACCTTAACACGCCGCTCAGAGCAGCGTGTCGGAGCTAGACACGCTGAAGCGCCAATCCGCCGGAGCACACAGCCCCCCCACCCCCCTCTCAGAGCGCTGCTTTACTGCGTTATATTGGAATTCGTGTCATTTCAGGTCATGTTATATCGGGGTAAAGGTGTATTTCTTCACACAATGCACAGTCAACCTGTGGAACGCTTTGTCAGAGGATGTTGTGAAGGCCAAGACTATAACAGGGTTCAAAAAAGAACTAGATAAATTCATGGAGGATAGGTCCATCATGGCTATTTGCCAAGATGGGTAGGGATGGTGTCCTTAGCCTCTGTTTGCCAGAAGCTGGGAATGGACAACAGGAGATGGATCACTTGATGATTACCTGTTCTGTTCATTCCCTCTGGGGCACCTGGCATTGGTCACTGTCAGAAGACAGGATACTGGGCTAGATGGACCTCTGGTCTGACCCAGTGTGGCTGTTGTTGTGTTCATTTATGTAAATAATCATTATGAATGGTTATTATTTTAAATTTTAATAAAGCCATAAATATCTACTGTAGTTCCTGCTGATAAAACAGTTGTTAAATTTAAGATGTTATTGTTTTCCTCCTAATAAAGCAAGGTTTTTTTCAATGTATTTAGATAGAAGAGTGTGGAATAAAGGTATGAAGTAGAGCTATGAAATATTTTTCTAGTTAGTATGAAGGCTAATGATAGCTCCTCCATAGCTAAAATGAAAGCTCGCTTCTCATTATAAGCCCTATATAACAAACAAACAAATCAATTGCCCTGAAATTTCACATACCACATCAGTCTTGGGAAGAGGTTTTCCTGGGAAATTTAATAAATTTATCAAATCTTTTTTCCAAATTTTGTTTTGTTGGCCTTGTTGAGGAGAGGCACTTTTTTCTAGGCCTGGGAGGCAGGGAAGATGCCTAAAAAGGGTTTACAAAGTTAAAAAGTCAAATGACGTGCACACTGTGCAGCTGCAAACAATTACATATGCTTTACTTTACTACCAAGAGCAGTTCTGTTGATTTCAGTGAGACTACTCCATAGTAATAAAGTTAAGCAAAAGTAAGACCTTGTCTACACTACAGGGAACTTTGGTATAACTTACGTTGCTCGGGGGTGTGGATTATTCACACCCCTAAGCGATGTAAGTTACACTGACCTAAGCGCTGGTGTAGACAGCACTATGTTGACGGGAGAGCTTCTCCCACTGACATAGCTACTGCCTCTCCTGGAGGCAGGAGTTATTAGGCTGATGGGAGAGCTCTTGCCCATCGGCGTAGAGAATCTTAGCCACAATGTAGCTGAATCGCGGTAAGTGCTATACTGTAGATGTAGCCTAATTGTTTGCAGGATTAGTGCCTTACTAGAGTGGTGTGCTAGTGAGTGCTGAAGGATCCTGTGGCAGCAGGGAACTGACTGGATCCCTGCTTGTTCATTTCCAGGCTTTTTGATGTTGGGGTAGTTGAGTTTCCGTGGCCATTCAGATCCTTGGCCTCTCTGCAAAGACTGCAAAACATGGTAGCTGTTTTTGTGATGTGGAGACCTTTTTGCCAGGAACTGGAGTGAGGCTGCCAACAATGATGGTAACTTTCAGTCTCTACCAATCTATATCTAGAGTTGTACAGATGACTTATGAGATGCCTCTAATAGCCTATTTCCAAAAAGGTCCCTGCCATCTCAAGAATTTAATGGGAAACTTTATAAGTCTTTTAACCATATTTTGAGATGCTCAGGCTTTGTCTACTCTGCACAGCACTTGCGGCAGCATATAGGGTATGTATAGCTACATGCTGCAGTGAAAAGCAAGCCGCACCCATGCTGCGGAGTGTAGATACACATGAAAGGCTCAGCCAGGGGAAGGCAGTGAGGAAAAGCTCTGGGGAAAGACTCCAGCAGCAAGGCACTGCACTGCTAAAGACGGCAGAGTAGCTGAGGGAAGCACTGCTTGGGCATGTAGAGAGTCTTGAACGTAGGGTACATACCTGCAGGGTTCAGGCCCGTCTTTACTCACCTTAGCAGTGCCTCACTGTCTATGCTGCTATTTATACCCCTACTAGGGGGATATGTAGTGTAGGTACTCTACAGGTAGCTGAAAGGGTGTGCTGTGTAGACGTATCTCCAAAGTAATAACTTCTTATTACAATCAAGAAGGGGGAGTATGGCAAAGTATTTGTTCTGGAAAGTTCCTCTGACTTGCGGGGGTATGGCAGGGAGAGGGAATACTAAACTTCAGCCCTTAACAGCTGCAGTGACTCTACTGGTCTCACTTTCTTGAATTCTGGTTGACTCATGCACAACTTGTGCTAAAATTCTTGCAGATAGTGGACGTGCTGCAACTGGATTTTCATAGCTCTGATAGTTTGTCTGAAGTAGCTGTAGATTTCACTGTTGACATTCTGGTATATTCCACAGACATGCCTATTTGTAAAGCAAGTTGTTGAACAAGGGGCATGCAAACTATCGTTTGTAATAGCATGGTTTACCCTAATAGTTTGTTGGCCCTTGCTGAGAGAAAAAGCAGTGCTAAGAATGTCTAGGGAATGCAACACGCTTGCACCATGCTTCTTTAAGCATCTGCTGCAGTATTATGCTTGTTGTAGTTTGGCCCATTTTTAAATACTTGAACACAGTGCTTCATGTGGTGCTTTTCTTTTTCTTTCTTTTTTTTTTTTTTGAGTGAGTGGGTGGTGCGTCTTTGCAGAGAAGACGCCACTCTTAAAATCGGCTTTTTGTGCTGCTGCTGCTGTCATATAATCTATCCTTTGATCCTGACCACTTATCCACATGGTGGCTGTAAAGATCTGGGAACAAATTTCCCTTTTCGTTCATTTCAGATCATGACTGATTTTCATTAAACCAATTTAGAGCATCTCTATGAAGAAATATTGCGGTGATGTCTGAGCTAAATGTGAATATTTTTAAAAACCTTTCATAGAAATAAATTCATATGGCAACATCCTGTTATATCTTAAACCTGTTAGGGGAGAGCACCCGGTTATGGAGGAAGAATAGACTTATGGTTAGGGCACCGGTATGGGATTTGGAGAACCTGCGTTCAGTTCTTAACCCTGCCACAGACTTCCTGTGTGACCTTGGACAAGCTACTGTGGCAAATTGCCGGCACTACTATGATGGGTCTCACGCTTTCTCTTCTTGGGGAATTCCTGACAACATCAGCACATTTCTGATAAACATGTAAACAACATTAAGTCACTTCTTTAAGTGCAGGTCTGCTCTGAAAAGTGACTTGTAAAAGTAAATCTGCTCCCTGTCCTTAGTCACATTTATTCTGTGACAAATATTACTCTTGACTTCTGAGATCCCTGCAGAGTCAACACAGCTAAAAGAGAGTGAGCTGGATTTTTGTACTCCTTGTGCATCAAGAGAACTGTTTACTAAATTATGGTCCAATCAGGACTTAAATTAGAGGCCCATCCAGTAACAACTGTGCAACCTCACGAAAGGCACCGGGTTTACACAGGTGCCACCGAGGGCATAATTTGGTCTATAAAAGCATATTTATTAGTGATGAAGCTAGAGTAGGAAAGAGGCTAGCTTGATTCTCAGAGACCAGGCAGTTTGCAGAGCTGACATATAGAAAAAAAAAACAAAACCTTTTTACTTGTAAAGTGAGCACATTTGATACAGAAATCGTCAAGGAAAAAACACGGAAGCCAGGAGTGGTGTTTTTAGAGTCACTTTTCAGGGTAGATCAAATTGCACTTACAGTTTTAGATAACTGTCTTTCAGTTGTGAAATTAAAAGGAGAATCCTGCAAACCTTTACTAATGAAATGGGTCTTTTGTGTTACATTAGTTACATTAATTAAACGCAAAGAAGCAGCCTAGAATACTCACTTGAGTAAAGTCATGCAGGATTAGGCCAAAAAATTGTTTTTAAAATATAAACATTTGGGTTTTCTTTTAATCTTGTGGTTTTTGTCTTCACAGGTGTTCCACTGATTGATGGTGGCACTGTACGGCTACCTCGACTGATTGGTCTCTCACGAGCCTTAGATCTCATTCTAACTGGTCGTCCTGTTGGTGCACAAGAAGCATATGAGTTTGGGCTAGCCAATCGAATAGTCCCCAATGGCCAAGGTTAGTGCTTAATGAACAATGTAGGAAATGGTTCTAAATGTGAATCTTTTGATAGTGTTATTATCTGTACGTTTGTCTTTGTGAAGACTAGTTAACACAAAAGTAATCATGATTTTTGTAATAAACAGAATTGGTTACAGGGGCGGGCACAAGAGTGGGCAAGCAGGGGCATGGCCCCCCACCCCAAATTCTCCATGTGTCCCTGCAGTTGGGGACGGAGGAAGCAGTGGGCAGCTGGCTGCCGGCTGAGCTCCTCCTCCCCTAACCCCTACAGCTGCTGCTGCTTCTTCCTTGCTGCTGGAGTCCCAGGTGTTGCCTCTGCCTCCATCCGCTGAACCACTTCACTAGGTGGTCTGCAAACCAGGCTGCAGTGCTGGGACTCCAGCAGCAGGGAAGGAGAAGCAGCAGCTGTAGGGGTGGGAGGAGGAGGAGGAGCTCAGCCAGCGGTCCTGCTGCTTCCTCCCTCCCAAGGCTGCAGGGACACAGAGAGTGCTGTTGCCTCTGCGCTACTGGGCGTCCCTGCCAGAGGCGTCCTGAGAAGTGTGTGTGTGTGTGAGAGACATGACCCTTTCACTTGTATGTGTTTAATGTACCCCTCCAAAAGCAGTCAAATTTAAAGTCCTGCACACGCCCCTGATTGGTTTTGATTAAAAGTAAAAGGTCCCTATGTCATGGACCATGTTTTAATATATATTTGCACAGTGCCTAGAACAATGGGGCCCTACTCTGCTTCCTAAACAGGGGTCTTGTGGTGCTATCGTGATACAATTAATAATCTAAAATATACATCTGGCACAGGATTGACACACTGCAGAGAGGACATCCAACATCTGTCACATTTGCTTTTACTGCTACACTGCTATTAAGTTATTATTCGTGTTTAAAGTAGATCTTAAAGCAGGCTGCTAACAATAATACATCATCCAATTATCCATTCCCTTTATTGTAAATGTTTTGTAACATCACATAGCTGAAACTAGAATGTTAGCTGATGGGCTGCCATCATATTTTAGTAATTTATTTTGTTTTAAATGGAGGGAAACAAAACTTTCCAAATGTTGCTGTATGGTTTAAAAAAATGAAATGGGTTTCCTTATATTTTGGGCAAGGGAAATGAATAGAAGTTTTTCTAATGGAAGTCAGACGTAGCACTTGCTTTTACACTTAAAAAAAGCATATGTTCCAGTTTCTCTGCTTGTGAATCAGTCTTGTCCTGCCATTGTACAGTTCCTTGAAGATTTTTTTATTTCCTTTCTAGCTAATTAGGTGCCTACTCCATCTCTCCAAAGCCTAGAGACAAAGATATTGTGAAGAACTAAAATTACTTGAGGCAAGAATCTAGTTTAGAAAGAGATTTCCTTTACAAGTTAAATGTTATGTTTCCACTCAAAAGAAAGGTGCTGCTGTGCAGTCATAAAAAGCTGGCCAAAAACCCTGGGAACCTTTGCAGTCAACTGTGGTGTTTTTGATCCATGCCGACATGAATCACAGCTCTGGCCCAAGAGAAGCAATGCTTTCCGACTCCGTCAAGCTAGAATCCAAAGAACTCAAACAGCAGCTCACTCAGGGCCCAAATCTGCAAGCACTTATTCACATGAGTAGTCTTTCCTTGGGCAGCTGATCCCACTTATTTAAATAGGAGTAGCTGTGTGAGTGATCAAGGGTTTTCAGGATCTTGCCTTTATTCCCTCCACCCCTTTTAATTCATTATCCTCAAATATTTCTCATATTGTAGTATCATTTTATACTTGTCTTGCCAGTAAAGATGAGCTTAGTTGCATTGAGTAAATATTATGTAATATTCAGATGTTTACTGTCTAAGGATTTGATCCTGCAAATGCTTACTACTAAGTATAATGCTTATGGAAATCAGCCAGGCCACTCATGGAAATAAGCACTATACCTAATAGTAAGTATATGCTGGATCAGGCTTTAAGGGCTCACCAGATTTTGAGTTCACTCAGCACCTTGCAGGTCTGAAATCTTAATAGACAAAATACATATATACAGAAAAGGGTGGTGGGAGGAGGCATGCAACCCAAGACTTCCTCTTCTAGTTCTAGCGTTCCGTTTTGTTAATCCTTGTAGGTTTTATTTTTTTAGTCTTTACTTATTTGCCTTTGTTTTTTAACTCATGCCAATTTGCATTTTTGTTTACTTGTTTCTAACAGTTTACTGGGTTTTTGTATGTTTGTCTGACTTTTTGTTTTATATTATAACCCTTGGTTAGTTTCTTTGTTAGGGCCGTACCCTGGTGTCTGGCCAAAGAACACTTAGTGCAGTTCAGGAAAGTGTGTGTGCAAGTGGCTTTAAGCAACCTTGCAGTTGCTTGATCTTGGGGCAGCTTTTTGCCAGTGGGAGTGCCAGGCACAAGCTAGAGCAGCCCAAAGACCACTCTAATTTGTATCTTATGCTATTAGGCATTAGCCCAAAGGGGCCATTACATCAGCCAGGAATCGTTGGGATGCAAGGACACTCCAGCTACACCCACTTTCACCATACATCCACAAGGAGAGAGTGGCGTAGGTGCTACTATGGTAGTTCCCCAACCCTTAGGGATCCCTTGAGCTGGGAGTAGCCTCATGTGATCCAGTAAACTTGCTTTAAGGCAGTTTTGCACTGGGGGAGTTGAACTAAAGTATTCCCATACCCTGGAGGAACTGGGCCTCTGTTTTTAAGCTAGTCCTATTTTCTGTTTGTTTGTTTGTTTTTAAATGTATGTAACTCTTTCCTATTTTCATATTTAACACTTTCAGAATGCCTACCATTTCCAACCCTGGAAAGTGCTGTCCTCTCTCCTTTGATATTGAGAGCTAGTGAGACCATAGCCACTTAGCTGCCTGGCTCCACCCATGCTGCTTACGTGGAAAGGTCTGTGGAGGCCAGGACCCTTTCAGAGTCATGTAGCAAGTTTGTGGACTTGTCTACACTGCAGGCTTAGCTTGAGGTATCTACAGTGGAGTTAACACCTCTCGCGTCATGTTAGCCTAGTGGAGAAAGAGCATTCGCACTGCAAAATGACTCTTGAGCTGGACAGTGCTTGTATCAGCAGCACAAATTGACTGCATACCCACTGTGCTACTGGCTCGAATGGCAGCAGAATCTGGGCTTCATCCCGCTGCATTGATGGGCCAGCTAGCTCATGTTTAAAGTACCATTTAACTTGAGCTAGAGACTTTTGGGGCTCAGTGGAGTCTGTTGGGTAACACTCAAGTTATAGCTCTAGCTAACAGTGCAGTGAAAACGAGCCCTGTGTTACAAGTGTGCCTTTTATTGTTCTAAAAACTTTAAGCTCTCCATAACTGACATCTGCTGCTATTTATCAATTTTGCTCAATTTAGTAAGTATAACCTGGTTTCTTTTGTTAATTTAAAGAGAGTTGAAAACATGGAAATAGATTTTAAGAGGTTTCCTTCCAATAACAGGGGTGTATCCTGTAATAAAAACAAAACGTTTCTACTGTTAACCTGTGTCCGTTATAGGGAACTACCTCCGTAAGGTAAATGTAGAAAACCTTTTCAAGCAGTCTCTAACATTTCCTGTAGAAGGAAAAAGGAAGACGCTCTACTGAGTTACCTCATTTTGAATTGGCCTGGAAATTGGTTTAATGCACAGTAGCAGCTGCTTTTCTTCAACTTAAACTGATATGACTGCTGCTTACCGTAGCCTGTTCTCTTGACTAGTTAGCAAAAAGATTACAACATGTACTTTTAAATCTAAATGGGCTTTGGAAATGGCTTTTTTTTTTTTTTTTTTAAAGCTTGTGAGTCTGAGAGTGTTTAATTGACTCATGGCTAATTTCCTTTTAGCTAGGACAAAAAGGTACAAATGTTCAAGAGTGTGTGTGTGAGAAAGAGAGAGAAAAGTAGGTTATTTTGATCATGGAGTGTGAAAGGAGGGAGAGGAGATCAGTAATAACACAGGAGGTTATTCAAACCTCCCGAAGCGGCCGCCGTTTTTCAAGTCCAAAAAGTGACTAACGTCTCCATAGACTTGCTGTCGCACTGTGTGCGTTCTGATATCCTGATTCCTTTTTCAAACATGAGTGTTTTGGTTGGCGCTGGATGATGTAACTCAGAAGTGAATGCGAAAGAAACCAAGTTTTATTTATTGAATGTGTTGTTGTAAGCAAATGAGAATTCTATAAAGTGTGTTTTACCCTGGCAGTTAGCATTAACCTGTTGATTACAGAGCTAGATGTAAAGCAAAGAAAACCTGGTGGTAGGACTTTCTAGTGTCGTGAAAGACGTTGGGCCTGATCCTCAGCTACAACTGAGATGTGCTTGGCTGAGCTGAAGAAGAGGTACACAAACTGTCTTTACACTCCCTCTATCTTAGAGCAATTCTTCCCTGATCTGCTTCCCTGCAACAGAATAAAGCAGCCTGCTCTAACGTCTGCCTGGGGCCCCAGAAGACTGATATGCTAGCGGAAGGTCACTGGGAAGTTGGCTATGCCCTTGGGCTAAAGGCAGAGAGGGAAAATGTAGGAACCAACCTGTATGGCTTAGTGCTGTTTCGGTCTATCACAATACTATGATAAAATGTCTTTGAATAGGTTTATGGTTTTGTTGCTCGCTGAAGGTGCATTGGCGTGATAGAGCATATCAGAGTATTTCTAAGGCTACGTTTACACTGGAAACTTCAAAGCTCCTGCAGCAGCGCTTTGAAGTGTGAGTGTGGTCATGCATAAGCGCTGGGAGAGAGATCTCCCAGCGCTCCTGGTAATCCACCTCCATGAGGAGAATAGCTCTGAACACTGGGAGCGTGGCTCCCAGCGCTCGGAGCCTGGCCACACTAGCGCTTTAAAGCGCACAAACTTGCTGTGCTCAGGGGGGTGATTTTTCACACCCCTGATCTAGAAAGTTAGAGTGCTATAAAATGTAAGTGTAGACAAGCCCTTAGTAACACTCTGGCACCGCTCTTGCCTCTTCTATATCAAAAAGATTTTCCAGTCTCATCTTGCAATATTTGTTAGCAATTCTAGCAGCCATTTTCGCTCCTTAATTTTTTGTTTGTTTATTCTTTTCAGCATTGAAAAAGGTTTCCATTTTATATTTCATGTGAATTTTCCTAGTAATACTTAGTCAGTATTTAAAATATACTGTGTTAAATTTCTTCACATACTTAGAAAGTTACTTTATTTCAGTAGTACAACCATTCATTACCCTAACATTGTTAGCTAGTTTTATGTGCGCCTACGACTTAGCTTTTTTTGTTGTTTTTTGGAAAGTGGGGGGGAGGCCATATTTCTATTGTATTGCAATCTAGTTTAATGTTGGGTCTCACATTTTCATCCATTTAAAAGAAACAGCATTCAGAGACCATACGGGAGGTCAATTCAGAGTCCTACAAATCAGTGTGTGCTCAAAGTATGCTTGGGGCAATTCTGTCCTACTGTAAATAGCCTAAAATGCCACATGTGTAGTGGTGATGTACATATGATTGATTGCAGAACCAATAATATTCATTACCTGGTTGTATACTTGATCATGCACTTTTGACCAGCTCATGCTCTCTGCCCTCTAGTCCATCTCATGTAGACACATCCGGACATTCCAGATCTCTGGCACCTGTGAAGTTGTTCAATTTAAAGAATAAATAAACCTGCCATAAACATATTTCCCCCTTTCTCCCAAATATGGAACTTCCCCTTTAAAAATTACCTGCTATTGATCCAGGACAGGCAGTACTCAATCTTGCTCCAGTGACAGGCTTAAGGTATCTTGATATCTTGAAGCCCTGCATAACTTTACGCCATTGGAAAGGGGAGAATCCAAGCTTCCAATGGGACCCAGCACTTGCTTGTAGGCTTGGGAGGTTGCAAGATATCAGACCTTAACCATATACCTAAAATGTTAACAGAAAAGCTATTTAGGTGCATTTTAGAGGTTTTTAGGGCCCTTCTGAGACTTGTGCCATCAGACTGGTAACTAAGGCATCTGGCTTCACAATAATGAAAGTAGTGGAGGGTCTGGGGTGTGGACAGTCAAGCCTAATGATTAGTCAGATGCCTGGAAATGGATCCAGGGTCAGAGCTGGGGTCAGAGTCAGGGTCCAAGCTGAGGGTCAGAGCCAAAGACAGAGTCAGGAGTCAAGCCAGGGGTTGAAGTCAGGGTCCGTGTCTGGGTGGATGTAGGAGTAGAGACCTGAAGCAAGGCAGGAAAACAGGAACTGGGAGCAGACAGGGGTCTAGGATGAGGAGGTCAGGCACCAGGAACAGGCTGGGAGTCATGGCTCGGGAGTCAGACAACTAGGCAGGGTCTGTAGTAGCAGGCAGCCAGGGATTCACCTAGTTGCTCGCACAACTTCCCATGATTCTGTCTAGCTTAAGTAGTGCAACCCAGCCAGTCGGTGGGGCTTGGTGTCTCACCCAGTCAGGAGCTTTGTGAGCACAGCCCATTGTGAGCTAAAGTTCCAGAAACCCCTTCTTTAGGGGTTTGGGTGAGCTGCCAGGTAGCAACCATGGCCTGAGTTCTGTCTGGTGACCCACAGGCCCAGGTTCAAGGCCCACAATTCCTCACTAGTAGTTCCTGTAAAAATGGTTGTGTGTGTTGTGAACATAGGGGCGGAGAGCAAGGAGGTGTGGGTCTGTAAAAAGGGCAGTAAAGATAGTCTTGCATTCTCCCCAGCCCTGGTGTGCTGGATGTCTATCTCTACCAGTTGTCATAGAGGGATCAAATAAAGAGAGAGAATGCTAAAATATGTTATAGTTGATTTTCTGTAGTGTGTGTAGATGTAGGATAGAGATGTAGCTATGAGTAATTCATAAGAGAATGTTGATAAATCTGTTACTCATAATGGAATGGCAGAGAGGGGACTATGCTGCTTCTGGACTATGAATAAACTGTAAGAGATGTAGCTATTAGCAATCATTTGGAGTGACCTGGATAGCTCACAAGGTATTTGAGAAAACACTGTGATCCCAAACTCATGCTGATAAAACCTTTATGCTGCACCACACCATCATTTATCCTCTCTGCATTAAACACAAAACAAAAAAGACAACCCAATGCTGAGACTGCCGTTAGAATCATGGGGCACTCTGAAGCGCTCCTTACTCTCTCAAGTTACCATAGGCCCCTGAGGATTCCGATCCCAAGTCTCTGAGTCCCAGACACGGAGCAGCTCCTATGACCGTCTCCGAGTAAAGGGTAAATGTGATCCTTGGAGCAGGACTCTACCCCCAACAAAACTTTCACCCTTCTTCCAGATTCCTTTCAATTAGGTATAGGTGAGCGTCCCTTTCCTATCCCTGTCATAGCCAAGGAGGCAAGCTTATGCCTCCTGGAGACACTGGAGGAGGGGAAAAATATTGGCTGTAGACTGTCCTGACCGCTACTCACCTTCTTACCCAGCAGATATCAACATTTAAAGTGGGAGTTGGGATCTATTAAAAGGAGTGGTGATCTGGAGGGACTGTGCGCCATGAAACATTCCCCTAAACCTGCTGAAGTTACCTCTTGCTTGACAAACCAAGAATATGCTGCAGTTTGCCAACAATATTTAAAAGCATGCAAAGTCCTCTCCTCCCCCCATCTTTTGTGTTTCTTTACTAGTTTCAGATAGTTTTATAAGCTCCAAGAGTGCAATATCTGGCAGAAATGATAGCTGTTATGGATGGAACATTTGAAACAGAGCTTTTCAGTTACACTATCCATTGTTGCATTTGATGGGGTTTAAAGCTCTACTGACCTTACAGAAGAGCTTTCTGTTGCCTTCTGGCTTCTATTAAAAATGAAGTTAATTCACAAATAAAAACTTAAACTGGAGTTAAGGCTTTAAATAAGTGTTCATGAAATCAAATACTCAGAACACAAGTTATAGCAAACATTTTAAAGTGAGGAAAATTAGTAGTTTAAGCGTGTGCCCCATATCTCTTCCCAGGTTCAACCTATAGCCTGAAGGCCTTTTATATCCATCTACCATATCTCCCTATATATGCTCAATAGGGGCTACAAACCACCAACTAAACAGGGCCCACAGGCAATCTTCTAGTTCACCCTCCTATTATGAGCTATAAACATGATAATTTATTTTCTTCTGTTCAGCAGGCCGGCTGTTGAGATTGGGTAAAAATTCATTGAAATTACACTCACTTAAGCAGCAGAGAGCTTGTGAGAAATTCAGCCCTCTCCCTCAGCATCTGACATCTTATTCATAGTCCAGAAATAGCATAGTCTCCTCTCTGCTAATCCATTATGAGTAAGAGACCTATCAACGTTCTCTAATTAAACTGGAAACCCTACTGTACCTTCCATATTCATGTAACCCATATACGTCACAGCCTCTACTAGACAGCTACAGACATGTTAAAAGGACACCATTGCCTTAAAAATGCCATGTTGTCTTAAATGTTTCATCCTTACAAGTAACACCTCTAGATTACTTTAACTGAGAGAGTCTAAGTCACTTTTCAAATTTGTTTACTAAGGACATTTCACAGCACTATGTCCTGAGTTTCAGGTATTTTCCCATATATAGTCAGTTACTTAATTTCTCCTGTTGCCTTGCATCTTGCATACACAAACAAGGGAGAGAAAAACATTTTTGAAATAAGAAAATGTTATTGTAAACCCACAAGTATTGGCTGAAGGGGTCGGGGCAAATGTAGTATCAAACTACTTTTAACTCTTTAAATTGACTAGATTCTAGGATAAAGCTGTGGCTTTAAAATATTTGAATTCCTGACTAATAAATTTAAACAGTAATCATTAGGATATAAGTATATTCCTGTTAGGTGAAGATGGTAAACATGAAGATTGGAACAGAGTTGTGATTGTTCGAGGAACCTTAACTATGAATTTCTTCACTTTCAGATGTTTGTTTTTATAAGGATAGTGGTGTAGTAATGTTGTTATTGAATTAGGTATTTATATACAACCATTTCTCTCACAAAGATTTGGATCTGATAAATTTGTATTACATATTTTTAGAAAATATTTCTAGGTAAAGAAAGTAGTGGGTCTGTGTCCCGGGGGTGTGTGTATGTGAATAATAAGATGTTACTATTTTTTAAATGTCTCTACTAGACTACTTGCACTAAAGAAACAGCATTCATCAAATGAGAGGAAAAAATTTGGGCATACATAGCAAATATTGATTTTAGTCTGCTTCCATCTTTGAACTAAGTTTGCGCTAAACCACTCTTCCACAGTTCATAAGTAGACCTTGCAAGCCAATATTAAATTTACTGCTCATATTTTGCCGTTTTAATATCCTGTTTTCAAATGCAGCATGTTATAAACAGCCCATATCACATACCTGTTATTTCTTATATCTGCAAGTTGTGTATGATTTTTTTAAGTACTATTAAAATATTCTTTTATGTTTCTATTTGTAGCCCTTCAGAGTGCCGTTGAGCTTGCTAACCAAATCTCTGCCTTTCCTCAACAATGCATGCGAGGAGACCGAAGTTCTGCTTATTACAGCGTCTTTGATGCCACCTCATTCACAGAAGCCCTGCAGTTTGAGTTTGATGCCGGTGTGCAAGTGATTTCGAAAGAGTCTCTCCCTGGTGCTAAAAAGTTCAGCTTAGGGGTGGGACGTGGAGGAAAGTTATAAAAGTCAAATATTTTCTGCCTGTAGAAAAGGTTTTCTAATAATTAAAATAGTAGAAGTCTACTAAATTTACAAAAATAATGGAATTCCTGAAAAAATTATTATATAAATTCAAAATTTATAATTTACTCTAGGGTACATAATCTTGATGTATGGGAAGTTGCATACATAATTGTTAGCAAGGGTTATGTACATAAATCCTTGTGAATGGAGATGAGAGGATACCCTGTGTTAATATATCTTATACCTAAAAATCATTGTCCTGATGAAAAATTTCAATTTTTATTGTACCTTTGTTCTGAAATCCTGAAATAAAGCTAATTCTTTTACATTTTTTTATTTGAATATTTTAGCCATTAGTCTTTATTAAAAGAAAAAGGAATTGCTTCCCATAACCTGTGTATAAAACTACTAAAAATGCATGGCAGTAACATAATTTATATAAACGAAGCTGATTGATTTGCCAAATGAAGACAACCAAAAACCAGCTATTTATTTTTTAGGCTAGGACTAGGTAGCACAGCTTTATTTACTTACAACCTAAACACTACAGCTGCCAGAAGAAATTAACTACTGTAGTTAATTCTTATTTTCAAAACTCCATATCTTGAAACACAGTTCCTCTGGTAGCAGATCTGTTCATGGAACTATTTACAGTATATTAGTGACAAAGAGAACCTGCACCTGCTCAGTTCTCATACAGCCAGGATCTTGGCTTATGGGCAAGAATTTAAAAGAAGTTAAAAAAAATTAAACCATTTTATTGCTAACTTTCCAGTATGGATGTCTTTCAGAAACAGTTATGCATGAGCTTTTCATTTCACCACCAGATGTCCTCCAGGAGTAGGAAAATATGATGACCTGAAAGATACTCTGAAGCTTGAGTCTACAACATTTTTGAAGATATGACAGTGAAAGGAAAGTTTGAGTGAAAGCAAATGTTACCACAGAGTTTTGGATGGTGTGTGTGTTGTGGAGGCTTTCTGGCAGGTGAAAAATTATTTCAGTAGCACTAACGTATTTATTTAACTCTTAAAGTATTTGTCCTAGTCTGCAACAGATTACATACATGCCTTTCCTTTTGCCTTCACCCAGAGAATTAGGTCTTGTTCTCTATTCTTTATCCTTTTTAGAAATGTGCAATTTCAAATGGTAACATGTTTTTGTTTGAAATTTGAATCTGTGGTATAATCTCTTCAAGAAGACATAAATCTTTCATTCCTTCCAATGAGTTACTGAGGAAGCAAAGCAACATAATGGCTTGTCTAGTGCTGACAACATGGTCAGAATCCAAAACAAGGCATTCTGATTCAGGTGGTCGTGGCAGCTCTTTAGGAACCCTAGGGCAGTAGTCCACATCATTGGTAAGAACTACTAAAGGAAAGGCTAGAGATTGTGCTACAGCACGTTATTTGTTATGGAGAGGTTAAGTCGTCATGCTGGTTTGTATAGAAAGTCTACCTTAATAAGACTGAAGTAATTTAGCAGAGCGGTGTTGGAAAGTTCAGTATATCCATATCCTGACACTGCCTTGGTCCTGGGGTGCCCAAACACTGACACTTCTATAGCTATATTACAATAACACATTCAAAACTCAATATTTCAAATATTTTACTTTAAGAATAAAAAAGCGTAGATGATGTATGCTTGTTATGGATCATCAGAAAAGTAATGTTCACTACCATGACAACTGTCGTAGGGTTCAATCCTAAAAGGTGCTGAACGCTTTCAAATCAAGTTGATTTCAAGAAGAGATGAGGGCACTCTACATAGCTAACTCTGGAAAATATATATATTTAAAATGTGACACTTCCTTCTGTAGTATCCAAAATATGAAGCAGAATTTATAAGTCTCTTGTGGAGAAAGTGATGTAAACTGCCCCTAAACAGACATACAGTGGAAAGGTGGGTGAGGTAATATCTTTTATTGGACTAACTTCTGTTGGTGAGAGAGACACGTTTTCAGGCTTACACAGAGTTCTTCTTCAGTTCTGGTAAATGTACTCAGTGTCACAGCTAAATACAAGTAGAACACATTTCAAGGGACCATTCAACGTGAAGTGGCCCGTTAACACCTTCCAGTCATGGGGTGGGGGGGAAGGAAAATAATCAAGTCCTTCCCTAAATAACTCTAAGAGAAACTCTACAACCTCATCCCCCACAAACCCATCCCAGGAATCTTCTACGTGCTTCCCAAAATACACAAACAAGGGAACTCAGGGAGACCCATCATATCTGACCACTGTATTGTCACCAAAGGAATATCGGCCCTCATAGAAATCATCCTCAAACTACTCACCACCTAAAGGACCAGCTTCCTCTAGGACACTGCCAACTTCCTCCAGAAACTCCACAACATTCACAATTTCCCTCAGAACACCATCCTTGCTATCGTGGATGTCACCTCCCTAAACACCAACATCTCTCACCACCACCAACAACATGATTGTGTTGTTGCCTGCCTCAAATATTTACAAGGTAACGGACAACACTCCGATATCCACCCCAAACACATCACCAAGTTCGTTCATTTTATCTTTGCCCGAAATAATTTTTAATTCAACAACAAACACTTTGCCCATACCATGGGAACAGCCATAGGTGCTAGGATGGCTCCCCAGTACCAGACTACCTAAACTCCCTCGGATTTCCATCACAACTCAACCACTGCCATCCATCCATTAAACTCTCTAGAACAACTTTCAGGATGTCACGATCAGCTTCAGCAATGGAACCCTACAGACAACTATATACAAGAAGCCCACTTGCCACGCCTACCTTCACAGATCCAGTAACCACCCCAAACACACCAAGAAATCTGTTATCTACAGCCAGGCACTCAGATACCACAGAATATGCTCAGAGGAGAAAGTCCGGCACCTTAACACATATGTACATCTTAACACACTTAAAACTGCCTTCACCAACCAAGGACACTCTGCTAGCGAAGTAGATTGAAACAGGTCACCCAAATACCCTGAGAGAACCTGCTTCAATACAGAAATAAAACCCCCTCTGACCTCACACCCCTAGTTGTCACCTGCCACCCCAAACTGGAACCTATATGGGGTATCAAACAACTACAACCCTACTCAATGGGGACCCCATTCCTGAACCCCCTCTTCTGGGCTTCAAACAACCCCGCAGGCATTCTGAGATCATCAGAAGCAAGCTCCCTGTAGACCAGGACACACCAACTCAAAGCAGCACCAGATCCTGTCAGAACAATGGATGCAAAACCTGTAGACAGATCTGCATTGCTACAATGATCAACACGCCCCTACAACACACCTTTCAAGATCCCTGTGTCCTGCGCATGCCTATCAAAACATGTGGTGTACCTCATCCAGTGTACTAAATGCCCCAATAACAACTACATGGGTGAAATGAAACCAGACGATCACCTTGAACGAACTCGAACCAACTCACACTGGAAAATGATCAAAGACAAAAACACCACATCACCTGTTGCTGAACATTAATTTCACAAAATCTTCACTCCATATCTGACCTCTCAGTCCTCATCCTCAAAGAAAACCTGCACAACACCTTCAAAAGACGAGCCTGGGAGCTTAAATTCATAACTTTGCTAGACACTAAAAATCATGGACTGAACAGAGACAGTGGATTTATGGCTTATTAAAACTATCTATAGCCCATGAACCTGTTCCCTCCTTTCTCCCACCCTACCCCCCCAGTGACTGCAGAGGTGTAAACAGGATACTTCACCTTGAATGGTCCCTTGAAATATGTGTTATCTACTTACGCTAATCAATCTGTTCAATCTTGGATTTAGTTGTGATGCTCTGAATACATTTCCCAGGCCTGAAGAAGAGCTCTGTGAAAGCTCGAAAGCTTGTCTCTCTCACCAACAGAAGCTGGTCCAATAAAAGATATTGCGCACCCACCTTGTCTCTCTAATGTCCAACACGGCAAGAGCACTGCAAACATACAGTGGAAAGTCAGGTCCATTGTTATACCCTAAGAGTGAAAAATCAGGCCCAATAAATTAACATTGTGAAAGTAGCTGCTCCTTTCTGAGCCCACCTCCTCAATAATTACTTGCATGGGTGTTTGTAGGTACTGGCTTGGGTAACTACACATGCAAATCACAGTCCCTAACATCTACATCATCAGCTTTTGGAATGCCCTTCTGTAGTTTGTCATAAAAGGCATACAGAATAACCTCTCCATGGCTTTGGGAAGGAAGCCAGAATTAGAACAGACAACTTACATTCTATGCTTCTTCCCCTGGGGTGCAAGTTTTCTTGCACCTGCCCATACCAGAAATCTACCAGCACCTACCATACCTCAGAGCTGTTTGTTTGGGATTTTTAGCTGTGTAGTAAAAACCAGCATCATTGCTCTAAACTAAAATTACACAGACAAATTAGAAAGATTAGTGTAAACAAAGAAACAGTTTAAAAACAGATGCATAATGGAGTACAGTGGTGACAATATTACTGCAGCTTGCATGCCCTTTGAGGGCACCAGCTGCTTGTGCTAGCAATGCAAAAAAAGGAAATGTGCAAGATACTGGGGTTGGATCATCCCTACCCTCCTCCTCATCCCCACACACTAAAACACAGGGGAGGGGGCTAAAGAGGAAGATGTTTCTGAGGATCCCCTACCCAGCCTTCCTGTTTTTTCACTGGGGAGAGGAGGGAGTGTGGTTTGCATACCCATGGAACAAGCAACAGGGCCAAACCTGGATAATCACCAGAGATTTCTATGGATCCTAGGAGATATGCAAAAGGCCACTAGTTTTGGTCCCTAGCACCCCCCAGCTGCACTGGAACCATGTTATTAGAGACTCCTCTAGCCCAAATCTTCACACTATGTACGGGAGGCCACAGAACAGCTAACAATCTCCATGAAGGCAGAGGGAGGAGAAGATTCATTCTGGGCCATGCCTCAAGCTAGTACATGCCCACTCTCTCTCCAAAGGGATTCTGATGCTGTGAGGAGCCCACTGCAATAGGCGGCTGCAAAGGCAACTAAGATGAGATCTGTGCATGCACATCCTGAGAGGCACAGTCTTTCTTGGAGAACAGAACTAATGTTAATAAAGGATTCTCCTTCATTATCATAGATAAAATATGAGTGTTAAAGCTTGCTTTCCTCAGAATAAATTTTAATTGTCTTCTAAACTTCTGAAAATAAGTCTTCTGTCTTTAATAGTCCCAGCTAATGCTCTGGGAGACTGAATGTGAATATAGTGCCAAATTCTGATCCTCAAACAGTCAACAAATATTTCCAGTAACTTCAAATGGATCAGCATTTGACTCCTATGACCAAATTCTACTCAGTTACACCAGTGTAAATACAGAATAAATCCAGTGACGTCAGTGGAGGTAGCTTGGATGTACTAGTGTAATGAGCCTGAATTTTGTAACTGAGAGCATGCTATGACCCACAAGGATAGAGACCAGTATATAGAATGTCTACCACTGGTCTGTTTGACACGGGTTATAAATTTTGTTTTCAATAATAAATAGGGGCTGGAGTTAGAATTGTTCTTCAGCCATTGCTCTAAGGTTTGAAATAGTTTTTTTATAAGCTCGTATAAGGTTTTCAAGCAGTTTGTGTACATATTACTACTTATTCATAGATTAAGGCCAGAAGAGACCATTATGGATGACTTGGTTTGACCACCACCTGAATGATGCTGTATGTGCCATTTTGTAAGTCTCTTTCTAAGAATATTGTACTACATTGTACCCTGTTAAAATTATCGTAGATATGACATGCTTTAAGAACCAAAATGCTTTGAAAGTAAATTTGATTGTACTGTAAGTAACATACTTACATTCTAAGTTAATTTAAATTAACAATTTAAATAGGTTGTATAAATTGGAGAAAGGATGAACAAAAAAGGCAGGTGATAATTTCAATTCACCATTTTTTTTATAAGCCTTGCAAGTAGAGCTAACTTAGCTATTATATGAAAGAGCTCTTTCAACAGAGCAAAACAACAACTTGGTTTATTTTAAAAATTTGTAAGTGCGACTGTACACGAGCTTCCTTCTTATTAATTTATTCAGAAGCTATTCCTCTGAATTACTGTAATTATGAAATAACAGATGCATTGTTTTAGTTTGAAGGTCTCCATTAAAATTAATGAGGGAAAACTCATGACTATCTATGCAAGTGTATAAGCAGCTTAGGTCTGATTGGTGAAAAGTTTCTCTCTTTCCTGATATGTCTGCCAGTCAACATTCTGAATCCTGCGGAAGGTGTTTTCCAGATTCAGACAGAAATTAATACTGTACTTTGACCCTGCAAAAAACAAATTAAAAACTTAAAAAAAACCCCCACACCTACTGGCAAATCCACAGTACAAGGGTAATCACAGTGCAGTATAGATGTATACAGCCAGAGGTTTTATTATAGTACCATCTGTTTTACAACATATAGGAAGACACAATCCCTGCCTTGAGGAGTTTACAATGTTTTAATCCCACAGTCGGATCTGCAGCGGAGGACCCTTGTAGAGCCCCATTAACTGACTAGGTTTTTAAACATTCTAAATATGTAAGCTCTTTGGGGGTGGGCCTGTCTTTCTTGTTGTGTTTGTACAGCATCTAGCACAATGGGATCCTGGACCATGAGAGAGACTCCTGGGTACCAATGGAATACTGCTAATAAATAAAAGGATTGATTCCGTTTTGTTCAGTATCATTTAAGAACAAAATAATGAGTCCATCAGGGCTCTCTGTGAGCACAAGAGTCTAACTGCAGGCCTGAATAAAACACAACATAGTTGTCAGACATCAGCCCCTTTGTGGGGAAGGGACTGATGACAAGGATGAGGCCTGAACCAGTTGTGATAGCATCATTTTGGGGCCCTTTTACAACCCAAATAAGCCAAAATGACGCTGCCCTTTCAGTTCAGTGAGGATATCAAAGGAAACCAAATGAATCCTTTTGTATTTGTGAATACAACCCGGTGAGCATCACTCTCTTATACCAATTAGAGGCTACATGGTATTTTCATCTGGTTCTACCATTTTCCTGCCCAAAGCCGAAGTTTCAGTAACTGAAGAGGAAGCAACAATTAAAAAACCAAGACAACCCCCTGCCTCCCACCCTAAACCACGTATTCCTGCCAAAGATTAAACTGCAGCCAGGGCAGCAGCAAAGCCAGGGCCTTGCCTTCCACCCCTTGTGTCCCGCACACCCTCCTCCTCCGAGACACCCCCCTCCCTTCCACGGCTTATTTCCAGCCTGCAGCTGGGGAAGCCCAGAGCCAGTGGTTGCAGACGGCAACACCCCCGCTAGCAGCGGGCTTGGGGTGGGGAGACTCTCGCACGATGGACGCGGGAGGAGCCTCTTTAATAGCGGCTTTCGCTGTCTGTCAAGGGGGTGGGCGGGCGCTTCGGGGAGCTGGAGTGTGGTACCTGGCGGAGCGCGGCTCTCCTCAGTGAGTCAAGGCTGCCAGTCCCCGGAGGAGGAGCAGCGCCCGCGCATGTGATTTTTTTTTGCCCTACCATCACCCCTTCCAGCCGACCCCGGGGGACTTTAGCAGCAGCAGCAGGAGCCTCCAGCTCCCCTGCAGGGACTTGCCTCCTGGAGAAAGTTTGCTTTTATTTTATCCGCCCCCCCCCGCGTTTCTTGACCCCTCCCAGGGCAGCGGGCTCCTGCTCCTGCCAACGCCGCAGCTGGCTCGCGCCGGGGGCTTCGGGGCGGGCTGGCGAGCCGCGCGTGTCCCACCGCGGGGCTGGGCAGCGGGGGCTGCTCCGCGCGCAGCCGGCGGCTCCCGGCCCTGAGTCCCCGCGGGCTGTGTGAGCGGGGCAGCGGCGGGGCGCGTTTGCTGCCTGTGGGGGCGGGAAGCCGCCCACCCCCACCGCGGGCGCACACCGGTTGCACCTGAGCTGCCCCGTCCTCCCCCCCGCATTACCACCGCAGCCCTTCCTCGGGGTCTGCCTGCGCGGCCGGGGGAGGGGGCAGAGAGTGACCATGCGAGAGAGAGGGAAGGTTTAACCCCCTCGCCTCCCCCCCCCCCACACTCATGAATTAACTCCCGAGGGGGGGAGCAGCAGAGCCCGGGGACAGAAGGAGCCGGGCATCCCTCGTCTGCCTCAGAGGCGAGACAGCAGCAGCCGCAGCAGCACCCGGCTGGGAGCGATGCCTCTGAGGCTCGCCTGGCTTTGGTGGGGGGGGCTGCTGTGCAGCTGCTGCTGCTCCCCGCCGCCGCCCGCGCTGCCCCTGCTGCCCGCCGCGGGGGCGCTGCTGGCGGACGGCAGCAGGGAGCAGCCGCAGCCTCCAGCCTCCCCCTCGCCGGGATTCCTCTACCGGCGCCTCAAGTCGCACGAGAAGCGGGAGATGCAGAAGGAGATCCTGTCCGTGCTGGGGCTTCCGCACCGGCCCCGGCCGCTGCACGGGCTGCAGCCGCGGCCGCCTCCTCCCCAGCAGCAGCTGCTGCCCCCGCCGGGCAGACTCAACTCGGCTCCTCTCTTCATGCTGGATCTGTACAATGCCCTGTCCAGCGAGGAGGAGCAGGGGCCGGGGGCAGAGCGCCGCCGCCTGCAGCCCCACACCGCTCACACCCTGCAGCGCAAGACCCTCATCCCCCAGCCGGGACCCAGCGGCGGCTCCCCCTCGGCCAGCTCGCAGGACAGCGCCTTCCTCAACGATGCGGACATGGTCATGAGCTTTGTGAACCTGGGTGAGTGTCAGGCGGCCGCCTGGGGCAAGGGGCGGGCCAAGGGGGAGACGTGATCTGGGCGGTGGAAGCAGGTGGCATCGGAAAGTGGGCACCGCGCGAGAGCTGGGGGGGGGGGGGGGGCAGAGCCAGCCGTCAGCCGCATTTGGAGGCTCTTGGGTGTGAATCCGGGATCAGAACATCGGTGTGTCTCGGCGGTGGGCTGCGCTTCTCTCCGGGGTGGCGGAGATCTTACCGGAGCTGACTCAACTTCCCCCTAGCAATCGCTAGACGGCCCCGCTGCTTAGACACGGTACTGGCCCTTTACTGCATCCCAGGGCAAGGTGCTACCTGAGCCTCTTACAAGCACTCGCTCAGCGCTCCCTGGAATCTGCTCCATGGTGGGCTCTCCCTCTTTTGCCCCTGCAGGAGAGCACTCACCTAGCACTTTGCATCTTCAAATGCTAATTAGTTAAGGGCAGCAAAACATTCAGTGACTGTGAGTTGGTCGGGAGAGGCGCTTTTTCGTTTGTCTGTCTGTTTGTTTGTTTGTTTGTTTGTTTGTTTGACAGTTTTTGCCTGGAGCAGGGGAGTCAGGCTTGGCTGTCTGTTGTACATGTGAATGCGCACACATATGCTGCCCCATTTATTTATTTATTTTGCAGTGAGGTCCTGGATGGATGAATGTGTTGATTCTTGAGAAACCAATGTTTGTTCCCAAGTTACTGTTTAGTTACAGCCGCCTACATGAATATGTTGTCAGGGATCAAAGCAAAAAACCAAACACAACCCCTTCCCCCCAATTGCACATCATTTGCTATATTGAATGTGCACTGTGTTACTAACATAGGATTGTAGCAGATAAAGGCGGAAAGTTTCTAACAGATCATTGAATCCATCTCACTTCAAGTGCACAGTATATCCCCAGAGAAATGAGGTATTATTAAAGTGATGCTGCACTTGATATAATCCAGAAGGCCAAATCATAATTATTTTCAATTCAATAAGATTAAACAGGCCTTTGCTATTTCACTTAATTTTGAGGATGATTTTCAAATTACATTTGGATAATCTGATACATGCACCAACTTGATGATTAACTTTTTCCCCTCAGAGACTTGTTTGCTGTTAGTTGGTTGTTTTCAATAAGTGCAAAATAATGTGAGGTGGAAGGACATAAGATACCCTTAAAGTTTTGGACAATTTAAATCACAGTTTAGGACAGCTGTTCCAGTAGTAGAATAGCAAGAGTCATTCTGCAGGTTAGGATTGCACTGGCAGAGCTGTGGTGCACATCTGTATAACGCTTGCCCATCCTCTGAAAGTTTTTGGCCAGTGATACAACAGTGACAGACTAGAGTTGTATGGATACAACACCATCTTTTCTAATAAAAACAAACAGAATTTAGTAGTATCCTGTAGTCTTAGGCCTCAAATAACTAAATATCGCTTATTATCATTTCACATCTATATTATGATAGTGTCCAAAGGCCCTAATCTGGATTGAAACCACTTTGTTTTAGGTGCTGAACAAAGACATAGTTAGATCTGACTGTATGAAATATATGGTAGTCAATTGCACCCAAATTGTGGCAGGAACCAGCAGTATTGCACAGGCAGTGCATGCATAGTCCTGGAGCAGGAGCAAAGAATGCCTTGACTTGCTCAGCAGCAATCCCTCTGTTTGGTTATAAAATGCTGTGGTCCGGCTATGAAGAGTACCAGTCCTCTGCCAGAAGAATGCTGACTGACACTTGGGAACACAATAGGAAGATATATATAATGGGGAGATGCTAAAATACATTTTGTTAGACATCAACCTTATTTTTAAACAGATCTCATTTTCATAATGTTATTAATGTGCCATGCACGAAAGAGAGAATTTCAATGGAAAAACAGAAAACACTTGTTAATAAGTTTTATACAGTGGAATGCAACTGTAAGGAACTGATATTGTGAAACTCCATTTAATGTGAAGAAGAATGAAACACCAATATTATTCCAATACGATAATGTGCAAAGTGATTTCCATTTTAATGAAGTTCTGTAAAGTTTAGACTTCACAGTAAGATGGTTCAATGTCATCTTAAAATAGATGTTTTGATAAATGTTGGTCCTAGAATTAAGTAGCAGAACTATGACTCTTATCCAGGAAGAGATTGCTTCAGAGATTGTGTTGTTGAGCATTCCACAAATTTCCTAATCTATAGCAATGATATGTTAACTAAAATTTAAAAATGTAGCTGTCAAACTATTACCACAGAAAGGTACATGTGTTTTTTGAATCAAGGCCTGGATGATGCACGCTTATAGAAACTCTTGGGCCAAAGTTAGATGGAAAAATCAATGGGCTTAAGACCGTGGAGTTTCTGCCCCCTTATGTGATTGCTTGTCAGAGTTTGGCCACCAAAGGAGCAGACAGTGGGCATGGCCTTAAACTCTGGATGCTCTGAAATTGGTGGGGAAATTCTATGGAACCTTGGGCAAATATGCAGTGGCTCAGAGCTTCCCCGCCACTCTCTGCCTGCCCAGTTTGCTTTGGCAACACTGTCAGCTGCCAGGGCATTCCCAACTATTGCTGGCTCTTTTCCTTGCCACTAGGGTTCTCTAGGGCATATAGCAGGAATGTGTGTAAATTAATGAGCACAGGGTTATTTTACTCTAGGAATTCCAGGAGAAGGATGCTGTGGAGAGTAGCGCTTTTCTAGTTCCATCTACTTTCCAACCAGCGGGGCTTCTCCCAAACCCACAGAAGCCTGACTGCATGTAGTTCAGGCAAGTGAGCTTTGCAGAATAGAGGGGAGGATGCCACATTGCTGCCATCACCTTATTTTTATACATTTTGGCTTACGGGTTTGGTCCTGCAAGGGGCTCACCAATTCCCAGAAGCGTTGAGCACCTGCAACACTTATTGACTTCAATGGGCACTTTGGGCAAGTTGTTTAGCACTTTGCTGGATAAAGCCTTTGAGGAAAATTATTGGAGAGATTGATACTCCCCTCTGTACAGTAAAAGCACTGTTTTCTGTTGTGAGCCAAAGCATTCATTAGGTTCAAATCAGTTCAAATAATTTGGATCCAGACACTTACATAATGACCAGGGGAAATTATTCATGTAATATATTGAAATAACAGTTAAAATGCTAGCTATGAGTATCAGGAAGTATGAATCAACATTAGAAATTTCTCACCAACATCCAAGTTGCTAGTCATAAAAGATAATGACACTTATAATCGTTGTCTGTTATTAAACTGTTCATAGATCAACAGACTGAGATTGAGCAATTGGTGTTGCATTTATTGCCTCTTGGGATGTCTTGGTCTCTTGCAAATGTACTAATGTCTACTCTTTTCAACTGAATGATAATTTATAATGCAAAATAACAGGAAGCTTACTGATATAGCATAAGATAGAGACAAGTTCTGATGGGAGAAAGACCAGCCTGAATTGCTGCGTATGAAAATGGGTATTGGTATGGTATATCCTAGGAAAAAGCAGCAAAAATGTACAGGATTTCAGTGTTTTTCAATGCTCCTATTAGGTATATACCAAAAAACTGCCAAAACTCATAGTTGAATTCTCTTCACCTGCAATCACCACCAACATGATTTTCCTGGTACTTGCATGTGATCAGGACTCCAATGAGTGGATGCTAACTAAATAGAAAGGCTACTTTTCATAGAATCATAGAATCATAGAATAACAGAGTTGGAAGGGACCTCTGGAGGCCATCTAGTCCAACCCCCTGCTCAGAGCATGACCAATCCCAACTAAATCATACCAGCCAGGGCTTTGTCAAGCCTGACCTTAAAAACTTTTAAGGAAGGGGATTCCACCACCTCCCTAGGTAACGCATTCCAGTGTTTCACCACCCTCCTAGTGAAAAAGTTTTTCCTAATATCCAACCTAAACCTCCCCCACTGCAACTTGAGACCATTACTCCTTGTCCTGTCATCTGCTATCACTGAGAATAGTCTAGATCCATCCTCTTTGGATGCACCTTTCAGGTAGTTAAAAGCGGCTATCAAATCCCCCCTCATTCTTCTCTTCCGTAGACTAAAGAATCCCAGTTCCCTCAGCCTCTCCTCATAAGTCATGTGTTCCAGTCCCCTAATCATTTTTGTTGCCCTTCGCTGGACTCTCTCCAATTTCTCCACATCCTTCTTGTAGTGTGGGGCCCAAAACTGGACACAGTACTCCAGATGAGGCCTCACCAATGTCGAATAGAGGGGAACGATCACGTCCCTTGATCTGCTGGCAATGCCCCTACTTATACACCCCAAAATGCCATTGGCCTTCTTGGCAACAAGGGCACACTGTTGACTCATATCCAGCTTCTCGTCCACTGTCACCCCTAGGTCCTTCTCTGCAGAACTGCTGCCTAGCCATTCGGTTCCTAGTCTGTAGCGGTGCATTGGATTCTTCTGTCCTAAGTTCAGGACTCTGCACTTGTCCTTGTTGAACCTCATCAGATTTCTTTTGGCCCAATCCTCCAATTTGTCTAGGTCCCTCTGTATCCTATCCCTACCCTCCAGCATATCTACCACTCCTCCCAGTTTAGTGTCATCCGCAAACTTGCTGAGGGTGCAATCAACACCATCCTCCAGATCATTAATGAAGATATTGAACAAAACCGGCCCCAGGACTGACCCTTGGGGCACTCCGCTAGATACCGGCTGCCAACTAGACATGGAGCCATTGATCACTACCCATTGAGCCCGACAATCTAGCCAACTTTCTACCACCTTGTAGTGCATCCATCCAGCCCATACTTCTTTAACTTGCTGACAAGAATATTGTGGGAGACCGTGTCAAAAGCTTTGCTAAAGTCGAGGAATAACACGTCCACTGCTGTCCCTTCATCCACAGAACCAGTTATCTCATCATAGAAGGCAATTAGATTAGTCAGGCATGACTTTCCCTTGGTGAATCCATGCTGACTGTTCCTGATCACTTTCCTCTCATCTAAGTGCTTCAGAATTGATTCCTTGAGGACATGCTCCATGATTTTTCCAGGGACTGAGGTGAGGCTGACCGGCCTGTAGTTCCCAGGATCCTCCTTCTTCCCTTTTTTAAAGATGGACACTACATTAGCCTTTTTCCAATCTTCCGGGACTTCCCTCGATCGCCATGAGTTTTCAAAGATAATGGCCAATGGCTCTTCAATCACATCCGCCAATTCCTTTAGCACTCTCGGATGCAATGCATCCGGCCCCATGGACTTGTGCATGTCCAGTTTTTCTAAATAGTCCCGAACCACTTCTTCCTTCACAGAGGGCTGGCCACCTCCTCCCCATGCTGTGCATGTAGTCTGGGAGCTGACCTTGTTCGTGAAGACAGAGGCAAAAAAAAGCATTGAGTACATTAGCTTTTTCCACATCCTCTGTCACTAGGTTGCCTCCCTCATTTAGTAAGGGGCCCACACTTTCCTTGGCTTTCTTCTTATTGCCAACATACCTGAAGAAACCCTTCTTGTTACTCTTAACATCCCTCGCTAGCTGCAACTCCAGGTGTGATTTAGCCTTCCTGATTCCATTGCTACATGCCCGAGCAATATTTATATACTCATCCCTGGTCATTTGTCCAATCTTCCACTTCTTGTAAGCCTCTTTTTTGTGTTTAAGATCAGCAAGGATTTCACTGTTAAGCCAAGCTGGTCGCCTGCCATATTTACTATTCTTTCTACACATTGGGATGGTTTGTCCCTGTAACCTCAATAAGGATTCTTTAAAATACAGCCAGCTCTCCTGGACTCCTTTCTCCCTCATGTTATTCTCCCAGGGGATCTTGCCCATCAGTTCCCTGAGGGAGTCAAAGTCTGCTTTTCTGAAGTCCAGGGTTTTCTGAACAGCATTGTCAGTGTTTTTTAAAGGTGTTGTCTTTTGACTACTGGTAAAGTAGTGACTACAAAAGAAATTGGAGTGTTCTTTAGAGTCATTTTAATAGAATCAGAAATATAAATTCTTCTGTGAGTGTGGATCCTATTGTAGGTGCTCACATGTCTCATGCATGCAAGATTAATTTTTTTTTAATAACAGTGTCCATGAGGAAATGCCTGCGCCCTGTTCCTTCTTCTCATGCTCCTGTGTGAGGGCACAGAAGGTGGAGCAGCCACAGCCCTCCCTCAGATCCCTCTTACTTTCTGTGGCAGTGAGATAGAACCTGGACAGTGTCAGACATGTTACTTTTCTTTGAGCTTCAAACACCTCTACTAGACGAGTCCTGTGAAAAAATTCTTCTTCACGCTCTTTATTACATTTTATACATGTGGACATTCCAAAATGAAAGGGGAGGAGGCAAGGTTCAGGAGCACAATGAGGAGGGGCACTGAATCTTCACATTTGTTGGCTGCTCTGGTCAAGCCCATTTCCTGGCCAGCTTTGATGTCTTTTTGGACTGTCTTGGACCCTTATGGCTGCTATGCCATGAAGGAGATTGTGGATGTCTTGTGCTGAAGCCACCTGGCTCTACGTGACTTTCTGCCGCTGGGGAACTGCACCAGGGTTTATGTTGGTGTAAGTCCTTGTTGAATCTAGTCCAGCACCATCAAAACAACAATATTCCTGCATTTAGTTTAAAATGTGAACATTGTACATTGTGTTTTTAACTTAAATAAGGAAAGAGAGATGCCCAGACTACCCATGTAATTGAGAGGGGTAGTTAGTGCTACGGAATCTTACATCTTTACTAATTTGAACAATTTAAGAAGTTAGAGCAAAGTATTCATTCCTTAAGAGAAAGAAGAAAGCCCCATTGATTATCTCTGCTGTTTCCCAAACAGTAGACCTCTTTAAGTATGATTAATCTACTACCAATAAGCACCTCTATTTGATTATTTATAACAATGAATTTTTATTGTTCTACCATCACACAACAAATTTTATGTAACTGGAAACTGTCTAACTCCAGGCAAATTGTCGACACTTGTGTAACCTTGTTGTTAAGAGCTGATGTAAAGAGCTGCGCAAAAGTAGTCCATTTGCAATACCCAACATCAAGTTTTATTGGTTCCAGAAAACCCAGGAACTTTGCTACATATTCTTGAGCACTATCTAATTAAACCTTATCTATGGACTATTTACATATCTATTAACATAGAGCAGAGCACTCTTCTAATGAGAATAGCCTCAAATAACGAAATTAGTGCAAACCCCAGCTTGGTCTTGTCTATATGTAGGGATCAGCAGTGATGTAGCTACACCAATAGCTGGCCACTGAGTACTGAACTGCAATTGTTCCCAATTTAGATTTCCTTCCAACTCCTTTTGCTTTTGCCATTATTAGGTGGCATGATTTGGGCTGATGCCATTATGGAGATGATTCTTAAATTAGTCATTTTTTACAATATGTTGGAATAATAACCTTCTTGTCAAGTTGCCTATCTGAAATTTACTCTTGGGTGGCTGGATGCAAGATTTGTTATGATGTGTCTTTTATAGGCCCAAATTTCTAGCTTTCGTGGCTTGTAGTTTGATAGGAGAGGTCTCTTGTTTGCTGTTTCCATTGAGAATCTTGGGATTGCTTGGTGGACTCAAGTGCAAGTTTTCAAGGAACTGTTACTTAAATAAGTGGCCTGATTTTTTCAGAAGTGTGGTCAAATTGAGTAAACGTGACAGAATCAAGCCCTAAGGTGGCAGTATCAGCCATCAGGAGCTGTTTCTTAACTCTACTCATTTATTAAAAATGGATTTGATAGTTGCAGTGCTATTGTTCATGGCTTTTGTGCTCTTAATATTTGTGACAATCAGAGTCCAGACGCCTAAAGGAGAGAACAGGGGATCTGAACCCCGAAGAATAAGCAATTGAATCAGCTGGCTGTATACAATGTTATTGTGTATAAATATATATTAAGTAAGGTCTTTTATGGAAGTGGGTAATACTCTGAACTTGATGGTCATTAGGAGATGTGTACAGGCTGTGGTTATGCATGTGTATATATGTATAGAAAATTGTTATTGTAACCAGGGTGCAGCTACAGCATCACCTCACAGCAGTGTGGGGAAGCAATCAGGCAAGGAGGAGCACCTCCCAGTCTAGTTGTTTACATAAAACTAACTCCACGCATGTAGCATTGTACAACCGAGGGAAAGTCAGTGGTAGACCATTAAAATTAATAGAAAGACATTGAACCTGAAAAGAAAAACTCAGTCCTGGAAAACTAAGGGAGGAGGGAGTTTTCCTCCTCTGTGTAACCATGAATTACCATGTCTGAGAGAAAGGAAAAAAACAAATTCCCTCCCCCTCTGACCTGCAAACCCTGTTAAAAGGGAAGAGGTTTGAAGTGAAGGCTAACCAGAAACTGAGGGCCAGCATCAAAGCGGGGTGTGGTCCCTGAAACACTGGATATCCTCTAGGACAGAAGCCATGCTAGAAAACTGTTCAGAGGCAGTAGGTAACTTGTATTAGAGCAGGGAATTTAGCTAACATAGAAGTGTAAAGCCTGAAGTTTTGTCTTTATGGTCTTCTATGTAACTTGTATGCATTTTTTCCTTATTATTTCACCTTTGAATCTGTGAGATTTATCTATTAAATAAACTTTTAATTTATTTTTACCTGAAGCAAGTCCCTGTTGTGCAACCTGAGTGCAGTGTGCAGCCCTGAGTGGATTGATGACTTGGGGGCAGGATTCACTCCTTCAGAGATGAATGATGAATCAGAAGAGAGAAGTCTGAGTGTCCAGTAGTTAAGAACTTGGGGGATGCATTTGGGGAGACATGAGACCAGAAGGGGTCATTGAGGTCATCCTGCAAAGAGTAAGTAGGTGGATGGAATCCAAGATGAGACCTTCATGCTTGAAGGCTGGCTACTGGTGTCAAAGTTCTGAGCTATAGCAGCAGAGCATTAAGGCACCCAAAGGAAAAGGCAGGCAATAACAGAACTCTTTACGGGGCTGCGTGATCCCCAAAATGTCACAGTATTCACTCATATTGTAGACCAAATTTACTGCTGACCTAAGTCATGTTATTCTGCAAACACTTCTAAAATGATCTACAAATTCTGGTTTGCCAATTCATGGGTCCATGTCTCCTGATTTGTCTGAACTGTCCATTTTTGACCTCCACAAAATCATTAAGGACCATTCTACTTGCTTGAGGCTTGTAGTGTTCAAGAACAGATTTTGATGTTTTGGTGGCCAGGCATTTTGTTTGGATTAAGCCCCTTTTTATTTGGGAGTATGTATAGGATCTAAGGCTGGGGCAGAGAGGTGCATGGTTATTTATTTATTTTTGGAGAGAGAATGTAAATATTTCCCCTTTAAATTGCAGTTTGTGTTATATGGAGACATCTTGTTGCTTAACAGAGCTGCGATCTGTGCATTCAGCATTTCTTCCTTTGGTGACATAAATAAATGTTGGGGTGACATTTTCAGAAGTGTGTAAGTAACTTAGAAGTTGAAGTCCATTTCAAAAATGACTTGGACATATGTGGTCTGAACCAAAACCCATTGCACTCAATAGGAAAATTCCCATTGACTTCAATGAGCTTTGGATCAGAGCCTGAGGAGCCTGAATCATTCAAACACAATGAGAGACTTAGGGTCCTAAGTGTCTGAAACGGCACTTGTGGAAACTTTACCCTTTATCTGCCATCTCTGTAGTGATAGGTAACAGGAGCAAGTAGAACAGTTCTGACAGTGAGTAGAATTCTGTTCCCACAGAATTAATAACCCAGTTCCAGTTGCAGGGCCAAATGCTACCTTCAGTTTCCTTTGCTCAACTCCAGTGAAGATAGTTAGTTACCCCTCTGCAACCTTATTGAGTTCAGTTTCACTGGGGACAGAAATGGTGGGATGACTAAGTAACCAAGTAAGTAACTGGCAGCCATGGCTGGCAGCCATGGTGTTTTAATCCAATGTTGTCTGTACCTACTGTGAGCACAGTTAATCAACTCAGTGGTTTCCTGGAGCCCTTCCTATACTAGCATACTCACTGTGGCTAACAATGATAGAACTGAATTAGTGCTAGCAACAGTGGGATTTTTTTTTTTTTGGCAAAAAAGTCTAGTGTAGACATAGCCTAAGTCAGGGGTAGGCAACCTATGGCACTCGATTTCAGTGGCACTCACACTGGCCACCGGTCCGGGGAGCTCTGCATTTTAATTTAATTTTAAATGAAGCTTCTTAAACATTTTAAAAACCTTATTTACTTTACATACAACAATAGTTAATTATATATTATAGACTTATAGAAAGAGACCTTCTAAAAACGTTAAAATGTATTACTGGCACGCGAAACCTTAAATTAGAGTGAATAAATGAAGACTTGGCACACCACTTCTGAAAGGTTGCCGACCTCCGGCCTAAGTGTTCTGCAAATTGAAACAGTAGCTGTGTTTTTAAGAGTTCTGCACATGACTGTCTTGATCCAATGTAGTGTTAATCTCAAGAATACATTTCCCTATGAACTTCCCCTTAAAAACTTCCAGTGGTATCACCTGATGTTCTGCACTAATGCCCAGTCTAACCAGAGTTCAGAACAGTTGGCTCCATATAAACTCAGAATATTGGTCGATCAAATATTTGTGTATAAATAGAATCATTTTGAAAATGCCTATTTAGAATACAGAAGCACAGTGTTTGCAATCTGTGCAGTGTATAAATGTACTGTACAGCTTGAGTGGCTTTGCAAATTAATCAAGACAGTTTGAACACTTGTGCTGCAGGAATCAAGATTTGCCAGTATTAAAGAAGAAAGTGTTTTAAACAGTACTGCAAGGATGTATCATTTCATCTTTTTTCTAATGTTTCTTTTACAATAAGAAGACAAGAATGTATCAGTTATTTGTAGCCTCTGTGTAAACATAAGATATATTTAATCAAGGTAAAATCTTGCTTTATGAGTCACAATTTCTTTGTCATAAAGTACATTAAAAATGTATACAACATAAGTGTTCATATTAGTAGTATATTGCTTTATGCAGGTGCAGATGCATACTTATCTTGTCAGTTTCTTTGCATTACACTTGCCTGGCTTATACTATAAAGGTGTTAGACACTCTGTTTACATATGTGCTAAAGGGTGACATAATGTCTATTGAAGCAAAGTCACTGAGCTCCCAACTAGGCTACAAGGAGCACTTAAAAATGAAAACAGATCAAAGCTCCGAGAAAGGTTGCGATATTCACAGCCATGAGCAAAGAGGTGTTGGAGAAAAGGGGCTCTAGTTTGTCTGAAACAGAGGTGCATAATTGCATGACTGTATCTCGAGAATCCCTTGAGTTTCCAGACTGTTTGAGATATGAATCTGTGAGAATAAATTTTTTAGCAGCAAATCCAAAAAGCCTGCTGAAAATTGTCCAAATAGATTAAGAAAAAGGTTAAATTGTAGCAAGCTCATACAAGATGAGAAATACTAGTCTGCCTGTCTTTTTATAGACTACAGTATAGAAGTTGTTTAGAATTGGACACTCATTGTAGTGTGACTAATATTTTTCAGACATAGTGAAATGTCTGCAATATAGACCTGTGCCTTAGAATGAAGTAACAGTTGCTTTTTTAGTGCCATTTAAATGTGGTTTTGATCAGCAGAATTTCTCTTCTTGAGAAAGGTGGATTTGGATGTTACCAAATGAATATGCACAAATTAAAAGGGGTAGGGGGGTTGAAAAGGTAATTTTTTTGATATCACTTCACTGTAGATTTTTTTTCAGCACTGTTTCTTCCCTCCTACTGATTCCCATTATGCTGTTTCAATCCCACTTAATCTTGACAAAGTGTGTGTGTGTATTTAAATAATGAAAGAGAGAGAGAGACAACAGTTACCAATGCAGCGTTACTATGCACATTTTATTTATACAGATTTTCATTATTGCACAACATTGACTGAAACGTCTCATCTAGCTTTGTGAACAAGGGGCTCCTCCAGAATGGACAACTTCTCCCTCAAGGCCTTGCATTATGGTGACCTGTCTTGAATGAGGAAGGCTAGATGAGACTCCCTTTGAAACCCATAAATAGAACATCTAGCACAGCCACTAGGTTGCTGCGGAGCAATTCCAGGCATTCCCTTTCCCAGGGAAATATCATGCTGTCACAATAATGCTCCCAGTCCAGCATGGACGGTGGAGGAGAAGGGATCAAACCTGTGTCTTTTGCATGGCAGCAAAGAATACTAAAGCATAGCGCTACCAGGCCAACTTTTATTTATTATTAATTATTATTATTTTACATCAATAATGGCTTTGGAAAAATAGAATTCCCAATCCAAGTTGCATATTTGAACTACAAAAGGGATGTGTATCTCTCTCTGTGTTTGGTTTTCTTTATAAGCATCTTCTTCACAATGAAGTTGGAACTGACCTAGTAAAGCTTCTGATCATCAAGAGTGCTGTCATTCTCACATTACATATTTAGCAGATTTGATTTTAATACAAAATACCACAAACACAGTTTTAAAATTTGGACATTTTAATCAGTAGTTATGTATAGAAAAATGATATCTGAATGCCTAAGCATAGACTTGATTCCCAGACATAGAATATGAGTGCCTAATTTGGACAATGAAATTTGAAAATTGAAGTCTCAGTTGCAAAAAGGCAATTTTTCGTCTCCCACAAACCCTCTACCCCTTCCATCCTCATGGCCATTCTTTTGAATGCAAAGTTACAGACCTTCTTAGTTAATTATTGTAACATCAGAAGTCTTTGACATGAAAGGGACCAAGCAGTGGCTATACAAGATAATGATTTGTTTATAACAATAATTTAAACAGTATATGAAAAGGATAAACATGCGTGTCCTGCCAACATTTGCTTTATGTTCTCTGTAAGCTTCAGTGATTGAGTCTCTTGGCTTCCCCTTTCAAATGTTTCTCCCTTTAAAAATAAAACAAATTGCAGAGGAGAAAAATCTTTCATATTTAAGGAGATTTCTATTTAATATGCTATAGGGGATAGCCAGAAACAAAATATACATGCATGTAGTACGATAAAGGATAGTTCACATTTAGAGATGTCTATATTTCGTTTCTGGTGTGTAGTGGTTTTTATGCTTATGGTTTTTAGTGACTGTAACAGCAATCCAATCCAAAATGTTCCACCCTGCAGTGTATGGAAAGTTTATTACTTACTAGAAAGTCTAAGGATCTTACTTTCTTTCATCCAAGGTTCTCAAAATACTTCAGAAACATTTAATTAAGCCTCAACTTGCTCTGAGGAAGGTAAATATCTATTTTACTCCTTTTCCAAATGGCTAATATGAGGCATGGCATTTGTGACTTCCCCACGGTCACCCATGAAAATTGGTAGCAGAGCAGTGGAGAGAACCCAGAAGTCCTGACTTCCAGTCCTTGCTCTAACCACTGATCCACACTCCCCATTATTGTATTGGCAAGTATGCAAAAGACTTGTAAACAATGGCAAGCCAGTGGAACTGTAAAATCTACCTTCAATTCCTAATGTCACTTATTGGAAGGTCTTAAAAAACCCAAGAATTCTCATTAGACTCATTCTTACATCCTTTTCCTCCTGCGCATAGGGGATACACCAATTTCCACCTTTTATTTTAGTCTTGTGCTGGTCTCTTAAGGATTCTGAGTGTCCTGTTGATGGATTAAGTCTTTCTCTGTTGTTCTGCATAATGTTTCTCTACATCATCCTCTTTTTCTCTTCCAGGTGGTGTCCATATTATCACCTGATGTGCAAGTTGTGCTGGTGGTGCCTTTAAAGCATGTCCTAAATATATCTGTTGTTATCTTACATGTTTGATTCTTTAGGTTGATTTGCTTTCCTTAGAATTTCTGATGTTGCAAGAAACTCTTTCCAATGACTTTGAAGATCTTTTGGAGGCATTTACTTTGGAATGAGTTCATTTTCTTCTTTTCAGTTTCCATTGTAGATTTCAATGACTTTTTGTATCAGTGCCAATCACGCTACTTTTCTAAATCTTTTCAAGTTCATGAAAATTGTTTGCTGCTTTTGATATTTGTTGCTTGACATCAAGCATGGAGTATTACCATCATTGCACATCTCACTCCCTAGATCTGTAAAATGCCTTACTAGTTCTAATGTTCCTCCATCTACTCTGATGGTTGGTTTTGGGAGAGTGATAGGCATATATGTTGTCTTCTCCTTGCTGATGAACAAATTGCCTTGTTTTGCTATGACCTTGTCTATACTACACAGTTTTGTCAACTGATATAATTACATTGCTTGTGCATGTTCACACAATGCTCCTTTTGTTGGCGGAGCATATCCACAGTAGGTGCCACAAGTACTCCTCAGATTACTTTTGGCATTCATGGAGCAGCTGAACACGGTGAACTGTCGGTTTCGGGCTCAGGAAACAAGCACTGAGTGGTGAGATCACATCATTATGCAGGTCTGGGATGATGAGCAGTGGCTGCAGAACTTTCTGTGAGGAAAGCCACCTTCTAGGCACTGTGCTCGGAGCTCACCCCAGCTCTGTGGTGCAGGGACACCAAAATGAGAGCTGCCCTCTCGGAAGAGAAGCGCATGGTAATTGCTGTGTGGAAGCTGGTAACCCCAGACTGCTACCATTTGGTCACGAATAAGTTTGGAATCGGGAAGTACACTGAAGGGGCTGTGTTAACGCAAGTGTGCAGGGCCATTAATCGCCTCCTGCTACGAAGGACTGTGACTCTTGGCAATGTGCGTGAAATAGTGGATGGCTTTGTGGCAATGAGATTCCCTAACTGCAGCAGGGTGATAGGTGGCACACAGCCCAATTTTGGCCCTGGACCATCTTGTGATGGAGTACATCAATAGGAAGGGGTACTTCTCTATGGTACTGCAGGTGCTTGTGGATTACTGTGGGTGTTTCTCTGACATCAGCACGGGCTGGTCTGGGAAGGTGCATGATGCATGCATCTTCAGGAACCCTGGCCTGTACAGAAAGCTGCAAGCAGGGACTTTCTTTCCAGGGCAGAAGATTCCAGTGGGGGATGTTGAAATGCCCATAGTCATCCTGGGAGACCTGGCATACCCCTTACTCCCATGGCTCATGAAGCCTTACACGGGAAACCTGGACAGCAGGAAGGAGTGTTTCAACAATAGGCTGAGCAGGTGCAGAATGACAGTTGAATGTGCCTTGGGCAGATTAAAAGCACACTGTTACTGCCTGTATGGCAGGTTAGACCTAAAAGAGGAAAATATTACTATGGTAATAGCAGCCTCCTGTGTGCTCCATAATATTTGTGAGGCTAAGGGTGAAAAGTTTCCCTGGGTTGTAGCGCAGAGGCGGATTGCCTGGCTGCTGAATTTGAGCAGCCAGATACCAGGGCGCTGAGAGCTGCACACTAGGGGGATATTCGAATCAGGGAGGCTTTGAGGCACCATTTTGACAATGAGCACCAGCAATGTGTCTTTCTATACAGCATTTTGCCATGCTTTGTTAACTTGCTGCCTTGCTTGAAAATTGTGATGATTCCTGACTGTGATTTGTAGTCAGCAAATTATCAAATCACTACAGCAGCAACAACCAATCTCTATTTGTCTCCTACAGAGTTTGTTTTTATTAAATATCAATTTACAACACACACAAAAGGCTTGGTGGGAAAGAAGATAAGAGTGCAGGGCAGTGTAGACTCTCATAGCTGTGGTTACGTCTAGCTGTAATTTTGGAAGTTGTCGAAGGGGTGGAGTGAATGGGGTACCGAGACGTTCCATGAAGTTACAAGTAATGCGTGAGAGGAGTTTGGGGAGGGCATGGAAAGCAGTTCTGTATTGACTGCAGGAGTAGGAGGGCAGGTGAGCATGCATGTGTTCTGGCTGGAGCGTGATTAGGAACTTCAACATCTCTGTTACCTCCTCCATCACTTTTATCATCCACTTCTGTTCCTTTACAATGTGCTCCTCACTCTCCTTTCTGTCCTGCCTTTCTATTTGAAATTTTTCCTTCAGGGTCTCTCTCCATTCCCTGTGTTCTCTTTTTTTGGCCTTTGAGGATTGGAGTACGTCTTGGAACTTGTCCGCCTCCCTCCTCCTTGGTCACTTCCTTATCTGGCAGAGGTGCTCCGCTGTTGTATAGGGGCTTCCCCTGAAGGGCACATCTGTCGAAGCATAAGAAACAATGCACAGAAGAATGATTGTTAGTTCACGCACAACATTGAATCATTATAGTAAAATGCACCTCTTTTTTACATAACAATCACTTTCTTACTGTCCCTTGGCAAGCACACATGTTGGCGAACACCCTAAACTTGGTGAGTTGGGCCCATGGCTGTGTGTGTGAGTGTTGGGCGCTAAAGATGGGGCAAACAGTCTAAGTGGTTTTTCAAGGGGATCACTGCAGGAAACTAGGGACATTTTTGTAAATTCTGCCACCATTTTTCACAGGTGAAGGTCATTGAAGCCGATATCTTACTCCTGAGGGTAAGCAAGGATGCAAGGGTGCATCTCCTGCACGTGTGCGGCTTTGGACCCATTCCCTATGCTGCTTTCCTGTGTGCTACCTTGGTCCCTGCACAAGTGATTACCAATTAGCACGTAAAAGTTTCCTACAATGGAGGAAGGAACAAAGCAGCTCTGCCAAGGAACCTTCGGTAGAGGATTGGCAAGTACCTCCAGGAAAGTTTCCTAGAGATCTCTCTGGAGGATTCCTGTGAAAACTCGGTGTGCATTAACACACTGTTCCACCACACTGCTTAGCTGCACAAGGGAATGTGGAGCACACTTAAGCACAGCTAGTCTTGTACATTTCTGTCCCTTCACCCACTTCTAGACTATTCAGAGGAAAGGGCAGCTCTACCTCAAATGACCAAGCAGCATCTACTCAAAAGATCACTTACCATAGCTTTCCTCTCCTGGATCATGCGCACTGTGAAGCTCAAAAGCTTTTACCTTCCACCAACAGAATTTGGTCCAATAAAATATATTAATTCACCTACCTTGTCTCTCTCCTATGCTGGGACCAAAATGGTTACAACAACACTGCAATAAGCAGGACAATATCACCCTCAAAAACAAGGTCATTCAGTTGTGCTTTATCATTAGTCCATAAAATTCCTTGGTTACCTTCTGTGGTTACTTTCCTCATGACATAGTCAGTGACCAGTGCAAACAATAGTGGGGAGATAATACACACCTTACTCCAGTTGCACTGCAAACCATTTATCAGCACTATTGCAAGTGGTGTACAGTCTATTCACCTGCTATATGAAAACTATGACTACTTCTTAGACATGACTGATAGAAGTAGAGGCTGTCTTACAAATTGCTTTTGCACTCAGATCTGATCCTGAGTGGGCCTCTGGGCTCTATCGTAATATCAAAGTCCATTCATATTTGATTACTGCAATTTGCCAAAAGTGCCAATTTTCTAAGTGATAAAATAGAGAGTTGCAAGGAAGCTGCCCCATATTACCAGGGGAATAGCTGCTTAATATAATACGGCTCTGATCTTGGTCGGGGGTGGGGAGGATGTCTCTAGTTGTTACTATAATGCAAAGAATAGCAAAGACTTTGTAATCAGGGAAGCTTAGAGGAGTAAATAATACATTTTTTACTGTGCTCTTCATATGCAAAACATCCCAAACTGAATTACAGAGTGAAACAAAATGTTGGCCAAATGTAATATGGGTCATGGGTAACTTTTGAAGGAAGGAGTAGATATTAACCATTCACATAGCTGTCCCTTGGGTAGGACGAATTGGGGCAACTGCTCTGGGCCTCACACAATGGGGGCGCCCTGTGGGCTGGTGCAATTGACTGCACGGTCGGTCCTGAAAGAGACAAATCTGTCACCTCTGCCCCAGGCCCTGCACCTCTGTAGGGACAGCCTGACCATTCATGTTGATAGGTGCCAGATCAGTGATGAACTTCAATACTCACTGGGAGCCACTGTCTGAAAACATGCAGGTTAGCCACAAAACCAGAAATAAGTATATGCTACAGAAGCAGCATCAGTGTGCTCTAATGTTTTGTCCCCTGTATATCCTATGGGAGTAATCTGTGCAGGGTCTACAAGTGCATTTGCTTGGTCACAGGGCATATGCATGTAAAAGTGAAGCCTTGCCTGCTAGAACCCATCCTGGAATGGAAGAAGTAAGATTCAGGGTGGACATCTTCTTCCCTATGGGTTTCTTGGTGGATACCAATGTGTGGAGACTTGAAATTTGGCCTTATCTAGTCTCTGTTTCTGATGCCAAACTACTTGAACTGTAGTTTCCAGCCAGTTCTGTTTTTACATACTCCTTAAAATGCAACTTTCTTACAAAAGAGTATCTTGGTTTCTAAGAAGAGCTGAATTTAGAACTAGAAGAGGTAATTGATTGAACAAACACTTTAAACTTGAAAGGTATTGGATAAACTCTTACTGAGTGAGGAGTTATACATACAGCCCAATTGAAGGTCTTGTTAAATTGAAGGTCTTGTTAATTTTGAAGACAATGAAAGAGGCACACTGAGACAAAGTAATGTTCATGCTGAAAGAAGATTAAAAATTGAAGTATAGTAATAAGTTTTGTGTTGACTGTTACTTTTTATAGGAAAGTTTATTGCAAATAACATATAGCAAAATGACTGGAGCCCAAAATAATAATTCCTTTATATTGCAGGAACTATTCGAATTGGGGCCATCTGATACTTTCACTATTGTCTGGCTCGGTTAAAAACAATTTTATGGGGTCCCCAAAAAACCATGTTGTTGCTCCTGGCAGCAATCTGTAGAGTTAGCAGCTTTGATTCCCTAAAACCTGAAAAGATAATTCATTAATTCTTAGCGCTTTCCAGGATAAACCCTTCAAAACTCATCTGAAAAAAAAATTAATCCCTGCTGTCACTCAAAACATTACATTTGTCTTCAGAGACAAATTATAAAGGTACATAAGAACAGCCGTACTGGGTGAGACCAAAGGTCCATCTAGCCCAGTATCTTGTCTTCCAACAGTGGCCAATGCCAGGTGCCCCAGAGGGAATGAACAGAACAGGTAATCATCAAGTAATCCATCTCCTGTCACCCATTCCCAGCTTCTAGCAAACAGAGGCTAGGGACGCTATCCCTGCCCATCCTGGATAATAGCCATTGATGGACCTATCCTCCATGAACTTATCTAGTTCTTTTTTGAAACGTGTTATAGTCTTGGCCTTCACGACATCCTCTGGCAAGGAGTTCCACAGGTTGACCATGCATTGTGTGAAAAAAAAACTTTCTTTTGTTTGTTTTAAATCTGTTGCCTATCAATTTAATTTGATAGTAGTTCTTGTGTTATCAGAAGGAGTAAATAACACTTATTTACTTTCTCCACACCAGTCATGATTTTATAGACCTCTATCATATCACCCCCTCACATCACACCCCTTGTCTCTTTTCCAAGCTGAAAAGTCCCACTCTTATTAATTTCTCCTCAACTGGCAGCCGTTCCATACCCCTGAACATATTTGTTGTCCTTTTCTGAACCTTTTCCAATTCCAATATATCTTTTTTTTGAGATGAGGCAACCATGTCTGCATACAGTATTCAAGATGTGTGTATACTATGCATTTATATAGAGGCAATATGATATTTTCTGTCTTATTATCTAACCCTTTCTTAATGATTCCCAACATTCTGTTCACTTTTTTGACTGCCGCTGCACATTGAGTGGATGTTTTCAGAGAACTATCCACAATGACTCCAACAGCTCTCTCTTGAGTAGTAACAGCTAATTTAGACCCCATCATTTTATATGTATAGTTGGGATTATGTTTTCCAATGTGCATTACTTTGCATTTATCAACAGTGAATTTCATCTGCCAAATACCTTCTGAGCTGGTTAGCTACAGAAATCACATGCCATCATTTCAGTCTCCTGATTGGATGAGTTATGCAACTAATCAAGAGTGAATTTTGAATTACAGACTTTCCTGTCAGATTTGCACTGTTGTTTAATTATACCATTCTACCTGGGAGCTAAACACTGATTACTCTTGAGTATTTTCCCTAGCAGAGCTACAGCACTAGAAGGGTCCTGGAAAGCCAACCCAAAATAGTCACACACACACACACACACACACACAAAAAGTCAAATACAATAGCTAGTAGCGGGTTCTCATTTACATGGATACACAGGGTTCCACTAGCAGACAAGAATGGGGAGAAAGCAGCATTTGGCTTAAAGAAAAGCCCTACATTGACTCCAGTTTAGGAAGTCAATATCACGGTTTTACTTGTCCCTGGACATTTGCATTGGCTGCTCTTTCCATTAGGGTGGCGTGATGGCACTTGGCATCCCTGAGGGACACATGTAGCTGAGGGAGTAATGGACAATGTTACACATTAAATGAAAACTCTGACCCTCTCTGGAGATCTCAAAGCACTTTACAGACATTAATGATAACCCTTATTACCCAACTGCCCCAGGAACCAAGTCAAGTACCATTTGTCCTGTTTAATAGCTGGGGACACCGAAGGACCAATGGGTGACATGATCAGTGTGTGGTCACAGTGAGTCAGTGGCAGAGCCAGGAATCCCACTGCTCCATCCCATGCTCAAACCACCAAAGGGCTCCTTGGAAAACAGCAGATAAATTGATGAGAATAAGTGGCGGCTCAGCTCAGTGGATGCCTTTCCTCAGTCCCTCCTGAATTCTGCCTTATATTGGGTGGCAGAAGCTCTCAGATCCCATGCCCCTTGAATTGCTCAGATTCAGATGCATGCCAACCCCATGCAGACATGGCCATTTTCTAAGGAATGAGAAAATGAATGGAAGGTAAGTTATTGATTGTAACTTAGTTGAAACTTTAAAAACTCCGAGTAGAGTAATACTGAGTATTTAACAATATATTTAATCAGTGTGAAGTGTTCATATAATCTAAATAAAGACCTCGGGGGCAGATCCTCAGCTGGTGTAACCTGTGATAACTCTGTTGGACTCCATTAGAGTTAACAGTTTACATCAGCTGAGGATCTGTACCCTCATCCAGAGAGGCTGACGTCATGTGAAGCTGCAATTTTCACACCTCCCAGGATTGAGCCCTTGAACACCAGAAATCCTTATTCTGTATGCTGCACATTTCTAAAGAGTTGTTAAGGACTTTGAACTGCTTGTAGTGCACAGATGTTTTGTGAAGCTTGTTATTTTCTATGTTGGAGGTTATGAGTCAGATTACTGTTACCAAAATGTTTATGTGAAATCATTTCTGAGTCATATATTTGCATCATATACAACCTGTCTGACAATCAAAACATTCAGCACTCAGCTAATGACTATACTAAGTTTTCCAACACTCTCATCCAACATAACATAATTACACAGAAAAGTGCAATATATTACTTTGACAGAGTTCTTCATGCATCTTATAAGATAATGGCAAGACATCAGAATTACTCCTCTTTTAAGTTTTCAGATGAATATGCACCTCATTGTATGAAACCAAGTTTGAAAAAAAGTCATATATAAAATACAGTTAAAATGGAATTAAATGCCCTGTAACTACTGAAAACTAGCTCTTTAAAACCCAAATAAATGTTGAATCCAGATTGGGTCAACGCTGTTATTTTTTTCTCTGCTAGTAGGTATTTGATTAGTCTTGAATATTTGTATGGAAAAGCTGCTTGACTACCAGAATGCTACAGCTGTCCAGGAGACTGTTTGGTAGTTTCTGTACAATACAGTTTACAAGAGGGAACTGAAACATTTTTAATAGCTTGGAAGATATAAACAGCCTGCAAACTACAACTTAATGCAGATTCTGTTTATCTGTTCTGTAACTTCTAGCATAAGTAGAGGTTTTTTGCAAAAATAGTTTGAATAAATAAGACAGACTTTTAAAATACATATATTTACTCTAATTGTATGTGAGGAGAGTGGCAGGACTGTTCATTATCACATACCACTCAAAGATTTAAAAAATAGTAACCCCCCCTCTTGACTGTTTGTTTTCTTAGCAGCCAGGTTCCTTTTTCGCCTTGATATACAGTGAAAAATTAGGGGGCTTGGAAAAATAATAGTTTAATTTAAAAATATATAGGCTGCAGTCAATATAGTGGGATTTTTTGGGTGTGGGATTGATTTGTCTCTGTTTTTCACATCACTCCTGCTGAAAAACATGCAGGGATTTAAACAGAAAATTATTTTAAGACTGATTTGTCAGATGCAGTATGAAAGTTTGGTTTACAGTCTTTCAAAATTGGTGTTTGGGATCTGCATTATATGTGTGGATGGCACTGGCAGGTCTTTTCACATAAAATACCATTGCATTTCATCACTTTTACTAGATTGGCATAGTGCAAACTGCAAGATGGGAGATGATGACATTCTTTATGTTTGTGGTGAAAAAAGTCAAGTATGGGCAATTAAGTAATGCCTTATCTGACTGTAAATGACTACACCGTCTTGGTAATTAGTGGACCTTTATTTGAAGAAATAAAAAAAGCTTCCCCATGTGCTGTTAGTGAACACCATCTTTGCTTATCCACCCTCTTTGGCTAGCATCAGTGGCAAATATATAATTGGACTATGAGGACCAATATATTGTAAAGTGTAGTGGAAAATGCCAAGAAAAATCTGTTGGATGAAGTCCATTTGTCCTGTGTTAATTTGTAGCTCTGTAAACAAACACAGCTGCTGAGTGTAGGATGAGTGTTCAAAGTGGTAAAAACAGTGATGCATTGCTAGTGAGATCGCAGCAGAAAAAATATGTAACATATGAGGCTGCAGCACGGCTCTAGTCTATCCTCAGTTCTGATTAATTATGTCTGTTTATATGTTTTCATATATTTATAATACTATAGGTTAACTTGACTGTGAAGATGTTTATATTTCCCAGGTCATTCAGCTGAGACTGTCAGAGTATTAACTCAGTGTTGACTGAGCTGATAATTCTGAACTTTTGAAGAAGGTCTGAATTAGAGGCCCTTTAAAATTATTTCTCTTCTACCAATATGCTATCAATTCATTCTTCATTGCTTCATTGCACCCCCTTATCCCCCCAAGTGCTCTGTGTGTGTGTGTATGTTGTGTAATTTTCGTTTCTCATTTTACCTTGAAAATCCTGTGTCACCAAATAAATGACACGAGAATTAGAGCATTAGAAGCCTCGGGGTCAAGTCTGCAAGGTCACTGGCAAATGCAACAGCACTTACACTGTAATTTGTCTTGTAGCCCAGTAACATGTTTTGACATCCCTGCACTGATTAATTGCTCTGAAAAAGTTGAGGATGGTCTCAGTTGCTGCTGTAGAAAAGAGGTTTTCTTTTCCTGCCACCTCAGTTATTTACAGAGGAATTATTGTATTATGTGTTTACGGTACCTTGAACAATGGGACCCCGGCCCATGACTGGGGCTTCTAGGTGCTACCACAAGACAATTATAAATAATGATAAAATGCATGTGCTGTATCATTGTGCATTTCTTCTCATTACAGAAGACTGAAGATATTAATTTGTGTTTCCTCACTTAGTTTAAGAAAACTAAGGAGGCTTGGGGACTATATAATTCAGTTAGAGGGAAATGGAGAGTAAATATGGCAGGCTATAGATCACCAGGTCAAATCCAGTCCAGACTGGTAGAGCCTGAAATAAAGCTGGTTGAAAAATCTCTGATGGATTGCTGATGAATCAAAATAGAAATGTTTGACTGAGATAGTTTGATTTTAGACAAAGTTGCAACAGAAACCAGGCAGGTTTTGGAAACCTGCCAGGCTCCTCAACAACTCACCTGGTGGTCTTCTGTGGAGCCATGGCTTCCAGGCGCTGGGATTCTTCTGCACCTCACCCGAGCAGCTGCTGTGGAGTGGGACTTCCAGCATCCCAGCTCTTCTGTCTCTTGCCAGGCAAGATGGCAGGGAGCCTGGCAGGGTGGACTCACTTAAATCATTTATTTTCATCAGCTTTTCCATTTGTACTTAAGCTACTTTCTAAGAAAGATGCATTCTCATTGGTTGATATAACCATTAAAACATGCAAGTAACCCATTGACGTAATTGATGCTGTTTGAGGAATAAAGTAATAATATGAGTAAGAGTGGAAGAACCTTAACAGGTGCAAACAAACCCAAATCCCTACCTTGCTTTTATCTACCATTTCCAGATAATACTGACCAGGAAGAAGCTAGTCCTTCTCATCCTCAGAAATCATTTTATTTATCCATTTCAGTTCTCCCCCTACCCTCTTACTGACAATGAGAGGAAGCAGAAATCCACCATGGGTGAAGCCTCAGAATTTCATGCAGTCATGGACCTTACTTCGGTCTCCTGTCAGGATTAATTTTATTATTTCTCACTGTGCCAGCAACTTCAGAGAAGTTGAAGGGAATCAAGGAGAAGCCTCCTATTTGTCTGGTTGTATAGGCTCCATGGCATTCAGACTCACTGGGGATCTAAAGAAACCATTTAGAAGGAGAGAGAGAAATCCTGAGTAGAACTGAAGACTATCTACCAATTTGACCCTTTAATCTCTTTGTGAATTGTCAGCAAAAAGGTTTTGATTTTTATCAGTTGTCAATTACTTGAAAATTTCCAGGCAAATGTATTTCAATCAAAGTTGCCTGTGACCTGTTCTCTTTGGGGTGGCCAAACTGTGGCTTGCGAACCATTATCATTAAAGTGTGGCCTGTGGAGCACACCCCGCTCTCCCTCCCTCCATTCTCCACCTACCAGACTGTGGGGTGCGGGGAGCTCAGGACCTGTGCCTTGCAGCAGGGTGGTGGGATAGGGGCTTCTGCCCACCGGGAAGGAGGGTCTTGGGGCTTCAGCCCAGCGGGGCGCACCTGCTGGGGCTCAGGGCTTCAGCAGGAGCGGGGTTGAAGTCCCGAGCCCCAGCAGGCACCTGCTGTGGGGCTGACATCCCGAGCCTCAGCAGGAGCGCCCCAGCTCTCAAACTTCTGAAGATTGTCATATGCGGCTTGGAGGGTCAGTATGTTTGGCCACCCGATACTGAATATTTTCCTTTCACTATGCATAGTGGGTGATTGGTTAGCTAAGTCACATATCATTGTATGCTTCCTGCCTGGATGACCGAAACTGTTCTCGGGAAGAAAAATCAAAGGTGTGTGTTTGGGCAGTTTGACTATGAAGCAGTCTCCATTACCGAAGAGTAAAGTTATTGTGGAGTTCTAATGTGAAAACTGCACAGAAGGAAGTGAAAATTCACTTATAATAATGGACATACCCACAAGTAAGGAATTGAAATTCTTCAGCAGTGCATAAGTACTAACTATATCATGTGTTTAAAATATGTGTTTTGGGATAGCCAGGTACATGGGTGATGCAGCCACAGAGAAAGGGAGGAGGATTCAGGGTAAACGGCGAAGGGGCACGATAAATAAGTTGAGCCAAAAAGTGAAGGGTGTTGTGTGTGCTTTTGGTCTCTTGTACACAGTGGGAATGTGTCTAAGGATGGTGCTTAGAAGACTTTCTCTCTCTGTAACTAAGCTTTCAGAAGCATGAAGTAGATGATTTTGAGTAACACAATTGCTTTATATATGCCTTCATCCTTAATGTTGTATGATCTAGGCCTTCTAATGATATATAAACAAACATTTTCTGACTGCATCGTATTCAAGTGTGTCTCCTCTTAGAGAGCATTTTTCAGAACCTCGTTACGTGCGTGTGACCCAGGGACCCCTTGATGCCAACTGGCAGAGAGCACAGGCAGTGCCTAGGGTTTTACAGGGATCCTCTGGGCCAGATAGCTGCACAACTGTTCACCAGAGGGTAGCATGAAAGGCAGCAGTTTTCACACTTTTTGAGGTGAGCCCCCACCCCCCTTTGAGTTACAATTTTTGGTTGTGCCCCCCCAACTCAGACAAAAATAGACACAATATTTGCCCCACACCCCCTTGGATTGACAGGTTGGGGGGCGGCTGCCAGGAGTGGAAATTGGCGTTGTGGTGGCAGTTGTTGACACTGACCCACAGGCTTGGTGACCCACTGGCTTGAGTCGGGTTGGAGGTGGTGCTGCCTCTCCCCTGAACCCTGCCTGGTAGGGATAGCGTCATTGCCCACCCCCCTGAACATTCTGTCCCACAGTTTGAAAACCTCTGATCTAAGGTCTCTGACCAAGAGCCAGTAACCCCCTTTTGGTCATAATCATTGTGAAATGTAGGTGTGGATAATATTTAAGGAGTTACATCTCTGTACTGAAGATTATGTTTTTAAGGTCTTGGAGTTAAGTAGTAGGTTCACCAGAAGGTGACATGCCTGGAACATGTTCCTTTGAGGCAGGAGCTAATGGACACCTATCTCCCTGTCTGGCCATTTGGGTACTGCGTATTGTATGCCTCTCCCTGTATGCCTATTTGCATACAGAATGGAGTGAAAAATCTACAAGATGAAACAAACAGCAAGGGGTGTCTTGTTTCTGAAAGATGCCAAAGGATTGTTCTGGTGTATTTTGGAGTGTAAGGAAACACACTGAATCCTTCACGAGAGGCAAGCTGGCAGGGTACTTTTCTCATGAAAGGAGGATTGCAGCCAGCTTGGCTGTAAAATGCTGCAAGGATTTTGGGTGAGTTATATTCTACAAGACATGAAAGGTCTTGTTGATTAAGTTTAGGTTCTAGAATGTGTGTTATGATTTTTGTTTCATATGTAACCATTTGTTTCCCATATGTCTACTTTCTATTACTTGAATCGCTAGGCTTAATTAAATAAACGTACACTTGATTTCACTGTAAACATGTCTAAGTGCTGTGTGTTAAGCAGAGTGGTGATCTGAAGTGGAATTGCCAGAGCTGGGATGTATTGTTTCTATGGAAAGAGTGAATTTGTGAATACTGTGAGTGTCCAGTGGAACAGGGATTGGACACTCCAGGGAGATGCTTGAGGGTTTGGGTGTACCTATTGATAGCCTGTGGAGTAACAACAGGACTTATGAGGCCTACAGGGGAGTGCTTGTGTTGCCTGTGGCCAGTGGAGGTGGGGAAACTGACTCCTGGTAGGCACAGACAAGGTAGCAAAGTGCCTCTCAACCCTGGGTACCCCTGGGAAGCATCACACTGAAAGACAACCATTCCTTTGTGGATTAAGCTTTTTTGACCTGATTAGCTAGGCAGACAGGTGTGTGCACAGGCTCATGCCCCTCCCCCCGGCCCCACCCTGACTCCACTCCCTCCCTGCCTCTATTGGACTCCTCCCCAAATCCCCGCCTTTTCCCAGAGCGCGCTGCATTCCTCCTCCTGCCCCCTCCCTCCCTCCTCCCTCCCACTTGCCGCGCGGAACAGCTGTTTCATGGCGCAAGCGCTGGGAGGCAGAGGGGAGAAGCAGGACATGGCAGCATGCTCAGGGAGGAGGCAGGAGCGGAGGCGGAGGTGAGCTGGGGCAGTTTGGGAAGCTGCGGGTGGGTGCAGAGCACCCACCAATTTTTCCCCATGGGTGCTCCAGCCCCAGAGCACCCACAGAGTCGGTGCCTATGGGTGTGTGTCTTGCCCCTCCCTACAGAGCATAGGGAAATAGTTGCCTCATTCTGAGACAGACTAATGAGTCTGTACCACAGAGATAAATTGGGTGGTGTCCCATCAAGCTCTTTTGATTGTTACATGAGTAAGTGGTGAATAGAGTCTGTTGTGAGGTGTGTGGGAGGGAAGGCTGAAAAAACTGTCTAAAAAGAAATGATGTTACTTCTCAGCTGATCATACTTCTCAGCTGATCATAATGTTCTTTGTTCTCTCTCATTAAAGGAGTATTTCAGAATATAGACTCAAGCTTGGAGTCCATGTTAAAAGGCTGCTGAAATAAGCTAGTTCTGGGTAGTAGATTAATAAAACTGCTGTGGTTTCATTTGCACCATAAGTGCAGTTCAAAACAACAACAAAATATTCCCTTAAAAAGGCAAGGGAGACAAATTACTGCTTGATCTAAAGCAGGGGTCACAAACACATAGCTCACGGGCTGCTTGTGGCCCACAGAGTTATTTCCTGCAGCCCGTCATAGCTCCCTGCCCCCCACCTCCGCCCCCCTGAGCGCGCCGTGTCCCCAGTCCTCCACCTACCTCCCAGACCTTCCCGCCGCCAAACAGCTGTTTGGTGGCACATAGGACTTTCCAGGAGGGAGGGGGGAGGAGCAGGGATGCAGCATGCTCAAGGGTGGAGGTGGAAAAGAAGCGGGGCCGGGCGGGGATTTGGGGAAAAGGTTGGAATAGGGGCGGGGAGAGGGCGGAGTTGGGGCGGGGACTTTGGGGAAGGGGTTGGAATGGGGATGGGGAAGGGGTGGGAAGAGGTGGGGCAGGGCGGGGCCTCATGGAAGGGGTGGAGTGGGGGTGGGGCCAGGGGCAGACAGGGGAGCTTTTGTATCTTTGTATGAAAAGGTGTCAGTGATGCGGCCCTTGGGCCAATGTACTAGTCCTCATATGGCCCTCGCGGTGATTTGAGTTTGAGATCCCCGATCTAAAGCATGCAGAGTTTCCTTTGTATAAGACTGAGATGTATGATGCACTTTGATTTTGTTTTCTTCATATTTAAGAGAGTTTGCTCATGCAATGTTCATTTCATAGGCCTGCTTTGTAAACTTGTCACCTGAACAAATTAAACACATCACCACACATCATCACAGTTGGACCATCTATATCTACACCTACTCTTCAGCATAACTAGAGAAGAATTCATTTAGCTGCTTTTACAATCTATAAAAAGAATTTCAGCATCACAAGGGAGCTTATATGATATCCTTAAATGTCCCCTTTTCTCTGTTTTTGCTTATACTGCCTGCAGTAGAGATGGCTCTGAGCGCAATGGTGGTGAATCAAAGCAGAAAACTCATTGGTTTTTTTTTATTAGAAATGGTGCATCAAAAGCCCTGATCTAGTCAGGAAAAGAAAAGTGATACTCAGTTTGTGGAGAAATAGACAAAACATCCAGATCCTTCCCCAGTCATGCTCATGACCATACATACTAATTCAAGTAAAAAGTAAGCTTTTTCACTGTGGAAGGAGAGCATGTCTCAAGAATTTGAAGTTTGTGGATACAAAATGTTAGAGGCAACTTGTAGGAGCTATAAAATACAGGTGTTGCATATTGCCTGTCTCTGTGATCTGACTTTACCAACGTTGGAGTTCAGCTTTTTTAGTTATATTTGTAACACCAATGCAAATATGTTGGTGTCTGAATTAATATTTGGAGAACTACTGGCCAATGAGGGCCACAGACCAATAAATATCTCTGATATATGAATTACATTCTGAATAATTGCTTAAAATTTATATGGCATCCATCATTTAGAATGAACACAAAAGACCTTCTATATTGTGCAAAGACTAAATGTTCCCACTAGATGTCCTGTATCAGTGTGGCTGGCTTAACTGGGAAGTTTTCCAGGGAACCAGTGTAACTTAGTGATAGTTAATGGCAATACCTAGAGTTTAATTGAAAGAGTATTAACAAAATATCTGCTCTGTGGAGATACACCAGTGGAATAATAAATTATGATAACTAGGTATGACATTTAACTGCCACTAGTCTTTTAATACAGAAGCTGCCAAATAAAACTGTGAAGATGAAATGCGGTGAATATGTACACTATTAAGGTCCTGACTCAGGAAAGAATCTTTTAAACCTTTTAAGAGTTATTTTAAAGAGACACCTCTTAATTAAGACACTTGCTTAATCTGGACAGTAATAGGCCCTCCACTAGTATGTCCCAAGAAGATGAGTGTATGGTACCAGCAACAGTGAGACAATAGCTCTCTTATTCTAAGGTGCATTACTTGTCAATTTTATGCCTTCCTGCCATGCAGCACCTCTCTATAAGACCAGGCAGTGACACTGAAGTCAGAAAGTGAAGACTACTATCAGTTGAAACGATAAGGGAAAAGTTAATTTTACAGGCCTCCCAATAACTCCTTCTAGAAAATGCTGGCAGTCTAAAATTAATTGAAGAACTTTGCTAAGAAAGAGGCCAAAATGTCCACAAAATGTCTACAGACTTCTGGAACCAGTCTGAGCTTGAGGCTTTTCCCTGTTGGAATAGTTTGAATAGCATTGTAATTTTTACTGGTGCAGTTGATACAGTGATCCCAGCCAGATGTTTTATTCTGTCTGTGTAGATATAAAAGTTTTATCTGGTCATTCTTCATGAGTGTTCAGTTGCAATTTTTCTCACTTCCGTGGCTCAGAGCCAACAATACTAATGGCACTGTAGCATGATCTAGAAAAAGTGAAGTAGTCACAGCCTTAATTTTTCTGGATCCTGGCTGTTTCATAGTTCTCTTAAAATAGAGGATTTGAATTTTGCTCACTCATGCTGCCTTCCCTGATATCTAATGCTCACTACCTTCTACCTAAAGAGAGAGAGGGAAGCTGAACAGGTGGTGATGTTGCTGCAGCAAGTGGGAATAATAAGAAGAGCTGAGCCATGCTTTAAAACTAAACAGCTGCTACTAATGTTTTAAGTGTCCAGATCTTAATTTTTATAATATCTGTACAAAAGAGGAATAAGCAAAACTCTTGGATTTGTATGCAGACCTATTGCTCACCACTCTAGGATGAGCTTTCTGGTAATGCTAAAATCAGCCTGTTCACTGGAATGCATTGCTGAGAATTCCTTAAGTCCTGGAAATAATATTCCATTCAAGTACGTTAGTGCACATCAGCCAATCACTAAAGCACAGTATTGCAGTTTCTACCTCACTTTGAGTGGAAAGGAGAGCAAGGGGGCAGCATGACAATACAAGGCTGTAATGTTTGTTTGTTTGTTCCAAATTACATGCTCTGGGCTCTAACCTTTTAAGTTGATAGGAGTTGACCCTAATGGGATTTGTATCTGACCCTTTTTGGTAGCAGTTTCAATTGACCTTCAGCAGAGGAAATGTACTGCTTCATTTTCCTGTAATGACAGATTTATATATAGTTGTTCATGTGTGTGGGTTTTTTAAAAAAAATTCCTGTTATATTTGCTTTCTCCCACACTATTATACTGAGCCTATAGTTGTGTTGTACAAGAACTAGATTAGCATCTGTTCTCCCTCCTCCTACAGAATGGAGTGCATTGTTGCTGCAGTGTCCCTGTGTCATTTACTTTTGATTTTCTTTGCTCCATGAAATGGGGCAGTTGAGAGCTGAGAAAGGTAAACAAGAGCATAAGCCATTGTTTTTTGTCTATGTCCTTCATGAAGTGATTACTGTGTGGGGCTTTTTTAGCTGCAATATTTTGACTTTCTTTTTAACCAACTATCTAGCTATTTTAAAATCTGGTGCATTCACAATTGAAAAGTACTGGAAGTCAAATATGTGCTTAATGAAAAATGTATGGTATATTTTCTCCCCAAACAAAAAGACTGAAATGAGTGGGCAAATGCAACATATGATCTTGCGACATATGATCACAATTCTCCAGTACAATGTTTCATTAGGATCTTATGAATTGTTGTTACTTTGGCCTCTTTCCTTTCCCTGAAGAGCTTATAGTCTAATTGGTGAAAGAGACAAAACACATACCGAAGGAGGGGTTGTCTCTTGCTGTATGCATGTACAGTGTGTAGCACAATGGAGCTCAACCAATCTGAGGCCTCTGGAGGCTACTGCAATGCAAGTAAAACTTTTTAAGCACCGTTTGTGTGCTTGGCACAGTATGATAGTCAGAAGACAACGCAGTGCCTATCCCAAATTGCTTTCAGTCTATTGAGACAAAGAAAATCTCACAACTTTTTTCTGGGTTACTTCTATGTCAGTGGGAAACAGCATTTTAACAGCTTTGGCCTTCACAAAAGTGAATGCTAAGGAGGAATTTTGAGGAATGGGGAGAAGGTATTGTATGAGTTGGTCTGTAATAAGGAGCCATTAAACTATTATGATGGTAAAACAGATTGATTATGTGACAGAGTGCTAGTTGTAACACCTGATCACTGAAGTTGCCACAGCACAGAGAAAGCTACAGGCTTAATTGGGATCAATCAGCCTGTTATTGGTGGGGATTATGAACACTTGGTAGCAATGGTTGGGCTAATTAGTTAATTGGCTTAGTAATGGGGAGGATATGTAATTGGAAGGAACAAGAAGTAAAAGGGAAGCTCAGAAAGCTGTAAAAGGTTCCTCCTGCTGTATATCTGGGCTGTGTCCTGCTCTGTTGAGACACTGAAGCGAAAGGTACATGTGGGGAAAAAGAAACAGACTGTGTGTGCTTGTGGCTATAAGGGTATTACAGAAACAGGTTAAGTAGAATTGCTCACAGGGTAGTGTGAGAAGTGCCCTGGGATAGCTTATTGCAGTCTTAGGATACACTGCAAAACAGACCTAGGGCAAGAAGCCTCAGAGCTCAGCTCAGCTCAACTGACTTGGGCTTGTGGGGCTCATGCTTGTGGGGCTAAAATAGCAGTGCAAATGTTTGGGCCTGGGCTCTGAGCCTCCCCCAGCAGCTGGGTTTCAGAGCCAGAGTTGCAACCTGAGCCAGAATGTCTACATTGCTCTTTTTAGCCCCTTGGTGCAAGCCCAGATCAGTTGACCCAGCCTCTGAGACTTGCTGCCACAGGTCCTTCTCTCCCCCACATCAGGGTAGACGTATCCTAAAATACTGCAATGACCCTGCTTGCTTGTTACTGGGAATGCACCTAGGCAAACCATTAGGCTGCAGCTTACTCAGGGTATGTCTACCCTGCAATTAACACGCATGGCTGGCCCATGCCTGTTGGCTTGGGCTAAGGGTTGTTTAACTGCGGGTTAGATGCTTGAGCTGGAGCCTGGATTCTGGGACCCTTCCCTTGCAGGGTCCTAGAGTCTGGACTCTAGTCTAAGTCTAAACATCTATACCACAGGTAAACAGGCCCTTAGCCTGAGCCCATGTGTCAGGGTTCCCTCCCCGCTCTGAACTCTAGGGTACAGATATGGGGATGCACATGAGAGACCCCCTAAGCTTATTTCTACCAGGTTAGGTTAAAAACTCTCCAAGGCACAAATTCTCCTTTGTACGCTGCCACCACCAAGTGATTTAGACAAACTCGGGGAAAGGACCACTTGGAGTTCCTACTCCCCCATAATATTCCCCCACACCCCCTTTCCTGGGGAGGCCTGAGAATAAATAAGATGCACACAGACCAGCCTTGGGTTTTTTTAGGACACAAAAAAAAAAAAACCCAATCAGATTCTAAAAGAAACAGAACTTTACTGAAAAAAGGGGGAAAGAAGCACCTCTGTAAAATTAGAATGGAAGATAATCTTACAGGGCAATCAGATTCAAAAACACAGAGGATTTCCCTCTGGGCCAAACTTTAAAGTTACAAAAAGAAAACCATGAATACACTTGCCTCTCAGCACAGAGAAAATCACAAGCCAAAACAAAAATAAGCTAACACATTCCCTTGCTAGTACTTACTAATTCTAATGGAGTTGGATTGCTTGCTTCCTTGATCTGTGTCCAGCAAGCACACAGAACAGACCGACCAAAACCTTCCGCCCCGATTTGAAAGTAGCTTGTCCCCTTATTGGTCCTTTTGGTCAGGTGCCAGCCAGGTTACCTGAGCTTCTTAACCGGTTACAGGTAAAAGGATTTCATGCCTCTGGCCAGGAGGGATTTTATAGTACTATATATAGGAAGGTTGTTACCCTTCCCTTTCTATTTATGACACCATGTCAACTGGCATATATCAGCTGTGGGTGTCTAATTGCTGTGTAGCTGTACCCTCAGAGTGGCAGTGGTCCAGATCTCGGCATCTGGCTATTAGAAGGCAGAGTGATCAGGAAAAAGAAGTGACATCCTAGGCACAGTGACAATCAGGCTGATAGTACAAGGGTGTGTGTGTGTGTTTTGGGGGTGGGGAAGTGAGACACACACACACTGGAGAAGATGCCAAATAGGAAGTAAAAGGTTGTGTGAAGGAATTACTCACCAGACCTTATGTCCTTTTTAAGGGCTGTAGAATCACACCTCTGATCAACTGGATTTTCCTCTTTATGGAACGTGTGCCCGAATGCTACAATAAAATACATAATATGTTTCCTCTGTCTTCCGGTTGTAAAACTCCAGAGTGACAACCACAACATAGAGCCAAACCAGGTACTTCCATTAAGTTTTGGTAGGCTGAAGTGGTGTGGGGTCGAGCTGGTATTAATAGGTCTATTCATCGCAATAAACTTTCTTGATGGGAATAGGTTTGGTGGGTGCTGTGGAGAAATGTCTCAGAAGTGATCAGTCGCCACCCAGGAAAGCTGGAATTGCAGCACATACTGGTAATATGCAAGAAACAGAAAAAAGATGAGTAAGCACAATTGTGTGACTCTAAAGTCTTTTGAAATTCAGGTGAGCTGAGGTTTAGAAAACAACAACACACATTTTGGTATTTTGAATATTTGCTAATGTGAGTTGCTAGTCATTTAATCTGTGCCCTGTAGGTGAATATGCACTTGAATAAGGACTCCCAGTGATATCATCTCTCCTCTCCTGTTCGAGGATACCATAAAGAAATCTATAATAAAACAGTAAAGGCTCTTTGGGTCTCTACTATGTGCAGTAATGGACAATTTGAAACCAGCATTTTTATATATTTCTGTCTTTATGTATGTTTTGTGTCCTCTTTAGTAGTTTTTTTTCCTATTTGTATTGCTATAGTACTTAAGATTCGTAGTTAAGGATCAGGGCCCCATTGTGCTAGGTGCTGTACCAATACATAACAAAGAAGAAAGTCTTTGACCCAGAAAGCTCACAGGATGCAGCAGGGAGACAAAAGGGGTAGGAAATGGTAGGAGGACAAGATAACAAATTGAATAGAGTTTAGCAGAGAAATGGATGTCTGCTCACACTCATAGTAAGTGAAGTGTCATTAACATATACACTTCATACAGGTGCACAAAGATTTTACGTTAGTGTTCCAGCTCAGATTTGGAGATTGGACTATTTAAAAATAAAAATAAAAAGAAAGAAGGGGGGGGGGAAGGGGGGGCGGAGAGAGAGAGAATCAAAGTAGATTTCTTGGACTTAAAAGCCAAGAATGTAAATCAGGCACACTTTTGAATACACATAGTGTGGGTCTCACTGTTACGAGCATGTAATATTTAATGCTTTTCAAATCTTAGCTGATTTATTCCTGTAATGCTGCTGTGAGGCAGGTATGTATTATCATCATTTTACAGATGGTGAACCCGAGGTAGTGAGGTGGTGACCTAAAGAGATCAGTGACAAAGTGAGAATGAGAGTTTAGGAGTTCTGACTCCCAGTTCTGCACGGAGAGCAAATGTTGCCACGTAGAAGTCAATCATATGGTCTAAAGCATCACCCTCTTTATCTTGGACACATAATATTAGATCATAGAAAAAGTAAATTAAGAAATGCTTAAAATTCCCCAAACAATGGAGAGTGGTGGCACAAATTCAGTTGTGCAATAACATAGTTGTATCTTTTATATAGAATGTAGGCTGTAGGGATGCTATGCTACTGTTTGGAGATCCCTGCCATAGCTGTTCACAGTTTGGTGAATTAAAAACACTGGGTGAGGGGCTCATATCTGCCTCAGTGCAAAGCCTGAGCAGGGATAGAAGGGAGCCTTTGTACCTCCCTTAAATTAGGGCTCATGGGGCCAGAGGAGCCCCTTAGACCATGCTGGAGCACCCTGCAGCCTGCCCTAACTTTTCCCCTTTGCTGCAATAGCTGTTATAAACCTTGTGACACTAAGGAACTACTGGGGCACAGAACCATCCTGGTCATGACCCTCCTGCCTCTGGAATGCTCCCCCTATGCAGGAGCTTTGTGGGGCAATATCTGAGCTAGTGAAGCTGGCTTTGCACCATGTGGGAGAACCCGCTATGTTGAATGAATGCTCCCAGGATAGCCATGTGCAGTGTGGAGTTCCCCTAGTGTCCGTTAGGTGTACCTTTGTTATTGCCTTGCACCACTGAGCAGTGGCCTTGATTTCAGTTCTGTGCGGTACACACGGAATTTGGCCAGTGAGATTGAAAGAAATTGCATCTGTGTATCTTAGGGCAGCAAAACTGGGCCCAGTGTATTCAGTCTTAACTCTGAATTTCTTTGCCTTTAGACAGCATGTGGAGAGAGAATACACTGTCTTGCTCAGGTACTCCATTAATGTGCATGGGGCATGACTCCAGATACAGTACACCCACTGTTTGGAGGGCCTGCACAGTTGTGGGTAAGTATAGGAACTGTACAACATGCAGTGCCATTATAATCTGCTGTTTTAGGAGATTGGACTGTTGTTTGTTAGTATACAATCACTGAGGTTTTTCTTAGATCTAAGGTGAATCTAAAGAACAAGGAGCTTGAATTGCCCCTGTTGTGTACAATGGAGTCTAGTTTGTACCCCTGGCATTTTTTGGGAGCACCCAAGTGGGGATTCACTTCCAGAAAGAGAGCCATCATCCACCACAATCTGGTGAGAGTTCAAGATGAGCCTAATTAGGTGGTGTTCCCTAGTCTGGTCAGCACATTTTGTTGTTTGCATTGACTAACTGCATGGCCGTTGTGGATTTTGGGAGGTGGGCTGGATGGCAGACAGCTCTAAACTGTGTTCCTGTGGTGTGGAAGCTAGTGGAATCCAGGCAGTGACAATCTGGTCTACATGCCATAGTGGTAAAGAGAGCTGTGGTGAGCCAGGTTTACAGACTGGCCAGGGAGTGGGGTCAGGCACCCATGTTGGGTGAGTGAGTGAATGGGAAAGTTTTGTGTCTGTGTAGACAGGGTTGGTAAACAGATGAGTAAATGAGTGGGAGACAAAAGAACATTGCAAAATGAATACCTTGATGGATGAGTAACTGAGTGGAAGAATGAATAAAGTAGCTTGATTGGGTGGTGTCTAGGCAGGTTACATTTCAATCTGGGTTCCAGACTGCTGCTGCCTATCTTACAAAGGGCACCGCACGTCGCCAAATGCAACAGCGACTGCTGCACAGGACAGATAAAAATTCAGGTATGCCTTTTCGGGAGTAAAATACGTGGTAACCATATTCTGTAAAGAATTAAATATACAGTACTCCTCACTTAACGTCCTCCTGCTTAACATTGTTTCAAAGTTACGTCACTGCTCAGTTAGGGAACGTGCTCATTTAAAGTTGTGCAGTGCTCCCTTATAACGTGGTTTGGCTGTCTGCTCTGTCCACTGCTTGTAAGATTCTGTGGAAGAGCAGCGACTTTACGTGGAAGCATTGCACAAGTTCCTCTTCTCCGTCTCCTCCCCCTCCCTCCCAGTGCTTAGGACTTTCGAGGGGGCGGGGGGAAGGAGCGGGGATGTGGTGTGCTCCCAAGAGGAGGTAGAGTGGGGGTGGGAAGAAGTGGGCCTGGAACATCCCCCAGCAAAGTCAGTGCCTGTTCTTCTCCGGGGAAGCTGCTGCTGCTGCTGCTGCTGCTGCTGCAAAGGTGATTCCTAGCATCCTTGCCTGCAGCAGGCTGTGCCTGTGTGGGGTAAGCCAACGGCACTTCCCAACCACAGTACAGTACTGTACAGTAAATAATGCAGGGATGGGGAAACTTTTTGGGCTGAGGGCTGCATCTGGGTGGGGAAATTGTATGCAGGGCCGGGGCAAGGGGTTGGGGTGCGGGAGGGGGTGCGGAGTGAGGGAGGGGGTGCGGTGTGCGGGAATGGGCTCAGGGCAAGGGATTGGGGCAGAGGAGGGGTGCGGGGTATATGAGGGGGCTCAGGGAAGGGGGTTGGGGTGCAGGAGGGGTGTGAGGTGTAGGCAGGGAGTTGCAGGGTGGGGTGCAGGAGGGGTTTGGGCTCTGGCCTGGCGCCGCTTACCTAAAGTGGCTCCAGGGTGGTAGCAGCGTGCACCGGGGCCAGGATAGGCTCCCTGCTTGCCTGCCCTGGCCCCATGCTGTGCCGTACCACTCCGGGAAGCGGCCAGCACCACGTCTCTGCGTGGCCCTTCGGGGGTCGGGGGGGCCCACAGGGCTCTGTGCGCTGCCCTTGCTACGCCTCCAGGTACCTCCACCAAAGCTCCCATTGGCTGCAGTTCCCCGTTCCCGGCCAATGGGAGCTGTGGGGGGCGGTACCTGGAGGCAAGGGCAAAGCACAGAGCCCTCTGCCTCCTGGGGGGCTCCAGGGACGTGGTGCCAGCCACTTCTGAGAGTGGTGTGGGGCCTGCGGCACCATGGGGTGCAATCCTGCGGGCCAGATCCAAAGCCCTGAGGGGCTGGATCCGGCCCGCGGGCTGTAGTTTGCCGACCCCTGATATAATGCCTTTTGTCTGCCCCCCCCAAATTTCCTTGGAACCTAACCCCCAGCATTTACATTAAATCTTATGGGAAAATTGGATTCCTTTAACATCGTTTCACTTAAAATTGCATTTTTCAGGAACACTAGAAATCCAAGGGGAGCAGGAAGGGAGCTGTCCTTGTGCTCAGTGTCTGTAATTCTCCCTGATCTGTAAGGTAGGCTGTGATAGGTGGAGGGGATTGTCTGAACCAATCCTTTGCCCCCTCCGTATGCTCTACACCTAGGTAACAGCCAGGAACAGTTGTTTGCATTTAATTTTCATGGGTCTACATTCAGGCCTGGTGTTAGCAGGTGCAACTTCAGGTGAAATTGCATTTACCTCACTGCTTTCACTGTGGTGGGGTATATGCCCCACACTGGTAAATAAAGGGTTAACAGGCATCTTAGGGCATAATTAGCCTATTAGGTTATATCTGGCGGATGGGTCAGGTCCAGCTGAGGAGTGGGACAGGGTTCCATAAAGACAGGCCTGAAGCAAAGTAAGGAGGATTCTGGAGTTGGGGGGCTGCCAGAGAGGCTGTCGGTGGCCTCAAGTTGCTGCTCCATAGTGGGCTGGGGAAGAAGCTGCGCGAGGAGACAGAAGTCCAGAATGAGAGAATTGGAGGCCACAGGCCTGTGAGGGACACTGATGAACAAGGAGGAAGTAGCAGCCCAGGGAAACAGCGAGGCCAGGCTTTGTAAGGAGCAGTCATTAGTTGCCAAACACAGAATCCCTAGGCTGGAACCCAGAGAAGAAGGTGGGCCTGGGTTTCCCTCCCCGTCCCGCAGCAAGAGGGTAAGTAAAAGCCTTAGGATTAGAAGAGACAAAGAAGCTGAAGGCCAAGAATACATGCCATTAGACTTTTTTTTTTTTTTTTTTTTTTTTGAGTTTTCTGTTATTCCAGAAGTGGCCTGAACTTGAAAGGTGATTTGGCTGGGCCATGAAGCTGCAGACTAGCAGACAATAGGGGGCACTAGAGTAGAACAACCCCTGTGATGCTGCCTCCTACCTTGAGCAGCTGCAGTAGTGGTAAGTTCTGCCCATTACATCCACCAAATCTGAATTTGGAACCGTTTGTTTACCCTTCATTCCCGCCCTTCCCCTTTTCTACAGAGCAATTTTGTAATTTACTATCTAAGGACTTTTATCTATTATTGCTGGAGATAATAGGACCATCTCCTGTAGTTAAGGTCAGTTCTTATTTGCTTATGACTTTGTGAAATGTTCTTCCTTTTGAGTTAAATTTTCACAATCTGGTGTCTTCCTGATGATTTTTATTTTTTAAATTTGTTTAAGCAAAAATTATTTAAGTTTTTTAGCTCAGAGAGTAGGCGCAAGAAATACTTGTGACTCTTTTTACTATTCATTTAGGAAGTTTTAATGTTTTACAAATCCTTGCCATGTAGGTATCTGAGACAAAACAATAGTCATTACAACAATGAGCTCCTGCTTAGAGAAACATTATACAGTAACACAATAATCAGATTTCCAAATTTAACAGCATATTATATTACAGAGTGAGCGCTCTTATACTACATTTAATTCCTGGTGACTTTAATAAATTGAGTGAAATCTCTGATTACGATATTTAACAAACCAGACTTGTCTATCAAATGTTAATATGTTCCCCCTATCCCCCCGCCAAAAACAACCCAGCAAAACAGGTGTGCTGATCTTTTTTTCCAGGTGAGTATTACTAGTGACCTTTTTCTGAACAGCCCTAGTACAGAAACAATTGGCAGTAGAAAGCTGAAACTTTAGCTTGGAAATAACCTTCATTGGTGGGATGTGCCTTTCTGATGTGTTATCGCAAATGTTGGTTTTGATTTCAGAGTTATGACCTGTTGAAAATTGCACTCTGCATGCTCTGTATTAGAGCTGGTCAAAAATGGTAAATTATATTTTATGGAAAACATTCAAAATTTTTTTATTTAAAAAAAACCTGCAAGTGTTAAGGTTGATTTTAGTTATATTTTTTTTACCTCCCTTTTTTCACTTTGCCTTTGAAAGAGGGAAATAGAGAAGAAAAGTGGGGAGAAAAGGGAAAAATAGAACTGAATAAGTAGAAACTTTTCTATTTCAAAAATAAGGTCTTTTTTCCCCTTTGTTTGAAATGTCAGAAAAAAGATTAGTGGTTTTTTGTTAAAACCTGTTTGTTTTTCAAAAAGGCTAACTGGTCAAGAAAAGGTTTGGCCGAATGAACGAACACACACACACACCCTACCTACCTACCTCTATTTATTACATTTTGGGTGGTTTTGTTCTCTATGGCCCAGATCACACAATTGGGTCTGCATGGATGAACCCTTGTATCTGTGCAGAGCCCTGTTTATGTCAAAGTGTGTCTGAATGGATAACAACATCATCTTAAAAAGAAAAGGAGGACTTATGGCACCTTAGAGACTAACACATTTATTTGAGCATAAGCTTTCGTGAACTACAGCTCACTTCATCGGATGCATTCAGTGGAAAATACAGGCGGGAGATTTATATACGTAGAGAACATGAAACAATGGGTGTTACCATACACACTGTAACCAGAGTGATCACTTAAGGTGAGCTATTACCAGCAGGAGAGCGGAGTGGGGGTGGGGGGGCTTTTGTAGTGATAATCAAGGTGGGCCATTTCCAGCAGTTGACAAGAATGTCTGAGGAACGGTGGAGAGAGGGGGAAATAAACATGGGGAAATAGTTTTACTTTGTGTAATGACCCATCCACTCCCAGTCTTTATTCAAGCCTAAGTTAATTGTATCCAGTTTGCAAATTAATTCCAGTTCAGCAGCCTCTCGTTGGAGTCATCTTAGATCTGTTTGCACAGGTGGAGCCATAGTGGGAGAACCATCTAAAATATACTGAGCATGTACAGAGTCCTGCATAGGAGCATGGGGTCTGCCCACGCAGATCCAATTGCGGTATCGGGAGCAAAGACTTGCAGCAGAGTGTACATGTATAGTGAATTGCAAGATGAGGAGCAAAGTTTGTAAAATATGCGGCCTGACAAGATCCTGCAGGGAATTTGCATCTAATGTAGTTGCACAATGAGAAATTAGCAAAGGTGTGTAATGAATAAGGCAAGGATTCTTTACCTTGATTTAACTGAAGCTTCATGTTCTGAAAAAATATTTTATAATATAAGATAAGCTACAAGGATACAAATGCTGTTTTGGTGGAATTTCTTGGATCATATTAAAAGTGATTGGAATATTGGTCTTTTCTATATGACCACTTGTTCCATAATATTGATCACGCTGTATCGTTTATTGTTTGAAAATTGTTGCACTTCGTTTTAGATATATTAGTGTTTGTATCAATTTCATGGATTATATATCAATTGTGATATATTTACTACTTTTTATTTACTTTATAATCTGCAATGCATATGTCATTGTGTTAGGCTGTATTTGCGTGCAGTTTGTATTTATAGGCATCAAAATATTTTTTTCATATATGAGATTGATGCAATTAAGCATGGGTGTGCATTACAAAATAAGATTACAGATTGGTTTCAGAGTAGCAGCCATGTTAGTCTGTATTCGCAAAAAGAAAAGGAGTACTTGTGGCACCTTGGAGACTAGAAATTTATTTGAGCATAAGCTTCCGTGAGCTGCAGCTCACTTCATTGGATGCTACTGAATGCATCTGATGAAGTGAGCTGTAGTTCACGAAAGCTTATGCTCAAATAAATTTGTTAGTCTCCAAGGTGCCACAAGTACTCCTTTTCTTATTACAGATTGGTGTAATTCTTTGCTCAGAAGTCTAGGACTCTCTCTAATAGTAGGAGTAGTGAAGTACAGCAGCAGTTTGAGAGGTTTGTTGGCAGCATGAGGGTACAAAACTGCAGGATGATGCTATCAGTCCCTTACTTCAGCACCAAATTCACTCACGTTGGGTTTTTTTTTCTAAAGTGGGGGAGGGACTTATTAAGTTACTGATTAGAGACTGTAAGAGCTTAAAGCTATAATTACACTTACTACAAAAGTCTACTTTTAGGGTTCTGTTAAGTCCTCAGATATGAAAGCAGGTCATCCCTGGAAACTGATTGTGTATCTGAGGGTAGAAGTTAGCCTATTTTGTCTTGTCCATTTGTATTATGAACCATTTCAATGATTAATAGCAGTGTGGATTGTTTTAAATCCATGACTTAAATCACTGATTTTAATCATGATTTAAATCAGCTAGCAGGGAACCATGATTTAAATAATCAATTTTAATTTTGTTTAGCTTTTGTAACTTTTAGTTCCCCCCCCAACCCCCCAAAGAGAGGCTGATTCTCATTGTTTTTCTTTTAACCATTAAGATACATTGATTTTCAACTATAGATAGCCCTTACACGAAACATGGTGCTGCTTTTTGCTAACCAGGAAAATATATACACATTTATTTAAGCAATTACATAGTTTTTAATTTTTACATTTTTATTATGTTAGAAAATGGTGAATTGTGAATGTGAATTGTGAAATGGTGTACGGTGAATTCACTACGTTAATTTTTTGTTTGTGTCAAGCTCTGTTTGGATGGAAATCCAAATTCAATTAAAAAGCACATATCCTGCATTTTAAAATGTTTATTCTTTAAAACTGCTGGATACATATTTTTTTCTTATCAGAAAGTTTATTAAAACCTGTTTTGCATTTAATTTTTTTTTATTAAACAAAGGAAGTACTATCTGTAGTTAGTGAATTTAACTGGTTGTTGGTCACCATGTCCTTCAAGATTTTAGAGCTAATAGATGTCATTTTCTCATACTAAGTTCTTAATCATAGATTGGAAGAGGAAAACAGCTTTTCTGCTTTTTCAACTCCCAGCTGGCTTCTTAATGAACTAGACATTGAATTGAACTAGTTGAATAAACTGAAATGAAGAAAAATATTCTCTTTGCACCTGCAGAAGGGGTTACTGCTGTCAGAAGGTAGTTTAGCATTTCAACAGACTGGGTCCAACTGCTTAGCCAGTGACTTGGCATCAAATGGACTGCTTAAAGATTACTTTTTATAAATTAATGGATTTGAATAGAGTATGGTAGGTTTAGGCCCTAATATAGATGGTCATAATTTCAAATTTAAATAGGTTTATCTTTTTTTTAAAATGCTTTAAATGAAAAAAAAATCTGTTTTTTTAATTTAAAAACATCAATTTTATTCACCCTGCTTAATAGAGGTGATAGTTAATATTCTGCAGTGATATAGCACCTTCTATCCTAAGATATCAAAGTTCTTTACAAATAAATAAGAATCTCAAAGCCCTAATATGTAAATATTTACTGAGATCCATTTTACAGATGGGTAAACTGAGGCACAGAGGTTGCCTGTAAACAGCTTGCCCAATGTGGTGTAATAGATTGTTCTCAGAGCTAGCTAAAGAGCCTAGGGATGAGCTCTGACTCTACTTCCTGCTGTACTAACTAGACACATTCATTGAAAGTGTATTTTAATAGAAATATTAAAACAGGACAAAAGTCTTGTGTATTTTGGCCATATACACAGCACATGTCAGTGAGTGCATGCGTAGGTGGCTTAAAGCTCACCCTTGTACTGCCCAGTTGGTGCTGCTCTGTGCACGTCGTCTTCCCTGTGCTGTATTAAAGCAGCCTAATTTACACCAGCTTGTAACTGATTATGGTGACAGAAAGCTCAGAATCAGTGTTGTATAGGGACATCCTAATTGTGACTTCTTCCCCTTCTCCGCCCCCATCCTGGCTGCAGAGGGCAGTACTGCCAACCTATGTGTTTCTTTAATTTAAAAAAAAAAAAAATTAGGCCCCCCCCCAATTCATGAGATATTTAAACCAATCATGAAGAATAACATTCACGTTTTTTATTTGCCTTCTGATGTTTGAGCCTTTCGTGGTTGTAATTTCATGCTTTTCTTGGCAACCAAGAAGGCTAGACACTTACTATTTGTTGTTTTTGTTGACAACTGAGATTTTTAGGTAATTAGCTCCAGGAGTTGAGCTTTCAGAAGAACACCAAACATCAAAAAACTCATGATAGAATTGCGGGACTTGGTAATGCTGAGAGCGGATGTGTGAAGAACAAACGCCTGCAGCAGCTGTTCACCACTATAGGATCACCCTTGCCCTTGGGTTTCTCCCTGGGTCATTTATGCTACATCTATGCTGTGTGTGTGTGTGATACCCAGTTCACATAGACCTACTCGCATTAGGTCTTAGCAAACTGGTGTGCTAGAAATAGTAGTGTGGCAGTGGTGAGCGGGGGCATGGGCTACCTGCCCTGAGTATGTACCCGTGCAGACTGGGCAGGTTTGTATATCTATTTGAGCTGGAAACCATGCTCCCCGCTCAAATGTTCAACATAGCCTTAGACAGGTTTTGCCGCTGTAATACACTGGCAGCAGTAAGCAGTTTGGCCACACCTCACCTGAGGATCTGGTGCAGTGCAGATGAGAGCATTTACTATATGTGAGCACTAGCAACCAATATTTAAATGTTAATGACACAGGTTTTTTGGTGTGGGTTTTTTTCAGTCACATACCCAGTTTATAGGTTGTAAAATTTAATTGCATTTATTAATGCTCGTTTTGTTTTATGAGAAGACACAGAATTAGGAACTTTTTGTGGCTTCTTTGTTTTGTTGGAATTCCCCTACAACTCAGAAACATACAAACAGATTTTGTTTGTTTTTTAAATAAAAATATCTGGTCCTGGTTTAAGGTTTTATATGCCAAGTTCTAATTCAAGGCTGAATTAGAAAGCCCTGAAAATGACTTGTAATGGAAATGCTGAGACACAGTATAATGGTCGCACCTGTGGATACCACTGTCCTATGGTTGCAAGCTACATTTTGGAGCAGGCTGGGGTCTTGGCCAGATCACACAGTGAATGGAATTTTCCCAATGTGTATGTAAAGTTCTGATTGTTTTGACTTCCCGCTACCACCGACTTTGACCATGTAGAACAGTCCCACTGAGTCTGCAAAGTTCAAGCTGTACAGTAGGTCTGTTTAAACTGGCCTCAGTCCACACACTGTGCATTGTATTTTGCGGGCAAGACTATCTCTTGTGTAGTTTCTTGGTCCTAGGAGACTAATTCATTCACTATTTTAGTCAAATGAGCCAATGGTCAGGCATCTGCATGGATAAATGCCACTGCACTGATGCCTTCTATAGTTGCTGGGAGTTTGATTCTGAATTATAATCTTGCTCTGGAAAATGGCATTAGGGGTTGTTGCTATATATTAATAATGATTTTTTAAAAATACTTTGCTATTGACCACAGTGGCTGAAACTAGAGTTGGGTAAAGTTGCAGAATACATTTTTATAACTATATTTTTAAGGAAACTTACTTCAACTGTGTGTGTGCCCCTTTTAAGTTTGGTGTTCACAAATTTTCTGTCAAATAAGTATATTGGTAAGAATATTTGTGGCAAGTGTGACATTTAAGGGAATACTGGAGAACAACTGCACAAAGTGAATTTTGAATGTGAAAGAATGAGTATTTGCACTGGAAACCTGATGAGTTACTCCCTGAATCCAGGAATGGAAGTATAACATGTCCATGATCCTGCAAAGTCTTGTGTGTGCTAAAGATGTGCTATGTGAATGTGTGTTTTTTAATGGGACTGCATCAGTGACTAAAGTTAAACAGGGCATGTTTGTAGGTTTGAGGTCCATGTGATCTGTGTCAATTCAAACTAAACCATTCTTCAAGTAGTTGTCTCTGTAGGTGCTCTACTTGACACGTGCACGCCCCTGTGCACTTTCATTTGGAGATTTATAGGTAGCAGTGTTGCTATGTCTGTGCCTGTCCCCTACACATCCTCGTTCCCCGGTCCAAGGGCATATAGAGGAGGGCGAACCTGCTGCCTCTCCCCTTCCTTCTCAGCTGTCTGCGGCTAGAGACGGAGTCTTGCAGTATCCATTTGCTTAGCTTGACTAGCTTCTACTTTTTCTCCCTTTTTCTCAATTCTTTTATTAGTTTGTTGTTTTTAATCCACCCCCGCACCACCTGCTGTGTGTTTCTGGGGAGTGTTCCTCCCACTTTGTCTTTGTTTTCATGGTCACCCCTACTTTTCCCTCCCCACTACTCTTGGCCTCTCTTTGTTGGTGGCCGTCTTAGTTTATGCCCCAAACCCCAGGCTTCAAACCCTGACAGACCTGCCACAGGTCTCTTCCCCTCAGCGATGGGCATTCCAGCTGTCTGAGTCTCACAGCCCGTAGAAGTGAGGGTCTGCACTGGTTAAGAGCAGATCTAGGAAACTGAGAGAGGACCAGCTCAAGTTGCTCCTTTATGGAGCATTCATGGAGACCCGTTACTGCTTTTGGGGCCTGATTTCCCCTGTCCCATCCCATATGTTAGCTTCTGCCAACCCAAGCACTCTGGGAACTTTTGTGACTTTGATGCCAGTGAACAAAGAGATAGGGTGCTGCATCAGAAATGTTGAAGACTTCCAAAGAGAAATAATATGGCAAATGTTGGTGACCATCCCACCCAGATGCAAGAGGGCTAACAAGAAATACTATGTATCTGTCAAACTCCCATCCCACCCTAAACTCCATGGTAGTTGATTCCTAATATCAATCATTTATGTTCACAACGTTCCAGATTAACTCCTTGTGACAAGAAACTTAAATGCCTGGACCTTCTTGGCTGCAACAGCCACTCTTTGGCCACATTACTATTCAGGGTATCTGACTATTGTGTCCTGTTGGCGAAGTATGACTACAAATTATGACAAGTTCTCCCTCTTCATTGAATATATGCCCCAAAACCAGAAGAACCAGTTTCAAGTCCTCATTATCAAAGGCCATATGATTGCCAAAGCTTCTTTGAATGTGACTTGTACATGGAGCCCTGCACAGTTACAAAATTCGTTATCCGCACCTGATCTGTGACATGGTATGCAGATAGAAAGTGGATATCTGCAGATTTGCAGGGCTCTACTGACGCAACCTCTCGTGTGGCAACTGCTTTAGTTGTGTGCTGTGCTTCATGGCTACAGTTCTCTGGACCCTTAGGGATGTCCAGAATACAGTGGAGAATGTTCCCTTCAAAGGGCCCATGCTCTTCAGTGATGCCATGGGCAAATTCCTTCACAGGAATTATGGATGCTAGTTATGGGATGCTAGAGTGACTCTCCGATCTTTGGGCATCTACAAGCTTGCAACCAAGAGAAAATTCAGCAGTTCACAGACAGCTCAACAGTCTCACCTGCTCCAGTACAAAACCCTTGCAAAGAACTATGGAACAACCTAAGAAGGGCCCATCACCTATGGTCGCGATTTCTTCTGAGTGACCATTATGAACCATCAGTCTCAAACCATCCCACAGTATGGATCTTATTCCGCTCAACCTTTCCATCCTCTACCCATTCTACGGCGATCATATCTCCCATTCCAAGGAAGCTTGAGAGCATATCACATTAGGCAAAAGGACTAGAAGTCATTACATCAGGCTACCAGTTGAGCAGTTTTCAGCGTTCGCACATCCTATGACTTCAAGGTTCATTTAGCGTGTGAGCAACTTTTCCTCATGTCAGAGAGCCTACTCTCCTTTTGGAACCTTAATCTAGTCCTCAACCCTTTAAGGAAACCATGTTTTGAACCCTTGGGAAGCTGTTCGCTTCTCCACTTATCCTTCAAAACCTCGTTCCATGTAGCCATCACTTGGGCTAGAAGGGTGGGGGAGTTCCACCCCATGCTGTAGTCTATCAGGACAAGATGAGTCTACGTTCCCATCCTTGCTTCCTTCCCAAAGTCTCATCAAACTTTCATATCAACCAGGACATTCAGTTGCCAGTCTTCTACTCCAAACTTTATGCTTCAAGGGAAGAAGCCAATCTTCACACTCTGGATGCGAGAAGGATGCTTACATTCTACCTTGAGAGGTCTAAGCCCTTCAGAGCCCCCCTCAAGCTTTTTTGTCCCTTTCATAGACCGTATAAAAGGAGCTCCTATTTCCACATGAAGACTCTCATACCACCTGAAGGCTATCAAAATGGGTCTCAGGATGTATTTTGAAATTATACAAAGTTTCTGGAGTGCATCTCCCAGCTAAAGGCACTGCCCTTTCCACTAGGACACCATCCACCTCTGTTGTCCCTGCTAAAGAGCACACCCATTGCAGATATTTGTCAAGCTGTCATCTGTGCACTCTTTTCCCCAGCGCTATGCTATTTTTCATGCTTCCAGGGCAGATGCAGCCTTCTGGCACAGCTGTTCTCTGAACTGTGCTAAATTGATCTCCTGTGCACCCCTCTCCTTAGTTGGGATACTTTAAGTTCCCAGGCTTGTCTTTTGAAGGGGTCAGGCAGGTTTTCTATGAGGATGAGGGATGAGAGGTCAGATATAGTTATTTGCTTTGTGAAAAATGTTCAGCCGGAGGTATATAGTGTGTTTTTGTTTTTTGTTTCCACCTCCCCCCGCCCCCCCTCCGGTGGAAGCTCATTTGGGAGCGTAATGATTGTCTGTCTGGTTTCAACCTGTTGGTCAAAAGTCTATATTGTAATGACTTACTCTCGTCCTTACCCACAGTCACCAGGAAAAGATTCCTACTCACCAGTGCCTGATTATAGCCCATTCTCCTCCACTGATCTGCTATTGGAATGTGAGGTGGCAAGAATTCTTTCCTCCATCTGTACCTAGTAAGGGTTTCTGATTTGTTTCTCTCTTTGTTTCTTTGGGTCTTGTTGTGGTCCTGCATGTCTTTTTATGAGGGCCACACTGAAATTATACTGTGTGGATTATGTGGCATTATGGGCAAAACAGGGCTGCCCCTTTCATTGTATCATTGTGCTGGTGGTTGGGTAATCTCTCATTGAAACTTGTGGTCATTAACAGCTGCCCCATTTTTTTTTTTTGGATAAATGTAAGAAGCAGATAATCTCATTTTCGGATTAAGAAAGATGAAACAATAAGAGCCACCATCCCTAACACGTGTTAAATGCAAGGTCAGTCAGGAGCTCAGCAATGTGGAGGGGTTTCACTGGTGGCTGAATGCAAACGCAGAGGGCTGAGTATTGTTGTGGTGGAGAGGGCACTGGGGAGGTGGGAGATGGGGACTCAGCCAGAAACACCACTCAAGCAGACAGAAAGTAAAGGATAGCTGAAGAAGCTGACCCTGAGAGAGAGCTTTTTGGGTAGAGTACTGGCTGAAAAAAGGGGCTTGGAATATCGAGCAAGGAAATTATCTCCTGTTTGAGTCCTACTTTGCTCAGGGAAACAGGACTTTGTATATATTCTTTGTAAATAAAAATTGTTGCATGAAAGAAATACCTGATTCTCTCATCAGTTTCTCCTCCTAATGGAAACAGTCTGCAAAACAGTCTGCATGGGTCAAAAGCAGTAACAATATGAATACAGAAAACAGATTATACTAGTTCCTTGTCAGCTGCACTGGCTACTTGTTCACTTCAATTCACAAGTCAAAATGTCGACATTGAGCTATAAAGCATCTCTATGCATTGGATCCTGGCTATCTTGGAGGCAGTGCATAGGGAGAGGCACAGTGTTCAGGTGATCTCATGGGTGTCTTCTGTTGCTGACTACCATGCTTTCCAAAATATGACCTGCTTCCACCCTTCTCTTCTCCTTTTGGTACTTAAAAAAAAAAAAAAAATCTTGCATATGTCATTATTATCCCCTGCTGGAATTAATGGTGTTCTCTCCTTATATTAACAAATTATCTGTTTGCCTTGAAGTCAAGACTCACGTTTTTCTCATATATTTAAAAAAAAATCCCAAGAGTTTATGCATATTTTATATTTCTAGTCTCTCTCTTAAACAAAATTTATAAGCATTATGCACAGGGTTATTTTTAAGTAGGATTTCTTGTGTTTGCAAGGTGTTTATAAAATTATCAAAAGTGCTATTGTGGGAGTGGAGGAAAAGTTCTGTCCTACCAAACCATAAAAACATTGAATTTAAGTTCTCCGCACTGTTAGACTTTTTTTTCTCTCTCATAAACTAAATTTTTGTGGTAGAAATTTGGCCTGATGTGCTGTCAGTTTGTTTTTCACACCCCCTTGAACCGAAAATTACAGTATCTCCTGTCCTTTTCTAATTGCCAAAAATCTTTTTTCTTATTTCAAGAGTGTATAAAGATGGTAATAATTGTTGGCACATAAAATCACACACATGGGTTTACTGACCCTCTCAGTGAATGTGGTTGTTGTTTTGGGGGAATACAGAGGGCATAACGCTGCTTTTTGTTTTGGAAGCATTATCCCAATACATATTAAACTGTGCAATTTGAAGGCTCTGCCAGGCTTTACCTACCTCCAGTTTGTGGGACTGGGTGCGAAGAGGCTCAGCCATTTGTTGTTTCTTAACTTCTTTTAAGACCATTTTCTTAAAAATCTGTTCATGGTCAGGGAGGACATGCCTGAAAAAACATTTGTACATAAAACAGCTGTTAAGCAAATCTCCACGCACTGAGATCAAGAGAACGTGAAGAAATATGTACTTCCAAAGACATCTCTGCCAACTTGGAGCCTCGTTCAGAAAATAAATACAATCTTGCTACAAGTTTCTGGTAACTTAGTTACTGAAAAATAAATTGAACTACTTAAACCCTTGAACCTTAATCCCCCCCGCCCCCCAAATCTGCCAAGTCTCAAGCTAATGCATAAAATTGAGTTGGAATGATGCATGCTGAAGCCAAAAAAACTGATTTTAATGTTTCTTTAGTGTGTTGTCAAACTAGCATAGGGCAGTCAGCTATGGAGTTCATTTGTGTGTGAACTAACCACTTCCGGTAGTGGTCAGAGCAGCTTCTCTGCAATAGTAAACTTACAATACATTTTAAGCCCACTTTAAGAACTCTCTAAACTGCCTGCACAGTTTAAAGGGGCCACGGTGTAAAACAATCAGGTTTGGTATAGATGCATTGTGGCATGATGATGGACTACTTCATCTAAAGTTAAGTTTTTGTCTTCTTGTGCATGGCTTAACATGAGTAAACAGTGGCTTCAGTTTCAGTTTCCTTCCTTCACTTTATATCAAACCGCTTAACATTGACATTTTTTTTTACTGGTGTGTGTCTTTACAGTCAGACTGATAGAAGTTCCTCTGTGGTAAGGTAATGTCCCTCTAAAATTCTTAATGACTGGATTTAGAGAAGGTTGATGGTGCACTACAGATGTTTTTACAGTTCACTTCCAAACAGCTGCTTTTTCCCTTCTTTAGTCTGTTTTTTCCTTTATTTATCAAATCCCTCAGGAAGGCTCTCAGCTCACAACCCTGGCAATTGTTTCCTCAGTGAAAGCCTTTGCATACCCCACAGTGGCATGTTCACAAGCAGCACCTGTTACTACAGTAGGTTTATTGATTTAACAGGTTGCTGTCCTTGTGAGCTTCAGGGATTTTGTTTGTGTGTCAAGATTCTGTGGATTCAATCAGCCTCAGAACTGTCGGCCCCCAGTGAAAAGCCTGACATATCTAGCATTTCATAAAGCAACTTAGAAAAAGATGGAAAAGCACTCATTCACAAACGGAGAAAATGTTTAGTCAGTGTAGCAGACGCCATGGCTCCGCATCCCTGCACAAGGGTCTAAGCCAAGCGTTTCCTTAAGGCATGCCGCTTTAATAATGTTTATCCCACTTCGGGTACTTAAATGATCGTTTAGAGTATTCAGACTCACCCTCCCCTCCCCACCCCACCACATCTGTCATCTTGGTTGAAAATGTGCACTCGCACTCTGACACTGTAAATCTTTTAGCTGTTCCCTAAAGTACAGATATTTGCTCCAAATGGGTATACAATGTTTAGAACCCAGGTAATAGGAAACAAAGAAGAATGAAAAGAAGCCATGAAGACCTATTTAGCCAGCTGTCAAAAATTCAAAGGTATTTGTGACCGAGTCCTTGGCTCATATGCTGGATTTTTCCCATTCATATTCTTCAACAGACAAATTTCTGTAGACTTAAAAAATAAATACATCCAAAGATGAATCCCTGTTCCCACTCCCTCTCTGATTAGGTTACCACTGTGCTATTTGCTTGTGTGCCAAAAAAAAAAAAAAAAAAAAGGGGGGGGGAGGGAAAAGAAAATGAATAGCTCGGTCTGCTCCTTCCCTTTTAAATCTTATCCTTCAACTTAAAGGAGTTCAGTCTTGTTATACTTTTTTTTGTTTTTGTTTTCTAGTCATGTCATGTAAGGCCATTAAACCTGTTGCTATATTATGATGAAAGATCTGAAAGTGTTTGTATGTAGTGTTTTGGGTCAGCCTATATCTATCTGCTTCTCTAAATCTATTTAGCTAGTTTGTTGTCGTCATGGTGCAGGGTGGATGAAAAATTTGTATGCCTTTTATGACAATTTTGCAACTCTAATAAGGTTAATTTTTTTTATTTAAAAAAAATCTAGCAGTATAAACTAGGAGCAAATTGAATGCCTAACCGTATTTTGCCAAATAATTGGAGAAGGTACCTGAATTAACTGTATTGTGAATAAAGCAACAAATGATATAACCACTTGCATTATAAGTAATTCTTTTTGTAGCAGGATTTCAGTAATAAAATCCAGTACCAAGTTAATCTCACAAAACAGAACATTATTAATATAGAAATGTAACCACTAATTTGCCATTGTTCTCATGCTGGAGGAGATCTATAAGGTGTTCCTCTGTATAAACAATGGGATGGGGAAAAAAAGAAAATATAATCCCATTATATACATTGGCACCTGGAATTCTGTATTAGAGTGATCAGAAAAGTGGTGAAAACAATTAGATCCCTGGAAGAACTTCCATCATCACTCAGATTCCCATCCCAAAAATAAATAGCAGCAGGGGAGGATCTTGCATGAACTGGCCAGGTGAAGGGGAGAAGACACATCTAGTACCACTGTGAGGTATCAGAAGGGATTGGAGCCTCTTCATAACTTCCTCTGATTTTTGCTGGGCTATGATCAGAACTGCGTGTGAGAAAGAGGGAAGGACAAATGGCCAAGCCTGCCATGTTACAGGTAATATGGGGCAGAAACATCACCTCCTTAACTATGCTGGTGCCCATAACATGTTTCCTTTCACCGTTACGTAAGACGTCGTCCTGAAACAGCCTTACAACAGCAGCAGTTGGGGCAAACAGCCTTACTATTTTTAAGATGGAGTTTGATAAGTTTATTAATGGGATCATATGATTGGGTTGCCTGTGACAGAAGAGGGCTGGACTTAGTGACCCAGGAGGTCCCTTCTCATCCTATGCTTTTATGCCCATATGAGTGGCTATTCCCTGTATTTACAATGGAGGATACTGCTAACTGTAAAAGGAAGCTTTATGAATACCCATGGTATTTGACTTCCACTAAATATTTGGAAGACTATTTAGGTGAAGGTGCATATTGAACTTTTGGCTTGAATTTGGCTGAATTCCTACATGGAGTAAAATGTCAGTCCAGTCCTGGAAAGTAAATATTATTATGAACTAACCACAATAACCAGGGGTGAGCTTTTGGAGTTGGAAGGCTTGAAACCACAAAAACTTAAATGCTTAAAAACAAAGCAAAAAAATAGCCCACCCCACTATCCAAACTCTTCTAGTTTAATGTATATATTCTTATTTTAACTTACCACTGTCTGTTATTGCAAATGCAGATGGGCCATGCTTTTGAGATGTTTTGTTAGTATTAAGGGAACGCACAGTTTTGTAGGGTAAGAAGAGAAAGGGCTCAGAGAAAGCTCTTGGATCCTTTCTGCTGTCTTTTGCCGCACTCTATTGCAGTGAGACTTGAACACTTGTCATAATGCATACCTTTTGAGGGGCTTGATCCAGGATCAGGCTCCAGAGTGCACTCTAAAAAGGACTGCGATAGTTAAAAATCATTACCTCCGGTTGACAGGATTTTTGTTTTTAAAAAAAGTCATGATAGGTTTGTTTGGCCTTTATCCCTCTGCTCCCAGGCTTAGTTGTTTCTTTTCCCAATTTCATTTTGCTTGCAGTTGGCATTTCTTGAAATGCTTCACATGTATCTTTAAGGCTTTCTTTGTGAGCTGCTGCCGTCATATTATTGATCCTAAATTCCAAATCCCTTTTGGTTCATACAGAGCCCCAGGAGAGTCCTGAGCTGTTTTAAGGCAAATAAATACAAGTTAATTTTGCATATTTAGCCATGAAGTCTAAAAACCTCTATTGTCCTTGCCAGTTAATTCAACTGTGTACTTAGCTAGATGTGTACTGGCAGTAGCTGTTATCCCTTTCTATAGGTCTCCTTCCCCATTTCAAGCACAATTTATAACAATACATTTGTTTCACAGCTTTATTACTTTTGCTACAAACTCTTGAGAGTTGGCACAGAGCGTACAATACTGTACTGGTAGGGGGAGATCAGCTGGTCCTTTCCTTCTGTAATTTATACAGTACTATATTTGTAATCTTAGCAAATATGGTATGAAATTGTAAAACTGCAAATACAGAACCCCAATACCTTTTTAGAGTTTTTTTTTTTTAAATACAGTGGAGTCGCATCTTATGCAGGGGTTAGGTTCTAAAGTCAGCGCGTAAGGCGAAAATCGCGTATATTCAAAATTACCCTTGAAAATCCCTTAAATCGCCCATAAAGTACAGTATACTGTACATGGTTTTGTGTATACAACCCTGTACAGTAATATGTATAAATGTATAATGTATACAGTAATGTACAGCATCTAATAAAGAGTCCATATGCAAAATATAATTTTACAGTACTGTATTTTTAATTACAGAGGGTAATTACAGGGGGTTGTCAGGGCTTGATGTCGATTCAGGAGACGGAGGTGACAGAGAACGAGTCGCAGACGAAGTGGTTGGCTCTGGTTCAGCTCGAGAAGTTGATTGCATAGGCTCATCTGCTGCTGGTTGTTTTTCCTTGAAAAACATGGTGATCGGCAACTGTCGCTGTTGTCTCTTGAGCTGCTCAAACATTTCTTGATACGGTCTCAAATAGTCCATAATACTACGTGTGATTTTGAGGCTTCGTTCCATAGAGGGATCGTATTCAGAAATTAAATCATTCAAGTGTTTCGCTGCTTGGAACACTTCAGCAAATTTATGAAGATTCCAAGTTGCTGGCTCTTCCTGTTCATTGTCATCATCTTCGTCTTCTGTAGATGATTTTATCAGTTCCTCTAACTCTTCGTTAGTCAATGTTTCTCTATGGCTCTCAATTAATTCTTCAATTTCTTCCTCAAGGATGTAGACGAATCCATCACCACCCACTTGCCTGACCACCTGAACAATGCGTTTCGCTTCTTTGTCAATGGTCGGGAAACCCTCAGAATCATTCACACATTCTTTCCATAGGTTTCGCCAACATGCATTGACTGTTTCAGGCTTGGTTGCATCCATTGCCTGTTTAATATAAGTGATTCAATTGGCAGTGTTGAAGGACTTCCAGCATTCCATCACATTAAGATTGGGATCAGCATCCATAGTGCTACATATCTGTGAGAACGTAAGCCTTGTGTACGTGGCCTTGAAACAGCGAATCACGCCTTGGTCGAGAGAATGGAGGTGGTATTGTGGGGGGAGAAAGATGACTTCAACGTTGTTATGCACAAACTGGAGTGCTACAGGGTGGCCAGGAACATTGTCTACAATCAGCAACGCTTTGAAGTCAAGTCCTTTCTCTTCGAGGTACCACTTGACCTCTGGAATGAAACACTTGTGGAAACAATCCAGAAATAATCCTGTCGTCACCCAAGCTTTTTTATTTGATTGCCAGAACACATGTAGGAGATTTTCGTTCTTGCCTTTTAGGGCACTGGGATTTGCAGCCCTGTAGAGCAAGCCCGGCTTCATTAAATGCCCAGCCGCATTGGCACAAAACAACATGGTCTTTAGCTGCTTTGAAGCCGGGGCTTGTCTTTCTGATTTCAAAGTGTAAGTGCGGTTAGGCATTTGTTTCCAGAAGAGTCCAGTCTCGTCAGCATTAAAAACTTGTTCCGGAAGATAGCCCTTTTCTTCTATGATTTTCATTAATCATTTGGGGTAGGCTTTTGCTGCCTCTTCATTGGCAGATGCAGCTTCACCAGTAGTCTGCACGTTTTTGAGGTTGAAGCGGTTCAGAAAACTGTTAAGCCAACCTTGGCTGGCTTTGAATTCCTTCTCATCAGAAGGCTGTCCCTCTTCAGCGGGAGGTTTGAACAGCGCGTGGAGGCTAAGAGCCTTTTCTCGCAACATGTTGCCATCGATAGGCACACGTTTACGGTTCAAGACTTCCAGACATAAGTTTTAATGCCTTTTCAGTCTTCACTAAAGTCTTATCACGCACCTGGCTTGTCACCTTAGCAGTTATTGGAGCACTTGATGCCACGGCTTGACGAATTTCTCTCTCTCGAATCTTGATGGCACGGATGCTAGACTGATTGTGGTCATATTTACGTGTCACATTGGAGACCGACATACCATCTCTCAATAAGCCCAACACAGCCAGTTTTTCCTCCAGCATTGGAACAGATCGCTGTTTCTTCAGTTGAGCACCAGATGAAGATGTTGGCTTGCGTTTAGGGGCCATGTTGTGCAAAAAATACGTACTGTATCTTTAAACATTAGAATCACACTCAGCACGGCGAGATGCTCACACTGTGAGAGGCATGTGGGAACTGAGACCAACTGAGGGAACAGAAGATTCACGTCTCCCATCTCACGCTCACTCCAGGGCATACGCTCACTCCAGGGCATACACTCATTGAGTGGAATGGTGGGCGGAATCGCCTGCACTACTTACAGATATCTTGTTGTTTTTCTTTTTTTTGCCAAGCGTGTATAGTTGAATTCGCGTAAGTTAAATGCATGTATGATGCAACTCACCTGTAAAGCAAAACTTTGTGTGATGGTCTTGTTGAATAATAATGTGGGCCTAGAATTTTTAAAAATTCTTAAGTTAGGCTCCTAAATTAGTGGCTTGATTTTTCAAAAGTTATTATTACATATCAGCTTCCACATATGTTAGCTTGAATTTTATTTGCCACTTCTCCCCCTCCTCAAGTCACTGAAGCTACTGCTGATCTAGGTTCTGATCCTGCAAAAGCATGTCCTTAACTCTACACCCTGCTCATAGTGTTGCATAACTTCAGTGGGACAACTCAAGGTGCATAAAGTTAAGCTTATGAATAAATCTTTGCAGGACTGAGACATTAATTGACCGACAGAGCAAATATTGGGAATTCTTTCTGTGTGCTGCTTCTTTGCAAAGGTTCAGATGACCTCTTCTTAATTGAAGGGGAAACAAAACGTGTCCCTAGGGCCTGATTCTGCAAACTATTTGCTCACAGAACTGCCACTGACTGACTTCAGTAGGAGATCTACACACAGAAGGTTTGTAGCCCTCAATATTTGCTTTTCATTACTTTATAAAAATTTTTACTTTATGTAAACTCGCACCTAATGCAAATGATTGGAAAGCAATTAATTTTACTTCTGTTTGGGATTATTTTTGGCCAAGCTTCAGACCAAAATGGGCTTACATAGAAAATACTAAATGTGAAAATCTGCAGTGCATGACTTTAGTTATTAACAACAACATAAAAACTGTCCCATATGCTTTACTGGCAGAGAAAATTTATTTTTTATATAATAGAATTAGAGCAGAAAAATATTATTCCCTCTTGGAAACACTAGAGTATATTAAATATAAACTTGGAAGCTACATTTCCAAACAACTTGATTCTGAAAGCTCATTAAAGTTTGATGTATGCTCCAATATGCTTGATTTATGTTGGTTTGTATCCATCCTAACTAGCTAGGAACACTTCATCTGACAACTGTAAAATTATGAAGGGTAAAGTGCCACTACCAAGTCTTCAAGAAACTCTTAAGAAATATCTTCACTTTATGAGGCATACAATTGCAAATGCAGAAGTTTTCCTAGCTAAATATGTGAAAAAAGTTTAGGTACAAATAACTTTTTCCCCTTTAGAACTTTACCCATCTGTTTAGTCATTACTCATACCCATGTAAACATTTACACGTAAACATTGTTTATATTACGGTAGCACTTGGAGGCTTCAATCAGGATCGGGACTGTTGTGTTAGGTGCTGTACGGACACAGAGTTACAGTCATGTACTGAGTCTAGATTTTATCTAACCGTCAGAAGGAACTGGGAATGGGTAAAATATAGTACCTTGTCTTCAGATTTATACTTGTTTTTCTAAACAAATGTCTTAAAAATATACCTTCTGGTATTTTGGAATCCATTGCTCTATGCTTGTTTTTGCTGGTCTGTTTTGGGTTAATCTAGCTACAGGATTTATAGGGCCACATTTAGCCCTTGGTTACATTGGCAGACAGACCAATTGGTCAGGGGCTGCACCAGTACAAGTCAACTGTAGCCCACTCTGCTGGGGTTCTGTAGCTGGACATTGCAGCCTCCAAAATGAGTGTTTCAGTTTGGAGAAGGAGCATGGCCACGGGATTCATGTACCACTCTGATTGTCCTTGCCAGTGGCACCCCCGTTTACTCTTGACCACAATTTAAATGTGTTCTCTCCCAGAGGTGAATCCCCCATCCTGGCTCAGTGATGTGCAATGTGCAGCTGGTGGCACCAGCAGACATGAATCAAGCCCTAACTATCTGAATGTTTCCACTTTTAAAAAAGTGAATATATTCAGGAAAGTTCTGAATTGACACCCCCCAAAAAATGAAGTTACATATCAGTCCACAGAACAGGTATAGCCTGGGCAGCAGCAGCCCAAGCTTCCCTGCACTGCTCCACCAGTCTTCTGTAACCCTGACCTGGAGATGTCACCTTTAGGATTCAGAAGGTAGTTGAGTCTCTGTGCTTATTTAGTGCCTAGCCTTTCAGCTGAGGCTGGCAACAAGATTCCACCTATGTTGGTTTCCAGAAGTTGTCATTTCTTCTTGACCCTGGACTGAGAACACCAATCCCATTTCACATACTACACATTTAATTAGATACAAACATTTTAACCGCAGGTTACTAATTCAGGACATGTTTTGATATAGCAATGCCAATAACTATGTATATTTGTGAGAACTGCTAGAAATTTCCCAGTAATTTCAGGTTGTTTGTCATGTAGGTATGCTGAAGATGACAAGAGGAGGAAATTTCACATTACTTGATGTATCTGCTAAATCTCATATTCACCATAGCCTTTTAAATAATTTTTTTAAACATAGCATGATATACTGTTGAGAGAGATTTCATAAAGATGCTTCAAGGTAATAACTGGAGGTCAGAGTAATATTTAAAAACATGGGCAAACACATTTTGCCAATACTAAAAGAAACCAAAGGCAAGACTCACTGCAATTGTCATGTACTTTTCTCTTGTTGATACAGAAGTTGTCTCTTTAAATCTTGGGTGGTCCCCTCTTACTCATTCATGAAGCAGAGCATGAGCAAACTTAACTTTTTTAAGTCAATGGGACCTTAGAGGTGAGAACCAGGAACCAGCAGTGATGGAAAGTGGGTCACATAAGATGGACAGGCCAGGGGATAATTAGACTCCACATCTTTCTCTGCCTTCCAGTAGTCTGAAGGCCTCCCTAGCACAGCATCCACCTGTCGCTTAACTAAAAGCCTAGGAGAATGACAATTCCCGAAAATAACACAAACCTGGATATTGGGCACTATCCCAAAACTTACATTTTATAGATGCCCACTGTATTTATCTGCCCAGTAGTGGGGGGAGGAGGTCTCATTTAAAACATTGCAGTGTAGTGACCTATGGAGGAGAAAAGACACCATCTTCAGCCCCTAAATGACTGCAAAGAAAATATAATTCAGCACATGTAATTTCTTTTATGGTTCTCCAAATGAAGACCAAACCTAAGACTTTTTTCTCCTTCCCCACCCCCAAAAGAGGTGGGGAGGAAAAACAATTTTTGCTTCATAGACTCACTTTGTAGAAAATATTTTAGAAATATATTTTTCTCATCAGTCAAGTGTGAAACACCTCATGAAATGAAAGTAGGCAATTTGCAGATATAATCCTGTATAAACAAATATAATGTAGCGCAACTAATATTGCAACCTCATATCAATCCTATGATTGTGTGTATTGAAGTGACGGGCAGCATGTCCTCTCATAAATCTGTCTTGCAACTGCTATAAGTCACCTTGTTTTTGTTCTCTTAAATCCCTAATACTCTTATTTTTGGCATTATTGTGCATTGCTAGACTTAAATCAAGCTGTTCATCGTTGGTTACAGAGGCACTGAAACTTGATAGAGACACATCTGCAAGAATTGACGCTGCAAAGCTGCACTTGCCTAGTTGGATCTGAATGCTTCTTAATTAGAAACAAATCCAGGTGAACAGGAAATCATTTCCTCTTGGTCAACTTTCAGGATTAAACTGTACCCTCGATACACATGTGCAACTCCCCTTGACTTGCATGCATATCTGAGGGCAGAATTTGGGCCTCAGTGCTGAGATCCCGAATGATTAAATACTGAGACAGAGTACAAATAGATACTGCCAAGTCATGCTTCAGCTACAGACTTGTTTTCTTTAATGTTCTCAAGTGGTTGCAAGAAATGGCTTGAAAAGCTCCATTAGGATGACATAGTGGATTTTGTTTTGTTCAGGCAATTTATACCAAAACACTAGATATAATTTAGAAATGACCAGATGAATTTCAGTACTTAATTCCCTGCATGGTTATCTTTCACATCACCTGCAACTGCTTGGCACTTACAGAAAGAAAACTTGCTGATGGTGTTCCCCTTGAAGTAAGTTGAATTTGTAGTAGAAACTATTTCAATGAATGTTGCTATCAGTGGCAGCACCTGCAGAGGGGCTATAGGACTATGAGACATCACAAAAATACCATGGATGCCTTGCAGCAGTTTCAGTAACAGGATTATTGAACAGGATTAGCTTAATCTGGATCAAGAAGAAACACTGTTTGGAATTTGAAGAGGATACAGTCTTCTGGAATGTTTTTGATTACTTCAGACCTTTAAATGGAGGTCTTGGATGGAATCTTCACTGGGTCCTGTCATAGATATTGTCAAGCGCAGATGGAAGTTAGATGTAGACTAATAAAAGTAATCGGGTAGCATCATGGGAAACACATTTTTTGAATTCATAGGTCATTTGACATTCCTTGGCCATTGACTGTTAGGAGCTGATTGTAAATATTGTTGCTGACAGCTATCTTGTTTGCTCTTTACCAAAAACAAAAGAGGACGACATTCTGTATATGTAAATTAGTGTCACTAGCAGCATCAAGAATTTCCAAGACTATAAAAGAATCCTTTTCTCCTGGAAAGAACTAAATTAGATAGTTTAGCTTAGTCAGAAATGGAGAATTAGTATCCTATCCTATGCTATGCTATTCTTTCAAGCAATCCCAGATGCCATATCCAAGTGAGGGACAGAATCCTGTTGTCTAGTTATAGCGGCATTTGCATAGACCCAGAAAGAAGCAGAAAAACATGCAACTCATGTGATACCCTACACTCCTCATGCCTTGGTACTTGGATATTTTTTCAGTCCAGCCTCTTACATTGCTGTTTGAGTACAAATGTATACATTCCTGTTGTAGATGTTCATAATTTTCTAACTTTGTGCTCATCAAATCTAATGATTTACTGCATTAAGGTTAGACTCTCTCTTTTCACCATTGCCCCCGCCCAAAAAACAGACCAAGTTTTGAAATATGTTATAGCACAGAAAAATCTGCTATCAACTTCTTGCAAATCCAATGAGTTATAGATCCTGCATGGAAAGTACAGGATTCCATAGGGAGAATGACTTTCTCCTTTATCGGTGGCAATGGGAGAAGTTATTTTATAATTGCTTGTTTAACAAAGCCTGGGCTACAGGTATTGCCTACAAGGCAACACGTACTTATGCCAAAAATCAAATGGTGTAGGTCACTACAGCCAAGTGGGTCATAGCGAATTTGTCTAGAAATTGCAGGATCAAAAGGTGCCGTCTACCTTGCCCTTCTTCACTTCCTTCCAATCATGGAAATATGATAATGCATTATATTCCTTTTGTTTTATTGTGTCAAAAACAACAAAAGACTTGACAATCCATCTGTGACATAAAATGGCTTATGTAGAAATATTTTGAGATGGAAGCTCCTAACCCAGTGATCTTTCTTACAGGTCCAGGATATTGCATTTCACCTCTGGGCTTGCAGGATGGTATCTTTCTCTAGTCCTGCTGGTTTCTCTCTGAGATCTACAACAGTACTAGGTCTTTCCATTGCTCTGAAAGTGTTTACCAAATTATTGTTACTGGTTTCAGAAGCCTTCAGGAAGAAAGACTCTAGTCATTCTACCTTATATCAGCAATTGCTGATATTCATTTTCCAGTTGGCAACACTATAAATAACTCAATTCTGCAAATGTTTCATAATTTGGGACAAATAGTAAACTTAGAGAAAAGTCTGAGTCAATTCAAAAGCTGGCACATCTTGGGGAAGTTCAGTACGAAGTTGGGAGACACTTCATCTCCCGATAGTGCAACCTTATGTGGTCTGCTCCAAAATCCAGGAGAGATGGCCTCCACAGTGGAAATGATAGAATCACAGGGAAGATTTCATACTGGCTGTCATCAATTCTTCCTAGCGCAGAAAGACGCTCCATGATCTGTCCGATCATAGGGACACTTACTGAAATAATGTACAAGAGCAGTAGAAAAGAAGTGCTGTAGTCACACTCCATTATAAACAACATTGTCTCCTCCTCCTTGTCCAAATGAGCAGCCTGAAAAGGAAATAAAGGCTTGTTTTTAGACCAGTTGAAAGTTACAGATTGTACTCTGAATGATGAGGAAAAAGAGCATTCCTGAACCAGACCCTCAGACACAGGCTCTCAATTTTCTGTGTTGCACCTGTAGTAGACGTAGCCGGGGGATCTCTCTCTGCTACTTTTTGTTGCAGTAGTGGGACATACACTGCTAAATGGTCCCCTCAGGTTCCCTGGCCATTTGAACCTCTTACAAATAAACACTAATAGTAAGACTTTGAATTACATCCATTAAATAGAGAGCAGTAGGTGCTATGGACTAATCTCTCTTACCCATTTGCTAACTTCCAGTCTCCTCACCTGCAGAGTGCTGCATTCAAATCCCAAGAACTCTAGCCTTGATGGACTGGCATGTGGGCTGCTGAGACTGAAGAGATTAGGTTTTTCCAAAGAGACTCATTTTCCACTTTATTAAGTTCTAGGAAGTCTTCCACATTCAAAATCCCTTGCAGGGTGTGGGCAGTGTTTTTTTTCCAAATAGCAAACACTTTTTTTTTTTTTGGCAAGAAAATTCCCAGAAAAAAGTTTTTCTTTCCAAAATTCTGGATATGTAGTACACCAAGGTTTAAAAAGCAACTAGCTCTTAGCATTGGTATGGTATGGTAAGGGCTTCTGCTCATAGGGCTAAATCCTCACTGCTGTGCAGAGCCAGAGTATGTGGTGTGTGTGCTGAAGAGCTCTGCCAGCATCCAGGGTGGGAAGGAATTTTTCCCTTCCTTGTCTCTTAAGCTGCAGAGCTGCCCTGCAGATGCTACTGCAGCCTTGGATGGCTGCAGCGCACCCCTGCATTTCCATGGTGCGCCTAGCCATGGATTTGTGTGTTGAAGATTCATTGGCCCTACCTTATCTCTGGCCTGACCCCATGTTTCCTTGGGTTCTGGGGTGCTTACAGACCTCCTTAGACAACCTACATGAGGTACAATCCCTTACGCAGCCTATCATCCTGTGCCTTCCTAGGGTGCAATGGAGCTGCACCAATTCAACCATTATGGGTATATGGTGTGTCCTGGGGAAAACTTGCCCCTGAATGCTGTGAGAGGAGGAAGAAGAGAGGAATTCAAGGGCACAACCATGTTAGCCAACCATTCCTTAGCTTGGAGAAACCTAAAGGCAAAATCCTGTGGTCTCTTCTGATCAGACTATATCAGAAGACTGGGAGCCAGAAATACCGGAGGTCTTCTCCTAGCTCTAACGCTGACTCCCACTGTGGCCTGGGGTAAGTCACTTACCTGTGCTAAGAAATGCCTGGATCTTCCCCTTTTGAACCTACAGCAGATAGACTTGTCTCCTTTCTGACTTTCCAATAAAACCTTTAGTTTTTCCTAGTAGCTATTCTATTGCTGTTTCTATGTGGGCTGGAAATCTAGCCACTCTGTCTTATAACCTCCCTTGGGAATAATTCACAAAAATACAGTGGTTCTTCACTCTGCTCTAGATCTCATCGCAAAGACTGTCAGGTTTCCATTAGAATAAAATTATTGCCCTCCCTAGTTTTTGTCCTGATTCTAAATCTGAGTATGTGGCACTCCAATCATAGTTAGGGATAGCTACACTTCTTTATATACAGAACTAAGCATTTTGACTTAATAGACTCTGCTCGTTTTTTGACTAGGGAGTTCCCAAGACGTCAAAACGAGTGGAAGAGGCTAGAGAATCTAGTCCAATGCCTCTTAGTTTTAGGAAACAAGAATAACATTTCAAAGCGTTTAGTTCATAATCTTGACTATGGCCCATGCACCGATGTGAATCATGTTTTTAAAACAAATGTTAATTTTCACAACAGTGCTAGCATCACAATAGCGGTCTACCTCATGAGTTGTGACCTAGTCAAAGGAATTGTTCAGAAGCATAGTGTGTCAAAAATAATTTAAATGTTTCAATGATAAGTATCTCATAAGTAGTGATCCCTTCATCCTTTCTATAGAAGGCACTGGACATTGATGGTTACTTTAGTGGAAGAAGGTACTACAGAAGGGTTTTTTCCCCCACCTCTGATAGCAAAAACTTCAAAATGTCTCTTAAAACTTGTATCTATAGGCACTTTTTTACCACCCTGAGAGGTGGGAGGGGGTAAATGTATGGTCCTCTTTAAAAACAAACTTTTGTCAATGCTGAACCACTCCACCTTATTGTGCTGAAATGTTTCAACTGAGTTCATTGTAAATATCTCAAACAATGTAGTTCATACCCTTTTTTGGGGGTGTGTGTGTGGAGCGGAGGGCTTATGAAATCATGTACTGACATACAGGTATGAGAAGTGCTCTGCATCCATTCAACACAGAAGAGATTGTTATCTGAGCAGCAATTAACTTAAATAGTAGACTGGAATTAACTAGTGTCCCATTATAGCTTTACACAGTTGGGACATTCAGATGCTAATATTTTTCACATTCCTCAGTTAGGCTATAAAAATTGAACCCATCTCTGTCTTATTTTAAATGGTTCAAGATGGATGGAATTTTGTGCAGATGTATCAGATACTCTGGAGGGAAACCAGATCTTTCCCTAATTAGGGTTTTTGTTGTAGTTTCATGTAACAAGAATGAATATGAATCAATTACAATATATTTCATTATGACTGAAGAAAACAAACATGGCATCAATATTCGCTTCAAAAGTCTTTTTGTTTTCAGAAAAGCATTCGCAGAGCCTCATAAGGCAAAATAAAACCCCAGAGAAGATAATCAAATAGCTCAACTGAGAGCATAAAATATTATACAATGAAAAATGTCACAAGTGTTTCAATGTCTTAGACATGTTCATATGTGAAACATTTCTGAGTGAGCCTTCCCACACTATGGTAGGTTATAAAGTACAGCAAAATTAGGTCTGTTTATCACCAGAGTGACACATGACTATATTAGAATTTAGTCTTATTACTGCTGAAGTGTAAAGTGTCAGCTTGAAAAGACTGAAGGCTTGTCACCCATAAGAATTGCTGTATTTTAATGGGCCAGGTCAGCATTATGGCTCACTGCATTGTACAAGATTAATGTTTAATACATTTTATGCTAAGTCTGAGAAAATACAAAATTAACCCCCTTGATATCAGAAGTTGGGATTCTGTAGTATTCATCCCATTGCAAGGAATAGGATGTGCAACAACTGATGGCAGGGAGGTGTGGTAACAAAACCAAAAGCATATTTTTTTCTTGAATCTCATTGTTTTTCCCAAAGCACTCCTGGCAGTGTGCTTTTGTATCCTCAAACTACCGAGAAGAATGATATTTTACTAATGTGTCAGGTGTGGAGAATAAGGAGAGAGCAAGTGCTGAAGCTAAGCCAAACAGGGAAAAGTTGTGTCCTTCCAAATCTTTCTTTCTAATTACCAAAACCTGAGAAAGAAAGTTATTGGGGTAGGGAAAGAGATTTCTAGAGTATGTCTCACTGCAGTCTTCACTGGAGAATGTTACAAGACGTGTCCTGATAGGCCCAAAGATTGCTACAACAGTGTATGAAGTCTTACAACCTACAACAGAGAATCTAATTCCCAGAGCAAACACAACTGGTGTATTTGAAGGGCACGTTATTCTGGTTATGGGTGACTCCTTGTTTGCACAGAAGAATACAGTTTCTTAACAAGGAAAAAGAGTGGGGTGACTGCCACTTGTTCCAATAGTCTGTGTATTTTAGACACTGGATGCCCCAATTCTGCATAGTCAATTTGTTGTAGTCAGTTTACACTTGAGAAACTCCTGTCTGTCTGATCTATTTACAGGAGTTTTAGCTGAATTATTGTTGATTTTATTTAATAAGTTCTGGATGATGTAGAAATGATTGGAAAATTAATCCAGTAGATAACTGAATTTTTGAAAAAAGTTATAGGTTTTCCTTGGATACATACGGGCCCAATTCTATCACCCTTACACACACTGAGTAGCCCCCTATTCTAAGTAGCCCCCTTGAAATTAATGGGTCTACTTGTAAAATAACGTTTGACTAAATAAATGTTTCTAAAGGTGGCATAACTGGACTCTAAATCTTTCTAAAGCTAGTCCAGTAGGACCTGTCTCAAGCAGTACAACCACTTGAGTTTCAAGGCCAAGGTTGTCAAAAGTGTCTAGTGATTTTTCAGTATTTCATTTGAGATTCAATAGGGCCTTATTTTCAGAGCATTTCCTGAAAATCAGACCCTTTTCAAGTGTTTCAAGTTGGACACCAAAAAATGGAGGCAACCAAAATTACTAAACACTCTTGAAAATCTCTAGGCCAAGTTTTTTGTATCTATTAACAATAAATAAGGTGAACAAAATCTTTCAGTCTTTTTAGTAGTGAGACATGGCTTACTTGGGAAACAGCAATGTTTTCTTAGTAGTGTGGTGTTGATATCACTGAAGATCATTGATTCAGAAAAAACTGGATGAATAAGAAACTGGTAAAAGTAATAAATCACCTCTTTGGAGATGCAACTGAGAATCAAAGGAATTTCATAATTTTAAAAGACTATGTGCAGTTTAAAACGTGAGAAGCAGCAAATGGCTTTTAGAAAGTGATAGATTTGACAGTGCTTATGCACAACTTGTTTAAAAAAAAAATCCAAAAGAAATCAGCCCACAGACTTTTCTTTCAAAAAGTCATAGATAGCGACAGGACTTGCCACTTACAATGTCTATAGCAGGAGAGTGACGAGTTAAGTTACTATATATGATTAAATTGCAGTGTGTTTATTTTTAAATAGAGAAATAAAAGGAAACTTTGTGAATAATCAACGAAGGTCTTAAAACTTTAGCATTTAACACTGGCCTTGTAAATGTATTTTTGAAACAAATTTCATCTGTTTTGTCTTAGTTCTTAATTGTCCCTCATCACTAGTCTGGGTGTCAGAGAGAGAATTCTTATCATGTAGGCTTTCTGAAATGAGGATATGAACATTTCAAGTATTTTATTTCAGAAACTGCTCTGTTTCTTAAAACTATAACCAGTGTGTCAAAATCTATTGCCTGGACCTTAATGCAGCAAATAACTCAATTTAGCTTCCATTTTTAATTCTCTGTTTTGAATCTAAAAAAATTTTCTTTGGAAATAGGAGAGGTAAGAAATGTTTTAATATTCTCCCTCCCCCGGCATGTCTATTCTTATTTACGTTGGGAGACTGAGAGAATTGGACAACGGGCTGAACCACGGTAACCAGCATCATCCATTTTTCATTAATTCTGATGCTTCCTTAAACTTCTGAAATCTTGAAACCATAAAGAAAGTTTATAGTCAGTTTTGAAAACCACACAGCATTTGGCAAAAATTCCATCTCTTTCAAACAATTACAGGATATACATGATGCTCTTTGATGCGTACATTGGGAAAGGCTTTAGAAACCACTCTTCTCCTCCCCCTCTCCCCCACTTTGGTTTAAATTGGGTTTTCAGAAGTGGCTTAAATGTATAACTCTTTGTAGACTGCAGAAATAGATCTCCGTCCCCACAAGCATTAATTTAGCTGGCAGTCCAAAAGCGCCAGTGCTCCAATGGTTAGCATCCTAGTTGATCTATATTATTCAAGTTTTGCAGATGTATATGTAGCTCTTGCTGTCCAGTGTTGTAGAAGATTGGCTGTCCTTAGCAGAAATGGAAGAATAGCCTGAGACTAGGGAAAAGAATGCACAGCATGAATGTTGTTTTCCTTTGCGGTTGTGTGAAGGCAGCAAAGGATGAAATGTGGTTAAAAATTTAAATGCAGACAACTGCTGTTCTCCTCTGAGGACTGCACAGAAAACAGTAATGCAGGAGACACTACTGAGCACTGACCGCATTCCACCCACCACCCAGTAGGAATTTTCAGAATCCATAAGGAAAGGCTAAGACAAGAGATTGTTTCCTGAAGGGCTGTTTATTATGGGTATATTTTTATACTTTTGCAGATGATTAATTGATTTGTGTGTGAACTAGGGGAACTTTGTTTGGACTTACAGGGAAAGCAGAAAGAGATTTGATATTCAGAGTGGCCAAACTATCCTGAATGCTTGGGGATTGTCTGTAAGGATTGAAATAAACTGTTTATAGAAATAAAGGTTAATTGAAACTGAGAATATAGAAAGAGCCTGGGAAGGGGGAAGGGAAAACCCTAACACCACAAATTACTCTTGTACTGAGAGATCAGAAGTCAGTATATTAAAGGTTTGAAATAATTTTGTTGTACTCTTACATCTAGTTTAGAAAGACTCATTTTAAATCATAACTGGCAATTTCTCTCTCTCACCACAAACACTGACTAGGGGAAAAATTCCCCCTATTTTCTCTCTCTGTGTGTGAGAGAGATGGTGCATATTTCTTTTAAACAAAATAACTTACTTTGAAGGAATAGTTGTCACATGCATAAATGCCCATTGGGGCCAGTTTAGGAGTCGGAGTATAAATACCCACTGACAAGAAGTCAGACGTCACTAGCATTCATGTCTCAAAAGAACATAAATGACATAGCAAGATTTTTTGTTGTATGTCACTCTAAGTGTTGTAACAGTGGAAGCATTGCTTCTAATGCACCCAAAACAGAGTGATGGCTTCCCTCCACTCCCAAAACACTTAACTTTTAGGGCCTGATCCAGCAAACACTTGAGAAGTGCTGCTAACTTCAGGTGAGCAGCACAGTTACTGATGTCCATAAGTACTGGACACTAACAAGGGAGTAAAAGACAGAGAGAAGAGGGAGATAAAAGGTACTAAGATCAGTGGTTTCAGATACTTGGCAAATGCTAGTGCATAACATGATAAAAGAAGGTGTGTGAAGGTGGAGGAGAGTTGTATTTTTTTAAAAAATGTTTTAAAAATAGATATCTCTACTAACTTCTTGAGTCACTGAAGCAGATGTGGGTTTTAAGAATGGACTAAAACTGAGGAGATAGTTGCAACCTGTGCATCTCCTCTCTGTCATTGTGGTTTGATGCTCTTCGGCAAAGCAAAGCTCCTTGCATTTCTTGCTAATACAGAAATGTATTATGCAGTATCCAATTATCAAATATGCTTTTAAAAAAAAACCTGTTACGAATGTTGACTTCTACAGTTAATATGCTTTGATTCACATAACTTTGTGGTCAGAATTTTACTTCCTGCAATTGCAAAGTTTCTTTCAAATTGTTTGGAAATAAACACTAATATCAGTCTTTTTGGCATATGCGCAACATGCCTTAGGTGGTACATGACCAGGATTCATCATCCAATTTGATCCGCTGGTTGGATTATTAGCTTCCCAAGCCCAGTTCTAATAGGGAGCATGACATGAACGCTGACCCACTAGTATCTGTTGAAATGCAAAATGAAATTTAAATAAAACTGAATCCTTTCAAAGCTATTTGTAACTCACACAGTGCAAAAGGCAAAAATGTCAAACTTCGCTTGGCAGCAATGTGCAGTAATGGTAAAATCTCAAAGATATTTTCAGCTAATTTTACTGGGAAATGAGGGAAATCAAGTCAAATAATTTCTATCATTAATTTGTCTTGCTTGCACAGCATGTTACTACTGTTTAAAATATACATTTGTCAAAAATCCCCCCAAAATGTTTTTTTTAAAAAGGAAAAGCATAATGGGAATTCAGCAAAACATTTACACTAAGTACTTTCCAATCTGGATTTCAGAATTCTTAGCATATTTAATGTCAAAAACAAACACACGGGTATTCTGCAGAGAGTTGAGAAGAACAATTGGAGGGAGATTATTTTGGGTGGATAGGGTTTAACAAGTGTCTTGATGGTTTGGTTGATTGGTTTATTTTTTTAAATAAAACTGTTTCAGGTTTGCAGAGTGTATTGGTGTTACATCAGCTATACTGCAACTTGGTAAGCTGTGCTTTCTGTTGAAGTGTACCTACTTACAGGGAACTGCTTGAATTAAGCCATTCTTGTCTTGATCCTAAACTTTGTGCCTTAGCGGAGCTGGGTGCAGGATTGGCATTTGAGTCTCTCTATGTTTAGGGTAATTGTCAGAGTGCAGGTAGGCTCCTAATAGGTTAATCTGGAAGGTCTCACTGCACACTATGTAGTACTGATGATTAAGTTCTGGGTTGTCTGTAATAAGAGCACTTTTTTGTTGAAATTGCACAGGGCTCTCTGTGCTCCTTGCCTCTGCCTGCACAACAGCACAAGAGTCAGCTTCATTGGATATGTTTCAGAGTAACAGCCGTGTTAGTCTGTATTCGCAAAAAGAAAAGGAGTACTTGTGGCACCTTAGAGACTAACCAATTTATTTGAGCATGAGCTTTCGTGAGCTACAGCTCACTTCATCGGATGCATACCGTGGAAACTGCAGCAGATATTATATACACACAGAGATCATGAAACAATACCTCCTCCCACCCCACTGTCCTGCTGGTAATAGCTTATCTAAAGTGATCATCAAGTTGGGCCATTTCCAGCACAAATCCAGGTTTTCTCACCCTCCACCCCCCTACACACAAACTCACTCTCCTGCTGGTAATAGCCCATCCAAAGTGACAACTCTCTTCACAATGTGCATGATAATCAAGGTGGGCCATTTCCAGCACAAATCCAGGTTTTCTCACCCCCCCACCCCCATACACACACAAATTCACTCTCCTGCTGGTAATAGCTCATCCAAAGTGACCACTCTCCCTACAATGTGCATGGTAATCAAGGTGGGCCATGTGCAGCACAAATCCAGGCTCTCTCACCCCCCCCCTTCCATCCCCCCGGGACACACACACACACACACACACAAACTCACTCTTCTGCTGGCAATAGCTCATCCAAACTGACCACTCTCCAAGTTTAAATCCAAGTTTAACCAGAACGTCTGGGGGGGGGGGGGGGTAGGAAAAAACAAGGGGAAATAGGCTACCTTGCATAATGCACGGGCTGAAATTGTGGAAAAGCAGCATCACTTGCCCCATAACCTCAGCCATGCGGAACGCAATGCCATCCACAGCCTCAGAAACAAATCAGGGCCAAATCGCACCTGGAGCTGCAGCTAGCAAGAGATGTCAAGAGTAACAAGAAGGGTTTCTTCAGGTATGTTGGCAACAAGAAGAAAGCCAAGGAAAGTGTGGGCCCCTTACTGAATGAGGGAGGCAACCTAGTGACAGAGGATGTGGAAAAAGCTAATGTACTCAATGCTTTTTTTGCCTCTGTTTTCACTAACAAGGTCAGCTCCCAGACTGCTGCGCTGGGCATCACAAAATGGGGAAGAGATGGCCAGCCCTCTGTGGAGATAGAGGTGGTTAGGGACTATTTAGAAAAGCTGGACATGCACAAGTCCATGGGGCCGGAAGAGTTGCATCCGAGAGTGCTGAAGGAATTGGCGGCTGTGATTGCAGAGCCATTGGCCATTATCTTTGAAAACTCGTGGTGAACCGGGGAAGTCCTGGATGACTGGAAAAAGGCTAACGTAGTGCCAATCTTTAAAAAAGGGAAGAAGGAGGATCCTGGGAACTACAGGCCAGTCAGCCTCACCTCAGTCCCTGGAAAAATCATGGAGCAGGTCCTCAAAGAATCAATCCTGAAGCACTTGCATGAGAGGAAAGTGATCAGGAACAGCCAGCATGGATTCACCAAGGGAAGGTCATGCCTGACTAATCTAATCGCCTTTTATGATGAGATTACTGGTTCTGTGGATGAAGGGAAAGCAGTGGATGTATTGTTTCTTGACTTTAGCAAAGCTTTTGACACGGTCTCCCACAGTATTCTTGTCAGCAAGTTAAGGAAGTATGGGCTGGATGAATGCACTATAAGGTGGGTAGAAAGCTGGCTAGATTGTCGGGCTCAACGGGTAGTGATCAATGGCTCCATGTCTAGTTGGCAGCCGGTATCAAGTGGAGTGCCCCAAGGGTCGGTCCTGGGGCCGGTTTTGTTCAATATCTTCATAAATGATCTGGAGGATGGTGTGGATTGCACTCTCAGCAAATTTGCGGATGATACTAAACTGGGAGGAGTGGTAGATACGCTGGAGGGGAGGGATAGGATACAGAAGGACCTAGACAAATTGGAGGATTGGGCCAAAAGAAATCTGATGAGGTTCAATAAGGATAAGTGCAGGGTCCTGCACTGAGGATGGAAGAATCCAATGCACCGCTACAGACTAGGGACCGAATGGCTAGGCAGCAGTTCTGCGGAAAAGGACCTAGGGGTGACAGTGGACGAGAAGCTGGATATGAGTCAGCAGTGTGCCCTTGTTGCCAAGAAGGCCAATGGCATTTTGGGATGTATAAGTAGGGGCATAGCGAGCAGATCGAGGGACGTGATCGTTCCCCTCTATTCGACATTGGTGAGGCCTCATCTGGAGTACTGTGTCCAGTTTTGGGCCCCACACTACAAGAAGGATGTGGATAAATTGGAGAGAGTCCAGCGAAGGGCAACAAAAATGATTAGGGGACTGGAACACATGACTTATGAGGAGAGGCTGAGGGAGCTGGGATTGTTTAGCCTGCAGAAGAGAAGAATGAGGGGGGATTTGATAGCTGCTTTCAACCACCTGAAAGGGGGTTCCAAAGAGGATGGCTCTAGGCTGTTCTCAATGGTAGCAGATGACAGAACGAGGAGTAATGGTGTCAAGTTGCAGTGGGGGAGGTTTAGATTGGATATTAGGAAAAACTTTTTCACTAAGAGGGTGGTGAAACACTGGAATGCGTTACCTAGGGAGGTGGTAGAATCTCCTTCCTTAGAGGTTTTTAAGGTCAGGCTTGACAAAGCCCTGGCTGGGATGATTTAACTGGGAATTGGTCCTGCTTCGAGCAGGGGGTTGGACTAGATGACCTTCTGGGGTCCCTTCCAACCCTGATATTCTATGATTCTATGATTCTATGAACAACTCTGACATCATAATCAAAAAGGCTGACAAAGGAGGTGCTGTTGTCATCATGAATAGGTCGGAATATGAACAAGAGGCTGCTCGGCAGCTCTCCAACACCACTTTCTACAAGCCATTACCCTATGATCCCACTGAGAGTTACCAAAAGCAACTACAGCATTTGCTCAAGAAACTTCCTGAAAAAGCACATGATCAAATCCGCACAGACACACCCCTGGAACCTCGACCTGGGATATTCTATCTATTACCCAAGATCCATAAACCTGGAAATCCTGGGTGCCCCATCATCTCAGGCATTGGCACCCTGACAGCAGGATTGTCTGGCTATGTAGACTCCCTCCTCAGGCCCTACGCTACCAGCACTCCCAGCTACCTTCGAGACACCACTGACTTCCTGAGGAAACTTCAATCCATCGGTGATCTTCCTGATAACAGCATCCTGGCCACTATGGATGTAGAAGCCCTCTACACCAACATTCCACACAAAGATGGACTACAAGCCGTCAAGAACACTATCCCTGATAATGTCACGGCTAACCCGGTGGCTGAACTTTGTGACTTTGTCCTTACCCATAACTATTTTACATTTGGGGACAATGTATACCTTCAGATCAGCGGCACTGCTATGGGTAGCCGCATGGCCCCACAGTATGCCAACATTTTTATGGCTGATTTAGAACAATGCTTCCTCAGCTCTCGTCCCCTAAAGCCCCTACTCTACTTGCACTATATTGATGACATCTTCATCATCTGGACCCATGGAAAAGAAGCCCTTGAGGAATTCCACCATGATTTCAACAACTTCCATCCCACCATCAACCTCAGCCTGGTCCAGTCCACACAAGAGATCCACTTCCTGGACACTACAGTGCTAATAAACAATGGTCACATAAACACCACCCTATACCGGAAACCTACTGACCGCTATTCCTACCTACATGCCTCCAGCTTTCACCCTGACCACACCACACGATCCATCGTCTACAGCCAAGCTCTGCGATACAACCGCATTTGCTCCAACCCCTCAGACAGAGACAAACACCTACAAGATCTCTGTCAAGCTTTCTTACAACTACAATACCCACCTGCGGAAGTGAAGAAACAGATTGATAGAGCCAGAAGAGTTCCCAGAAGTTCCTTACTACAGGACAGGCCTAACAAAGAAAATAACAGAACGCCACTAGCCGTCACCTTCAGCCCCCAACTAAAACCCCTCCAACGCATTATTAAGGATCTACAACCTATCCTGAAGGATGACCCAACACTCTCACAAATCTTGGGAGACAGGCCAGTCCTTGCCTACAGACAGCCCCGCAACCTGAAGCAAATACTCACCAACAACCACATGCCACACAACAGAACCACTAATCCAGGAACTTATCCTTGCAACAAAGCCCGTTGCCAACTGTGCCCACATATCTATTCAGGGGACACCATCACAGGGCCCAATAACATCAGCCAGACTATCAGAGGCTCGTTCACCTGCACATCCACCAATGTGATATATGCCATCATGTGCCAGCAATGCCCCTCTGCCATTTACATTGGTCAAACTGGACAGTCTCTACGTAAAAGAATAAATGGACACAAATCAGATGTCAAGAATTATAATATTCATAAACCAGTCGGAGAACACTTCAATCTCTCTGGTCACGCAATCACAGACATGAAGGTCGCTATCTTAAAACAAAAAAACTTCAAATCCAGACTCCAGCGAGAAACTGCTGAATTGGAATTCATTTGCAAATTGGACACTATTAATTTAGGCTTAAATAGAGACTGGGAGTGGCTAAGTCATTATGCAAGGTAGCCTATTTCTCCTTGTTTTTTCCTACCCCCCCCCAGACGTTCTGGTTAAACTTGGATTTAAACTTGGAGAGTGGTCAGTTTGGATGAGCTATTACCAGCAGGAGAGTGAGTTTGTGTGTGTGGTTTTTGGAGGGGGGTGAGAGAACCTGGATTTGTGCAGGAAATTGCCCACCTTGATTATCATGCACATTGTGAAGAGAGTTGTCACTTTGGATGGGCTATTACCAGCAGGAGAGTGAGTTTGTGTGTAGGGGGGTAGAGGGTGAGAGAACCTGGATTTGTGCTTGAAATGGCCCACCTTGATGATCACTTTAGATAAGCTATTACCAGCAGGACAGTGGGGTGGGAGGAGGTATTGTTTCATGATCTCTGTGTGTATATAATATCTGCTGCAGTTTCCACGGTATGCATCCGATGAAGTGAGCTGTAGCTCACGAAAGCTCATGCTCAAATAAATTGGTTAGTCTCTAAGGTGCCACAAGTACTCCTTTTCTTTTTGCTTCATTGGATATATGCATGCTGCATGGGCACCTGTGGTTCTATCCCACTAAACTCTGGCTCTTGTCTGCAACTGAGTTCATTTCTTTGGTAGGACTGCAGCAAGTTCCCCCACCATCTTTCTGAGTGCAGGCATGATAGACAACAGTACAGGAGGAACAAATGACACAACTTTCACATCCCTATGCCAGTGTTTTTAACAGCTAGTGTTGTCTTGCTATTTTTAACTATACAGGCCAAGATATTCCAAAGTGGGTGTTACAGGAGTGCTCTGTCTGTAGGTAGATAGGTAAATAGCTATGGTGTCAATAGATGGTAATCAAGAATATGTAGCATAGGTCCTGTAAGACCAATACATTTGCTGCTGTGCAAGGCAAATGTCATCTTGTATGCAGCTTTTTACGTAGAGCTCTTAACACTGAGTGCCTAAATTTACATTTCTAAATCTGAAAATTTACTGGAATTGCTGCTGCTCAGCACTTGTGAAAACTTTTTAAAATGCCTAAATATGGATTTAGGAGCCTAAATTTAAACACTCTTGAAAATTTTGCTCACAGTATTTAAGATTTTTAGCTACTGGTTGGAACGATATGGCATCCTATTAACACCTCTTTGATTTAACAAATCTGTACAAATTATGAGCATTGTAATGTATAAAACTAATTGGAGGAAGACTAAGAAAATACTGCTGTATAAAGAAAGAACCATGTTTTCTAAAGATGTGGAAACCAGAGAACTGTTAATTCCAGTCACAAAGGAAGTTAAATTGGAAAGATTTTAACAGCAATTTCTTTTAATCCCTTAAAGCTGGTAGCTGTGACTTTCTAGTGCATATCCCATTGAGCAAAGAATACAGAGTAAAATGCAGAATATATTCTTTGTATTCTAAATTTTAAAATACATCCATCTCAATGGACTTGGAACACATGAAAAGGTCTCATACACAAATGCTTAGTTAAGGTGAAATGAAGATTTCAGGCACATATCAGCGATTTGAGTGTACAGTGTATATACTAACTTTCCAACAATGTTAGATTTAAAAAAAATTAAAATGATATATGCAGCAAACTCAGAGTTTAGGTTGAATTTACAAGGAACTCAAAACTTTGAGATTATGGAAATGTATAGTGAAAACAGTGTCTTTAGTGTCTCCTACAGAAATTCCAGTCTAGCATCTTCCCTTCTTTTGTATGCAGAGTATTGAAATTGTGCATGACAGAACATTGGTTTTATAATTTATGTACATACATAATTTTAATTAATTTAATTTGATGTCAAATGGGGTGACTTTTCACCTTTTTTTCCTGTAACTTCCGCTTTTGACCTTTCTGGGGTTGCTAGGTGCGCTACTATATTGCAAAGAAATAACATTATTGATGCTTATGATCGCTAACAATGTTTCTATTTAAAATAATTTAATCTTTCATATTTGATTTAATTAAGTAACATTGGATTCTGTACACTACATGTCAATTAAGGAAGTCTAGCAATGAGAGTTTTGTCTCCCTCCCCCTTTTTTTTTTTACTACAGTTCATGAACCCCCTTCTCTCATTCACACCGTACTTGGTAGAAAAATTCTGTCTCTGCCCTAGATCTGCTGTATTCTACCAATTTTGAACCTTATGACTTTTCTGTTGGATTTTAAAGGGAACAGGGAAAGAATAACAGGCTTATAATGTAAGTTCAGTTGCAACCTTAATTGTAGAGTAGCTGCTGCTGCTCTGTAATGTAATGGAAAAATAAGTCCATTAAAAAGATTAATTTACTCTTCCTCACTCCTTCAGGCAAAAGTCTGAGTAAAATAGGCCTTGCCCCTGTGCCCTGAAAGTTAACTAACTTGGGCTCTGTCAGACCAACGAGGGAAGCAAATTCTTAATGTTATGGTTGACTTGATCTGAAAACACTGTCACTGGGGACAGACATTCAAAGTCAAGTAAAGTTGGTCTCAGCTGGTCCCAAGTGCTGTACTGGTGAATGGGGATAAAAATGCTCTCTTAGGGAGCTAGGACCCAGACCATATAGGGCTTCAAAGCTCAATATTAACAACTTGTGGAAGGCAATAAAAGGTTAGTGAAATCTGCAGAATATTAGAAAAATGTGCTCCTTATGGCCAGGCCCACTGAAGGTGTGGACAAGTCTTTTGGGCAGTGTAAGGTGATCAACGGGACAGCCTGTATACCAAGACTTTTCCCATGTTGAATGTATGCAAATGAAACTATATTTAGAGTAGGGTACCTCCTGCATCCAAACTTTAGATCTAGCACTGATCAAAAATTTTCTGTTTAAACTTTTTTTAATGGAAAACTGGCATTTTTGACCAAATTAAACTTGTGGAAAGTGTCGCCTTTCCTCGAAAATGTGACTTTTCATCAGAAAACTGGAAACTCAAATACAGCACTTAAAAATTTTTTTTTTCTTACAATGGGTAAATTTTTATTTATATTTTTTTCTGATGAGTTTTTTTAGTTTTGAATAATTTGGACACAGCACCTCCACAACCCTCTCTCGATGCTCGCTGCTTAAAGTGTCTGTCCAGAACAAGCTGTGTTTACAAGGGTGTACTGCCACATCATCCTGGCAGGACTCTGCTCTAGAACCGAGAGAGGGGCATCATTTATGACTACTGTAAATCACAGGGGGTGGTGGCGTATTTGGGCTGTCTCTAGAGCGGACCAATTATTTTTTTGGTCAAAACACTTTTTTCAATGAAAAATTGTTTTTCAATTGAAATACAGAATTCCTTTTCGGCTGAGCCTCCTTTAAATAAACACTTCTCTGGGAAGGATTGGGGAGGGAGGAGGAAATCTGAAACCAACTTTTTTTCATTTTGCTTTCATTTAATTGAAAAATTAAGAAAAATTCAAATGAAACTATTGTTTTCATCTTGTTCAAAATTTTTAGTGGAAAGTTCATAGCATTTACCTATATCTTAAACACATCCTACCTTATCTTTCTGTGCCTATCACAGGCCATGCTTACAGTACAAAATTACGTTGATCGAAGTTACGTTGGTATACAGCCGCCACAGGTATTGTGTCGCTTGTGCACGTGAACACTGTGCTCTTTGTGTCTGCAGTGCGCGTTCTCACCAGGAGCGTTTTTACTGATGCAGTGCACTGTAAGTAGCGCTATCCCACTGTGCAACTCGCCACCATGCAGCAGAGGGTGTTTTGGGAAGCTTTTGCAATGGCTCATGGGGCTGCAACAAATCACGCAGTAGTGACTGGGAGAATGGATTCAACTTCCCATAATGCAGTATTCTCCTTCCCATAATTCCATTTGCATCCCACGATGCATTTCTCCTCTTCTCAACATTCCTGCAAATCCAGGCATTCCTCCTGGCTGTCCACCATCGCTGATGGACGCCTGGAGCCTGCACTATTGTCACGAGCATTGCACAAACAGGACACCTGATTCCTTGGCGAATGGATTGTTGTGCTACAAAGAAAGAAACAATTCAAGGTTTTTGGTGACATTCACAGAGCAACTGCAGATGGGGAAGTGCCGATTCTAGGCCTCAGAGACAAGCAGTACCGGGTTTACCAAGGCACCAGACCCACGCTCCAAAGGGGCCCTGGCCCGGCCCACTCTTCTCCGCCCCCCACTCTCTCTCCTGCGGGGGCAGTGGGCAGAAGCTTGGTCTGCCAGCAGCCAAGCTCCCCCTCCCCCACCTCTTCCCCTGTGCCATGTTCCCGCCCCTCCCCATCCCAGCGCTTCCCCTGCCGCCGAACAGCTGTTTGCCGGTGCGAGGAAGGGGGAGGAGAGGGGCTGCAGTGCGCTCAGGGGGAGGAGGTGGAGAAGAGGTGGGGACGGGGCCTTGGGGAAGGGGATGGAATTGGGGCATATCCCCTCCAGGCCCCTGCTGTGAGCCGCTCAGGGCAGGGGGCTGGGAGCACCCTCAGCCCTCTGCCCTGACTCCTGCACCCCCCTCACACATCCTCAGCCCCCAGCCCTGATTCCTGCACCCCCCACATCCCCACCCTGAGCACCAAACAGGAGCTCTGCACCCCACCCCCCCCACATTCCTACCTGCACCCCTCGCACCAAACAGGAGCTGCCCCAGGTAAGTGCTCCACACCCCAACCTCCTGCCCCAACCTTGAGCCCCCTCTCTCACCCGATCTCCTGGCCAGACCCTGCACCCCAACCCCAGCCTGCTCCTGCTCCCTAACTCCCTCCCAGACCCTGCACCCCCAGCCCTGTGCTCAGTGCACCCCCACCCTCAGCTCAGTGCAGAGAGAGATGAAGAGAATAGGCTAGAACCAGAGAGAAGGTAGGTATCCGCTCTATGTGGGCAGGGGGCGGGATCCTGTTTACACTTGCAGTTTACCCCCACCCCTCCCTTGCTACGGGGACCAACCCTAGCTCCCGCTCCACTGTACTTTTGCCCCTTGCCCCTGCCTTGCTCCAGTCAGCAGGGGCTAATCCTCCCCCCATGCCCCACTGTGCTCATCTTGCCCCTGTCCCCTGCCTTGCTCCAGCTGGGGACCAATCCTTCCCCCCCACCATGCCCCGCTGTCAGGGTGGATAAAAATCAATGATTTTAAAAAAATCAAAAAATCATTTTTTTAATTTAAATCGGATTTTTGAGGAGAAAAAAACAACCTAAAATAGTTTTAATTAAGATACATTATATCTCATCATGGAATAGGGATTCTAAATTCTAATTCTATAGTATGAGACAATATATTCATGTAATGCTTAAGAAAAGTTTTGTAAATGCGTTCCAATAGTTCATGGATTAGGGACCCAATTTTATGGGGTTCCACAGGCTTCTGTGTAGATTATATAGGTTAAACTTTCTATCTACCCAATGGGAGTCAGTGCTCAGTCTAGAAGATACCATCAGAGATGCTTAGTTTTGCAGTTTTCAAACTGTGGATTTGTGTCTCCAGAGGTAACATGCTTATTAACAGCAAAAATGTTTTAAAATAAATAAATAATATATAGAGATGAGAAATAACAGACCTCGCCTCTATTGTCCCTCTGCAAATTTGTGCACACAGAGTCAATCCCTTACCTCTCTCTAAAAGTGCAAAGTTTCAAAAAGTTCAATGAATATAAGATTGTTGGGGGCAGAATAGATCTGGACAAGGAGAAGAAGTCTGGAGATAAATATGAGAAGCGAGGGGTATACATGTTTTTGTTAAAATATTATGTTTGCTGTTGAAGAAAAAATCCAGAATACTTAACCGTTGTTGTTTTAGTTAAATAAAACAATTTAAATGTCTGTCTGGTGATGTTCTCCTCCTAATACAGCATAGCAAGAAAATCCTCCAAATATTAATGATTAACCTGTTGAATTGGAGATAGTTCACCTCCCAATGACTTCATAAATATTTGCTTCAATTATCTTTGGTAAATGAAATAACCAAACAATCATTCATTTTCTGATATAGCTGTAAAACTCATCTGAAAAGTTTTCAAAATAAATCACTGTTTAAAAATGTTTAATGTGTACCTTCTAAAAATGAAACCTACATCTATCTCTGAGTTGTGAAGAATATGTATTAAGGTTATAACAACCAACAAGAATGCACTTTTATGTAGAAAACCATGTTTAAATCGAGTCTTCCTGACTAGTGATTTAAATCATGATTTAAATCAAATCAACCCTGCCTGCTGTGCTCTTGCCCCTGGCCCCTTCACTCCCCAGGGGGGCCCACAACTATGTTTGGCGCTGGGTCCACAAAAAGTTAATCCAGCCCTGGAAACAAGCACTGACTGGTGGGATTGCATTGTCATGCAGGCTTGTAATAACTATCAGTGACTGCAGAACTTCCAAATGCGCAAGGCCACATTCCTGGATCTGTGTGCCGAACTCACCCCAGCCCTTTAGCGAAGGGACACCAACAAAAGAGACATGCTGACAGTTGAGTAGTGAGTGGTGATTGCACACTGGAAACTTGCAATGCCAGATTGATTCCCAACTGACTGGTAGTAATCTGGAATCAGGAAATCCACCACATGGGCAGTTGTCATGCAAGTGTGAAGGGCCATTAATTGCCTCTTACTACACAGGACTGTGACCCTGGGCAATGTGCAGGACATAGTGGATGGTTTTGTGGCATTGGGGTTCCCAAACTGCAGTGGGGTGATAGACAGCTTGCATTATCCCTATTTTAGCACCAGACCACCTTGCCACAGAGTACATCAACAGAAAGGGCTACTTTCCTATGGTAATGCAAGCGTTGGTGGATCTCCAGGGACACTTTTCCGACATCAGCGTGGGCTGGTCAAGGAAGGTGCAAGACTCATGCATCTTTAAGAACACAGGACTGTTCAGAAAGCTGCAAGCAAGGACTTTTTTTCTCATCTGGTGAATTACCTTTGGGAATATTGAAATGCCAGTAGAGATGCTGGGAGACCCAGCCTACTCCTTGCTCCCATGACTCATGAAGTCATACACTGGCCAACTCAACAGCACCAAAGAGCACTTCAGTTACAGGCTCAGCAGGTGTAGAATAACAGTTGAATTATGCCTTTGGTCATTTGACGGGTGTCTACTTGCAAGATTGGACCTCAGTAGAAAAAATATCCCAATGGTTATCCCAATGTGTTCTGCATAATATCTTTGAAGCAAAGATGGAAAAGTTTCTGTTGGGGTGGTGGGCTGAGGTCGAGTGGCGGATCAAACAAGATCCAAGAGCTATAAGAAGAGCTCAACAGGGAGCTCTACGGGTCAGGGAGGCTTTGAAAGGTCATTTTAATAGTGAGCCAAAGTAGTGTGCTCTACCAGGCCTTGCTCTTTTGCAGCCTGCTTTGAATCTTGCAGTGAGTGCTGTGTGTGTAGGAATGCCAGTGCACCTATTGATATTGTCTGAGAATGGTGTTATGGCTTCTGTGACAAAATGAAGTAACAGTAAATTGATGGATATCAGATCTGCTCCGCACATGTTGTGAACTAATAAAGATGAATTATGTTCCAAAAAATAGAATTTATTCTGTAACATGAACCAGGCAAATAAAAAAGCATTTAGAACTTTATAAAACTGAATAAATTAAGGGAACACAACTTATGAAGGTGAAAGAACAGTCATTTCCATTTCAGGTACACATGCACAGACCTGTGAAAGACATGGTTGGTGTACATGCAGCTGTGATTGTCTTTAACGTCTCCTGGGCAAAGTGGTAAGGGTAGTGCAGCGGCCCCAGATGCCATGTGAACTGTTGAGGTGGGGGTATAGGGAGGTCCCAACACTGAGTTGTCTATGGGGTGCAGAGGGAGGTGAGCATGGGATTCTTGGAACTGCAGGGCAACCATATTCCTCAGCATCTCTGTTTGCTGCCTGAGGGGCCACATTATGTCCTGGTGCATCTCCCTCTCCTATTCCTTCATGGACTCCCAGGCCTTTCTCCTCTCTATTCTTCCTTCTCCATGCTGTCTGCAAGGGTCATTCTCCAGGCTCTGGTCTCATTCTCTGATGCAGCACTGATTTGAAACGTTTTCTGCAACGTCATCCCGAGTCCTCTTCTTTCTTGTCCTTATCTGGCTCAGGTGTTCTGCAGGTGTGGAGCAGGAGACCTTCCAGGCCACAATCTAAGCAGCTGCAGATACAACACACACAGGTACCAGTGTCAGTGTATTCACAACACAAATCTAAACTTAAGATACTGAACTCACTCCCCTTGATCCCAGAAAGTTGTGAGCACTACATTCTCACATCTCCTTGGGACTGACACAACACTGCTCCAATCACAGCACCAGCAATGGTGAGTAAGGACCTTGGGGGCGGAGAAGGTTGGGGAAATGAGCAGGGGATGGCTCACAGGTGTGTGTGTGTGTGTGATTGAGCGTAGGGCAATGGAACTGAATACTGGCACTGTTTTCCACAGGCGGTGGTGATTTTAGCTGATATCTCACTCCTAAGGGTAATAGAGGCAGAGAGACCACAGCTGCTGCTAGCGTCCTGATGCTGTCTAGGCCTGTATGCTGCTAATCTGTGTGCTGCAATGCTGCCTGATGAGGGAATCACGGAGTTGCATGGGAAAGTGCCCTTTGGCAGAGGAAGAAATAAGGCAGTCCTCCCCAGAAACCTTTGGCAGAAGATTGTAGAATACCTCCATGAAAATTTCATTGAGATCTCTGCTGAGGATTGATGGGACATCCTGGTGCACATAAACTAATTGCTCCGGGTGGCCCCCTCTTCCGAACTCTAGAGGGAAATGAAAAGCAGATAGCAACTCTACCTCTCTTGGTTGTTCCACTACCTCTTGGAGCACAAGTAAAAGAGAATAAATCAACATGGGTGTTCTGCTACTGTGGGGGTTCCATCCCTGTAATTTCAAAGCAAACTGCATCCTTACCAGGGGTTCCTTCCCCTGCATCCTGGTTCGCCTGTGATCGACTGTAGGGACTGGCTGGACTGTGGTGGAGTCACAAATCTGTCCTGGCTCTCTGCACAGCTGGATCTCCTGATTCGCCTGTCCCCCATACTCCTCCTCCTCCTCTTCCTCGCTGCTCATGTCAGAGACCTATGATTCAGGCTTATCCATGGTGCTCTTGTGGGTGGTGGTACAGGTATCTCCGCCAAGGATGGCATGTGGCTCTTTGTAAAAATGACAGGTCTGTGGCTCTACACCAGATCAATTTGTTGGTCTTCCTGTCCTTCTAGTATGCCTGCCGCAGCTCCTTGACTTTTACGCAGTGCTGCAGCTGGTCCCTGCTGTAGCCCTTCCCCTGCATGCTCCAAGCAACCTTCTCGTAGATGTCAACATTTTCCTGGCTGGATCGGAGGTGTGCCTGTACAGCCTCTTCTCCCCACAGGCCCAGGAGATCTAATATCTCCTGTCTACTCCAGCAGGAGCACGTCTGCAGCACGTAGCTGACATGTTAGCTGGGTAATTGCACACAACAATGGAGAGTTGGTAGGTGTGCTCACCAAGCAGGGTGACCAGGAAAAGGAATTTCAAAAATTTGGCAGGGCTCTAATAGGGAGGAGTAGCTTCCTATCCTCCTCGCCCCTGGGCAGCAGAGTTCACAATGGTGACCAGGGTGGTCACTCTGGGTAATTAGGGGACTCGTCAACTGTTACGGGCCTCCAGGAGGTAAGTAACATTGTTGACACTGACACTGCAACGACCTAACTACATTGACCTTGAATCTATGCCACTCAGGATGGTGGTATTATTATGTCAGCAGAGTGGGGCAGTTAGGTTAGCGGGAGCGAAATTTAAGTGTAGACTCATCCACAGCTAAGTCAATGTATGCTGCATTGCATCAACCTAACCATGTAGTGTAGGCCCTGGTAAGGATCTGAGCAATACTGCCTTGTGCTTCCTCTGTTACAGCCCAGCTACTTCAGCTGAGTTCCAAAAGAAAGTCCAAGTCTGGAAGTAAAAGCTATCGGACACCTAAAGATAGGAACTCTTCACAGTAAGGGAGACAACCCATCCAGAACTCTCCCCAGTCCCAAATTGACACTGGTCAAAAAATAAGTGATTTCCTACCCTTTTAGATAACTGGGTTGGTATTAATGGTTCTGAAAAATCCTCAGAATTATTTAGAATTTTTTAAAGTTCATTTTATGTATAGAGTATAAAACTAATGTTACTTAGCTGTTGCTGGTGTTTATGGATATAAAGTAAGGGCCAACAAAACTCAAAAAGGGGTGTGTATCAGTATCTCATTAAAACATTGAGAATGTGGGATTCTGTTCTACATTGGCTATTGTCTAAAAGATTCCATGTAAACTACACACAAGTGGATGTACATCAGATATTCCTGGGTGTTTTTTTGTAGTCTGCCTATTTCCTGTAATTTTTTAAATAGCATAAAATAACCAAAAACTGTGGTCTAGACTAGTTTGCTCTGCTGATTTCTCCCCCCTCCGCCCCTTGAGAGATTTACAAACCACAAAGACTTGGAATGAATCAAAAATAACTGTTCGTACACCTACTGATTAGAGCTTTCGATGTCCCCAGTCTTGTTACAACACACACAAGCATAATCATTCACACAGATTAAGGAAATGTTTTTTTTTTCTTTTTACTGGAGAACACTTTAGATGTGGTGTGTTTTGTTTCAGTATCTTGTGGTGTCTTATAACTGGCAATACTCTAGGAGTCCATTATGCCAGAAAGAACATATTTTAGAATCCTTTTCACTCTCCCCTCCCCTTATTATCAAGCATATTACTGCCACTCTCAGAGCATTTCATCACTGCTGTTTCTAAACTGCAGATTCCTCCAAGCATGATAGCAGCTGGAGCTAATAACATGAATTATATAAGTCATACATTTTAAGATCATTTTCTCCAATACTAACTAGAGGAGGTTCCTCACTGTGGCATGCAATGTAATTGACTGTCTCTCTGCGGAAGGCAGCACTGAGGCAGAGGGTAGCAAATGCTTCCAGACTGGTTTGTGCATTTTTTGTTTTTGTTTTTTTATGTGCAACAGTATAAAGCTTTAGCTCTGCTCTCCATAAACATTTGTTTTTATTGCCGTTCTGAAACAGCAGAGTAGTTTAATAAGACTGAGCACTCAGAGGTAAAGAGAAATTTATAAATATGCATTAAAAACCTTTTTCTTTAACATAATCAAACCATTATATATAAGAAGCATCTGGAGGGAGGAATAATAACATGAGAAGATAGACAAATGGGCTGGCTTTTTAAACATTGGAATCTTTCAAAATACTTTTTTTAAGTTAAAAAAAAGTAAGCAAGTGTTGTTCACCACCTCACTGGAGTCCTTCCATCCCTGTCAGATATATAGTATTACTATGTTGCAATAACAATTTAAAAAAGCCATACTGTTTATAACCAATGTGTTTGCCATTGAGTCATAAAATTAAAATCTCTGGGCAATTCACTTGCTGACACATTGGGACGCTTTACGTTTGACAACAGACAAAAGGTTGGAGTTGGCTATTGTTATCTTATTTAAAAATATAAATAGTTTTAGGTTGGAAAAAGCTTGGAAAAAGATGGCAGGCGACCAACCAAGGCAAGAGATGAGGGCATTAGAGAGAGAGGAAAAATAAGATCACTGATGACAAAGTTAAATTATAAGAACTGGGTGTGGCAGAAAAATGCTCAAATCACCAAACAGCTGGGATGTGCAAAGCAAAAATATACAAGGCAAATGTCTAAAGACTAATTCGTGGACAAGCAGTTTTGTGATGAATCTTAGCACACAGTGTTTTATGGGGGTGGTGGTTGTTCCTTTTAAATTTTATCCTCAGGAACCTGATCATTGAGGAAAAATGATCTAGATAAACTGAAAGCCAGGTGTTTAGGGAACTTTCATCTTTATTTTTAACCAGCCAAGTTTTATTAATTTCCCATTAGCCAACCTGAGATTTTCCGGGTCAATGTATATGCTGCTATTTCAAGACTGTGTGTATGTTACCTTTATTTTTAATCATCTGGCTTCGAAGTGTAACTTTTTTTGTTTTTCCATTCACCAAATACAAAAGAGGGAGAGAGAGGAAGTAGGAACTTTGCAGGGACTGTTTCTTGTCCTGCTGGATACTCTTGAAGTGATCTACCCAACTATGCTACTGTATTAAAATTAAGCCAACTATTTGGACTAAGAATCTGTCTGTGAATCCTCTTTTAGTAACATTTAGCGGTAGTTTGTTCCCAGATGCTATTTTATCCATTAACTTTACATCCAGTTCAAGATTATTTATTATTTATTCCCAAAGCATCCTCTCCTTGTCTCTTAATGGAGTTGGAAATAGTGAGCTTCAACTGGAAAGAGAAGACCACATATCTTAGAGTAAGAGTATCTGAAACTGGACTGCAGTGTCCAGATCTCTTTATCAGATGGATAGAAGCATTCTAAGTATGTTTCTAGTAATTGGGGGATATTAATTTATTTTTAACAAAAATTTGTCTTCCTATTTTCAAATCTGGAAGATTTTTGTTCTTAAGGTGAAAATCACCCCCCATGCAGAAGCCCTACACAAGGCCCATGTACCACTTAACTCCTAACTCTGCATGGGGATGAATTTCATCCTTAACTTGTGATGTCTCTTTTAAAAGATCTATCTGGGTGGGAACTGGATGGCTGAGGGATACATAATGAATTAATGATCCTTTTACCTCTACTGTAGCTCACTAGTTCAACTGCAGCCCAAGGCAGTAATGACTGAAAGTTGCTAAGGTCTGATGTCTATTTTGCCCATGTAAAATGATTTTAGTTGTCTTGGTTCAGTTCCTGGTGGACAGGTTTTCACAGAACAAAGCCCCCACCACTGTTTGAATCCTTGCAGATATGATCAGCAGGAAGCTAACGGATGGAATAGACGTGAAGACTGAATTCTCCACTCTACTAGGTACAGTAGGGTAAGGTGCTCTCCATTTCAAGACTAAGGCATTTGTTCACAGAATTGTGAGGGAAAACTTGACAGCTGCTGGCCAAATCATTCCTATTTTGTGGCTAAATAGAGAATACTTGTTTCTAAGGGTTTGCCTTCACTGCAGTGTTAGAGTGTGGATCACTCAAGCTAACTCTGTTCAGGTTAGCCTAGTTTGAGTGAGACCGGTTGCACTGCAAAACAGCACTTGAATGACACAGAGTAATTGGTTTAGCAGCACAGAGTAGCTGTATCCCCACTTCATTACTGGATCAAGTATCAACTTCAGCTTTAACCTGTACCTTCCAACAGTCCAGGTAGCTTGAGTTTAAAGTACCATGTGACTCTAGCTGCAGACGTGTGTGTGTGTGTGCACGAGAGTCTTGAATTACTGTATACCTCAAGCTAATGCTGCAGTGAAGACAAGCCCTAATGCTCTCAACTTGTCAACTTTCAAGTGCACTAACTTTAGTTTTTTTTAAGTATGGATTTGGAACATTGTTAGATGGAAACCCAGATTGTGATCCTGCAATCAGATCTGTTGGGGGTGGGGGTTTAGGGCTCAGCCCCAGCTGATTTGACCACAGAATTAGGACCAAAGGTAACTAAGGGCATTTTCTTGAGGAATTGTTGTTCTGTGAAAGGAGTTGATAACTTCTAAGAACTTTACACTAATATAGGCTTTGTAATACATTCTGGAATTTCTCTCAAAGTTATCTATAGCTCCAGTCACTGTAATATCTGAGCACTTCCCCGGCAAATTAGGGTTGCATGGTGCTGTCTCTAATGGACTTTGAGTCTTCTGTCTTCCCTGGTGGAGGGAGGTTATGTATGAGAGATACATGGCTCTTCCCATCCTTCCTCCAGGTCTATATTTTTCCCCTCATTAATGTGGTTAGGGCAGAAAAGCTTTGCTGGAGAGGAAAGTTTTCTGCAGTGGACTCTGAAAGTGATCAAACTTGAGATTCTGATCTCTGGAGGCAAATGGTTCTGGAGCCAACCTTCCACAGCCAAGAATGATTTTTCTCCTCTTCACAAATGCTTTGTCCTGGGCTTTGTGAGCTCTGTAGTCCCGGAGAAGCTGTCTTGGTGATTCTTGAAAACTTTGTCCCAAGTATCCCAAGAACGAGATTTGCTCTGAAAGCCTCTTTGGTGAAGTGGTAAATAATGCAGAGGACAGGTCACAGAGTGCTTGCACCCAGCTTACCAAGCGATCCAGGTCAAACAATGTGTTTTTAACATGCCTAAGTGGTCATCTAGGAAAAAACAATGCAGGCCATATTTACACAATGGGGGACTCTATACTGGGAAGCAGTGATTCTGGAAAAAATGGGGGGGTTGTGGTGGGTCTGTGGTTGGACATGAGCTTCCAGTGCTACCCTATGGCCAAAAGGGAAAATGCAATCCTTGGATGCAAAAGCAGGGGAATCTCAAGTAGGAGTCAAGTGGTTATTTTACCTCTGTATTTGGGACTGATGTCTCCTGCTGGAATATTGTGTCCAGTTCTGGTGTCCACAGTCTAAGAAGGATGTTGGAAAAATTGGAGAGAGTTCAGAGAAGAGCCAGGAGAATGACTGACGGATTGGCAGACATTATGAGTAGCGGGTGTCATAGGCCAGGGGAGGCTAAGCCTCCCCTAAACCAGGGTGTCACCCCGCCCACACTCTGCCCCGAGGCTCTGCCCCGCTCCCCTTCTCCCCTGAAGCCAGTGGGGGCTCAGCTGCAGCTGGCAGCCTGGAGCTCGGGGCTCGGGTGGGCTGGGGCTCTGGCCACATGGCGGGAGGACAGGCGCTCGCTCAAAGGGGTGGCCAGGGACTGCTTGGGTCAGCCAGGGACTGTGGTGGCCGGGGGGGTGAGAAGTGCGCTCGGGTGGAAGCGGCAGGACTAGGGTTGCCAGGCATCTGGTTTTTGAATGGAACGCCCAGTCAAAAAGGGACCCTGGCAGCCCCGGTGAGCACTGTTAAAAGTCCGGTCGGTGGCACAGCGGGGCTAAGGCAGACTCCCTGCCTGCCCTGGCTCCTAAGCGCAAGTGTGATCAGGGAGTATCTGTGCGCTGCCCCTGCCCCGAGTGCTGGCTCCGCAGCTCCCATTGATCTGGAACTGCAGCCAATGGGAGCTGCAGAGATGGTGCCTGCAGGTGCGGGCACTGCACAGTGTCTCGGAGGCGGACATGCTGGCTGCTTCCTGGAGCAGTGCAGAGCCAGGGCAGGCAGGGAGCCTGCCTTAGCCCTGCTGCACCTCTGACCGGGAGCCGCCTGAGGTAAGCACCCCCACAGCTGGAGCCTGAACTCCCACCTGCACCCAAACCCCTGGCCCCAGGTCAGAACCCTCTCCCACACTTCAGACCCGTCGGCCCCAGCCCGGAGCCCACTCCTGCACCAAAGCCCTCATCCTCAGTGGCACCTGAGAGCCCACACCCGCAGCTAGAGCCAACCACACCCCAACCCCCTGCCCCAGCTCAGAGCCCCTCCCACACTCCAAGCCCCTCAGCCGCACCCCAACCTCTTGCCCCAGCCCTGAGCTTGCTCCTGCACTTGAAACCCCTCATACCTTGTGTCAAGGTTCCTCCCCCACTCTGAACGCTAGGGTACAGATGTGGGGACCTGCATGAAAACCTCCTAAGTTTATCTTTACCAGCTTAGGTCAAAAACTTCCCCAAGGTACAAAATATTCCACCCTTTGTCCTTGGATTGGCCGCTACTACCACCAAACAAATACTGGTTACTGGGGAAGAGCTGTTTGGAAACGTCTTTCCCTCCAAAACCTTGCACCCAACTTCCTGGACAAGGTTTGGTAAAAAGCCTCACCAATTTGCCTAGGTGACTACAGACCCAGACCCTTGGATCTTAAGAACAATGAACAATCCTCCCAACACTTGCACCCCCCCTTTCCTGGGAAATGTTGGATAAAAAGCCTCACCAATTTGCATAGGTGACCACAGACCCAAACCCTTGGATCTGAGAACAATGAAAAAGCATTCAGTTTTCTTACAAGAAGACTTTTAATAGAAATAGGAGTAAATAGAGGTAAAGAGATCCCCTCTGTAAAATGAGGATGGTAGATACCTTACAGGGTAATTAGATTCAAAACATAGAGAATCCCTCTAGGCAAAACCTTAAGTTACAAAAAAGATACACAGACAGAAATAGTTATTCTATTCAGCACAATTCTTTTCTCAGCCATTTAAAGAAATCATAATCTAACGCTTACCTAGCTAGATTACTTACTAAAAGTTCTAAGACTCCATTCCTGGTCTATCCCCAACAAAAGCAGCATATAGACAGACAGAGACCCTTTGTTTCTCTCCCTCCTCCCAGCTTTTGAAAGTATCTTGTCTCCTCATTGGTCATTTTGGTCAGGTGCCAGCGAGGTTACCTTTAGCTTCTTAACCCTTTACAGGTCAGAGGAGTTTTCCTCTGGCCAGGAGGGATTTTAAAGGGGTTTACCCTTCCCTTTATATTTATGACACCTTGCCCCACCCCAGAGCCTGCACCTCCAGCTGGAGCCCTCCCACATTCCAACCCAGAGCCCCCTCCCACATTCTGAACCCCTCAGCCACACCCCCTCCCACATCCCAATCTCCTTCCCTAGCCGAGAGCTCCCTCCCCCACTGAATCCCTGCTCTCACTCTAAACGTCTCATCACCTGCCCTACCCCACATCCCCAGCCGGAGCCCTCCTGCACCGCAACTCCCTTCCCCAGCCCAGTGACAGTGAGTGAGGGTGGGGGAAAGCGAACAATGGAGGGAAGGGGGATGGAGTGTGTGGCAGGGTGGGACCTCAGAGGTGCAATTAGAAAGTTGGCAACCCTAGGCAGGACCAGGAGACTAGCCTCCCAAAGGGGGGTTTACATGCTGCCCATGGCAGACATGCCTTATTAGAATAGATTCAACTATGTCAATCTGTTTAGCTTAACAAAGAGAAGGTTAAGGGGTGACTTAGTAAGTACCTACATGGGGGAGATAATTAATAATAGGATCTTCAATCTAGCAGAGAAAAGTATAACACAATCCAATGGCTTGAAGTTGAAGCTAGATAAATTTAAACTGGAACTAAGGTGTAAGTATTTAACAGTGAGAGTAATCGAATTAATTCACCTGATGTAGGCTATGCTTCTGCCCTGACTGCAGAGAAATTCAGAATCCTCATCAATCTAAGGGCTTGTCTACACGTGTAAGTTTCTGTGCAGTAAAGCAGTTTTTTGTGCTCAAACTGCAGACGTGTACACGCTGCCAAGCCACTTAGTGCGCAGAAACTCCTCAGTTGCAGTGCTGCAAAAAATCCACATCGATGAGAGTTGTAAGGCTATTTGCACAGAGGCTCCAGCGCTTTATTGCTAGTGTAGACACTTGATTGCTTTCTGCATTGTAATTAGCCTCCGGAGCTGTCCCATAATGCCTCAAGTGACTGCTCTGCTCATTGTTTTGAACTCAGCTGCCCTGGAGACATGTTCCCCTCCCCTTTCAAAGCACCATTTCTGACAGCCGTTGTGCACTGTGCTGATCGCTCAGGGACACAAAGCAAACCATTAATGTGGAATGCTCGTGCTGTTGAACACAGAGGCAGGGGTGTGTGTGTGTGTGTGTGAGATTGCTGAGCAGAGAGCCCAGGGAGGGAGGCAGGGGCTGATGTCAGCATTTCCCCCTCCCCCTGCCTCAGGACTGGTTGCTTCCTGCTGCTGTCTGCACTTACAAGACAGCATGCTGACACACTCTCTGTCCCCAAAAACATTCTCTCTGCCCCCCCCCCCCCCCCACACACTCCCTGTCACACACACTCTTCCCCCCACCCCCGACTTCAGTTATAAAGCAGCAGGCAATGTAGTAGGATGCCCATAGAACAATGGGATTGGGAAACCTGCATCATGTGATGCTGTACCTGCCCCAGGAGGCATTGCAAACTTCTCCCAAAGCACTCTACGGCCAGTTGCACAGTGCACTGCTGTTTTTGCCATTGCAAGAGTTGATAATGTGGATGCACTGCAGCATCACAAAGAGCACAGTGTGGACACACAACAAAAGTTTAATTCCAGAATGTTAATAAAAGTGGTATAACTTGTGGCACAGAAACTTGCCAGTGTAGACATACCCAATCACCATACTTCTGTCCCTGGATGGTTCTGTCTTCTGTCCCTGGATGGCTGAGTTTGCTTTATTCTTTTTAAGCAAAACTATTGGAAATTCTGGCAAGAGAGCTGGCAAGCTGTTCACATTTAGACTTAAGCAAATATACTGATTCCCAATAATATTCAGGACATCCCTAAGATATATAACCAATTATTGCACAAGTGGCTAATGTTTTGGAGATACAGAGTTTGTTAATCCTCAGTTTGTGGGGTAAAATTAATAGACTCATAGACATTAAGGCCAGAAGGAACCATCATGATCATCTGGTCTGACCTCCTGCACGTTGCAGTCCACAGAACCTCACCCATCCACTTCTGTAATAGACCCATAATGTCTGGCTCAGTTACAGAAGTCCTCAAATCATGGTTTAAAGACTTCAAATTCCAGAGAATCCACCATTTACTTTAATTTAAACCTGCAAGTGTCCCAGGCCCCAGGCTACAGAAGAAGGTGAATCTCCTCCCCCCTCCTCCAAGTATCTGACAATCTGACCCGGGGGAAAATTCCTTCCTGACCTCAAATATAGTAAGCAGTTGAACCCTGAGCATGTGGGCAAGACCTACCAGCCAGACACCTGGGAAAGAATTCTCTGTTGTAACTCGGAGCCCTCCCCATGTGGTGTCCCATCACCAGCCATTGGAGATATTTGCTACTAGCAGTCGCAGATGGTCCACATGCCACTGTAGGCAACCTAATCATACCATCCTTTCCATAAATTTATCAAGCTCAGTCTTGAAGCACTGCTCCGCAGTTCCAGAACTTCACTTCTCTGTTGATTAGAAACCATTTAATTTGAAGTCTGAACTTGCTGATGGCCAGTTTATATCCATTTGTTCTTGTCAATATTGGGTTAGGGTTAACCTAACTTAAGTCCTCTCTCTCCCTGATATTTATCTCTGATGTATTTATAGAGAGCAATCATATCTCCTCATTGCCTTCATTTGGTTAGGCTAAACAAGCTAAGCTCTTTGAGTCTCCTCTCATAAGGTAGGTTTTCCATTCCTCTGATCATCCTATTAGTCCTTCACTGCGCCTGTTCCAGTTTGAATTAATCTTTCTTGAGCATGGGTGACCAGAACTGCACACAGTATTCTAGATGAGGTCTTACCAGTTCCTTGTATAATGGTACTAACACTTCATTATCTGTACTAGAAATATCTCACCTGATGAATCCTAGGATTGCATTCACCTTTTTCACAGCTGCCTCACATTGGCGGCTCATAGTCATCATGTGATCAGCTAATACACCCAGGTCTTTCTCCTCCTCTGTCACTTCCAATTGATATGTCCCCAGCTTATGGCAAAAATTTCTTGTTTGTTAATCCCTAAGTGCATGACTTTGTACTATTTAAATTTCTTTCCATTTCTATTACTCAAGTTTTCAAGGTTGTCCAGATCTTGTATGACTTTCCAGACCTCCTCCCTATTGGCAATACCTCCCAACTTTGTCATCCGCAAACTTTATTAGCACGCTCCCATTTTTATGTCAAGGTCATTAATGAAAGTGCTAAATAAGATTGGTGTGGCGTGACACTTCATATTCTTCATAAAAATATGCTGAAGATATGCATATGGCATAACTAAGGTATACTTTTTGCAAGATGGCTCATGTAAGATATAATTGGAAATGTTATGATTTACTGAATGTGAGTATCCGTTTGTATGCATGTACCATTTCTGTATCTAAAGTTAGGAATATTGACTATGTAATAATTACAACTGTGTGTGTACTTGCGGGGAATGCCCAGCAGACAGTAGGCAGTCCTCCTGAATGACCCATTTAAGAAGGACAATAGAACTCTGAAGATGCTAATTTCCCACCTTCCTAGGATGCTGCATTGACACTACAAGGTCAGGTGATAATGTCATCAGATAAAAAATACCCCTTGGACTGCTGGTACTTTTCCACTCTAGGGGGATGGGGATCAAACAAAGGATTCCTGCCTTAGGTAAATCCTTTTTAAGGGCTGGGGAAGGGGTTGATCTGGACTCTCCTCCATTGCTTACCCAAGAAGAAAGACTGCTGGAAGTACCTGAGGGGTGAGTCCAGCCTGAGGCAGGGGTCCAGTCTGTAAGAAGAGATAACTGGAACTCTAAGCTACATAAACTCTGCATCCTGCCTAACTCCACATTTAGGGTGAGAAATTACATCTTGTAACCTGTTTCTTTAGTGACTCAAGCTTAGTTTGCGTCTTCTGTTTTATTAGTTTAGTAATCTGCCTTGTTCCGTTTGCTATCCCTTATCACTTAAAATCTGTCTTTTGTCATTAATAAACTTATTTCTTGTTTATAACATAACCCAGTTTGTGCAATCCATATCTGGAGGGGGGGCAAGAAGCTGTGCACATCTCTCTTCACATTGAGGAAGAGGATGAATTTTTATGAGCTTGCGCTGTGAAGATTTTTCTATACAGCACAGGACAATATACTTTTGGGTCTGGTCTCCAAGGGAGATGAGCACCTGAGTGCTAGGGCAAGTTCCTTAAGCTGAGTCTTCCCATAGCTGATCTTAGTGTCTGTGTCTTTCTGCAGCTGAGTGGAACCCTGCCTGTGTATGTGCTAACGGAGGTTTAAGAGCCTGGCTCAGCAAGATAGGGTAAAGGGGGCCTAGCCTGGCAGAACAGGTGGGCTCAGTGGTATCCCAGTACATCAGGTGGCCCCTTAAAGAGCGGCAACCCATCACAATTGGTCCCAAGACCGATCGCTGAGGAACTCCACTAGTAACCTCCCTCCAGTCTGACAGTTCATCTTTCAATATGACCCGTTGTAGTGTCCCTTTTAACCAGTCCCTTATCCACATTTCAGTTCTCATATTAAACCCCATCTTCCCCAATGTAAATAATAATTTCTCATGTGGAACTCTATCAAATGCCTTACTGAAATCCAGGTAGATTAGATGTACTGCATTTCCTGTTGTCTAAAAAATCAGTTCTCTTCTCAAAGCAAGAGATCAGGTTGGTCTGGCATGATCTACCTTTTGTAAAACCATGTTGTATTTTATCCCAGTTACCATCTACCTCTGTCTTTAACTATGTACTGTGATGAAGTGGGAATTTTTCTTAATATTTTGTATGAACATTGTGTGTGCCTCAGTTCCCCTGCATGCTGCATGTTTAACTAGGTGGTAGGAAGGGTTGTTTACTCCTGGCAGAGTCTCAGCAGACAATGGCCACTCTGAGGGCCAGACATCTGGTGCCTGGCAACTAATGACCCAGGACTGCCATGTGCCCCCTCCACACTTAGGAAGCCAGCCAGTTTTCACCAGCTGGAGAACAGAGAGCTAAGGTGGATGGCCAGGTGACCTGTTTTGCCTGAGAAGAACAACAAAGGATGGAGAAGGGGTTTTTGGGGGTTGTATAGTGTGGGCTATTGGAAGCAGGACATACACTTCTGGCTGGGACTCAAGGGGTGGGGGATCAGAGAGAGCTTGGGGCTCTGGACAACCCAGATGGACTTTGCTGTAACTTTCTGTTCTCTGTGCTAACCCAGTACTTTCTATGCTGTGTTCCAGACATAGACCCTTCTGCTTTTGCCACACTGCCTGAGAGTCACTCCAGCCAAAGAAAGTCAGGGGTGCATTGCTCCCTTTGGGTGTGCAAGCCTCAGTCAGCTGTCCAATTCGAATGGACTCACTGAAGAGAGCTAAGAGAGTAAACAAGGGTGCTGAAGGCTCCAGGGTTCAATCCCAGGAGATGGTGAAGCCATCGGGCTTACTCCAGTGAGTGTGTGTGACCCTAATGGGGTTTACACTCGAAAGGGGTCCTCCCAAGGACTGTTCCACAGGTGTGCAAGAGCACAGGACCTGTGGATCAGTAACACCTGCTCTCTGAAAATTTGTTTCAAGACCTTGGATACAATTGACTTCAAATTAATAATTCTGTGGTTTCCTGAACCACTTTTTTTTTGCTTTCTAAAAAACAAGTACTATATTACCCTATGCCTGGAACATTGCTATGACCCCCAAGTTTACGAATTACTGTATATACTTGTTCATAAGCCAATTTTTTTTGGTAAAAAAGTGAAGCATCAAAGAGCTGGGGTCGGCTTATCAATGGGTCTACACCAAAAGTTGATGATTTTAAGCTCTATTGAATTGAATATCTAATACATTGTGTTTATAGATCAGGGTTGGCAAACTTTGGCTCCTGGCCCAGCAGAGTAAGCCGCTAGCGGGCTGGGATGTTTTGTTTACCTGGAGCATTTGCAGGCATGGAGCCCCGCAGCTCCCAGTGGCCGCGGTTTGCAGTTCCAAACCAAGGAGAGCTGCAGGAAGTGGTGGCCAGCACGTCCCTCGGCCCACACCGCTTCCTTCAGCTCCCATTGGCTGGGAACTGCAAACCGCGGCCACTGGGAGCTGTGGGGCTCCGTGCCTGCAGACGCTCCAGGTAAACAAAACATCCCAGCCTGCCAGCGGCTTGCCCTGACAGGCTGGGAGCCAAAGTTTGCCAACCCTTGCTATATTTTGAAAGTTGATGTCACAAGAAACACTCAAAAGTTTTGCTAGAATTATTTTAATGTAATCTAATGAAAAACCTGTTGTTATAATAATAACTGAACAAATATGTATTCACCTTCAAAATTACAGTCAATGTTTTAAATATCCATTTACTGATTTTAAAGTCGTGCATTATTTAAAAAGTTTTAAAATCCTTCAAAGTCTGAATCAGTCTCCGATTCACCAACAGTTAATTAAACTCTGATTCAGTCACAGCTGCACCTGCATTGTCATTGCAGATGTCGGCAGTGTCATCTTCAGACTCAGATTCCTTCTCATCATCAGCCTCTGTTGTGTCGTCATCAATTATGGCATTGTCTTCTGACCCGTCGAGCGCATTGCTTATACAGCATTTCCAAAATGATTTTTCTATCATTTCTGAGGGAATGGACTCCCTTGCGTCCTTTACCCACTGGACGACCAGATTGATTTCAGGGTTCATAAGATTCCCGCCTTTTGTCAACTTCGCCATGCCTGAGCACATCCATTCAGACCACATTTTGCATAGCCTGTCTTTAAAGGGTTTGTTCAGGCAGACATCAAGCAGTTGTAGAACAGAAGTTAAGCCTCCAGGTATTGCAGCCAAAGTAGTTTTCATTTTTTGGCCACATTTTTCACCTCATCTGTCTTGTGTGTCCTGAACATGTCCCAAATGAGCATAGCAGGTTTCTTGAAAAGTGCTCCTGGTCTCTTATTCCACACTTTTTCCAGCCATTCAGTAGTCCCACTTTCAATCATCCATCCATTTTCGTGTGCACGTACGATGACACCAGCAGGAAATTTCATGTTTTTAGGCAAGGTTTTTCTTTTAAAAATAACAGGAGGGAGCTTTGATCCATTGGCCAAACATGATAAAACCACTGTAAATTGGATTTTTTCATGGCCAGTGGTTTTAATTAAAAATGTTTTTTCACCAACACCGGTTACTGTTCTGGTGCTCAGGAGATCAAATGTCATCGGTGCTTTGTCCATATTTCCTATTTGTGACAACTCAAATGCATATTCCTTTCAAAGTTTTATAATAAACCTTTGGAAAGATTCCATTTTTTTCTTCCAGATCTCTCGGCAGCTTTTGCGCTATTTTTGTTCGCTGATGAAGACGGAGACCACGACAGTTCATGAAGCGAGTACATCAACCCGCTGATGTGACAAACATTGACGGCTTTATTGATTTGTATTTGTCGTCTTTCGACATTTGCAGAGGACTCAGACAAATTCCAGTTCTAGTGATGACGTACCCAATTTGTCAACATTCAACAACCCAATTATTGAGATCTTTCTCCAGCTCAGGAAATGAAGCGCACCTCGTTGGACATTTTTTCTTGCTTCTTGGCATGTCTTTTAGTGTTGTTTTATTTTTTCACCATTCTCTTACTTGCTTCTCATTGATACAGAATTCACGAGCAGCGGCGCAATTATTGTGTGCTTCTGCATATTCAACAACTTTAAGTTTGAACGCTGCGTGATAAGCAGACCGTTTTCATTTGATTTCACCCCATTGTTCATTTTAAATACTAGTATGAAAATCTTAGAAAATAATAATTTAACTATAGATTTTGTAGGACTTTATATAGCAATGTCACCTGCTTTATCACTGTCAAATTATTGTTCTTTGTTTATTTCAAAGCAGCACTGTAGATTGGCATGTCTGTGGCAATAACAGGGTATTTAAATTTTATTACAGATTCCATCGATTCTGCACCATTATATTTTCAGATTGGCTTGAAACTTAGAAGTTCCATTGGTAGAAATGCACAAAGAGATCAAATTACACAATAGTGGACTGACACCAGTGCCATTGTATTTTTCTGATTGGCTTGTAAGGTGTAACATTTTGTGAAATACATAGGTCAAATGTCATGCAGTTCTGCAGCACTGCTCTTTTGGCATTCATTTCAAGCCAATCTAGTCCACTAAACAAAGCCTTTGACACTTTAAATGGCTGCAGTATTGACATCAATAATTTTTTTATGATCAATATAAGTATGCGCAATAAAAATAATTATAATATAGTTCTGTAGTAGAACAATACTAGGAAAAGCAAACAGCTAGTACTAGGAAAATTTAAGTAAAAATAAAATTTTAGCAATTTTTTAAAGAAGCGAATCCAGAATTGACGTCCCATCATCAGCAATCTACAACCGGGGTCTGCAAACTTTGGCTCCCAGCCTGTCAGGGTGAGCTGTTGGTGGGCCGGGACATTTTGTTAGGTAAACATCCTGGTGCGCCAGTGGCTTACCTTGATGGGCTGGGAGCCAAAGTTTGCCAACCCTGAAATATAGGGTCAGTTTATGAAAGGGTCATACGGTTTTTGCCATTTTTACCTATCCATCTTGGGGGGTTGTCTTATAAATGAATGGGCTAATGAATGAGTATATACGGTAATTAAAAATCCTTGCTACTGGGCTTGCAATTTCATGTGCCTGCTCCTTTAACATTCTTGGATGAAGGTTATCTGGGCCCCCTGATTTGGTTCTATTAAGCTGTTTGAATTTGACTTCCATCTCAGATATGGTAATTTCTGTTTCCTCGTTCTCATTAGCGACCCTGCCACTAACCTTAAGCTCTTCATTAGCCTTATTAAAAAGTGAAGGAAAGCATTCATTTAAGTGGTGGGCCATGCCTAGATGATCTTTTAAAATCTTTTGAAATCAAGAACCCTAGTTGCTGATCTATTTCTGTTCATCATTTCATTTAGTTTAAACTGAACTAGCTCATGGTCTCTCGAACCAAGGTTGTCTCTTACAACCAATTTGTCTGTGAGGTCCTCCCTACTCACCAGTACTAAATCTAAATGATATCACCTCTTATTGGTTTGGTGACTCTTTGGTGAAGAAATCTGTCAATCACATCCAGGAAAATCTGGGCCTTACCATTATTAGTATAATTTATCCTCCAATTTTATCTGGGAAATTGATCTCCCATACACAATTCCCAGTAGTATTTATTTAAATAAAAATTATTAAAGAGGTCTCTATCCACATCCATACTGGATCCTGGGGGTCTATAGCATAAGCCAAGCGTTATCCCAGGGGAGCTTCTGGTAGTTTTCTTCCCCCAAGTGATTTTGACCCAAATTCTCTGTTTTATCTATTCCATCACATCTAATTTCTTTAGTTTACCTCATCATTAATATACATTGCTACTCCACTGCACTGCCTTTATCTTTTATTTCTAATTTTCCTAAACAGCACATACCTTCAATACCCGTACGCCAGTCATGACTACTATTCCACCATGTTTCTGTTATCCTTATAATATCTGCTTTCACTTCCTGCACCAGTAGTTCTAGTTCCTCCATTTTGTTACCCAGGCTCCTTTCAATGGTGTACATTTGTAGCTGGATTTGCTTGGCTTTACCCAGATTCCTCACCTGATTGGGTACAGTTAATTCTACTATCAGTATCGCCTACCTGACTGTTAGTGCAAATACCAATGATAATATCCATTCTCCTACCCACTGCTGTTCCTTTTTCCATTGTTGTATCCTCTCTTACTTGATTTTCCTCCCACTCAATATTAGAATCAGGTGTGGAGATTACATGGGCACTTCCCCCGAATTCTTAGTTTAAAGCTCTTTTAATCAGTTGTGTCAACTTCCTTCCCTGAAATCTCTTTCCCTTCCTACTGAAAATGAATGTCCTTCCCAGAAATTTGTATGTCCAATTTGTTTATCTTCCTATTTCTAGTCCTCAGACTTGTTTTAAGGAATTCAGAATGTTCCTTTGCGGCACAGGGAAGAAACCTATACTCATTCTGAACAAATTACAGCTCTCCCTATCTCTCGGGGGGATTTCATTTTTCCAATTTACAAAATGGTCTCCTGTTTTGATAAGCCAGGCTTCTTTGTGGTTGTCAGATATGACAGCACAGACCCCACCTTGGGTTCAGATTGAATGAGAATTGATATACTCCTCTCCCATTTTCTGGCATGGTAGAATTGAATTATTATAGATTTTATGATTCCAGAGGTCCCCCAATATAAGGTCTGTGAGGCAAGCTTGGTCAAACATGGCTAGAAAGTTCTGTTTTCGTCCATTCTTCCATGCAGAAGGGGTCCTATGGAGTAATCCTGTTCTTAAAATTGATGACAAAACTTGATGTGGAAAGGTTGGATGGAGAGCAGAATTACAGCTGTTACAGCAGATAGACAATGATAAATGTAAACTATCTGTAGCTCTTCAGCAACAATTTGACTTGCTCTGCTCCAGAGCCTGTAAATATCACCACTTATAGTATCACCTTATGAATGTATTTGGACTAGAGGCATGGGTGGGGGGCCTCCAGAACTTTCAATATTTTGGAGGAAACTTCCTGGATTTACTTGGACAGTGGTATCCTTCTACAATTTTCTGGCCCAAAAAATTCTGCCAAAGATTGGTAATTTTGAGAGTTGCTTGAAATAGAGATTTAGGTACATAACTACTTCTGACTCAATGGAATACAATTGTATCTAATGTTTGAAAAAGCAACTATAGACCTGAGACTACAGTTTATTCACCAAGAGATGCTTTTTAGAAATAATATATTGGTTCCCATACAAGCTAATGGTAATGGGCCTCATACATTCTGACTGCTGTTGGAAATGTAACTCCCTTGAGCTACGTTAGCTCATGTGTTTTGGGAGTGCCTGTATCAAGAATTTCTGTTATGAGATGAGTCAAAGGACTGATTTGATATTAGATGCTGAGCTGGAGCCCTTCCCCTTAAAACTTCATTCTTGGATATATTCTTGCTACCTGGAGGTTACCTAGGTAACAAGGGGCCATAGTTCCAACATACAGCTTTGGTTGCTAAAAAAATGAATTCCACAGAAATGGAAACGTCAATCTCCACCAAACGTTGATGCCTGGCTCAGTGATATGGCTGACCTCGCAGCTAATGAACAGCTGGCATTCCTCCGAAGGGGAATGCTTGAAAATTTCAAAGCAATTTGGGCTGACTTTCTAAAGGTCTATGATTAGTGCAGACCCTGAGATAGATATGTTGCTCCCTCTCCCTTCCCTCTTTGCTTACTTTGTGTGTCATGATGAATATCATATTTTGGTATATTTGTTGTATTTGAAAAAAAAAACCATTATAAATTTATAAAATAAAAAAAGCCAACATCCCTTCTGGCTTTGTAATCTATGAACCTAAATGTTAAGGGAGTGACATCTATGGCATGATAAGCAGAGGTGACTTTAGCCTTTCTTATCACTCCTGTCACTTTCTGCATCCTGTCTTTTTGAGGGATGACTTTTTTTCTGTCTTCTGTCTCCTACATTCTTATCTTACTTCTCTTTCTGTCATTGCTGATTCTTGTTCTCTCACTCCTGGATTTCTTTGACCTGCTCCTTCCCTGTGTCCTCCTCTTATTGCCTATTTTGCACAAAGCATCTCACCCACTTATATACCCATGTTCGCTGTCTTGTATTGTTGGGATATACCTGTTAGGTGAGTTGAAAACATTTGCAGTACAGTCATCTTTGAAAATGGGATATTATATCAGGAAGGGTCAAGTTTATACAGGTTAATAATGTCAAAAAATCTAGCAAAGAATTAGATTGTGATTTGATGAATCTCAAACCTTATATTGAAGATTACAATTCCAGTTCCATGTAGACAGTGGGACAGGTGTTTGTCACAGTTTAACAAATTTTCAAGAATAATATCTTGTTCCTACATAGTTTCTGTGCTTACTCCACTGACTGATGTTTTTCCTTGAATGCTGGATTAAACATTTGCAGTAATTTATAAAATCTTAAACACCCTCTACAGTATTTTTACAGTGTATGACTGTATTGTGTCCTAGAATTATCTCTCTCAGCTGGGCTATTAAACAAAAACCCAAAATTGCATGCAGTGCCAAGAGCTTAGTGTGCAAGAGAATGAAAAGCGTATAACTTAATTTGCAAACATTTTTTATACGGCTGGCTTTCCTGTTTACTGCTGTTAGATTTACAGTTACACTAATAATGTTAAAGCTCCCTAGTGAATTAGGGGGAGAGAGAAAAGGACATAAACAAAACATTTTCTGCTTTGCACAACGGATGTATTAAAATTTAAATCAAAACTGTGGTGACTTACTTGGACTGCCTTAAGTTCTTACAGAGTTTCACAGACAGTGTGAGGTAAACCAGGAAATTGCAACATAGTATTTAAAAATTCCTGAACATGTTTCAAAATACCTATTGATATGATTTGGGCAGCTGTGAAATCCCAGGGAGCTGTCATTTTAATTATGATTTTAGCAGGAAATACAGCATGATATGTAACAAGCCTGGAGGAGGAGAAATGTGGGGAACAGTAGGAGATTTCCACAGATTGCTTTAGGTGAGATATGTAAGTATTATATGGATATACGTGCAGAAGCAAATAAAGAAAAAACAGAAAAAAACAGAAGCTGTAGAAATGTTCTCCTGACCTTTGTGTCTCTGGCTGCAGCTCTGAGCTTCTTATCTTGATAGGTATCATCAGGTTGACAATGATTCCTTAAAGAAACATTATATGAAACCTGAATATGAAGTATAGATATGCCATTTGAACGGAGTAATAGTAATTTAATCACATTTAATTTTGAAACTGAATAGAAAAAAGTTTCCAATCCAATAAATAACCAATCTTAATAAACTCATGGGGAAAGTAGCAGCTGGTCTATTGCTATAAAAATACAAACAATGGTTCTTTTGATTTACCAATTGGACACCTCAGAAGCAACTGTACATGGAGACAAGACGGTGGTATTTACACTGTATCAGTGTGGTGCAGATCCTTTGTAGGTGTGGTCATCCAATGCATGAAAAAGACTGGTTTTGTTAATGGTTATGTTCAAAGGCTGAGAAGAAAGTTGGCCAGAGGGCACCTATATTTACACTGACAAAGGTCCCTGTTGTGGAAAGTCTGCCTCAGACTGGACAGTCGTGGTCTCAGAGCGGTCTCATTTTTCTGCTATGCTGCTGTGGTTGTAGAGAGCCAGGGAGCCCCCAAAGTGCATGACACTGTCTGAGAAGAGGGTATTGCTGAAGTCTATTGATTCAGTGACTTTTTTCCATTTGCTTAGCTACTATGGAGCTTCCAACAGGAGTTACAGCTGGTTCTCCTGACCTCCCTCATTGGTAATTTAGGCCTTTCGGTGCCAGCTTTAGTGAAACTGGTCCAAGATGTTGACAGGGTTTTAATATGCCGCATCCTGACTGTAGAGTAAGCATCTCAGTGGATACTATGCAAATGGTTTTTCATAATTTCTGGTACCCTGTAGATGCTGTGAATTTGATGGGTGCATGATTTTGTTTTAAAACTGTCTGTCTGATTCAGGAATCTGAAAGTAAGCTGTTGTGTATTGATCTTAATCTTGTTTTTATTAGCTGGTTCCAGCTTGTTTCCCAGCACAGAGGAACAACTCAGTTAATGTTTTCTATGGTAAAAAGGCTCATCCCCTATTCAAGATATGTTACAGAAAGTTGTGTAAAAAGAGATTGCTTTGCTATTGTTAAATGTAATCTCCATAATTGTACTGGGGTCAAATTAATCACTGGTTATAGTCTGAATAATTCTTTTCTAGCACCTCCAGCTTTTCATATAGGGTCAGATCTTCATTTGATGTAAATTGGCATAGGTCCTTCAACCTCAGTAGAGGAATTTTCTGTCAGACCAAGACGGACATCATTTGACATTTCTGATATTTGTTAAAAAAGTGGAAACTCCCTCTCCCCTGCACTGAAAAAAACTTCTAGATAGGGCACAATGGGGTAAGCTAAAGATGAAATGCCATCTGAATTTCATTGCTTTTCTCATCCTAAAGATAGGGCATTCTTTTCAGCATGCATGTTGATGATGACAGCCTTTAATATTAAAAGCTCATATTTGTGGCCAGCATAATTCTGAATACTCTTAGCTGCTGCTGCTCCTGACACACGCGTTCTTCATTAGGGCTTCACTGCAGGATGCAGATCGGAGATTTTTTTTCCCCCCTCCTTCCCTTTCTTTTTTTCAAGAATAGGGAGAGAAGACTATGATGGCTACTGAAGCAGCATTAGAAGTGACTCGAGGAGAGGCGCTGAAGATGCGGAAGCTGCTGGATATGTATCGTCCTTGAGGGGGAGTATCTGAGGGAAGCTACTTATCTATGAACTGTCACCTGATAGAGCTCACGGTGGAGAAGATGGAAGGATTAGAGATGTAGCTGGAGAAAATGATAGAATTCGGATGAGGATTTAAAGGTTTAGTGCAGAAGAGGAGAGAGGAGGTGGTGGTACAGACAACTCAAGATTTGCAGACACTTGCCAAACACAAGGATGTGGAGGACAGATTGCCAGAACAGGAGGGTGATCCATAGAAGAATGTGACCATGAGGACAAGGCAGAGAAAGGGGCCAGCTAGTGGTGATGAAATCAAGTTGAGTAACAGGCTTGTGCCAGGGGAATGATGAGGAGAAACTGGCAGAAGATGGTGTGGCAAGGAAGAAAAGAAGGGAAGCTAGCCCCTGTAGAAGAGATGGTGGGGATAGCCAGGGAGCAGAGCCTAAGGAAAAATAAGGATGGTGTATAGGGGACTGTGAGAGAGAACATAAGACAGATTCATACCAACCTCAGGAAGAGACAGGTCTATGTGATCAGGGACTTCATGCTCAGAAGACTCAACAGGCTTGCACCAGACCAGAACCAGAGAACAGCAGTGTGTGCTGTCTGCCAGGAGCAAGGATACAAGATGTGGATGTGAGACTGAAAAGGATCCTCATGTGAGTGGAGATGCATCCACCAGTTGTGCTGCAGGTCAGAATGAACGGCATGGCTAGATTCCCATTGGAATGGATCAAGGATAACCACACATGGCTGTATAAGACACTTAAAGAAGTGGAAGCTCAGGTGATTTTTCAGTGGAATACTTCCTGTCCCTAGAGAAGAAGGGCTAAGGCGTGACGAGATAATGAAGATCAACAGATAGCTCAAGGATTGGTGCAATGAGGAAGGTTTGGGGATGTTTGACCACTGCTTGATATTTACAGAAAGACAACTCTTCTTGACTGAGAGACACCACTTGCATATCTGGGCTATTACTCTTCTAGGATCAAGGCTGGCGTGATTGATAAGAAGACTCTAAACTAGGAGATGAGGGGAGGAGATTGGGAGAGACTCACAAAATCTTCACACCTGGTTTCAATATGTGGGAGCAGGAAAATCAGCTAAATGAAGATATAGTAAGGGATTACGGAACACCACAAGCTAGAAAATTGGGTGAGGTCTGAGAAGAAACAACTGAAATGCTTGTACGCGAGTGGAGGAAATCTGGGCAATAGAATGGAGGAACTCGAACTCTGAGTACCAGATCTGACAGGGATTTGCCAGATTTTATAGGGATTACAGAAACATGGTGGACTACCACACATGACTAGAATACTGACATTGAAAAATAAAATGCTGTTTAGGAGAGAGAGGAATAAAGGTAAAGGTGGTGGGATACTGTGGTATATCAGTGCAACAGTAAACTGTAAAGAAATAAAAGTGACACAATGGCCAAAACAGAATCTGTTTAGATCATAATCAATTTGGGGAAGGATTGTAAAAGAGGTTCTGTTGGGATAGTGCTAGGGGTCTGCTATAGACCTTCAGGGTAACACCCGGATATGAGTAGAGATCTCTTTTAATATTAGAGAGAGAGTGGCTTTTGGCAATTGTCATAATGGGAGACTCTGTGACATTTTCCAGCATACAATCTGGACTGTTTAACAGTGGTGTCACACAGCCTTGAGCATGAAAATTCACTTCCAGCTAAACACATGAGTACTCTGACCAGTACTCTGAATTACACAGAGGTAGAAACCCGCAAATTCTTAGTCCCAGCCTTGTTTCCCAGAAATGTGCGCCTTGTACTGCTCAATACCCTTTTGAACAGTACAAGCTCATAGAAAATCCATCATTTCATAAAAGGAAAATGATGATGCACTAGCCTTGTTATCCCAAATTGAGTTTCTCACACACTGTAATCCAAACACACTGGTTAAGATAAAACAATAGAATAAGTTTAACCACAGAAAGATAGATTATGATGCATAAAAGTCATGATTGGTTACAAAAAGTAAACAAGAGTAAAATGCAAACTAATACCTAACTTAACAAACTATGTGAACTTAAAAGTAAAAGGTTTTCCTCACCAGTAAATTTCACTGGCTGGGTTTCTTTTCAACTAAGGTTTTTAATTTCAAAAGGGCAGATTTGGGGAAATTAAGGGAATTAGGTAAAGAAGTCAGCTGGACTGAAGAGCTCAAAGTCTTAAATGTGGAGGAGGCTTGGAATTTCTTCAAATCAACTAAACAAAAACTGTCCAAAATTTGCATCCCAAGAAAGGGGGAAAAAAAACTTATAGGGAAAGGTTCCAGACCCAGCTGGATGGATAATCATCTCAAAAAGGGTATTAGGAGTAAACAGAGAGCAGAGTAAGGAGAGAGATAGGGAATGGAAAAAGGTGTTCGATTAGTAAAGAAAGCTACATCATGGCAGTTGGAAAATGTAGGGATAAAGTGAGAATGGCTGAATTAGCTCTTGCCAAGGTAATTAAAATAAATAAGAGAGTTTCTAGTTATATAAATAAAAAGAGAATAAGGAGTGATGAGATTGGGCTGCTATGCAGTGTGGATGGGAAGGAGATTAAAGATAATCTAGGTATGGCCCAAAAACAAAGTATTCATTCAGTCTTAGTTTTTCAGTAAGGATGATAATATGGAACATGGGCATAAAGGCAGTACAGCTGATGGAAATGAGCGTCAAGAAATGGAAATTACCACATCTGAGATAGAAGATCTTAAAGAAATTACTGTGTTCAAATTGTGGGGCTGGATAACTTCCATCCCAGAATACTGAAAGAACTGGCACATGAGATTGCTATTCTGGTAGTAAGGATTTTTAATAAATCTGTCTATCTGGGTGTAGTACCATGTGATTGGAGAATAGTTAACGTTGTACCTATAGTTAAGAAAGGGGGTGTGGTGGGGGAAGAGTGATTTGGGTAATAATGTTAGTAGGCAAGGTTTTAGAACAAATTATGAACAACAACAACAAGAAAAATTAAAAGTATAGGGGTAAATGATAAAAAATATATATAATGCAATATGGTTTACCAAATGTAAATCATGCCAGACTAACCTGATTTCCTTCTTTGAGGAAATAATGGTTATTTGTTGTTGTTGTTTTAAGATAAGGGAAGGTGCAATGATCTGATATACTTGAACTTGGGTAAAGTATTTGACGGTACTACAGGGGAAATTAGTTAAATTAGGGAAGATGAGGACCAATAAAACATTGTAAAATGGACAGGGAATTGACTAAAGGAGAGAAGGCAATGGTTTTTGCTGAAAGGTGGATTATTGGACTGGAGGGAGGTTACTAGTGGAATTCCTCAAGGATTAGTTTTGGGATCAATCTTAGGTAATATTTTTATTAATGACGTTAGTACAAAAAGTAGGAGTGTGCTATTGGAATTTGCTAAGGATGTAAAGTTGGGAGACATCATCAATACAGAGGAGGATCAGAATATTATACATGAAGAGCTGGATGACCTTCAAGACTGGAGTGACAGAAATAGAATGAAATTCAATAGTACTAAGTGCCAGGTCACAAAGTTAGGGTCTACTCCATTGGAAGTGAAAGAGGAGGGGAGAGACCTGGGTGTATGCTCTAATCACAGGATGACTGAGCTCCCACTACGATGCAGTTGTGAAAAAGGCAAATGTCATCCTAGAATGTATTAGGTGAAGCATTTCAGAGAGAAAGAGAGAGATGCCATTGTACAAGGCCTTGGTGAGATCTCATCTGGAATACTGTGTACAATTCTGGTCACCCACATTTAAGCCCCTTCGTTTTCAGTTTAAACCGATTTTTACTGATCCCTCCTGGGTTTACAAAAAGTATTATTCTTTTTTTTTTCTGATTTTTCACCCTACTTTTGTATCATTAAAATATATAAAAAATAACTTGTTTTATTAGGAAAATACAATACATTGCATGAGAAACTAAATATTATGATAATACATTAGTCTGTGTGTATATGCAAATCTACCTGTTGAAGTAAGACCATGTATTAGTCTAGAAGACACGTACAATAAACAAACAGACATGCATGCAAGCTCTGAAGTGCGTGCACATCTGAACATACCGATGAATCTCATGCCCACCACATACACATTTCAAGCTGTTAGCAGATAACTGCTTAAAAATTTGAGACACTAAAATGGGAAGAAAATGAAAATCTGTCTTTCTGTCCACCAAAATAAACCCCAATATTTACCGAGAAAAATTATTAATAGTTTTTACACTGATTTTTAGCTCTTTTTGATGTTGTAATGAACACCAATACATTCTTAGGAAAAAATTATTAAAATAAAAACTGAAAACTAAGGGTCCTACCCATCATGGAAGATAAATTCAGGGAAGATAAATTCAAACTGGAACAGGTGCAGAGAAGAGCTACCAGGATGGTTAGGGGAGTGGACGGTGTCACTGTGTCTCCAGCGGTCACAACTGAGAATACCAAATTCAGAACAAGCTGCTGAGAAATAGGGCAGACACACCCCAAAACCAGTGGTTATTCTCCCATAAGCTATACCAATCCAGCAACAAAAGTAAATTTCTGTCTCACCACACTGACTAACAAGTCAGAATTGCAGCCTCTTTAGGTATTTCAGTCCTGGATTCAACACCCAGACACTAGACTTAATGATGAGTAGTTATTTAAAACCAGTTTCATGAAACAATAGGATTCTTCTGATCTCAAAGGAACAGCCTCAAACGCAGGTCAATATATAACTCAGATCTTACCCAATAATCATGCTGTTGCCAGTCCTTTAGTATCTAATAGCTAAAGATTTATTTATAAAAAGAAAAAGGTGTGAGTTAAAATTGGTTAAAGGAATCAAATACATACAGTAATTACAAAGTTCTTGGTTCAGGCTTGTAGCAGTGATGGAATAAACTGCTGGCTTGTTAAGTCTCTGGTTGCTTGCAGATCATTGGAGGTCCTCAGCCCCTTGGTTAGAATGCTCCCATTAGAATAAGTTTCAGAGTGGTAGCCATGTTAGTGTGTATCAGCAAAAAGAATGAGGAGTACTTGTGGCACCTTAGAGACTAACAAATTTATTTGGGCATAAGCTTTCATGGGTTAAAACCCACTTCCGTGCATCTGATGAAGTGGGTTTTAGCCCATGAAAGCTTATGCCCAAATAAATGTGTTAGTCTCTAAGGTGCCACAAGTACTCCTCGTTCTTTCCTTTGGAATAAGTTCATAGTCGAGAGGTTTGATCAGGAAAGAAGCCAAAATGGAGATGTCCCCAGGGCCTTTTATAGCTTCGGCCAAGTGAAGGGAAACCCATTGTTCTCACTGTGGGAAAATTACAGGGAACATGATGGTGTTTGGAGTCACGCAGGCAAGTCACATGTCCATGCCTGCTTCGCTTAGTCATCGTAGACACCATCACCCATACTCTAGTTAGAATGTTCACAGGAAAGTCCATTAAGTATAGATAGGCATCTCCCATGGTCCATTGTGAGTTAAATGTTCCTTGATGGGCCATTTAACTTGAATAGTCCCTTCAAGATTGCGGGCTAAGATTTCACCCTTGTGGGTGTTACCACAGCAGCAGACATTCGAAATACAGGTACATAGTTAATACTCATAACTTCAGATACAAAAATGATACGTACATACAAATAGCATAGTCATATTCAGCAAATCATAACCTTCCATAGACATCTTACTTGACATACTTTGTACAAGATTTATAGAAATTATAGAACAGTGGTAGCACAATGATCTACATGGTCATATTTTATCAGATAATATCACAGAGGGGTCCTAACTTTATGAGAGGAGACTGGAAGAGCTTGACTTGTTCAGTCTTGCAGAAGGAAGGCTGAGAGAGGATATGATTGCTCTCTAGAAATATGTTAGGGAGGTAAATACCAAGGAGGATGAAGAGCTATTTAAGATAAAGAACAATGTTGGCGCAAGACCAAATGGATATAAACTGGCCATGAACAAATTCAGTCTTGGAATTAGAGGAAGGTTTCTTACCATTAGAGAGGTGAGGTCCTGGAACAGCCTCCCAGTAGGAGTTGTGGGGGCAAACCCCTTAATTAGTTTTAAGAAAGAGATGGATACATTTATAAGCGCAATTGTATCACAGGCTTGCTTGTGATGGTAGGAGGCAGGGCTTAACAGCCATGAGGCTCACTTCCAGTTTGTCTTGTGTTCCTAAAGTTCATGCTTCAGGGTCAGCCACTGTCAGTGTATTCTGGGAGGGTTTTTTACAGTTGCCCATGGTGCTCATCACAGATGCCCATGGCTGGAGATATAGGACATTGGATGTGGTGGACCAGGGCTCTGAGGGGACACCTAGTATTCTCTCTAAAGTGCTTGGTTGACTTGCTCCTGCTCACATGCTCATGGTTTAGCTGATCACCTTATGTGGAGCCGGGAAGAAATTTTCCTCCAGGTCACACTGGCAGTGACCTTGTGCCTTGATCCTTCTTGTTCTTTGGCTGAGGTACATAATAGTCTAGTCTCCTGTGGGCTTTAATAGTTTGGTGTCTCTTCAGTTCTTGGGTTTAGTGTGTGGGTGGTTGTGACGGGTGGATCACAGAAACCCCCTTGGGAATTGCCACCTGATGGGCTGAGACTACCTCTGAGCCTGTTTTCCCTGCCAGCTTGGGACTTCAGTCCCTTGCCTGGTTTGAGCCAGACATGCTTGCCTGCTGCAAACACAGATCCAGGTCTGAACCACGTCCCCCGCAAGCTGCAGGCTTAACTGAAAATAGCTTAAGAAGTGCTCCTGTCTCCAGCACTCAGATACCCAACCCCCAATGGGGTCCAAATCCCAAATAAATCCGTTTTACCCTGTAAAAAGCATATACAGGGTAAACTCATAAATTGTTCACCCTCTGTAAGACTAATAGAGAGATATGCACAGCTGTCCCCCCCCCCCAAGTATTAATATATACTCTGGGTTAATTAATAAGTAAAAAGTGATTTTATTAAATACAAAAGTAGGATTTAAGTGGTTCCAAGTAATAACAGACAGAACAAAGTGAATTATCAAGCAAAATAAAATAAAACATGCAAGTCTAAGCCTAATACCGTGAGAAAACTGAAAACAGGTAAATCTCACCCTCAGAGATGTTTCAATAGGCTTTTTTCACAGACTGGCCTCCTCCTAGTCTGGGTTCAGCAATCACTCACACTCCTGTAGTTACTGTCCTTTGTTCCAGTTTCTTTCTTTCAGGCATCTCTTTGGGGGTGGAGAGGCTATCTCTTGAGCCAGATGAAGACAAAATGGAGGGGTATCCAGGGGTTTATATAGTTTTTCTCTTGTGGGTGGAAACTCCCCTCTCCCCATGTAGAATCCAGCTACAAAACGGAGTTTTGGAGTCACATGTCCATGCATGACTCAATTTTCTACAGGACATTCCCAGGAAAGCTCAGATGTTGATTGGTGTCTATCAAGGTCCATTGTTAACCAAGTACTACCAATTACTTGAATAAACCCTTCACACTATGTTGACCAAATCTGCCTTAGGTGCTTTCTACAGTAAACACTTTAAATATAAGCATAGAGCCAACGCTCATAACTTCAGATATAAAAATTGTACATACATACGAATAGGATGAATACATGCAGAAGAACAGTAACCTTTGCAAATATATGTTACATGGCATATCTAGCATAAAACATATTACAGTTATGTCATATTTACACTCATAAGCATATTTCTATAAAGCATTATGGAGTGTAGCGTCACAGTGGTATTGGTGACCTGTGATATACAGGAGGTCAGACTGGATGATTCTAGTGGTTCCTTCTGGATGTAAACTGATTTCTAAGCGAACTCCTAATTAAACCTAAATATTTTTTTAAAATATGGCATGAAAATCAACAAAAACAAGTAAATGTAAATGTTTGCTATGAGTCATATGTTCTAAGTGACCTCTACTTGTAAGCATGCTACTCTTCTGTCATTTACACATGCATGTCCAGTTAGTAGATTTTAACACTTGCATGCAAGTTCTCATGTAGATGTTCACAAAGTTGCTTCTTCACAAATGGAAAATGGAGGTAAAACCCCTTTGATTTTTTTTCCCTATTCTGCGCAGTGCTTATGTTAAAAATAGCATCTCTTTACTTAACAGATGGTGGGGGGGTTATGCATTGTTACATCTACTTATATAACCATGGCTGAGAGAGGTGGATTCTGTTCCATCTTGCACAAAATCTAACAAGTTTTTTCTTAAGCTCCAATTAATTTGATCCTGTGCAAACCCATTGAAAGCCATTATTGTAAAGGTGTCAGAGATGGTTGTATGGTTCCGTATGTACGTGTTGTATATATGTGTTAGCCACATAGTTTCATGAGGAATACTGATGCTAAAATATTAAGGGCCTGATCATTATGATAGTTTTACATCAGTGTCACCCCACTGATTTTAGTGCATAAAACTTGTGTAATGGAGTGCAGAGTTGGCCCTTCAATTTGATAGTAATGCTATAGTTGTGGCAGAAGGGGGATTTTAAGTGGCCTCTTTTTCAGGGGCTTTGTAATTTTGTGGGGTGAGAGGAAAGGGGGAACCTCTTGGAGCTGAGATTCCTTATGTTTGTAACCGTACAAAAAGTGAAACGTGCTTTTAAATTATGGTTTATTAAATTAAATGTTAATAAATCATATTCATTTATTAAATATGAAAGTGTGATTTTACATACAGGAGTAAGTATTTCTTTAAAGTTGTCAGGATGGAATTTTTTAAAAACTTCAGATTTCAGTCTTTGGATATAATAGTGTTCAAAAATCATGAGTCTAGGCCCCCAAAAGTCTTGACATTGTTCTAAAAATCATGACTTTTAAAATATATTACTTTTTTTAGATTCCTTTTTCATTTTGCCTTCTGAATTCTGAGCTTGTGGGGTGCACTCAAGTTCATGTCTTCATGCTTTTCTTTGCAACCACATGGGCTAGAAACTTATTTTAAAAGAGCTCTCTGTCACATAATCACCTGACTCCGAGAGCTGGGACTTAAAAAAACAAAAACAAAAAACCCCTGCCAAATATAGCAAGACTTACAATAAAATAGTGAGAGCTGGCAACTCTATTCAGTCAGGGCTAGTGCCTTGGTTATGTTTGAAATGATTTTATGGAGAAATAGAGAAGCACTTGAAAATCAGTTACCCAAGGAGAATTTATTTAAATGACTGTCACTATTCTTCTCTTCACTGTCTTCCAAGATAGGTGCGAGAAACAAGGTGAGTGAGGTAATCTCTTTTATTGGACCAACTTTTGTTGGTCAGAGAGACAAGCTTTTGAGCCACACAGAGCCACCCACCTTGTGTCTCTAGTATCCTGGGACTGATGCAGCTACTACACTGCAAGATACATGTGAGACATTCAAATGAAAGTATAATGGTACAATCACTTAAATATATTTGGTTAGATTCTTTTATTGTGTGATTGTTCTTTCTTTTTTTGATTTAATTAATCAGCTTCCTTATATAGTGCTTTAAAATTAGGAAGTGTGTTACAAGTGGTTGGTTATTTTTAAATCAAGAAAATTCTTGCAAAAATAGCTATTGAAACATTGGTTTAGAATTAAAATGCACACAATTCAAATCCACAAAAACCTTAACTTTGAATTTCTTGACTTTTAAATATTTATTCATATTGTTGTATTCATACAGTAATTTAACTATTTGCTAAGAGTTGATATAACATGCTGCTGGCACCTTCTCTATTAACCATATATATATACACACACACATACACATATAGACATTTCTTGTAACAATAGTCATGTCCAGAAATTAGTCCAAACCAAAATCCCAAATGCAAACACTCCCAAACTTCACAGCTCAGTCCCATTTCTACTTGTGATACTACAGGTCCGTACTGTACCTAAGAAACTCCATAATAAATGAGTAATAATAGAAAAATATATTGTGACTCAGAGGATAACTTTTGTATAAGGCTGTAATTTTTGTCATAGTCCTGCAGTATCTTCTTCTGTTCTTCTCTGCTAACATTGGCTAGACTCAGAGCCTGAAGATGACCAGCAATGTGAAGTTCATTTTCAACCTGTTGACTGTTAAGATTCCCTTATTTTTTCTTCTGCCATCAGCTTATAAAGCTTGAATACATACAGAAGCCTTAGGTTAGAAATTAATTTGGACTTTCACAAACTACTGATCAGATCAGCCTGAACAAATTCACATTGAAAAAAGATTGGAAAGCAGTGTAAGAAGTTGTTTTTTCCTTCTGACTGCTTGTTGGTGTTTTGGTGTGCACTATCTGTTCTTTGAATAATGGGTCACCTGATGCAGTGTAATACCAGCAGCTAGAACAGGGGCGGGCAAACTTTTTGGCCTGAGGGCCACATCAGGTTTCCAAAATTGTATGGAGGGCCGGTAAGGGGAGGCTGTGTCTCCCCAAACAGCCAGGCGTGGCCTAGCCCCCACCTCCTATCCGACACCCCCGCTTCTCGCCCCCTGATGGCTCCCCCGGGATTCCTGCCCCATCCAACCCCCCCGTCCCCTGATGGGCCCCCCCGAGACTCCTATCCCATCCACCACCCCCTGCTCCCTGTCTCCTGACCACCCCTGGACCCCCCACCCCTGACTGCCCCCTGCTGCCCCATCCAACCCCCCCCTTGTCCTTCCTGACTGACCCCCTGGAACCCCTGCCCCATCCAAGCCCCCTGTTCCCTGCCTTCTGACTGCCCCGCCCCCTGACCACCACCCCCAACTCCCCTGCCCCCTTACCACGCTGTCTGGAGCACTGGTGGCTGGCAGCACTACAGCCGTGCTGCCCAGAGCATCAGGTCAGGCTGGGGCTCTGCAGCTGTGCTGCCTGGCCACCCAGAGCGTTGCGCCAGCGGGAGAGGGGGAACACCACGGGGAGGGCCGGGGGCTAGGTTCCCAGGCCAGGAGCTCAGGGGCTGGGCAGGAGGGTCCCGCAGGCCATAGTTTGCCCACCTCTGAGCTAGAACCTTGCCTTTCGGTGTTTACTGTGGCTTTTACAACACAAGTTCTTCATTAAAATTGAACTGTTTCTAAATCATGGTAAAAAGCCCCACTGCAAACAGCTGTTGGGATTTTATGTTTAAAGCTTTCCTGTAGAATGAAAACAACTGATGGTTAACTTGATGGCGTGACAGTGATGAATATATACAATTTAAATATCCCACCAGACCCACCCATACAAGGAGAAACACCATGCTGCACTATATGATGGGAAATTTGAGAAAAACTTTCCAACCAAACAGTTAAACTTTTATGCTAGTTTCATACAAGCTTGATTTATTTATTTTCCTAGTCCTGTGACATTGTAGGGACACTTTCTGGACTAATTTTAGAGGGACAAAATCAACTTAAAATAATACTTCTTTCTGAATTTATTGTACCTGCTGCTGTAACCATTAACGTCTATGTTTACTGTAGCTGAAAGAGATTGGAGAACAAAAGTTTTTTTTTCTTTGTTTCAATTACTTTACTCTGACAGCACTTTGAGTACAGTCAGTTTAATCATTTCTCCTATAGTAATTTTTGTCCGCTTCCCCTGTTTGTGTGGGTCTTTTGCACCATGACAGTGAAAGACAAAGATATTTTTAAAATGTGCTTTTCAGATCATAAAAACTGAGAGAGGAACTCGGGGCATGTATTGCACTTGAAATTACTTTGTACTCTTTTAAAAATTGACTAGATTTCACATTGACTGTATCGCTTTTAAGTGCACATTTTGGACTGAGGTGGAGAGGAGGTACTTCAGTACCACACCACTTCTCCAAATTGAAATCTGGAGATATTTTAATGGGAAAAAACTGACCCCCTTCATATTTGGTGTGTTCCTACCACTTGTCGGGTGGGACAGCACTTTCCTTGTGCTCCTACGCTTACTGATGCTGAGTCAGATCTTGAGGCAGGGCTTCCTGTCTGTGACTAGCAAGAGACATGGAATGTTTCCTTCATTTGTTTCTTGTCTGTCTCTCTCCTTTTCTGATTTAAGTCTTTCTGTCTCCTTCTTGTTCTCCTGTTCTCTCTCATTTCCCCAAGCATCCTTTCCTGGGGCTCTTCCTTGTCCTTTTAGTTTTCTTCCCATTTCTTCTTCGTATTTCCATACCATTCTTTTCTCCATCTACCTTTGCTCGTCCAACCTCATCTTTTGCAACAAATCTTGGAAAAAGGGACCTTTCTATGTAGTTTTTTCCCCCCACACTGCATTGTTTAGCACAATGTTGATTCAGTCCCACACTATGTGACAAGTGTAGTAGACAGAGTGGGGAGTAGAGCCCAGATCTGTTGCACTGGTAGAATCTGGGAACCTGTAGAGGTATAGAAGCTACATGCTAAATGAGACATGCAGGTCTAATAAGTTCCTAGACAAGAATTATTGTTTCATTCTTCCCCATCCCATCCCTCCCAATAGCTGATTCAGATCGTTCCATCACCAATCGCTATATATATCTGCATATCTTGTAGCAGATGTTCAGAACTTGGTCTCTGTCTCTTTAATCTTAACCCTTGCCTTTTTATTGCTTGGACTCTTCTATGCTTATGAAATATGCCAACATAGTGTTTAGAAAAGTATGCTCGGTTACACTTTCTTCAGTGGATGAAAATAGATGCAACGCTCTTAGAAATAACTAGATATTCCAGCCCCTTTTACAGAGTACATACAAAATAAATAAAGGCCTACTAATACTGGTGAATTTCAATCTCTTATATCATTCCACCTTGAAAGCTGATTTTAGATGGGATGCTTTGTGGCAACATGGACCATCAGTAAAATACAGCAATTGCAATCTCAAATAAAAATTCCTACCTATAGTGTAATGAAACTTTTGGTTAAAAACAACACCTGCCAATAAAGAAGACCGGAAGGATACAGTACATTGAACAAATGCTATTCTGAAGCATTAGAAGGGAATGATACCGCTACTTGTAAAATTGGTAAAGGAATACAATGGGCAACCCAGCCCTCTTTCTGAAAGCTCTTAGACCAGTGGTTTTCAACGTGTGGCCAATGGACCCCTGGGTGGTCCACAGACTGTCTTAAGATTTCCAAAGGGGTCCACACCTTCATTTGAAAATTTTCAGGGGTCTGCAAATGTAAAAAGGTTGAAAACCATTGTCTTAGACTCAATAGCCTGTACTCTCATTTGTGTAAATTCTAAACTGATCAAGCCAATATTTAATGATGTAGAGGTGCCAAAATTAATAGTCCTTTATCTATGACCACAGTTTGCAAATTCACCTATTTATACCGTAACTTTTATAAAGCATCCTTAGTGCATAGTACAACAAAGTGCACTGCACACAGTTAGTTGTAAGTGAAAAGATTTCCAGGGAAGCTTCAAAGAGAAGGAAATGACTAAATATCTTGAAGGGAACCGCAGTAAAGTTCCAGCTAGATACAGCACCACAAATGAAAGAACAGCTTCCAACTGCAAATTAGTAATAGGGAGAGGACAGAGAGGAAGCCAAGATTGGAGTTGGGGGTGGAGGGGGTAAATAGACAGAAATGAAAGGCTGAGGAGTGTCTATCCATTAACTGTGTGTAATGAGAACACCGGGGTGGCTTTTCTTTTCTTAGTGGGCTTGAGGATAAGTCACTAGACTGAGACACAGGAGATCTGGGCTCAATTCCCCACTCTGCCACAGATTTCCTGTGTCCTTGGACAAGTCATTTAATCTTCTCTGCCTCAGCTTCCCATCTGTAAAATGGGCATCTCTCCTAACTCTGGAGGATAATGTGAGGATAATTTAATGCACATTTTGAGGCACTCAAATGTTGTTGTAAAGGCCATATAAATTCCAACGTAGGTAGGAAGTAATCTGAAGATGATGGAAGATGGGGTGGTGGGAATGGTATGGTCTTTCTTCCTGAGCAGGAGCAAGTTGGCATGTTAAGGAGAAAAAGCATCAGGCTGATTTAAAAGGAAAATCCTCCCCTCACCACTGATCCATAATTACATGTTCACATTGATAACATAATGTTGATTTATTTATTACCGACACAATTCCTGTTTCAGCTCCATTGGTGAGAGCAACTTTACTGGATTTTTTTTAATTCTTTGTAATTTATAAACATTTTAAAACAAATGATTATAAAATTAAAATCCAGGGAACAAAGACAAAATGACAGTGGATTAAGTTAAAACCCAAACAAGGCACAATGAAGGTATACAAGGGAAGAGAAATTAAAGAAAAACCTCTGGAGAAGAAAATGCAAATTCTAAGGTGCAAACCTCTTTAAATAAATGCAGGTGGCCTGATTTGGGTCTCACTTACCATACATATCTCATACCTATTTATGAGCATCATAAAACCGAGGCCACTGGCTTGCAGTTCTCAAGCTAAAGCAAGCTTCCACAAAGGGAAGAGGAACTTGGTGGTTTTGGTTAACTTTAACCCTGGACATAATGTCATACAAATATTATTTTATTTTGATTGGAAGCCTAAAGCATAAACCTGGGTGTCAGGAGATCTGGGATGTGTTTGTGGGTCAGCCACTGACTTACTGGGCTCACTTAATTGTATCTGTCCCTCTCTATGCTTCAATAGCCCCATCGTCAGAATGGAGAAAATAATGAAAGTAATTTCCTCCTAGGCTAACATAGAGCTTAATGAATATTGTAAAGAGCTGTGAGATGACAGAATGTGAGAAAACTCTTGTTGTTAATTTAAGTTTGTCACAATCTGTTGTGTTTTGTTTTGTTTTGGTAATGTTGTAGTTGAATATGACAAGGAGTTCACACCTCACCAGCGACACCACAAAGAGTTCAAGTTTAACTTGTCCCAGATCCCAGAGGGGGAGGCGGTTACTGCTGCGGAATTCCGAATCTACAAGGACTGTGTCGTGGGGAGTTTTAAAAATCAAACCTTTCTTATCAGCATCTATCAAGTCCTGCAAGAGCATCAGAACAGGTAAATAAGGGACGGTCACTCTTTTTCACTAACTACGGCAACTGTGAAGCCTGGGGTGGAGGACTCCTTTTTTAAGGAGGTGGGAATATTCGGAAGGTGCAGAAATCACTTAGAATATTTTTTGCCCAGGTTAATAGAGGTTGTTACTGTTCAAGTTTCATTTATTAGGAAGTAGACTTTATAAAATATAAAATGGATGTGGACTGAAGAAACTCAGCAGTAACTTAGTCCAGAATGTCATTTGGGGAATATGATTTTGTTGACTTAAAGTGAGACAAGAGTCTAGGGTGAAGCCATGTAATTTTAGACTAAAGATTCTGCATTGCTAACATTATTCATGCACACTAAAATGGGTATGTTCCATTTCAAATAGATACTAAATGGATATGTAATAGAGCTTATCCTGGAAATTTAGAGTAAAACTGCTACAGAAACATTGCTAAGCATTGTAGTCCTGATTCTCCTTCGAGTTGCACCTTTGTAAATCAGAAGTACAGTAACTTGATTGACTTTAGGGGAGTTACACCAAGGAAAATGAGAAGGAGAAGAAGACAGCCCCAGAAGTACAGGAGCTGAACTTTATATCTTGATAGGTTAAAAAAAATGCTTTAGTTATACAGGAAGATCAAATTCAATGCACTTGGAAAACTATGTAGGCTATTTTCTCCAGGAAATCCCTCTGTTAAAGGTTAGTTGATAATATAATCACAGAATCATAGAAATGTAGGACTGGAAAGGACCTCAATAGGTCATCTAGTACAGCCCCCTGCAGAGAGGCAGGTCTAAGAATTATCTAGACCAGTGATACTCAGACATCCGTGGTTCAGGAGCCAAATTAGCCATCAACATTATCCAAAAGAGCCACATTCATTGTTTCATTTATTGTCTAATCGAGCATCTATGTATCTAATCTAAATTCTCACAACAAAATGACTGACCAAGTATTATTATTTTATCAATTACAATTGGTTAATAACATATTGACCAATCAGGATTCTTTTACTAACTTGGATGGGTTAATAATTAAATCACACAATATTTTAATATCATGGGCTGTAAGGAGTCACAGGAGACACATTAAAGAGCCATTCGTGGCTCCTGCGCATTGGTCTGCGTATCACTGAGCTAGATCATCCCTGACAGGTATTTGTGTAACTTGTTCTTAACTCCTTCCTCCTTCCCCTCCCCAGTGACGGTGATACCACAACCTCCCTAGGTAATTTGTTCCAGTGCGTAACTATCGGCACAGCTAGGAAGCTTTTCCTAATGTCTAGCCTAAATCATTGCTGGAATTTAAGGCCATTGCGCCTTATCCTGTCCTTAGTGTTTAAGGAGAACAATTTATCACCCTACTCTTTATAACAACCTTTTGTTTACTTGAAGACTATTACGTCCCCCTGTTATGTCAGTCTTCTCATCTCCAAACTAAAGAAACCCAATTTTTTCTGTCTTTCCTTGTAGGTCATGTTTTCTAGACCTTTAATCATGTTTTTGTTGCTCTCCTCTGGACTTTCGAGTTTGTCCATATTTTTCCAAAAGTGTAGTCCCCAGAACTGGACACAATACTCCAGCTGATGCCTTATCAGTGCTGAGTGGAAAAATTACTTCTCATGTATTGCTTACAGCACTTCAGCTAATATATCCCAGAATGATGTTCACTTGTTTTTGCATTTACATTGTTGACTCATATTTAGTTTGTGATCCACTGTAACCCCCAGATCCTTTTCAGCAGTACTCCTTTCTAGGCAGTCATTTCCCATTTTGTATTTGTGCAGTTGATTATTCCTGCCTATTTGTAGTACTTTGCATTTGTCTTTATTGAATTTCACCCTATTTATTTCAGACCATTTTTCTGGGCTGTCAAGACCATTTTGAATTCTAATCATGTTGTCCAAAGTACTTGCAACCCGTCCCTGCTTGATATCATCCACAAACTTTACAAGTGAACTCTCTATACCATTATCCAAATCATTTATGAAGATATTTAATAGAACTGGACCCAGGACAGATCCCTGTGGGACGCCAATCAATGTGCCCTTCCAGCTCGATTGTGAACCTATGATAACTACCGAGTACGGTTTTCCAAACAGTTGTGCACACATCTGATAGTAAATTTCTGTAGGCTGTATTACTTTAGTTTGTTTATGAGAAGCTCATGAGAGTAAGGCTTTTGACACTGTCTAAAATTGAGATATATCACATCACCTGCTTCTCCCCCTACCCACAAGGTTTTCTCCCTTGTCAGAAGAGAATATTAGGTTGGTTTGACATGATTTGTTCTTGACAATCCATGTTTACTGTTGTTTATGACCTTATTTTCTTCTAGATGTTTACAAATTTATTTTTTGCTCCATTATATTACTGGGTACTGAAGTTAAGCGTACAATCTGGGTTGTCCTTATTCCCGTTTTTATAGATAGGTGCTATATTTGCCCTTTTTTCCAATCCTTGGGTAACTTTCCTGTCCTCCAGGAATTCTCAAAGATAATCAATAATGGCTAAGAGATCTCTTCAGCCAGTTCCTTAAGTATTCTAGGTTGTATTTCATCAGACCCTGCCAACTTGAAGACATTTAACTTGTGAGTAATTCTTAACTTGTTCTTTACCTATTTTACCCTCAGATCCTACCCCATTTATACCGAAGTTCACTATGTTAATCATCCAATCAGAGTTTTCACAAAATAAGTTAACAGTAACAAAAAAGGCATTTAACGCTTTGGCCATTGCTGCATTTTCTATTATTGTCTCTTCCTCCTCCATTGAGTAATAGAAACTACCTTGTTCTTGGTCTTCTCCTTGCTTCTAGTGTATTTTTAAAATGTTTTCTTGTTACCCTGTGTGTCCCTAGCTAGTTTAATCTCGTTTTTTGCCTTGGCCTTTCTAATTTTGTCCCTACATGCTTGTGGTGTGGGGTTTTGGGTTTTTTATTCATCCTTCATAATTTGTCCTAGTTTCCATACTTCCTATCTTTCCTGTGCATTAGGATAGTTTGCTTTTGTGCCCTTAATAATGTTTCTTTTTTAAAAAACTGCCAACTCTCCTGAACTCTTTTTTCCCTTAGACTTGCTTCCCATGAAATATTACCTACCAATTCTCTGAGTTTGCTAAAATCTGCCTTCTTGAAGTTCATTGTCTTTATTTTGCTGTTTCCCTCCTACCATTCTGTAGAATCATGAACGCATCATTTCATGAACATTTTAATCCAAACTGCCTTCCACCTTCAAATTCTTCACTAGTTCCTACCTGTTTGTCAGAATCAAATCTAGAACAGTCACTCCCCTCGTCTCTTTCTTCACCTTCTGCAATAAAAAGTTGTCTCCAATACATCCCATGGACTTCTGGATAATCTGTGCCTTGTTGTAGTATGTTCCCAAAAGATGTGTAAGTAGTTGAAGTCTCCCATCACTACCAAGTCCTGTGTTTTGGATGATTTTTTTTAATTGCTTAAAAAAAAGACTCATCCACCTCTTCTTCCCGGTTAGGTGGTCTATATTGGACCCCCTACCATAATATAAACTTTGTTTTTAACCCTTTTATTCTTACCAAGAGACTTTCAACAGGTCTTCCTCCCACATCTATCTCAACCACAGTGCAAGTATATACATCTTTGATATACAAGGCAACACCTCCTCACTTTTTTCCCTTGCCTGTCCTTCCTGAATAAGCTGTACCCTTCTATACCAGTATTCCAGTCATGTTAATGATCCCACCAAGTTTCTGTGGTACCAGTTTGATGTAATTGTGATTACTCACTAGTATTTCTTATTCTTCCTGTTTATTCCCCATACTCCTTACATTAGTATACAGACATCTATGATCATTAAATTTCCCATCTGTATTTCCTCTTGTCTCTCCTTTGCTCCTGCCGTGATTGTCCATGTTGGCCCCAGATTCTGACCCTACACCTAGGTCTCAATGTTTTGGACTTACCTATGGGCTTTTGTCTCCTGCTATATAAGTGTATTCTTATTATTTGGGGCCTCAAATATGACCATAATATATGACCTATATATATATATATGAGCCTGATGCAATGCCCTTTGAAATCAATAGTAGTCTTTCCATTAACTTCATTGGGCTTTGTATCAGGCCATAGGCTCTCCTGTCTATATGAGGCTTTGACTATTGTATAACTGGAATCTAATAGACAAACGGACATTCAAAATATAGTGATATAGACAATCTACTGCCTATGAGAAAGCCCTGGACTTTGCTGCATGTTGATACTTAGCAACATTTGCAATCAGTACGGTGACAGCTGGTAGGCCACTGGTGTCAAATAAGATGTGGAGGGCAAAGACAGGGAAGATAGAACCTGTGGCACAAAAATTATAAGAAATATGAAACAATTTGATATATTTAAGGAATAACATTCATGTCAGGGAAGCATCAAGACAAAAATGAAATTAATGGTCAGTTAAATGTCAAAGTAAATCTGAGCCACATAAGCAATTTATTGGCTAATGATGCTATTCCTATAATAAAAGAAATGAGAAGATGCAGCAAACTACAGCATTAAAAGGAAATATTTTCTTTTCCTTTTGATGGTTTGCAAGGTGCTGATGTTTTGTGATGTTTCTTTCTCAGACTTTCCATTGATGTCATTTTTGGGGCCATGCCTTAGCTGAATAAGTGTTGTGAAGACCAAGCAACCATTCACTAACTGAAGCTAAGAGGAGTGGCATTTGTAGAAAAGGAGTGAAATAATTGGATGCATAATATCAGTGAGGATTTTGATATGTTGGAAGGGAATAATGTTGGGTTTTCTAAGTTGTGGTCTGCTGAAATCTCATGTTTGCTAGCTAGAAGTATATATGAGCTGATATGGACGTGTGTGTAGACTTTATAGTTGTCAGCTGTTCTGTTCATTGTGACCACACAGACTTAAAGACCAAATCCCAAGACTTTTCCACAAATACATGTTTCCATCACTGGAGCTGAAGAAGAATCTCTGTTAACTAATGTAGTTTTAGGCCTTCAATATAGTTTCTGTGCACCAGTCCCTAGAGCAAGCCATAGTAATGCATATTTCAGCAGGTCTGACATTCCTTCCCCTACAGGGCATTGGTAACTTTTGTTTGTATGTAACATTATAGTACAGTGAATTGAGTAAAGTATTATAACTTAAAAATGGGTGAAGAGAAATGGGACTCTGATATGGCCCATAGCAATTAATACTCCCATTTCTTAGAGGTTGGTGAAGTCTTTGTTTCAAAGTAGTTGTTAGTAATTCTGTATATGATGTTGTTGACAAGCCATATCTGTATTTCAAATAATATATTAATGAACATAAGTTGCACTGTTGAGTTGGGAGATAAATGTACCTTTTTATTGGGCATTTAGTACTCATGCAAGATTGACAGTCCTGGATACTGCAGCCCTCTGTTTAGTCACAGAACTGGTACCCTGAAGCCAGCAGCACCTCAACTCGGAATTGGAGTGATCACCTCAAGAAAGTAATTCAAGTCTCTCCATTCAGTTGTGTTTTCCTGTTGATACTGCCGACAAGGGTGCCTGTAGTGAGGTGCATGCTAGAATCTGAACAGAGAATCCTAAAGAAGTTTCATCTAGGCCAAACAGACAGCAATTTTCAGTTACTGTTAACATGGGCTAGATTTGAACTGGTGACGCAGATCTCCATAGCTCTTTACTAATCCCTTACTCATCTGTTCCTTTAGGGAATTTATTTATTTTTATATGTGTGTGTGTTTATGTTGGGGTGGGGAGGGGGGTTCTAGCTAAAGAAACATGCACTTTGGATGCATGCCCAGGACTTGTCTACACAGATTGGGCTTCTGATGACAAGGGCAAAATTAGGCCCATATATTCTCAGCGTCATTAGAGAGAAAACTTTATTTCTTCTACTCTTAGCTTAAGTAGTTGTGGATTTTTTCATTTTTTAAAAAATAGATACTATTTTGCAAGAAACACAAGCTTCTGACCACTCTGCAACTTTAGCTTCTATTTACATTTTTGACACTGTAGGGTGTGTTTGCCTAATGTGTGACCAGGTTAGTGTAATGTGTACCCTTGTTGTCCCTTGCTTCTCTTAAAGGGAAACACTAGGTACTTGTTTACAGGTGCTTGCCAACATCTGTACCTAGGAAAGTCCACACTTAAACACATCCCATCTTCTTGCCTTGAAGTCTCTTTGGATGCCCTACGTGAAGTTTGAAACACACTTGGTTTGAATAACTTTTTATCCTTTGATCATTAGTCCGCTTATTTTCTTTTCCTTGTGATGAAAATACTTCTGCGGAAGTTGTGGCTAAAGTTTTGCTTTAGTGATTCATTTGGAATATATTGGGTTTTTTTGCCTATTGGGAACAGTGTTTTATGGCTCAAAAGCAAAAAAGCAATAGTTTTTTTTTTTTAAAGGAGCCAACAAAACATTCGTAAGACCTGCATTGAGTTCCAGCAGCTGACTTATAAGCCAAAAAAGAACAGCTGTCTTTTGCTTCCTTTAGACTAATGGCTTGAATAAGGACCTGATATTTGCTGACATTTGATGACATTGTACTAAATGAAGAAGAGTCTGTAGACATCCTGAATTCTAGCCACTGATCTTTAATGCAGCTAAATTGAAGAGAAGTATGGGGAAATTCTAGCTGGATTTGGGGTGAACAAAAGTGAATTGTGTGCAAGGCGGTGGATTGACAGAACAGTAGTTATCTATCCATCTAAAACAGATACAGCACAGGATCCTGCTCTGCTGCCAGATATTATTCCTCAACTCTGATCAGGAAGATTCACCTTCAGATCTGAGATAAGATGTCCATTCAGTCATTGATCTTTCCTCTTGAGATTGCCAACAAGGGTGCCAGTTTAACGGTGGCTTTTAAGATGCAGACACAAATCTGCTAGGAAAAGGAACAATTCATTTCTATAGGCTGATGAAACACCTTTGAGTGATGATTGTGACGGGTGGATCACAGAAACCCCCTTGGGAATTGCCACCTGATGGGCTGAGACTACCTCTCAGCACTGTTTTCCTGTTTTCCCTGCCAGCTTGGGACTTCAGTGCCCTGCCTGGTTGTGCCAGACACGCTAGCCTGCTACAAACACAGACCCAGGTCTGAACCACGTCCCCCACAAGCTGCAGGCTTAACTGAAAATAGCTTAAGAAGTGCTCCTGTCTCCAGCACTCAGATACCTAACTCCCAATGGGGTCCAAACTCCAAATAAATCTGTTTTACCCTGTATAAAGCTTATACAGGGTAAACTCATAAATTATTTGCCCTCTATAACACTGATAGAGAGATATGCACAACTGTTCCTCCCCCCCCCCCAGTATTAATACATACTTTGGGTAAATTAATAAATAAAAATGATTTTATTAAGTATAAAAAGTAGGATTTAAGTGGTTCCAAGTAATAACAGACAGAACAAAGTGAATTACCAAGCAAAATAAAATAAAACACACAAGTCTATGCCTAATATAGTAGGAAACTAAATGCAGGTTAATCTCACCCTCAGAGATGTTCCAATAAGCTTCTTTGACAGGCTAGCCTCCTTCTAGTCTGGGTCCAGCAATTACTCACACCCCTATAGTTACTGTCCTTTGTTCCAGTTTCTTTCTTTCAGGCATCTCTTTGGGGGTGGAGAGGCTATCTCTTGAGCCAGATGAAGACAAAATAGAGGAGTTTTCAGGGGCTTAAATAGACTTCTCTTGTGGGTAGAAACCCGTTCTCCTCTCCTATGCAGAATCCAACTGCAAGATGGAGTTTTGGAGTCACATGGGCAAGTCACATGTCCATGCATGACTCAGAACTTTACCAGCCGCTGCCACATTCCCAGGAAAGCTCAGATGTGGATTGGTGTCTCTTAAAGTTCATTGTTATCTTAAGTGTTTCTTGACTGGGCACTTACTGAGAATAGTCTTTTCTCAAGAAGCTGACCAACTTCTTCACTGAAGCTACCTAAAATCAAACAAGTACATAGCCAATACTCATAACTTTGAATACAAAAATGATACATGCATGTAAATAGGATGAATATATCCAGTAGATCATAACCTTTGCAGAAATATGTTACATGGCATATCTAGCATAAAACATATTCCAGTCATGTCATATTTACACGCATAAACATATTTCTGGAAAGCATTATGGGGTACAACGTCACAATGATAATTCTTGGTGATTACTGATCTGGGTTGGATTTGAACAAGTCACTGAAATGTGAAAAGCTCTGTGTGTCTTTGAGCAAGAAAAATCATGACTGTACCGGGAGGGAGAATCCATGAATACATGAATTTGGGGAGATGAAGCCTCCATTAATGAATGAAACAGATTAGAATATTGAGTGTCTCAAGAAACAGAAAAGGGGAAACTGCAGGGAAGAGACCTGGGAAGGGGACAAAAATAAGTGCATCACTCCAAAAAGGTGTCCCTGAAGTTACCAGGGAAAAGAATGAGCCACTGGATGCTGTGGGGTGGGGGTAGGGGGCAGGGAAGGGGAAGGTGTCCATTGGTTCAGAAGCATGTAATAAAAACTCTTATTCAGCTCTTCTTAAGGAGAAAAAAAAACACCCCACTGACTGACTTCATAGAGGTTTCGCTTATTAGGACCTTACGGCAGTGCTAATAACCCTTCCCGAGTGGAGTTAGATGACATAGGGGTTTAAAAAAAACAAAAATACCCTACTCTTGAGCCCTGTCTGTACTCTGTACTCTGTTGTTTACTATTGATGGAACTGTACTGGTATTGAATAATGGGTCCTATTTTTGCCATTGTAGAGAAGGCTGAAGACAAGCTTACAGATGTTACAATATATAGACCTTGTACTGAAATTCTCATAGATGAATGCTCTATAATTCTGTATTTCGGCATGTACTGAGAAAGCAACAAAAAGGAAGTGAATTATCATATCAGTTCTTAAAATAACATAAAATCATTATGGAACGATTTCACATTGTCTTTATTTAAAGCAATCAAAAAGTAAAAATGATACTCATGGCACCTGGAGACATTGAGGCAGTCATTCAGGGCAGTATGATCGAAGCATATTTTCTTTTTTAAAAAGAAAACATTTTAATACTGACTCAATAGTGTCAGCAATGTGGTGGTTCCCCTTCCTGTCCTTTGTATGGTTAAAAACAGTGCTTAGTTGTTGAATTTCTGATTTAAATCAAATCATTGTTACAGACTAATTTTTTTCATTACAAAAACCACTGATGTCTTCAGCAGAACATTGAGGAAAGATTAATGAAACTTAAGTTGGGCCAGAAATTTGACCTACCTTAAGCATCCCCTTTGAACAGTTATACAGATTTTGTGATTGTGTAAAAAACAGTCTTGTAAAACAGATTTGAAGTATCTTTGGACTTATTTTGAATGTAGCAGTCTAAAAGTTTGAAACAAATTGTGGGCTAGTCTGAGGTTAGGAGGTGGAAATGAAACATTTTATAAAACAATGCATCTATCAGCTTCTGCTTCTTTTCAGCCTTTAAGTTTTCAAAGACTGAGGTTATGTCTATGCTGCAATCATAGTATGTGACTGCAGCTCATGTAGACATACCTAAGCTAGCTATAATCTAGATTCTAGCTAGCTCAGCTATCAGTAGCATTGAAAAGCGTCATCAGCATGGGCTTCCGTGCTGTCTGTACAAGCCTGCCCAGAATCCTCAGGACTTCAGTGGTTAGCCTGCTCTGAAGTCCATTGTGCTAAGGCTTCACAGCTCTGCCACCCAAGCTAGCTAGATTAAAGCTAGCTCAGGTATGTCTACTTAAGCTACAATTACATCCTGTGATTGGAGTGCAGACATATTCTGAGAGGTTATTCTCTGTCCCTGGGTTATTTCAGCACCAGCGTGTACATTTTTTAAATACACAAAATAAGAGAGATTGTCAAAAGCACCAAAAGAATGTAGAGGTTACAAGTCTCACTGACTTTCAAGTGCTTGTGACCAGCTTCATTATAAATAGGGGAGACATTCTCCTTCACAAAATACGGCAGACTGTAGTAATGCAGCCTTTTATGATGCTGAGGCAGAACAGAGAGGAATTCAACCCTATTTACATTTGTGTTCCAAATATATATAGAATGCTGAGTTTGTGGAAGCAGAAGAGGGAATTTGAGTTCCAATGCTATTTGGAAGTGGGTTACTCATTTAAGAGAGACATGAAAAGTGAAGGGAAGAAACAGATTTATTTCTAGAAACACGCCATTATGTATATTTTTTGCTCAGAAACGTTCTTGCTTTCTCTTGGCGAGGTGTTGGGTCAGGAGTGGGAGCACTGAGGGGGTTTGTGGTTGATCAAAGATGTCAACCCTTGGTTGGGATGATTATTATGTTTTCAAGTGTAAATATCCTGTTAGTACAGACCTCAGAATCCTCCTACACTGTCCAAACAGCTAATCTATTTAAAAAAAAATGAAGCAATGGCTTAAGCTGAAGATCAAAAGAAGGATATGGTGCTTTAATGGTCAACATTTATTAAACAATTTCATTCATATCAAGAATGAAATATGGTAGCTTGATGTGCGTAGAAAGATTCCTCCCACATGATAAAATCGGGGTGGGGTATGTCCTTCACTTCTCTCATTTATATAGTGTGTTCTTCTGCAACAGAACATCATTCCGTTAAGGGTTAAAACTCTCATTATTTTTAGCTGTCAGTTAGTGGTAGTAAAGTCTTTCTCTTTGCAACAGGATATTTATACAAATGCTGTCTGAGTTTCTAATCTAAAGGGAAAATTGATTTGCAAGCAGTGTTTATAGTTTAGAAAATAACTGTCCCCAACTGGATTGGAATTGGCTTGTTCAAAACAAATGGCAAAACTAACGTCAATCTGTCTCAAGCTAAGGTCAGATTTGTATATAGTGTGCATATATTTACTCCTGAGTGGAAGGGGAGGGTGGGTGGGTGTGAGTGTTTGTTTAAAGTGGTTTAAAAGTCAAAATTGTTCTGGGGTGAATTTAGCAGATAAATGTTCAGTCCTGTAGCTAATTATCTTTCCCTCCAAAATCTGAAGGAAACTTCTTTAGCTCCCCCCCCAACCCCGCTCTTTTTTAAGGACAAAGAAAAGCCCTGTTGGTGCAAAATCAACTGAATTCTGAGATGCGACATGGTCTATTTAGAGTATATTGGTCTTGTGATTAAAGCACTGGACTGGGAGTCCGGAGAGACAGACTGCTTATGTGAGCTTGGGCAATATTTTTTCACAGTTTAACCATTTGTAAAATGGAAATAATACTATAATACTTACCTATCAGGGTTATAAGGGTTAAGGACCTGGTCCTGCAAAGAGTTCCATGTGGAGAGAACCTACACCCACATGGAGCCCGTTGACTTTCTTTTAGTTTCTTACAGGCACAGGGGTTCCCTTGCATTGAGCTCTTTGCAGGATCCAGTTCCAATTTCCTAACTTTTGTGAGGTTCCTTGTGATCTGTTGAATAAAAGTGCTTTAAAATTGCAATGTTGTTAATATTCCATGTTATAACTTTGCATGTATCATGTTCTACACACAATTTATACAGTATGTCCTGCATGTCAGCAAACTCTTTAAGATTTTTATCTAGGCAACTCTAAAAATAACATACAGAAAGAGTTTGATTTATAGTTGGGCTAGGCTATACCTTCAAAATCTTAACTCTGTAAGACTACATTTTATGGTGGGTACAATTTTTCACTCTATTCGTGTTGGTTGTTCAGAAGAAAAGGTCTTGATCAGCAGCATCACACCCAGAATCAGCAGCATCACACCCAGAATAATTTTTCTGGAGATCTGAAGTAGTGCAAACTATAGATTGAGTGTGATATACAAAAAAGTATTAAGAAAGGATATTAAATTTTTAAAAAATAAAGCAGTAAAACCCCCTCACATTTCTGTGCAAAAATCTCCTTTGAGGTTGACGTTATGCAGTCTAGACTATTATGTCAACTTGTCTTTGAAGAAAAGTAAACAAAAATGTTCAGCTGAAGAAAGTTTTAGGGACTTATAGTAACTAATGCCTCAGTAAATGGCTGTCAAAGCGTAACAATCCCTTAAACACCTGGGTAATTGGGAGCTTTGAAGCTGAGCCAAAAATGTTGTTCCTCATCCGTAATTAAAATAAGAGGCCGTTAACTTAGTCGTTTGAAAGTGAGAGCTCTGTTTATTCTCACTGCTTTCTTGGGAAAACTTCTGCCTAGTTTGGGGGAGGGGGTAGAGGGAGAAAGAAGACTGTTGGGAAAATAGAAAACCTTTTTCCAATATATATGTTGTAAAATTTAGCTTTTTATAGCACTGGTGTTTTTCCTGTGGCAAAATTCCATGTTATAATGTGTACTCAGGACAGAGAGAAATTATTGTAATCTGGCGATTTCACTAATTATAGTAACAAAAATTAACCACTTGACTAAAATATAAGCTAATTAGTGTTTAGTTAAATAATTAAAATGAATTAACACCCACAGACATTTTGTTGAAAGGTTTATTGAGATTTTAGCTAAAGAAATATTTAATTACAGGGGAAAACACCATAATTAGATGCAAACTATTCCTCCCATAAATGCCCTGACTACATGGCCAGGATGCTGGTGTTAAGAATAGTAGCTATAGTTGATATTTATATCTGGATATTTATAAATGGATCCTTTTCCAGAGTACTGGAGTTAGGGCAGAATTTATGATTCACACAGACAAATCATACTTCTCCCTTAGACTGTGAGATTCTTTCAGCCACTTGCAATTGTTGTCTTGACCTTTGATTTCAGGGCCTTATCCAAAGTCAGTTGGAGGCTATGGAAACACTCCCATTTACTTCAGTGGGTTTTGAGTCAGACCCATAAAATGAGGTCTAGAGGAACGAGCTCCTAACTGAGTGAGGAATTCCTGACTCTCATCTCTCCAGTCGGCTTGTATGTAGTCTTGGGAAAAAATCACTTCACTTCACTACCTCAGTTCCCCCCATTTATTTACTTCCCCATAATAATACAAACCTATCACTTATACAGTGTTTAATGTGCTGCACAAACATTACTGAATTAACTACTTGCAGGAGTTTGAGTATTAAGTATGATTAAAATCTTGATTAGGTTCTCAGATATCACAGTGATGATGAGCACAGTGTAAATGCAGAAAAAGAGAACTGTCTGTGGATATAAAATGCCAGGGACAGTTTAACTAAGTGTTAAGCAATGGTTCATTATGGTGTTGGAACTTCACTTCTATATACTGAATGCAAAAGTCCTCTCTTCTCTACATATGTAGGAGGCTACGTAGTATCCTTGAAATGAAGAGAAGTTTGTGCGTAAATCAGTGATAGCATCAGATTCTGTCTGTCTTGAGTCTATGCTGTAGACATTCTTTCCTGTCAGGTCCTAGGTAGCTTGCTCAGACCACCCCATTTCTGACTCTTCCACTAACATTCTTTCTCTTTCGCTCCCCTCCAGTCTTCTCTACCTGGTCCATGTCCCTTATCCATTCCTACCTTTCTGCTGCTCCTATATGAAAAAAGTATGATACCGTTTTTAATAATATAGTCACAAACTATTTTTTTCCACAGGACCCCTACCTCATTCACTGCACAGGATGAATGGTGCTCACTGAAGGCTAGCTAGTAAATATTTTGTTTATCCTCACTGTTCAATGTGTGGCGCCAGGCCTTACTCATGGCACACTATTCAACCCTGCTCTGAAGACTGAATTAATATTTCTCATGGGCTTTTTTTATCATGAGGAACACCATAGAATCTGAGTGTTTCACAAACCTTAATCAATCTTCGCTACCCCCATTTTACAATTGAGGAACTGAGGCACAGACAGATTAAAGTAAAACATGTCCACTAATTTTGGGTGCCCAATTCGAGATGGTTAAGGACCTAACTTTTCTGAATATTTAGAATTTTACAGCACTTCATAGGTTCAGAACTGGGCTCAATTGATTTCTAATGCAGCTGTGAGTTTTCAGCTCTTCCACAAATCTGGCCACAGGTGTTTCAAGTTGGGCACCCAAGAAATGAGGAAAACATATTTAGTGACCACCTGTGAAAAATTTGGCTTCAGTGACTATTCTGAGGCAGAGGTAGGGATAGAATCCTGTTCCCCAGGGCAGCTTTCAGCTGCCTTAACCATCAGAGCTTCCTTTCTCTTCCTGCAATCCCTTGCCTCATTCACTGCACACCTTCCAACTTCTTCAGTAAATGAGGCAGGGAGTTTACGGGCAACAGCCTTGTTAGCTACACAACCCTGATTAATTCCTGAGCAATCATCATGCATACACAGATGGGGACAACATTAAGACTGCGCAGCCAACCTTATTTTTGTCATTTCTTAAGTTTCAAGTGCTTGATTGTATGATCTTAACATTGGTGAAGTTTTTCAGTTTGCTTTTGCAAAAATTTAGAAAATTACTCATGGAGAACCATATTTATCCCGCCTCACCCCACGAGCTATCAGTAGGGTTAGAACCTTTAGAATTGCAACATAGACCTCTGCCATTTGAGCTAACAGAATAATTGGTAATAGTAGTAGGTTATTATCCTCTGCGGGGGTCTGTGACCACAGGAGGAGGATGAGACAGATGCATATTGTGCCAGTGGGTTTCACGGATATTTTCAGACAGCAGAGGAATGTTGAGACTTGGGAATCCTGGGCTTAATACTGGTTTCTGGAGGGGAGTGTGCTGTAGTGGTTACAAACCCCTTTCTGTTCCCATCCTTCCCAAGCCTGACCACTCCAGCTTGTCCCTTTCTCAGTCTGTCTCACTCCTCACCCTTCTGCATTTCACTTAGACTTTCTTCTCCATGCTGCCTGAATGCCAGCAGGGGAGCCTGAAAGCACAGGCGAGGCTGCTTGTAGTTTTGGGACCTGGAGCTGCAGTGGCCTTCAGCTGGCAGGAGGAGCAATTGCAGGGAAAGTTCCGCTCTGCCATGTAACCATATGATGGTGCATGCTCTGTTGCTCTGCGGGGATGGCATACAAACGGTCAGATTGCCATGTAGGAGTTATGTGGGGATGGAGCATTCTCGGTGCAGATGGAATCTTCAGAGAATTTAGCTGCTGAACTCTGAGTCTTTACTGAGCATGAACAAATTTTGGTAAATTTTCACTGGGATAGCAAAAGGCACATCCCTACTTATAGCAGGCCTCTGTCAAATCCCTTGCTCCAAAACAGGGAGTGCTAGGGCTTCTCTATGAAATGACTGCAAACATTTTTTTAATGTGAGGAAAACATTGTCTCCTAATTTTGTTCCTGGAAACAGCTAAGCCATTTTTGTTTTCCTGAAAATTAAAATCTCAGCACAAGTAGTTATTCTGATAAAGTTACAATAGCTGAAAACAGGCCTTATAGTGGTAGGTATCAGGCTACCTTAACTATAGGTGCTTCTGCTAGCGTCACCTATAACATCTGTGGAATAATACTTCAATAGCTGGCTTCATAAATCTGTACCAAGGAGAAAAGCTAGTGGAATAGTGGTGCTGGTTGGAAAATGGTGAGAATTTTTAGAGGAATTTTTTTTTCACAATTTAAAAAATTGACCCAGGTCTATTGAATAGTCTGTAAACCTATTTGTGAACAATAGTTGAATTGAAAAGCATGATTTTTCTAGTGTTTTTTTCATCATATGTGGCCATTCATACCTGTGCAAAGTGGGTGTAAAAAGCAAGCATTGGTGTAAAGTGGAGAATTTTGATTTGGTCGCATTTTACACCACTTTTCACTCACTCCACACACATGTAAAAGGTTTTCTAAAATGCAAGATAGTGGCGAATCAGGCCCTGAATTTCAACTTGATCTGTTCATACTCTTTGTTAATTTGATACTTTATGAGTGTTTGTGAAAGTGTAGGTTTTCTCCATACATGGTTCTGAATAGTTTTGTGACCAAACACATTTGTTTTGGGTGGAGGTAATGTGTCAGTTATTTAGGGTTTGGGGATTAGAGGAAGGCAGGCTGACGCATGTTAGGGTGGAAGAGGGCAGAGATGGTTTACAGGAAGCAGATTGAGGAGGGAAGTTCAGAGGAAAGACAGCGCAGGGACTAAGAGGACCCTCTTGCACATGTGTAGCCCACTTCAGAGGGTGCCAGGGAGCAATCTGGAAGTTGTATTACAAGACTCTGGGCTGATTCAGCAGTTAATCCCTCAATAGTAGTGGTGCTCCAAGGTACACAGCATGCCTGGTGAAGCCCAACTCTTGCAATCAGAGAGTTTTTCCAAAGCATACAGCAGCTAACCAGCCCCACCACTTGCTGCTCCTGGAGGTGAAGGTCACAGAATTTCCCCTGAAACACTTTTCCCATTGGAAGGGAGGATGCAAAGACTCCTGTGGGAAAGGCTGCTGAGTCAACCACAGAATGTGGTCACTAGCTGAGAGAGGAGCAAAGCCTTTCCACTATAAAAAGGAGCTGCACTAAGAGCCCTAATATACTGACGCACTTATTTTTCCATGTGTGATCTCATGTAAACCAAACTACTGGGCAATATGACATAGCATTTGGCCAAAAATAAAATGTAACTCAAACAAAACTTTTTCTGTAATTCATCTTTGATGGGAGAAAAGGGACAGGTAACCTGTTTTCTCATTTTCCGTAGGTTCTTATTAATCGTAATGTGTTTTTGCAAAAGAAATAGTGATAGGATTGGTGTCAGAGACCCCTATTAATGTTGCAATATTGGCTCATCACACATAAGAATTGTAGCCCTTTACATAAATAGGGATACATATTAGGAAACAGAGAGACATGGTAATAACTTTTGGCCACTGTACACTCTAGACTATATTTACACCCAAGCCTCACTGAGGTAAGGCTTAAAATCCAGTTACCAACATACAGTCCTAAGTATTAGCATTTCTGTAGCTGGTGTGGGTTCCACAAGCCTAGAAAACAGCTACTTTTTGTAACATTTTGAACTATATTTTTTCAGAAGCACATGCCTTTTCATGGTGAAATTAAAGTAACAAATGAGTAATATTTTAATTTTGACTCTTCCCACTACTGTGATAGTGGAAGCACGTGGGGAATACTGGAACCCCCGCCTGACCATGTTCCTGTTTTCTTTTGCAGAGATTCTGATCTGTTTTTGCTGGATACCAGAGCAGTGTGGGCCTCAGAAGAAGGCTGGCTAGAGTTTGACATCACTGCCACCAGTAACATGTGGGTGATGAACCCTCAGCATAACATGGGACTCCAGCTGAGTGTGGTGACCAGGGATGGTAGGTTACAGACCACCTTAGTTGATTCATCTGGCAGGTGATTGTCTTTGTTAATTGTTTATAGCATCAGCCCTAATGTGATGGTCTGGGTAATGTATCCAAGTGTACAATTGTTATGTGATAGACTAGGCAATGCATTCAAGCGCACAGATGGAAGGCTACTTACTGTCTGTCTGATGGCCTTCTATGTATCTCTCTAAAATACTTTGAGTACCCCGTTCTGCCTGTTGTATGTATTCCATATGTAGATCCTGTCATGGATAGCTCATAGGAACGCCACAAGTGGCCTGGCTTGCAGATGCTCTACATTTCTGATGCTCCCATTGACCTCCACGCCTCTGAAAATCCAGCCAAATAAGTTTTATTTTTTTATTTTTTCAATTCATGGAAACATTTTCCAGTGTAACTTTTTTTAAAAAGAGGTCCACGTTTAAGATGTACAATGGCTTTAAAACTGATGCTAGATTTGCTGCAATTGTTGTTTCTGCTACCCCAGAATCCCTCCTACTACTGAGCTGTCCCTAAAAACATCAGAGGGTAAAGCACATCTACCATTGACTCCAATGAAGCCAGGGTTTCACCCACTGCCTTCAGTCTATCAGTTGCTGATAAAAGCATTGCCTCCAGAAAGAAGCAGCAGCAGAGTTTTCACTAACATGAATGAAAAGCAGAAGGATTGTGATCCACATTACAAATCCTAATTAAGCCTTGCAGTAGTGCTGTGGGGTAGGGAAGTATTATGATAATCAATTTACAGACGGAGAAACTGATGCACAGATGCAGCTTGTCCAGCATGACATGGAGTGTCAGTAGCACAACTGGGGGTAAAACCCATGAGTTTGTCTCCCAGTGTCGTACTCTAACCCTGAGATGCAATTTATCAGATTCCACGTGTGAGAATGGCTTTGCAGACTGTGGGACTGAGAACTGCAGAAGAAACAGTAACATTTACAATCCATGGCAACTTTGAAAGATGGAAAAAGGGAGGTTGGTGGTGGGAAGGTGGAAGAAAAGGATGGAAGATGGGGAAGGAGGAGACAAAGGAGAATGTAAGAAGGGAAGGACAACATGGAGTGGTGTGGAATTGTGTCTGCCTTCCACTTTTTTCCATTTTCTTCATCCTGTTTGGAGTTCCTCCATAAAACTCAAGCAAGAGATCAGAGACTGTCCAGTGTCTGTTTTGCCAAAAGAAATGTGGGATGCCAGTGTCCACCTATCTGTATGAGCTCCTGATATGACTCTATTCCCCAACTCTAAGCTCTTTATGGGAAAGATATCCAGCCTCTTTTCCCTCAAAATTTCCCCGGGTTTTCTCCCTAATGTCTCTATTCTTGGTGGCTCAGAAGTGGCATCACTAATTTTGCAACAGGTTTAGGCATTTAATTATATATGTGTAATATACCAATGTGTATACATAGCATTAGAGATGCTATAAGAATTCAAAAATTCCCTGCTCTGAAGAGCTCACAGTCCAAGTTAGAGAACATCATGAAGAAGACAACAGTCTATGGTGGAGGGGGTAAAGGAGGAGAGAAAACAGAAAAGAAGGGGAAAGGGAATGCTACTTGTGGGAGAGCAGCTGTGTGTGTGTTGCTAGCAAAAACTATTCAAGACTGTGTTGATTTTTTTAACCCACCTTTTTATTTATTTATTTATTTTTGTTCCATTTGAAGGTCTCAATATAAACCCTAGAGCAGCAGGCCTGATAGGCCGAAATGGCCCTTATGACAAGCAGCCTTTCATGGTGGCCTTTTTCAAAGTGAGTGAGGTTCATGTTCGGACCACTAGGTCAGCCACAAGCAGGCGCAGGCAGCAGAATCGAAACCGCTCCACTCAGGCTCAAGATGTTTCCAGGGTATCTAGTATTACAGGTAATTTTGCAACATCTATTTTCTCTGGAGATCAGACATCTTTTCTCTTCTAAGATCTTTCATTTGCTTTGATATGTGAAAAAGCACAAAAAGAGCATGGACAAAATAAAATAAGCACAGAGGAGCACACTACATTTACAAGGGCCTGAGAGGGGAATGTTCATGTAACATTCAGGGCCGGATTAACCTGTTGTGAACCTGGCACCAAACATATTTGTGGGCCCCCCTGGGAGCAAAGGAGCATGGTGTAGAGAGGTCAGTCCCCAGAGCAAGGGGCCAGCCAGGGGCAATGTGGCATAGCATGGCAGGGTCGGCCCCGCTCCACCCAGCCCAGAGCAAGGGCACTGTATGCAAACTGTCAGTTGCTAGATGCACATTGGCCTGCCCAGCCCTGTGCTGTCAGCATGCCCCTTCCCCTCGGGGGTGGGCCCATGCCATGCCACCCCCCACCCCCAAATCCCTATGCCCAGCATCCCCTGGAACTGCTATGCCCAGCAGCCCCTACACACACACCCTCCACCACAAATGCATGGCGGTCTGCACACCACCACCCCTGCCCAGCACCTCCCCACACAGCCGCACCACTACTGCCCAATGCACTTCCCCACAGTCCACCACCACAACTACATAGCACTCCACTCAGACCCCCCACTAGCCAGCATCCCAACACATAGACCTCCCCCACTGCCTTCCAAGAGCCCCCCCCACCCCACACACCTCCAGAGATCCACTCCCTTACACTCTGCCCCCTGGCCATACTCACTGGCCCTGCTGGAAGGTGACGGCGTCTGCCAGGCTGAGCTGGCAGTGTGGCCAGGGGCCGGTCCAGTGCCAGGGTGGGGAATCACTCCAGCCTCTCGGGAGTGGCACGATTAGCCAGGGTCTGCCCCCGCCCTGGCCGGACTCCCTCAGGACCCACTTGCCTGGAGACACGGTGACCATACATCCCCGTTTGGCCGGGACAGTTTTTTTAAGCTCTGTCCTGGTCATCCTGACTTTTTTGACAAAAACGAGCATTTATCCCGTTTGCTCTTGCCGACTGACCAGTTGGCAAGAGCAAATGAACAAATGCCCAGTTTACCAAAAAAATCTGGTGCGCCGCCCTGGCGTGGAGGAACATGTGTGGTGGGGGGTGGTGGTGAGGCGAGGTGTCAGGCAGCAGGGCTTGGGGGGGTTTAGCCACAGCCAGAATTGAGCTTGGGGGGGTTAGGTGCCACCCCCAGCCCCTGACAGCAGTGTGGGGAGGGTGTCAGCCCCAGCTCCTGGCAGTGGTATGGGAAGCTGGGGCGAAGGAGGGGTCAGCCCCTGACCTGGCAGTGGCATGCGGAGCTCAGGGAGTGGGGGGGTCAGCCCCTGGCTGCAGCATGGGGAGCTGTGGGGGAGGAGTCAGCCCCAGTGGTGGATTTAGAGTTAGTGGGGCCTGTGCTCAGTTTCATTTTTGGGGCCCTTCCTTGGGACCCAGCCAAGAAAAAGAACATTCTCTCTTATCTCCTACCCTGCCCCTGTTTTTCATTCTTTTTTTCTTTATCCTCCTCCTATAAGTTATAGCAAGTAAATGAAAATAAAGTGAGGTACCTTGATTGTTCTTGTAGTCTAACTGATGTTTCCACAGACCACTTGAAAATTGCTGGGGGTCTCAGCGGACCACTTAATGATCTTTCCAAATATTGTTTGTACTGTTAGTGAACTGTTGTAAAGCACTTTGGATAAGAGCGCTTTATAAAAATAATGTAAAAAAACATTGGGGTGCAGGGTCTGGCCAGGACTTAGGGTGCGGGAGGGGGCTCAGGGCTGGGGGTGCAGGGTCTGGGAGAGAGTTAGGGTGCAGGAGTAGGTTGGGGTGCAGGGTCTGGCCAGGAGTTAGGGTAAGGGAGGGGGCTCAGGTTTGGGGCACGAGGTTGGGGTGAGGAGCGCTTACCTGGGGCAGCTCCCATTTGGTGTGGGGGGTGCAGGTGGGGATGTGCAGGAGTCAGGGAGGGTAGGGGACTGGGGGCATGTGAGGGGGCTACAGGAGTCAGGGCTGGGAGTGTGTGAGGGGGGTGCAGGAGTCAGGGCTGTGTGTGTGTGAGGGGGTACAGGAGTCAGAGAGGGCAGGGGGCTGGGAGTGTGTGAGGGGGTTTAGGAGTCAGGACTGGGAGTGTGTGAGGAGGGTGCAGGAGTAAGGGAGGTCAGGTGGCTGGGGGGCTGTGAGGGGGTACAGGAGTCAGGGCTGTGTGTGTGTGAGGGGGTACAGGAGTCAGAGAGGGCAGGGGGCTGGGAGTGTGTGAGGGGGTTTAGGAGTCAGGACTGGGAGTGTGTGAGGAGGGTGCAGGAGTCAGGGAGGTCAGGTGGCTGGGGGGCTGTGAGGGGGTATAGGAGTCAGGGCTGGGGGTTGGGGTGCAGGGTCTGGCCGGGAGTTAGGATGCAGGAAGGGGGTCAGGACTGGGGCAGGAGGTTGGGTGTGGAGTGCTTACCTGGGGCAGCTCCTGTTTGGTGCGAGGGGTGCAGGTGGGAATGTGTGTGTGGGGGGGGGTGCAGGAGCTCCCTTTTGGTGCTCAAGGTGTGGAGGGTGTTATGGGGGGGATGCAGGAGTCAGCGTGTGAGTGTGGGGGGGCTGGGTATGTGTGGGGGTGCAGGAGTCAGGGCTGGGATCATGGGGGTGTGTGAAGGGGGTGCAGAAGTCAGGGCAGGAGGCTGGGGGTGTGGGCTGGGGTCATGGGGGTGCTCCCAGCCCCTGCCCTGAGCAGCTCACGGCAGGGGGCTGGAGGGGGTATGTGTAGGGGAGTGCGGGGGCCCTGCCTTAGCTCCACCCTGCCCCAATTCTACCCTCTTCCCCAAGGCCCTGCCCCCACCTCTTCTCCACCTCCTCCCCCAGGTGCACTGCAGTCCCGCTCCTCCTCTTTCCTCGTGCCGGCAAACAGCTGTTTTGCGGCAGAGGAAGTGCTAGGAGGGGGAGGGGCGGGAATGCAGCGCACTTGGGGGAAGAGGCGGGGATGAGGGAGCTTGGCTGCCGGTGGGTGCAGGCGGAGCCTGCCCTGCAGCAGGAGCCCCAGGAGCCGGCCGGACCAAGCTTCTGCTCCCGCAGCAGAGAGCAGTGGGCTGGGGGTTGAGAACGGCTAGCAGGGCCTTACTGCAGCCCAAGCAGAGCAGGCTGGGCTGAGGCCCCTTTGCAGCCTGGGCCTGGCACCATGGCGCCAAGGTAAACCTGGTACTGGTAAAATTTGCTTTTACTAGGGACTTCCTAAGTCCATGGGTAAAATCCTGGCCTCGTTTAAATTAGTGCCATTGATTTCAATGAGGCCACGATTTCACCTCAGATCCTTTGGACCAGTGATCTGCTGCAGAGTAACATTTGCCTAGAAGTATGCTGCTGGTATGAAATATCAGGTATTTAACAAACATCTCTAAGTACTGAAACACTAACATTTACATGTAGTGCGCATTTTTAGTCCAGGCCTGACTAAGAAGTGGTGATGGCTTCTCTTCTTTGATTCAGAAAAAGCACAGTAGCATAGTGCAGTTTTTACCCTAAGAATCACATTATTAGGCTAGACTTCAAGGCAACATCCTGCTAGGTTTCTCAGTGTGAAAATGAGTGGTGCGCATGGAGGGATGGAGTGTGCCTTTTAAACTTTTGTTAGAGCTGCTCAATGATACAAAGGCAGAGCTGATAGATTTAAATTTGATCTCAGGCATCTTATCCCCAGTGCTGACTTTTTATTTTTTAAATTTTGCAATATATCCCCATCTTTCCATCAGTTAATGGTATTTTGTTCATTTTAAAAAAAGTCTAGCTTGAACATCATAGAACACACATTCAGTCTTGCCTACCGCTTAACTGGCATGAGTCATAAGCCACATAGGAATGGTTGAAGAACAGGCTTAAGAGAAAAGCATTTGCTGTCTCATTGAAGCTGGTTGGAAAATTCTAAAATTTGGATGAAAATTGTGGAAATATCTTTTGTTTTCCAACCAGCTCTGCATCGTATCATAAAGCTGAAAGTCCTTCCTTTTTGGGATATATTTTTGGTGAAATTACTGAGCATCTCTTTTGTTCCCTGATCAAAATGTAACATTTCTGGAGCAACTGAGATTTATTATTTTGCTTATACTGCCCCCTTCTTTCACAGTAAACTCCTTAGCTTTTTTTTACTGTACTCCAAAATAAACTCACAGCAGATCCATTTATCTTCATAAAAAAACGTGAATATTATAGAAACGTAACTAATGTCAGTCAGTGGGATCCTAGGAGACAACCATGCACACACGATAGTGATTTAGAAATGTCCATATACTCCCTGTTCTGCTGTAACAGCTAGACTGGGTTTTGAATTTGTGCTTAAAATGTAATTCATAGATTAATGGAGTTTAAGGCCAGAAGGGGCCACTAGCTCATCTGCTCCTAAATATCACAGGCCATTACATTTTAGCCAGTTACCCTGTATTGAGCCCAGTAACTTGTGGCCAGTTGCTTGGATGAACCCACATGCTACATTAACTTTTAGAAACCTAAAAGCATGTGCACCCTTATTAAAAGGTGACCTGCAATAGGGTTGTAGCCATTATCATTACTATTAATGACAATTAGGCTATCCATCAGCATGTGCAGGAGCTCTGATTGGCTTCTTTCCCCTATTCTTCCACTTCAGACAATCAGACAGGGATTTCCTCATAGACTAGGTGTTTTCTTTGCAGGCTGGTAGGAGAATTGGGACGTCTGTAGGCTGTGGGGGAATCCATAGGTTTGCAGCTGCATTGTTTGAGGAAGGGCATTGCAATTCCCTTGCCTGTGCACTCATGCTTCTGCCTCCCTTAATGTCAAAAGCCAGTTTCCTTCTCATAGAGCAACCCACACCCACCCCAGACTGTAAGCATCCCCTATGTAATAATGTGCTCTGCCAATTCCAGTTACTTAAATAAAAGCAATGTTTATACAGATAATGAGATAAATCCTAAACAAAGCCTAATTGCTGTGAAAAGCTGAGCTAACATGACTGAAAGCTTACTTACAGGAACACAGATTAGGTACAATGAAAGCTTTATATCAGAAGGTGAGAACGTTCTCAGCCAGCTGCCTCCAGCCCATCTGATGTTAGTGCTCTGGAGGGATGGAGGGGGAGTGTGTGTGTGTGAATCCAAGAATTTTCTCTCTGGGGTCACTCACTCAAGAATGCATTAACATATTGGTATTTCATCAGCCCTGATAATCATAACTAGTTTGCATGCTATGCTTTAGCTCCACACCATGCAGGGCTGTAAGGCTGTATCCCCTTTAAGAAGCCACATCCAATCCCACAGATATAATCATTGGACTTAGCTCCATTGGGACCAGCTTTAGTTCCTCAGTGACTGTTTGCAAAGGTATGTGTCATGCTTGTTCACTAGGTTATCCTTGTGATCAATTTGTTCCCAGTAACATAAGTAAGCACATCTTATTCATACAGATTTTAAAAGCAGTATGCTGAGCCATTTAGCACAAAGTGCATAATTAATATATTCAGACAGAGCCCGGTGTTTCATTCCCTCTCAATGATGATGTGAAGACTGTTAATGTTTGTACAGCACATTTAAAATGTTAAGTGCAGAGTCTCATTCTAGAATTGGAAATTGGCTGATATTTTGTGCTGATGACATTTGAGGCAGAATAAGACTCCACTTTCACTTCCATTAACTCTGCAGAGCTGGTTGACAAAAACAAGCTTTTACTACTTTTAAATCAGAAGATACAATTCAAATCCCCAGAGGGAGCAGATATATTGGGCAAAAGGGGGATGTTTTTACATAATCACTTTTCTGACTATAACCACTCAGATTATAAAATGACAAAAGGAAAAAAATAACTAGTCATTTTGTGGTTTCAAGTGCTTTTTTGAGCACTTTAGCTCAAAGCCAACTTTAATTTAAAACCTGGGGTTTGGCACACTACTAGTCAACAAGGTAATGTTGAACTTTTGTGGATTTTTAAAAAAAGGAGAAAATTAAAACTGAGATGTTGGTTGGCTTATTTGAGAAAGAAAGAGAGAAATTAGCCGGTGCATTCTCTGTGTTTTACTGTTAGTCTATTTGTCCCTAATCCAGGGTTGATTTAATAGCCTGTGTTAAAATGATGGAATCTAATGACTAAACAGGGAGTGCTTTATGGTTTGGTCCATGATTAATAGTGAAAGGTTTAAAAGCTATGGTTTTAAAAAAAAATCTTTGTAATCATGCCTCTGCACTTTCCTCATGTACTGACATACAATGAGACTGGGAGAATTCCCATGGGTATTGAAGGAGAATGTAGCCCTGGCTGTTACCCTAGGTGCTATATCAAACTTTGAGGGTTACCATCCTAGCCGGTTAAACTCTAGTGGCTTTCAAGAGTATTGAACCTCATTAGGCTTGTGAGGAGAACAGAATAGTTAGTTCACCAGACTAAGGCCTCTGGTTCACCAAACACTTACTTGCATGTCTAACTTTAAGCAGGTGAGGAGTCTTAGCCCTGGTCTACACTACGAGTTTAGGTCAAATTTTGCAGCGTTAGATCGATTTAAACCTGCACCCATCCACATGATGAAGCCATTTTTGTCGACTTAAAGGGCTCTTAAAATCTATTTCTATACTCCTCCCCGACAAGGGTATTAGCGCTGAAATCGACATTGCTGAGTCGAATTTGGGGTAGTGCGGATGTAATTCAACAGTATTGGCCTCCGGGAGCTATCCTAGAGTGCTCCATTGTGTCTGCTCTGGACAGCACTTTCAACTCAGATGCACTAGCCAGGTAGACAGGAAAAGCACAGGAACTTTTGAATTTCATTTCCTGTTTGGCCAGAGTGGTGAGCTCATCAGGAGAGGTGACCATGCAGCGGTCATCAGCACAAGTGACCATGCAGTCCCAGAATCGCAAAAGAGCTCCAGGATGGACCGAACGGGAAGTACTGGATCTGATTGCTGTATGGGGAGAAGAATCCGTGGAGGCAGAACTCCGTTCCAAAAGATGAAATGCCAAAATATTTGAAAAAATCTCCAAGGGCATGATGGACAGAGGCTATAACAGGGACCCGCAGCAGTACCGCATGAAAATTAAGGAGCTCAGGCAAGCCTACCAAAAAACTAAAGAGGCAAATGGCCGCTCCGGGTCAGAGCCCCAGACATGCTGCTTCTATGATGGGCTGCATGCAATTCTAGGGGGTGCCCCTACCACTACCCCACCCCTGTCCGTGAACACCTGCAAGGGGGGAGTCTCACGCAACAGGCATGAGGATTTTGGGGACGAGGAGGAGGAGGATAGCACACAACAGGCAAGTGGAGAAACCCTTCTCCCCGACAGCCAGGAACTGTTTATCACCCTGGAGCCAATACCCTCCCAACTCTCCCAAGGCGGGTTCCCGGACCATGAAACCAGAGAAGACACCTCTGGTGAGTGTATCTTTGTAAATATAATACATGGTTTAAAAGCAAGCATGTTTAATGATTAATTTGCCCTGAATACTTGGGATGCATTCATGGTCAGTACAGCTACTGGAAAAGTCTGTTAACGTGTCTGGGGATGTAGTGGAAATCCTCCAGAGACAATATTAAGGGGACATTCAGAGATGGCCGTTCCTGCTGGGCTGTTTGCCTGTGGCTGAAAAGAAATCATTCCCTTTTTTAGCCACGTGGTGGTGGGGGAGGCCCATTCATGTTTGTTCGTGTTTGGCTGGCAGGGATCTTCCCTGATACTAGTCATGCGGTGGGAGGAAGGGTGAAGCGATCATCCCAGAGAATTGGGTGGGTGGGGGGTTTAGCTGGGTTTGTGCTGCACGTTAACCTGAAAACTGCAGCCCCTCCTTTTAAATGGCCAACCCAATGGGTTCTTGATATGGGAAAGGAGGGCACTGCTGTTTGAAATCATTCCCACATGTTATGAAGGTTGAAGAAGCCGAAAGACTGTGGTTTACCATGGCTGCCTGCAAGCTGAATTCTGTTGCCTGACCCTGCATGTGTGATCTCTCACACCAAACCATTAGGCCCACAATATAAGATGCAAAATGTGACCTTGTACCAAAAGCACATGTGCTATGTAATGTTAACAGCTTGGTTCACCGTGAAAGAGTCTACCCATTGTTCTCTAAAATGTGTCTTTTTAAATACTACTCTCCCTTTTTTTCCTCCCGCAGCTGCAAATGTTTCAATGATCCCCCTATCATCTCCGTCCCAGAGGCGAGTGCAGATAAGAAGGCAAAAAAAACGCACTCGCAATGAAATGTTCTCTGAGCTCATGCAGTCCTCCCACACTGAAAGAGCTCAGCAGAATACATGGAGGCAAACAATGGCAGAGTTCAGGAAAGCAGAAAATGAACGCGAGGACAGGAGGGATGGGCAAGATGAGAGGTTGTGGGAGCAAGAGGAGAGGTGGTGGCAGCATGATGAGAGGAGGCAGGATGCAATGCTGAGGCTACTGGGGGATCAAACTGATATGCTCTGGCATCTGGTGGAGCTGCAGGAAAAGCAGCAGGAACACAGACCGCCGCTGCAGCCCCTGTGTAACCGCCCATCCTCCTCCCCAAGCTCCATAGCCTCCTCACCCAGACCCGTCCCAGGCTACCTTGGCAGTTATCCCCCTATTTGTGTGATGAATTAATAAAGAATGCATGATTTTGAAACAACAATGACTTTATTGCCTCTGCAAGTGGTGATTGAAGCAGGGAGGGTGCTTGGCTTACAGGGAAGTAGAATGAACCAAGGGGGCGGGTTTTCATCAAGGAGAAACAAACAGAACTGTCACACCGTAGCCTGGCCAGTCATGAACCTGGTTTTCAAAGCTTCTCTGATGCGCAGTGCATCCTGCTGTGCTCTTCTAATCTCCCTGGTGTTTGGCTGCACGTAATCAACAGCCAGGCGATTTGCCTCAACCTCCCACCCCTCCATAAATGTCTCCCCCTTACTCTCACAGAGATTGTGGAGCACACAGCAAGCAGCAATAACAATGGGAATATTGGTTTCGCTGAGGTCTAACCTAGTCAGTAAAGTACACCAGCGTGCTTTTAAACATCCAAATGCACATTCTACCACCATTCTGCACTTGCTCAGCCTATAGTTGAACAGCTCCTGACCACTGTCCAGGCTGCCTGTGTATGGCTTCATGAGCCATGGCATTAAGAGGCAGGCTGAGTGCCCAAGGATAACTATAGGCATTTCAACATCCCCAATGGTTATTTTCTGGTCTGGGAAGTAAGTCCCTTCCTACAGCTGTTCAAACAGACCAGAGTTCCTGAAGATGCGAGTGTCATGTACCTTTCCCAGCCATCCTATATTGATGTCGGTGAAACGTCCCTTGTGATCCACCAGTGCTTGCAGCACCTTTGAAAAGTACCCCTTTCTGTTTATATACTGACTGCCAAAGTGGTCTAGTCCCAAGATAGGGATATGCGTTCCGTCTATCGCCCCACCACAGGTAGGGAATCCCATTGCAGCAAAGCCATCCACTATGACCTGCATGTTTCCCAGAGTCACTACCCTTGATAGCAGCAGCTCAGTGATTGCGTTGGCTACTTGCATCACAGCAGCCCCCACAGTAGATTTGCTCACTCCAAATTGATTCCTGACTGACCTGGTAGCTGTCTGGCGTAGCAAGCTTCCAGAGGGCTATTGCCCCTCGCTTGTGAACTGTGAGGGCTGCTCTCATCTTGGTATTCTTGCGCTTCAGAGCAGGGGAAAGCAAGTCACAAAGTTCCATGAAAGTGCATGCGAAAGTTTCGCAGTCAGTGGCATCATCCCAGACCCGCAACACTATGCGGTCCCACCAGTCTGTGCTTGTTTCCCGGGCCCAGAATTGGCGTTCCATGGCATGAGCCTGCCCCATTGCCACCAGGATGGCCAAATTGCCAGGGTCCGTACTTTGAGAGAAGTCTGTGTCCAGGTCCTCATCACTCTCATCACCGCGCTGCCGTCACCTCCTCGCCTGCTTTTGCAGATTCTGGTACTGCACATACTGCAGGACAATGCGTGAGGTGTTTACAATGCTCATAACTGCCGCGGAGATCTTAGCGGGCTCCATGCTTGCTGTAGTATGGCGTCTGCAGGAGAGCAGAGTTGCAGCGGAAGCAGTGGCTGATGATGGTTGCCATGAGAATAGATATTTATAGAGAACGATGAGAGGACCTGTGAGGTGGATTCAGGAGAGCAGAGTTGCAGCGGAAGCAGTGGAGGACAATGGTTAGCACTTCTCACATTTCCTGAGGAAGAACACACGTACCCAGGAGCCCATGACAGACAACATGGAGAAATTCGCTATTGAGACAATAGCAGCAGAGCAGAGTTGCAGCGGAAGCAGTGGATGACGATGGTTAGCAGTCCGACTACACCGTCTGCTGAAAGCGGTATGGCGTCCGCATGGAAAAAAGGCACGAAATGATTGTCTGCCGTTGCTTTCACGGAGGGAGGGGCAACTGACGACATGTACCCAAAACCACCTGCAACAATGTTTTTGCCCCATCAGGCATTGGGAGCTTAACCCAGAATTCCAGTGGGCAGCAGAGACTGTGGGAACTGTGGGATAGCTACCCACAGTCCACCGCTCCGTAAGTCAATGCTAGCCATGGTAGTGAGGACGCACCCCACTGACTTAATGCACTTAGTGTGGACATACGCAAATGACTGTATAAAATCGATTTCTAAAAATCTACTTCTGTAATATCGACCTAATTTCGTAGTATAGACATACCCTTAGTGATGTAAGTAGATGATCAGTCCCACCGAAGTCACTAGAATGACTCGCCTGCTTAAAGTTAGGCACGTGTTTTGAGCACCTTGCTGAATTAGGTCTAAATTCTTAAAGAAAAGATTATGGTGTAAATGGACCAAAGTTCAGGAGATTTCAGAGCCAAGGCTTCCTCTCCATCCTGTGCTCTCCTGCTATCCTGAGATCTCCTAGCATTATGGATACTCCACTGTGAAGCACTGTGACATCTGGACGTAATGGTGAGTTCATGTTACTAGGCTTGTTCCTTCTTGTCCATTTTCAGGGTAGTGTATTGTCTTTGGGGTTGCTGTCTTCCTCTTGTGATTCTCTTCTCATTCTCCCCTTTGATTTCTCTGCTTCCCTGCACCCTCTTACCGCAACTTCTGATCTGTGTTTAAAAAGGAAGCTGAGAAGTTGTCAGGCCTGGTGAAGTTGATACGTTCAACAACTCAGTCTTAACATGTTTGGTTTGTTGTCTTTATAGTGGACTGCACCTTTTCCTGTACTTACCCCCACTACTAGCAAGGGGCTTGTCAGTTTCAATCAGAGTGCATAATGATTTTGTCACCTGCTTCTGACTCCTCAAGGCCCCAGTCCTGCAACTGATAGTTCATGATGTGCACGGCTGTGTTGGCACTGAGCCCTATTGAAATCAGTGGGGCTCCATGCAGGCACAGCAGTCTGCCCCTGTGCTGTCAAATACAGGATTGGAGCCTTAACGTGCTTTCTCTGATGTTCATATGTTGTTCAGGATTCAGTACCCAGTGCTCAGGCACCCAGGTGATGGGTATAGTATAAGAACCTAAACAGAATAAGAAAAGTGTGTTTTTTTCCCCCAGGAATGTTAGTTCCCCTGTATTATAAACATGTTATGACTGACCTATAAAGCAGAACTGAATTTATGCGGAGAAAGTCCTAATGTACATGGATGTGTATTTGCTTTGACATGAGATCCTCCATCAATCTACGCTTGGGGCCAAGTGCTATTCTTTTGCAGAAGAGAGGATGCATTGTGGGGGGTGAGGAATAAATATTTTGCGTGTGCCAAGATTTGTCTGGCTATTGCTGATAGTTCCTGCCTTGAATTTAACCCATGTGACACCCCTTTTGGGATTCCTCTGTTTCAGGCACAGAGGCTATGCGGATCCATGAGATAGGTACCCTCTGGGGAACATTAGATCCTCAGGGATCACATTTCCACTGCAGTGCCCCTGAACCGCACAGCTCCTTTCACTTTCGGGAGGAAAAATGCATGCACGTTTGAGAACTGAATTTTGTACTTAATTCCTAGTGCAGCACTAAATAAAAGCAACAAATAAGGCCGGACATTTCCAGGATGTCACAGATGTATCATCTTGTGAATAACATGATTGCCTCGCACCAGAATCTTCCATTAGCATAACATTCATCCATGTGTCAGACTGGAGGTGACTGTGTGTGAGAGAGAGAGCCATGCAATGGAGAAAGCTGCCTTACAGCTGGAGTGCCTTGCACAGTCAGAACAGCTTGCACTTCTCCTACCTCCTCTCTGCTTCTGATGTGTGTGTGTATGTGCGCGTGTACTTAAATCTGTCATCTTTTCTTATCCCACCCAAGCAGATGGCTTTCATGTTAAGTGGTTATTATTAACTGCATGATCAGTTTACACCAGCTTTATCTAGGCAAATCACCTAAGTCAAACATTGAGAGAAAGAGGCTGGCCCGGAGACCTCTGTCAAAGCCATTTAGAAGCATAGTGGCAATTAATAATCCTGTGGAATCCAGTGAACTGGCACCTTGGGAGCAGTCAGAGTATTCTTAGAAGGATTAACCTCAGTAAATATTTATATATTCTCTGCCAGCACTTAACGTGGGAGAAGTTATAGGAAATCTAAGATTGGTGCATAAGTATTTGTAGGAGGAAGATCATTAGGGTTAGACTATATACTCCCTCCTTGTTAAACAACAAAAATGTCAGTGTCCAGCTTTAAAAGAGACATCTGTGCTCGCAGAAGGTTGGTTTTGTGTTTGGCTTCTCTAGGGTTGAACTAAGGGAGCATTCAGTGCAAACAAGCCACCTCAACTCTGCTGCTCAACTGTGCTGTCTTGGAAGGTATTTTTAAATGACGAATTGCTTCATAAATTTCAGTTTGAGACAGAATAGCTTGCAAAGCGATAAAATACAGCACATTGGAAGTACTGAGCTGGCATTAACTATTAAACCACAAGGGCAGACTCACTAAACCCGAAGGGGGCCTAGATGAACCCGCAAGAGCAGGGCCCCAAACTTACGTGGGTTTTAAGGTTTGACGAGACTCTGGCATGGAGGCCTGTTTAGCAAACCATCCAAATGTGTAGATACTTATCTAAAGGTTTCCTAAATTATCCAAACCTGTGGCTCTCTCTCTACCCTATGAGGTCCTGTCTTTCTCACCTGCAATTGGTAAAGTGTGACTCTGGGGCATAAGAGGGGAGTAGATCACTCCTGTGTATTTCAATTGTGTGTTCCATATAAACTCTCAGAGCACTTTACAAACCATTCATCAAGCTTCACAACACCCCACATGCTAAGATTATGTAAGTGGTGGAATCCTCAGTTTACAGATGGGGAACTGGGGCACAGAGGTTGAGTGATTTGCTCCAGGTCACACAGCAAACTTAAGGCATAGCTGGGAGTAGAACCCAATCTGATGACTCCACATCTTGTGCTTTTGCTACAGGGCTCCCAGAAAGGAGGGGTGGACCAATCCACAGTACTCTTATCAAGAGGACCCGCTCAATAGGTCTAGAGCTTCCAACCCCCTGATCCAGCCTATAGAATCATAGAATATAAGGGTTGGAAGGGACCCCAGAAGGTCATCTAGTCCAATTCCCAGTTAAATCGTCAATAGTGGCATTTAAACTGCCACTATTAAATGACAATAGATTTGAGAATTGCTAGCTATTAAAAGTTTTATGTTGGGTGACCAGAGAGCAAGTGTGGAGAAATTGGTACGGGGGTGGAAGGTAATAGGCACCTGTACAAAACAAAGCCCCAAATATTGGGACTGTCCCTAAAAAATTGGGACATCTCGTCACCCTAGTTTTATGTAGTATTATCATTTATTTGATGTTTTAAAGAGAATAAAAAACAAATGATCCCTGCCCTGAAGTGCTTACCTTGCAAATAAGACAAACGTAAAATATGGAGATGAGAAAGTAAGAAGGCTGGGGAAGGTGGGATGATAGTTAAACAAATGGAAATGTGAATCCCAGACCAAGCAAATCTTAAATGTTCTGATATTTTAAAATAGAAACTAGGTGGGGGGGGGGGGGAGTGGGCTCAGGAATAGAGGCCATTGTTAGAGATCAAGAGAAAATAGGTTTTGAAAAGGAAGGAAGATGGGACAATTTGTGTTTGCAGTCAGGGGGTTGTTGTTTCAGGGATATGGATCAGATAACATGCATTATTGGTCATTGTAGAGTGACATAGGTTTATAAACAGTAAGTGAGGCATCATGTGGTGACGACCTCTAAGAGAGAAAATTCAGGATGGCCTGTGCTTCATCAAAATTGTTTTATTTGGCATTTCTTGCTTCTGCCCTCCTCTTGCCTGAACTCTGCCTTTGTTCTAATTCACAGTCTCTCACTCTTCCTGACCTCCACCTTTTTACATTTGATTCAGGCCCATCTTCGCTCTACTTTTGACAAAAGGCAAGAATATGTTTTCATTTCCCTCCACACACAAATGTCACAAAAATGACTGCCTTCACCTGCTCTTTTGTAACCAGCAGAAGCCCTGCAAATTTTTCCTAAGCAAGGAGCTTATTATTTCTCATTGAAGACTAATGCTGAGCACCAAAATCATCTTAAAGTCCCTCCTCTCCCCCCCTCCCGCTTATGATGTGTTAACTCAAAACCATTTTGTGATGAGGAGTTTGCTCTAGGAAGGCTTCATCATAAATGGATTATTTCTAGTGAGTCTGTCTGATCTGAAAAGAGGAGACTTGTATAGAAACGCCACCTCAGTCTTCACTATAAAGTGTTACTGAAATAGAGTATATTTATTCTACAGAAGCCAGTTAGTGGACTCTAATAACTTGATTAAATTTTTGATTGAAGTGAAACTATTGAATGTCTGAAATATAATCGTTGAAGTTAAAACCCAAACTGCAACTAAAAACAACTCTAGGTGGTTTGGAGGCTAGGTTTGTTTTGATGTGTAGGGTTTTTGAGACCTCAGCATTAACAGGACACAGTTGTGATGCAATGTTGCCTTAATGTCACGAGGATGTGCTTTAGTATTCTAGTTTTTCTTTTGAATAAATATTTGCACTTGTAGTTTTTAAAACTTCTTCAGAGCCAAGGAAACAGTAACTAAAAATATTTTTCTATCCCAGCTGTTGTGCATGGAAAGCTGCATTCGCCTTTCAGACAGTGTTAGTGGACTGGTATTCAGAAGCCGTTTCAAATTCTGGGTCTGCCACAGTTTGAATCTGTGACCTTGGGCACGTCACTTAGGTGCTTTTGAAGATATTATTGTAAGGCCCATTGTCAAAAATGACTTAAGCAGTTAGGAATCTAAAAGTCTTATTGAAAGTTAATAGGACTTAAGTAACTTTTGAAAATTTTACCCCCAGTTTCTTTTTGCAAGTTTCTCATCTGTAAAAGGGGGAAAATTTTCCCTGCCCTAGCTTAGTGGCTGTTCCAACGAGCTTATAATATCGTACAGTGCTAGCTCAGACCAGGGCTGTTGTGCTGGGGCCTCTAGGTGCTACTGTTGTAAGAGAATGAAAATAGTACTGCATTTTTTATCCTTATCTGTCCCTGGCAACAAGCTGCATGTAGCCACAGGAGAAAGCAGTAGCAGCTCAGTATTGTGTCATTTTCATTAAAAAATAAATGCATGAGTTAGCCATGTTGCTGCCTGGGCAGGGCTGGAACCTGAAGTGCTCTGTCTCTCCAGGTAACTGGGGCAGCATAAAGTGTCCCAACTTTACATGGAAAGGTTAGTTCAGTTTCCATGGCCCATTCTGGCTTTCGTCATTGCTGAGATTTCTAGTTGTGAAGTTGGTTTCTGGGGTATGGATGCCAAACAGCCGTCAGAGGTTGGTGGTTTTCAGTTGCTTCCAACCAAGGCTGGATTTGTGCTGGCAAGCTGGAAGAGAAAGGCCTCTCGGTCAGGGCTTGACTCTTCCATTCTCTTTTGAGCTGCAGTTCCAGGCGTTCACATGCTGAAAAGCATGTCCTACAAAATATAAATCGTGAAACTCCACTGGAAATTAAAACCTGCATTTTGTAGAATCATTTTGAGCCTCCTGTAGGTAGCCAAAATTGTGTCTCTACAGCTTGTGCCACTAAGATCAGTGTCACAGCTACTCAGCCACTCTGCAGCTGCAATTTATATTAGCAATTAGAACTTTAATATTAAGTTCTTTAAATACTATGTCATTTACAGCCTAGATGACACCGAACAAGAGCATTGTGAGGTTTCAGGAGTAGGCTGAATCCCATAGCTGGGACAGTTATTTTCAGACCAAAGGTGAGATGGGGAGTAAACTATTTAAGTCGAAGAGGTGCTCTCTATCAAGACTGGGTTTAGACACACAGTGGGGAGGAGGAAAACTTGTCTCTGCTGCTAGCTGTAGTGTATTTCTTCAAAGACAGAGAACTGCTGTCTCATGGCTTAGCAATCCTGGATATGCAAAGCAAATATTGATCTATTAGAAGTTGTGATTTACACTTATAAAAATCATAATGGATGCAACTACTGTGTGATCTTGAATATTTTTTGAAGCATTCTATAAACTGCATGAACATATCTGCTAACCAGAGGCTCTAATGAGAAGGTAGCACAAAACAGGTGCTTACCAAGTGCTGTGTTTACGAGTAGGAACAGATACTTATCAAAAGTGTTTCACAGGGTCAAGAGAATTTGGAAACACGGCTGAGATTTTCAATTGAGGCTAAAGGAGTTAGGCACCCAGATCCCGATTTAGTCAGAGTTGAGTGCCTCACTCCTTTGAAAAGCCCAATCCAATTCTGTTAATTTCTTCTCCTCATTTGTTGAGGGTGTTCATCACCTCTCACAATTCGGCACTTAGGGCAAGGAAAAATGTATCCAGTAGCTCTTTAGAATGGTGCTACGATTGCCTAAGTTTTACCTTTAAGTGGGTTGTTTTCTTTCTCCTGACAGATTACAACAGCAGTGACCTAAAAACAGCTTGCCGAAAGCATGAACTTTTCGTTAGCTTCCAAGATTTGGGATGGCAGGTGTGTGATGTTTCTCTCTGAGTAAGCTAGACACTTATTATGAAATATTATCTAAACAATGGTATGGTAATTCCAGTAGACACTACTGGCACGCTTCAAAATGACCCTTGTGCCACCACATTAAAACTAGTCATTGGGGAGATCAAATATTGAGAGCTTTGGGATCGATAGATCCCCAAGGGAGTTTGGTGTATCTTAAGATATTTAATATTTCACATGGTATTGTATTATGCAGCCCTACTGCTGGACAGCAGGATCGTAATGAGGCCTGTAGATCCAGTCTGAGACCCAGTGTGCACATAGAAAAACTGATTTTAGTTAAACTAGTGCAACTACCAGTTTGGTTTAAACTGGATATAAAGTGTGTTCACACAATAGGTTTGCACTGGTTTAGCTAAATTGATTGATCTAAAATTGTTTTTTAAACCACTAAGTTTTTGTGATCAGGGCTGTTCCTGGGCCACAAAATGTCAAACTGGAACCCTTTCAAAGAATTATTTTTTTCATAGATTTTTCTCATCTGTTTGAAATTTTGGAGCACTTTTGTAACAGAGATAAAGAATTAATGTAAATCAAGGGCTAGTTGGTGATAGCTAAAATCTTTGAGACTATAATTCGGTTCAAACCTTTCTGACCCCATACACAAGTGTACTCATCCTGGGAGCACAGAAGGGGGGTATTGTGTAGCTTGCACACAATTCCAGCATAGTTCTACAACCGGTACTGCGTCACCCTGGAAGCTGGCCAATTTACTAAGATGTAGCCAAGGCTTAAATTCAAATGGATCACAACCCAGAACTACTTCTGGAGGCTGCCATCCTGTTCAGAGTCCCTTTTAAAAAAAAAGAAAAGTTGTCAAAAAACCGTCAGCATAGGACCTGCATGTAACCAATATACTGAGTCTGCAGCCAACCTGAAACAGTAGCTCTGGGAGGTGTGAACTGCCCAAACTCATCTCACTGTCCTGTTAACCCATACCCCATGATGTTTTAAAGGTCAGTGTTAACTTTCACTGCTGCTTGAAACCAGCTGAGGAGGGGGATTATAATATGAAGAACAGAGTTACCAAGAGTGACATTGTAAATGAAGCATTATGGGTGGGTGGCACGAGACCCACTCCTTTCCCCTTCAATCTGATCTGTGGAGCTGAAGCAGACCCTAGGGCGGCAAGGGAAGGCAGATGAGCTGAGTGCAGCAGGGCCTTCAAGCTCGTTCTCCTCCCACCAGATTGAATACTTGGAGTTATGGGGGAATGTAGGTCAGGTAGCTTCTTCACTGGCTCATGGAGGCTGCTGCTTCTCCCACGGCACCTGTTATACTTAGGTCATGTTTTTAAGTTTCTCTTCACAAGCATGAGGGCTAGATGCTTGCTTTTCACAAAGAAAGCTTTTGGTTTCTTCACATGATGATGGGAGTTAATGCTATATACCTTAATCAAGCCCTACCCATGGCTATGTCTAAAAGATGATGATCAAGCATGTGCCAGTGGTTAACATCTACAAGTAATTACTCAAAGAGGTAACACGTACGACAGCATCACTATTTTTATTCTAAACCTTGAGCCCAAGGTTTAATTCAAATTGTATGTTTGGCAATTCAGCACCCAACAATCAAATTTATAACAGGTAGCTTCCACAGTACCTGTAACTGTCCTTTTAAATAAGTATTAATATCTACTTTAGTTGAAGATACAGTGATTTGGAATAGCTGGTTGCTGGGGAAACAATCTCACAACTTGAATTTAAACACGTGCATCAGGAAAGTCATACTATGTGCATTAAAATTTGGTGACAGGTGATGACGTTCATTTTAAACGCAGCATTCCAGAATGTTGAACAAAAGATAGCATTGGTGTGTGTACTTAATGTACAATGTTAACATCTTAAGCAAATAGGATATAGGTAGGAAGCGGTACTTCTGTACTTCAGTCATGTTTCTTCAAGGGTGAGAAAAATAAGGTTTTTTTGTTTTGTTTTTTTCCTACAGCACTCAAATTATATGCTACCATTTCAAATGCCAAATATATTACCTTCTCTTCTGTAGCGTATCAGGGCTCTCAGAATTTTCAACCAGATTATAGAAGTGGTGAGAACTTTTTTTGTGTGTGCAGCACTTCAAAGAAAACTCAGACTCTTGTGGGAAGTTTTCCATGGACAAATTTAAATTAAAAACGGCACCGCAGTGGCTAATGGGTGCCCTATGCTCCCATTCTCTATGGATGCTCTCTGGAAGGACTAAATCTCCCTAGATACATTTTTAGCCCTTTTGGTGAGTACAGGGAGTGCAGCATCGGAGTCCCTGGCTTTTGTATATCATGGGAGATGCAGTCCCAGCTAGAGAGCCCAACCCCAAGAGTGAAAGTGTAAGGCACTGTGGTGCCATTTTTCAATCCAAATTTTAGTTTTTGATCAAAATAATGTTTTCCATGCAAAGCTGACACTTTATCACAATTTTGACAAAACCCCGACAACAGGCCTAATTGTGTACTGTTACCCCTATATGCCATCTGTTACAAAAATCAAACAGGCAACTTTAATTCCACTGAAATATTTTCTTTTTATTTCCTAACAAAGGATTGGATAATTGCACCAAAAGGCTATGCAGCAAACTACTGTGATGGAGAATGCTCTTTCCCACTCAATGCACACATGAATGCCACCAATCATGCCATTGTACAAACTTTGGTGAGTATATAGAAAGACTTGTGCTAAACTACAATTGAAGTTGGAGATCAGATTAGTTGGTACAATCAAACTGTTTTCTTTTTTGAAACAGGTTCATCTTATGAATCCTGAATACGTTCCCAAACCCTGTTGTGCACCTACAAAACTAAATGCCATATCCGTTCTTTACTTTGATGATAACTCCAACGTTATTTTGAAAAAATATAGGAATATGGTAGTAAGAGCGTGTGGGTGTCACTGACACACAAACATTCTTCACCCAGACCTACTGTGCAATTCTACCATGAACTTCTAGATTATACCTACCTGACCTTGGAGAAAGTCGAGATGAAGCAGACTTCCAAAACACAATGTGTGCGCCTTATTAGGGGAAACAGCAGGATACATCTTCATTGACATGCACTCACTTTGTAATGGGAACAGGTGCTGGATTTTTTTAAAAAAATGGATGTACAGCATGGCAGTCTTTCTGATCTGCAAGACTTGCAAAAAAAGAAATCTGTCCTGACAAATTTTGTTAGCGTCAATCATTCTCTGTATGGTATTAAAGTCCTCTGAGAGTAGCAGAAACTTAAAAGAGGAGCTTGACCTTGTCAGTTGGTCAGTCCGCAATTCAGTTTTACCAAACCAGCATTTGCTACATGTAAGCCTTGAAAAAGTGTCTCCTGTAGACAAAAAGCAAAGCTGTAGTAGTAAAATATAGAAATGAATGATTTTAATACCTTACTATCATGCATTTTATGTTAGGAAGTGCCTTCTATTTCAAGAATATAGTTGCTACATCAATATGAGTGGTTTCTTCCAGAGGCCAACTTGATAAAGAGCATCTTCAGTTTTGCCAAAGCAAGCCTTTGACCCTCTGCATTCTCCAAACACATATGCTGAACCATAGACTTGACTAGATATTTAACTGCACCATGTATTAGTTCCATAAGGAGAAAGCCACTCCCTACCTGGTGTTTTGAGATGAATGTTCCAACTAGGCAGTGAATTTCTAAATTTGTTCTTGAGCAGCTTCCCACCTTGTTTAGATTCTATAACTCCTGCAAGATGCATCAACTAAGCCTGTTCTGTTTTAGTCCAAAACATTCTTTGCTCCTAAACTGTACCACCCCAGAGGAGGCTGCAATCAGGACAGTTCTACAACTGTAAGTTTATACATAAATTTAGAAGCAGCTCCTGGGCTGGAGAGTGGATATGCAGTTAATGTAAAACTATCTGGCCAAAAAGGAAATTGCATTTAAGAAGTTGGTTTAAAGGATATATTCACATTTTAGCCATAGCTTCTAATAGACTAGTTTTATTCCCAACATTAATAGTAACAATGAATGTTTTGATCAATGTTAAAACTTGTATTAAATACACTTACCTCTAACTCTTGCATTTAAAAAGGCTTCTTGTAAATATAAGCTATAATTTATTGCAGTTGTCATCCTTGTGCTGTAACATTTATAGAAAGACTGGGCTTTTTAAAAAAAAGTTTATTTCGAAAGTCTCAGTGTAAACAATTGTACTACTTTGATTTTATACAAGAAACTCATGAGCCAACGCTTGGGCTGCTACTCATGAGATTGTGCTTCACAACAGTTTTAAAAAACATTAATAAAGGCTTCCTTTAAGGCAGATGTATACACATTTTATCTAATGCATCTGCTAGACACTATTTAGTCCTCATTGTACACTTTCCATGCTTACACATCATTTTTAGTTTGAACAGAACCTGTGATCCTTGCCAGAAGGAGTAAGTTACTGATGTAAAGATAATTTTTACTATTACATATGGACACAAAACAACAGCTTGACTTAGAGCAAAGTGTTGACATATGTAATTCCCAGAGATGACAATGAATTTTGATGCATGAATGTGGGCAGAATTTAGCCCCTTAGAAGAAAAGATACAACTACATTAGCAAGCTAACGGTAGCTGCATTGTAAATTCTTTGGCTTTAATGTATTAGAACACCTCACACAATCAGGTCATCGTTCAAGGCAACGAAGCGTATGGTCCTCCCATTCAAAGGTAGCAACAGGAACATTTGGAAGCGCTCGAGAGGAACTGAACTGGTATTGTAGAAGGGTTTTGCTTCCATTTTAAGGAACAAGAAACACTTTTGAAGTATCAGTCTGCTTATTAAATAAACCATGAGTTCATCTGCTCCTGCTGCTTAAGTCAGATGAGTGGTTCTAGCAGAAAACTGGGGCAAGAGAAATATGGTACAGAAAATTGTTTGCAACCAGTTATTCCTAAATGTGTTAAAGAGGTAGACATCTCTTGGAAAATAATTAAGTGGTTGTTATGATAGCGTCCTCTCCTCTCGTATTGAAGAGAAATGTCTTGTATGAACTGTTATAAAATCCCCCATCTGCTATGGCATCAGTAATATTCAGGCACATAGTAAAAGTACCACTGTGGCTAGGGCCTCCCATAACTAAAGAAATATTAACAGGAAACAAGCAGCTAGTAGGTGCCTGGTATCTTCCAAAGGGGTGTGTTTTTTCTTTTTCAACCTCCCATTTCTTGACCAGCTGCTATATTAAGACATAGTTTTTAGCTTCAGTTGAAAAAGGTAACATTTATTAGCAGAGCTGTGGCTTGCACCTTTCTAGTAATGGTGGACACTTTGTAAGCTGTACTTTGGTAGCAAGCCTTTACCCAAATTCAACCTGAAGACAAAAATAGTTTACCCAGTCCCTTAACTTGATTTTCCTCAAATATTTTAGGCTCAAAGGAAACCATTTATATCTCAACAGGGGAAGGTAGAAATACTGATGCTGAAAATACTCAATTTGCACAGTAACTACTTGTTACCAGTTTTCCTTAACAAACAATGGAAAAGTCAGTACAGTGTGGCTTTAAAACACACACACAAGGAAGATACCACAAGTCAGTACATTCAGTTTTCAAAAACAACAAAAAACCAATCCCACCATTTGAAAATCAATAGCATTAACTTGATTTAACTCTCCCCATTACTGTACAAGAACAGTCAGGGCAGAAGTATCCATGTGTGTTTTACAATTCATCCCTTGCCTGACGCAAAACAAACTTATGCAGTGTTTCAAGATCTCTGGCTCCATTGTGTTCACTGACTTTCTTCCCTCCTCGGAAAAGCAACAGTGTTGGATAACCATTCACCTTTAAGAGGGGGAACAAAAAACAAAATCATGTATCTTCAGTAGCATCCTTACAACACCAGCAGCCACCCTAAAGACTAGGGGCCAAACCCCAAACAGTATGCTTAGCAGTGCTTAACTTTAGGCCCTCTGCCACCAAGTGGGATGAACGGCCCTGTGTTAGGCACCCAGGCTCCCTGTAAATTGCTGCGGAGAGTTGGGTACCTAAAAAAAAGAACTGAACATACTAAGGCATTCAAATCCCTGCTCTGCTATCTCCATCCCCAGGTGAGTGCCCTAACCATTGCAGTGGGTCTCTTGTTGAAGCTGTTCCACTTTATATAAGATATTTAAATATTCACTAGCACAGGGACATTCCTAACCACCAGGTAACCATCCCTCTGTTTTCCCCCCTTCATGAGAAGAGTAACTTCTGAAGTGAGTGCAGTGACAAGATCACTGCACTCTACAGTGAACTGCCACCTGGGCAAATTACTGGAGACTTCAACCTGGGGTACAAATTATTTAAGATTATCTAATTAATTTTAAACCATCCACACTTACAGAAAATCTGTTGCAGACATTACGTTCGATGGTGCAATCTACTTTTGCTATTTTGACATCTGTCAAACCTGGAAATTGTTCTTTGGAGAGGTTCTCCCAAGTTGGAGCCAAGTTCTTACAGTGACCGCACCTAGAAACAGACAGACATGTGTTCAGCAGACATCTTCCAGTGTATGCCCTAGCAGCTTTGTTATGACATCCATAAAATGTGCTCTCTCCTACCTCCTTAATGATATGGGCCAAAATGACAATTATGTAAGTGGACAAGGTGGATTACTTGTGTATTTGAAATAAGCCAGATGATTTGAAGGCTAAAATAGTTTCTGGCTTTTATGTAGTCTCTTCTGGTACAGTATTGTGTGAAATAGTGCATTAACATCTCTCACCCACCAGAAGCTTGTGAAAGCAAACATGAAAAAGATCACGGAATATATTTAAATAAAGTTGCTTGTATCAAGCCACAAACTGATAAATTGTTTAAAAGGTCACACTTTTAAAGTTTTAAATAAGCTACTGGGCATGTACAGTACATTAATTCTCTCCATCATGTCACTTCCCTTTCTCCCACCAAAGCTAACCCAAGACACTGATTGATTAGTCACTTCTCAAGGGGTGTGTCTGTTTTTAAGTCATATTGCACAAAATTTATGACATAAAATGAGACTTCTGTTTTCCTGGCAAAAGTTTTTATCCCAACCCCACCCCCCTTTTAATAATGTAGCCTCCTGGCACTATAAAATTCAAGTTCCTATATTAATGCTAATGAAAAATGCATAATGTTTCTCACAGCCTGAACTCTGCAATAAAGGGGACTCAAGTAGCTTAATGTATTTTCCATCTTAAATTTAAACTTCCTGAAAATTAAAAACAATCCTTCACACATTAGCTCTGTCCTCTTCTCCCTTACCATCCTCAGGCAAGTCACATAGCATTTGCTTCCATTGTTATTTTACCATTACTACTGTACGTATTGGCTAAATCTGGAAATAAGTAGTTTGTTTGCCTGTGATTTTTGCTCTCTACAGACAAACACAACATACTGGCCACATTCTGATCTGCATTACACAGTTGTACATTTAGAGTAACTCCGTTCAAGTGAGACTTAGAGTGGACAGGTCCATGGATGATTTACACCACAATTATTAATTTGCAGTATCATAACATTAGAATGTGGGCCTCTAGATGTAGGTTTTTGAACTTTAATTCTATAGTTGCCTCCAAGAAATAAATCCGTAAAAAAAGTACTTTAGAATTTAAAGATCTATGCATTTCTCATTTTGTTCTGCCTCAGTTGCACCTTAGGTTGGTGGTTACAGAAGCCCATGAGTATCTTAAGGCTTGATTCAGGCATCGACAAAGATGGTGACAAGTCTCTGCCAGAGTTTTCATTCTACAATTCAGAAAACAAGTATATATTTGAACTCTTCTGTTAATATACACGGAGTGTAAAAGCATTACTGACCACGCACAAAAACAATTAAGACAAGATGGTCTCATACTTACTGTGCAACTTAATGTTAATATTTACCTAAAATAAACTGAAGGGCAAAAGTAGATCTCAACCTAATAGTGTTTGCTTAGCCAAACACAAATTAATCTACTCGGAAAGGGAAAAGGTCATTTATATACAATGAACTACAATTGTATACACAGGCATGATTTTTGAGCTAAGAATAGGATACCAACTACATGAATGTAGCAAACAGTTTCCTAAACTACAGCTTTGTGATAACCAATCTATCCTCTCTGGCAGCAGCTAAAAGGTTGGTTCTGTGTTTAATACACCCTTCCTCAATTGCCATCTGGCATTCTTCTGGAATTTGCCCCATGTACCAGTACCCTTTTAGAATCCAGTGAGAAGAGGGGAAGGTATTTAAAGTGTAATTCTACTCTGAAAATTAACGAAAAGGGCTTATTGGGATTCCACTTTTGTCTCTCAATTCTCTTTATATTGAGCTCAGAAAACTAATTCCCAACCCTGCAAACTACATCTGGGTTCTGAATCAAGCCAGATTCTTTCCTCCTTGTGCATCATAGCCTGTAAAAGGTTGTGTAGGCAAAATCCGGTCCTGTGCAACCACATCTGCCTTCAGTGGCGCTGCACAGGTATAAAGTGAACAGCAGACAATTCCACTTATGATATATATTAAAGAGAATTCACCTCATTTCCTCTTAGCTGCATTGAGTCTACAGTGATGAGTAAAAAAGCAGTTAATTTTTGACAATGAAATCAACAAGTTATTTTACAGAACCCAAACTATGCGAAGAATCACCACTGTATAAAAATTACTGCACTGCTGTGGAAGCATACAATCTGCTTTTAGACAGGAATCAAGAAAGTAGCAGCAGAGTATGCTGGGAATGATTGCAGAAGGCAACACGGCAAAGGCAAGCACTGTTTTTTAGTATACAAATATCAATATTAATACTGAATAGACATAAGAAGCTGATCTTTTGGGTAAGAAAAAGCCATGACAAGTCTTCTAGCAGTTCTACTCTGATTTTACAATTTAATTTACTGTGTTTCTCTTCTTCCCCCAGAGTATCTCTCATGCATAATAGGGTAACATTAGTGGCCCTCTAGCAGAAGCACCCCATCACTCTCAGCATGGCTCAGGGATAGCTCTCACACATCAGAGTCAGTAGATTATGGATCCCACACCATGACTTGGGCTCACAGCCAGGGCTGAAATTGCAGTTTAAAAATAGGGAATAGTGCTATGCTGAGAGGCATGATCACTCACTCTGCTAGGTACAAATTAAAAATTCCATGATACTTCTTGTAAATGGTAAGAATAGCATTTCCCCATCTCAAAATAAACCATAGTAAAATCTGAGATTGCTGAACATATTAAATTGTTGGTTGCTTTTGCCTAGTACTGCTGCACTACATATGGCTAACTTACTGCTCTGAAATACTAGCACTTCAATACAAGTATAACAGTTTTCTATTCCATCACCCCTTCCTGTTCAATGCATCTTGGGGGTTAATCAGAGGATGGGTGAGGAAATTTGAATTACATTGTCTTCTGCACACAATGACATTCAGCTTTTTCCATCTCTTCCAACACAGCCAGTGAGGTGGAGCCCACTAACAGATCCGGGTAGGAAGGAGAGCTAGCTGCCTGAGGCTCAATCTAGGTATGACTGAAGTTTGTGGAAGAAAGTAATGAAATTGTCACTCCTCTCGGGTGTGGGGAGCAATGATGTATTTGTTACACAGGTTTGCAACATTGGGGTCTTGTTGCATGTACCAGCTATGCTGGGCATTCCAGTAACAAGCAGATACCAAATATAAATTAATCATTTGGGAATTTTTCCACTGCATGCAGACTAGGGTTGCCAACTTTCTAATCGCACAAAACCAAACACCCAAGCCCTGCCTCTTCCCCTAGGTCCCATCCCCTTCCCCGAGGCCCCGCCTGCACTCACTACGTTCCCCCTCCCTCAGTGACTCACTTTCTCCCACCCTCACTCACTTTCATTGGGCAAGAGGTTGGGGTGCACGAGAGGGTGGCCTCTAATTGGGGATGAGGGGCTGCAGGGTGGGGCCAGAAATGAGAGGTTTGGGGGGCAGGAGGGGGCTCCAGGCTGGGGGGTGGGGCCAAGGGATTCAGAATGAGGGAGGGGGTTGAGGCAGGGGGTTGGGCTCCAGGCTGGGGCCAAGGGATTCAGAGTGTGGGAGGTTGAGGTGTGGGAGGGGGTGAGGGCTCTGGGGTAGGGCTGGGGCTGAGGGTTGGGATACAGGTTCTGCGCTGGGGGTGCAGGAGGCTGGCTCCGAGTTTGGGGGGGGGTCAGGGCTGGGCAGAGGGGGGTGGGATGCAGGCTTACCGTGGGCAGCTCCCAGTCAGCAGGGCAGCGGGGCTAAGGCAGGCTCCCTGCCTGTCCCGACTCCACACTGATGGCCAGCAGGTCGGGCTCCTAGGCCAGCAGCACCCAGGAGGCTCTGCACACTGCTCTCACCTGCAGGCACTGCCCCCCCAGCCCCAAGCGCCACTGGCTGCGGTTCCTGGCCAATGGGAATGTGAAGTCAGTGCTTAGGCAGGGACGGCCACGGGGCTCCACGGGCTGCCCCTGCCCAAGCACTGACTTCACATTCCCATTGGCCAGGAACCGCAGCCAATAGAGCTCGGGGGGGGAGGAGGGGAGGGGCAGTGCCTGCAGGTGAGAGCAGTGTGCAGAGCCTCCTGGCTGCCCCTGGCCTAGGAGCCAGACCTGCTGGCCACTTCCAGTGCAGCACAGCACCAGGACAGGTAGGGATTAGCCTGCCTTAGCCCTGCAGCACTGCCGACCAGATTTTTAACAGCCTGGTCAGCAGTGCTGACTGGAACCACCAGGGTCCCTTTTCGACCTGGCATTCTGGTCGAAAACTGGACACCTGGCAGGCAACCCTAATGCAGACTTCACCACGGTCATCCATGCTGGTCACATCAAGGGTGGGTCACTGTAGCTAACACGCATTACATGCAACTTCACCTTAAGACCACCTGGAAATTGCAGCTAGTGCTTTGCATTCTGGTGACAAGATACTAAATAGGACTCCAGTAGTAGCACATTATACCTGTGCTCCATGGTCTGCACTGGTTTCAGAGTAGCAGCCGTGTTAGTCTGTACCCGCAAAAAGAAAAGGAGTACTTGTGGCACCTTAGAGACTAACACATTTATTTGAGCATAAGCTTTCGTGAGCTACAGCTCACTTCATCAGATGCACTGACTCTCAACTGATTTCCAGGTGAAGTTTCTAACCTCAGAAGTCCTAAACAGTTTGGGCCCTGCTCTAATGCAGAGAGCACCTCTCCCCTTGTATGATTCCAAGAAAACTGAGATCACCAGAGGTGCTCAAGCAACAGCCAGTTTAAATCAAGTCAAGTCATCCTTAGGTGGTAAGTCTTCAAAGGAAATGTCACTTCCCTCTTTTCCCCTCATGTCTGCCAGTGCCTGGATTTGATTCTGGGTATGCAGCAAGGTGGGTTTTGCCAGTCTCTCTCAGGGGACAATAGATAGGAGAATTTTGCTGCCACTCTGCTTGTTTATAAATATTTACTTATTCAAGCTTTGTACACAAGTTAAGATTTAATGCATTTTATATATCTAAATAAAAATTATGTAGGAGCACAAAACTCACACCAAATAATGAATAAAAAGCTAAATACCAATAATTCAGGATAATTTATACAAAAACTACTTACCATGGAGCATAGAATTTAATAAAGGTAACCCCTTTAGCAATGGTTTGGTCAAAGTCTTTTTCAGAGAGAGACAGGACTGTAGCCTGTCAAGAGAAACACAAGTCAAAATTGTATAAGAAGTCAGTTCTTTGAACTCCTGAAATATGTTAAAGAGAAACTCTCAAAACTGCTGCTGTCACTGCCAGATCTCTTCAATCAGATTAGCAGCGTATGCCACTGCCAACCCCCAAATGATGTTTTTCCCTTATATGCCAAGAAATTAAAATATTTCAAGGTCATTTTCACCCATTTGTTGAAAAATAGTGTACCCAAATATGTAACTTTGTAGTATCTGAAAGGTAAGTGTCTAGCAGCTAATGAACCTTCAACTTCATTTTCATATGCTGTCATGCAACTTCCTATGGAATCACTGAGCTAACAATTAGTCTGAACAGTTAAAAAAATACTAATGTGTAAATTAAATGAGCTATCTAGGCCATTCTGATAATATCTTTAAAAGCTCTCCAACTGTGTCGTTACTCTATGTAAAGTAAACAGACTTGTCACCAGAAACAAACATTTGCATGTCAAGTGTAAAATGCAAAAAACACCGCATGAACACCAACAAGAATACCAACTAAGTATGTATTTTATACCAAAAAAAGGACAACATTTTATGTGCAGTTTAGTCATTTGAATGGACATAAAATTGAGTTCAGTCTACCAAATGAGGATTAAACTTCTGCTCTAAAAAATTGTGTGTGGGAGAGGGCGGGCTTCAAATGAAAGTTCAGATGAGAAGTCTGTGATGAATGACCAAATCTACTTTCTATAAAAGCCTCAAGTTACAACTGGGAATAAATGAAAGAGGGAACTGACACTGCTACTTCTTACCCCAATAAAAAAGGATCTTTTACTTTAAGAGAACAAAAATCAAAGAGGAAAAGATATCAATAAGTTTAATTAAAAAACTTCTCTGTATTTCTCAGTTTTATATTAAAAGTCAAATCTAAAATGAAAAAGTCAATTTCACTAAAGCCCTATCTTAGATAAAACACTTAAATTCAACATTACAATATTAAAGATGTTGGTTAACAACATTTACAAAAAATATTGTTAGGTCATGAAACTAAATGTAATTATTTTATTAAGACTGATTTTATCTGAAAATTAGATATTAAACTTTGACCTACTATAAATTACCAGAGGTACAAATAATCTCTCACATGTATTTTAATTTTATACATCCATTACCATCCCACATTTTGTGGGCATAACAAACACTTCTTTTGCAAACCACAAATATTATATAAACTGAACTTAGGCTGTACTTGTTGATGTTACAATTTCTCAATGATTGTATTTGCACATTAGTTGCAATAAAAACCAAAGATGAAAAGCAGAAGTGTGTGGGGTTTTTTTAAGACAAAAACCTAAAGTGATGAAGTGTGACCACGTAGAGTACTATTGTTTTATTACCATTTGCTTGGCAATCTGCATAACTCCCTGTAGCTCCAACACACAATTAATGCAGTCATTCCAAACTCAAAACTTTTACTGGCATAATTTCCCACACTATCACATTCATATTTCCCTCCCCAATTCTTGCTCTTCCCCCACCTTTTGCGGGATTTTTCCCCTCCATCCTTTCTTTCCCTATAAATACAGTATCATTATTTTTCAGATGCTCACCTGTTCCTGCTGTCTCTTTCCTATTTCAGGTCAGAATCCTGTTTGTGACAATCATCTCCAAAACAACCAAATATGATGTCACAAGGATTCTGACTATGTGAAAGACACACAACATGCTAAATTTAGTAGACAAAAAAAAAACGAAGTTGTTTTTAAAATCTATCTGTAGATGGATATGCATGCAACCCTCTAAACAATTTACCGTGACTATAATGACATATGGGCAGTTTTGTTTTTTCCCCAAAAGTTTTCCAATGCATCAGGTTAGTAAAAGCATTAGAAAGGCTTAAGGTTCTATGTTCCTCAACAGCAACTGCTAACCTAAAATGTCTAATACTAACTTTATTAAAAGCTTTGCATGCAAACATGTTTGGCAAGGTTTACAAAGTTATTGTTTACAGGTTACTAAGTTACCACTTTAGCCACCACAAACTTTACCATAAATGACAGGAATTGGCAGTAGATCTGTTGGAATACAGATTTTTGATACAATTTTACAGCACAGTCCACTTACCTCATCATGAGTGGGTTCTGTAGGCTGTTGTGGAACTTCAGATGGCTTATCAGCTTCTGGGGCATTCTTGGCATTTTGTAGCTGAGAATCTACATATTCTTTTAATGAATCCAAATCCCTCTTTCCTTTATACTGGTCAGCCTACAATTAAACCATTTGTGAAAATACATATTGGTTGTTTAGCAAATAGAGTTTTCTGGGGTTTTGGATTTTATCTAAAGATAAACATGGTAAATATCTGTAATAGATCATGTAATACGCATATTCATAATAAAATGCTCTGTGATCTGTAAACATATGTACAGGACTAAGTTTACTCCAAGGATTCAGAATTTGCCATGGAATCCTTCCCTTGTATTTTAGAACCTAAACTTTCATTTAAAAGAAAGATTCAAGACTTTAAAAAGTGGCTGTCTAGAGTAAAACATGGAATTAGAAGCACTCAAAATCTTGGCCCCTCATTTCTAAAGGAAGTTAGCCCTTGTTGCTAGCTCTCAGGATCACAAAGATTCTCTTCAGTGTGTTAAACACAGTGTAAGAAAAAATACAGTAAACAATCAGATTTAGTCTCTATGCTTTAGTTTGATCTGTTGTCAATGTGTTCTGTTGGTTAAATCGAGTACTTCCTTTGACAAGTCTTCAGTTTTGGAATCTCAGATTCCAGTAAGTCCCAGAAGTCTTTGGGGTCAATTTCAGCCCCCTCAGGTGTGAGCTATGAGATGTACCTTAGATTTGAAATATCTTTTCAACGTACTGTTTACAAACTTTCCTACACCTTCTGAGTGAGACAGACATGCCTCTTTAGTCATCTCCTATGCCTTTGGGGAACACTGCAGACTTCGCATCTTTGCCATTCATATGATCCATGTCCAAATAGCTGTGGCTGCTTCTGTCCCTCCCCGACACCCCCAGTCTAAACCAGGGAGCTCCAAGATCCCAAGAAGTCTGTACCTGCTCATTCTTATCCATTTTAGCAGGACAGAGCTCTGCCCATTTTTTTCTCCTCCACCACCCTTGGAGACCTTACCTACCTCTTTCCAGTACTGATGACATGCCAAATTTCAATTATGAGGAGTAAGATGATGACAACGATGGTGACAATGCTCAACTGGCTGAAGCAGTTCCCCCCTTATTGAACAGTACCATGACCTTCCCATTGGACAACTATAAAATTTTCCAGGAGTTGCTGGGTCAAATGGTTGGAAGTTTTATTTCTGGATGTCACACTTGTCCAAAGAAACATCTTTCTGATTCTGAGGGGAGTCCAGCATGAGGGAATAGCAGGATGTTGATAAAGGCCAACTTGACCTTGCCAGATCTGTAGTTCCCCAGGGCAGTGGCTAAAAAGGAGACTCATTTTTACCCAGCATAACAGTAGAGTTTTTATTTTTTTTCTTCTCAGTTTCTGGTTTTGGAAGCAGCTGAAAAGTCCAAGGGAATAGGAGCAACTTTATCTTCACTAATGGATAAGTAGTTCAAAAAATACTCATCTTGTCAGGAAAGCCTACTCTGAAGTGACCTTAGCTCTTTGTAATGGCTATTAATGTGTGGTGCTCCTGACGAAACACATTATTATTTGGGGCCACCAATAGTCTCCTGGGACAACAACATAAAGCATCTTGGAAATTGTTTTGGAAGGTCAGAATGTTCCCTGTGCTTAAGAGCCTTTGCTGTGTTGCTCTCTGCTGTTAAGGCTGTGGAGACAGCAGTCAGCTTAAATCACCATTCACAACTGTAGTTCTCCTGCCAGAAGTTCAGAGTAGAAGTGAAAATTCTGTTACAGGCTTTCATGGCCACCTTGGTGACTATGTTCCACAAAGATTCACATCCTTACCCCAAACTTTTTACTTAAGGTGGCTGTAGGCTAATTTGCACTGCAACACAAACCTTCCAGTTTTCTTCCTAATACCAGTTACTTGGGGAAATAGATGCATAAACTGGACACAGAGTGATAACTTATTTAGATACGATGACACCCATTGGAAAGTTATCGAGGCTGTTCACACTCTTTTGTGATAGTCCGGTAATGAATTACCTGAAAGACTTCAGAAATGGGTTATTCTTTGTGTTTAGACTTGTTGCAGTTGAGTTGATGTCTTCCTAAATAACAAGTTTAGAGCTCATTCCACTAGCTCTAAGGCAGATTAACTTAATAGACTACGTAAGCATGACTTAATTTGTAAAGTTAGCACTTTCAGCTCTATTCATATGCAGCACTATTCTCACTAATTTCAATCTTACCCCAATACTTGAAAGCAGTTCTGTGATTCTTGTTTAATTAGTCCCCCTTTAGAGTTACTTCTGGTAAATCTCCCAAATGTGAAGATCTTCAGAGGCAATTCTCTTAGGAGGAAAATATTACTTACAGTAAAGCTTATTTGGTGTTGTTCAAATATATTGCCTCTGCAGATCTGCACTCCTCATTTCCCTAACCTCTTCAGAGTCCTTCGCAACTGGAGCCACAGGATTCTTATAACCTCACTTCAAATGTTCAGACTTGTGAACTCAACAGGCACTGCTCTGAGCTGATGGCTCCAAGGCCATGCAATACCCATGAATGTGAATCTGGAGAGGCAACATCAGGGGCGAGGGGGAGATTCTATTTTGTCTATTTCATCTATATTTCTAGACACTTTTACATGTAAGGATAAAGTTGGAAGATGAAAATATACCCAGAGTTATCTCATAAGTTGGTATGTTTTGAGATATCTATCCCTGGTTTATGAACAAATGTATGGTTTTTGGTTATTTGCAGACCAGGATGCACAACTATGTTAGATGTTTTATTTGTGGCACAAATGAAAGCAGTCACCACCCCATCCCAGACACTGCCCCATTCATATTGTCCATCTTTACATCTCTTATAAAGAGGCTTTAAAATATATTCAAATAAGCCAACTTCTCCCAACATGCAAGAACATTCTACAAGCCTGCTTGTCTTCACAGAGGAATAAAGGGTTTGACCTTGTACTGTATTTGCAGCCTTACCTTTTCACCATTCCTAAACCAGAGGAGGGTGGGATATCCACGAACTTGGTTTTCAGAACAGACTTCATAATGCTGTGTACAGTCAACCTAAAGTTTAAAATAGTTATAATCATTCACTCATATGGAATAAAATCCATCCTGTTCCAAACATAGCATCATACCCTTTATATTTCATATTTCACAATATGTATCTACAGAGAAATGCAAGGTTTGTCAGAACCTAATTGGAATAATTTACAAGTCTGTGTTCCAAATCTCTCTCAAGCTGTTCAGGGAAAGTAGAGGTAGGACCAGAAAAGAACAAAGGAACTAAGATTTAATATGCTAGTTAAAACAAGTATTCAGTATTCGCAGAGTGAAAAAAATTACAACCTGGGCAGGAGGGCACCCAATACTCATATGTTAAGAATTTGAAACCTAAATTTTCAGTACAAGGATTTACTGGTCTGTTTTATCATTTTGCTTATTTTTTAAATCATATAGAAGTACTTTGAAATCAGAAATCAAACAGCTAGTAACTTGACTTCAGTACAAGGGAAATTCCAAATGCTGAGCAACTGGAATTCAAATTAGATTCTAATGTTGCCACAAGCCAATTTGTAAGGACAGAGATTACATCTACACAGGGATAAAAGATCTGCAGTACAGTTGTGGATGGCCCAGATCAACTGACTTGGGCTTGTGGGACTAAATATTGCTGTGTAGACATTTGGACTTCAGCTGGAGGCCGAGCTCTGGGACCCTCCCCCTTCAGAGGGTCCCAGAGCTAGGCTCCAGCCCAAGCCCATATGTCTACACAGCAATTTTTTTTAGCCCCAGAGCCAAAGCAGTAGTCTGAGCCAGCTGACCTGGGACAGCAATTTTTTTTTTAATCCCTGTGTAGGCATACCCTAATTTACAAATCTGATTAATAAGCAAATAAATAATCTACATGTCACATGCATGGTTTCAGCATCTGCTTGAGACAGCACATAGATTTTTAAAGTTAACATTCGGAATTCTTTGCCACAGAGCACTGAAGTGAGGACAAGTAAACAGACTACAGGCACAAAGTAAAAGGTGCTACTGACATTCACCTGGATTACATGAAGGTCATGTTTCCTGCCTACTTAGGGAATCACAGTCCAAGCCAAAACAAGTTTCCAATAGTTTCATGGTACCCTGTCACACAAAACTAGGTAGACATTAAGACTAACTGCCTTTATTAGGAAAAAAATGCTAAAACATGCAAGATAGAACACTGGATAAAACAGGACTTTTGAAAACAATGGACTTATAACTCTCTCCATGAGGAAAGACTGGGTAATACTGTAGTAAGAACATACTTAAACCAAGCAATAACTGCACCAGATAGCTCATGCAAACATTCCAGATGCTCACAAAGTAATCATTGTTTAATACAGATAGTACCAAAGGACAAAAATCCTCTGGTACTTTATTCTGAGCAATCTCAAATGTGTTGCCAGATTTCAAAACATTTAAATTTCTCAATAGATTCACTCTGATCTACACCATAAGAGAAGTTTACTCTTACAGCGAAAAAGAACTTTCCAAGAGCTTTTCACGTAAGAAGGCTAACTTATCACCAGTGACAACCCAAAGTGCTACTAAGCTAGAGAAAGGAGAGACTGCAGCTTCTTTGTCATTAACAGTTTTACTTAGAAGTTAATGGCAGCAGTCTTTAAATACCAAGTTAATACCTTTGAAGGTTTAAGAGTTTAAAAAAGTTAGCCTCTATACATTTAGCATCATCAGAGAACACTGAGGGATTCAGATTGTTAGCCACCAGCATGACTTCAGCATGGGTCAGCAAATAAAGTGAGTAACTGCAGTTGCCAGACCACCTGCATACCTCTGCATAGAAGTCACTTCAGGAACAAATAATAAGCTCCCATGGTAAATACACCACAGAATCTGGTTATCATCCCTAAGGGAAATAGTAAAGCAGGACAAGATATCAGTTTTTAAGACAGAAGTCTCCCAGAAGTTTAAACTAATTTTTTTGGGGGTGGGGCATGGGTGGGAGGAGGATGTGAATAATGAGAAACAACCCATCATTAATGCCTTTATTGGGTCTAAAATTTACAAAAAGTTATCCAGCTGTATACAGTATATTGGAAGAGGAAGAGTAATTTTTACTACGGAAAATAAGTCTTGAAATTTATGAAGCCCTGGCAACAGACAAGGGCAATGCAATACAAAGATCGAAACTGAAAATATTCCTCTCATCATCTACTGTATTCGCCCTCTCTGTTTGTTCATACCTCTGAAACACAGTAATCTGGGTACAGACAAGTTTCTGGCATGCCCTTATTTACAATTAATAGGTCTTGTCAATTCAGCGTTGGCCATCTCGTCAGGATAAATAAAATATTTGGGTCTATGTGGCATATCAGAGAAATAGCCAGCTCAAAATTGAAATGGGATCTGTGAAGGTGAAATGATTTATCAAGTGGTATACAAAATAGAGTAAATAAAGTTTGGCTTAGAGACTATAGGATGAGTAGCGTGCTACTTGATTAATATAAAGGAGGTATATTCACAGTTTAATAAGAGCTTTCAACCTACCTTGCCAATCTTGACAGTTTCAGAATGTTCAAGAACTGAAGCCAGCTGTTCCCAGGTTGGAGCCAAAGCCTTGCAGTGGCCACACCAAGGGGCAAAGAATTTGATAAAGTGATTACCTTTAAAAGAAAGAAAGAAAAAAAAGAAGCCTTAATTCATATGTACCTGAAACAGTGGCTGTCATTAAAGAGTAGCTATTTACCACCAATTATAAATTTATCATGGTATTTCCCAGCTTAAGTACAGGTAATTCTGAAAATAGAATAGTAAAAATAAAATAGTGTGGTGCAGTAAACATTAATTTTTAAATGATATCCATTGTACAGTACTTCACTTGTATTTACAGTTAGTTTGAAATGTCACAAACTAAACATGGCCACAAATATTTCAGGAACTCGTTTTTCAATGTCATATCCAAGCACATCATTGCATAATTCATGTCTTTCATCCATCCATCCATCTTCACAAAAACCACCGCCAAAGTTAGATATTTATTAAAAGCATAATTTTCATCTAACCATTTGCTAAATTTTCTTATTCTAACAAGAATTCACGTGGGTCAGCTACGCTGCTGAAGAGTGGAAAACAGTAGAAGAAAAAAGTAAACAGCATAATTTAAAGAGAAACTTCGAACACTGAATACATTTCTAAATAAAGACTTGATGGGAATTCAATTCCTATAAAACTCTTTATTTGAATTAACTCTTCTCTTTTCCTTGCATTGATCCTCTGTCATCTTCATGTTTGTGTTTATCTAAGTTAAAATTGCAAGCTCTTTGGGACAAGGACTTTTTAAATCTTTGTCATGTAATCCTAGTAGATAGGGTTCGATGGGAACAAAACCTAAGGGACAAAGGAGTTCAGGAGAGCTGGCAGTTTCTCAAGGAGACAATATTAAACGCACAGGTGCCAACTATCCCAATGCAAAGAAATATAGGATGAATAGTAAGAGGCCAAAATGGCTCCATCAGGAGCTCTTTAATGACCTGAAAATCAAAAAGGAATCCCACAAAAAGGTGAAAAATGGACAAATTACTACGGAAGAGTACAGAAGAATAGCACAAGCATGTAGGGACAAAATCAGAAAGGCTAAGGCACAAAATTAGTTGCACCTAATAAGGGACATAAAAGGTAGTAACAAATGGAACTTTAAGTATATTAGGAGCAAGAGAAAGATGAAGGAAAGTGTAGGTCCTCCACTCAGCAGGGAAGGAAAGGCTAATAATTAATGACATCAAGAAGACTAAGCTATTTAATGCCTATTTCACTAAAAAAGGTTAATAGCGACCAGATACTCAACATGATTAATATTAAAAAATGGGGGAAGGAACACAAGTCAAAATGGGGAAAGAACAGGTTACAAACTATTTAGATAAACAGAACTAGAGAAAGGCAAACATATTCCTATCGTTAAAAAGGGGAAAAAAAGAGGACTTGGGGAATTACTGACCAGGCAGCCTAACTTTGACACCTGGAAAGATGCTGGAAAAAAAATCAACAATCAATCAATTAGTAAGCACCTAAAAAATATGAGGAATAGCTAGAATTATAAGTAATAGCAAACATGGATTTGTCATTAACAAATCATTTAGGCACTTAAGAGTCTAAATCCCATTGGCTGTTGATGGGATTTAGACTCCTAAGTGCCTAGATCCCTTCTGAAAATGATATTTAGGCTCCTAAATCAATTAGGCATTGTGACAGCAAAGCAATGCCTACATAACTTTAAAAAACTGGGCCTAAGTAGTTCAGGCTTTGTCTACACTAGCACTTACTGTGGTATAACTTATGTAGCTCATGGGTGTTAAAAAGCCACCCCCATGAGCAACATAAGTTACACTGACCTAAGCGTTTCGCTGACATAGCTACGCCGCTCATAGGACTGGAGCAATAAAGCCGATGGGAGAGCTCTCTCCCGTCAGCTGGGAGAGCTTACAGTGGCATTGTTGCAGCTCGTCCGCTGTAAACTCTCTAGTGTAGATGTAGCAGTCAAGTCAGAAGCACTCTACCAACATCAAGGCAACGCCATATTAACACAAAACAGAAAGGAACTAAATACAGAGAAAAGAATGTCAAATGCTTTTAATGCAAGGACATAGAAAAAGTATAGTCACTGGAGAAACGAAAGTATGGAAACCTCTTATAAAAATTAAGTCTTTTTCACTGCTTCCCCCATCCTCCCTCACCTCCCGCAAATATTCCTAACAGAACTTCACTATAAATGGAGATTCACTGTAGGCAGGTTCTACTGTAATTCCATTCCAGTTTAAATATTTGAAAGAAAACTTGAGAGGCAGAAGGAAAGACTGATGAAAATAAGATTTATTGGTACAACTTTCTGTCTGGGATTGTTGCCTTTTTCATATTTTTACTCTATAGTCGAGTTTCTTAACCAGGAACCATATAAATAAAGATCTAAAAAGTAAGGAATCCTAATGACTCAGTCCAGCTTTTTATCTCCAATGAACCTCTGAGTTGGCAAGTGCAGCAAATGTGCCCACCACTTATCACTGCTGCCCCCTGATCTCTCTTTTGTGGTCCATCAGCCACAAATAACTTGACATTTCACACCACTCTGTGTTGTCCCCACAAAATGATGAACAAGTGAAAGCTTCAATGTGCTTTAGTGTTTTAAAAAGGGATGAGAAATCGCACGCAAAAAACAATGCCATTACTGTGAGGCATATTTCAATCCTTACTGGAAAACTATTAACTTATATTTTTGGTCCAGACAATAGGAGAGTTTAATTAGTATGTGGTTTCCAAGCTGAAACATTAGAGTTTTTAAAGTTTATTAAGTTGACGTTTCTCATTTAGAATAGGTAGCTAATGCAATGATGATGTAGATTATACAATCAGAATTATTAATTTTTTAAATTCCAAATATTCATCCAACAACAACAAAATTGTATGGTGTATGCACAATGTTAGATATACAAAACTACAGAAAAAGATTATGTAGTTTGCAAAACAGAGCACTTGAAAGTTAGGAAATGCCAAATTTAAGAGTTGCCCATGCAACCTTAATTCTGCCCCCTTATGTGTCTACCCTCTGCACTGAAAGAGACAGGCATCCAATGGAAAAAACACCATGTGATCATATAATTAAAAACGGTCTTATAATGCATATGTACCAGAAGGCAATCTTAAATCTGGTATCTCCTCACTTTCAAATACTGGACTTTGTATAAAAAAAAAAAAATGCCAAAAAAATTTAGGTTACAATTTCTTAGGTTTTTGAAATCGATTTGAATCCAGAACCTTCAGCACTGCATCACAAACTTCTATCACTTGAACTATGGAAATAACTGCATTACTTAGCAACAGAGGAAGGCTATTATCCCCGAGTGGGGCACTGGGTTCAGGGTATGCTGGGTCCAAGGGATGACTGAGGGGAGCCCAGTCTCCAAACCGTGGAGTTGGGGGAGTGCCTGACCCATGTGATAGTCCCAGAGGGCAGAGATGGACCACGGGGGCAATGGGCTGCGTTGGGGAGGGGGAGGAGACTACTGACCTAGTTCTCCTTCCATGACCCCCACTCGAATGCTACCTGAATGGAATTCCATGGGTTAAGAAAAAGTTACGTCTCTAGCCCCAGGGTGTTGTTCGTGTTGAATTTCAAAGGTCTGTTCCAAACAATGGAGGTGCTAGAGAGTTTCGTAAAGTTACAAGAATCTTTTATAACTGGAAGTATTATGCAACCTAAATATAGAGAGCGTTAAAATCTCTGAAGATTCCATCCTCACTGACCATATCGCAGCTCTTACATGTGACTGGACTCCTCATACATCATCCACCGAGCACGCTCTAGCACAGGGCAATGGCGCACAGAATAAACTTTCCCGATCATGACTGCTCTGGACCAGGGCAGTGGCAGGCACTGGAACTGAAAGCTGGGAACCTGCCTTTCCTGTGGTCCCAATGACTCAACCCTGCTGGCACCTAACCAGTGTAGGAAAGCAAGCCTTCTGATTTGAATGCAGATTGGACAAGAACTGGACCAGTGAGGAGGGAAAGGAGTAGACTTGCACAAAGAGTCTGGAAAGAGTGGCACGGGGGAGGAGGGGGGCGGGCCACGGTGTTATGACTGGAAACTGGAGGGGAGACTGAGACCAGCTGGGCAAGGAGCCAGGGAGCCAGTAAGGGAAACGTGGGGTGGAGACCCTGGGAGCTGGTGAGGGAAACTGGAGACGGGGGAGACTGGGAACTACTTGGCTAGGCAAGGGAACACTGAGATGGGATGAGGGCTGTAGTGCGTGGGGAGAGCTGGGGCTTGCTGAACCAAGATACTGGGACAAAAAGCCAGGAATGAAATAGAGAGAGAGAGACTGGAGGGGGAGCCTAGGAAGGGAGTGTGGAACTCAGAGCTAACTAAAGAGGAGGGGGCCAAGGAGAGACAGACTGGACAAAAAGCTGGGAGGTGGGACTGCTTAAGCAAGAAGAAGGGGGGACACTGGGAACCTGAGAGCAAACAGAGAGAGGGGAAACTAAGACTGATTAGGCAAGGAGAAGGAGACTGGAATGAGACGCAGAGGCTATGTAGGGAAGAATGGAATTGGCATAAGAAGCCTGAGCTGGGGAGAGACAGGAGTAGGGTAGGGCCAGATTAGAGGAGACGGGGAAGAAGAGGTCAAGCTTGCCAGAAATGGGCAAAAGAGTCTGTGCCCACTAGAGAACTTTCCCCTTCAGGGCCAAGAATGGAACCCAAGATTCCTGAGTCTCACTATTCCTCTGTGGTCAGCCAATACCTGTGAAACCCACTGGCAAAGAGCATGTCTCATCCCCTTTTAATGCTGGGCTACATATAAGATGACAATCTACTACTGCTATCAGTTACTCTGTTATCTCAAGTTGCAGGAATCTGTGTGGTGGATCTAAATATTACAACTCTACCAACGAACCATGTGAGTGTCAATATAATCCCACGATGGAATTTCTGTTTTTTTTTCAGTTTGCTTTTTTTAAATCCTAGGAAATTATACACACAAAACCTATTAAAAGAATGTTAAGGTGCAAAGTCAACCACTAAAAAAAATCAGAAAATCACATAATTAAGGTTGCCAGTGCAACCTTAATTCACCCCTCATGTGTATAGGCATTATGATACAGTTTTAATTACTTGATCACGTACTATTTTTCCACAGAATGCTTGTATCATTCAATGCACAGGATATACTTACTCTAGGGATGAATTAGGGTTGTGGAGTAAAAGAGGCTGCTGTCTGCAGGACCTCTGCTTCATTCATAGCAGAAGCTGAAATATATATATACTGTGTAGAATATGCACAGATAAATTAATGCTTGTGAAGCACTCAGATACTATAGTGATGAGCACCATACAAGAGCCCATAAGGAAATAAATAATTGTATTTCCATAGAAGAGTTTGAATAATACACAGTAAATAAAGCCTAGACTCACACACTGAACCATGAGCATAAAACAAAATAGTGCAGGGTGGCTCATTAATTGAGCACTGTCCATCCTGTGTACTAAATGAAGATGGGATCCTGTGGGGGAAAAAATGGTATGCAATCACATAATTGAAGACTATCGTAATGTATATGCAACTAGGGGATGAATTTAAGATTGCTTGTGCAACCTTAATACTGCGATTTCCTAACTTTTGAGTGTTTGACTTCACAACCCTAATGTCTTTAATATATTTATTGCGTGTAATATGTAATAACACTGATTTTTTTTTGTGAGTTGTCTTTCCACTTGTTACGGATTTCTGGGTAAGAAGATGGGAGAAAGATACTTTTAAAGACTAACCCACCATTTCTCTAATATGCCTCACAAGATCAAGCAAATATTGCAGGCTTCTCACTAATTAGATCTAAATATTTGTACCAATCACAGCTGCAAGAAAATAATTAAATTACCTTCTGCTATATGCATCTTGAAATTGGCTGCTGAGAGATCATGCATTCCCTGTTTAGGTTCCGAAAGTTTTGGTGGTTGCAGATCAGATTCTTGCTCCTATTAAAAAGAAACAAAGTAATTACTATTTCTGTCTTATGCAAAAGATGTACACTAAATGAACTGTCTATCTTACATAGTGGGCCATGTATAATGCTTCCATGTGGCAGTGTAAATGAAGACAATCCCCATTTGTCAATTTTCCAATTCCCCAAAATATTTCCTACTCCATCTTTATTCTGTATCAAGGTCTGTGTCAAGTGGACACTAATAAGCAGTTATTTGTAACTGACATTATATTACACAGAAAGCAACTATCTCAGTTACTGGTCAAACTGCATCTGGTCTTTCCTCCTGGTGATCCACCATCCTGGTCTCTTCAAGTGTACCTTCCTTTCCCCTCAAACTTCCAACAGTCACCTGACCTGGGGGAGAACCACAGGATTCTCCCTCTCTCAAATTGGGCCTTGGCTGCAGTTCCCAGTATATCAAATGTGATTACCTCAGCAGGTCTGACTTGGGCTCAGACCCTGCAGTTCTGTTCCCTTCCGGGCACAATAAGAGTGGCAGTCAGCTTCTTTAAAGCAAAGTATTATTTATACAGAACCAAAAGCATACTGTTTTTAAGATATGTTTTTCTCTGATAAGCCAGCCTATACATATGCCTGTTTTCCCCTAAGGCTTACCATTACCTGGATATGAGAAGGTCCATCTCCTTCAGACTCCTGCACAGAGACTGCCTTTCACTTGTCTCTCTGCCAGAGCTCACCTACAATCGACTCTCAACCCCCTCTTCTACTGAAAAGTCCCTTTTAACTGTTTGCTGTACTTTTGCTCTGTAGCTCCCAGTCTGGCAAGAAAGGAGGGTCACTTCAGACTGGACCCTGGAAATATGCCATATAGTCTTGTAATTCCCATCCCAAGTGTCTGGATGTAGGTTGCTCATTTGGACATCCATTGCACTGCCTTTCTGTTTGTTCTTCCCACGGTCCCTTATTAAGCTACATCAACAGCTAGCTTAATACAGGAAAGATTTACAATTGAATATACAATAATTCCCCCTTGAGTGACCAGATCACATACAGCCCTTATAAAACTGTAACATCTCAATCTTCTTAAATTATTACACAATAGCTCCTACACTATTTACAAAACACTACTACTAGGGCTACATGTTTGTCATGGCAGGACAAAAAGTCACAATGTGATTTTCCCATTTGTCTGTGACTAATTTGTGTATCCAGGACTCACCCCGCCATGGAGGCTCCTGTCCCACGTGGCTAGGCCTGGCTCTCTGCACCAGGCATTGCAACCAGATGTATGGAACACAACACTACTCAGGTTTGACTCCCTACGTCATGACGAGGACAGACCAAACATGAATGGAACTGCAACCATGCCCACATGGTCACAACACACAGAGCAGGGAGTTAGGCCCAGCCCCAAAGGAGTTGCCATTGCCCATGCCTGAGGTGAGTGCAGGCTTCCTCTCAACCCTGGACCTAGTCCCACAGGATACAGGAGCTGCCTGTGCCTGGGATGAGAGTGCAGGGCAGGCCTTCTCTCCAGCCCCAACCTTACCCCTCACTCCTTTGACCTTGTTTCTGTACCAGGCTGGGATTAGGGTTGTGGTACGGGGGCAAAGGGTGCAGATGTGGGTAACCAGTGCCCCCTCACTTGTCAGGGCTTCTTTTTAATTTAAAAAAAAAAAAGTCACAGAGCAGTCACCAAACCAGTGACTTTCACTAAGATTACCGTGACTTTTTGATTTTTAAAAAAATGCAGTGACAAATCTGCAGCCCTAATTATCAGATATCAGGCCCACTCCTGTCACAGAAACCACATGTGCCATCACACAAGTTTATGAGGTCTTTCAGCTATCTATAAATTACAAGCTGTTCAAGACTCCACTTTGAGAACTCTTTCCCAATCCCACACAACCAGCAATATTAGAAAAGGAGCAAACTAGAATTTAGTCATCTTATAACTAAATTGCAATAGTCACAAACATTAAGTCAGTCATTTAATAGAAAAAAGACTATTTTCTAGGAACTAGATCAGAGCTGGAAAAAACATTACTAGAAACTACACTGCTAAAACTTCTTTGCATTTGACGTTTCAATTTTTTAAAGATACATTAATATGGATCTTGTTTAAGCATAACTGTGTATTTTAATCCACTGAGCTCAGCAATCATTGTGGCTTTGTCTTGACTAGGAAAAGTAGTTAAGTTTACATCAGGATCATCTAATATGCCAGATGAGCTAGACCTAAACTCAAGCCTTTTCCTTGTGTAGATATAGGGTAGCACTTTGTAACTTGATTTTGCTGGTTGAGTTGTAGCCTTAACTAAACTACAGCACGACCAGCTAATAATTGTTGCCCTGCATCTTCATTAGGAAAAAGGTTATTTATGCTGGACTTACCTAGCGTGTATTAGCTAAACCACTTTTCCTAGTCAAGACAAAGTAATTGTGGCCTATACTTGTCAACTGAACGTGTACCAGGAAATCCCATCTTAAATGTCAAGAGGCTAATATTTCCTTGAAATAAGATTATGAATTTTAGTTTTAAATACAGGAAACAAAGGGCAAGTCAAAGGATGCCAGTTTTAATTATGGGTTTGACTGCTATTTGGCCATTGTTCCAGTTTATCATCATCCAATTTTTATTCTTACGAGGTTTTCCTCGTGGAAAGCAAAACCTAACCCCTACAGAGGTAAGAAATCAGTCTGACTCTGGAAGAAGGGAATATTTCCTGTTCACTTACAGCTGGTTCCTCATTTAGTGTCTGCAACATCCAGCTTTCCAGTGCCTGGAAGTCTCTAGGACCCTGGTATTTCACAGGTTCCTGGCCTGGTTTAAGCAGCTTTAGGCTGAAACATTAAAACAGTACAAAGAGGTAAGGCAAAACTTTTCAAATAGATACAAACAAGAAACATTATCTGGAAATAAATGAACTTTTTTCTGATAACATCATAACTGAGCTCAGAGGATACTCAGTCCTCAAGCCTATCACTAAAATCACACATTCCTTTGATTTCCATGATGCAGAACTGGGCACTGTAACTAACCAGAATTCTGTTCTTCTCCTTTAAACTTAGTACAGATAGAAATACCATATTTTGCATTAACATTCCAACATGTCCTTAATTAACATGCAATGGTGAATAAAATGCTAGAAAGAATAATTCAGAGGTTAATCCCTGTTTATGCTCGTGAATCCTATTTTTCAGTTTGCCAAAAAAGCATCAGTTAATTTCTTTCAGTATGCACAAAAACAAAAAGTTTATTTTCCAGGAATTTATCTTCACTTTTTTGTGCCATGCCAAATATGAACGTCCTTGATCAGATGCCACTTCTCATGCTGTATTAAACTAATTAAAGGTAGCTTAAAGCAGATGAATAAGGTGAGAAAATAGATGGATAGTTGCAAAGACAGTCTTTCTGATTATATAAATACATACTTGTGGTAAAATCTGTTTAACAAAATACCTACATCTTTTCCCACTAAATATATGTCTAACTTAAAATTGGAAATCATATTTGTTTAAATACTGGAATTTTAAAGGGATACCATCAAATTGAGATCGTCTTTTTATTTAAATTTATTTATTTTTAAAGAGTGAGTTAAAATTCATTTCAGTTACTACATCTGCCCTTGACTTCCCTTGCTAATTTTTGTGGTGGTTTTACAACCACATTTTTCTAAATGTTTCTCTCCTGTTTTTCTATTCAGTGCCCTTGCAACTTAAAAAAATTACTATGCAAAAGTGTTTTCAAAAGCACAATGCATAAAAATTAAAATAAGAAAAAATCTTCCCTTTATTGCTTTTACAATAGTAGGTTAAAAAACATTCAGAAAGGTGTGTGGTTTTTAAGTTGATATTGTCCCTTTAACAAGTCAACAAAAAATAAAGAAAAGAATTATGAAATCTGAATAGCTTATCATCTCTCCCTTTCATACATCTTCTGATAACAGTCTGGAGTAGAACCTAACAGAAATCAAGAAGTTAGCTTAAATGATCCTATAGGCATAGTAGCATCTCTATTATTTTATTAAGATGAGGTTCAGTTTTCCCCCCCACTTAGATCTGTATATCCAATTTCTTTGTTTTGTATGAAAACAGCAGCATATCTTCCTCCCCAACTGTACAGTATACAACCAATATGTAAAAGCGGCAAAGAGTCCTGTGGCACCTTATAGACTAACAGACATATTGGAGCATAAGCTTTCGTGGGTGAATACTCACTTCGTCGGATGCATGTAGTGCAAATTTCCAGAGGCAGGTATAAATATGCAAGCAATATACCTGCCTCCGGAAATTTCCATTACATGCATCCGACGAAGTGGGTATTCACCCACGAAAGCTTATGCTCCAATACGTCTGTTAGTCTATAAGGTGCCACAGGACTCTTTGCCACTTTTACAGATCCAGACTAATGCAGCTACCCCTCTGATACTTGAAACCAATATGTAAAGACTGAATGTCCTGAGGATTTTCAACTAAATCTGTTACTCAGTTGAAGATAAAATTAATTTTAAATTCAGACCTTTAAAAATTTCAGCATGTGACCCTGTGGAGAATGAGGGAGATACCTGTATTACAGGTATTTGTGTGGTTTCAGAGTAGCAGCCGTGTTAGTCTATATCCACAAAAAGAAAAGGAGTACTTGTGGCACCTTAGAGACTAACAAATCTATTTGAGCATAAGCTTTCGTGAGATACAGCTCACTTCATAGCTTATGCTCAAATAAATTTGTTAGTCTCTAAGGTGCCACAGTTATTTGTCTTGTCCCGCCAGTCTCTATCACATACATTTTATTATATTCATATGTCAAAGCTAGCTCAGACCTGATCCAGCTTTGTGCCAACTACTATTAGGCTTTGCCCTATTGCCCCATTATTTCCAAGGTTACAGTTCCAAATTTATTGTATAAATATTTGCTGCAATTCCTACCCCTAATTAAAATGCTCTGGCAGTGACGTGGAAATGACAAACTTCATTCACAAAGAGGGAATACTCAATTGTTAAAAGGCACTGATAAGGTGTAAGGTCTATATTAATATGAACTACAAAAACAGTAAACTATTTTTAACCTCTACTGGTCCATCTTCATAAATATCAATATTTGTGCAACTGAATAGGCAGAGTAGTGAATTGTTATTATTTTCCACCTCTTGAGAAAGGGTAAAAATACTAACTTCAGGTTTGACCATAAGTTTTTGGGGTCTCTATGGGTACGTCTACATAGCAAAAAAAAAACCCCTGCAGCAGTATGTTTCAAAGCCTGGGTCAACTGCGTCAGGATTACATTGCAGGGCTAAAAATAGCAGTGTAGAAGTTTGGGCTCAGGCTGGAGCTTGGGCTCCGAAACCCAGCAAGTGAGGAGGGCTCAGAGCCCAGGATTCATCCCAAGCACGTACACTGACATTTTTAGCCCTGCAACACAAGCCCAAGTCAGTTGACCCAGACTGTGAAACTTGCTGCCATAGGTTTTAGGGGTTTTTTTTTGGCTGTGTAGACGTACCCTACCATTGTAGGACATTTATTCACAAAGCTACACAATTGACAATCTGCTAAAGAGAGGTCCAGCACCAGGCTAGCAGGAGTGCTGGAGTTTGGACTGATGTACTTTAAGCAAAGGCTTGCTTATCTGGTAGAAATTTCAGCTCACATTCTTTTCCTGCAGCTCAGAGGCAAGATGCGAGCCTTCTCACCAAGACCTTACTCTGGCCCTTACTGGTGGAACCCGCTCACCCTCATCTATCATAATAGGAAAGGTTTAAAAGATAACAGAATCATAGACTATCAGGGTTGGAAGGGACCTCAGGAGGTCATCTAGTCCACCCCCCAGCTCAAGGCGGGACCAATCCCCAGTTTTTGCCCCAGATCCCTAAATGGCCCCCTCAGGGATTGAACTCACAACCCTGGGTTTAGCAGGCCAATGCTCAAACCACTGAGCTATCCCCCCCATATGTTTAGTACTCGAGTTCATGAGCAGCTGCTAAGTTTGTCAAGCCCTGCTAAAGTAAAACCACGTAGAGAAACTTGCACAGCGCCAGCATCCATATGTGCCTGGCTTTAGATGGTGTTATTAATCTATCAGTTTTATGAGCACCAAATTCACACAAAAGTTTGAGAGACCATTTATACACACTACATTGGTTGTGCTGTACACAGTTAGACAACTGAAATTATTTTAAAGTAGTTAAAATAGTCCTGAACTACTAGTACTTTACTGCTATACGTTATGTTACTCTCTCACAGACTTGTTCTCTTGGGGTGGGGGAGGAAGGGGAAGGCCTATTCTGAACTTTGTTTAAACACAGCCATCTTCCAAGCTGTAAGATGGTGTCTAAAAAAAGAGACATTATAGATCATCTTGTCTTGGTAACATGATGAGAGCTTAAATTTATCTTCTAAAGACTGAAGAGCTATAAAGGAAACGACCAAAAATCATAACTTAGAAGTTGATCTCAACAAATTGGCAGAGGACTGTGGAAAACATACAAAATAATAGAAGCACACATCCTTTTGTACTTACGTGGGGTATCCTCTGATTCCAAATTCAGAGCAGAGTGGAAGATCTATAGTGCAATCCACTTTTACAACATAGACTGATGGATTTTCCACGTTGTTGTATTTGTCTCCCAGATCATTCCAAGTTGGTTGCAGACGTTGACAGTGTCCACACCTACAACAGGATGAGCAAAAAATAAAATAAATTTCAGAAATAAGGTCACTGTTCTGATTTGTATGCATGCTCTATACTTAACAAAAATGTGTTTAAATATAAATATAAAGACTAGATATGAATGAATCTATGGAAAAAGTATATATACACGTGGGTGGGATCTGATATACTTGAAAGATGATAGAGAAATGAAAAATCAGAAACCTCTTCCATCTAAAAGCAGAATGAGTTAAGCAACAGTTAATACTGTAGAGTTGCCTTTTATTGTAGAATGCTAACCTTGTAAGCAGTTTTGACACAAAATTCACCAAAAAATCTAAAACACAGTCCTGACTGTTAGAGAAGTACTTTTGTAATACAAAGTCTAGCCAGGTTCATTGTAAAAGACTATTAAATTAATGAGGATACTGAAAAGAGAGCACTCAGCTTAACTTTCCAAGAGAAAGTTTCATAAGAGGATGCCTGGTGTTCTTTATGCTTTTACATTTGGAAGCACCATGTTTTTAAGTGTCTGGTAAGGAGATAATGGTTTGTACTCTTTTTAGAAGGTCACTTGTGTTTCCGTTTAACATCAGAATTGTGACTTATGAGACCCATGGAATACCTAAGTCAGTGAAGTAGAACAGTTCTGTTTCAAAGTCCTGAAGAGATGCTAATTTTAATATGTTATAACCAGGAACAACTGCTTTTGCATAGTGATATCCTATGAGTCTCAAAATAGGACATATGCACACAAATTGGACTTAAAACAGGTTTCAGAACAAATAATTGCTATTTTGCTTCCCTCTTAAAGGAACAGTTAATTATTCAAGTAATCTTTCCTACTGCTTGGCATCCCATAACATACTAATTCAAATTTAAAGTGTTACAAATGTTCAGCCAATCAAGAGGTTTATTAGTTCTTGAAAACACCATTCTAATTCCCCCAAAACTGAAAATCAGACGTCATACTATTGGCAAATACAAACTGGTGTTGTCAAAGACACTAACACCATAAATATGGTAAAACTATTTAAAAGAGCCAAAGCCAACTTCTCTTGAATGGCCATTCTTGCTGTTCCTGATTTTTACAGGCATTGCGAAAAATGTTGTTAGATTAATTAAAATATCCTCAACTTTGTTTGCTCTTGACAAGTCCTTCAAAGTCTACTTTTTATGCAACAATTAACACAACAATAAGGAAGTTTGCAGGAAGTTACCTCTTACTCCCTACAGAACTCCCATTTAAAAAACAATCCCATGTACAAGAAAGCAAGATTTTAAGACTGTTTTCAAACTAGTCTCATGTAACCAGACTTGGCATATATATTGGTGCATATGACAGTTTTACATTTTAAATATTTTTCCTTCCTTTCAGTTTACAGTGCACCGTGCCCGCTTCAAAAAGTTCTGTTATAAAAACCTGATTCAAACCTAGGCTCTCCAATATACTACTAAAAAATCCTCCCACAATTACATATTCTGAAACATTGCTTGTGATGGCTAAATGGCATGGTGAGGTAGTTTTCAAGATTTTCACCTCTGGATACCTGTTTTCACCTCTTGACTAAGTTGGGTCTCAAGCAAAAATCAGGAAAGAAGAGAGAAAAGTGTCTCATCCTAGTCTAGTTGACATTTGTAGCAAAAATCATGAAGCCGCCACCACCACAGTAGCCGGGACGATTAGAAGTTGATGAGAGGACCTCAGGCAGGACTAGAAAGTATGAGGTAGTTAGTGAATCTGTTCAGTTGCATAGAATAGCACCAGGAGACATTTACATTGTGTTTTTCTCTGATTGGTACTTATGAAGACCTTTATTTTCATGAACCAAATGAACACCTGGCTTTTGAAGAAATGATACAATCTCTTTTTACTGCAAAGTATAGTAGATAATCCAGAATTTAAGGTTAAAGAAGTCTAACCAGCCTCTATGCAAACCTCAAAGTTCAAATTACCTTTCCCTACATAAAAACAACAATGAGGAGTCCTTGGGGCACCTTAGAGACTAACAAATTTATTTGAGCATAAGCTTTTGTGGGCTAGAACCAGTGGTCAGCTAGAGCTGGTTCCCACCGGTTGTTAAATTTAGAAGCCCTTTTAGCCGTCACCTGCTTCTCAGCCCTCCCAGACTTCCCGCCGAACAGCTGATTTGCTGGAAGCCGGGGGCGGAGACGCAGAGTGGGGCGGCGCGTTCGGGGCGGAGGCGAGTTGCGGCCAGGCGCGGAGCTGCTGGTGGGTGCTCTGCACCCACCAAATTTTCCCCGCTGGATGCTTCCTGGGAGCTGCCCCAGGTAAGCACCACCGGGACTCCCCACCTCGCCCTCCGGCAGGTCCCTCTGGCTCTTAGGAGTGGGGTGGGCACCCACTATGGTGGCCCACGAGACCCTCCCGCCCGGTTCTGGGGACAGTCAGGGGACAGGGGTGGAAATGCATCAAGGAACGCGGGGGGGGGGGTGGGGGGTTGGATGGGGCAGGAGTCCCAGGGGGTGGGGGTGGGCAACGACCCCCTCGTGGAGTGAGGAGGGAACCAGTTGTTAAGATTTTGGCATCTCATCACTGACTAGAACCCACTTCAGCAGAAGCCCATGAAAGCTTATGCCCAAATAAATTTGTTAGTCTCTAAGGTGCCACAAGGGCTCCTTGTTGTTTTTGCTGATACAGATTAACACGGCTACCACTCTGAATCCTTTGCCCACATGTTACATTTAAAGCTACTGGAGAAATTTTGGTTGTGTGCATTTCAGCCAGAAGGCAGAAATCTCATTGAACATCAAGGTACAAGACCAACACTGCACAATTAAAGAAAACGCCATAATCAATAAATCTAGTCAGGGTGGATTTGATTTAAATCAACTGATTTAAATAATGATTTAAATCACTAGTCAGGAAGATTCGATTTAATCACGGTTTTCTATACAAAAGTACATTCTTGTTGGTTGTTATAACCTTAATACATATTCTTCACAACTCAGAGATAGATGTAGGTTTCATTTTTAGAAGGTACACACTAAACATTTTTAAACAGTGATTTATTTTGAAAACTTTTCAGATGAGTTTTACAGCTATATCAGAAAATGAATGATTGTTTGGTTATTTCATTTACCAAAGATAATTGAAGCAAATATTTATGAAGTCATTGGGAGGTAAACTATCTCCAATTCAACAGGTTAATCATTAATATTTGGAGGATTTTCTTGCTATGCTGTATTAGGAGGAGAACGTCACCAGATAGACATTTAAATTGTTTTATTTAACAAAACAACAACGTTAAGTGTTCTGGGTTTTTTTCTTCAACAGCAAACACATAATATTTTAACAAAACAAGCATATGTCTCTCGCGTCTCACATTTATCTCCAGACTTCTTCTCCTTGTCCAGATCTATTCTGCCAGCAACAACCTTCTATTAGTTGAACTTTTTGAAACTTTTCACTTTTAGAGAGAGGTAAGGGATTGATTCTGTGTACACAAATTTGCAGAGGGACAATAGAGTTGAGGTCTATTATTTCTCACCTCTATATATTTATTTATTTAAAACATTTTTGCTGTTAACAAGCATGTTACTTCTGGAGACACAAATCCACAGTTTGAGAACTGCAAAACTAAGCATCTCTGATGGTATCTTCTAGACTGAGCCTCTTTGGGTAGATAGAAAGATTAACTAAATTTATACAGAAGCCTGTAAAACCCCATAAGATTGGGTCCCTACATCCATGAACTACTGGAACTCATTTACAAAACTTTTCTTAAACATTACATGAATATACTGTCTCATACTATAGAATTAGAATTTATAATTCCTATTCCATGCTGAGATATCTTTGAGCTATAATGTATCTTAATTAAATCAATCTTTAGATAGGTTTATTCCTCAAAAAGCATTTTATCAAAAAAATCTGATTTTTTAAAAACAATCATTGATTTTTATCCACGCTGAATCTACTTAGTTCAGACTTAAATATAAACATAAGTGTCTTTGTATATAACAGGCAACCAAAGCTATGTCTACACTACTGCAATAGGTCAACCTAAGCTACGCAACTCCAGCTACATGAATAATGTACCTGGAGTCGACGTACCTTAGGTCGAGTTACCGCAGGGTCTACACCGCTTGGGGGGAAAAGGGGGGCTGACAGGCGAAACTCTCCCGTCGACTTACCTTACTCTTCTCGTCGGGGGTAGAGTACAGGGGTTGACTGGAGAGTGATCTGTTGTCGATTTGGAGGGTCTTCACTAGACACGCTAAATCAACCACTGGCGGATCGATCTCGGAGCACGGATCCTGGCTGTAGTGTAGATGTAGCCCAAGAAACTAACTTTTTTGTCGGACTAAAGTTAGGAAGTTATAGTGGCTGTGTAGTCATCAAGACCCAGAAGTAGAATGTAATCCAAAATTTATTTTAAATAATTACTCTTTACTGCAGAGAGACTGTTGTATCTCCATAGTTAAAACTGTATGTAACAAGGCTTCACTTAGAAGGCTAATTCTGGACTCAACTATAAAGTAATCCAAAAAAGGCCTGACACTTCAAATGTCGTATGAGGTTTGGTAATTAAGGAAGAATTTGAGTATGGAAATGTAGCAAAGGTATCCCAAAAACTTTAGTTCTCTACTGTGCTTTCCCATTCTGTAAGGCAGTGGCTCTCAATCTTTCTAGACTACTCTACTCCTTTCAGGAGTCTGATATGTCTTGTACCCCCAGGTTCCACCTCACTTAAAATCTACTTGCTTACAAGATCAGACATAAATATACAGAAGTGTCACAGCACACTATTACTGAAAAATTGCTTACTGTAACATTTTTACCATAATTATAAAATAAATCAATTGGAACATAAATATTGTACTTTAATTTCAGAGTATAGTATATAGAGCAGTATAAACAAATCATTGTATGAAATTTTAGTTTGTACGGACTTCACTAATGCTTTTTATGTAGCTATTGTAAAATTAGGCAAATATCTAGATGAGTTGATTTATCCCTAAAAGACCTTGGTGTAGCTCTGGTTGAGAACCACTGCTGTAATGCATTGATTCAACACTGGCTTATGTTGTTTTTTAGTGATGTACTCCCTTAGGACTTCATCTAGTAAGGATCAATCAGGTAGGTTCAAGAATTTGTAAAACTGCAGAGTAAGACAGGATAACTTTTCTGCAGCTTTGAAGTTTATACTGAATGGTGTTGGTGGCTGAGTGTGTACACACATTATGGTTTCTTGACTATTACTGAGAAGATTGGTTAGATTTAGGACACGCTTTTGGTGGTCTGAAGAAGAGCAAGTAATATGATATTGGCATACCTAGCTCTTTGGGGGAGGAAGAGAATTTGCTAGTAAAGATGACACTTGCATTGTGGATGCCTAGTTCATTTATTAGCACTTTAAGTGTAAGATAGTATTGTGACAGTACTAGTGGTGTATGGCTCAATGTTGAAAGTGCAAGGCATACAAGTGATAAGCCTATCTTATGAATGAGTGGAAGGTATATACAGATATAAGGACAGAGCTGATACTGTGTGAGGTACCTAAACCTTGCATTTCCATAATTCTAAATGTTTGGGACTTGGAAAAAACAAACACAAAACCCCCCTACTTTTAATGTCTTTATTCCTAAATGCTCTCCCCTTCAAAGTTACTTCAAAATTTCAATTTGTATAAAGGAAGGAGAAAGCAATGCTCAACTCTGAGTCAGTAAACCAAAATTAACCAAACAGTAGCTGTTCATACACACTGACAATCCAGTACAAGAAAGTAACTTTATGGAGTTGGTTGATAAATTGAGGGCCCAAATTTACATCCACCTCTTTCCTGCTCTTCTCCAAATGTTACTGATTTTTTGACTGCTGCAGACTCTGGTTTTTTGACTGCTGCAGCCTCATTTTGACATGGAGTAGTGGTATCTCACTGATGGATTTTAATCATTCTTTGGCCAGATATTCCCATGAATTCTGAAATGCTTTTAGCACAGGTTGTAATATGAAGAAGCAATACACGTCCAGTCAGAAAAGTCCACAAATTCAAGAAAGCTTATCCTGATCAGTCTCATGTATTTATATGGTCATATGCGTCTGTCATTTTCATGCTGCATTACTGAGCATTGTGCTCTTAGTGCTACCGCTGAAGATCGCCCAGAAGTGTCAACTGGTGTAGATTGCTACTGTTCACCTCCTACGTGGGCGGGGATGCTATGAGCACGATTGTTACTCTCAATGCTCTGCAATGACTTGCCACTTGTTTACAAATGTAAATCAAAGTCCTAGTCATGATCTATAAGCCATTAAGATGTCTGGCTACTTGAAAAACTGCCCTTTCCCCTATTACTAGAGGAGGGTAGGTTGACAGCAACTGAAATGCTTCCGCTCTTTGTTCCTAAGTGTGATTTTTTAAGACCCACATCACAACACTCTCAGTCCAAGGTCTGAATGTAGAATGCACTTCCTCATCTGGCTCACTAGAGCCAAGATTTGGTGACCTCGGGAGAACAGTGAAAAATATCTGCTCAAGCTTTTGGTTAACATTTATATAAGTTGTTCAGGAGGGGGTCACTGAAATCACAAACAATAAGCCAAGAAGGCAGCAGTTTGGCAGTGAAATTATGTGTTTTTTTAATTGTTGATTTTAAAGCTGAGGCACTCAGATGCAATGGCAATGTGTACCATAAGATAATATGTATAAACAAATATTCTAATATCAAGACATCACATTACACAGATGTTCCTCAATTCTCTGATTTAGCTGACTTGGTCTGATTTTGACCATTTAGTTGACCTGATGAATAATGTCAATTGACTGCTGCTTATCTGATCATGATAAAATATTGTCAAATATCCCAGCAAGAATGCCCTGATGTAGACAGCAGCCTACCTTTTGGATTTCACCATAGTGCCATCTGTTAACACATCTACTTAAGTGTCTTGATCACTCACTTTTGTATATGCTAATCCCACTTGTTGGGAAAAAGGTTAACTAAATGAAAGTGGAACATCTTGATTGACAGGAATCTTCTAGAACAAAGATCATATGTATGCGTATCTCTACTTGTATACCAGACCATCAATGCACATGGTGGTTTACAAAGCAAAACACACAAGTTAAAAGACACAGTTCTTGCCCTGAAAAAACTTACAATCTAACCTGACTAGACAAATATACAGAAATTAACTCAGACGGGAGTGGGGGAGGGAGAGGAAGGTACACAACCATTAAACCTCCTCCCCTAAAACAAAAAGAAAAGATGTCTAGCCATTAAACTTCTTCCTTAATATCACAGCTATTAAAGCCCCCGCAAATCCCTCTCTTCAAAAAAAGCAAACAAATAATCTACACTGAATGCCGATGTAAATAAACTCCCACTCCTCGACTCTTAACAAAAAGCCTCTTCATAATGCATCCCTCAAACACACAGACATCCCCACGCGGTTCACATTTTTCTGAGTTACGTAACTCAGGTAAGTAACTTGTATTTTGTAATTAAGTGTATCTATCTATCTATCTACGGCTAATCCTACTGGAGACCATAATGTCTTACTCTGTTTTGTGACTGCTGTTACTGTTCTAATAAATCAGTGGTTTGACCATTTTTGACAATATTTGACCAGTCAACTGACCACCCTTAATTGAGTGTGGGGACAAACATTATTTCCCCACAACTCCTCTTTGGGATCTCCCTGAAAGGAACATGCCAACCAGGTAAAAGCAAATTCATTACTACTGCTAGGTCTTACAGGTGGGTCAGCGGCACTCTGATCAAATGGCTGCTGATAGATCTTGTACAGGGGGCTCGCATCCTAAGAGATCATAAAACAGTCTCAGGGGTTTAGACCAGCCTGTCCTTTCCATATTGCTAAACTGAAAGAGGATCGTAGTATGGAAAATCTGAGAAACTTGTGCCTCTTGATACTGGTTTTCAACTTGACCAGGAGATAGACACCTACTGCTCTAAGGAGACTACCAAGATGAATGCTATTTCCAGGTTATCTCCAGGTCAAAAGGCTCACTAATTAAGTAAAGTACTGAAACCCTGTACAGAGCTATGAACTGGCAAATGTTAGAAACAAAATAGAGTCCAAAGTTTACAAGCTTTAATCTGTAGGATAAACTCACTCACTGAAAATTTCACTGTATCTATTATTTCTGTAATTGGCAGGTTTCTCCATACATGTTTGCCAACATGTCTATGTAAATATTTGGATGTAGAGGATGGCACAAGACCTATCTCACGTGAATTAATTGCGTGGTTAGTCAAGTAGAAAAGATCAGTAACTCCAGACACAAAAAAGCATTTTTAAAATGGAGGTCATGAGATAAGACTGCCTATAATTATTATTTTGACTTCTACCTCCAAAGACTCCATAACAGAGTTCAGACATCCACTGCACTATCTAAAAATTCCATCCTTTTACCCCCAGTTATGAGGCTATCATGATCCACTGCATGTAGGAGGAGTTACGACTAAGCTCTAGCTCAAACATAGATGCCCACAATTCTGCAATGAATTCCATACACACAGGCCACCACACTTAAGAGGAGAGCCAATGAATTCAATTGGGCTTGTATGGATCTCACTGCAGAACCAGAGCTATAACATGTCATATACTAAAACTGGTGCCAGAGGACTTCTCAATTAAGTAACTAGTAAGCCAAATACGAATACCCAACAGGACTAACATGAAATACAGATAGGTTTCAGAGTAACAGCCGTGTTAGTCTGTATTCACAAAAAGAAAAGGAGTACTTGTGGCACCTTAGAGACTAACCAATTTATTTGAGCATAAGCTTTCGTGAGCTACAGCTCACTTCATCGGATGCATACTGTGGAAACTGCAGAAGACATTATATACACAGAGACCATGAAACAATACCTCCTCCCACCCCACTCTCCTGCTGGTAACAGCTTATCTAAAGTGATCACTCTCCTTACAATGTGTATGATAATCAATTTGGGCCATTTCCAGCACAAATCCAGGTTTTCTCACCCTCCGCGCCCCCCCTCACACAAACTCACTCTCCTGCTGGTAATAGCCCATCCAAAGTGACCACTCTCTTTACAATGTGTGTGATAATCAAGGTGGGCCATTTCCAGCACAAATACAGGTTCTCTCACCCCCTCACCCCCTTTTTTTTTTTTTTCAAAAAAACACACACAAACTCACTCTCCTGCTGGTAATAGCTTATCCAAAGTGACCACTCTCCCTACAATGTGTATGATAATCAAGGTGGGCCATTTCCAGCACAAATCCAGGTTTTCTCACAGATGCGTCCCACTGAAGGTATTCACAAGCAACAGATAACATTTATTACTTATACAACCCTTTGTATTTTCAGAGTTCTGCTCAAACATTAATACTCCCCAAGGTATGTGGAAGGTATTATCCCTATTTTTCTGATGGGTAAAAAGAGACAGATTAAGGACCAGTTTTTTCAGAGACGCTGACCACCCACAACTCCAAATAGAGTCAAGGGGAACTGTGGTTGCTCATCCCTAACTGACTTGTCCAATGTCACACAGCGCTAAATTTGGATTAGAATTTAGGAGTTCATGATACCAAAAAAGTGCGCTGGAACAATATCCATTTCTTAAGAACCACACACAAAACACATGCCATTTACTTTGTTCATATTCATGGAGAAAGGAGGAAACAGAAAACCCACAGAATCATTAGAAGTCAGTTTTGAAAAACTTCATTTGGAAGCTCAGTCAGCAGCTGTCAAATCTATCAGCATGGTTTTTACTATTACATTATCAGTAAAAGGAGTGAGGCTCCATCAGCCCCCTTTCAAAAGTGATTCAAGGAAACAGGATAACAGAGGGATCTCTGAGAGCACACAAAAAGGGTTATTACACCGTCCTCTTAGGGCCTGTCTCCACGAGGATGGGAGGTGATTTTTTAAAAACGTGTTAGCCAACCTTAGTAACAGACTTTACTAACAGCTAAGCCAAGTCCAGAGGAAGGATGGTCCAGGGGCCGGTGTTAAGCCGGAATTCAGAAAACCCAGATTCGATTCCTTTTTCTTCCACAGGCTTCCAATGAGACCTTGGAGAAGTCACTTCGCACGCGGGCGCTCTGGCTGAGCATTCAGAGAGCCCCACCGGGCCCGCTCTACGGGTGAACTCCCCCTTGTGCAGACCCCGCGCCTGACCTGCCCGTGACTCGGCTCCCCCATCCGTACCATGGGGACAGTGACACGCCCCGACCTGGCGGGGCGGCGGCTGAGAACGGGCACATTTAGGGCTAGGACCTGTTGCCGGGGCCTGTGCTGGGGCAGGCCACGTAGGCACCGCGGGGGCGGGTCGTGCCGTGGCCTCCAGGCAGCACCGGGCCCGGCTCCCCTCGGGCTCCGCGCACGCGGGCCTGCGGCTGCCCCTGGCTGCAGCCCCCGCCCGTCCCGGCTCGCAGGGGGCCCGGGGGCTAAGGGGAGGCCAGCTGCGTCTCCTAGGCTCCAAGCCGGGCCCTGCCCCAAACCCACCCGCGTGACCCCCGAGGAGCCGCCCCCAGCGGCCGCTGCCACGTCACCGGGGAAACGCGCCGCCGCGCGCCCGGCCCGGTTACCAGGGGGCGAAGAACATGACGAAGTGCGGGGCGCTCTGGGCGGCGTGGCGCAGCATCTCGGCGTTGTAACGGTGCCGCGCGTGCGAATCCGGCTCCGGCTCCGGCTCCGGCTCCGCGTCGCCCCGCGCCGGGGCCGCGCACAGGAGGCCTCCGAGCAGCAGCAGCAGCAGCCGCGCCGGGCCGAGCCGGGGGGAGGCGCCGCGGCACAGAGCAGCGGCCATGGCGGAGCACGAGAGACAGAGAGAAGCCGGGCCACGTCCGCCGACCGCCTCCTTCCGTGCCGGCGCCAGCCCCCGCCCTCTGCCCGGCGCCTTCCGGCCCCGCCTCCCCGGGGTCAAAGGGCACCGGGGGGGGAACTCAGAGCACGAGAGAGGCGCCCCCGTTACTCCTGCTCCACTCACTCTCCACCACCGCCTGTAGCCGCCTCCCCCACCTCCTCTCTATGCTCTTCCCAGATACCCTCCCTACCCGTTCCTGTGACCTGCCTCAGCCCCGAGCTCGTTCTGCCTCACTGCACCCTCGCTCCTGCCCCTCACTGTATCTACACCCTCCCCAGCCCACCCCGCACCCGCTGCTGCTGCCCACCCACGTCTCCGCTACTCCTTCCTTACGCCCTTCCCTCTCACACTGCAAACTCTGTCAGGGCCATGGACCAGTCAGGCCATAAACCTGGTGGGGTCGAAGCGGATGGGCGTTCTTGGTGATCACTTTTGGAATCACCTAACAGACCTTTTACATGAACAAATAAGATGACGCAAAGACACCCATCCACCCACCCACCCATACTGCAGCAGGAGTGTAAATCTAGAAATTCTGCTAAATCACATAAAAAGTTTCTTTGTGGAAATCCATGAAGAAAAGGTACATAGACCCTTAGCACATCCTTAGTTAACAATGGGAATGAAGACAAGTAACAGATGCCTAGTAAGTGGAGAAAACCAGCTTTAGATCTTTGCCTCTGAAAGAAACCTCTGAAGTGCTCAGGTTCCTTTTCGTAATGGTGTGTCCAGTGACATGGGAACCAGATACACTTACAGCCATTTAGCCCATAGGATTTTGGCCCATGTGCTCTTTTCTGCTTATGTAATACAGTATAGGGAGGCGATAGGAGGACACTAGTAATATGGATTGGTGCTGTGTATGACAACACAGCCAGCAGCAGCAAGTCTCCAAGCCCACCTCAACGTATTCATAGTGTTTATATTGTTCATATTTAACATGTTAAAAATAGTGGTGTAGAGACTGTTACAGGCTATGTGAGTGTATGGGGAATGGCAGCTAAAGAATAGTATCCCCTAACCTTAGGGCTTTTGTTTTGATTTTCTGCAGTTGCCATACAAGAGCTTTTACTCTACAAAACTCATGAGGGGTGTTGGGGTAACCCACTCTGCATACCATGTATCCCCCTCCATACAGCAGAATATAAGATATAAAACACATTTAAGATACTGCCCTAAAGAGCCTTAATTCCCCCATCTGTGCTTTCAAAGACCACATACATAAAGGATAGGGACAACAGGTCAACTTTGAGAGCCATGCTGCCATTATTTGTAAATTACCTGTTTAGATCGCAGAGGAGACTTTTCATTGGGTCTGAGATTCATGTAGTCCACGTGTGTTTCTGCAGACCTTGGCCAACACCGGTTTTGAAGGTTCCACTCCACAGTGTTGCCATCCTCCATAGCAGACAAGAGAAAGTAAGGGACTCATGGAACTGATAAAAGCCACAGATGTTTGCAAGGTTTCAGAGTAGCAGCCGTGTTAGTCTGTATCCGCAAAAAGAAAAGGAGGGCTCGTAGCACCTTAGAGACTAACAAATTTATTTGAGCATAAGCTTTTGTGAGCTACAGCTCACTTCATTGGATGCAAATAAGTTTTCCGCTCCTGCCAGGTTATCATGGGAGAGGAAGATATAGGCTTTTATGGTGCTCCTCTCGGACTTCAGATACTTTTGTTTCTGAACAGATTGAAATTCAATCATTAGATGATATTTGTACCAGATCAGCCATGACATCTCAAAGAACTGCTGTTACTATATGGGTAAGTAACCTTTCCTCCTTCTTTGTGTGTTCCACTTTAGATGACTCCCGAGCAGTGTCCCAATGAAGGTGGATGTTGAGGGAAGGGATTTAGCACAGTTCAGAGAACAGCCACACCAGAGGCAACATTTGCTCTGGAAGCATGCACAAAAGTATAGTGGTGGGGGAAAAGCATACACAGACAAACAGGTGGCAGCTTCACAAATACCTGCAATGGGTATATTCTTAAGTGGGGCAACAGGGGTGGATTTTGCCCTAGTGGAATGGGTAGTCACTTTAGCTGGTGCACTCCAGAAGCTTTGTCACACCCCAAAAATACACCCTGAGACCCATTTCAATAGTCTTTGGGTGGAAATAGGGGCTTCCTTCATTCTGTCTGCAAAGGAAACTGAGTCTAGGAGCGGTTCTGAAGATCTCTTTTCACATTCAAGAGTGTGAAGACTGGCTTCTTCTCTTGAAGTGTGAGATTTGGGGTAGAAGACTGGCAACTGAATATCCTGGTTGATGTGGAAGTCCAGTAAAATCTTGGTAAGGAAGCAAGGATGGGGACGTAGAGTCACCTTGTCCCAGTAAAATACTCTGTAGGATGGGTCTGTCTCAGATGCTGCCAACTACCCTGCCCTTCTAGACAAAGGGACAGCTATGAGGAAAGTGGGTTTTGAAAGATAAATGGACTTGAGGGGTATTTTCTTCAATGCTTTGAGAACTCGATTAAGGTCCCAAGATGTAGTAGGCTCTCTAATTTGAGGAAAATGGTGGTCAAGCCCTTACTGAGTCTTGAAGTTGTAGGGTGTACGAATACTGAAAGCCCCTGAACTGGTAGATCAAATGCTGTAATAGCAGTCAGGTGGACTTTGATGGAGCTCAGTGACAAATCCAGGATTTTTAATTCAGCAAGTACTTGAGTATGTCAGTGAGATACCAGTGTGGACACAAGAAAAAATGGATAAAACCTGGCCATCAGGAAGTTTAGACTTGAAATTAGACGAAGGTTTCTAACCAAACAGAGGAGTGAAGTTCTGGAAGCTCTTCCAAGGGGAGTGGAGGGGGCAAAAGACATATCTGGCTTCAAGACTAAGCTTGATAAGTTTATGGAGGGGATGGTATGATGGGATAGCTTAATTTTTGGCAATTAATTGATCTTTGACTATTAGCGGTAAATATGCCCAATGGCCTGTGATGGGATGTTAGATGGGGTGGGATCTGAGTTACTACAGAGAATTTTTTCCTGGATGTCTACTGGTGAGTCTTGCCCACATGCTCAGGGTTTAGCTGATCGCCATATTTGGGGTCGGGAAGGGATTTTCCTCCAGGGCAGATTGGCAGAGGCCCTGGGGGTTTTTCTCCTTCCTCTGCAGCGTGGGGCATGGGTCGCTTGCTGGAGGATTCTCTGCACCTTGAAGTCTTTAAACCATGATTTGAGGACTTCAATAGCTCAGACCTAGGTTAGGGGTTTATTACAGGAATGGGTGGGTGAAATTCTATGGCCTGCGTTGTGCAGGAGGTCAGACTAGAACATCATAATGGTCCCTTCTGACCTTAAAGTCTATGACTCTAGGTGAGACTCGGCAGCAAATAATGCCTGGCGGGTGCATCAGGACTGGAACTGCTTGCACTTTTGCAGGTAATTCTTTCTTGTGGAGAGTTTCCTGCTATTCAGCAGCACATTCTGTGCTTCAAAACAGCTACTGATTTCTATACCCAAGAGTCATCAAGGAGCCAAGCCTTGAGATATAGCTTGGAGAAATGGGCATTGTGGTGTGCGTATTGTGCCCAATTCTTGGGTCAGTAGGTCAGCTGTCAGAGGGAAGTGAAAAGGTAGTCACCAACAGGTGTATCAGGTCCAGGAACTTTACCTGCCCTTGGTCAGGATGATTACCGTTTTCTCTTGTTTTAGTTTGTTCAGGACCTTGAGGAGCAATGGTGTTGGGGGAGAAGCATATGGCAGAGTTCAAGGCCAACTGGTAAGGAAGGTGTCCCCTAATGATTTGTGGTTGTGTCCTCCCACCAAGCAAAATCACTGGTATTTCATGTTGGATGGTGTCGCAAATAAATCTATCTTTGGGATATCCCAGGTGAGAATCTTCTGTAGGATAAGATCACTCAACTCCCATTCGAGGTGCTGGAGAAATGTTTGCTATGGTGTTTTGCTGACTAGGTAGATATGCCACTGAGATGTCAATTTGGTGCATTATGCCCCAGTTCCAAAGTTTTATTGCCTCTGTGCACAAGGACCTTACACCTCTTGGTGGTTTATTTAGTACATGGTTTTTCTGTTTATCTCTTGACTCTGACTAAGTGACCCTGAATCTTGGGTAGAAAGTGGTCACATATGTACTGAACTGCTCTGAGCTCAAGTAGATTGATGTGAGGAGCAGACACCTCAGGGATCCATCTGCCTTGTGCTATGAGGTCCTGGAGGTGAGCTCTCCGTCTAGTAGGGAGACATCTGTGGTGCTTATCTTTGTGGGGGGTATGAGAGAATGGAACTCCCAGGCAAACCTTGTGGGGATCCCTCTGTGATAGGGCGTCAACCCCACACTGGCAGAGAAGGGACTAACAGAGCCGTGGGAAGGCTGCCTGGGAAGCAGCCAGACTGCGAGGAACAGCCAATTAGGGCCCAGCAGGTCCATATAAAAGGGAGCTGCAGGGAAGAATAGTTCAGTTGCTGCTGGGAGCCCAGGGACTAAGGATTGTATCCCTGGAGGGCTAAGAGAACTGTAAGCACCTTGGACAGAGCAGTGGCTGGTTCTTAGGACTGAGCAGCTGAGTGCCCTGAGCTGAGGGCAAAGAAGGTACTGGAGCTGTGGGGAAGTGGCCGAGGGAAATAGAGCAGTATTGACAGAGTTACAGAGGAGCAATAGGAGGCTGCTATTTACAGGGTCCTTGGGTTGGGGCCCAGAGTAGTGGTTGGGCCTGGGACCCCCTCACTCGCCACTAGGGAAGTGGCTGGACTGTTGGACAGAGATACTCTCCCCAGGAAGTGGGGAACCATAGACAATGACACGGCCGGATGGCTCAGTCAAGATGAGGACCCTGCGGTTCTGGCTGAGAGAGGAGCTGTAGGCGGGAAAAGAGACAGAGTGTCAGTGTGCAGACCGCAGATGTGGGCGTTGGCCTTGAGCTAATCCCCATCATGACAAGGAGGAGGTGCCAGTCTGGCGATGAGGACTGTACCCTGTGACACCCTCCACCAATTGAGAGAGTTGAGAACTCTGAGCACTGGGCACAGAGAGTGCAGACTGCCATAAGATGTTACAAGAGTACAGGCTGCCACATGGCTCAAAATCTGAAGTCAGGTCCTTCTGATGGTTTGAGGATTCTGCTGTAGTGTGGAGAGGAGGTTGGACATCATGACAAACCTGTCCCTGGGGAAGTATGCCCTGGCAGTTGTGGAGTCCAAGGTGACCCCTATGAAGTTGATGTGTTGGACAGATGTCAAAGATTGCATTGAACCAGAGTCCCACAGAGTAGAAATGTGCTAGGGCCTTGTTGCTGCTGACTGTACCTCATGGAGGGAACAACCCTTGAGGAGCCAGTCATCGAGATAGAGGAAGGTGACTTTTCCCATTTGCCACAGATTTGGGCCATGACAACTGAGATAACCTTTGTGAAGACTCCCACGTCAGTTGAGAGGCCAAAGGGAAGCACTTAGTACTGACAGCGGTCATTGGTGATGATGAACTGGAGGCGGTGTCTGTGAGCTGGATGTATTGCTACCTGAAAATATGCATCCTGAAAGTCAAGGCTCACAAAGCAGCCTCGTGGAGCTAATAATGGTATTATTGCGGCGAGGGTTACCATATTGAACCTCCACGTTTGGATGAATGTGTTCAGTCTTGGTCTCCATCCTCCTTTTTGCTTGCATACCAGGAAGCAGCTGGAGTAGAACCCTTTTCCGATGAAAGAAGGAGGAGCTGGTTGGATCACCCCCAGGAGCAAGAGGGTTTGTACCTCCTGTCTTAGGAGATCTTTGTGAGAGCCCCTGAAAAGGGAAGAGGAAGCTGAATGGAGGTTCGAAATTACATGAATGCCATAGCCTGATGTAATATACTCCCAATAAAGCTTGAAATAGGAGAGCTCTCCGTAGGGTGGGTGGGAGGCAGGGGTGGTGGTGCTGCATCAGATCCCGACTGTGGACTGACTTGTGACCCTCAACAGAAGGGTCAAAAGAAAGGTCAGAAGAAGCTGCTGACTGCAAGGTGATAGCAGATGATGGGACCTTGTTGGGTGGCTCTACAGATCTTTGGAAGGTTTGGTACTGGATTAATTGAGAACATTGGGCTATCTGTGACCTCTACTTTTTCTTTTGGTTGCAGGGATGTGGATGCCCAGAGATCAAAGGGTCACTCTAGAATCCTTTACTGTGTGAAGGAATTAATCTGTGGCATTGCTGAAGAGCTTAAGTCTTCAAAGGCAAGATCCTCTACTGTATTCTGGATTTCCCTACAAAGTCCAAAGGAGAATAGCCATGAAGCATAGTGAATAACTATAGTGGATGCCATAGAAAGAAATTAGTTTTTGGCCTCATCCAAAGAGGCTCACAAAGAGGCTTTGGCAGTCATCTGACATTCAGTGATGAGAGCCTGAAACTGGTCCTTCTGGTCTTGTGGTAAAGCAGCAATAAAATGAGAGAACTTGCTGTAATTTGTGTAGTTCTGCTTTGCCACTAGGGTCTGGTGGCCAGCTATCCTGAATTGTAATGTAGCTGAAGAACAGCCTTTGCAGCTGAGAAGGTCCGGGTGCTTCAGTTTCTTGTCATGAGGACTTGATCTGGAGCAATGTTGTCTGTCTCTCTCATTTACAACATCAACCACCAGGGAATTTGGGGTGGAATAGGAGAAGAGGTATTCTGAGCCCTTGGTAGGTACACAATATTTATTTTCTGCATTCTTGCAAGTTGGTGGGACAGTGGCTGGCATTTGCCATATTGCCCAGGCTTGTGACAGCAAAGCCTCATTAACAGGTAAGGCTATATTGCTTTGGGAATCGGTATATAGGATATCTACCAGGGCATGCTGTGGTTCCTGCACCTCTTCCAAGGGCATCTGTAAGGATTTGGCAACCTTCATGAGTCCTTGGAAGACTTTGAAGTCATGCACATAGGACAGGGGAGAGGGTCATAACTGCCTCATCTGGTAAGGAAGAGGACGTATTAGATCCCCTCTTCCTCCACTCTCAGCTCTTGTTCTTCTAGAGAGTTCTTTTGAGGAAGGGGAGTCCTCCTGGGGCACTGGTGATCATGAGGGTGCCCTCTAGAACAGATCTTCGTATGGGACCCAAGGTTTCCAGAAGACCCAATGTGGTGAGGCATAAGGGAAGGGTACTCCTGCCATGGAGGTTGTTGGGTCAGTTGTCAACTGGTCCCTGGGGTCTCTTCCTCGGGATTCTTCTCAGGGGAGGGAAGTTCAAACAGAAAGACAGTGGAAAGTTAGACAGAGATCTTTGAGTCTGAAGAGGTGTTATCCTCTGTTTCTAGTGTTGTCAGGGAAAAGGTATTGGTACTGGTGGCAGCATCAGTATCGGCAGTCAAGTTGGGACTGGCAGCTGCATCAGTACTGGCAGCAGGGCCTTCATCTCAGCCACTGCGGGGGTACACTGGTACCAGCAGAAGTGAGTGCTGGGGTCAGGGTTGAAGGTGGTTTCTTCTAGGAGTTCCTGTGTTTGGAGGACTGAGAAGAGTATCAGAGCTGGTTCTGAATGGGGCTGTTTTCTGAGAGACTTTTCAATGCATGAAGCGCTGAAGGTTTTCTTCATAGGTATGGGATCTTGGTAACGGAGGAAGTAGGAGCCTCGGCAGTACCCATACGCAGATACAAGGTCTCCTTTCTCCCTGACTTTTAGGGTGACATTTCCTACCTCTTAGGAACTCTGTTGGGGGAATCTAGTTCTTTTCTTCCTAGAAGGTTTCAAAGTCTCTGAAGCAGCCTCCTGGTGTCTGGTTGCAGGCACTGGAGCCATGGAAGTTGCTGGGACGCTCAGGCTGAAAAAGGCTGAAGTACGAGGGAAAATCAGGCTCCAAAGTAGTAGCAGGTTGCCAGAAATGCTCCATAAGCTGCAACCTGCCCTCCCTCAGCTTCCTAGATCTGCTTTTAAATCCAGTTGAGACCTTGCACTCTGATAGAATGTTGGACTCTGAGACAATGGAGGCAGCTGGAACGTCCATCGCTAAGGAGAAAGACCTGTCACAGATCTCTCAGGGTTTGAAGCCTCAGGTTCTGGGCATACCCCAGAAAGAGAAGGCCACAGACAAGAAGAGGTGTAGGTTGGATTGTGTGTGTGTACTGCAAAGACAAAAGATATGGGGGGCAGCCCCCAGCATGTATGAGGAACAATAAAATTAATTAAATGCAATTAAAAAAGGTAAGATTAAAAAGTGAATGGACACTGCAAGGCTCTATCTCTAGCCACAGGCAGTTGAGAAGGAGCTTGAGCGGCAGTGGGTCCATCCTCCCCTATATGCCCTTGGTTCGGCCCATGAGAATATATAGGACACAAGCCTGGACCCACAGACACTGCTATGAAAAGTCTCCCATGGAAAGCATATGGGCACACGCACACCTAAAATGCGGGTACCCAGAGGGTAGAAGAACACTAGTCACATTAATCAGTGATATTTATATCTTAGATTTATTCTACAACTTGCTATTTACATGTAGGATTCCAATTTACATTCCACTTTTGCTATAATCCATAGTTACCCTTCTAAAAAAAGAACAAACTCATGTGTAAAAAGAAAAGGAGTACTTGTGGCATCTTAGAGACTTATGCTCAAATAAATTGGTTAGTCTCTAAGGTGCCACAAGTACTCCTTTGCTTTTTGCGAATACAGACTAACACGGCTGTTACTCTGAAACTCATGTGTATGTACCTAAGAGATTTCCAAAGCCCATAGTAGAGTATATTTTGACAGCTGTCCCTTGAATCATAAACCATGTCCTCTGAGGGAAGATAGCATGATGTAATTTTAGTGACAGCACAATTGTCATTCAGCTAGAAAGAAGGATATTGTGATCTCAATGGAAAAGAAAAGTGATACTGCCATATGTAAGCTTATATCCCTCTTTCTTCAGTAATTTGTACCTCTCATGAAGGGCTGTGAGTGGAAATTACTACAAGCTGTTGAATTAAATGACATCATTTTGCCACCCACAAAATATTATGAGTTTGACAGCCGAAAAGATGGTACAACAGTGAGAAAAGCACAACCTCAGAGTACGTGTACACTTATTTTTGTTTCTAGTGGAAATTTATTTTCATTAGGATTGCAATTTTCACCATTTTCACTATCAATTGCTGACCACCACTCCTGTGGAACTTTGACCTCTACGGTGAACAATTAGCCTCTTCAGAAGTAAGTTTCAACAGCTGCTATTGATTGGCTGCTGCCTGGCAATTTGTGATAGTTGTGAAGACTCTGTAAGGAGGCTGTCAGCTCCAACAATTTAGCTTCTTATGATTACATCTAATGATACAGAATTTGCTTTCAGATAATTTACTCTCAGTTGTAATGTGCTGTGTTATAAAGTTCATAAACAGGGCCTTTCAGTTATACAGTTAGATGTTGTTACAAAGAATAGCATAATATAGATTGAAGATTTCAAGGATCATAAAGAGAGAGTTTCCTGTCTATTAATTTAACAGCTGCTTTAATGATGGAATACTGGAATATTTTTTCCATGGTTGAATTCTCTTCCATTACACTACACACACCCTCTTAAGTGACCTGCAGCTGCTTTTATCTGCCAATACTGAATTTTGGTCCATTTTGATACTTGGCACATGATTGTGCCCCCTGTGATTTTTCACTATATCCTAAATAAAACAGAACTGAAGTGAAAGAAAGTAGAGAAGCAGATATGAATATTATTTTAAAAAAAAACACCACAAAAAAACCCCATGAGATACCCAGAAGGTGAATGAAGTTCAGAAAATAGTGCTTGTTTAGACAGTTACTCACTCATAGTTTCTGGCCGACTCCACATGCAGAAAACTGGTTTTAATTATTTTTTAATCTGCACTAGCCTGTACCCTTCTAATGGCTCATAAACAATGTGCTAGAATATCCATCCAAAAAGATATGTGTCTCTAATGTTGCTCTTTTTCAAATCCAACTACAATTTAGGACACTAAAAATAGTCATTCCCCCCATCCCCTTCTTAACTCTTAACAGAAGCACCATCACTCTTTGGTAAATGAGGACCAAGATTATGGCTTAGAATTAATGTAAGTGACATGGTTGTCAGTACTTAATGTTTATTTTACACTCTCAGTGTGTCACATATCACTGGATGTTTTTCAAATTCTTAATAATTAGTGAACTTTTTTTCCCCCTAACACAGATTATGTCAAGTGCAGTATTTATAGTTTTATAGAAACTAAGAGGAATGATCTACTTTGTACTTGGATTCAATAACAAAAGAAAATAACTGACTTTTTGATACATGCTTAGTTATTTGGATTTGGAAAAGAAGGCCTTCTTAATTCATCTAAAATTTGATTCCTCTGTCCTACCTGCCCACCATTTCCCCACTGCTAGTGCAACCACCTCCTCTGCAGCTCTCACCAGGTGACTAGCCTCACTGCAGCTATTATCCTTACTAACTCTCTATCTCAGCAGTTCTCAAACGTTAGCAACCTGTGGACGCTCATTTTGATTTAAAATTTTTCAGACCCCTAAGCCCCCCACTCAGCCCTAGGCCCCACCCCCACTCCTTCCCTTCCTCACCTCCGTGCCACCCCTGCCCTGCCTCTTTCCGTCCCCTCCCCTGAGCGTATCCCATCCCTGCTCCTTCCCCTCACTCCCAGTGCCTGCTGCATGCTGGGAACAGCTGTTTTCCAGCGTGCAGGAGGCACTGGGAGGAAAGGGGAAGAGTTGATCAGCGGGGCCCGCAGGGCCCCTGGAGTGCCCTCGTGGACCCCCAGGGTGTCCACAGACCCCAGTTTGAGAAATGCTGCTCTATCTCACTACCTGTTATTACCTCCCTTATGCCCTGCCTCTTAATATTTCCCTTCTTCTACTAGGTAATTATGAAGTTGCTCTATTATATTTTATCATTTAAATAATTCTTTAAGATGTTGTGGGATTTATTTATATGAAAGATATTATATAATTAAAATGTTAATTATTCTTTGATGCTCCTTTCCATTCCTCCCCAACATTCAATCCCTTCCCTCCATACAGAAGAGAAGTTCACTTGAATGCAGCCAAATGCAAAGTCCTACATCTAGGAACAAGAAATGCAGGTCATGCCTATAGAATGGAGGACTATATGCTGGAAACTGACTATGAAAAGGATTTAGGGGACATAATGGACAGGCAACTCAACAAAAGCACTCTGGCAAAAAGGGCAAAAGCAATCCTTGGATGTATAAATAGGGAAGTAGTGAGTAGAAGTAGGGAGGTGATTTTACCTCTGTGTATGGCTTTGGGGAGATTGATACTGAAATACTATGTACAGTTCTGTTGTCCACATTTTTTAAAGGATGCTGAAAAATTGGAGAAGTGCAAATAAGAGTCACAAAAATGATTCAGGGGCTGGAAAAAATACCTTATAATTAAAGATTAAGGGCTTGTCTACATGGTGCATTAGTGTGCTCCAGCATGTTACACACTAATTGTCTGTGTAGACCCTGCTGGTGAGCACTGAAAGTGTGTGTTCGTGTAATCCCATTTCAAACAGTACTGTGTCAAAATGCACTAGGTAATTTTTAGTGCATGCTAGAAGGTCCACAAGGACAGTTAGGGCATGGCATACTAGTGCACACTAGAATTTACACCCCAGCTGATGCGCACTAATGCACCATGTAGACAAACCCTTAAAGGGCTCCATCTGTTTAGCTTATGGGGAAAAAAAGATTAAGGGGTGACTTGATTGTGGTGTATAACTACCTGGGGAGTAAATTCTGGGTACTAAAGGGCTCTTTAATATAGCAGAGAAAGACATAACAAAAAAGCTAAAAGCTGAAGCCAGACAAATTCAAATTCAAATATTTTTAAAAGTGAAGGTGATCAACCACTGGAACAATCTACCAAGGAAAGTGATGGATTCCCCATCTTTTGATATGTTCAGATGAAGTCTGGATGCCTGTCTGGAAGATATGCTTTAACCAAGCACAAGTTCTGGGGCTCAATACAGGGGTAACTAAATGAAATTTAACATCCTGTGATATACAGGAGGTCAGACCAGATCATCTATTGGTATATTCCATCCTTAAATTCTATGAATCCTAGGAATATGGGCCCTACACTGGGTCTAAGTAAACTTTGGTTTTAAACTGCATTGGAATTTTAGCATGAGCAATAGGCTCAAAGCATGTGACCAAAAGAATAAGATCATGAGAACAAAGAGTTGTCTGCGTTAAATGTGAAGTGATCCTGGAAATACCAGCATTATCTTATTGATGGTCTTAACTGAAGTAATAGAAATATAGAAAACATGGCTGACTGGGCACCAGGTGCAAAGTTTAGTCCTAAGATTCCCTTTTTGGTCTTTGACTAAAGTCCAACAACCAGCAATAACATGGTTTGTTGTTGTGTATAAAAAGCAAGACTTCCAGAAGTTTTTTTGGTCAGAGCTTTTTCCTTACCCCTTGTAGTTACACCATGTTGGGAAGGAATATCCCGAACCTGATTCTGTTGTGAGTATTTTGGCCAATGCTTGTAAGTGTATTGCTGTTAAAATATATGCTTGTACTGGTATTTTGGATGTAATTAGCATCAAGAGGCCTTTGGACTAATAAAGAAATACTTGTGTGGAAGCTGAGTCATGGTAAACATTAATAAACTTAGAAGGGAAATTATTTCCAACAGCTTGACTGGCCCAGGAATGCCCCCTCTATCTGGGAGGAAGGGGGAGAGAGGTAGGTGACATGGAGGCACCTACACTTTATGCCACCCATAAGATTTATGGCTTTATGCCACCCAACATTTCCTTACATCAGAGGAATACCCACCTGCCCTGATAAGGTACTTCTCCTTACCCTTGGGAACCATGGATCAGAATCTAGCTTGTTGTGTACAAAGGAGGAGTAAGAATTTGACATTGACTGAATGCATGGGGTAAAAGGTAAAGGGAAGATTCCAGGATGACTCCTATTTTACAGGACTCAGTGACAGGGAGAATGGTGCTGTGTTCAATAGTGACAGAAACATGGGGGGTAGAGAGGGTTTTGAAAGAATGGCAAGGAGCTCAGTTTTCAGTTTTTGTTGATGGTGAGACATTGAAGAATGTTGTCAAAGAGGTTGAAATGAGCACTTTAATAAGGAGAGAGGAAGGGAGATAATCAGAAGTGGAAAGGTAAATTTTTTTATTGGTACTCAAAGCCATGCTAGCAGATAAGGTCACTTAGAGATAGGGTATACAGAAAGAAGAGAAGGGGGCCAAGGACAGAACTGTGTAGGACCCCCACAGAAAGTGGGAGAGGGAAAGAGGAGCATCTATCAAAAGAGATGATAAAGAAGCAGGAAAAATGGGAGGATACTGAACAAAAAAAAATCAATGGAGGACAAGTTGTCAAGGAAGAAGTGATCAACAACGTTACAAGCAGCAAAGAAATGTTCCAGAACTTCTTTGAAAAGGGAAAACTGTCCAGTTACTGTTTGGAAACCAGTATAATTATACTCCTGAACAAAGATAAAAATCCAGAAGTCTGTAGATCATTCTGACAAATCTCATTCATTAAGCTACACAATAAAATACTGGCAAAATCAGCTCTCTCTGATCCTACCACTATCAAATCATACTGACCAATGTAGCTTTACTCCAGGGACAGCAACAAATCATAACATTTGGTGAATACTAAACTTTATCGTATAATACAAATGATTAACAGCATCCTTCTAGCATTAGATGCAGAGAAAACTTTTAATAGGATTTTTTAGGCTTATTTTTCTGTAGTATTGGAGAACTTTAATTTTGCACATCAATTTATAACTTCCATAAATGGTTCTATTGTTCTCTATGTGTATTCCTTTATCTGAACAGGTACCAAGCAGGGATTTTCTCCTTAAGGAGCAGCACAAAGCAAAAGTGCCCCTTTGTCACTTCTGTTTTCTCTATGTGTTGAACCACTTGCAATAGCTGTCAGAGATTCTCCAGAGAGTCAGGGCATAACCATGATAAAGAATGCAAAATTTCTTTTTTTGGGATGGCATCTGCCTTATCTGATTGAAACATAAGCCTCTCTTCAATTCCTTAAAGAAATCTTAGAAGTCTCATTTAGTTTTCATGTAAATATGACCAAATCAGAGACAAACCAGTAAGAATGTTCAATTTTCCTTGTTGATGTTTCTATGAGGGATCCAAATACCTCACCTATTTATACTAATAATGCTAAACCTGTAACCCATTTTATATACCTTAAAAGTTGGCATAACTCACCATTATCTATGTTAGGCCCAGCCTGCTTGACAAAAGTGAATGTCCTTTCTTGAGTGTTGCACATCTCAAAAGTCCACCTAGTATTTATATCTACTTAATACTATAGCATGGAGACCAAAAACAAGTTGTCGAGGTTTTAAAGACAGAAAACAACTAGAAATTCTATAACTGGACAGCTGTAATTCAATATGTTTGGAACAAGATTACTTTTTACAGAAACTCAAAGCAACAGCCTCACTTGCCAAAGCATGGAAGCAGCATATTTATCTCTTTTTATTCCTTCCAGCCTGATTTATGGCAAAGACAATTTGCTCTCTCAGGAGATCAGACAACATCCTACCCCAGAGAACCACACTGCAAATATGGAGAAAGAAACTTTTCTCCCTCAAGAGACCAAACAACATCCTATGCTAGCAGACTACTCTAAAAATATGGAAGAAGAAAAACAGGTACCTGGTGTAATGCCAAAATTCTCACCAACTTCCTGGATAGTCAGGCTCCCATGTTTTCCTACAGGACAGAATGACACTAACTTTAAAAGATGTTTATATTAAAGGACTATCAACCATTGGAGACTTAGAGCATAACACGACTAAATTTTGAACAGCTCAGAATTAAATTAAATCTACTTTCTTGAGTGTTCTATATGTACTTGCATATTAGACACTTCCTAGATACGGTTACTAAAGAAAAAACTGCACTATTGGCAAAGCAAACAAACCACCACTCAGAGGGTGCCTAACCCAAATAAGTTCCTATTTTACTGTACAAGTTCTTCTCTGAAAAACACTTCACAAGTGTACACTCCAAATTCTACACCCTGGATTTGAGATCTGAAGATTCCTTTTAAAGATAATCAATGGCAAAAAGCACTTGATTACCACTCTGAAGCCTGTTTCAAGCACTTACAAGTAAATGCAGTACTTTGTGCTATAAAGATGTTGCTATTCTCCTTCCATTTTGAAAAAAAATACATTTAATCTACATTTTAAATGCTCCAAATATAAATTACCAATTGCTCTCACTCATGTATTGTTTATTGAGCTGTCATTACATATGCTGGTTTTGGGTACTGATTCCCCATTTCACGATTCAATTTGGCAATTGACTCAGGGCTTGATTTCCATTTATTTTAAGGCCCCATTACTCTGCTCTGGTGGCATGAAGGAACCTGAAATTTGGTACACATTATACTTACATTCATTTTAAGGCCCCTTTGCTGTACCAAAGAGGTATAATGAGTAACAGACTGTCATAATTGTGAGCAACCATTTTCATGTTCTCTCCACAGGTACTAATGCAGAGAGTAGACTAGATGATACATCTGAGGGAAGGGAGCAGAAGGAGGCTCCACCGATTGGAAGGCATGAGATGCACTGTCCTAGGGATGGGGGTTCCACGACCACCACTCCCAAGAGAAAGAGGCAGGTGGTGGTGGTCAGGGACTCCCTCCTCAGGGGGACTGAGTCTTCTCTCTGCCACCCCAAACAGGAAAACCGAGAGGTCTGCTGCTTGCCAGGAGCTAAGATTCACGATGTGACGGAGAGACTGCCGAGACTCATCAAGCCCTCGGATCGCTACCCCTTTCTGCTTCTCCACATGGGCACCAATGATACTGCCAAGAATGACCTTGAGCGGATCATTGCAGACTACGTGACTCTAGGAAGAAGGATAAAGGAGTTTGAGGCGCATGTGGTGTTCTCGTCCATCCTCCCTGTGGAAGGAAAAGGCCCAGGTAGAGACCGTCGAATCGTGGAAGTCAATGAATGGCTATGCAGGTGGTGTCAGAGAGAAGGCTTTGGATTCTTTGACCATGGGATGGTGTTCCAAGTAGGAGGAGTGCTAGGCAGAGTCAGGCTCCACCTAATGAAGAGAAGGAAGAGCACCTTCGCAAGCAGGCTGTCTAACCTAGTGAGGAGGGCTTTAAACTAGGTTCACTGGGGGAAGGAGACCAAAGCCCTAAGGTACGTGGGGAAGTGGGATACCGGGAGGAAGCACGAGCAGGAGAGCACAAGAGGGGAGGACTCCTGCCTCATACTGAGAAAGCAGGACGATCAGCTATTTGTCTTAAGTGCCTATACACAAATGCAAGAAGCCAGGAAACAAGCAGGGAGAACTGGAAGTCCTGGCAGAGTCAAGTAATTATGATGTGATTGGAATAACAGAGACATGGTGGGATAACTCACATGACTGGAGTACTGTCATGGATGGATATGAACTGTTCAGGAAGGACAGGCAGGGCAGAAAAGGTGGGGGAATTGCATTGTATGTAGAGAGCAAATATGACTGCTCAGCGCTCCGGTATGAAACTGCAGAAAAACCTGAGTGTCTCTGGATTAAGTTTAGAAGTGTGAGCAACAAGGATGATATCGTGGTGGGAGTCTGCTATAGACCACCAGACCAGGGGAAGAGGTGGATGAGGCTTTCTTCGGGCAACTAACAGAAGTTACTAGATCACAGGCCCTGGTTCTCATGGGAGACTTCAATCACCCTGATATCTGCTGGGAGACCAATACAGCAGTGCAGACAATCCAGGAAATTTTTGGAAAAAGTGTAGGGGACAATTTCCTGGTGCAAGTGCTGGAGGAACCAACTGGGGCAGAGCTCTTCTTGACCTGCTGCTCACAAACCAAGAAAAATTAGCAGGGGAAGCAAAAGTGGATGGGAACTTGGGAGGCAGTGACCATGAGATGGTAGAGTTCAGGATCCTGACAACAGGAAGAAAGGAGAGCAGCAGAATACGGACCCTGGACTTCAGAAAAGCAGACTTTGACTCCCTCAGGGAACTGATGGGCATAATCCCCTGGGAGAATAACATGAGGGGGAAAGGAGTCCAGGAGAGCTGGCTGTATTTTAAAGAATCCTTATTGAGGTTGCAGGAAAAAAATCATCCCGATGTGTAGAAAGAATAGTAAATATGGCAGGCGACCAGCTTGGCTTAACAGTGAAATCCTTGCTGATCTTAAACACAAAAAAGAAGCTTACAAGAAGTGGAAGATTGGACAAATGAACAAGGAGGAGTAGAAAATTATTGCTCAGGCATGCAGGAGTGAAATCAGGCAGGCCAAATCATACTTGGAGTTGCAGCTAGCAAGAGATGTTAAGAGTAACAAGAAGGGTTTCTTCAGGTATGTTACCAACAAGAAGAAAGCCAAGGAAAGTGTGGGCCCCTTACTGAATGAGGGAGGCAACCTAGTGACAGAGGATATGGAAAAAGAAAATGTACTCAATGCTTTTTTTGCCTCTGTCTTCATGAACAAGGTCAGCTCCCAGACTGCTACACTGGGCAGCACAGCATGGGGAGGAGGTGACCAGCCCTCTGTGGAGAAAGAAGTGGTTTGGGACTATTTAGAAAAGCTGGATGAGCACAAGTCCATGGGACCGGATGTGCTGCATCCGAGGGTGCTAAAGGAGTTGGCGGATGTGATTGCAGAACCATTGGCCATTATCTTTGTAAACTTATGACAATTGGGGGAGGTCCCGGAAGATTGGAAAAAGGCTAATGTAGTGCCCATCTTTAAAAAAGGGAAGGAGGAAGATCCAGGGAACTACAGGCCAGTCAGCCTCACCTCAGTCCCTGGAAAAATCATGAAGCAGGTCCTCAAGGATCAATTCTGAAGCACTTAGAGGAGAGGAAGGTGATCAGGAACAGTCAGCATGGATTCACCAAGGGCAAGTCATGCCTGACTAACCTAATTGCCTTCTATGACGAGATAACTGGCTCTGTGGATGAGGGGAGAGGAACGGATGTGTTATTCCTTGACTTTAGCAAAGCTTTTGATACGGTCTCCCACAGTATTGTTGCCAGCAAGTTAAAGTAGTATGGGCTGGATGAATGGATTATGATGTGGATAGAAAGCTGGCTAGATCGTTGGGCTCAACGGGTAGTGATCAATGGCTCCATGTCTAGTTGGCAGCGGTATCAAGCGGAGTGCCACAGGGGTTAGTCCTGGGGCTGGTTTTGTTCAATATCTTCATTAATGATCTGGAGGATGGCGTGGATTGCACTCTCAGCAAGTTTGCAGAAGACATTAAACTGGGAGGAGTGGTTGATACGCTGAAGGGTAGGGATAGGATACAGAGGGACCTAGACAAATTAGAGGATTGGGCCAAAAGAAATCTGATAAGGTTCAACACGGACAAGTGCAGAGTCCTGCACTTAAGGTGGAAGAATCCCATGCACTGCTACAGACTAGGGACCGAATGGCTTGGCAGCAGTTCTGCAGAAAAGGACCTAGGGGTTACAGTGAATGAGAAGCTGGATAGGAGTCAACAGTGTGCCCTTGTTGCCAAGAAGGCTAATGGCATTTTGGGCTGTATAAGTAGGGGCATTGCCAGCAGATCAAGGGATATGATCATTCCCCTCTATTCGACATTGGTGAGGCCTCATCTGGAGTACTGTGTCCAGTTTTGGGCCCCACACTACAAGAAGGATGTGGAAAAATTGGAGAGAGTCCAGCAGAGGGCAACAAAAATGATTAGGGGACTGGAACACATGACTTATGAGGAGAGGCTGAGGGAACTGGGATTGTGTAGTCTGCAGAAGAGAAGAATGAGGGGGGATTTGATAGCTGCTTTCAACTGCCTGAAGGGGGCTTCTAAAGAGGATGGATCTAGATTGTTCTCAATGGTACCAGATGACAGAACAAGGAGTAATGGTCTCAAGTTGCAGTGGGGGAGGTTTAGGTTGGATGTTAGGAAAAACTTTCACTAGGAGGGTGGTGAAGGACTGGAATGGGTTACCTAGGGAGGGGTGGAATCTCCTTCCACAGAGGTTTTCAAGATCAGGCTTGACAAAGCCCTGGCTGGGATGATTTAGCTGGGGACTGGTCCTGCTTTGAGCAGGGGGTTGGACTAGATGACCTGAGGTCCCTTCCAACCCTGATATTCTATGCTAATTTAAACCTTTATTATACTTAATTGGAGTTGAATCATAGGACCAACTCCCCAACATTGACTTAATTAACAGTATTAATTAAGAACAATTAAGAATAAATGTCTTTGATGTGCAAAAGCTCAACTGACTACCAAGAAAATTCATATTACCAATGTGGCAACAAAGTTGAACTACTTTAAACTATTAAAATCAGCCCATCAGATCAGCAATATCAATAAAAACTACTGTAAACTATGGCATGCAGAGATAATGGCCCTGTGACTTCAGTAAATCATAAATCAATTGACTACCAACTCTAGAGATAGCCAACTTTTGTTTAAATTATTCAATTTGTTGCCCAGATCTGTTGGTCAGGAGGTGCAAGGATAGGGTTGCTGAGACAAGTGCAGTGTTTGAGGAGATGGCACTCAGCAACACATGAGCAGGGGCAAAAGAATCAGATATTGGGGGTGAACCAAGGTTGGTAGTTGGTGAAACAAACTTTGCAGTGGGAGAGAGGAAAACCTTGTCTACATGTGAAAGTTGCATTGGTTTAACTATAGGTAATTTCAAACTGATTTAGTTAAACCAGTGCAAACCCCTATTGGGGACACATTTATTTTGGTTTAAAGGTGACTGAGTTCAGCTGAGCTTAAATTGATTAGGAAACAGTGTAAGCTAACCTGAAATAAGCCATTCCTAAACTGAATAAAAAAAGAGCGTCCACACAAGGATCTGTACTGGTTTAAACTAAATTGGTTTAAAAACAGGTTTAAGTTAAATCTCTGCAATTTTCTCATATAGACAAGGCAGAACAAAAAAAATCACAGATGGAAAAGAGACAGCAATGGAGGGATTCAACAAAAAAAGTCAGTGGAAGAGAGGGAGGTGAGATGTCACTGACAATGATGGATTAAAAAGTTATGGAAAGATTTGGTGGAGGCAAGTTGGTGATGATGAAGGAGATGAGGTGGTGGTGGGCAGACAGAAGGTAGAGAAAGTGCAGCGTTTAAAGGAAGACACGGTCAAGCAAGTGGCTGTTTTGGTGAGGAAGAGTGCGGATTCAAATTTAAATATCAAAAGAAAAGGGGGTGAAGAGGCAGGAGACAATAGGTCAAAAGAGACATCAATATGGAAGTTGAAGTCACCAAAGATAGAGCTGGGGGATGGTGGGATAAAGAAGAGTGAGAGATTAAGGTGTAAGGATGAAAGATGAAGGAAGTTGAGAAGGAGTTAGGGGAAGACGGTAGACAACAGCTAAATGGAGTAGGAGATGACAGTAGATTCAATGGAGTGTTGTTCAAAAGAGGCAGAGGAGTGGGAATGGGGTTGAGGTAAGTTTAGTTGGAAGAGGTAGGAGAAGAAGAGAAAAGGCCCAGCACCTCCAGCACAGTTCTTTGGGGACCCCTTGAGGCACAGGGGATCAGAAAAGAAGGGGCCTGCCAAGGGACACAGTAGCTACAGAGGCAGTCTCAGATAGGGGGATCCACCTTCCATGAGTGAAAGGAGATTGAGAGAAACAGCATGTAATCCACCACAAGTGAGTGCCAAGCCTTTTTGAAAATCATAGCAAACAAAAGATACTGAGTTATTACAACCTAGCTGTTGTGTGTGCAAAATACCATATGGAGATTGAGATGGCAAACAGATTGCACTGCTAAATCAGCAACATCCCTCAGACATTTAATAAAGACTTAATCACTCCCAGTAGGCACAGGATGTCTTCGTCAATACAAGACAGAAAAATGTGTTGATCTCTGGGGAAAAAAGAAAAGCCACTCATGTCTCTCAGCAGCAGCAAGCCATGTGAGTTTAGGAGTGACAAGAACTCTTAGTTCTATGATCAGAGGACAATACATGCTGCCGAGGCAATCTACTTGATTTAAGGTTGTTAGAAGTCTTTGAAGAACTAGTCTCATGCTTTACACAGTACTCAGCACCTGCTGGAACAGAATTTAGGGAGTTTTAATGAGTGCTCTGTGGATGTCCATACAGTGCATCCATGTTAAATAAAACTCACGGTGCACGGATTCAAGGAGCTCCCATAACTCAGAACATGATGAATGGTAGGAGCAGAAGGGCGAGGAGACAGGTTAAGCTGCACCATTCTTCAAAAAAATAAAATTCTGCCATTTAATTCTGAAAGTAGAATTAATACAAGGTGCACACTCTGGGCCAAATTCTGGGCTGAGTTACCCTGGTGTAAAGTGGGAATAATTAAAGAACAGAATTTGGTGCTGTGTATATAGACTGCTTAGTTTCCCACAATGTTGTAAAAAGTAATTCCAATAAGAATTAAGAAAAGGAGTACTTGTGGCACCTTAGTCTCCTTTTCTTTTTGTGCATACAGACTAACACAGCTGCTACTCTGAAACCTGTTAATAAGAATTAGTATCAATTAATCTTTTCAGCATCTGGTGTACTAAGAGAGAGAGTTCACCTGAGGAAAACTCTTCTGATTTTCCAATAAACAAACTGGATTCAGAAACTGTCATCTTTCCCCCCAGGAATAATAGTCATTCTCCAACTGGAAGGACATAAGGCAGAATAATTTTCTCAAAGTACGCTGGTGTAAATCTGGAATAACTTCATTGATGTTAATGCTGGAGAAAAGTTAGTCATCCCAGCTTACTGAGATGCAATAAACACATAACCCGACAATGCCATTTCTGCTAGGGCACTTTACAGAGTAGAAGTGCACTTGAGCCTCTCTGGCTCAGTTCCCCCTACAGATAATAGTGCTTAGCTTACAGGACTGATTAGTTAATATTTATAAAGGGTTTTGAAGAAAAAAAGCAGTTATAAATGCTAAATATTTACTTACTGAGTGCTCCAACTAGCAAGGTTAAGAAAGACATTCAGCACGTAAACAATTTTATAACTCGCTACGTCCTCCATAGTATTTTTTAAGGCTCTTTGAGGTCACATGCTTTTGCTCCCCAGGATGCGCCTATACTGGGCTGAAGGAGCGGGGCTGAAAAAGGGTTAGGCTTTTTGTTTGTTTGTTTTTTGGGTTTTTTTGTGGGAGATGGTTTTCTGATCCCAAATGAGGTCACTCTGGAAACTGAAGAAGAGCCTGTTAGAAAGGGAGAACGGATACAAAGCAGGAGAAAAAAGAAAAGAGAAAAATCAGAACCAGATGATGATATCAGCAAAAAAGCAAAGCTAAGGAAAGAAATAAACCAAAATGTTATAACTTTAAGATTCCTCAGCCAAAGAAATAAGATTAGGTGATGTTAACCCTGTGAAAGTAGCTGACTGGATAAAAAAAGCACAGGTGATATATTAAGAGCCAGGAGGCTGCGAGATGGGGATCTTTCAGTTGAATATAAGAACAAAGAGCAAGCGGACAAACTGCTAAACCTTAAAATGTTAGGGAAAGTTAAAATGAGTTGCCAGCTACCAAAGTATTTGAAATGAAAGGAGTAATATATGAAGTGCCATTAGAATTGACCAATAATGAGATTGCCAAAAGCATAGTAGAAGGTAAAGTAGTTGTAATCAGGTTCTGAATGAATGCTTCCCTGACAGCTAGCTGGGAGGGGGAAGAGACTCTGGGTGTGGTTATGTAAATACAATTTGCTCCTGCTTTGCTTAGATATTCAGCAGATGGAGCGGTGTTTTTCTCATTGTAATCAACTTGGCTGGTGAGAGTCACAAATCACGTTAGTACTGAATGCAGGGGTAGTGAAATGCTGTTATTAATGTTGTGATTATTGTGGGAATGCAGGGAAGCAGGACTGTGCTTAACCTGTTCCAAATGAGGTGGGGGGGGGGGGGGAGAAGAGTCAAGAGGACCACATTGAACCAGGGGTTTGACTGCCAAAGCCCTGTGAAAGTAAGAGTGGTGGGGACAGAAGTCCTGGTCAGGAGACTGCACAACTCTGCCCCCTCTAGACTGGCTTACGCTGTTCTTCCCCACTATTCAAAGAATAGAGCTAAATAGGCTTCATTAGGAATCTCTTGTTATTTTCATTGCTCAATCAGAGCTGAAACCAGTTGTGGTAGGACTGAGTTTCTGCCCTGCCTGCTAAGAGCTAAAAATCACTGAGAGCTGAAATCACTTGAGATGGGGCAGTGTTTCTGCCCAGCCTACTAAAGAGCTGAAAATCACTGAGAGACTGATGTGCAGAGGTCACAGCAGAGAGGCAGAAGGTGACTGACAGTCAGCTGGTGAATGAGTGACCAGCAGGGTGGCAGTGAAGAAGCATGATGAGCGGCCAGCAGGGTGACGGCAGAAAGGTGCGACAAGCAGCCAGCTGGGTGGCTGGTGGTGGAGTGCGAGGAGAGCAGTGATCAGGTGGCCAATGAGGAGCCAGCGGAGTGAGTAAGATGCCTCTTTACTCCACACTCAGGGTGGGAGGTGAACTCTGCAGATGCACCCCTGAACTCTGGGCCTGCACTGACCAAGGAGAGCAACTGTAAGTGGGGTGCAGAGAAGGGTCAGGCATGTGAAAGGGACTTTTGGGTTGCTGGACTTGAGAACCTGAGGGGGAAAGGGCACTGCCCAACCTACTCATGGGTGGGTCTTTTACTCATGGTTTATGTTTATGAACCCTGTTTATTGTGTTTTCCCAACGTAACTCCGAGTTACTTCCCTCCTTTTATTAAAAGTTTCTTTTCTACGCTCGGACTCTGTGCTTGCGAGTGGGGAAGTATTGCCTCTCAGAGGCGCCTGGGGTGGTGTGTAATTTTCCCAGGTTACTGGGTGGAGGCTTGAGCCAATGCTGTGTTGTATCGATGGAAAGGAACCCCTAGATATTGAACCCGGCCCTGGTTGCTGCTGGGTCCACCTGGCAGAAGGGTTAGATAGTAGTAAATAAATTAGTAATTAGTAAATTAGCAGAAAGCAAGCCATCAGCAGCAGTGCTGATTACATTTAAGAGAGGGACTCTACTTGAGGCCAGATCTATACTGCAGACTTATATCAATATAACTATGTTGCTCAAAGGTGTGAAAAATCTACACCCTTAGCGATGTAGTTGTACCAACCTAACCTTCCGTGGAGGTAGAACTACATCGCTGGAGGGCTTCTCCCATTGACACAGCTACTGCCTCTCAGGGAGGTGGATTAACTAGGCCAATGGGAGACGCTCACACGGGTGCAGCTGCGCCAATGCAGCATATTAAGTGTAGACCTGCCAGAATGAGAAAGAAGCACTAGGGTTTCAGATACTCAGAACGAAGCCATATATCCTCCCTCTCCTAAAGTGTTCTAAGTGCCAATGACATGGGCATGTAGCAACTGGTTGTAAAGGGGAAACAAGATGCAGTGAATGTAGGGGAGAGCATTCCTATGAAAATTGTATAGAATGGACATAGGTCATATATAGTAACTGCAGTGGTAATCACAGACTAGCATATAGAGGGAGTATTGCTGCATGACAAACTAAAAAGAGATACAAAAAGACAAAAATAACATCTCTTATGTGGAAGCTATAAGGAGACTCTCAAAGCATCAGGTGGAGAAGGAAGAGACAAAGAGCACAATAGAAGGGGAAATGCAGACAGACTCATTTTATAAAGAATATGATAAACACTGTGTAAAGAATAGGCTATAATACAATAGAAAGGTTTTGTACATTTATGATAGAGGTTATAAACTACATCAAAAATCAGAAAAATCAGAAAAAATGAAAATTATAGCAAGGGCAGCAGAAAAAAATACTTGTATGTTAGCAATTTATCAATGGACTGTATTCATGCAATTTTGAATGAGGCTAATGGTGAAATATGACTAGTATGGGGATCAAAACCTTTTGTTGGAATGCGCACAGCTGGATAGCACATCGTCAAGAACTAAAAGAAAATATCCCGGAAATGAAAACTAAACCAGATATCATATGTATTTAGGAAACATGGTTGGTTAAAAAGCTTGCTTTTAAAATTCCAGGATATATTGTCTTCAGACAAGACCGAAAAGTAGGAAGAAGATGGTTTTATACTGCCGTAAGGGAAGGATTAAACTACATAGTAGCAGAGAACAAAGAAGTAAGCTTACAATATGATGCTGTTGAGATCCCAATGCAGAAGGAGAAATATACATCTTTAAGGATTTATAATATCTATAACCCGTGTGGGAAATTAGGAAGCTTGGAGCGACAAGAAATAGCAAAGAATTATAAAAGACCATATATTATATGCAGTGACCTAAACAGTCGTCATAAATTTGTGGGGAAGTAAGACAACAGATAAAAATGGTACATGCTTAGAAAACTTAATTGATTAAAACAATCTAATGGTTTTAGATGATGGCACTCCTACTAGTGTAATACAGCAGATGGCAGTTTTTCCTGGATCTGGGAATTATTACAGCAGATATTGCAAGTAAATGCCCCTGGGAAATATATAAGGAAGAAGCAATGGGGAATGATCAATTCCCTACACTTCTTATTTTTCAAGGACAAAGTAAGATTGAAGGTAATAGAAAATTACCTACCTGGGATTTTAAGAAAGCTAATTTTTTAAGAAAGCTAATTAGGAGTTTGTCACGCTGTCTGGAGTGGCTCACAACTGAGAGTGCCAACTTCAGGGCAGACTATCAAAAAGCAGGGCACAAACCCCTGACTGGTTGTGAGTTCTATACTTCCATTTCTCCAACCAAGTATCAAGTGTGAACTCCTCAAGCACTATAGCAGCCTAACCATGTACTCACAGGCAGTCCCCTCACAGTCCAGTCCATCTTACCACCCAGACAAACTTGCCTTTGTGGTAGATGGTCCCTTACATCAAATATCACAACAATATTCAGGATATTCCCAGTCCCAAGGAACCAGTCACTTACCCCAGGTAACAGGAAATCAGAAATATACAGGCAAATTAGAAGAATGAAGGGAATTCTGACTAAGAGTAGTCCCATCCCAGGTCTTATTGGGACTGACAATAGAGTTAGAAATTCTGATAATGAGAGAGCAGAAATTTAGCAGAAAATTTCTGAGGGACGAGTAATGATGAACATCACATTGAAGTTTTCCACCAGATTAAAAGACAATTCACTGAAGAAAGTCATGATCTATTATGTAGTTGGGGGTAAACACAAAGTTACTACACCTAATGAGTGATTTTGGCTGAGGGAATTTTAGAAAGCTATTGATATCAGCAAGAATACATCTCCAGGTAAAGATAATATATGTAACAATGTTTAAATCTCTCTCTGGAAGCAGTTTGAGGGTTCTCTTGGAATTATAATGCTATATGGGGAAAAAAGGAGTGATACTGGTAGGGAAGAAACTGTGACAAAGCTCTGTCCTTGTCTCTGTGGGCCCTGCGTTTCCTGGTAGATTTTGCTAGTCTCAGAGGCTCACTGTGACCCTCCACATAACCCTTCTCTCTTTAGAGACAAGGGTCACAGTCTACTGAGCCATTTTCATCATAAGCCAGTGAGGGAGGTGAGGAGAAGCTATCCTCCCTTGCACGGTCTCTGTTGTCTCCCAGTCTCAGTGATTAATCGGGGGGGGCGGGGGGGAGGTTTGCAAGGCAAAAGGGGAAGCCCGGGCCCGTCCTCTACTCTGGGCTCCAGCCCTGGGACCCTAATAGTATCAGCTATGGTAGCTGACCTTTTAGAAAAATGAGACGTACAATTCCCTGAGCTACTTCCCCACAGCAGCCCCCACTTCCTCAGGCTCCACTTCACCCTTACCTCAGGGCCTCCTTCCTTGTGCTTGATATGGTGTATACTGCTCCGTCTCTCCAACAGCACAACTTCCTCCCACAGCTCCTGACATCTGCACCCACCTGATTAACTGGGAGGCTTTTAACTAGTTTCAGCCAGTCCCTGATTGGCTTCAGGTGTCCCAATCAACCTAGCATTCTCCCTGCCTTCTGGAAAGTTCTTAATTGGCCCCAGGTGTCTTAATTGACCTGGAGCAGCTGCCATTTAACTTATCCTGGTACCAGGGATTTGTTTAGCCTGGAGCTAATATATCTATCTCCCACTACTTTTCTATAGCCATCTGGCCTTGCCCTGTCACAAAACATGTAGTAGTAATTCCAATACGAAATCCAGGAAACTATGGACCAATTGCTCTTACGTCTGGTCTGGGTAAAAGTACGGAGAGAATGGTGAATGACAGATTGGTTGCCTATGTGGAAAACAATGGTAGTATAGATAAGGTGTAGAGTGGTTTTAGGAGAGGAAGATGCACCCCTTATAACATTAAGTTAGAAATGGAAATACTTTTTTTGTATGAGGCACAAAGGTTTCAAGTTAGCCGTCTTTCTACCTATGAAAAGGTGCATGACACGCTATGGAGGAGAGGCTTGTTGTTCAAAGTAGGTGCACTAGGGATAAGGAGAAGAATGCATGGGTGGCTTAGAGAATTTTTGAGTAAAAGGACCAGGCATATGAGAGTTGCGAAAATTATGTCAAATGTTAAAAATGGTCTACTGCATGGAAGTATCAGCAGCCTGACTTATTAATATTATGATAAACGATCTCCAAAAATGAAAAAGCGCCAGGGCAGGTGTCACTATTCGTAGATGACTTTGCTCTGTGGATTCGGAGCGGGAATGCGGAGATAGCAGAAAAAGAGAATCAGCAAAGCATTACAAGAGACCTCTGACCGGGGAGATGCATGGGGTTTTAAGTTCTTTGTTGATAAAACCAAAGGATTGAGCTTTCTTTACAAAAAGGAAAGTTACAAAGGAATATAAACTGTATCTATATGAAGAACAAACAGATATAGTTACAAGGTTTAAATTCTTAGGGGTAATATTAGATATTAAATTACTTTGGAAAGATCATATAAATATGTTAAAGATAAATGTACAGGAGGATTAACCTGCTTAAGTCTTGCTGAGACTAAGTGGAAGGCAGATAAGAAAACACATACTAAGTGGAAGGCAGATAAGAAAACACATACTAAGTGGAAGGCAGATAAGAAAACAGAGCCTTAATCAAAACAAAAGAAAAGGAGTACTTGTGGCACCTTAGAGACTAACAAATTTATTTCAGCATAAGCTTTCGTGAGCTACAGATCACTTCATCGGATGCAAATAAATTTGTTAGTCTGTATTCGCAAAAAGAAAAGGAGTACTTGTGGCACCTTAGAGACTAACACCGCTGCTACTCTGAAACCTGAAATTAATCAGAACAGTTACATTGACTATGGCTACCAAGCTTTTGGGTCAGCATCAAAATTAGAACTTAATACAAGCCCAGGCACTATGAATTGCATGCAGTGTATTTATTACAACAGCTATAAGCAGCTACACATACCTTCTAGTGAAATGCCAGTTACATTATGGATGATACTGGCAGTGGTGGATTAGCCACTGAACCCATTTTTCTGGAGTGGGCGGGGAGGGGGGGGGGTGGCAGGGGAAGGTAATGCAGGCGAAAGGGGTTGGGAGAGGCCTTCACTTTCTCTGGTCCAGGGCCCCACAAACCCCTAATCTGCCTCTGGATACTGGGCCTAACTTTCTGGGACAAAGTTAATGGGAACTGCAATGGTTAAAGTATCAAACAAAAATATGAGGATTGTTGGGAATTCGAAAGGCAAACCATAGCACACAATGTTAGAACTCTACACACTACTAAAGGTGGATGCAGAAGTTGAAAGACAAGGAAAAGCTGAATGAAGTCAAAACTTTTGGTCATGGCAAAATTAGTTATAGATAGAAAGTTGCATGTCCAAACATGGATGTAGATTTATTTTATAAATTTAAGGCAAAAAAAAAAAAAAGACAGTAAGTTTAAGAAAAGATTTATAGATGAAAAGTGGATTCTGTTTTGTCAACTATATAAAAATGGATCCAAACAAGAAAAAACAGGAAAAGTGGGGACCATATATTGTAAGACATATTTGAGAATTAGTACATCTGAAGAATGTTCAATTAAATTACTCTCATGACAGCCAAATTAGCAGCAATAATGCTAGAATTAAATTGGATGTATGCCCAGCAGTGGTGGTCATGTTTTTGGATTCAATGTCTGGTCTTATGGCAATAAAAAAAGAGTCTCTCAGTAGATAAAATGAATTCAAAAGCCTAGTATAGAAAAAATGTAACAGAGGAATGGCAAAAAACACTGGATTAATGAAAAAAAGTGGAAGACGATTTTTTGAATTGTGTCCTAGAGTTGAGGATAATGACATACTTCAGGGCCTGCACAGAACTAATGAAATACTTTTGTTTAGAGTGCTTGTTAACCATTGTGGTTTAAAAAGATGGACTATGTGCGCTCTTCCAGGTGGAAGAAACAATTGATCACCTTGTATGGATATATAAGAGCTTTGACAAAGAAGGGAAAAAGCTTTTTGAGGAATTCAAACATCCTAAGTTAACAAAAACTACATTATGTTATTTAGTAAAAACATTGGGGAAATGGGGTATTATTAAAAATGCAGTTTCAGGTAATGTAAGACACAGGGAAGATTGAGAATAAAAATCTCTAAGTATTGAGGAATTATAGTTGGTGGTTGCTACATGCTTCAAATCTACTTCACCATTAAAAAAAAAAGCTCCAGCATGCAGTAGGCTAGGATGAGGCCACACCCACCACAGAACTCCATTGAAACCTGCCTAATGGGCAGGAGAAAATCAGCTAAATACCTTGCCTATTATATATTACAATACTTGTGCAAAGCTTTTTTTAATATACTAAAGAGTATGAATGTTAAAAATAAACTTTGTAAACTGCCCACCATATAAGACACAGTTGTATGCATTATCATAAAATGATATGAAAATATGTTTGTGGCAATGCTAAGCAATATTAGAAGAATGTCATTCAAGGCATATCAAACTTTAAAAGGAATCTATCAAATATCACAGGTAAATCCAGTTACAAAGTATACTGGAATGGAGGATTCTCAGAGGATAATTCCACAAACTAAAAAAAGTGTAAATCTTGCTTCAAGGACTTAGTAATTTAATTGCCTTTTCCCCTCTCACATAAAACATCTGTTGTCACAGTGACAGCTGGTTTGGATCTCAGCTCCACCTATGTTTGTTGATACACAAACCAGGATAAGGAAGTATTGTTCCTGGATAGTACGGTTGTTAGTTATATCATAGCGAGTCACTCTCCCAAGCCGTCATACAATCATCTGATTGTAGTAGGTGACCTAGGACAATGTCATGTACCTTAATTCAACAAGCACTACCATGGAGTACCAGAATTAGGGTCTGATCCACAAAGTTCAGCTCCAGCAGGTTTGGCCGATCTCCAGCTGGCCATGGTTTACCATTCCAAACCAATGGGAGCTGCGGCACATCCCGCAGCCCGCACCACTTCCCATAGCCCCGATTGGAACGGCAAACCGCGGCCAGTGGGAGCTGCGATCGGCCGAACCGGAGGACACTGCAGGTAACCAGACCAGCCCAGCCTGCCAGCAGATTTCCCTGACAGGCCGCGTGTCAAAGGTTGCCGATCTCTGGTCTAACTAATCACCATATTTGGGGTGGGGAAGGAATTTTTCCCCAGGTCGGATTGGCAGAGACACTGCGGTTTTTTCTCCTTCCTCGGCAGCATGGGTCACTCGCAGGTTTAAATTAGTGTAAATGGTGAATTCTCTGTTACCTGAAGTCTTTAAACCCTGATCTGAGAACTTCAGTAACTCAGCCAGAGGTTAGGGGTCTATTACAGGAGTGGGTGTTTGAGGTTCTGTGGCCTGCAATGTGCAGGAGATGATCACGATGGTCCCTTCTGACCTTAAAATCTAAAAATGTTTATTGAAAATTAAGTAACAGATGTGTAAGATTGTTATATGTTTTATAGATGTTATATGTTTCATATGTGCAATGGCAGTCAAAAAAGCAAATGGGATGTTAGGAATCATTAAAAAAGGGATAGAGAATAAGACGGAGAATATCTTATTGCCCTTATATAAATCCATGGTACACCCACATCTTGAATACTGTGTACAGATGTGGTCCCCTCATCTCAAAAAAAGATATACCGGCATTAGAAAAGGTTCAGAAAAGGGCAACTAAAATTATTAGGGGTTTGGAACGGGTCCCATATGAGGGGAGATTAAAAAGAGGCTAGGACTTTTCAGCTTGGAAAAGAGGAGACTAAGGGGGGATATGATAGAGGTATATAAAATCATGAGTGGTTTGGAGAAAGTGAATAAGGAAAAGTTATTTACTTGTTCCCATAATATAAGAACTAGGGGCCACCAAATGAAATTAATAGGCAGCAGGTTTAAAACAAATAAAAGGAAGTTCTTCTCCACTCAGCGCACGGTCAACCTGTGGAACTCCTTGCCTGAGGAGGTTGTGAAGGCTAGGACTATAACAGGGTTTAAAACAGAACTGGATAAATTCATGGAGGTTAAGTCCATGAATGGCTGTTAGCCAGGATGGGTAAAGAATGGTGTCCCTAGCCTCTGTTTGTCAGAAGATGGAGATGGATGGCAGGAGAGAGATCATTAGATCATTACCTGTTAGGTTCACTCTCTCTGGGGCACCTGGCATTGGCCACTGTCGGTAGACAGGATACTGGGCTGGAAGGACCTTTGGTCTGACTGAGGAATGGCCATTCTTATGTTCACATAAAGCATGACCAACTTTTTGCTGTATTTGGAGAAAGTGCATTGAAGGACTAACCTAATGCCTGTTGAAGTCAATGAGATGACTTCTATTGACTTTAATGGGAGTTTCATCAGGCCCATAGAGGAACCAGTGAGCCTCCCTGCTTGGGGGTAGACAGAGTCACAGTAGGGGGGCTCGAGCTAGTGTGCTAAAAATAGCAGCATGGACACTGCTGCACTGTCAGAAGCTCAGACCCACCCAACCCTTTGGGTCCGAGCTTGGGTGGCCAGTCCAAGCCTTCATTGGTGCAGCAATGTCCACACTGCTATTTTTAGTGCACTAGCTCAAGCCCCTCTAGAGTGAGTCTGTCTGCCTGGGCTGGGAGGCTTGCTCCCAGCTGCAGTATAGACATACCCTTAGGGCAAACTGTACTGGGATTACTGTGCCTAATGTAGACAAAGCATAAGCTGTTCCCTTACTGTGATTGTCTGATCTACAGTCCTCTCCCTCTGCCAGGAAATGGAATGCTGATCAGACAGAAGAAACTAACCCTAACTCAGTCATTCATTCAGATCAGCAGTGTGAAAAGCACTGAGGTCCTTCACAGCTCAATGGTTTACAGTGCCATCTGTCAGAAGCCAGTCTCCTGCATTCCTCACAGAGAGGTTTCAAGCCAGAGCATGGTACACAACAAGCCCTTATTGCTCTGATGGATGGCCACTTCTGAGCCATAGACAGAGGAAGCACATCCCTATTCTTCCTGCTGGGTGAACTGTGGATCACTAAATTCTCCTGTGCTTCCACCAAGAGATAACAGGGGTGAATAGAAACACTTGAAAATGGTTTGACTCCTTCTCAGACAAACCTGATGGGTTATTATGGGAAACATCCTCCATCTCTCGAAATTTCACCTGGGGAATCCCATATAGTTCAATCATGTCCTTTAGAAAGATAGAGAGAAAGAAAAGGAAGAGCCAACTCAAGAGAGACAACCTTTAAAAACAAGTTACTTGTAACTGGAGTTCTTAAAGATGACTCTGCATATTCAGTTATGGGTTATGCACTGCCAGATGGTGTCTAATGGTAGAACATTCTTCAAATAGTGACCATTAGGGCAAGTGCACCCCCTCCTATCCTTCCCCTCAAATGTCCTTGAACAGTCTGAGAGGGAGGTTATATAAGGGGGTCATGTGTTCTCTACCACAAGTTCCTACCTCCACTAACCCGGAGAACCAAGGTAGGACTCGGAGAAAGCGGGTAAGGTGAGTGGGAAGAGTCATCCTGAACTCCACTTACAAGTAATCTTTATTTCTTCTTTGAGTGGCTCTGCATGTTCCCACTTATCTGTAGTTTAGCAAACAGTGCTGAAAACTCAGGAGGAGGCAATGGAGCCCCCATCAAATAATGATTGAGGCACCGTTCTACCACCTTTGGCATCCACTTTTGAAGAAAAATCCGAAACATAATGTTTAGTATGGTAAAGGTGTGGACTGACTTCCAAGTAGCAGTCTTACAGATTTCCCCACTAGGAACATATTTAAGGCAAGCAAGAGATGCTGCCACTGCTCTAGTAGAATACTTTACAAGAGCAAGCACATGAACTGCATCTCTCTTAGAACATTCAGTGAAATATTGTTTTGTTGGATCATATTAAAGAAGTTCTGTATTAAAATCACAAATGAGTTCGATTCCCCATAGTTTAAATTCCAGGGCATTACTAATGAAGAGGTCTCTTGGTTTTTGGTACTGTTTCTCTCCCTCTCTGTGTGAAACTTGCAAGCTGCTAATTGTGTTAGTACATTCTAAGACAGAGTCTGTTCTCAAAGCAATTCTTTGTAACAACTACTCACACAGAGAGAGACTCAAAGCAATACTCTGTAACAACAGAAACAGCACCCAGAGACTCCCCGCCCTTTTGTGGTATTCATCTCACTTTGTTAACAATTGTGATTAAAATAGAGATAGAGGATGTATGTGGATGGATGCTTGGTGTGGATAATAACTGAATGATCAGGGAGGTGCCAGCCTAAGAATCCAGTGTCCATTGGCTGAAGAAGGTGTCAAGTGGAAACAACCAGAGGACCCCCAGAGGGCAGACTGGAATCCACCCAACAGCCTCAAGGATGGGAGAACCAAAGAACAAGATAACATCTGGCAGCACGGAGCCATCAGGAATGTGCCATCTGCTGATTGATTCAGCAACAGCATGATGAAGCAATTCCCACAGACTGGTATAGGAAGAAATTCCTATAAACATGGACTCTAGAAAGTGAGAACTTTGGGGTCTGATTCTGCAAACCAACTTCCAGGAGCATCAGATGTGCATCTGAGAAGGCCCTGCTCCCTCCTCATGTCCAGGCCACCTGGCCAGTGGCTTGGCATGAGCAACTCTAAGGCTGGTAACTATGATAACAACCTTGCAGAATGTGTGTGTGTGTGTGTGTGTGTGTGTGTGTGTGTGTGTGTGAATAAATATGAAATTGAATGGAATGTTATAGCTATAACTACCTGCTTACTATGATTCTTTCTGTATTCACAATAAATGCGGCATTTTGCCTTTTCCCGTTTAATAAGATCCTACTGGTTTTTATTTTATTGGTATAACAGTTTAATGCATCTGGAAATAGTGTGAATACATCCAGTATTACCCATGTGATTCTTAGCATAAGAGACAAATAACCTAGATGACTTTCTAAAACTCTTAGTTCCATTTAAATAATGTGCCAGAACCCATTTAGTAGCTAAAGTATGAAATATTGATTCCCCTTTATTAGGGAGCAGCTTGGTAGGGGAGGGCTTGGGAACAGTAAATTAAGTTTGATTGTTGTGAAATTCTGATACTATTTTTGGTAGAAACCTGAGATCAGGTCTAAGAACCACCTTGTCTTTATGAAAAATAGTAAATGGCAGATCCATCTCAACACAGCCTGTAACTTGTTCACCCTTCTGGCTGATGTAGCAATAATAAATACCATCTTAATAGATAAATAAAATAAGGAACACTCCACCAAGGGTTCAAAGGGTGGTTTCATAAAGATGGAGAAAACTAAACTGAGATCTCATGGACGACAAGATCCATCAATGAGGGATACAGATTGGACAACCCCTTCATAAACCTTTTAATTGAATCATGCACTTTTCAACAGTGATCTACCATCAATCAAGACATGGTAAATGGAAACAGTCTCCAAATAAACTCTTAAACATTCAGACTTTTAAAACATTAAATACTCTAAATACAGAGGGAATAAAAGCAGAGATTGGAGAATCAGATCTTCCCTGCATCCAAGACACAAATCTAGCTCGTTTCATATAATAATGCTTTCTTGTGGGCAGCCTCCTTGAATTAAACATCATGGACTGACAAGGAACAGGATTGATCAATATCAGCCAAAGTCTGATAGGATAGCTGGGGGGCCGGGCTATGAAGAAACTGAGGATCCAGATGAAGGATCCTGCCCTGTTGCTGTGACAACAAGTCTGGAGACACAGAGAGATGCTTGTAAATTCTACCAGACAGCTGAAGCAGTTCCATGTACCACTGCTGTCTTCCATAGTTCCTGTTCCATTGGGGAAAGGGCCTTCAGTATGCTTTCCCAAACTTTCTCTTCAGAAAGTGGTCAGGAGAGTATGTGAGGAGGAGGCAAGGATGATGGTTTAATAGACCTTATTGCAATTCTAAAAAATTATTCTACATATCTTTGAAATGCCCATCACTGTAATATAGAGGCACTTTTACCAACTCTTATTTTTGTATAAGAGAAAACTCCACAGTTGGACCAAAGGTGTCCTGCCTCACCAGTTCCTTTATAGCCTCTTATTACAGGGTCAGGCTCCAAATATCAAACAGATGAGCATTGTTAGTGCTTAGATGTTAGAAATACCTCTTAGAAATACCTGGGGTGAGATTCTGTGCTGTGCCTCTTTGGTCTATTTACCAAAATATAGGGGCTTCAGCAGGGGTGAGAATTTCACCCACAGTTTCAGAACTTGTTGATTCACAGTGTCAGGAATGGCTGCATTAATAATAAAAAGATTTTGTCCATTTGATGATTGCCTTGTGATCTACTGGAAGTGCTCTAGAATGTGGCTTTTTTTGTTTTGTTTTAAATCTCTTTCCCTGGGGCTTCACTGGCCATTATTATTTATTTATAGAGCACCCAAGCACATGCTAGGCACCTTAAATAGAGATGGAAAAGAAGCGGTCTCTTCCTGTAAGAGCTGATAATCTAAATTGTAGATGTGATGGGACAAGTGGGAGTAACAAGACAATACGATAGAATGGGCTGAGGAAGGACAAATGCGAAAGATCATGTGGGTTACCCAGTACAGAAGTGCAGATGTCTTAGTGGGTCAAGAGTTAAGATATTGGTGAGTCACAAGAAGTCATCTCTGTCTTGCCACTGTACACTGTGATGTGCACCAGAATACAACAGCTATTTCATCTCCTGTACAACCCTGGTACAATGGTTCTGAGCACCTTTCAACCCACCTTTCCAATTTCTTTTTATTTGTTTCTTTCCTAAAAACAGGAAAACCATCAGATTTTAATACTGCATTAACATATAACTCTAAAAGTTCCTGATGTCTTAAAATCAAATGTTCAAAAAGCAACTTTTAATTCTGTTCTTTTACGCATACAAACACGAGAACCCTGGAGCAGAAGGCCAGGGAATAATGCAATGCTTGACAAGGGAGGATAACTAAAGAGGGAGAGAGTTACGTAATCTTTGAAGATGGTGGCGAGAAGCTTAAACTGGATGTTATAGTGGAAGGGGAATCAGCAGAGGGATTCAAACAGGAGAATGACATGATCAAAAGGATGGGCAAAGAACTTGACTTTAAGGCTGCTTTCAGGGAGTAGCGTGTGCACGCACATTTGAGAAAACAGCAAGGAGAATGCTGTATTAGTCAAGGGGGTATGTATAATGAGGGGCTGATTAAGAGATTTGGGTGTGGTGATGGAAAGGAAATGATGGCTCTTGGAGATGCTGAGGGCCAAAGGAGAGGAAGCAGTAAAAAAATAATCCTCACACTGAGCAACAGGGAGGATGGTAGTGCTGTCAACAATGATAAAGAGAGGAAGTGGAGAAGGTTTTGAGAAAGCAGATGAGGTACATTTTAAGCTAAATCTCCCCTCTCAAAGCAAGCTTTCAATAGGTCATCAGCAATAGGCTTATTTTATGATAATTTGTTTCCACTCCTATGCTCCTGATATTTGGTGTATTTTGAATATTTTGGGGCAAAGTATCTTTTAAAGCAGTGTGAAAAAGAAGGGACAGCAGGCAGCTTTGCCACATGTTGTTAAATTAAAATTATTGGATATTTTCATTAACCGTCAAATTTTGGGAGTGTCACGTGAACTCTATCCTGTTTTTAAATTAGGTTCTAAATCCTATTTAATATGAAGCCTGCTTGCTGCATGAAGCCACACAAATTATAACAGAACAGCTATAATTGCCTAGGACTCTGAGATTCTACCATATTTGTAAAATATGGATTTCTTCATTAGCTGGCAGTAGGATTTGCTTTCAGAAAAAGTGTGTCAATGTCGTCATTTTAGAACACTGGCTATAATACCATAGTTGAGAAGAGCATTTGCCTTGATTTTCTTTTATTTAAAGTGCACAAGAAAGCCAAGAACTTTGAACACAACTAACTGTTGATTTAAATGGGTGCTCGACTTTGCAGAGTGAGACCCTTAGAGAAGCCGTTCCAAAATGGCAAATTCAAGGTATTACAACAGGATTTCTCTATTTTCATAATGCAGAATCCTGTAGATGCCATATGACTGCCACACTTTTAAAACAAAACCATTCCATATATTTATATTTTTTAAATTAACCTTAACCAATACAAAGATGCATTTTTATTCCGAGTTTCTGGGAACAATATACCACAAGACCAAACCATCTTTTTAAAAAAAAAAAAAAAAAAGTAAGAGCCACTTGACCTAAATTTGATTTATTCAGTGAAAATAATCTACTGTATTCGCCTATTAAATCCTGACTTGAATGAACCTGTGAACACGGCACCTTGTGTTTGCAGACTGTTTACTGAGCTCGCACTAAGTCAGGTAAAATTTTTAGCATGAGCTTCGCTCTTTGCTGTATCCTGTGGTTTATCTGTGGCAAGCAAAGAGCAACCCTGTGCTTCCAGAACTTCAGAGCCTTTCAGTGCACTGGTGAGAAGTTATTCCCCAAGTCCTTTCTGCCAATTGTTCTTGGCAAATGGACCGAGGAAGACTATTGTTGTTGCTGGCTGTTATCTCTGCCTCCGACTCTACTTGGCAGAAGTGAAAATCCATCTCACTAGTGTGGAAACAAGCTGTTTGACTCTGGATGAGTCAACTCATTAATAAACAAAGTCTCAAAGGAAATGGGAACCCGTCTTAACAAAATACATGTATAAAAAGTTTATTGGATGCTGTTATGTTTGTCCTCCCCAGCATGACACTGTTTTATCTCATTCCACAGCCTTCCTATCAAAGAAGTGGGGAAGTTAATAGTTTATCAAATTTTAATCAGCTTAAATATTTATGGTATTACTTACATAGCATGGAAAGTATTTTTTGTGTTGTTGCTGGTGGTTTATTTTTAATTAATTGACATATTTTACCATGTTTTTGTACCTGCCTTTGTTGTATAGAAGGTCTCCTTGTTAACTGAAAGACCTACTGTATCGGATTGCTTACCCTATCACTATCAAAGAGTCCAACTCAGCTGCTGTGCTGAAAGCTCAGGAGTAAAATGTCAATTTTTTGTGACATTTTCCTCTGTCCTGAAGTGGAAGTATATATTCAGATCCTGGATTTGGAAACTCAGTACTGGTTATAAAAGGATTTCTTGGCTTTATCCACCAAAGTAGGAGCCTGATCCAAAGCCCACCTCCACCGTCAAAGCCAGTAGAAAGATTCCATTTGGATCAGGACTTAGGCTCAGAAGTACAACTATATTACCAACAATTGTAACAAAGTCTAGCAGTGCACTCCACAGGTTGTCTGACTCTCCCAAAGCTGATGCTGGCTAGCTTTCTCACAGCAGCTTTGATGAGAAGACTCACAATTTCCTTGTTTGTGACCAAGTGCTCAAGGCATTATCACACTACAGCTTCCTTCATAAAGAGGAACCACAACGGTGAATACCTTCACAAAACTGACAGGGCAGTGTCAACTGTTACCTTAAAATAAAAGCAATACTTATTTTGCATGTTAGACAAAGAGAAAAGTCAAACCAGACAAACAGTAAGCAAACACCATTCTGCAAAATGGAGCTAGCTAGGCACAAAGCTAACTTGCAAGGAACACCCTACATAAAGGTACACCCTACTTTGGTACAGCAAGCTGCCACAAGCTTGTCCTTCAGTGTTCCAACAAGGTGTCTGTCTCAAGACCCTGGAGGTCTGTCTGATAGCATGGGTATTTTTGCTATATAGGAAAAACAGGTTCCTTTGTTTATCTCAAAAGGAACCCTCTTTCTCTCCACAGCCACCATGTACAAGTAGTACACCCTTTACACCATCTTCCAAAAGCATTATGGTATCTGCTTCACCTCAGCTTCCAAACAGGTATGACCAATAAGCAATATTATGATGGACTACCCTCCTTCCTATCTTACATTCACAATCATTAGTATTGATGAGCCTTCAATAACATTTGAGATAAGCCAAATTATGTTCAATACACATCTTCTCTCATGCAGTATTTTGTGCAGTCCCATCATGTAGCACATAGCTGGGAAAATGGCAAGCATGAATTAAAGGAGAGGGTGGGAGACTGTCCTTAAAAAATGGATTGACATGCTTTTCATAAAACTTATGAAACATACCACTGGAGCTATACAATTTATCAGACATAGAAAACAAACCTATTACATAAACTGTATGATGAGAAATATTAAGAATGTTAATTATAATTCACAAGTTATCACAAATATGCATGGAGCAGATTGTGTATGATTGTACATTGTGAAATGAATTCGATACAAAAAAATCCATCTACATGGAAAGAAAATTATTACTGCAAAGCAAAGTACTCTAAAGTTCAGAAATGCCAGCATTAAGGTAGCACAGACCATTTTAATTTGGTCTCCATATGCAAAAGCATTAAGATCAGGTCTTTAATTATATAATCATATTCTATTTCCTACAGGACCCCTAGGAAGGAAGATCAGTCTCCTGCAGAGAATTTCACCCTAGAAAGGACTTTTAATAAATATTTTGTGGTAACATGATCAACAAGTCAATTATGTGTTATATAAAAAAGTATTCCTTTCATCAGTTTTAAATGGGTTGTCTTCATTTTACCGGGTGCCCCCTTATTCGCGAATCACAAAAAAAGAAAACTAGAAACACAATTTACCTTCTCTACACCATTTACTGTTTTTCATTATCATCACATCCCCTCTTATCTGCTCTCTAAACTAAATTGTCGTAATCTTTTAAAATTTCTCCTCATATGCATGTCTTTCCATGGCTCCATGAATTTCCACTCCCCATCTTTTCTATTTCTGCTTCTTTTTTTTCGAGCTTGGATAACTAAAGCTGCACAGCATATTCAAGGAAAGAAAGGCACACCATCTATTTATAAAATGACATTTTATTTTTAGTATTCTCCAACCCTTTCTTAATACAACCTAACTTTGTGTGAGTTTGCTTTTGGGCCAACACTGCACATTCAGTTATTTTCATTGAGCTATCCACAGTGACAACAGCCTTTTTTTTTTTTTTTTGGTTGTTCCTATGTGGCTACAGTTAATTTAGAATCCAGTTTGTATGATCTAGACTGTTCTCAGTGGTAGCTGATGACAGAACAAGGAGTAATGGTCTCAAGTTGCAGTGGGGGAGGTTTAGGTTGGATATTAGGAAAAACTTTTTCACTAGGAGGGTGGTGAAACACTGGAATGCGTTACCTAGGGAAGTGGTGGAATCTCCTTCCTTAGATATTTTTAAGGTCAGGCTTGACAAAGCCGTGGCTGGGGTGATTTAGTTGGGGATTGATCCTGCTTTGAGCAGGGGGTTGGACTAGATGACCTCCTGAGGTCCCTTCCAACCCTGATATTCTATGATTCTATGATAATAGTTTAAGGTGGAAAGAACAACTTAATTACAATCTCAGCTCCATTATGTTGTCCAATTGCCTAGTCTTTGTTAGGACCTTCTTAATTTCCTCGTAATCCTCTGAATAATTTTTTGTCAGCTTGAGATTTTACCTCCTGTTTGCACCTTCTGCCACATCATTAGTAAATATATTAAACAGTGCCCCTCTTCTTACAAATCTTGGGGGAACTCTATTTAACCTTACTTAAATTCTATGAAAACTAACTCCACATCCACCTTTTCCATTTACATTTACAATCAAAGTAAAAAAGAAAACAATCTAATTTAAAAAAAAAATACCTCAATTGTGCAACCTCCGATTTGGACTTGTTAAATCAGAACACAGTTAGAGATGAGGTGGGTAGATGAGGAATGTTAGAGCTTAGAGGCCACCATTGTTCTCTATGAAGTATAGCAGGGAGTAAAAATGAAAGAAGGGAAAGGCAAGGAGTAAATGTGTTCCTAAATTTTACAGGTAGTCACATGGATAGCACCCTACCAAATTCATGGTCCAGTTTTGTAAATTTCACGGTCATATTTTAAAACTCTTGAATTTAATTATTTCAGATATTTAAATCTTAAATGTCATGGTGTTATAACAAAGCATGAATACGTATTTAAAAACAGCAAAATATAAACATGTAAAACCTTTAAGTCAAGTATTTCTCAAACTGGGGGTCCTGTCCCAAAATGGGGTTGCTAAGCTTTGTAGTGGAGTTGCGCTACTGCCTCCCTTACTTCTGCGCTGCCTTCAAAGCTAGGTGGCCAGACAGCAGCACCTGCGGGCCAGGCGCCCAGCTCTGAAGGCAGCGCTGCCACCAGCAGTAGTACAGAAGCAAGGGTGGCAATACTATACTATGCCACCCTTACTTGTGCACTGCTGTTGGCAGCGGCACTGCATTCAGAGCTCGGTACCTGGCCAGCAGCTTCTGCTCTCTGGCCACCTAGCTTTGAAGGCAGTGCAGAAGTGGGAGTGACAATACTGTGACCCCTCTACAATAGGCTTTTGGGTCGGGACTCCCAGTTTGAGAAATGTCGTGTACTTTTACCTGAAGGTAAAAATATACGAAAGACCAAAGACCAGATTTCATGGTCTGTGACACGTTTTTAACAGCCGTGAATTTGGTAGGGCCCTACATATAGCACACATGGAAGACCACAGTTTTGATGTCCACTTCCTTGATCTTACCACTGTCACACAGCAATATAAAACAGGAGACTAACTATTGCTGGGAATGTAACTGTTCTAGGAGGATGGCTCTTTCTGTAAGGGCAAAGGCAGCTGCTATACCCATTGTCAACAGCATATGAAATGCTAAAGATAAATCATAAAAAGAAAAAAAATAATTAAGTGTGTGTGTGTGGGGGGGGTGGGATGTGGGAAGAGCTGGGAATTGGTCCTGCTTCGAGCAGGGGGTTGGACTAGATGACCTTCTGGGGTCCCTTCCAACCCTTATATTCTATGATTCTATGAGCTAGCCATCTATCCAGCCATATATAATTAAACTAAATAACAAAAATAGGGTGGTTGTTGACAATTTTTGTGCTCAGAGATTACTGTTTTAAGTCTGTGGTAACGTGTAGGATGTGTAAATAGTGAAGCTAGGCAATCAGACAGGACACATTCTGCTAAGTGAGCAGTCTGCTCTAGTGCTCAGCCACCAGTTGAGACATAAAATCTCTTTGTTGCTTGGGCTGTTATTTATTTAAACTCTCATCTTTACAATGTATATCATCATCACCACCATCCTGGCTAATCCCACCCTTGCAGATTGAGCACCACCCAGCTGAATCTCTAGCTAGGTCCTTAAAGTGGTCTGGCGGAATACTCAGTTTATGTCCATCACTGGCAATCTTTTCAAGTTACAGAAGTTTTGATGACCACATGATCACCAGCCATATAGCACCATTCTTTAGTAAACACACTTTGGAATTTGTTGGTCTTCCATCTGCCGTAACTAAACCCGTGCTGATGGAGGTGACTGCTAGGTTCAGCTTCAAACATCCTTATTTCTGATCTTGACCCTCCACTTAATAAGGAACAGCTGATGAAGACAACGAGACTCAGACATCAACCTGTTGCTCTTTAGCTTCCTCAGTGTGCACGTTTCACTGCCAAGTAATAGAGCTGGTGTAACTCTGGTAGCAAGCTTGATGTCATGATGTCCTCACAGAGGCTGCTGAAGGGCCCCAAACATGGCAGTAGCAGTTGCTATATAACTGTCCATAACTTTCAAGCTTCCTCCAGAACTGTCTGACACTTTTCAAGTATTTGACTGTCACCAGCTGCTCCATGGCTTGTCCAGACAGGTTACAGCTGAGCTAGTTGTAATCTGGAGCTGAAGGCTACATGATGGTAATGACCAGGGTCTTAGGTTTATTAAATTAATAACCAGAACAATGTGTGCTATTTCTTGCCTGACCAGATCGGCCATCAGCTGCAGTGATTTGCCCTCCAGGATGAGTACCTTCAGATTGTGAGGTTGTTAATGCTGAAGCCAACCACCTGCAACAATCTGATTTATTGTCCTTGTAGCTGAAATGGCCAAGAGCTTCTCTGTTGCTAAAATAAATAATGACTAATTAAACCTTGCAAAGGGGACGTTCCAGTATCCTGCATGTTGGTGGCAAATGTAAAATGTTTGTAACAATTAATAGCTAATACTAAATAAATTAATGTAATTGTAAATGTCATGTCTACTCTGTATTCTTTGTACAGCACAGCACCCTTTCTTGCAGGCAATATGTAAGACTACAAAGGAGACTGCCCTAGAGGAAGTAAGAGAGGATACAAAATTTAGACAATCCTAGGTGTGAGATAAGAATGGGCTGTTTGCATGAACACTTCAGCTTCTTAGTGGAGGAGATGCCATTTCTGAAAGTACTCTTTTTCTTTCATATTTTCAGAGGATACTTTAAGTTTTGGAGCATCATGACCAGCCATGCAGTGCAAGAAGCCATGATAACTCTAATTAGGTTACCTTAATGGCCTGGATAAAACAGACTATAATCCCTGCTGTTCTACTGAAAATGTTGGCCTTTATCAGGAATGAAAGTAGATATATAGGGCTTCAGAACTAAATATCCTACGTAATGACATACTCAACTAAGGTGTAGGTTCAACATGCTCATCTGATATTTAGATTACCGTCACCATAAAGGTCCAGTGTTTTCTAATCAAAAGGCTTAATAAAGCTGCAGTAGATATGGATATCCTGGAATGGATGGAGAATCTGAACTATTGGAACAATTGCTATGTTTTGTGTCATTTTAAATTTTCAACTCTATGTAATCCTATGCACTGTCAGAGATTTAGGATCTGATTTTCAGTTAGGGAAGTAGGCTCGCCAATCCCTGATCTGCACGCATGCACACACACGGTATTCCAAGTGCAGTTGATAGGCACATGCAAACACACACATTTGAAACTTTGGTCCCTGAAATGAAGTTCTGCTCTGTAAAGTGACTAAATATGGCACCTCATAACTACACAGATACCATCCCTGTGTGTATTTGATTACTTTAATAGTTTTTACTACTTTTTACTCCTTTAAGATTATAACAGGGGTGGGCAAACTTTTTGGGCCGAGGGCCACATTGGGGTGCAAAACCATATGGAGGGCCAGGTAGGGAAGGCTGTGTCCCCAAACAGCCTGGCCTCCACCCCCACCCACTTCCTGCCCTGACTGCCCCCCCTCAGAACCTCTGACCCATCCAACCCCCCCTCCCCCGCTCCTTGTCCCCTGACTGCCCCCTCCCAGCACCCCCTCACCCCTAACTCCCCCCCCCCAGGACCCCACCCCCATCCAACCCCCCCTGCTCTCTGTCCCGACTGCCCCAACCTGTATCCACACCCCCGCCCCCTGACAGGCTCCCTGGGACTCCCATGCCCTTTCTAACCCCCCCTGCTCCCCAGAACCTCCGCCCCATCCAACTGCTCCCTGCTCCCCATCTCCTGAGTGCCCACATGGACCCCCTACCCAACCCTGCTGCCCCCTTACCATGCAGCTCAGAGCAGCAGGAGCTTGCAGCCCCGCTGCCCTGACAGAGCCAGCTGCGCTTCCCGTGCGGCAGCATAACTATGGGGTTGGGGGCTAGCCTCCCCGGCTAGGAGCTCAAGGGTCAGGCAGGACCGTCCCACGGGCTGTAGTTTGCCCACCTCTGGATTATATAGTCAACATAGATGAAAAGAAGTCAATGAGACAATACAGGTGCTCAGTATCTTTGAAAACCAGGCCATAAACTTCCACTGTAGAGTCAAATCTTGTTGTTCATCACAACTAAGACCCTCTGAAAACAATGATCTTTTACTGAACGCTATTAGGTTGCACAAATGTAACTATGGACAGTATTTGGCATGTAGCATCTTTATCAAAAGTGATGGTACACAAGCCAGAAGGAATGCAAGAATATCTTAACTTTTAGATTCCAGATTGAGTTTGCAGGGCTGGCAGCTGGGGGAAAAATTTTTTACACTAGTAAACAGAACATATTTAACTCAGAAATAATTGATAGAGGACAATGGAAACCTACAATACTATTTTTGCAGGATCACTTTTCAGAACAGAACCAAACTTTAAACTTTTAGACTACTGCTATGTTCTTTGATATTTGCTTCAAACATGGGTATGTTTATTTATGAACTGTAAAATATGTCAAGGGCACTTGTCCTCATTACGGACGGAGTGTGTGGCAACTGTGAAGTCCTGAAACAAGCCAGTTCTGAGTTATGTGATGAAACACTTACAGTTTAGTGTAGCAAATAAAAATGTATTTTTGCACCATTCCATAACTCAGAAATGACAGATTTTTTTTAATTTTAAAAAATAAATCCATTTTTAAATCTCTAAATGATTTTGGGTGTGAAAGTTAGAAATACCAATCCTACATAATGATAAAACTACAAGTCAATCAAAATACATTTTTGACTTCCAAAGTGCCCAATGTTTATAGAATACTGTTTCATCTTTATCCTTTAAGAGGTTTTCTTTCAGCCCTGTTGATTTTATAGACGTGGGTGAAATCCTGGCTCCACTGACGTCAATGGGAATTTTGCCATTGATTTCAATGGGACCAGAATTTCACCCTTGGGGTTTATCATGGCACAAATGGAATGGACTGAGGTTATATGTAGATACAACTCCAGAGTTAGGTTCCTGCTGGCCAAGTGATGCCTTGTAAATGATCAATCTAATTCTTCAAAATGATTCCCAATAAAGAAGTAGATTGTACAGTCCTTACTCTCTTTCGTACATATTTACACTAGGAGTCTCAATGAAGGTAACAGGATCACTCAGGTAAGTGATTACCAACATGACTAACAATTGCAAAGCCTAGCTCTAAGAATGGCTATGATACGTAAGTCTATTAATTAAATCAGTGCAGTCTCTTTTCTGCATGGGTTTTTAAAGTATTATCTATATCTTGTTCTTCAAGTTTTAACCAGAGGCAAGGATGAGTGCTGGTCTCATTAAGGGGTACTGGGAAGCTGGGATATGTTTTTGATATACAGTGATTTGCTGTTGGCCTTATAAGACTGGAGGTTTTAAGATTTGCTTTTCAATTGAGGTAAACTTAGTATTTCTACAGGTGGACTGACTGCCCTGGAAACTGAAATAATCAATTCACAGAACAGATGTAGTATAAAGCATCAGTAGTGAAAGCTTCCCCGTGCTGCCTCACCAGTGTGCCTTAACCCTGACCTGAAGAAATTATCTCTAGGAAAAAAAGATGGTATTTACAATCTTTCTGCCCACTAAATCCCAGGCCTTTCTACCAAGATTGCTAGCATGCAGTGATATATTTTGTGATGTAGTCACCGTGTTCACAAAGCTTTAAGTCAAGATCACTAAAATCAAGTCACAAAAGCCACTAAACAACATTTGTCCACAGCTGATCCAGACAAAATGCAAACCTCCAATTTATAGGTAGTTCAACTATAGAGCTTTATGTCATGCTAGGTTAAGGGGGGGAAGGAGGTTAATTGCTAGAAAACTGAGTAGCTCAGTCCAAGTCAGACTTTCTTCTTTTGCACATTTTTATTTCCTATGTTCCTATTTAATACATCACATCTGATTGAAAGTCATAGTACCATGTCAAACTATTCAAATGAGAAGTATCAGAAGGGTAGCTGTGTTAGTCTGGATCTGTAAAGGCGGCAAAGAGTCCTGTGGCACCTTACAGACTAAGACGTATTGGAGCATAAGCTTTCGTGGTGAATACCCACTTTGTCAGATGCTGACGTGCACAGGCAGAAATTGTGGAAAAACAACATCGCTTGCCTCATAACTTAAGTCGTGCAGAACACAATGCCATCCACAGCCTCAGAAACAACCCTGACATTATAATCAAAGAGGCTAACAAAGGAGGTGCTGTTGTCATCATGAACAGGTCTGACTACCAAAAGGAGGCTGCCAGACAACTCTCCAATACCAAAATTCTACAGGCCACTTTCCTCAGATCCTACTGAGGAATACACTAAGAAACTGCACCATCTACTCAGGACACTCCCTACACTAACACAGGAACAAATGCACAAATGTTACAGCCCCAACAAGGGCTATTCTATCTACTACCCAAAAGCCACAAACCCGGAAATCCTGGACGCCCCATCGTCTTGGGCATTGGCACTCTCACTGAAGAACTGTCCGGATATATGGACTCTCTACTCAGACCCTATGCCACCAGCACTCCCAGCTATCTCTGTGACACCACTGATTTCCTGAGAAAACTACAATGCATTGGTGATCTTCCAGAAACCATCATCCTAGCCACCATGGATGTAGAGGCTCTCCACACAAACATCCCACACACAGATGGAATACAAGCTGTCAGGAACAGTATCCCTGATGATGCCACAGCACAACTGGTTGCTGAGCTCTGTGACTTTATCCTCAAGCACAATTACTTCAAATTTGGTGACAATATATACCTCCAGATTAGTGGCACCGCTGTGGGAACCTGCATGGCCCCACAATATGTCAACATTTTTATGGCTGACCTGGAACAACGCTTCCTCAGCAATCGTCCACTCATGCCCCTTCTCTACCTACACTGCACTGACGACATCATCATCTGGACCCATGGGAAGGAAACCCTGGAAGAATTCCACCATAATTTCAACAGCTTCCACCCCACCATCAACCTCAGCCTGGACCAATCTACACAGGCGGTCCACTTCCTAGACACCATGGTGCAAATAAGTGACGGTCCTGTTAACACCACCCTATACCGAAAACCCACCGACCGCTATGCCTACCTTCATGCCTCCAGCTTCCATCCCAGACACACCACACGATCCATTGTCTACAGCCAAGAGCTGAGGCACAACCGCATTTGCTCCAACCCCTCAGACAGACCAACACCTACAAGATCTTCACCAAGCATTCTCAAAACTACGATACTCACATGAGGAAATAAGGAAACAGATCAACAGAGCCAGACGTGTACCCAGAAACTCTTGCTGTGAGACAAGCCCAAGAAAGAAACCAACAGAACTCCACTGGCCATCAGCTAAAACCTAAAACCATCAGTCCTCAGCTAAAACCTCTCCAATGCATCATCAGTGATCTACAACCCATCCTGGACAATGATCACTCACTTTCACAGGCCTTGGGAGACAGGCCAGTCCTCGCCCACAGACAACCCGCCAACCTGAAGCATATTTTCACCAACAATGACAAACCGCACCATAGTAACTCAGGAACCAATCGATGCAACAAACCTCAATGCCAACTCTGCCCACGTATGTACACAAGCGACACCAGCACAGGACCTAATCAGATCAGCCACACCATCACCAGTTCATTCACCTGCATGTCCACCAATGTAATATACGCCATCATGTGCCAGCAAAGCCCCTCTGCTATGTGCATCGGCCAAACTGGACAGTCCCTATGTAAAAGGATAAATGGACACAAATCAGATATTAGGAATGGCAATATACAAAAACGTGTAGGAGAACACTTCAATCTCCCTGGACACACAATAGCAGATTTAAAGGTAGCCATCCTGCAGCAAAAAAACTTCAGGACCAGACTTCAAAGAGAAACTGCTGAGCTTCAGTTCATTTGCAAATTTGACACCATCAGCTCAGGATTAAACAAAGACTGTGAATGGCTAGCCAACCACAAAAGCAGTTTCTCCTCTCTTGGTGTTCACACCTCAACTGCAGGAAGAGGGCCTCATCCTCCCTGATTGAGCTAACCTCGTTATCCCTAGCCTGCTTCTTGCTTGCATATTTATACCTGCCTCTGGAAATTTCCACTACATACCTCTGACAAAGTGGGTATTCACCCACGAAAGCTTATGCTCCAATACGTCTGTTAGTCTATAAGGTGCCACAGGACTCTTTGCTGCTTTTACAAATGAGAAGTAGTTAACGAACAAGTAAAGATGGTGATTATAATCACAAGTGAATCTGTGGAAATGATATCTGACTCTTTCTCAATATATTCTATTACTCTTTCCTTGTGCTTACCAAAAAGTGCCACAAGTTCACCAAGGCAGTGCATGGTGCTATCCCTGACAGCAGGTTGGAATGAGACCAAGCTATTGATGGGAAAAGCAGTATTCCCTCAAAAGGAAAACAAAAAAAAGGTACTGAACATGCTCTCTCACTTCTGATCTTTCTTTTATTCAATTATTTTTCCCCTAGGAGTGCAGTTCACAACCTATTTTACTGATTTAAGTGTGCAGAGGTAAAACGGCCAGGAGACTGACTGTTCCTATTACAGCTTTCTAACCATGAAACAAGTCAGGTTTAAAATACTTTGCTGTCAGGTTTCTGTTTCTTATGATTGCTGCTGAAAGCCCATTGAGAAAGAAACCATGCCTGTCACCATACAAAAGAGGATATAAAAGCAGTTCATTGTTCCTGCTCCGAAGAAAAACAATTTGTCACAGCCAGACCCCCCTCTCAGCAGTGCCAAGTGCACAGTAATTTATTACCTCTGGATGTTGGATTCCAAGTGGAGGAAACTGAAATGTCATACCTTCATTCATAACACCGTCTCATGGAACTATTTTTTCCGGATTCCTGGGAAGTTGAAATATTTCAGAAGAATATCAGGAACTGTTTTTTTAGCGTGTTTGGTGAGTAGATAATTGCCTTCCAACTCTACCCTTTCAGGAAATTATGTGAGAGTGTTGCATTGTTCCTAGATGGGGGCAGCAGTGTTTTTTAGCAAGAAGCATACATATATATTTTTAAAAGAAACAAAAAAAAAAACCACAACAAAAACATGCAGTCTAGTCACTGCATTGAATCCAGACTTTCTGAATTTGGTCTAGATAAGAGGTTGGCCCCAGACAACTTGTCCACGTTTCACATAACTGAAAGCATTCTTGGGAAGGTATGTAAGCACCATTATGTTTTCAGGAAAAAAGAAACCTACAACAAAACCCTTTATGATGTGGCAGTAAACCCCTCATTATGTTAAGTGATATCAAACATGACCAGAAAAGGCCCCTAGGGAAGTTAAACTTATTTATTTGATCACAGTGGGCAAACTAGCCTGGGAACTTAAGGGCACAGGGAGGGGGCGTGTAAGAAATCAGTCTGTTAAGAATAATTTATTATATTAAACGTATTTGGAAACAGTTTTCTGTTAAGATTTCTCCTTAAGGCAACCATTTCAAAGGGAGTCCAGGATGATAATGACCTAAAGTAGCAACCATTCAACAGCCGTTGGATGGCCTCTATGAAGAAAGTTAGGTGGTCTCAGTATGATTCCCAGGGGACAGGCATCTACAGTGCAAAATTCGCCATTATAACGGGCGCTACCTGGAGCCCATGTTGGCAGCCTTAGGTAATCTATGCAAGGACTGAGGGGTAGTTTGATGAAGCTTGCACTACCTCGCCTGTGACTTTCCTATGAATAAAGATGCCACAGTGACAGCTCTGGCACCTTTCTCAAGCACCTATATTTGCTAAAAAAAAAAAAAAAAAAAAAATTAAGAAAAACTTCATATTTTCTGAGCCTTCTCTTGGTGGTGGCTGCCTTACTGTGCTATGGGGCCCAATGTAAAAGACTGCATCATCAATTTCCTCTTTACTTTAATATCCAGTAAAACACAACTTTATTGTATAAATATGTACCTATTCCATTCACTTTAAATGGTTGTTCCATAGGAAACTACATCTGTAGCAAAAGATTTTATAGTAAAACCTCCTGAGTGGTTCTTGATCACAGAAAGCAATTGCATTGTTTGTTGTATTATTATTTTGCAGTTTATTCCCTAGATCATCTTTTTTGACTCTTCTGGATGTTTTGGAAATCCAATGGGAAACTGGTTCTTAACATTCCAGACGCTAGTTATTAGCTGTTAAGAAATCAAACTGCTGCCAAAAGTATGTATTACTGTAATATTTTTTCACAAGTTTTTATAAAAAGCTAGAGCTTTTTGCAATGCTCTTTTCAATCAATACATTGGAGGAATGTGCAATATTTCTGTTCCTATTTATATAATTCAATGTAGAAGCTTTTCTAGAGGACACAGTAAACGTTGGAACAGGTTTTTGAACCATATGGAAAGGGGATTTTTAGGATATAGAATCAATTTACTGAAAGCCATCATCATCTGAAAAGGACAAACCTAATCCACGCAAAGGTCTTCCTATGACCTTGAGTAATCCAGAACTAATTTTTCAAAACCATCTGGAACAAACACTGTGGTGATGGGCACTTTAGGAATGTGTATAACCACCACCAATGTCTTACCGCCTATCTATCCTTGCTCAATGAACTGTCTAGGCCGTAGAGTACTCTAGCACTACAAAGCAAAGTTGAAAAATTTCTTCATAATCTAATTTAGAGAAACAACAAAAAATGCTCTTCTGGTCCCACAACGAATGTTTCAGCTCACGGAAGAATGAAAATGATTGTTACTTACCTGTAACTGGAGTTCTTTTAAGATGGCTCTGCATATTTACACTTATGGGTACTGCGCCGCCTTGTGACACCTTATGGTAAACTCTTCTAGCAGTGTCAGCTAGAGTGCTTCCACCCAACCTCCCCCAGCATCACAATGCACTGAGACTATAAAGGGGGCAGAATGTCCTCACCACCTAAATTCCTTGCACTCTGAAGCCAGAGACACAGAACAACAAAGATGCTGACAGAGAGGGGAAGACAACTGGGAAGTGTAAATATACAGAGCTGTCTAGAAGAACTCTGGTTACAAGTAAATAACCTTGAATTATTCTTTCAGTGGCTCTACATCTTCCCACTTATGAGACCGATTGATCTGCAGTGCTGAAGCTAACGTGGAGGTGGGAACAGAGTCACAGTTGAATAGAGACTGAAACACCACTCTGCTAAATCCGGCATTTGCCCTAGAAGCAAAGTTCAGAGCACAGTACTTAGAGAAGGTATGCACCAAAGTCCAGGTTGCAGCTTTGTGAACTTCAGCAACTGGCATCTGCCTAAGACAGGCAAAGGAAGTTGCCACAGCTCTAGTGGAATAGAGTCAAATTACAACAGGTACAGGGACTTTTGCCAGCATGTAGCATTCAACAATACATTGTTTAATCCACTGGGAAATAGTCTGGGATGAAACCATATCCCAAGAACCACACTGAGTACAAGACACAAACAACTTAGATTATTTATGAAAACTTAGTCCTGTCAGGGTAATAGCCCTTCTAACACCCAAAAAGTGTGTAGAACGGATTCCCCCTTATTAGAGTGCGACTTACAGATGGTGGGGGGGGAACGACCAATTAATCGTCTGATTTCCACACCAATAAGATACTACCTTAAGTAAAAATCTGGGATCATGCCTGAGAACTACCTTGTCCTTATGAAATGAAGTGAAAGGTGGGTCAGCCATAAGGGCATTCAATTCACTCACTCTCTTGGACAATGTGATGGCAATAATGAAAGTCGTCTTGCTAGATAAATGGTAGAGAGAACAGTCAGTCAAGGGCCACAAAGGGTAATTTTACCAGTGTGGCCAACATCAAGCTGAGGTCTCAAGAAGAGACAGGATCTCTAGCTGAGGGATACACATTTGATAACACTTTCAATCTTTTAACTGAACAAACAGCAATCTTCCATCAACTAGAACGTGATATGCGAAGATGGCTGTCAAATTAACTTTTAACGAGTTAGATAACCCCTAATTCTCTAAGTACATTACACATTCCGGAACACAAGGAATAGAAGCAGATACAGGAGAATCAGATTGTCCTTTCATTTTAATCTGAAATCTGGACCACTTCAGATGGTAACAGTTTCTACTAGATTGTTTCCAAGAGTTAATTAGAATCCTGCACAGACTCAGAACATGACTGCTCAAGAGCACATACAGTCAGAGTCCTATCACCCACACCATCAGGTGAAGAGTTTGAGAGATCCTGCCCTCCTGTTGGGATAGGGGGTCTGGGGACAGAGGAAGACAAAGACTTTACCAGACAGTTGAAGGAGATCAATGCTGACGTGGCCAAACTGGGGCAATGAGTATCATCCTGACCCTGTCCCGATGAGTCTAATGGAAAGTAGGGGAAGTGTACATCAAGCCCTGTCATAAATATAAAGGGAAGGGTAAACACCTTTAAAATCCCTCCTGGCCAGAGGAAAACCCTTTCACCTGTAAAGGGTTAAGAAGCTAGGATAACCTCACTGGCACATGACCAAAATGACCAATGAGGAGACAAGATACTATCAAAGCTGGAATGGGGGGGAAAACAAAGGCTCTCTCTGTCTGTGTGTTGTTTTTGCCAGGAACAAAAAAGGAATGGAGCCTTAGAACTTAGTAAGTAATCTAGCTAGATATGCGTTAGATTCTGTTTTGTTTAAATGGCTGATAAAATAAGCTGTGCTGAATGGAATGTATATTCCTGTTTTTGTGTCTTTTTGTAACGTAAGGTTTTGCCTAGAGGGATTCTTTATGTTTTGAATCTGATTACCCTGTAAGGTATTTACAATCCTGATTTTACAGAGGTGATTCTGTTACTTTTTTCTTCAATTACAATTCTTCTTTTAAGAACCTGATTGCTTTTTCAGTGTTCTTAAGATCCAAGGTTTGTGTTCACCTGTGCAAATTGGTGAGGATTTTTATCAAGCTTTCCCCAGGAAAGGGGGTGTAGGGTTTGGGGAGGATTTTTGGGGGAAAGACATTTCCCAGCAGGCTCTTTCCCTGTTATATATTTGTTAGGCGCTTGGTGGTGGCAGCAATAAAGTCCAAGGGCAAAAGGTAAAATAGTTTGTACCTTGGGGAAGTTTTAACCTAAGCTGGTAAAAATAAGCTTAGGGGGTTTTCATGCAGGTCCCCACATCTGTACCCTAGAGTTCAGAGTGGGGAAGGAACTTGACATGGTGGCAGAGCGGTGGGATTAACTTGAAATCATTTTGAGATCAATTTGAGATTTTTTGAACAAGAAGCACAGATTTTAAAAAGCCCTTTCCCCAGTGCAAAAGGAAGGCATCTGACAGGGAGTGACTGTCCCTGCTCACTCTGGAACAGAAGAGGAGACACTTTGTTGTCACTCATTGCAAATACGTCCACCTCTAGTTGACCCAGCCAGAGAATATAGTCTGAACGAACTGATCCTTTAGGGACCATTGGTGCATCTGAGAGCTGTCTCTGCTGAGACGGGCCGCATCTACATTGTTTTCCCCTCCCAGATACAGAGCCACAGGACAGATGTTATGACAAATACACCAATCCCATAGACTTATCTCCTCACATAGGAGAACAGAGTAATAATTGTCATCTTTCTTAGCAACAGATTGACAAGAAACAGACATGGCTCACATGGATTTAGCTGGCTGTAGCAAACTATCTAAAATGGGTTGGGATACTCTATTCCTCCAAATCTCCCCAAGGATATCAAATACCAGGTGAGAAATCTCTTCCACAGATACTGCAGGAAGATTTAAAGTGGACACTTGGTCCATCAACTCATGGAACTGTGTAGCATCCTCAGGAGGAGACTGAAACCACCACCACCATATGACCATCCAGTGATAAATCTGGTTCATAGTCAGTTTCCACATGTTCCTCAGACATTTCAGGCATCACAGTCAGTAACAACAGTGGATTCAGAGGAGTCAGATCTGAATACCTCTGGATTGCCAGATCCTTAACAGATGAAATGTTCTCTCTCCATCCACTGGGAGAGTAATTAAAAAATTCCTGACATGGCCTCCAATAAGGCTATGGACCCCAGGATTGCTAGTCTCCCCAGCAACTAGAGTTTGGCAACATGCAGGAGGCAGACCATAGGATGTTACAAAGTGAGCCACAGCTCTCTGTGTGCTTTCTGTGTCTTCCTCCTAGCAAGGATCCAGGTCTGGATCAAAGATAGAGTATAATGGTGATAGCAGTGGAACCAAGGGAAGAATGGGGATCTGGTGCTTTGTGGAGACCCCGTATAGGGGTTCTAGGAAGAGGAAGCAAAGAGTGTTACAGGAAAAGACCCACAGTATTTTCTGGCCTCTACTTCTTTAACAGGGGACAAGGAAGATGACCAGGGGAAAATGTCTCCTTTTAGAAACCCCGTTTCCCCACTTAGAAGCAATGAAGCAAGTGGAGCCAGAAGGTGAACCTGAGCTGCTACGGTGACAGAGCTCTCCAGAACCAAGGATGTAGCTAGAACTGATCTGGGAACAATGGATCCAAAGAAGTGACATGAGATCCAGCGTTTAACAGAAACCCATTTCCTTTACTACCAAAGATGGATCTCCATTTCAGAGCTGTAGCAGTCTTGTCAGAACCGAACAGATCTGATAGTACTGATGCACATGAACCAGCACTGCTAACAGCAGCCATTTTGTCTCTATGCCGTGACAGACAGAACCAAAGGCACTGATGGCCCAGATTCTGATACATCAATCAAACCCATCTTCCTGGATTCGGAAGTGGAAGTCAGAACTGGCCCTAGTCCTGCAGCTGCAGGGGTTTCATCAGGGTCAGATAACTGGGAGGAACAAGGTACGGCACTGGTGAGGGTGGCCGAACTCTGTCGACCACTCTTCTGGGACTAGGACAATTGTATCTGACCACCACATTACCTTGGCTTGGACATGCGTAGCCTTGGGGGTTTGACTGAGGAGCCATAGGAACTGAATTAGACCACAACAGAGTTGCAGCTTCTTGGAATCTTAGAGCCAGTTGGTGCTAGTAGCCATAGGGGCAGAGCCTGGTCTCTTAGACCAATGATCTGAAGCCTGATTGGGTCCAGAGGGTTCAGCCTCAAGGCCTTCCTTTGGAAGGAAGAGCTGCAAGTGAGTCTCCCCAGGAGACTTTTTCTCCCAGGCACATGTGGTCACTGAATGCTGGGAGGAAGAGCACTTCTGGAGAAACAAAGGAAGCTGGGATTTAAGTAGCTCCATAACCCAGAACCAGGAAAAAACGTATATACTAACTACTGAACGAGCGTAACACTATTTCTAAGCAGAAAGAAACTATGGCTTCAAAGAAACTGGAGTGATTCACATGCATCCAGGCATGCAGTTGGAAGGAACTGGGTTGGGGAGGGCGCTCTGCCACCTTTATAGCATTGCTCTCAGTGCATTGTAATGGTGAGGGGAGAGGCAGAGGAGCACATGAGTGTTCTACCTGACACTGCTAGAGAGAGGTTTTACCACAAGGCAGTGCAGTACCCATAAGTAGGAATACGTAGATTTGCTCAAACAATAATAATTTATTCTTTAGATGACAGAATGGGAGCTCATATGTCACAACAGACTGGAAAATGGTTTCTAGTCCATACCTTTCACAAAGTATTAGCTCTGTTTGGAAGGTGGGAGTTAGATGCATCTCTTAAAATGCCAGAGGGTAATCTGGTTCTTTCCCACTCTATTTATTTAAATATGTCATTTTAAAAAGATTGATACTCTGTGGGCTCAGGTTGTGAATTCCAGTAGACTACTAAATGCAAGTTTGCAGGTATTCAAAGCATTAATATTATCCACCCACTTTCACTGTTTGCTCCATTAGGTCATACTGGTGGTGCAAGTCTCTCTTATTTGCAGTTCCTCTCCACTGGACACACATTCACACAGTTATTTGTGAGATGGAATGGTTGAGTTGCCAAAACATCCAGTTTGAAATGCGTAGATTCCCAGGACCACAAGTCTGAATCTGACTAGAATTGACTACCCTTTCTCCTGCTCAGATAGCCATACTGGACCTTCCCCTTCTACAGAAAAATTGACAAAATTACCAGGATCTTTCCTAAGGCTCACCTCACTGAATTTTGTAAGAAGCAATCCCTCCCAGGGCCGGGTTTTGGAGGTCCATGGCATTGGGTAATGTCCCAAACCCATAGACTTCCACGCCATACTTAATCATCAGAGCTGGCTCTAGCTCCCTCAGACCTCACACAGCCTCTCTCATGTGGAACAAGGAAGCAGGACAGGACTGTAGAGAGACTGCTGAAAATAAAGGACAGCCCAGATGAATGGGAGCAAAAAATCTAAGCAGTTGCTACTGTACCTGGAAGTGCCTTAATATAGGAAGGACTAATAGCACCAAACACAATATTTTATGCTTTTTCTTCTTTAAATAAATGATACTTTCCTTTTAAAAAGGCATTTATTTAAAATGCTACTATGGTTGAAGTAATTTTTTTTCCAGTGACTATTACAATTTTCTATAGCACATATATGGCAACGGGAGTGATGGGTTTCAAAAAGAACACAAATACCAAGCTTTTTCTCTACCACTCAACTCTAACGTTGAAATGCTTTTAAAAGGTCACTTTTATGTTTTGATTAAATATTGTGGAGCATTGTATAGCAATCTGGTTTGTGCTAGTTCCCGTACGTGCTATCGCTATGGTATAATTAAAAGGGTCAGAGGCGTCCTCTGACCAGAGCCCACTACTTTAATTCAAGCCATTTCAGACAACTTGATCCACTGTTTATACAGTGGTGGCAGCAAAACACGCACCTATGAGGCAGTTAGTGATGCCAGCCTCCACTTCGCAAACACATTTAGGCTAACTTTTATTTAAACAAAATCTACAATGGCAACAACTCTTCTTAGAATTTATCAGATGTATCATCATTGTAGCAAGAAGCACCTGTAGCACTACTGGTCCTCAGAAAAGAAGGCAAAATACTGCAGGTAAGAAGTATAGCTTTTTGGCTAGAATAGCTGTAGTTTGGTCCAACACACGTCTCACTACTTACTGGTACAAAAGCTACCACATAGTTATTTTGGGATCCAATTATATATCATCCTCTAGCTTATCCATGTGAGTGTACTAGTATGATTAAGGAACATTTGCCTCTCTGTTTGAAAGCAGTCATACTCACATTGCCATCTACCGCCGAGTACCTGCAAATTTCAGAGTCCAGGGTGTGTAGAGAGCTACAACACCCTTTTCAACTGGAGAATTAACTCCTCTGAATGAAATTAATCACGGGTGATAACGTTTTCACTTATTTTCTCCATTTTAATGTAAGTTATTTGAGAGAGACAAAATTTGGTCAAGGAAATTTCTTTTTAAAATATATTTCATAAATAAAAGTCAGTGAAAATGTGATATTCCAACCACAAGTCATTGGATGTGGAATTTCTCTTAAGAGGTATCATCTAGGGTTGGTATAGGAGGGAGCAGAATCTATGTGAGTCTCACTTCCTCTTCCCCCTACTAAAAATAAAAGGTCTGCTTAAGCATCAAAGAGATTAGAGGCCCAGAACAGCTGAACAGAGGATTTTTAATTTTTTTTTTTAAACAAGGCGTTGATCAATATTACAAAAATAAAAAGTATCATGACTATTCTACTATTGGTTTAAGTAATACTTTTAAGCAGGATATTAACACTGCAGAAGCAGTTTTTTCACCATCCTTCAAGTATTGCTTTCTTGCTGTGTAGGTGTCAAAACAGAAAGCTCATCTTAAAATTTAAGGACAATTCCAGTGAGTATAGGATATTCTACCCACTACTTCTAGTTACATAGAAGAATAAATCAATATAGTTTAGACTCAGACTACTAAATATAAAAAAGTGTTAACAATCAAGCAGAAAGCTACCACCTTAGTCTGATACAAAGCAGGATTGCAAACATCAGCTTCATCATTCAAATGTAGCAAAAGTCAAAGGCCTGATCCAACTCCCAGTAGAGTCCAGTGGAATTTTTTTTAAAACCAACTTTAATGGGAGTTGTATCGGTACTCAAAGTGATTTTGGAAAGTTTAATTGTTAAGAATTTAAACATTTTAAGCCAGGCTAAACATTTAATTTCTTTTATGTAGTTTACTACCCAACTTTGAAACTCCCTTCATATGCATTTTTTCTTCAAATGAGTGAAACAGATACTTCAAATTCTATACTATCATTTTCCAATAGAGCCCCTGCTGAGAAATATCATTAGCCTCGTGATAAACCACAGCCTCATTCACTAAACAAATACTGAAAGAGTGACAGGTAAATAAAATCATACATACATACATGATGCATTTATTTAGCCATCTAAGCTATAACTAAGCACTACAGTTTTCCTTTAAGTTTTAGAACAAAGTATTTTTTCATCCACCTTGCTAAACCACTGTAAAGTCAAGTTGTATGTACTGTTAATTTATTTCAAGAGCTACAGCACAATATATAGTTTAAAAAAATAAGACTATTGAATAACTTAATAGTGAAATATTTTTCTTGTAGTCTCCCAGTGAAGTGGGCCAACAAACAGATTGATGTTTGTCATATGTTAAAGATCAACTATAAGCACTTTTCTTCAAAATATTTCCTAAATGCATAAATTCACAAAATGAATATTGAGGGGGAATTTTCAAAACACAAAGTACCACTGGCTTTTGAAAATAGTTAACCTTAGGTATTATCATTCATTTAATCTATTTTAGGCTTTCTTGGCCAATGAAGTGCAGTCCCCTAGGCTTAAAATTCTTACTCTCGTGCAGATGTTCAGCATACACCAGTCTTGCAACATCTACATCATTTTTATCAGCCCTCAAGTGGGACATATCAGAGACACAATAGGTTTATTTTTGTTCAAAACAGAGTGGATATGATATTACGTATTATTTTATAGGAATAAGATACAAATCAAACTCACTCAGTACCAAATGAGACTTAAAGTACATTTGTCAAAAAGTTATTTTGGTTTTGAGGACATTCATTATTAAAACATTTTGTGGAAGACAGAGTGTTTTCAGTTTAATCCTTACAATGAACAAATGCTATTGAGACTCTGGACCCTAAAGACAGGCAACAGTATCTTCTATTTTTCTGATGAAGCACGTAAATCGGGCTCTTAGTTACAGCATCCATTCATGAATGGGTACTTAAGCTTAGAGATATTCCAGAAATCACCTTCCATTCAATAGAGGTTTTCGTTAGTAGGTTCTCCTCACTTTTTATACGTGGAATACTTTGGAGCCATCTATGTTTTTTCCAACAACAGAATTAACAACATTCCACCATGCTTCAGTGTCAGCAAGTGCTCTTTTCAGTCCAGGTACCTGATGATGATTGATGAAGCTGTCAGGCCTACAGTAGCGGATAGAGCAGTTTGGCAGGAATTCAGTGTTATTGAAAGAAATCTCAAATACTTATTCCATCTCCTTTGCTAACTTTAATCACATTATCAACATGCTGCCAAGAATGGAGCCTTGACACCAAGCCATAAATTTCCACAGGCAACCATTGTCTGCATAGTGCAATTCCAACACAGATAATGAGCAAGTTCTGTTTATTTTTACCTGTTTTTATTTTATATTACATAGTACTTAAAATAATATTTGAAAGCTCTTCCTGTCCCTCAGATTAGCTTGCATCAAGTTTCATTCTGTTATTGCATTTAAGTTCACTTGGTTTATAAAAGGATAATTAAGCTAAGTTATTCAGTTATATTGCTATTACATGAAGATTTTAAATCAAAAGAAATGATCATGGTGATGACAGGAGCTTGCAAATACTCCTGTTAATCAGAACACAAACTAATACTGCAGATGCTTCACTTTTAATGCCACTTACCTGCTTGCCATTCTGACAAAAACAAAGATCTTTCCTCAACTGTATTAAGTTTATCACAACAGATTTAGGTAATAAGTCCCAATAAGGTGGGCATTGCTCATCCTACTGAGTGCACCAATGGCAGGACAAATACTTAACGTAAATACTGTACCTGATAAAATGCTAATGGAAGGATGGATATACTTTTAAAAGTTACTTTTAGGTGGTTTGGGCAGGGGTGGGGTGGAAGAGATTCTTAGGAGTATACAGCTACAAGAAAGCCATGAGCCAGTTACACAGAGAGAAAAAACATTGTTTCCTGTGCCCTCACAGCCACTCTTGTGGTGCCTATTTTAGAGGGCAATTAATATCTCAACTCGACTTCATAACAATGCAGCTGTAACTGTATCTGAGTAACACATTCTAGCCTTTCAGAATCCACTGTTTTGCAAGACATGCTGGTTTTCTCAAAATAACCGTTAATGAGTGTGTGTACATCCTGATTTCAGCCAAGCATGGCTTGCATTTATAATACCTGCTCTCTGTGGCAGGGCTGTGGCCTTATACAGAGATAATAAAAACTAAATTAAGCTTTCTTCCCCGCAGACGAGGCTGTCTTCACAAGCCAAGAAATTCTAGTTTGCAACTCCCTAAATTGATGTAGCCATGGTATAAAGGCAGAACTCCATTTCTAGACCTGCTGCCTGTCCTACAAACTAAGATAGTAATAACACCAATCACCTTGAACAAAACAAGCTTGTAGAGGCACTTGAAGTTGGAGGTATGCAAAACTCTTCTTCCTAAATCAAACTTTTGTTATAGTTACAACAGGATGTGGGTTTTTTTTCCCCCCCTATTTTGATTAGGCTTTCTGAAAGAACCTCAGTGTTGTTCTGATAAGTCTGAAGCAAAAGAGTACTGGCACAAAAAACCCCAACAACAATGAAAAAGGTCTTAAAAAGAAGAATATTTAGCCAGGTCCTTCTCCATCTCAGCATATTGTTCTTTAAGGCGCTCCATAGCTTTTCTGTGCTCTTCATCCACTTCTGCTCGTTTGTTGTGTTGGTCTTTCATGAACACTTCCCAATGGGCTAGACGCTGCTTTTCACCAGCCATTAGCATGTCAGTCTGAAGCTGAGAGGAGAAAGGGAAGTTATAGAAACTGTTTCTAGATGAAGACAGTGGGTTAATGCAGATTTGATGACCTTACAAAAGCAAAACATATTAAAGAGATCAGCTTTCATTCCAGCATCAGAAAGTAAAAGTTATATTCATCTAGTCACACTGCACAAATCAAAAGAAAAGTTGTAACCATGCAGCCTCATCACATAATTAATGGCAACTTGCCTCTATTCTAGACTAGCCACAAAAAAAATAAATAAATAAAAAAAATAATCAAACTCTAAAGATAACACTTCCATTCGGCTACAATCCACGTAATTTCTGTTATCTGATACTGGAAGTACTATTCCTAACACTACTCCTGATCTTAGTATGGCCTATCCCACTTGCCCACATTTTGTTTTAAAAAAGCACTTTTGATCACAGGAATATGCTATTTATTGTTTGTAGTCTCCATCTTGGTTATGTACACTACAGATACCTAGAGTGGAAATGGACACAGTGTTACCTTGTTCATTTTGAAAGAAACTGGCTAGACCCTCAGACAGGGAAATTCATCATTTAAGCAAGAATTTCTGGCTATTTCAGGATGGCTTAGAGATTAGAAGGGGAATTGTTTAAATAAACTCTAGCTCATTTTTTAAAAAATATCTTAGCCCAGTTCTTTCTGACCAGCCAGGGAGCTATGCCTGGCACAGCAAAGACAAACAGGTGATTCTATGGTTTAACAATGCTTTCAAAATACATCTAGTCTGTGTTACAAAAGGCTGATATTGGAAAATATTGTGCCCACTATATTTCACATCTGTGAGAGAGAAATAAAGTACAATTTTAGGGAGTCAAATGTGTTCATTTAGTGTGTGTATTTGCACTGAAGATTCCTGACTTCCTGCACGGGAGCCTAAAGAGAGGTGATTCTTCAAACATCACAAGGACAAGTGCAAAATGGTTGCCTCTTGTAATGGCTGAAATCCCATCACAACTATAAATATAGAGAGCCTCAAAATTTAGTGAAACGGACAAAGATGGGTAACAAATAGTGTGTACTACTGTACATGTAGTATATTTCAGTCCACCTTTCATTGTGTTAGTTCTATTTTTCTGTTGGTTATACCTTACACATCAACCTCAGTATAAAAATTAGTGTTTTGTTAATTGAAACAAGAACATGTTTAAATATCTCAATGGATATTTTTAAACTCGTAACAAAACAAATTTCCAAAACACTATAATGGTAAGGTTCAATATTACCACCAGAAACAAGTCTTGATGAAGAAGCCTCTAAGGCCAAAGGAAAAAAGACAGACCATCTTTGTAGTTATTTTCATATTTTGACTTTTGGGAATTGGTAGATTGTGTTTCTCATTCAGCAAAGAAGTTTTCACTGTGCCTAATGGTTTTTATACATATTTATCATTGGTAATTTTTCCTCAAGCTTCCACATTACTCATTGTTTCTGGTAAATAGGATTCTGTTCACCCCCTTGTCTTGAAAGAAAGACAGTTCTAAAGAAAGGTGAACAGACATTAAAAGACGAGCTTTTACCCAACATTTGTAAGTAATAGTCTGACCTTCTAGTGTTTTATTCCAAGAACAGAGAAATCGCAATAACTCTGTACAGCTGTTTTTACATCGGTTCTGTTGATCTTTCATGGGTGACGGTACATCAGCGTTTTCTATCCATTTTCTATATAGAGTAGTTCAGCAAAGGAGTAGTACAATTGTGCAAACTCATATATTCATCCAATATTTTAGCAAATTAAGATGGATTTACACTACATGATGTCTAGCTTGTTTTTATTCCTCCACATTATGTATTTAGCTTTTTCATGCAAAAATAAATCATGGTGTCAACATGCTAATTTTACCACATAGCACTCAAAGTGCCGTTGCACTATCACTCATTGAAAAGTTCTGCATATCTTCTTTACAAAACAGAGCAGCTGTTAAAAAAATACGTAACTATAGTCCCATCAGAGAGCTGGTATTTCTATACCTTTTCAATTTTTGAAGTGTTAATGAATTGTTTATGCAGTTTATTAATAATGTATCTGAATGATTATAGAGTGCCTACCTGTAAGTAACCACAGTTCAGATTGGACTGGACTGCACCCCTGACAACATGGTTTGCAGGAAAACAGCAAGTATTACCATGTTCTGGAGTACCATTTCCACTCACGTATAAAGTAATTGAGATGATAAAACCACTGGACACTTGGGGAGCCTTAGATGTCTATTATATCTAAGGCTCCCCAAATGATTTAGGATACTAAAGATCACTGGTCAAAAGATTGCTTCCTTCTCCACCCTTTTTCCTTCTTCTCCAAAACAGTCTTTCTAGTTTGTCTTGGCCCAAAAGAAAGACATTGACAAAGTGATATTAACAGCCAGGCTCTTTGGGTTCCTCAAAAATATGATCAAATAGGATTAAACAATTTAATGCTGAAAAACAACTACTATAATTTTTACCCTTTAAATAAATACAGGCAGTGTACTAATGAAAAAGTAAACGTATCTTAACAGAATTGTCCTAAGTTTCATAAAGTAATGATTTTATGCACAAAATAAAAATGAGTCTGAAGGGTTGTAAACTGAACTGCAATATAAATGGAGACTTGAAAATATGAATATGAAGATATGAATAGTATACATTTTTAAAATCAGAAAGCAAAAGATGACATTAAAACTAGCCTATGCCAGAGCAAACAAGCAGGAATGATCGGATGACAGACACTACACAGTAGTGTGTTCATTCTCTCCACCCATATAGTGATGTGGAAATTTCAACCCAAAAAAAGACTCAGTGGTTTGGGATACTGAGCCTTTCACTTCTAGAACACAGGTTCAAAGACTAACTCAGTAAAACCCCTAAATCACTGCTATTTGATGGCTGTTGAGTGACCTGTATAAAATGAGTTTATGGCCTAACTCAGTAAAACCCCTAAATCACTGCTATTTGATGGCTGTTGAGTGACCTGTATAAAATGAGTTTATGGTCTCAAGAGGACAGGTACCCATATCACAAAGAACACTGCCTTGGCATACCTTTGGCAGTCTCAGCAGGTAAAAATGGAAGGCCTGGACACGAAGAGTGAACTATCCTCTTTACGCTCTATTTGAAGGCCCAGGCACACAAGGTGGGGATGTATGCAGAAGCTTGCATTGCTACCTCCTGTGAATGGAGGATTTGGGTCTCCAGGGCTGTCAGTCCTGTACATTTGACACATGCTACAATTTAAAAAAAGTATATAGCCCATATTCTCTCTTACTGTCTCAGGGAGTTCCCTCCCCCGCAAATGTCTGCATTACCAAGACTCCCTCAGCCTTAATTCTAACATTTTATTCACTAAAAGAAAAGGAGGACTTGTGGCACCTTAGAGACTAACAAATTTATTTGAGCATAAGCTTTCGTGAGCTACAGCTCACTTCATCGGATGCATTCAGTGGAAGAATCCAATGAAGTGAGCTGTAGCTCACGAAAGCTTATGTTCAAATAAATGTGTTAGTCTCTAAGGTGCCACAAGTCCTCCTTTTCTTTTTGCAAATACAGACTAATATGGCTGCTACTCTGAAACCTGTCATTTTATTCACTGACACCCAAAATATCCCCATCAATGCACTTACAAAATGATATTCTAATTTACCCAACTGCTAGCTCTGTCATTAATACTCTCACTTCTGGCCAGGAAATTCAACATTAATCTCAACATAAGAACACAACAGGACTATGTACATTACTAAGCCTTTACAGGAAGCTTCTTGTCTATGCAACAGGTCTTTAAGAATGACAGCATGAGCAATAAGCAGAAGGTTCTCTAGTACTTGACTTAATTTTGTTTGGTAAATTGATATTCACCTACGGTGAAAAATCCAAAGAACTGTACAACCTTAAGGTATACTATAAGTCACGTACAGAAACTTGAAACTACTCTGATCATATATCAACTAAAGCAAAAAAATATGATCATACAACAAGATGGCTTTTATCTCGCATATCGCACAGAGATGCTGGGAGTTTATTCTCCCCTTAATGGTTTTATGGAAATTTTCCAGTCTTGGTAACTAACAAACACAATTTAGTCACTGCACAGATAACAAACACTAGGAGGCTCCCTCAGTAAAATTCAGAAACACAATGATACATTCTATACTAACAACCTAGAGGGATTAGACACGAGCTCCCTTTAGTACTGTACTACATGCAAAAAATATTAACTTGCAGATAAGGGTTATATTATTCCCTATATCATCTTTAACAAAATACTTAAGTACATTACCATTAAAAACACCTAATCCCCAAAGGAGGGAAACAGCAAGTAAAGTAGTTTATTAAAATGTGAAAATCCACTTCACACTTTCCAACAACATCCTTAAGTGACCAGAGAGATTTAAAAGCTTTTCAACACAGACATTATCAATCATACACTATACTAGAGATATACACATGAATTTTCTTCAAAAATGCACTGCCCCACACCCAAACCACCTCCAATTATCTGATCTACAAGGCATACTTGACAGGTTTCAGAGTAGCAGCCGCATTAGTCTGTATCCGTAAAAAGAAAATGAGGACTTGTGGCACCTTAGAGACTAACAAATTTATTTGCATCCAATGAAGTGAGCTGTAGCTCATGAAAGCTTATGCTCAAATAAATTTGTTAGTCTCTAAGGTGCCACAAGTACTCCTTTTCGTCTTAAGATATACTTGAGTGGCTCTTAGAATAAATAGGTGAATTTTCACAAGTCACTGTTATTAGGTGATATCATGAATTCTAGGTACAACAAAACATTATACAATTCATCATTACCATATTTTAAGATTTAAGCCAAGTTATATTTTTGTGGCCATCAAAAATTTTTATTTTTGTGTTAACAGCCCAGCACAAGTCAGTTTTGTGCCTGGCCTGGCAAATTTTCTTGACAATTTTGCAAGATTGTGGAAAAGTACGAAGTTATTTTCATCTTAAAGGAATGTTATTTCCAACTGAGACATTCTCTTCCTTGGGAACCTTCCATACTCCACACCTTCACTTTATATTTCTCACACCTCAAAGTCAAACCACTTGCAAGCCTAGGGCATAACCTTAATCATATGTATTAATTTATAAGCTAGACAAAGTACTAGCCTCTTAGTGCTGGCAATTAAGACTCCCTGTTGTGAAGCACTAGTTGATTTTCACATCATGCTGAGTAAAAGTGACACAGCACAAAGATTTTACAGTGCATATCATTAAAAAGTGACTGATCACTCAAGATATGCAATAATCTCGCGGACAAATACAGCCTCTCCTATTGCTAATGTAAGCTAAAAATTAAAAAAAAAAAAAAAAGTTAGAGTGTTTGTATACTAGAGTTTATTGACACAGGTATGACATCAGGCAGCCAAACTTTATGTCCAGAGGTTTAAATCACCTCAGGTTTCAGAGTAACAGCCATGTTAGTCTGTATTCGCAAAAAGAAAAAGAGTACTTGTGGCACCTTAGAGACTAACCAATTTATTTGAGCAGTTGTATGCATCCGATGAAGTGATCTGTAGCTCACAAAAGCTTATGCTCAAATAAATTTGTTAGTCTCTAAGGTGCCACAAGTACTCTTTTTCTTTTTGTAAATCACCTCAGTTTGTTTATATGAACACTTACTCGAGTTCTCTTATGAGTTAAAACAAGAACTGTGATGAACAAAAATGTTAGAAGTTTTAATGTTTCATTCTGCAATTGTTATAGATTCTCAGAAATACCAGGAAGTCTGGCATTCAGGAAACGTTTACTAGCTCACTGTGCAACCTGAATACATCACCACTTCCCTGTTCTTCAGTCATGTCAGCTGGAAAACTAGTTAAGAAAAGATCTCACTGTAGAAAGGATAAAGACAGCTCAAATGAACTATCCTTTGTCAAAACAATGAGGAGTCCTTGTGGCACCTTAGAGGTTAACCAATTTATTTGGGCATATGCTTTCGTGGGTTAGAACTCACTTCATCAGATGCATGGAGTGGAAAAATATAGGAGCAGGTATAACTACATGAAAAGATGTGAGTTGCCTTACCAAGTGTGAGGTCAGCCTAATGAGACAAATCAATTAACAGCAGGATACCAAGGGAGGAAAAATAACTTTTGAAGTGGTAATGAGAGTGGCCCATTTCAGACAGTTGACAAGAAGGTGTGAGTAACAGTAGGGGGAAATTAGGTTTATGTTCTGTAATGACTCCCAGTCTTTATTCAGGCCTAATCTGATGGTGTCCAGTTTGCAAATTAATTCCAGTTCTGCAGGTTCACGTTGGAGTCTGTTTTTAAAGTTTTTTTGTTGAAGAATTGCCACTTTTAGGTCTGTTATTGAGTGACCAGGGAGATTGAAGTGTTTTCCTACTGGTTTTTGAATGTTATGATTCCTGATGTCAGATTTGTGTCCATTTATTCTTTTGCGTAGAGACTGTCTGGTTTGGCCAATGCACATGGGAGAGGGGCATTGCTAGCACATGATGGCATTGGTACATGTGCAGGCGAACAAGCCCCTGATGGTGTGGCTAATGAGATTAGGTCCTATGATGGTGTCCCTTGAATAGATGGTGTCCCTTGTCAATGAATATTGTTACTTGTACGTAGATCCATGTGTTGAAGAAATACCCCACCGTTTGTGACCAGAAATAAATGGCCAACAAAGGAAAACTAGCCTAGTTTGTTTAAAATAAAGAAAACTACAATTAAAACAAGAATATACTACAGAGGATACAAGATGGTTACTTACCAGCATGACTGTAGTTCCTACCTGCACAGTTCCATGGTGTAGGAATATGTACACCCAAACATGCAATTTGGAGTTGGGTATCCATGTGTTTATGTCTTTATGCTTCCCCATTTGAGAATATACCAGCATAGCACCAAATGCCACTCAGTTTCTTCCATTCACTAAAGAATCTATTGTAAAACTCTGAAATAGTGGGGAAGGAGGATGGGAATTGTGGACCCAGGCAGTCAATTTTCTTAAAGAAGCAGTTAGTATGGTAAGTATCTATTTTTTCCTTCTTTGAAAATGAGTGCAACTAGGTGAGTGACTAGCAGCTTCCTAGACCACAATGGGGGGGGGGGGGAAGAGGAGGGGGGATCCGAGGACTGCTTCAAAGAGATTATAGGTCTAACTCTCCCAAGTTGAGTCTACAAATCTAAATGCTAACTCCAGTGAGTAATGCTGTAAAATATGGATAGAATTCCAGGTAGCAGCTTTGCATGTACCCTATATGTTGGAGACGCTGAGACATGCAGTACAGACCACCTTAGACATGGAGGAATATATCCTCAGACCATTTGGCATTAGCATCCCTGCTTACTCAAGTGTGGATACAGAGTCTGATCCAATTTGACAGTCTTGGAGTGGAAGTTCACTGGCCCCTGGCGTAGTCTCCATGTGCTATACAGACTCTGGGTGACTTACTCAGATAAGAATTCAGAGTCTTCTTGACATTTAGACAACGCAACCTAGCCTTCCCACATGTAGCTGAGAAACAGGTGAAAGCAGAGGTTCACCACAAGCATGTTAACAGACTGATTTAAGTGGAAATCAAGAGTCACTTAAAGGGAACTTTAGGTGAGAGAGAACATGGTATGTGGTAGGTCAACCATTAGCGTCTGCATCTCATAAGCTCTTTGGACCAATGTGATTATCATTAAGAACAGTCTTTAGTAAGATATGGTACAGAGAGCAATCAAGCCACATGTCAAGGGGTGGGTTCTATTAGTTTGGCAAGCACATTTAAGTCCCAAGATAGCATTAGCTCCCAGACGGAAGACAACACATGAAGCAGGCATTTTAGGAATCCTGGCACTGTAACACATGAGAAAATACATTAATTCCTGAATTGAAGGATAAAAGGCTGAGATTGCAGCCAAGAAAACTCTTTACAGAGCTGAGGGAGAGAAATGATTGTCTGAGATGAAGGCAGTATGGAATAAAGAACACGAAAGACTGGTGAGGACCAGAATCTTTATCTTGCCCAGATGCAGAAATACTTCATAGAGTAGAAATATCTTGTGGAAGATTTCTTGATGTCCAGCAGCTGACCAATACATCCAAACTACACCAAAGATTATCCAAATTACTAATTAACAAAAGCTCTCTCGCTCTCTTATAGTTGGTGCTGGATTCCACTTCCCTGCCAGTACCTACAGGAGGCAGAACAAAATTGAGGGAGTCTTTGGAAAGCAGGGGCTAGTCCCTCATCAACTGTCCAATCAGTTTTGATTCTAACCCCTACATCTACAGACAGGCTACACTGAGGATCTGTGGAACTAGCCCTGAAACAGAATACAAGATGCTCACTCAGTTAAGGACACATTTATGTGCTGAGTACTCCTGCTAATCAGCCTGTACTGTTAACATGGTGGTATAAACTGGATTTTATGGAAGGAAAGCTCATGTGCATCACAGTTCCAATGCTAATGTTGACTGAAAAGTCTCTGCATTTTTTCATTTTTTTTTTTTTTAAAAGGAGTAACATTAGCCTAGCAGTCTAGTGGCCAGGCATTTCGGGTCAGCAGAAGCTAGAACCGCTGTAAAGATAGCAATCTTAGATTCTTCATGTGCTGGAGTGCTTCACAGCACTCTTTCAACTAATCTGGTTTATATCTATGGAAATCTACTCTTTGAAGTTTGTGGATGCCATAGGGCGGTGGTGCTCAAACTTTTCCAGTTGCACTCCTCCTACCCCCCTACAAGTAACAGAATCTGTCTGCGCCCCCCTCCATTACTGCACAGCCAAGACTTCCTCAGCAGTGGAGCTTGGGCTGAGGGTGGAGCTGGGGGTAGAACGGGGGATGGGGGAGGAGCTGGGTTTAGAGGTAGAGCTAGGCTGGGGGCAGAGAGAGAACGAGGGCAGAGCTGGACCGGAGTCGGAGCGTTGCGCTCCCTCCCCAGCCCCTTGGGGGCTGGCCCAGGCTTGGAGGCAGAGCAGGACTGGGGTCTGAAGAGGGTTGAGGGAGGAGCAAGGCTGGGGGTGGAGCCGGTCTGGAAGTGTAGCGCTCCCTCCCTGACCCAATGGGGGCTGGCCTGGGCACCACGATGCGCTCCCCAAATGTTCCTCTGTGCCCCCCGGGAGGGCGCACCCCACAGTTTTGGGACCTCTGGCTTAGGACAACGGGGGTACTGGAGTGGGAGCCTTACAATGTTAATTTGTAATTTCAGCAATGCCAGCAAGAAATATCCTGAATACTTTATTTCCAGAATTTTCAAATTTTATTTTTTGACTCCCCTACAAAGCCAAAGTTAAATTTAGAACAGATTATAAATCTATCTAATGAGCCACAGAAGCAAAAAAAATATTTAACCCAAGCGTTTGATATTTTTCTGTCGATATTTAAATTCAAGTGACAACCAAACCAAAAGATCTTTATGGAATTCTGCACATGTGTAAATACAGACTGCCCAAATGAGAACCAATGTTTTCCAAAGCTTATTCTTCCTGTATTAAGGGATAATAAATATTTGAAGACTGGGAGATCTGGATGGAAATTCAGCTACCTCTGGACACAGCATAATAAAACAGAGCAGGCTTAACATGTAAATACTACAACCTTTGTGGGAAGCTGTGCTTCCACTGCCTATATATTCTGAAAGGGAAATAAATTAAAAATGAAAGTCTACTAGTGTTCTAAAATGTTAATATGAACATATACTATAAAAATACTGGCTTTATATAGGTAAAGTACCTGAAGATCTTAATATACAGCAGACTGATTTACTAAGCAGTAAAGTTATTAGATTTAGTAGTTAATCACTATGGGTACTGGAGGGGAGGGGAAATAAATGAGAAAGCAAAACACATCATATTCTGTTGACACTTATGTACATATTAGTTTTTCATTATTTCCCCAACTGAGGTGTGTAATGTAACTGTGTCATGTAGTTTCTGCAATATCTATATTCACCAGGTCAAGGAATTATGTGTAGCATGGGAGGTTTGCATTTTGGAAGTCACCCCCTTCTATAATAATGCAGGGAACTTCCACAGATAATTAGAATACTAGATATTAGATAATTAGTGGCATATTCCTAAGCATATAAAAACTTAAGATATTGTTAACTTGAAGTTTCTTTACAATATCGGTACTCCAGCTGTGAAGCATCTATTATAAATAACAAAACCAAAACTAAAAATGCATCAAGCACTTTGAATAAATTCATATTCACGTACTAGGAGCTAGAAGGATTAGACTTTCTGTAATCTTCAAAAAAATGTCAGCACATCTAGAAAACTCCTTCTGACTTCCTAAATTCAAAGCCTTTACTACTGCAAAGTTATAAATGATGCATACATTTTAAAGTGCAGTTATAGTAATAAAAGTGACTATGAAAACAGCACCTTTTCTCCTCAGATTTGTTCCTTATAACTATTTACTTTTCTATAAGCTTTTACTACTTTTTATTTCTGTTAGCATTGCGGAACCAATGCAGCTATTGGAACGCGAGCGTGATTATATTCTTGCCCAGACACAACCAGCAGAATAAACCCACCCCCCACCCCCCCAGGAGAGTGGGGGTATTTTTAGAGAAAAGTTTTAAAACTTTAATTGCAGATTCTGGATTGCAGATAATGATGAATAAACCAGAAATAAACAACTTGATTTTCAAATCTCACCATAAGTTTATAGGGCTTCCAGTCAGAAAAGACATTTTAACTTGTAAACTGACAACGTTTGACATGGGATAAGAGACACAAAGAATAAACTCACTGTAATGTGTTTTTACAGAGTAGCTTTTCAAAGTATAATCTAATTTTAACTCTTCACTTCTGTATTGTCATTTGTGCAATCCTAATTCAACAACATGAGACTGCCTATACAGAAAGTCTTTCACTGTATAGAAAAAATTTTGAAAGTTCTATAATTTAAATCCTTAGTTCCCAAAATGCAAGTTAAAATAGAGCACTTGCCAATTTTTAATGCACATTCTAGTTTTCCAAAAAAGCAAATAAGTCAGACCTAAGTAAATATAAGACGGCACTACCTACTAATCGCAATCCAACGATCAAAGAATCCACACACAAGAAGCCCCATGATTTTCTTTACAGATATTATTTGGCCACAGTATAACACATCATCATATATGTAATAAGTTGCATCCTGACCTAAATTGTTGTGTGTTGACATCTTAGACACAAGGATACAATACTACATGACATGCCAATGCCTCCTGTGGCAAATTGCTGGTACGATTATGATGGGTCCCGTGCTTCCTCTTATTGGAGGGGGAGGGGGGGTTCAGGGCACAGTTTCCTGCCCCTGAACTAGGGTATCTACTGTCCCACTAGTAACCCAGAGAAGGGTAGTGGAGAGGGAGGGACCCGGGCCTGCCCTCTACTTCAGGTCCCAGCCCAGGGGCCCTAGGGATAGTGGTAAACCACTTGAACTAGTGCTTCCTTCCTTTGGGCTACTTCCCTCTCCTGCTCTTCAGCTTGTGGGGCTTCCTGCCCTCTCTCTCTGCACAAGTCGGGTGTCTCTTTACCTAGGGTCTTGGTCTTCTAGCCAGCCACGGCACTTCTCCAAACTCTCCTCTACTTCAACTCCTTCAAACTGCTCTCTGAAGCAGGGGGGTTTTATCCGGTGACTAGCTTCAGGTGCTCTAATTGGCTTCAGGTGCTTTTAATTAATCTATAAAAACCTTTCTTCCCTATACAGGGAATAAGACTTCTCCTCAACCTGGGACTTACATATCTCTCCTATATCACTCTCCTGCTGCCTTCTGGCCATGCTGTATCACACTCCCTATCTGTGGAAGAACTGAAGTGCAAGTTCACATATACACATAAACTACACCTGATCAAAACAGAAGTCTTACATAATTCATAGTATTGTACAATTCTACCAGGATATGTAGCCAGGAATCATTAGGCAAAGTCATATTTTAACTCCTTGGTTAGCTATAAGTAAGAATCTGTGTCTTAAGTATTAGACAAGCCAAAAATTTCCTGCTGTTCAAACACGTCCACAGCATTTCATGGCAATGTGGTACTCGGCAAAAATATAAAAAAATTGAAAAAAGCCGTTTAAAAAGAAAACTTTAAAAGACACTTTTATTTACATTCTGTGACATCACACTGCAGAAAAATTAATGGCACTCATGGGAAGAATAAAATATAGATGTATTTAGTTTACACACAGATTGAAGAAGAAAGAATTTTCAAGTCCAATTTTTTTAAAATAAAATCATCCTCAACTGTCTTTTAAATGTCCCAAAACAGTTGGATTAGCACCATTTGCAGTTTCTAAGAGACAGTGGCAGGAAAGAGACGACATTTAAAAATAGAAAGCCATGTTATTACCTTTGTTAAATTCTGAAGCTGAAGTGAATTAAGCCACACCAATGCAATTATATTGGCACATGAAAAAGATATTCCATAAGCAAAGCTACATTAAGAGCGTGGGAAAGTTGCACTGTTAGAAACTCAGAAGTCCAGATAGATCAGAGCTAAGGTTATATATGCAACTCCACTATGCCTCCTTGTACATACATGATATTACAGGGTTTTAAGATGACCGGGTACCACAGTGACAGGTATGGCATAATAATCCAATAAAAAATTTTTAAAAATAATAATAAAGAGGAATATATAAATCATATTCTAAAAGTTTGCAATGAATGAGATAAGGGAGATTGTGTCTACATCTCTTTTCCATATAAAATAAATACTTTAAAAACATTAAGTTTGTAAAGCCAAGCACTCAGAAGACAAGAAATTCTAGAATTAAGATTGCCTGTTCCTGATGCAGGATTGCATAGTCAATGAGGCTGTTTGCAGGACCCTTGCCTGATTCTTAGTTTTATTTTATTAAAATAACTTGAAAAACCTTAGAATTTCTGTTGTGTGCAATCATAATAGCCCTCACATATTCATCATCAGGGTTCAAAGGACTTCAAGACAAACACCACAGACCTCTATCCACTTAAACTAAAGGAGTAACTTCTTTGACAGCAGTAATAGGTTGTTATCTTCAATGTGGACCACCCATTAGAGAAGAAAGAGATACTTTAATAGATTTTAAGGCCAGAAGGGACCATCATCTAGTCTGACCTCTTGCATAATACAGGCCATAAAATTTCACCCAGGTTGAACATGTTTTACTATGCTGTGCAAATGGCAATTTCTCCTGGCTGTTAATTAATTTGGCAGAATCTGGACTGATTTTCACAGGGACAGCAAAAGGCACCTTACTATCCCCCTATGAAATTTCAGGTTTTTGCTCTACATTGCAAAAAACACTTAATTATTAAAAATTCTGAATCCTTCCAGCACTATCAAATGTTGCTTAGTGGACAAACAGGGCTCTGCCATTTCTGTCTATCTTGACTCGCTCTTTGCATGTCCTCTGTCATTCAGGCCCATAAGTTTCCCTATAAGTGGTGTTTGGAGGCATGCCTTTGGTCAACCCCTTCTGCATACTCTTCCAGCTGTCCAATAGCACACATGACATGGTAAAAACAAGGAGGAGTCCTTGTGGCACCTTAGAGACTAACATTTATTTAGGCATAAGCTTTTGTGGGCTAGAATCCACTTCATCGGATGCATGGAGTGAAAATACAGGAACAAGTATAAATACATGAAAGGATGGGGGGTTGCTTTACCAAGTGTGAGGTCAATCTAACAAGATAAATCAATTAATAGCAAGATACCAAGGGAGGAAAAATAACTTCTGAAGTGGTAAGAGAGTGGCCCATGCTGTTACTCACACCTTCTTGTCAACTGTCTGTAATGGGCCACTCTCTTACACTTCAAAAGTTATTTTTGAAGATTTGAAGATTCAGTTTGTTCTTTAAGTTGTAGATTTTTGATGACCAAATCTTGTTTAAACTGTTGAACACAGCTTCCACCATGCCAATTTGTGATGTTATTTCCTTGTGGGCATTGTCACTGACTTGCATTTTACTATCAAGGTATGCAAATTGACTTACTTCTTGTATTCCTTTGCCTCCTAAATCAAATACTTGAGTTGGATGTTGCTGGGTTTCTCAGATTTACTTTTCATAAGGAAGTATTAAACCTGTTTTTTTTGCGATGCTGGACAATCTTCCAGTCTTTACTTGCATATTGACTGAACTGTCATTGACAGCTAGGTCAGTAGCAAAATTGAGATCCTCTAGCGTACTATTGAGACATGTGATACCTGTTCTGAATGCGTTATGTTTTCTCATAATGAAGTCAATGGCTATGCCAAACAAAACAAAACCCAAAAACCTCTACCACATGAAAAACTCAAAACCAGAAACAAACCAAAAACCCCACACTTTGGCAAAGATACCCATTATCCCCTAACCTCGCTCTTCGAAACAGTTGAGCTATTTCTGAATCTTTTTAATAGTTTCAACAAACTTAGGCAGAGACCAAACATGGAAAATTTCACCCCAATGTTTAAAATTAAAAGCAATTGAAAATGGGGATTTATACTTGGAAATGTTAGGTAACTTTATCTACAGACACTGCTTCACCTCATACAGAAAATTGTTTTAGAAAGAAAAAAGAACATATGCAATACACAGGCATGTTCTCAAAACTTTTTAATGGATATTTTTATGGTTTCCTACCTATCCTCAAAGATAGAAAGAAAAAAAAAATATTCCACAACCTGGAACTATATGACTAGACCACCCAGTGGTGGATGAGGATGAGAGCCCATAGAGTGCTACCTCATTCAATGGACACCTTTGGAGACGCACAAAAAATCGCTCTACACCTAAATTAACCAGATGTGTGCACAGTACAAGCACTCCTTCATTTAGAAGTTTCATAATAGTAGCTAAGTGGAATTGTACAAGTGGAGAGAGTGTTTTCAAACTCTAATAGCACAAACACAAGATCAGTTTTCACTGGAACACTCAAAGTGCACTTCCCTCCTCAATGAGAAGTATTTCCCCAACTACTTTCAAGTTGCTAACACCAGCCATTTTGACATTAGCGTGATAGAAAAAAGCCAAAACAGTTTGTTTGTTTGTTTTTAAAAACAAGCAAACTAACTAACAAAAAAACATGCAATAAGGGAAAGCATTTTGTCTCATTCTCCTCTCTCTCTTTCTCTAAAGTGGCTGAATCATTTCATTCAAATCAAATGAAATAAATAAAAATCACCCTCCCTGATAGTGACCAGACTTGGGAAGTTTCAACCCAGGAAGTTAAAGTTTTACCACACCTGAAAAGAAACATGCACACAACCTTAACTGTAGCTGTGATTAGTGCTCCACCTATAAACTTGATACTCGAGTGGGAAGATATAGTAATATGAACATTCTGAAACAGAGCAAGCCACCTTTTTCAATTTCACTTCAGAAAGAATAGCAGAACTACAAGAGGCAGTAGGTTCATCCAGTTTCCTATCTACATTTCAGTGTTAGGTACAATGAATCTAAATGTTGACAGGGCCCATGACATGATACTATTCACACAGTGCCAGTACTCTACTGCAGTAGATTAGCCATCTCTGCTGATCATGAAAAGCATGACATATTGCAAGGAAAAATCTGAACACCTGCCGATACACATAACTGCACGTCTTAGTTCATGTGACTAGGTCAGAATGGCAGCTCTGGCATTTTCTGCATCTCCACATAATTATGAAGTACCATTTTGAAATACAGTCATGAAAGGTGAAATGGGAAAATGCAGAAGTACCATAGGAAACTAATTTGTTGTACAATTTTCCAAATTTGAGGTTTAGAGTAGACGTAATTCAAACAAGCAACGTGCGGCCCATTGAGGGATTCCAATGATTCACATATTCCTATAATATGGCCTTTCATTAAATAACCAGTGCACAAGCATGAAATGCTTCCTTTTCAACAAGCAATAACATACTCAGTGTTTTCAGCTAACCAGGAAAGCTTTACATTTCCATTCTGGTAGATTCGTGAGTGTTTTTTGTTCCACAGAAAATAACGTTTTTTGGTTTTTTTAAAATTTCTCCCATATGTGACAAATACCACACTCCGAGCAAAGAGGGGGAAAATATTGAAAAGGAAATTTTTAAGACATTTCCATACATTTGGAGAGTGAGGGAGGAGCTGGTGACTCTATTAGTCTTTTGCTCCTATAACACAGACTGCTGGCTGCTTTACTCAGCTCCTTCTTACATCTGCAGAAGTCATTCCAAAGGAAGTTGCATTTTTAGCAAATGACAGTTAAAATGTATTCCTAAATCATGTTTTACTGAAGAATTTTTAGGTAGCAAGCAGATTTGCTGTGGATGAGTTTGAGAGTCTTATATTTAGGTTACATTATAAATCCACCCATCTGTCTTTACCTTTCTTTCTTCCTGCTCCCTTTGCTGGAGTCTGAAGATCCTCTGGTTGGCTGCTTGCACTGAAACAAACAAATTGCAGTCTATTAATCAGCTACCCTAGCTCAAAGAGAAGCCTGACAGAGAGGCTTAAAATCCATGAGGCTACTGGGAGACTATCACTGTACACAGAAAGACTGTGGGTTTTGCCCACTGGGATCACTTACCTTTACATTGAAAAGTTTTGCCAGTATTTGTAGGAAGCACTCTACAATGCTAACTATGTGGACATAGAGCACTAAGTTGCACCCTTGTGCTTTCCAGAAACCAAACAGGAAAGGCAGCCAAGTCCTCCTGTACCCATACTCCATAATATTGCTGACAAGTTACTGTGCACTACTCAGCACCGCAGAAAAGATCTAAAAGTCTTGTAAAGCAATAACTAGAACTTGATGGGGTGAACAATAAGTTTTGGCTGTTTCTTTGTTACTTATTTTTTTCCAAATATAATTGATGTAGTAAAAGACTATACAAGGAGAACATTTTTAAATTGGAGCTTGTCTCCTCTACATTGTGATTCTAGCTCTATGAAAATGTGTTAGCAACAGTGGTAACTGTATTTTTAGCCAGTTTCAGACTTGTTTAACATCATATTCTATACACGCTGTGCACAATGGAACAGACTCATTTTTTCCCTCAACGGGTGTCTTGCATTCAAGAACACAAAACTCAGTTTCCTGTAATATTTATATCAGTCACTCATTTATTCTTATAATCATTAAAGCAACAGTACTGCCATATAGCGGAATAGATTGTACAGCTAAACACTCAAAAGTCAGGTAATTGCCATTTCAAGGTTGCTATGCCCCCTAGCGTGTATATATTTGGATACAGGCTTTACTTACATGACTGCATTCTTTGAGCAGGAGTATGCAAAGTCTAAATATTTTTCTACAATCTTTACTACACATGTGTAGTATCTCCTTCTGTGTACTACTCAATGCATGCCAGAGACCGTGCTTATACATATTACAAGTTGATTATAACAAAGTGAAATATTATTGACATACATAAATTACTTAATTTTACAGCTAGATTGAATTTTGTAGTTAGTTAATTACCTAATCCCAATTTGTGTCTAAGAAAGGCTGTGCTGCTGGCTAAGATGAAAGTATAAAATACAATGGCACTGACAAAGCTAGAAAAATACAGACCTTAGAAGAGAGCATATTTCATAAAGTGTACACCATAAAAGATATAATTGGATGGTTATAACAATCAAACTAGCACTGTATCCACATACAGGAATGATCTTCTGTCATAAATAGATGAAGAGAGAGAGAGAGAGAGAGAGAGAGCGCGAGCGCGCATGCACATCTGTATGCAACTTAAACAAGTTGCAAACAAAGTGCATTTTTGCTCCATTTTGGCCCTATCCAATTCCTGTTAATGTTACTTTAAAGCCCTTCCATTGACTTCAGTGGGAGTTCTCAGACCTTAAAAATGCAGCCAAACTTACTGTACAAATGGGAGACACTGTAGCTTTGGTAGATAGAATACTGGAGGACTGTCCTGGGTTCAACTCCAGCCTCTAACATTAGCCTGTGGGGTTACCATGGGAAAGTCACTTCACCTCTCTGAACCTCTATTTCTCAATCTTTAAAATGGAGATAATGATCTCCTTTGTAAAAGCACACCTTGAGATCTATGGATGAAAAGTGCTCTAAGTTTCTTTTTTGTTTGTTTGTTTTTTTAAATAACCATACATACACAGTGCTGTTTTACAAAGGAGATCATTTTTTTGTGGCTCATTTTTTCAATCTTTAAAATTGAGATAATGAAGTGACTTCCTATGATCATCCCACAGGATGTCAGAGCCTGGAATTGAACTCACAGCACTGAAGTTCCAGTCCAGTGTTCTAGCTACCAGGCAACACTGCCTTCCATTTACATAGTAAGTTGGGCTGCACCTTTAGGATCTGAAAACTCCCACTTAAGTCAATAGAAAGGCTATAAAGTAACATTAACAGGAATTTGATAAGGTCAAAGTAGAGCAGAAATACACATTCTGTCAGCCTTTTTTAAAGTTGCACAGAGCTGAGAATTAAACATTTGGATGTATAAGACTTATTAGACGATAGCAGTTTTAGCAAGGAGTCCAAATTATTTGAAATTATTCCTTTAAAAATACTGCATCACAAAAACAACAATAGCTTCTTGCTTACATCTCTTCAACGCTTCATTCAGATCGTCATGCATCACCTGCTCACATTTAGGGAGAGTTTGGTCATTTGTCTCATTGATCATGGTGTTTAGGTTTTCAAGAACTCTCACTTCTCGGAGGCCACGTTTTTCCTGTTAGTAAAGTGAAAAAAGAAAGTTCTTCATGTGTTACATATGTTTTCATTAGTGGATACTGTACTTGTATCTATCTGTAATTATTTAGCTCTAATGGGACTTTTTAAGGTTTGTAACAACATATCACACTGTTCTTAAATAGCTATAATATGTCTCAAACATTTTATCTACTGGGAGTAAACAACAGCTGGAGACCACACTAGCTTTAACATGATACATACAAAACAAACAGGAATCAAATGGATAATTAAGGGGCAATCATGGGTTAATATGAAAATCCATATTGCAGGTATAATGTGTTTCCCAGGTTAATAAACTATTAAGTTGAGCACAGCTCATCCCAGTGAATGGAAGAGATCACTGCCGCTTAAAACATCTCATCTGCTTATTTACCACTGTTATATTACAGATGAAACAAGCTTTATTAACAAACATGAAAGTCCCCTTCTTTCTTGTGCAATGTAGCAACACTGCTGTTCTCTGTGAAAAACGTTGAAGTTATTTATAACATAACATATGATGGCCTGAGAAAACAGAGTAATTTAGATATCTGAGATTTATAATAAGGGTTGGGAATGACAAGTTAAGGGCACGAGAACTGAAATCATCATACTCTTATGGATTTGATTAATAAAAGATTACAGACTAATTAAATGATAATAGTTCTACCTTTTGATAGCTTTCACTTTTAGTTTAGCAATATGATAATACTTGCAGCATACATAAACTGACAAAGATACAGGGCCAAAATCAAGGCAAATAAGATTTTTACACGGAAGTATAGCGATGAAATCAAAACTAAAGGACAATGTAATGCTAATAACTAAACAGGTAGCATCCCTTCTGAACTCACTGCTGATCAGCAAACCCAGTGCTAGTGGCATTTTACTAGGGGAGCTGCCTAGGCTCTACTGCTTAGGCTTTTTAAAATAAAGCTTCCAGAAACAAAGCATCCTATCACCTTGTGTTTCCAATGGCATTTTGCTCATTTTAATTACGCTCGATCTGCAACACAGGACTATCCCAAGAAATCAAAAATACATAAAGTTATCCTGGATTTTGTTCTGGGTTGGTCTTTACATTTTGGCAGGTAGAGCTGCAAGTAACCATTCCTGTATTGTAATTTGCCAATCACCAGCCTATACAATAACATATAATACAGTAACTAATAATACTCTTACATAATACTTCATAACTGTGGTCAAGCATCATTACTCCCATTTTAAAGATGGGGAAGCAGAAATGCAGACAAGTTACATGACTTGCTTTAAGAGTCACAAATAGAAACCAGCAAAGAGTCCTGTGGCACCTTATAGACTAACGTATTGGACGCATAAGCTTTTGTATTGGAGCATAAGCTTTCGTGGGTGAATACCCACTTTGTCAGGTGCATGTAGTGGAAATTTCCAGAGGCAGGTATAAATATGCAAGCAAGAAGCAGGCTAGGGATAACAAGGTTAGCTCAATCAGGGAGGATGAGGCCCTCTTCCTGCAGTTGAGGTGTGAACACCAAGAGAGGAGAAACTGCTTTTGTGGTTGGCTAGCCATTCACAGTCTTTGTTTAATCCTGAGCTGATGGTGTCAAATTTGCAAATGAACTGAAGCTCAGCAGTTTCTCTTTGAAGTCTGGTCCTGAAGGTTTTTTGCTGCAGGATGGCTACCTTTAAATCTGCTATTGTGCGTCCAGGGAGATTGAAGTGTTCTCCTACACGTTTTTGTATATTGCCATTCCTAATATCTGATTTGTGTCCATTTATCCTTTTACATAGGGACTGTCCAGTTTGGCCGATGCACATAGCAGAGGGGCATTGCTGGCACATGATGGCGTATATTACATTGGTGGACATGCAGGTGAATGAACCGGTGATGGTGTGGCTGATCTGATTAGGTCCTGTGCTGGTGTCGCTTGTGTACATACGTGGGCAGAGTTGGCATTGAGGTTTGTTGCATCGATTGGTTCCTGAGTTACTATGGTGCGGTTTGTCGTTGTTGGTGAAAATATGCTTCAGGTTGGCGGGTTGTCTGTGGGCAAGGACTGGCCTGCCTCCCAAGGCCTGTGAAAGTGAGTGATCATTGTCCAGGATGGGTTGTAGATCACTGATGATGCGTTGGAGAGGTTTTAGCTGAGGACTGTATGTGATGGCCAGTGGAGTTCTGTTGCTTTCTTTCTTGGGCTTGTCTCACAGCAGGAGGTTTCTAGGTACACGTCTGGCTCTGTTGATCTGTTTCCTTATTTCCTCACATGGGTATCAGTTTTGAGAATGCTTGGTGAAGACCTTGTAGGTGTTGGTCTGTCTGAGGGATTGGAGCAAATGCGGGTGTACCTCAGCGCTTGGCTGTAGACAATGGATCATGTGGTGTGTCTGGGATGGAAGCTGGAGGCATGAAGGTAGGCATAGCGGTCGGTGGGTTTTCAGTATAGGATGGTGTTAACGTGACCATCACTTATTTGCACTGTGGTGTCTAGGAAGTGGACCTCCCATGTAGACTGATCCAGGCTGAGGTTGATGGTGGGGTGGAAGCTGTTGAAATCTTGGTGGAATTCTTCCAGGGTTTCCTTCCCATAGGTCCAGATGATGATGTAGATGTCATCAGTGCAGCGTAGGTAGAGAAGGGGCGTGAGTAGACGATTGCTGTTCCAGGTCAGCCATAAAATGTTGGCATATTGTGGGGCCATGCAGGTGCCCATAACAGTGCCACTGGTCTGGAATTGTCACCAAATTTGAAGTAATTGTGCTTGAGGATAAAGTCACAGAGCTCAGCAACCAGTTGTGCTGTGGCATCATCAGGGATACTGTTCCTGACAGCTTGTATTCCATCTGTGTGTAGAACAGAATAGAAACCAGATTTCCTAATCCTTAGTCCAATATTCAATAGATTACAATCCCTCCAAATATGAAGCTCTTATCAGTGAGGGATGTTAGTGTTCTCACCAAAGGTCACTATTTAATGTATAGTGGTTTATCACTTAAAGAAAACACCCCTCACACCTGAAGCACTAGACCACTCCACAAAACTAGAGATAAGAGTCAGCTTTTGAGGAGAAACTCTAAACTAAGGCCATGTTTACACTAGTGAATTTACAGCGGCACAGCTGTAGCAATGCAGCTGCGCAGTTGTAAACTCACTCACGTAGCCGCTCTATTCTGATGAGAGAGAGCGCTCTCCCGTTGACATACTTAAACTACCTCAACGAGCAGCAGTAGCTGTGTCAGCGGAAAAGCATCTCCTACTGATACAACACGGTCCACACCGGTGCTTATGCTGGCAAAACTTAAGTCACGCAGGGGTGTGGATTTTTTACACCTGAGCGACATAACTTATACCAACAAAAGAGCTAGTGTAGACATAGCCTACGTCCAAGCCTTTCTGCTTTAAGTAAAAGTGAAAATGTAAACTATCCTTTGCTTTGATAAAAGAAAGGGTGGTTCTTACTAGAAGGATAAGAGTGATGGAAAAATCAGCCTTCCAGCAAGAATTTAAGGATACTTGAAATTAGCATAATTAAACCTTAGATGTAATCTGACAGCTATGTTAATTTACTCTGCTTCTGACCAAACCCTAAGGCTGGAAAGTCCACCCTATCCTTGTAATCCCTAACTTAAATTGAAGTGATAAATCCTCTGACGAGCTACACAGGACATTTATGTATTAGATACAACAGTTATTAGTTAACTTTGGTGAAAAGCAATTTTAAAATGTGTGTATGGAGCAAAGTTGGCTTCTCCTGGCAGGAAAAATGGATATAAATTTCTAGATTTATCTGGTCAAACTAGCATGGAGACAAATTAAATCCACTTAAAATGTAACTAAAAAATGGCACCTTGTTTTTCCCATCAGATCTGCATCCTGCGTGTTTAGATTTATAGCTACTTTTTCTATTAGAATTTAAGAGTATAAAAGTTAAAGGGCATACCACCTCTGTGATGCTGGCAGACCAGGTGCCAGCTCATGCCAAGGTCCCTCAGCTTCACTGAACATTGACAAAGGCGTAGCTGGAAACCAATCTGCCTCGCATTTGTTTTAGTATTCTAAAATAGATATTAGAGTTATAAGAACATGTTTAGACTTTATGAAATGCTTGTAGGAAGCTGCATATATTAATCTTACTTATAATATCTGTATCCTATGTTATAAGGTAATATTTCCATGTTTGCTTTGTAACTATAAAAGTTTGCAAAAACTGTAAAACCACAGTCAGGGGAGAAGCATTACCAAGTGTGAAATACTTGTTTATCACAAGAGGTATCATCTCCTCCCCAACAAAAGAAGGCCAATAGACATCAGAAAAGGTATTGTGGAACATCAGTGGACAAAAAAAAGACTGATTTGCCGCCCCCCATGCCCCAGGAAGTCGAGATGTGCATAAACCCTAGTCACATCAGTTTGAGGTCTATGGGAAGGAGATAATTTTTCATCCCTGTACTGCTAAGAATTTGGAGAGGGTAATATTTTTAAATATAAGAAAGAGATCCCCAAGCTGCTTGGCTTGGCTTAGCCCTAAATGACATACAGAGCTTGCATATTATAGCAGCTACTGTTGCCCTTTAGAACCTAAGACTGTATCTCATTTGTGTGTATGTTTACCTGCTTCGACTGTTTAAATAATACTCCTGCAGGAATTCTGCACCACTGCACAATTTTGCAGAAAATGTTGTGCGCACAGAATTTCCTTTCCCCCACGGAAATGGGCTGCGGTGCTGCTGGCCACCACTAACAGCGGCTGGACCTGGCAGAGCCCAGCTCAAACATAGAAGACACTGCCAGGGGAGAGAGCTAGAGGGTTCCTGGCAGCTGCAGTTCCGTACACCCTGAGGGAAGGAGATGGTGGTGCGCAGGAAACTCCACACAAGCCTGGGACCAAGTTTCAGGCTGTTTCTGCATCTGGATCCCTGGGCTCTGCGGGGGGGGGGTTGGGGGGGAGTGATGCAGGTATCTGGGCAAGGGGAAGCCCTGCAGCTGGGCTCTAGGTGTGTGCGCGCAGGTATCTGGGTTGGGGGGGGCCCCCAAGGCTGGGCTCTGGGGAGAAGGGGGTGTGGGTGTCTGGTCCCCTGACTGGGCTCGGAGGGGCGGGGGGTAGAGAAACAGGAACTGAGTTGTCACAGGGGTTTGTTTTAATTCTCCACTCCTGGTAGAATTTGTGTGTGTCTCTGTATTATTACAAACATACTTGCTGACAGATATTCTGAAATAAATTACCAAAATAATTGAAACTGGCATTATTACGTAGTGTTATTTTGACCAATAAAATTTGCAGAATTTTAAAATACTGTGCACAGAATTTTTAATTTTTTTGGCACAGAGTTACCCCAGGAATAAAATAACTTGTATTTCTTTTTCAATACATCTTTAATTAATATTATAGGGTTGACTACAAAATTTGTCTTTGATTTGAGATCTGAAGTTCAGTTGATGTGGGGCAAGTGACTGGTCCTTTGGGACTGGAAGTAACCTTAATATTGTTGGGATCTTTGACCATCTATCACAAAGGTGGGCTTGCGTGGATGGCAAGATAGACTGGACTGCCAAAGGGGACTGTCTGTGACTCCATGTTAAGGCTGTTATAGTGCATGAGTTCACACTTGTTAGAGAACTTGTCACACTTCTCCACAATGGTTGGAGAAATCTAATAGAACATACACAACAAGTTTGGGGTTTGTGCCCTAATCCTTGACAGTCTCCCCTGAGGGTGGCACTTACGCTTGTGAGCTACTCTAGACAGCTTGACAACCTCATTATTATATTAAACAATGTTTGTAAAAAGAAAAATTGAGCAAAATTATTAAAGAAAGTCTGCATATTATATCAGCCTAATCAGATGTTGATCTTAAGCTTTCAATGCCACACTCTTTTCCCTCAAAATGTAAATGTATGTGAAAACAATTCTTAGAATTAATCTTTTAGAAATACAGAATACTATTTACTTTTCTTAAATTTTGCTGCCATCTTGTGGCAATTATTTTTCACTCATTCAAAATTGAGCTTGTCTAAAATTTTCTCTTTCACCAATATATCAACCTTGTTTTTAGTCATCTGGATACAATTCATCATTCTTTAACTGTTCTCTTACCTTTTGTAAAATATAAAAGATCAACAACTGAATATTCTGCAAGAAGTTAATCATATTGTGGACATCCATAAAGCAAATAAATAAATATACATACAATACATTGAGTCTGGATTTGTTTTTAAATATAACAATCCATAGAAAGTAAATTTCCATCATAGAACACCTACAACTAAACTACTTCAACAAATTTTCTTTTCTTAAATGCAGATAAATTTGATGGCCAGTCAAATTATGACTAAAAGCCGTGGTTAGAATGTCATAATTCAGGCAGGCTCTGTTCCAGTTTCCACACACAATACATCTGTAAAGCATGTCAGGAATCCTTCATGATGAAAGATTCATAAATATATTCATGCACTGAACCTGCAAACTGCTCCATACAGAGAGACCCCTGCACGCATGGAGAGCTCCATTGATGCCAACAGGGCTCCACACAGGCACATGGCTCCAACAGATGCAGAGGTCCTCCCACAAAGATCCATTTGCAAAATAAGTCTTAGTATAACCAAGATAATGTCACCCACCAATGAAACTAGTAGCTGTTTAAAAACAACCATCAGCACCTATACAACAGAATATGATTGGAAGTAAAGAATACTGTACTCTTTGAAAACTGCAGGGTAAGTTTAGTATGTGTACAGAAGCAGTTAACCAGGTTGGACTTCCGCCAGGATACTTGGGCTAACACCTTCATCAATATTGAAAGATCCTGTAGCACTTATATCCACAAATGCTCATGTTATTTTTAAGGCTCAACACCTCATTTCTCATAATGATCCCTATAAAATTATGCTATGAATTAAGGTTGTTGTATACTGCATCTTATCTAGCAATACATTCACTGATGTCTCTCCCATTGAACTAATGACCCAGTCAGACCCTGCTTAGCTTTAGATCCAGTAAGACAACAGCATGACGGGTTATGCATAGGTTAACTATAGCACACTCCAGTGCAAAGATATTTTTAAATAGTCATTACACCAAATGAATAACTAGGTGGATGTAATCAGCACATAAGCAGATACACACTGTCAAATATTAAGGGAAGGGTAAACACCTTTAAAATCCCTCCTGGCCAGAGGAAAAATCCTTTCACCTGTAAAGGGTTAAGAAGCTAGGATAACCTCGCTGGCACCTGACCAAAATGACCAATGAGGAGACAAGATACTTTCAAAAGCTGGGAGGAGGGAGAAAAACAGAGGGTCTGTATCTGTCTGTGTGATGCTTTTGCCGGGGACAGAACAGGAATGGAGTCTTAGAACTTAGTAAGTAATCTAGCGAGATATGCGTTAGATTACGATTTCTTTAAATGGCTGAGAAATTAAGTTGTGCTGAATAGAATGAATATTCCTGTCTGCGTGTCTTTTTGTAACTTAAGGTTTTGCCTAGAGAGATTCTCTATGTTTTGAATCTAATTACCCTGTAAGGTATTTACCATCCTGATTTTACAGAGGTGATTCTTTTTACTGTTTCTTCTATTAAAATGTTTCTTTTCAAGAACTGAATGCTTTTTTCATTGTTCTAAGATCCAAGGGTTTGGGTCTGTGGTCACCTATGCAAATTGGTGAGAATTTTTACCAAACCTTCCCCAGGAAGTGGGGTGCAAGGGTTGGGAGGATTTTGGGGGGGGGGGGGAGATGTTTCCAAACAACGTTTTCCCAATAAATCCAGATAAACATTTGGTAGTGGCAGTGGAAGTCCAAGGGCAAAGGGTAAAATAGTTTGTACCTTGGGGAAGTTTTAACCTAAGCTGGTAAAAGTAAGCTTAGGAGGTTTTCATGCAGGTCCCCACATCTTTACCCTAGAGTTCAGAGTGGGGAAGGAACCTTGACACACACATTAAGAGAACAGCCCTTTATCTGCCAAATAATATTTGATTGCTTTAAGTTTGAGAGTTGTGAGCACAAACTATCAAGGAAAACTCACTGATTCACTCACCAACTCTCTCAAAACTTTTTTTTGGGGGGGGAATGACGGAAGAGAAAGAAGAACTAATCACATTTTTTAAACAGCTACACTACACTCCCAGTTACCTGAATTCCCTTTATCCGAAAAGCCTAGTTATCCGAATCCACGTGTCCTCCATGTATCACTATCAATCAAAAGCAATACATTCTTAAGGACAGATATACATATCCTTCTGTTTAAAGAAAACATGATGTGTAATTCATGCTACACCAGTATAACAATGTATCCACTCACAAAGTGGTTCCATGACAAAAAATTGTGTGCAGTTCAAAGCACAGCCCCTGTAACCAGCTGTATCCACAGCTGCATCTTCAGTCAGTGTTCCTCTTCCATCACAGAGCCTTGCAGCCTGGGTCATGGCCCTTCCGAGTAAAAAGTGCAGTGGGGATGTCACTGATGTTGCAGTCATCAGAGGGTAAAGCAAAGCCCAAGTGATTTTTCAGGCTGCCGCTCCCAGCAGTTTACTGCCTCCCAGCCTACAGCTAGAACCCAGCTCAAAATACACTGGACCCTCACTAGAACGCGGGATTTGGGATCTATGTGCAGTACTACTTTAACGCAGGGACCGCATTAAAATGAATTCCAATTAAAGTAATTAAATTTGGGATCCATGGCCACGACCACGTTATATGCGAATTCGTGCTATATAGATGCGCGTTCTAGTGAGGGTCCAGTGTAGTACTTCTATTTATCTGAATACCCAGTTATCCAAAAGTTTCAGATGTCTCCCAGGACATTCAGATTAGCAAATATATACAGTACTATCATGTTTCACACTTTCTGGATCTTAAAAAAAGTTCTTCATTTACAGCATTCAGAGTCAGTATGGATCCACTGCTCTCCTGAAATCTCAGATATTTGCTGCAATACAGAGCCTTTCCATCTACAGCCAACCAGGAGACTGCAACCATTCCTCTGATGATTCATCCACATCAGTGACTTTGTAACATTAAACTAGATTACTGCTCTTTACTCCAGCCAAAGCTTTTGAGAAACCTTTGTAATAACAGTGAAAGTGTGTGTTTGTAAACAAGCAGTTATTATATTTTGTTCATTTTAAATTGATTGCTTGTATTGATATAAGTGACCAAGATGCATTGGTGATAAGTGCCAGTGTACATTTCCAAATAAATAAAATATTTGTACTTCACCTATAATACCCTCTAATACACTTTTACATTTGCAGGTGTCTGGAAAATTAAATGATTTTGTTCTTTATATAGCAACAAATACAGTAGATGGAACAAGAGACTTGGTTAGCACCAATGTGGCCGGTGCTGAGGAATTGGCCGGCGTCAAAAAGGACGCCAGTGCCGGCAGTTTTGGCAGTGCCACAGCTCCTGAAGTCGGCCAGAGCTGAGAAACAGGGCTGAAACTGTAGGTCTGCCCAGTAATGGTCTTTGGACAATTTCTTCGTATCACTACCGGTGGTACTTGGACGGGTCTTGGAGCTATGTCTCCTGTCCTCCTGATGCTGAGGCTACTGACCTTGCAGGGAATTATGTTCTGACGGGCTGTGCCTCAAAGTTTGAGGAGGGAGTCCGTTTCTTTTAGTCCTAGTGAGAAAGAAAGGACTTTCTGTTCAAGGGATGCAAGGAATGAGGATTGGCAGATAACCTGGCAGAGCATGAGGGCCTCACAGGAGGAGAGTCCAGGCTCAGGACCGATGCAGGTCATAATGATTTCCTCATGAGGAGAAATTTTAACCCAATGTCCCGGTCTTTTCTGGCTCTGGCGGTCAGGCTGTGGCAGTGGGAACACTTTTGTGGGACGTGTCCTTCTCCCAGACAGTGAATACACTCCGAGTAGCCATCCATTACCAGCAAGGTGGCCCACAAGGTATGCACCTCTTAAACCCAGGGGATCTGAGCATAAGGGTGAGGGGAAAATAGCTTCTCGGTCTAGAAGGACACGAAGCAGGGGAAAGAAAAAACTAAGCTATGAAATAATTGTAAAGGTAAAGTTAAAAAACAAACAAAACAAACATATAAAAACATTTTCTTTTTAAGAGAGAAGAAAGGAAAACGAGAAGAAAATACTACCTATGCTACAACTAACAGCTAAGGCACTATTTACTGAGGGAACAGGAAAATTGGGCTCAGCTGTGGATTCTACCCCAGGCCAAAGGCGGTAGAGAAGCAACTGGGGGCAGCTGGACCACACAGCTCTCTATGTACGTCCTGCTCACAGTGCGAAAGCAGGAAGATGTGCATGTGCAGTTCGACAGGCACTGCTGATGAAGATCGCTGATCCCAGGTGCAAGGGGTGCTGCCGTACCTAAAAGTGATGCACCCATAGGGACATCACTCGAAGTAGTAGTATACATCTATTCTGGGCAGGAAATGCATGTTAAACAAGATTCTCTAAGAAGGCGCTAAAACGGTTTCAAATCTCAGTGTGTATAAAAATAAAACAGACCACAAGTAATATAAAAGCATGTTAAATGAAGTTTCATTATTATACTAGATCTTCTCTTTTAAAACAAATACTTACTTCAAATTCCTTAATAAAATAACGTATTTCTCCTTGAATAACTGGCCTGTGATCCAGCAGTCGGGAATGAATTTCTCCAATGTCTAGAAGAGTAATGAAATCCAAAGTTTTAATTTTCTAAAGACACAATCCATCCTAGGAAAAAACAACACAATGAAGCATAGAGTATTTCAAAAGGAGGAAAAGTAAAAAGACCCCATTATCCAAAGGACAAGCAAGATAATACAAGATTTCAACTAATGCTACCATAGTATCAGATGGCCTTCCTGGCTAATTCAGCAAACCCACCATCTTAAAACAAATGCCACAAAAAAAGAATATTCTGCCATCCCAGAGCTTCCTTGGCTCCTATGAGGGTGCATGCAGGGGTTCCATTCCCCCACCTATCACTCACTATTGGAGGCCTCATCCTCAAAGGACAGCTGCAGCATTTGCCTTTGCTGCTCCTTATAAGGGACAAGAAGCAGAGCAGAGTGAAACTAACTTGATTCTTGTCAGTTTCCACTGGGCCACAATTTGGGAAAGCTGTAAACATCAGTGAAAGCACCTCCCCAGCTCTAGAAGACAGTACTAGATCAGTTTAGAACTAGTCTGGAAAGTTTTCTTCACAACTATAATACCTAAAAATATATATATATTTTTAAATGTAAGCTTACATTCAGCAGTTGATGGAACTCACCTACAAAAACTTCCTACCTGCCACAGATAAGTAGATTATTTCAAGTTTGAGAAAATGGAAAAGATGGACAAAGTTTGCAACAAATAGAGTGTATAGTAAAATGCTGAATAGTATCACTGGACAACTCATGTAAGTTCAGATATTTTTAAATAGAAATTGAAGCAGAACAAAAATCAGAATAGTGGACAGCATGGTAGAGGAAGACAAAATAAGTGGCTTCCAAGGAGAAATTTAAACAAGAGGAGCAAGGATCCCTAAGTCAAACATTTTGAAGATATGGGTGCTTAAAGTTAGGGGTCTAAATAAGTGGCTCAATTTTCCAATTTGTAGAGCTCCCAAGATTCCCATTGACTTACTCAAAGCAAATGTGAGTGTCCAGCTTCTCTGAAGATCAGGACAACTATTAAGGGCTTTAAAGTTAGACTCCTAAATCTGAAAACGTTGGCTTTACTACACAGAAACAGGATGTCATTTCAGGTGGTGAAAGCAATACAAGGAAAGGCATGAAGGTGAGAGCAGACACAGATCAGACCATCCATCACAGCGGTTTTGCTACTATGCAAGAAGCAGGTCTATGAATTGGTAGCATTTGAGCTGCAGAAGATACAAAGGAAATGAAAAGCACTGCCAGCCAGTGATTAACAATGCTATCCTTGCTAGGACAACCTCAGAAATGGAGAGTGACACCAGGAGGAAGAGGTAGAAAACAAAGGTTATAAAAAAATAAAATAAAAACTGTCGTCCCAGATTACACTGCTGTCAGAGGCAGGCTACAGGACTAGATGGCCACCAATCAAGTATGAGGTAATCCAGAGGAAGGTACAAGACACGCTGTACTGAGAAGTCAGGCAATGACTTGTCCATAAGGGAAGCTCTGCCTAACACCAGGCGATTAGCACTGGCTTTCTGGCTTGACACTTGAGTATATACAGCGCTGTTAAATTCGTGCCCCTCGCCCCTCCTGTACTGCTCTTTAGCCGCACACCTCCAACCCTCCCCTCGATCTTGCTGAGCGCTCAGCCTCTCGCCACCTCGTGCCGCGAGCTCCAGCGGCGAACTGGGCGACAGGGGAGGGAGCGACTCTCCCGCCGCCAGCGTCCGAGGCGCTACTCGGGGGGTGGCCGGGGGCACTCGGGCACCGCCCCTCGCGCTCACCCAGCGGCCGTTGCGCGGCGCTCAGCGGGCCCGGGCGGGGCAGAAAGCAGGGGCTGAGCGCGGCGGCTCCGCCCTGGGCCGGGCCGGGGGCGGGGCTCGGACCGTTGGAGCGGCAGGTCTCAGTGCGGGCGGGGCCGGGCCCCCTCCTTACCCTTGATAATGGGGTGGGCCGGCGCCCTGCCCGAGTCCCGTTTCCGGCCGGCGGGGAGCGGGGATCCCGCAGCTTTCCCCGGGGCGCCGGGGCCGCTGCTCATGTTGCCGCACTTCCAGCTCCGGCCGCACCCGGGCGGCGGCCACCGAGCTACCACATGCGCGCGCCGCGGACAGAGGGCTCAGCGGGAGCGCGGCGCTCGCGCTGAGGCGTCCCGGCGGTTTTACGTAGCTCTCTGCAGCCCCCTCTGGTTCTTAGCTTCCGCCTCCTTCCCAACGCCTCGGTATAACGTCACTGGGCTGCGCCGACCTTTGGCCTCAGAACTTAAACCCGGGCCACCGCTCTCGGGCTTGAAGTTCGTTAGGGCGCGAGTGACTCGCGCTGCGACCGTGGCGACCCTGTTCGATGCGGCGGAGCCGTGGAGAGTACACGCCCCCACGACTGTGACGGTGGCAGCGCCCCAGTGGCTAAGCTGGGCACGATTGCGTAGGCCGCGGCCTCGCTGCATCCCACCGCGGCGGCCCTTGGTTCTGCGCTGCGGCTTCTGGCCCCAGCACCTGGTCCTCCCCGTGCCACAGCAGCGGCCCGCCGCCGGGCCAAGCCCGTCCCGCGCTGGCCGGGAGGTGACGCCTCTCCCAAGGCCCTGTAGCCCGGCCGCCGGCAGGAACCCGGCCTGCTGACAACAGCTGCTCTTCCTGGCGAGGCTTTCCCACCCCAGACTAGTTCACTCCCTGCAGGCGGCGGGGATCGTCCCTCACCCGCTCCGTGGAGCGGACACAGACCAATCGAGGGCAAGGGGGTTTTTCTGTACAACAGCTGGGTGCAGCTTGAAATTTAAACAGGGCCATCGAAAACTGTACCAAAATGAGGAAATTCAGCGTATAGTTCCCCCACCAACGTTAACTCTGCCTTCTTGCGCCTATGCATTACAAATGGACCTTTATCAGGCACTGCCAGAGTTTTGGTTTTTTTTAAAGTACATATAGGGTTTTTTCTATTGTGCTGTTTACTAAATAGCCTCTGTTGCAGTAGTCTGGAGTCTTGTAAGGAAATACATATGATTTTACATTAAGGTAAGAGTAGTTTTTTTAAAGGAAAAAATGGGACAGTTTTCATCAGATATGAAATGGGATAGAAGGCTGCTCATCACATTTTTGATAGGGTGATTCAGGGAAACAAGTGTAAAGCTTCCGAGCCTCGCACTTTGATACATCTTTCTGAAGGTCAGGAAACTAAAATAATTAATACTGTGTAACATGCTGACTGGGTTTGTGCTATAGTGCCATGGATGTGCCACTCACAAACAGCCCTCAACTGGGTGAATTTTCTCTTATTTAGGAAGGAGTGCTGGTTCAGGAAATATGTCTGCTTTTCCTGCCTCCGTAAGAGGAAGTGTAGATAAATCAGCTGATAGGTTCTTTATGTATTGTCTTTCAACAATAAACGTAAGAATACCTACCTCTTATAAAGCACTTGTCATCAGTAGGTCTCAAAGAGCTTTACAATGGAGGTCAGTATCATTATCCCTATTTTACACAGAGGGAAACTGAGGTACAGAGAGGCAAAGTGAATCACCCAGCAGGCCAATGGCAAAGCCAGGAATAGAATCTAGGTCTCCTGCGTTGTATGGTCCATGGTCTGTACATTCGGCGAGCAGCTCTCAATGGTGCGATGGTAATTAGTGTCACCATGTAGGATTTAGCAGAGCAATGGAGAGTAAACACCCCCACTTTTGTGACTCTATGACACTGAGCTCCCCTATCCTTTTACTCCTCTCTTTTCTTTAATGAATTTGTTTGCTTCCATTTTTCTGCTGATTGTCCCTTTCTTTGTTCGCTTACTAGAAAGACAGCCTAGAAGGTTGAATACCAGCTATTTTCAAAATCCATACTTCGATATTTTTTCAAACAAATTTTCTGTTCATTCACCATGCAGACAAAAAGTGAATGAAAATGGATATAAGATATATGGTTACTTGTCTATATGAGGTTCACAGGGTTTTTACGTACATCCCTTTATAATAAGTCCTAATTTCCCCTTTTTACAATACCATATCATTGCCTGAGTTGCTAAAGGAATGAAGAACACCCTCTTAGGTGAGCTACGAGTTTCTTGGGAGAGCTACAGTCTGCATATCACCCCCTTTTCGCTCTGTGATCCTCACAGACAACAATGGTCAAAATGCACAGAAAATAGCCAATAATCCCAACTCTACCATACGATAACACCTTATGCAGAAAGAATAACAGTCAATTGTAAACTAAGTAAATTTGATGAGGAGTACTGAACAGGGAATTTCACAGTGTGAGAGAATTAAGTATGGAATCTCAAAATGTCGTGTTAACATTATCTCTTTTTTGACTATAATCAGTGCTTTCATACAATGTGAAGTATTTTTCCAGAAACACTCATAGTGACAAACAAGTAGATGCATGGTCTAGCAAAACAGAAAGCATATCTCAGGGGTGGGCAAACTTTTTGGCTTGTGGGCCACTTCTGGGTATGGAAACTGATGGTGGGCCATGAAGGCTAACGAAATTGGGGGATGGGGTGTGGGAGAGGGTGAGGGCTCCGGCTGGAAGTGCAGGCTCTGGGGTGGGGCCAGGGATGAGGAGTTCAGGGTGCAGGAGGGGGCTCCAGGCTAAGGCAGAGGGTTGGGGTGTGGGAGGGGTATGGGCTCTGGGCTGAGGGTGTGAGTTCCAGGGTAGGGCCAGAAATGAGGGGTTCAAGGTGTGGGAGGGGGCTCTGGGCAGGGGAAGGGGGTTGGGGCATGGGAGGAGGATGGGGTGCAGGCTCCGGGCAGTGCTTACCTCAAGCAGCTCCTGGAAGCAGCGGCATATCCCCTTTCCGGCTCTAACATGGAGGCGTGGCCAGGCAGCTCTGCGTGCTGCCCTGACTGCAGGTGCTGCTCCTGCAGCTCCCATTGGCCGTGGTTCCCAGCCAATGGGAGCTGAAGAGCCAGCGCTTGTGGCGGGGGCAGCACTCGGAGCCCCCTGGCTGCCCCTACGCATAGGAGCAGAGGGGGGACATGCCGCTGCTTCTGGGAGCCGTGCAGAGCGGGGCAAGCCCCCAACCCTACTGCCTGGCAGGAGCTCAAGGGCCAGATTAAAAGGTCTGAGGGGCTGGATGTGGCCTGCGGGCTGTATTTTGCCCACCCCTGGCATATCCGGTAGCTATATATATAAAAATGTGGGTGACATTTAATAAACAACAAAAGGAAAAGGTCTCCAACTGTGGTAGTTTAAAGCAATTTGAGACTATCAGTGTGATACTATTTTCAATAAACTTTTTCACGTTTAATTCTACTTGTATCTTGTTAACTTTTTCAGAGACTGTCTTTTTTGCATGTGTGTACAGTGGCTAGTAGAATGGGCCGAAATCCCTGCTTTTACATACTACTGCAGTACAAATAAATAATAATACATTTTTGTTATTTGCACCAGATAAAACACCATACAGTATGCCAAATTAATAACTAAATACAGTATTCTATAGAGCTAGCCCATAACACTACCAGAGCAGCACCAGTAGCAGCACTAATTGTGCTAGGAACACCAGAGACCTGTCAAAGTAGCTGAAGCAGCTACTGTTACAATAGCAGAGGGATGAAGCGTAATGGTTTTGTGTTCCCTCATTAGAAAATTAATTTGTGGCTTCACAAATAACACCCTCTCTGCCTGGCAAAAAGGTAATAAATATAATAGTATTATTTTAGGCCCATTTTTACCTCTTCCATTACAATCCCTTTAAACTATTTTTAACAGTGAAGAAAGATGAAATAAGAGTTCAAATTTTCAAAAACTACTCTGAGATATTACACACTGCAAGGTACATTAAAAGAAAGCAAGATTACTTCATGCACATTCCATTCACAGTGCATGTGTGCCCCATGACTCTAAGTTCAAGAGTCTTTTGGCCAGCTGTGTATGAGCACTGAGTGTCCTCATGCCCCACACCAAAAGCATAAAAAGGTAGAATGGGCCAACCGCCACTCAGTTTCCTCTCCACTGTAGAATCTTGGTTGGTGGTGTAAGACTGAGATAAAGAGGATAGAGGGCAAGTTGTGGAATGTGCATATGCACAACATCTCAAAGAACTCAGGTTACTACTGTACAAGTAACTTCCCTTTCTCCCTCAAGTGACTGTCCATGCACATTCCATTTATGGTGATTCCCAGCCAGTGGACCAATGTAATCAAGATGGGAGCTTGGAGTCTTAAGAAATTATAGATTGTAACCACCTTTCCAAACACACCATCTGATTTCCAGGTTCCACTGATACTGTAATGCTTCATAAATGTGTGAATAGATCCCCAAGTAGCTGCTTTACATATGTCTGCAACAGACACATTTCTCAACAATGTTGACAAGGCTTCCTAAGCTCTGACGGAGTGAACCCTGAGAGAAGCATGAAGGTCCATTTTAGCCACTTCATAACAGGTCCTCACACAGTCAGATATCCATCTGGACAGTCTCTGAGATGAGAGCGGTTCACTTTTTATCCTCTCTCCAATGGAGATGAAACATCTGGGTGAAGATCGTAAAGATTTTGTTATTTGCAAATAAAATGCCAAAGCACATCTGACATCTAATGTATGAAGCAAAGCCTTTGCTTTAGAAGTATGTGGGTTATGGAAAAATATAGGCAAGTGAAGCTGCTGATTCAGATGGAAGTCTGTGAGAACTTTCGGTAGGAATTTAGGATTTCCAAAGAAACACTGTGTCCAGAAAGGTGACTAAAAATGATGTTTTCATACACAAATGTAATAACGAACATGTTGCTATCCATCCAAAGGTTGGACCCAGTAGAGCAGAAAACACTAAATTGAGGTCCCATGGAGAGATCAGTTCTCTATCTGGGGTAACACTTCAATAAGACCCTTCAAATATCTTACTACAGTTGGATGAGAAAAAAATGTCCAACCTCTGGAGGATGGTGTGCAGAAATAGCAGTCAGATGAACCCGGACTGAGCTAAGCGACAGGTTTTAATGTTTCAAATCAAGTAGCTATTCCAAAATATCAAGCACAGAAGTTTCTTGTGGATTCAAAGACCTCTGGAGACACCAGGAAGAAAACCTTGTCCATTTCACCAGGCAAGTCCGTCTTGAGGAATCTTTCCTACTGGTTAATACAATATTTCACATAGGAGATGAGCAGGACTTCTCTATGTTTAACATCCATCCAGTTGCCAAGCCATGATATGAAAAAACTTCAGATCTGGATGAAAGACCTTTCTTTCTAACTGTGAAAGCAGTTCTGGAAGTTGGAAGCAAAGTCTTTGACTGGCACACTGAAAAGTTCAGAATATTGAGGAACCAGAACTGCCCTGGCCTCTTTGGAGCTATCAATATCAGTTATCTTGTGCAGCACTCTTGGAATCATTAAGACTGGTGGGCAAGCATAGATGAGGGCTCCCCGATCAAGAGATTAAAAAGGCATGCTAGCCTCTCAGATAGACAACCTGACACTTGTGAGTTGTGAATAGGCACAAGAGGATGGCCCCAATCTGAAAACAAATCCTGAAGGGTCCAATCTTTGATCTCCAACTCATGATTCAAGAACAGCCTTCTCAGTTTGTCTAGTAGGCTTTTCTGCAGGTCAAGTAAGGGAGATCTGATGCCTGATGCACCAATTCCATAACGTGACTGTTCCTTGCCATAATGGGGAAGATCTCACCTCCCCCCTTTGTTGACATAAATCAGGGTGGTGTGATGTCCATCGTTATTTGGAAAGATAGCTCTGGATGTGATGGAGAAAGGACTTGCAAGCTCTGAGCACTGCCCTGATGTCTAGCAGAGCAATGTGCATCTGTACTTCCCATGTGGACCAAAAATCCTGAGCCTGTAGACCATCCATGTGAGCTCTCTGCCCCAAGAATTAGGCATCCATCCTTGAAGGCTGAGATAGGCAAACCAGCCCCTGGGATCCAGATAGGGAATTATGGGTGCTAGCAGGGCCATCCTGAACTTCAACCTGTGCATGATGGTGTTGAGCCTTCTTAAGTCCAAGATGGGCTCCCATCCTCCTTTCTTTTTGGGATCAGGAAGTATTTGTTGTAAAATTCTTTTCCTTGGTACTGAGGGGGAACCCTTTTTGGGGCTCTGTCATAAATATAAAGGGAAGGGTAAACCCCTTTGAAATCCCTCCTGGCCAGGGGAAAGCTCCTCTCACCTGTAAAGGGTTAAGAAGCTAAAGGTAACCTCACTGGCACCTGACCAAAATGACCAATGAGGAGACAAGATACTTTCAAAAGCTGGGAGGAGGGAGAGAAACAAAGGGTCTGTGTGTCTGTCTATATGCTGGGGTTTCTGCAGGGATAGACCAGGAATGGAGTCTTAGAACTTTTAGGAAGTAATCTAGCTAGGTATGTGTTAGATTATGATTTC